>NC_045646.1:9025500-10263500 GCF_009829145.1 Chiroxiphia lanceolata
CTGGCAGCAAAAACAAGGGGGTTTCAGAGAAAAAGCAAGATGTAGAAGGATGCTTACTGGAAATGAAACAAGATGGAGAAAGTGGTTATGTAGCAGAGGGCAGTGGTCCCTTGCAGAGATGAACTGGAGGAGACTTGGGAAGCGGCAGCCACCCTGTGTACTGGTTGGTCCTTAGTGTTGTTGAGGGTCTGCAGCCTTCTTCACCAGCCCCTGCCTGGTTGATCAAATACAAAACATGAGATGGTATGGCTTGGTAGGAAAGCTTTTTGCATGGGCTTGATCCCCTCCAGCATGGCTCATCAGGAAATACTTTGGGGAAAAAAAACCTGTCAGCCTAAGTTATGCTTCCCTCCATGCTTCCAAACAGGTCCAGGGCAGTGGATTGTCCTGGTACCCACCTCCTGGAGCTCCTCATCCTCCATCCCTCAAGCACCCGTGGGGTTCCCGGGTGTAATGTGACTGGGCTCTGCCTGTGCTGGTGATAAATTTGTGCTTGGTGAAAAACCAAGCTCTCATGGCAGCAGGCAAGCTATGTAATGACTGCCCTAAAGCTGCCTGGGGTTACCGCAAATTCGATGGTTAAATTAGATCCCCCGAAAGTGCCGGCAGCCCTCCCACTCACAGGCTGCATTAGCCATGGGGAGAGCTGTTTGCTCACGCACCTGGGTCACGACCTCCTCGGCTGCGAGTCGGGACGGTAATTTCGCTGTGGTTATTTCTACGATAACTTGTTTCAGGTTTTTATGATGCTTACAAATTGGACAACTTCTTAAAACATAATTCAGGACTTAACTGGCTTTAAATGTGTGTGATTTTACAGGGATATATAAAATATTTTTAAGTGTTGGTAAATTCCAAGGACTGGAGTTGCGGGCAGATGGGGAGGGACAGAGAGTCTGGCCCAAAATGGTTTTGGAGACACAGACTGGGAACCAGCAATGGGAGTTATTTATATGTTGTTACCATGAGGAGCTACGTGGTTTGAGCAGGTTGTGGACTACAAAGCAAAATGTTTATGGGTAGTGAGTCTGCATCTCTTCTTCCCCTTAAAATTGGTTTAATTTGTACAAATTAGCTGTGGAGCCAAGCACTTGATACTGATATGCAAGAGCTGCCATGGCAGGGAGATGGCTCCCAGGTGCTGGAAATAAAAGGGAGCAGGTGAACTGGAGAGAAGGTGTGTTCCTCAGGAACATCAATCAACACGGCAGGAACCAGCCGTGTGAACTGCCTGGTGCCTTTGCACAATCCTCCACCAACTCCTTCCTGCTGGGAAGGTGGCTGCTCCTCTCTGGCTGCCCCATCAAAACAGTAGGCGTGGGTGGGAGGCAAACCCGACCCTGAGGATTTTGGGGTAGGGAATGGGTGTGCAGCAGTGGAATAGGGCTGCAGTCACCCCACCTCTTGCCTGGGGCAGGCACAGGATCTGGCAGAGCCATGGTGGCTCCCATCACTCATAAGAAACTGTGGCCACACAGGGGACCAACTTGCTGCCACGTGTGTTCGAAAGCAGTCGAGTAAGGACAGCACCCCATAGGTGGTTTGCAGGGGTGGGTAGGGAGGGATCTGTTATGTACTACTCCCTTCCTTGATGAGCTGGCAGGAGGCAGCACTGGCTGGGATTGGATTTGCCAATACTGACAAAACCAGGGCTGCTAACACAGCGCGTGGTCCTGGAGCAGAGGCACCTGGACGGATCACACCAGTGAGATTAAGCAGGGATTTGGTCCTTGTCCTTCACAAGCAAGAGAGTGCTTTGGGTAAGCAAACGCAATTCTGCAGAGAGGAGCCGGAGCTGATGAGCAGGCACTGCTCTGGGACTGGTGCTGCTTCTGAGGAGGGAGGCAGGAGGACCATCCTAAGCAAATTGACTGTTTCAGGTGAAGTCTTGGTGAGCAGAGCTTGGGGAGGTGGGAGCCATGCAGACATGATACCAGCCTGTGTACCCGTGGCTCCAGTGCCTGTGGTGGGAAAGGATCTCTGTGGGTGTTTGTATTTGCAGAAATAACACTGTTGTCTTGCTCTTTCCTTTCGTAAGGGTGCGGGGATTTCACTGAAATGCAATCCCAGGAAAGGCCTGGGACTTTGGCTGTTGTTGCAGGCGCATAAGGAAGATGTTATTGCCAAGTGCTCCCCTCTGTCCCAGGCAAGAGGTGTTGCGGAGGTGGCTGAAGGCTGCAGGAAGGCAGAGGGAGACAGGGGAACCTCTGGGCAAGGCAGGGTGGAAACAGAGAAACTGGGGGAGCTCTTTGGCATGCCATCACAGCAGCACCCATGGCGGGCTGGCCTGCCTGCCAATATCTCCTTCTGCTGGGCTCAGATGACAGCAGCTGCCAGCCTCATAACCAAAGCCCACATGAGCTTTCCTGCCTGCATCTCTTCCAAAAAAAGCAACTTCCAGCCCACGGGAGAAAACTGAGCGTAAAGGCAGAGACTCTGTGATGATACATTGTCTCACCAACACCTACCCGTGTCTGCAGGAGGAGGGACCTGCCCGGGCAGCCCTGGACCCCAGCTGAAGGGGAAGGGACAGCTGTGTTTGTCTACTTTATTGACACTGGGAACTTTCATAACCCCATCAGTGGAGAAGGAGAGAGTGTGTGGTTGACATTGTTCCAGAGAAGATTGCTCCAGGAGATGCTGCTGATGCCCAGGAGACACCCTAAGAAAGCTTTGCCTGTGGCTCCCTGAGGACAGGCAGAGCTGAGGGTCCCTTCCTCCATGCACAGCCCGTGCCCATAAAATGCACTGAGCTCCTACAAGGCTACCCTAGGGGTCAGTGAGGGGTTGGGGACCAGTGAGGCTCATCTGGGTTCTGACCATGTGCTGCTAGCAAGCACAGTGACCCAAACACAGCAGCTGTGCATCAGGCAAATATGCTGGAGGGAGCCTTGTGATAGACTGTGAATTTGGGAGACTTTCTCCACCCCTGAGCTCCCCATGGGTCGGGTTTGCAGGCAGAGGGGAGCATTTCGGGGAGGTAACAAGGTGCTGACAAGAAACAGTTTGTCTTTCTGGATAAGTGTTTCACAGCTCCCTATGAGACCGCCCCATCTCCATGGGGACAGGGGAGCACCGAGGTAGGGGAGCACCCCGCAGGGGCGAGGGCTGGTCCCACTCACAGGAAAGGGTGCGGGAGATGCTGGCTGTTGGTATGAATTCAGCCCGGCTTCACCATAAGGAAGTGATTGAAGCTTTCACGATCTGTTTAACCAGTGACATATGTTTCCTGCAGGCGCGGCGGCGTGCTGCATGCCAGCGGATGAGATACGGCCGTGCGTCCCTGCCTGGCTCTGCCAGCACGGGGTAGGGCTGGCCCCATCCCCACGGCCGCGTTTGATACGGCTGCGGGCCGTCGCTCCCTGTGTGGGAAGGGGAAATTGCTCACATGGCAAAGGGAAATAAACATGAGGAGACCAGCCCTGACAAAAAAAGTGAGTGTTTCTCTGGTTGGAGGCCCCACTGCGGGCGAGACCCACATGATGTACAGTGGGGCTGGGGAGGAAGGAGGGGAAGCTGGACCTGCAGTGATGTCTGTGAACTCCCTCTCGCTTACGGAGGGTCCCTCCCTCCGGGTCTCATCTCAGCTTTCAGCACTGAGACATCAGAGGGACCAGCGCCGTGGTAGCTATGTGTTGTGGGAAAGGTCTAATTGCCCAAACCATAGAGCCTGGGTGAGGTGCTCCACCAAATTCAGAAGCAGCCAAAATGGGCTGAGTGCTTTCCCTGGGGAGGGCACTCTCTCCTGGAATTTGCTGTGGCTGAGCACCCAGACACTGGTACCCAGGCTCAGGCTTCCATGATCCCAGCTCCATCCTCATCTGCACCCCCTCAGCTCTTTCTGTCCCATTCCTCAGCACAGGGGAAGTAATTCACAAGGTAAAAGACTGACCAGGAGTGCGCCAGGCTCATGGGGTAATCGGGATGCCATGGACTAGCAGGCCGGGGATGACTGAGACATCAGACAGCTGTGAAACCATGAGCAAGAGGAATCAGACATTATTCAGGAGCTGGAAGCAGGGGAGGGGGTGATGGGCCCCAGGTCTGAGAAGAGTGTTGTGATCGGCTGCAAGTGGCTGGGGCCTCTGGGAGCCTTTGCCAGTTAATTGAGGCCATGCAGGGGGCTAAGGTGGGGAAAAGGGAGAGGGTAAAGTGTTGGGAGAAACCCATGACCAAGTTTGCTGAGGGCTGCCAGGAGGGATGCAGGCCCTGCTGGAGGGTGAGATCCATGGTAGGCAGTGAGGCTGACTCCCACCAGGACCCCTGTGCAGCCTCAAGCCCGTCCAGGGTGAGCTCAAAGATGGGTTTGTGGCAGAGGTTGTAAACTTGGTGTGAGAGTGAGGGAGTGAAGGGCTGAAGAAACTTTATGGTTGAGCTAAAAGACCCAGGAGCTCCTTTGTCATTCCTCAGGACCAGTGTCTCCCTTGGCACTGGGGACTATAGCAGTCAGTAGCCTGCTGACTATACTGACAGGAAAGGGAGAGCTGGGAGCAGAGTTTCCCATCCCTTGCTAGGGATTTTGGCTTTAAAATATAGCCTTCTTCCTTAGCTCCAGGGCAGAGAGCCCTACAGCCTCCCTGTGCTGCAGGCCAGCACCAGCTCCTCAGTTCTCCCATTAGGTCCCACATCTTTTGGCAACAAGGCACCAGGCAAGCCAGAGGTCCTATTCTCACCTTCAGAGCACCAGCCAGCACTGGAGCAGTAGTGGTCTATCCTCACCATGTGCCTTTCCAACAAGAAGAGTGATTTTATGGAAGAATTTGTGTCTTTCTGAAGTTTTCTTAGAGAGTGCTTTTATCCCCTCATTGTTCCATGTTCCATGCATTTATCTGCAGGACTAAAGATGCTTCTTGGAGTAGTTTGGAAAACCTCCTTCCCTGAGGCTTGCCTGGGTTCAGGAGCCTCCAGTTAGCACCTGTTAGTGCTAGTGCAGGATGCCGAGTGGTACCTTGCTCCAGGAAGATGGGCTGATGTGATGAGATAAGCCCACACACGTGCTGGAGGGAACTGTTTTGTCCAGGATCGGCATCACCCTTATGAAGTTTCATGGCTGCAGTTGGCAGCAGCCAGAACTCTCCCCCAGCCACAGCCAGGGCTTTCTCTGCAGGTTTCAGACATCCTGGCCCTGTGTTCATTAGCAGGTAGCCAAGGATTGCAGTGATTCAGTGCAACAGTTTGCTCCAGCTCTGGATTACCTTCACGCACTACAAATCAGTGCTGAGTTTCTCCATGGTTTTGGCACTGGGCAGGTGCCTGGAGCACGTTGTGAGGAGGAAAGGGCTGGGGGAGGCGGAGCAGGTGAACTTTGCTCTTCAAGCTCTGGAAAAAAGCTCCTACTCCTGGTCGATAGCCTCTGTGGGGAGGGGTGGTGTGCTTTGCCCTGCTGGCACTGCAGCAGTGAGCTCTGCAGTGCCATGGCTCTGCTCGAGCACGTGGAGTGTCCTGGTGTAGGGGTGCTTTTCCCAAAAGCTGCTCCCTGGCAGGCACCGAGGCAGCCCACACTGAGCAGCGGCTGATCATTCTCCATGTAACTGCTAGAGATGCCTAAATAATTCATTAATGGTTTGAGGAAACAAAAATATTGTGTAATAAGTAATTGCTTGCCAACAATGTTGTGCATGGCTGGAGCAGATCGTGGGCAGCCGCAGCAGTGTGGTGTTAGTGGGGCAGCACAGGGCAAGCTCTTTCCTCTGACTTTTTATTCTTTTTTTTTTTTTTTTTCCATGCGAACTTTCCTGCCTCTGTCTCTGCACAAACGTAAAGGCTTTCTGTTTCCCAGGAAACTGAAGTGAGGTGGTTGGACCTGAGTGTGGGCTGACAGCAGGGGATGTGGGGAGCAGGCAGGGGCTCATGGGACCACCCCAGTCCTGTTCGGCTTGGTTCCTTGCGTTGCACATGGGAGAGAAGGAGCCATGAGGACAGCAGCAGTTCCTTCCCCCTAGAACCCCATCTCCAGCGATGGGACTCGTGGCATCATGCCAAGCAGAACCCTCCCCAGGCAGCTGGTCATGCGCTGGTGACAAAGGGCTCCATCTCAGACCCAGCGTGGGCAGAGGAAGGGCTCAGGAGCTTCATGCTGATAGCGGCGACAAGGACCTCCTGTTTCTCCACAGGCATCTGGGAAATGTCCCTGTCTGTCTGTCTGTCCCTGGCATATCGCAGTGCCAGAGGCAGTAGGCTGAAAGCAGGGATCCAGCTCCCTGTGGGCACCCTGGGCCAAGGGGCAGGAAGTCCCCACACTTCCCTGAACTGCTCTGGGCAAACATCACCCCAGGGCTGGGCTTTGGAAGTGGTGGGAAGTTTGTGCCCCAGCATTAAGCTGTGACTCATGTGGTCTCCTCGAGGAAGCCCGTGCTGCATCCCCTGCAGCTCCTGCTTGTCACTCTGTTAAATGTTCATTTTAACGTGAAAACAGCTGGTTTCATGGTACCTCTGTGTTATTTACACAGTCATGCATGCAATCCCTGCTGAAAACCGTGTTATGCGCTACAGCAGCACCCCGTTGTCTTGCAGGTACTGAGTGGGTGAATGGGGAAGTGATGCCAGCCCCAGGGTCAGGCCACCAGCACTCCTTGTGCCTTACCCATGGCCACCCTGGCAGCTCTTGGTGAAACTGGAGTGATTCAAGGGGGGCAAACCCATCTCAGAGTGCTTCAGGTCCATCACAAGGGCAGGATGAACCTGTCTGCGTCCCTGTGAACTGAACCCTCCAAGCCGTCACCAAGCCCTGAGGACGGGATTCTTGATGCACTTCAAGGGACAGAGACAACAACTGTTGGCCAAGCTCAATGGTGCTTTGTTCTTGGCCCAGGAAGCAATGAAAATCCTCCTGCTTTGAAGCCTGAGGAGGCCTTTTTATTATATCCAGGGCTCCTGGAAAAGGAAACTGCAAGTGCTTTCCCATAACGTGATAAAAAGCTCTCCTGGCTGAGGCCACGGCAACTTCTTACACTTGAGAGCGGTGAGTCAGTGCAGCATGAGGCTGCACTCAGTGCTTGCCCAGCCACTGGAAATCACTGGTTCTTGATGTGTATGTAACTGGGATTTGGAAGAGCCTTGGTGTGAGTCCTGTTGACCGTGCACTTCACCACAGACACCTGGCAGCTGTGGTGCAATGGCCATAAAGTAGTCCAGGGGGGGTTGAGCAGAGCCCTTGGCCCCCCGTGCTGGCTGGAGAGCTTGGGGAGGTGCAGGTCATGCAGCAGAAGAGAGTCCATGAGTATCCCCTGTCTGCACCTGAGAACGGGCAGCTGTGGGCAAGCACTGTAGTGCATGGTGGGATCTCCTGTGCTCATACTGTGATGCTCCTGGATGAGGAGGCTGCCAGGGTGCCCGTGGCTTCAGGGAGAGGCCTGGGTTTGCTCCCCATTCTTTCGCACAAGGCTGGGGCACAGCGTGTCCTCCCAGGCACAGCCCCCAGCCTGGCTGGGTAACTCCTAAGTGGTAAAGCTGGCCTAATTAGTCTGCATAATCTTCCCCCATAAATCACTCCTCCCCATCCCCTGCAGACTATCGGCAGCATCTGAAGTCATTAGTTAATTTAAACCTGGGAGTTCACACGTTGCATTATCGGAGAAGCCATCTCCCTTCCCCGCTAAGCGCTTGCTCGGTGCATCCCCGGCTGCTAGATCCGATCTGCGCCCGCTTTGAAGCCGTGATGGGCTGCCAGCAGGCGAGGTGCTGCCTGTTTCCCTGCCTGCTTCCCTGCCTACTGGCAGGTGGGAGGGGAGATGGAGATCCTGCTTCTCCCCTTCCCCACGCTCCCCGTTTTTTAACTTCTCCTCTGACTCATCCATTTGATTTGATGTTTTCACCTTTGTTTTACAAATAGCAGTTTGCCCAAGTGCTGGAAGGAGAAGGCAGCTCCGATGCTGCTGCAGCTTCCCCAGCAGAATCATAGAATCATCTGTGTTGGAAAAGATCACCTGTAAGATCATCGACACAGGTGAGCAGGGTACTGGGGAGGGAAGCCAGTGGGCACCCAGTCTTCCCTTGCACCTGGCAGGGATGTGGGGATTCTGGGATTACTGTAGGGTGGCCATGGGGAAGTGCAGATTTGGCCAGGGATCCCACTAATGGCTTGCACTGCCCGTCGGTTCTGCTGTCACTTTCTCATTCTCTTCCTCCCCGGGTCTCCAGCCCGATGTGAGTGGGACTCCCCAAGGCTCCGGGGTGGGATGTCCCCCACTGCATGGGAATCAGGGCTTCCTAAAGTGAGCTGTGTTGGCTGGAGGGCAATCCCTATGGCCTGGGCACACACCTGTCCTTCCTGCTGTGTGGGCAGGTGGAGGTGAGCCTGATGATCTCGGCAGGGCCAGTGCAGCAACACAAAAGCTCAGCCCCCGGTGCAAGACAGGGAGGGGGAAAGGGGGTTTTTGGCAGCAGGAGTGAGAGAGCTGGGCTGGGGAGACCTGACAGGAGCCTGCAGCAGCAGGGTCTGGTGGCTCCCAGTTGTTTTTCTGTGGGACACTGAGAGGGGGGATTCAGCCCGGTTGTCCCACACTGCGCTGCTCCTGTGGGCAGGCAGCACCCAGGCTGAGGGTTGCCTGGCTGGGTGCCCCTGCTCTGCCAACAGAGCAGCTCGGGGCAGCCCCCTCCCGCAGCAGCACCCCTGAGGCATCCCTGTGCCAGGGCAGCAGCCAGGCTCAGCACCCCACTGGCACAGCACACGTGGCCCACAGCCCCCCATGGGGCTCCGGCTGCTGCATGGGCTGGCACCTCGAGCCTGGGGTGCAGGTGATGCTGTACACCTGGAGGGTACGTGTCCTCCCAGTGCACCCTCTGCACCTCTGGGCTCTGCTCCTGTTGCTCCCAGGAGGGTGAGGGACAGCTCCTCACCCTGGGACCTGTCAATCCAGGCTACTTCCAAGGATGCTCTGTGCATCCCTGAGGCACAGTGACTGACAGCTCAAAAACACCAGCACAGACAGCTTTTTGGGGACACGTTTTTGGCCAGAGCACCCTGATCCAGCCCCTCTAAAGCATCCTGGTGGTGCTTGTGCTCCCTGGCTGGCTTTGTGACTGTCCTCATTCCTCCCTTTCCTGTTCCAAGGGAGAGCTGCAGTCATGTTTGGTTTTGTAGTCCAAGCTCCGGATTTATTGCTTCCAGGTCTTCATGTGTTTGTTCATGAAATGAAAGACGGCTGGTGAGCCTGCTTTCCACTCCTCTGGTTTGCCTCCTGCATCGTGGAGAGGGTCTTTTGGCCTCGGGGTGACGCCCCCCTTCATGTCTCACAGGCACCTAAACACTGCATGAGTAGAGGACACATCCATCTGGGGTCATGTCCCGGTCAGATGTTAAACCTGTGTCCTAGGTGACAAGGACAATGTGGGGGAAGGCACTGGTACAACCCTGTGCAGTCCCCAGGCACTACGGACCGTGCTGGGGTGCAGCACGAGGTGGGCAGCGCGTGCTTGAGTTGTCCCCTGTCCCCAGGCTGCTGCCCCCCTTTTGCTGTGGCCGGAACATATGAGCTCCCGATTAAAGGATATTTCAACCAGACGGAGGGGCTGCAGCGGCCGGGGGAACGCACAGCAGGAGGGGACCGGGACAGGACACGTGAGACCAGAGGAGAAGCCAATTTATGCTGGAATGTAAATACGGCAGCAGCACGCTGCTCCGCAGGACGCGTCACTCCCTTCCTGGCTCTGGAAACTGTGTGAGAACCACCTGCAACAGCTCAGGCCGTGTCTGTGCCATGGCTGAACCTGAATCTCACCTGGGCACTGTGCAGAGGTGAGCCGGAGGAGGGTCAGGGGCTGTTGCATCAGTCCAGTCCCACTACTGCAGCTCCTGCTTTCTGCAGTGAGGTACCACGGGTCACATATTCACTGGCAGAGGGATGGAGCCTCAGCCCTCCCTAATAATCCTAAGAATCAATAGCAGTGTCTCTAGCCCCCATGGATGTGCACAACAACAGCTCAGAGTTAAGAGGGGAACTTCTCAGCAGGATTAACTCTGAAACCTAGTGACAACACTTTAAGTATCTGTGCTATCTGTGTCCCCGCTGCTCATTCTAAGAGCTAGTTCCTACTAATGAGCTTTACTCAACAGCACTAGATTTGTCTGCAACAGCAAACTCCAGGGATCAAAAAATAAGATTTAAGATGCAAATATTCTGTGATATATCCAGATTTAAATGTTTTGTTTTTTTTTTTTTTATGGTTCCTTAGTCCAGGGATAAGTTTTAAAGCAAGAGAGGAGAGATCCTCCAGAATGTGAGATAGAGAAACTTTTTTAAAAGACCAAATAATATAAAATCACAGTTTTGTTTTTTTTTTTTTAGCTTAAAACAACTGAATTTGTGAAAGTTTCCTTCTGCTCACCCAGGGCAGTGTGAGCACAGATGCCCCAGCCCTGAGGAGAGGGTCAGGTTTGCCCACTCCTCTCTGGTTTGTAGAGCATCACCGGGGAATCTGTGGGTGCACCGGTGTGTGCTGGGACTGGAGGCACAGGGTGAACCCCAGCCAGCCACCTCACTACCCATGGCTGAGGGAGCTCAGTGGACAGGTCCATGGCAGGTGACAAAGAGCCTTAAATAAGTCCCTAAAATGTTCAGCCCAGGCTGGCAGTGGATTCCTCTCCTGCCCCGAGGCTGGACCCCAGTGCAAGGACCTGAGCTCAGACACAGATGCTGGAAGAATTCACACCCCCAGACAGGTTGGTTTTCAGTTTTCTTTAATCTTCCACATGCCTTTTTTTTTTTCTTTTTCATTTTGAGGCAGGAGTACTAACTGCTAAAGATGCATATGGAATTTGAATATGAATGATAAGAACAGCTGTGTATATCTATTATGAATGAACATAAACAGAAATGTATAAACTGAGATTTTGGGGCTTTTGGAAGAATTAGTGCCTTTGTTCCTGGATTTTTTTCCTATCAAAGTTTGAACCAAAGCCCATTAGCCTGGACTTTCCCGCAGCCGACCAAGCCAGGAGCTTCATTTTGCCCTGGCTCTGAGCCATGCTGAATTCTCCTCAACAGCTCAGTGAGCCCTAATCCTAACAAATTTACCCAGAGAAGTGGGTCTCTTATTACACAGCCTAATTTGAATGCTTTCCAAGGTTAATTTCGGCTCCCTCTCCCTCTCCAAACACGCCTGCCCCTCCGGAGCCAGCTCCCCCCTTCCCCAGCTCCCCCCACAGCTGCCCGTTAGCGCCAGCCCGGGGGGAGCAGCCCCCTTCACCACCGCGATGGTTTTTAAACGAGAAAATAATGTGATGTGTGTCCCTGGGTCCGGACTCTGCCTGGAGGGTTTCTTAATGCTGAGAGACTTCCTCTGCAAATTAATTGCAACTTTCGTTGGGCAAAAATAGCCCTGGAAGCCCCTTCCCCACAGGCCCTTCCACATGTGATATTACTCAGTTCATAATCTGATTCCTGCGACTCTATTCCTTCCTTCCCCTCCCCAGCATGCCGGTGACTGCCCGTGAGGGTACTGGCAGGGTGACCCACTGGCAAAGCAGCCGTGCTGGGGTGAGGGGAGCACCGGTGCCGCCTGGCTGAGCCAGCCCTGGCTCTTGCTTTGCAACAGACTGTGCAAGAAAACCTCAGCGTGGGGAAACCGAAACCTGGCCCAGTGCAGGGAGCAGCTGTCAGATCCATTAGGGAAGGAATAGGGAAGGAACCAGCCATGCCTGGTGGACAGCGATCGCAGGAGAGGGGCGGTGGAGGGGCTGCAGGATGGTAGGGGCTCACAGTGGGGGTTTAAAAGGGACAGGAAAAGTTGGCAATGGTTTTAGATTGAAAGAGGGTCAATTTAAATTAGATGTAAGGAACAACTCTTTTAACAATGAGGGTGGTGAAACACTGGCACAGGTTTCACCCCCAGAGAAGTGGTGAATGCCCCAATCCTGGAAGATCAGTCCTGGTCAAGGTCAGCCTGAACTGGCTGAAGATGCCCCTGCTCATGGCAGGGGAGTTGGACTGGATGGACTTCAAAGGTCCCCCCCAACCCAAACCATTCTGTGATTCTACAGAAAGGAAGAGTTAGGTGGAAAATGTGTACAGAGGAGCCAGGAGCCCACTTCACACACTGGCCCAGCTGGATGTAGCCCCAGGGATACTTCTGCTGGATTTGAAGCAGAGACTTTCCTCAGCAGCTGTGCCTGGGGGTTTGTGCTGGGTTGCTGCAGGTGTGGAATGGCAGCCTTGCAGCCCTGGGACAGGGTTTTTCCTCATGTCCTCAGGCAGGGAGGTCCCTCCTGCGTGGTACACTGTCCCCTGCCTATCTCCCAGCTGCCATGGCAGCTGATATTCACCCTGCTTGCTCTCCTCTCCTTTCGTCACATTTTTCTTCTTTATTCTCAGTTAATGCTTTTATATTTGCTCACACTGAGCATCACAGGTAGTGCAGTATCCCAGCTCCCTGGCAGGTGATGGGGCAGGGAAGGGGTTGGGGATGTGCCCTGTGCCATGCCAGGGTGGCTGAGCTGAGCTGGAGTGCCAGCGGGACAGAAGCACGGGGAACAGGAGTGAGAGCAGTGCTGGGCTTTTCCAGTCAGTGATTCCATGAAGATGTCCTCTCTGAAGTGCATCCACAGGTCACATCTGCTGCTGCCACATCCTGCTGCCAGGTAACCTCCCGTGCTTGCTCCTTGTCCCTCCAAAGCCTCACTGCCCAGCGGTCATCTCGCCAAGTGGATGCCTGTGTTTGATGATTTTGCTGCAGGCGTACGAGCTGCACGTATCAAAGCTGAGCCACATCTTATCTCCTGGCTGTGTTCCTGCCTGCTCCCAGCCTGGGAGTCCCGGCTGCGGGGTGTTCGCAGTGGTTCCCCAGCACCGTGTACTGTGGTGGGTTAGAGGTTCCAGTTTCAGGGCAGGGAGAACCCTGGGGCAGGTCTCTGGGGTGTGGGTTGGAAGGGCTGGCACAGCCGAGGCCCCATCTGCCAGGAGGATGCTGGTCATTGCTGTAAGGTCAACCTTAAATAATGAGAATAATAAAAATAAGGCAGCCTGGAGGGAAGGAGAGAGCAAACTGAATCCTAATGAGGTTGCATGGGCACATAGCATGATCATTTCATGCAATCATTTTAAAAACGAAAAAAAAATCGAGTTTAGATTGAAGGATGTGGGACACAGGCCAGGGCACAATCCCACGAGGACACAGAGGTAGCCTGTTCCCCCATCCCCACTGAGACCCCACATCCATGAGCTGCTCCTGCCCTGTTGTGCTGAGGAAGGTCCAGGGCAAGCCCTGGCTGCAGAGGAGCTGGGAAATGGGCCCAAAGGATGGAGGGAGATGCTGCTTGGTGCAGGATGGAGACTGGCATCTTGTCAACAGCTTTACTGCAACCGAGTGTGGTGCCTGGTGTGAAGGGACAGAACATTTGCTTTTAGGGATGGCCAAAATTTACTGAGTTCTGATGGCAAACACTGAAAGAGGAAGTTTTAGAAGGGAAATAAAACATTAATGCTTCAAGGCTTAAGGCAATCCTCAGTGCAAAGGCAGGAAAGTAATTAGTGCTGTAGATGGGGAAATAACCAGCATTAAATAGAAGCAGGGTGAGCACAGGTTGAAGGGGCTGTGAGGAGGAGGATGGGCAGGGGCTCTCCAGGAGATGGCTGGGAATGAGCCCAGAGTCCGTCAGGACCCCTCCAGCACACCGAGCCCCAGCAGTACCGTATTGTAGGGGGGGGCTGTGCCTCCAATACCCCATCCCTCCTCCTCCTCCTCTCCTCAGCTCCCGCTGGCCACGGGCCAGGTGAAACGCTCCTCTGAGCGCGGCGGGGACTGGTCCAACCCTGCACAGCTCCAATTATCCCCGGCTGGAGACTTTCCAGGAATCCCATCCCCTCTCTCTCCACCGACCCTGCCTCTCCCAGCCTCCCCCCCTCAAAGCAATTTGACTTTTATAGTAATAACTTCTGAACCCTGGATTGGGGCTGTGCCAAGGAAAGCAGCAGAAAACAATGTGATGGGCCTCGGCAGGCGCGGAAACTCCAGCGACTGAGACCAGCCCTAAAATAACTTTTGAGCGATTGTTATTTATTCTGGGAGAAAGTTCGTTCATTCACAATTTGGAGGGGAGATAAATGAGGGCAGGCTGGGGCTGCCCGTCCTGCGCAGCGACAGCATGCCGTGGCTGTGGATGCAGGGCGCCTGCAGTGCCAGGCGCAGACAGATCCCCGCCATCCTCCTGCACATGTCCTGCTGGAAAACCTTTCTTAAAGGTATTCGGGTTCAACTGAAAGCTGTGGGTTCAGGTAGAGGAGTCCAGCTTGAAGCTGGGGGTCTGCGTGTGCCACCAGGTGCAGGGGGCTGCATATTTTGTGTGCCTGTGTCTGCACATATTTCGGCTTCCCCAGCTGTGTTGTTCGACGTGGTGGCTGTGCCACATGCCACTGGCTTGCACGCCTGCCCCTGGGCTTTGCATGCTCGAGCCATCGTTGTCCAGTGGGCATCAAGTAGTGCAGGCAAACTCCATGCCGGAACAGACGGCATCCTGCTGCAGGTCCCAGTGAGCATCAGCATGAGGCAGCTCTCAGCCTCCATCAGCTGGGTAAGCAGCAAGTTGTGCAACCCTAATAATTCTTCAGCTCTGAGCTGCCATGACTTCCCTGCAATTCACAGGGTCTGAGCCAGGGCTCCCAGGGGAGCCTTGAGCAGCCTGGGCAACCATGGGCACTTCTGAATCAGGGACACTCTCTGCAGGAGGCAGCCAGCCAGCCAGCCCTCGGCACTGCTGCGCGTCTACTCATGTGAGTGTGTTTTATGGTGCCTGTCACTGCGGTCTGGGCGTTGGTCGGGATTTGGAGTGCAGCGATGATTCTGCCAAACAGGGCCCAGGCTGCCCGTGCGACCCTTGGAGTGGATGACTGGGCTCCCTGGACAGGTTTGGAGAGCAAATTCTGGGGAAACACAATCTCTGCCCACTGGGTGACAAGGGTGACAGAGACCTTGTGGTGTGGCTCTTCCATCAGGTGGGCAGGAGAGGGACAGACAGTGATCTCCCTGACTAAGGATAAGGGCCTTACCAGCTTCTTGTGCAGATCATCTCCAGGAAGGATATACATCCAAGACTAACTGCCCACAAGCACCTCAAGTATAAGGCTTGATCCAGCTCCACTGTGGTACAATGTTGCAGTGGCATGGGACAGCACTGCCATCATCATCCATCCTGCACATCAGATCTTGGAGGGTGCACTGTTCTGGAGTGGGAAAACCCTGCCACATCCTCTCCCTGCAAGGGTACAGCAGCGCTTGCCTGGGCCACCCCCTTCCTCCTGCTGCCTGCAGTCTGGGGGACCTTGCTGAGTGTCACCAAATGTTTTTGCTTCAGGATTTGTCTCTGACATGTGGACACAGTGGAGCTGGGGGCCTGGAGCTGCAAAAGGCGATGACTCGGTCCTGCCCTTTGCTGAGCGAGGAGAGCACCAGTTTATGTTTAGCGACACAGTCAGCCTGGTACTGTATAAACTGGCGCTCGGTCGCCCTTGCGTGGGGGGAGCAGGGTGAGTGCAGGGTCAGACACAGGGCAGGAGCAGCCCTTGGCAGCGCCGGCCAGCACACACAGCTTCCTTCATGGCACAGTGCCCGCGACGGTGAGACTGGCCCTGCTGGGCCACATCCCTCATCCTGCTAGGCAGGAAAGCCTTCAGCCCTGTGCTCCTCCTCGCCTCTCTGCATCCCCTGCCCTCTGCCCTGCCACCACTGCGGGCAGCTCCATCCTTGCCAGCTGACGTCCATCCTCTCTGCTTTTTGGGCTGTCTGAGCAGCTCATGGTCTTGGCAGGCAGCTTGGAATCCTACCAGCCGTTATTACAATGATTATTTGTGTTTTCCCAGCTCAAAAGGGCTTTCCTCTCACCTCACTCTTGGCTGGCCTCGAGCCAGGTGGGACTGAGGATGGAGTGAGGAGAGAGGAGAATCCTGCACTGTCAGAGCAAGGGACTGTGGCAGGATGCAGGAGATGTGGCAGAGCGAAGGACAGATCTTGTCCCTCTCCTATATGTTCAGATTGGAAATCAACACCCTCTTGGTTAATTCATTAGCTGTGATTAGCAACTCTAAAGTTTGGACTGGGCTCTCTCCTGCTGGTAAATCTCCAAGAGGAGTTCAGCAAGGTTATCTGCACCAGGAATGGCAAGGGAAGGGTGAGGATGAGTGCAACTGAATTAGGAAGCTGTTAAAGGAAGAAGCCAAACCGAGCCAGAGCAGGGACAATGCAAAATGTCTCCACAGCTAAAACACAGGGTAGAGCATCATTAGAACACAGGGCAGAGCACCTCACCTCATGGTTGTACTCATCTGGGTCAGGGCTGGGGGCTGGGCCAGCAAATCCCAGCCCAGTCTGGGGTTTGGGGTCGTGTTTGCTGGCTCCATACCTTGCAGATCCCTTCACCAACACCTTCGTCTCCCTATGTGGGCTGCATCTTGTGCCAAGTGGGGGTTCCTCCACAGCCTGGATTTCATTATTTATTAAATTAGCTCAGCAGTAACCTATTTGTGATGATGATGTGAGGTAGCGACCTTCAGTGTTTTCATTAAAATATACACGTATATATTTGTTTTCTGCGGTTATGAATGTAATTCCACAATCCACTGAGGAGCCGGTAATTTTCTGGCTGAGGTGGGAAGTTGCTGACATCTTGTGATACATGACAAGATTGATTGTATTTGCTTACCCTTTAACCTAATAAAGAAAAATAACGTTCCTTAGTTTCACTAATTCTCTATAAACTTGGGCATTGCTTTAAATCAGCTTGAAGTGCAGGCACTGAACCATATCATCATTGGGGCAGGAGTCCCACTTTCCAGGTCCTCTCCAGCTCCCAGCTCCAGCTCCCAGCATGGGAGCATTATCCCCAAGAGCACCCAGCACCTCTACGTCTGAGGGGAGCGTAGTGGTCATGGTGGGGAGGTGGCCTCGGCCCCCATGCACCCTGCTCGCTGGGAAAGCATTAACTAATTTGCTGCTAATCATGTTATCACCAACACATCTGAGCAGCTGCTGGGGCAGCACAGGCCAAAGCAAACACAGCCCAGTGCCCTGAGGACACAGAGCATGTCAGAGGCAGCTGCACCTACTCTCAGGTTTCCAGGTCCCATATCTCCCACCATATCTCCCACCATAGCGGTCCAGTTGGCCTCTGGAAAGACAAGGCTCTGCAGGACAAACCCAGCCAGCACTGCGGTGGGGAGGAGGGATGCTGTGGCAGGGAGGGAGGGAGCTGCCTTGGCCGAAATCTGGGCTGGTGCTTCGACACCAGTACGTGGGTGACCTTGGGCACGCTGCACAGTGGGCACCATGCCTGGCAAAACATCTGCCTTCCTTCACTGGGAGATCAGATGTGAGAGGTGAAGGAGCCGACTGGGTGGCAGGGTGCATGTGGCAGGGGCGTCTGCCATCCCAACACACCATCTCCTCCATCCTCCCTGCCTGGGGACAGCCCTCTCCAGGGGGAAAGAATTATTAAGCAGGGCAAGCAATGCCACTACATCATAGTACCCCAGTTACTCACCCATCCTCTGGGAAATCATCATGCCTTATTTATTCTTACTCAGTTCCTGAGCCCTGCACACGGCTTGGTTCCTCCAACCTTCTCCGGAGCACAGCACAGAGCAAACAGGGTGCACGTGTCCTCAGATCAACAGCATCAGGGAATTGCATTGCCCCAGGGTGATGGACTGTGCCCATGGCAGAGTGACCCTGACTTGAGTGTGCGGGGGTGAAGGGGCTGGAGCTTCGGGAGAGGTTTTGCCTGCTCGGCAGCAGAGCTGGCAGAGGGTTGCTCACCTGCCCAGCACAATGGTTTGCCAGCCAGCTGCCTCCCGGCCGGGAATTACCTTTGCCTTTGCCGGTGTGCTTAAAAATAACCTGCTAGCTTGTCAAGGTTACAGAGAGAGAGAGAACAAATTGCTTTCTGAGTTGATTAAACTGCTCAGCGTGGCTGCGCACGCGGTGCTCACCGTACGGCTGGGACAAGACGGAGTCTGGAACGTTAATTTGCACTCAGTAGTTCCTGTGCTAATAAGGGCTTGATGAGCTGCGTCCTCATACCCTCATCACCGGCCCCTCTGAGAAACGCTTGGCTGGGCCCTGAGGCAGTTGGGGCACTTTGTCCTTTCAAAATGCCTTTTTTTGTTGCCTTTCCATTGCTTTTGAGCAGTGCCGTGTCCGGAGCTGCCCTGGAGCCACTGGACCAAATCTCCGTAGAATTTTAGCAGGTCCCTGCTTCATCCTAGGGCAGCCGAGGGAGTACAGGCAGAAGCACACTCTAAAACAAAGCTGCAAGGAGAAAAACCCACCCATGGCCACAAATTGCTGCCAGACATTACTCCATGCCGGTGCAACACCCGCCCTTGCCGCCGCGCCTCTTAGAATCACCCCACGATGCTGCCGCCGCAATGGGGTCTCCGTGCTTAAAAGAGGTTTCCAAATATAACCAGCCCCTTGCTTCCCCCCACCCTCCCCCTTCAACTTTCTGGGAAAATCCCTTTCTGCCTAAAATTATCCAGATGTGCTTTACAGCTCGAGGGGAGTTTGTGGGAAAAATACGAGGTTCACTGGATGAGATGTTTCCTGAAGAGTTGGGCTGGGAGCTGGTTCCACTTTGGAGCAGACCCGCGCCACTCACGCGCCACTGCTGCCAGAGCTTGGCTTAGTTAGTTAAGCCAGATTGGGTCTATCTCTTAATGAGAACTAGGGAATGAAGGCACTTCTTCTTTTTTTAACCTTTTTTTATTTCATACTGTGCGTTGGGGAAAAGCAGCAAAAGATTTACTAACCAGATTGGTGCTTCCTAGCATTCTGGCTCTGGATGCTGTACGTGTCTTTCTTGGTTTATGTAGTTTATCAGCACTCTGGGCTCCCACTGATACCCCACACCTCAAAGGGCATCCCAAGGAGCTGGCATCAGGAATCCATATAGGGGCCAAATTTAGGGCCAAACTGTGCCAAGCAATTCAGGGGCTCCCTCCTACAACTGAGGAATGGATTTTCAGTGATGGTGAAGCAGCGACGGGTACAGACCTCGGGATAGGGGCTTCACATAAATTGTAGCAATTTGCTGGCTCTGCCACTCTAAATCCTGTCTAATTATACCAAGTGCAGCATCTGACATTAATTTGTTACAGTGTGTGTGTATACAGCACTAGACATTTTGGGGACGGATTTAAGAGCAGCCTTCAGATCTTTGCCCTTGCAATCCACTGTCAGTCACAAATGACTACATTTAGCCACCTGGTTACCTGCCTACATCAGAAAACCAGTTATTTTGAAGTGTAAAATGTTCTTATTTGTATCTACAATCATTCTTCAGATGCAAAATTCAAGGCTGCATTCAGGCATTTTTGGGGGGGAAACAAAAAAAAGAAAAATAAATATTGGCCCTCTTTGCTCCTAGCTGCCCTTTTCAGTCTCTGAGCTGTAAAAAAAGATTGACAGTGACTTCTAGACACCAGCAGCAATGCACAGCCTGGGTCATGAGCCTGCGGAGCACTCTGGAGGGGAGGATGCCTGGGAACGAGGCTGAGAAGTAGCTGGTGTGGACTGAGCCGTGCAATGTCAGGTTTTTAACCAGCCTGCTGGAGCTCTTTGAGGATATTACTGCTTTGCTAGATAAGAGGAATTCAAGGGATGTGCTATACTTAGAGTTTCAAAACACACTTGGCATCAGTGCAGATCAAAGCCGAATGGTGCAGGCAGCATCCCGGAATAGAAGGTGAAAGAGGAAAAAGATTTGGAATTTACTGGGAGGAAAAAAAATACACTGAAACCAACAGCACGAGGCTGCTGAGCTAAAAATAGCAAAGAAGGTATTAGCAATAGCTCCGCACGCAGACTGACACTTGGCTCTGCTCTCCTGCTTGGGGAGAAACCTCCCACCCAAGTGGGAAGATGCTCCAGGAAAGCACACCAGTCCTGGGAGCATCCACTGCCCTTGCCCAGCTCCCAGCTGAACCCAGTAGTGACCAGTAGGGTTTAGGTGACCCCCAGCAGGGCACGCTCTTTGTCAGCCTGTCCCCTCGGGCAGTCCATCCTGTCCCTGCCATGTCAGGTTATCCATATCCCACTGACAGCTGTTACCAATCCCATAAACTGGAACAGTGTTGCTTTGTCAGCTCCCATGCCAGTGGCCAGCCACAGCCAGGGGCTTTTACACAATCCCGCTCTCCCCTGGGACGTGGTGCTGCCACCGCCCCAGCAGGGCTGAGGCATGTGTGCCTTCCCCACACCAGCACCCCACTCCCCTTATGACACTGCCTGGGTTAGGAGAGCTGAGATGCCACATGCCAACTACTTCCTCAGCCCTTCCTTTTCCTCACTGGTGCTCATGGCACCAGTGACAAATCTGTCCCTTGTCACCTGGGCTGACAAAGGGAGTCCAGGGTGACACGACCCACATTCCTGTGTGGTACCCCTGGTTAGGGCTGTGCCTTAGGACAAGCTTTCCCTACAATGTCCAGCCAGCAAGAAAGAAGCACATTCTCCAAACATGCTCTTGGAGCACCACAGTTGCATCATAAACCTGTGGCAGAGCCAGGAGTGTTGGGGGAACCCCTCTAAAGCATCATCTCCTGGGTGACAGGGTTCGGCTGGGGGAGACCACAGCCAGGGAAAGCCCCATGGAGGGACACCTGTGAGTGATAGAGAGGAGAGGGCTCCTATAAATAGCTCACATGGCCCAGTTGTGTGATGGGGTGTTTCTGGTGGAGTAGCAAAATTTGGGCTCAAAATGAAGGAGGGACTTGTCTCCTATCTGTCCCTCTCCTGCTTGTCGGTTTGAAAGTTAAAGTCATCCTGCTCTCCCTGAGAGGGGAGGGAGGAGGATTTCTGAAGGACCTCAAGCCATGGACCCCCTCCTCTAGGTTAATGCAATTGAGCTAATTGCAGCCCTGCAAGGGGTGGGGGGCAGGCAGGCAGGTCCTGCCACGCAGGACACCCTAACTCCTCCTGTGCTGCAGGGGACAAGCCAGCTGTGGCTGGTGCCACATCCCTCATGGATCCTGGCAGCCCCTGTGGTGTCTGGGAAAGGATTTGCCTACATCCTGGGGTACCACTGAGCCAGTCCCCATCCCAGGGGTGACAGCTCACCCTGCCACATGCCTGACATTGGGGGCTGAGGGGTGGGTGCTGGAATGTGTGCTGGGAGACAGCCATCCCGGCCCCAACACACGCCGCCAGGTTTCCTCTCAGCTGTGCCAGTCTCCTGCCAGCCGAGTTTGAGGTGAGGCATTAACACTGGTATCTCTGTTAATATTGCTATAAAGCAATAAAGGTAACTTGATTGCGGAAAGGCAGGGAGACCAGCGGGTTTGGAGCCGTTCCACAGCACTGCTATTAGAAAGCTCGAAATGAGAGTTATTAAATTACTGCCAGGTACTGCAGGTTTTTCCTAACAGGGAGGCTTCAGCTTGGCTCGGAAACTTAAGCTCTGGCTTGTTCAGGTTAATTAAAATAGAGCTGGACATCTTCCAGGGCCTTGCCTTTCATTCCTGACAGCCGCCCCCTCCCCTCCAAGGCCCGGGCAGACCGTGCCATAGGCACCCATGAGCATCACCCCACTGGGGATGCTGAGGAGGCATTTGGCGTCAGCACTGGGTAGGGTTGGCAGGCCAGGGAAGCCAGGCTTGATGTCCCACAGGATGGTGACCCTAGTGTAACTCGCAGTCCCCTGGTGCCTTTGCACCATCTATCCTGGGATGCTGTCTGAGGACACATGGAGTATGGCAAGTGATGGGGCTTGGATCCCCACCCTTTCCCCCAGATAAGAGCCTCAGGAACCCAATGTGGGCAGCAGCCAGAGGCATTTGTGATGCTCTGCCTTTGCCCATTGCCCCTGGTGCCCAAATTCCTGATCCCTTCAAAAGAAAACTAGGGGCAGGCAGGGGGCAAGCAGGCAAACAATGTCCTCACTGTCCCTCTTCTCAATCTTCTTATTACATTGCTCTTGGCATCTGATACATTCTCGCTGCTGCACAACTGGCACTCAGGCATTCATCTGACCTCTCATCAAAGACAGCAGGAAACACAGTGTGAACGGGGAAGAGAGGGTGATTTGGGCTGGGTTTGGAGACGATTGCTTTCTCCGACCAGGAGCAATTTTCCTTTCACCTGTACTTTGCCATCCCTGCTGGTGCTTTGACTCTTACCTCAGCTTCTGCAGGTATTTTCCTGCTCCCTCACCAGGTGATGGAAAGTTTTCGGCAGTCCCCTCTCCTTGCCCTGGAGCGCATCACCTGCAGAGTGGCCTTTGTGGGGCTGGGGGGTGCAGGCAGATGGCTGAGCTGCCTGGCCCCTCTGGCTGGGAACGACAGGCAGAGGCTGGCTGTGGGCTTAGGTCTGCTCTGACCCTCCCTCCTCCTGCCTGTCTTTGAGTCCTATCGCTGCTGGGGAGAGAGAGGATTTATCCAGCAGTTCAGGTCATAAGAGCTCCCATTGTCTTCTCCCGGCATGGCTCACTCTTGCTCCACCTGACCTCCAAGCAGTGGAGGACTAAGCCTGTGGCACACTCGAGTGGGACTGAGCTGGGTCCCCCCTGGTTTGCCCTGCTGTCCCTGGGGAAATGAAAAGCAGCTGGGGATGTGGAGTGCCAGGAGGTGCACCCCACTGCCCGTGGAGCACCCCAAGGAGAAGGGTGTGGGGTGACCTCCTTGGTAGGGCTGCGATGGTGGGGAAGAATATTGTCTTCATCTCTTCCCCAGATCTGCGACTCGTCCCCCCACTCCCAAACGTCCAGGTGGCAGAGGGATGCCTGAATTTGGGACCAGGTAGAAGGGATGGGGCCAGTTGCCCTGCCTCTGAGCACTCCCAGGTCCCCGGCAGGACGGCGGGTGCAGGGGGGTAGGGGGCAGGTGAAGCGAGCTGCTGTAGCTACTTGCTAGCCGCCGGCAGCACCCTCCCCTCTCCTGCCCTGACCAGGCTGGCGGAGGTGCGGGTAAATGCTGCTCACAGCTCCGTTAGTGACTCAACCCCCCGAAACGCTTTTTGGACTCATTTTCCCAGAGAGAGTTTAATGGGGTTTGTCGTGCCAAAACCCCAAGCTATGCCTCACTTTCATCCCCTAATGCAAGCCATATATCAAGAGACACTAACGGAGCAGGGAGGGTTTCTGACAAGGGGATCCTGGGAACAATCAGCCAATACCGCCCCCCTCCCATCCTGCGCCCCCCTGTTTTGTGCATTCCTCGTAATGTAAATAGAGAGGCGAGCGCTCGCAGCCCTCCTCGGACCCGAGGAGCCCGTCTGGGGACGGCGCCAGCAGCTCTGCCGTCAGTCTGCTCTCGGGGGCTTTGGCCGGTACCGTTTGAAGTGTCTGAAGTATCAACGTCAGCGTTGTGTCCCTGTGGAGAGCGTCCCCGCGGCCAGCAGTGCCCCCGCACATCCCTGTTGCATGCACTCAGTGGTTGGGAGATGGGGGACTCCAGCTCAGCCTAAATGTCCCTTTCTCCCCTGAAAAGCCACCCCTCTTGCCAAAATACTCTTCCTCCTAGCAAGCCGTGAGAGGAGGATGGAGCCCTGGTGGAGCCCTGGCACCATCATCACCCTGAGAGGCCCTTGGAGTCCTGAGCCCCGTTGGGTACGAGCTGCTGGGTCTGCTCCCTTCCACGAGCACCATGGGGTGCCTCCATCCCCTGGCTCTCATGCAGGGAGAGATGCAGCTTCCTTGCCTCAGTGATGGTGGCCGCAGCCACTCAGGGCTCTTGCATCCAGGGCAGCATTGGGTCCTGGGGAGCACTTGGTGGTTTGGCACTGGGCACCAGAGATGGCCTGGAAGGTGGAACACAGGGTGGGTGCCCTTTCATGGTGCTTTGTGAGGCATGGGAAAACCCAGAAGACTAACTTTTCTTAATTTAAACACCCGTGCGTTTGCTTGCTGTGCATGTTAGCAGTGTGGGATTCATCTCTCCTGGAGCATATTGGCCGTGTATGGCACTGTGTCCCCTTGGAGGGGACCTGCAGGCCAGCCTAGGCATGCAGTTTTGTTCCTGTGAGCTTCACTCACCATCTCAGTAGAAACCCAAACTCTCTCCAGGCAGGGCCGGGGAGCCCAAGCTGGGCACACCTCATCCTTCTAAGGGAAAAAAAATTCAAGCCAAAAAGCCTCCCCTGGGAGAGTTTCCAAAACAAATCCCAAGCCTTGGCTCACTGTACAAAAGCAGAAAAGCTCCTGGAGGTTTTCCTTCAGCTTGTCGGGATGAGAATCCCCAGCAGTATTGCAACCAGAGCAAGGGACATTGGAGCCAAGGTGCCACCAGTGCCCATCCCTGACCCAGAGGCCATGGCAGGGGGAGCAGACACAGCTGAGAGCATCTGGGAGTGGAGGAGGAGATGCCAGCAGAGGGGACGCTGGGGATGCTTGTGTGCCAGGAGCAGGGTGGGCACTGGCTGTGATTTCCTCACAGAAGTCCAAGGCCAGCTCCCTGAGCTGAGCACCTTGGGATGATGGCCTGTGGTGCTGAGGGCCTGGGTACGTGCAGGCAGCCCCTGAGACCATGTGTGCCTAGGAGAAGCTTCAAGGAGGGAAGGAGCTGGGATGATGTCAAGCAAGTAGGCTCAAGATGAGGAGGAGAGATCCCAGTGGGGATGGGGACCTCTTGGGGCCACCTTCCTGGTCCCCAGCCTGCCAGGAAATGGGGACAGAGACTCAGTGGAATGGAGCTGCTCCCCTCCATCGCCCACATGTCCCCCACGCAAGGCTGCAAGGAGGTCCCCCAACGCAGGAAAGGGGTGTGATAGTTGTGAGGTTAGCTCCCTCCTGACTGTTGGGTGTCAGTAATGCAACCAAGGCTGGGGAGAGGAGGAGGAGGAGGGAGACTGCTGTGTCCCCAAACAGCAATCACACAGGAAAGCTTTCTCCTGGCTGCAGCTGAAGCATTCACAGGGCAGGAACGGCACCATACCAACTCACAGCTGAAACAAGGCCATTCTGAGGAAATGTCACCTAAACTCCATGCCAGTGAGGGGTGTCTCCAAGTGGACACACTGTCCCTGCTGAAGCCTTCCCTAGGGACCAGCCACTAGATGTGAGTGGCACTGCTCTGACTGCCACGGCCTTGCCCTCTCCCACGCACCACCACAGAATCCTGCGATGGGGCCAGTGATGGTGGGTGGCCCTGAGGGACCCCAGGGAGTGCATGGGGGGAGGGTATCTGCGAGGGGTTTATTTTCTGGGACCAACCCTCGGCAGCCCTGGGGTTTACGAGGCAGCCGATGAGGCTGCTTCCTTGCGAGCTGCAGCAATAAAGCTTGTTGGGAGGTCAGAGGTGATACCGACTGCTCTTAAGTGGCCAAAACTGGTGGTCTGTGATGGAAACTGAACTTCTTGAGCCATAATCAGAACCAGCGGGGTTAAATTCCGAAGGCTAAATACCGAGGACTTAGCCTAAACATCTCTCCCATCTTGCTCAGTCTGTCCCAAACAGGATCCTGCAGCATGTGGTTGTTTGGGCAAGGTCAGGCTGCCGGCATGTGAGGTGTGTGTGCCACATCTCCCCACTGCCTTGGGTTCAGACATCACCACGACTGCCAAATTTCCTCCGTCTCGGTGCGCTGTTGCACTGGGTAAACACCTCTGCAGTGCTTGAGAAATTCAGAGCAATCTGCAAATGGATGCAGAGTTAAGCATTTACTGGTTTCAGGCCTCTCCAAAGCACCAGCATGAGGTTGATGCTGGAAGCCTAAGCCCTGTAATTGTATTTTTCTGCCTGAGTGATATCTGAAGGTCTGGTTGGTTTGTTTGTGTGTTTGTTTGTAGCACAACTATCAAAGGAGGTCTCGGCAGTGATGCACGCCGCTTCTAAAAAAGGGCCTGCCCTGGAGCCAGCACCAGCCCTTCTCCAGGTCGAGCCACTACATGTCCCCATAAGCATAACCCGTCCTACCAGTGGCGGCTCCAGAGCCATACCAGCATTCCCACAGGAGTGGGGGATCGCCCACTGTGCCTGAAAACAGGTTCTAACATCACTGAGCACTTCCAGGAGAACCCTGAGAAAGACTCTCTTCAGGGGCCAAGCAGTGGGCGTGAAAGGTTGTGGCCAAAATGTGGCTGTGGAGAGGCAGGGGAGTGGGGAAGTTGACAGAAGCAGGACTGAGCATATTCACCATTGTATTTCCTCAGTTGTGGAAAGCTGGCAGACACACACCTCTCCCCCCAGAAAAAGACACTAAAAAATGCAAACATGACCATGCATCCCCAGATCCACGTGCCAGCTATAGCACAGTCCTTGGAGAAGACCTGTCTGGACCTCTCATGAGGTCCAACCCAGTGGTGAGGAGGAAAAGCCCCGGGCAGCATGCACTGCACAAAACCGCCCCCATCCCAGCGCGTATCCAGGTATCCAGGCACCTCCACATCACCAGGTCCTAGTTTCTACCTCCAGGCTGTGTGAACAGTCACTATTCCCTGTGGCAGGAGGT
This sequence comes from Chiroxiphia lanceolata, assembly GCF_009829145.1. NCBI lineage: Eukaryota > Metazoa > Chordata > Aves > Passeriformes > Pipridae > Chiroxiphia > Chiroxiphia lanceolata. Next base: position 9,051,868 of record NC_045646.1, read on the forward strand.
TAGCGGAGGGCCAGGCAGGCTGCTGAGCGTTAGCATCAGTGTGGTTTATTACGCTCATTAATGATGTGGAGAAGGCAGCGTGTTAGCAAAAACGTGACATATTTAGGTTAGTTAAGGCTGAAGGACTTCGCTGCTGTGGGAAAGGATTGCACGAAGATATATGACATTCACCATGGGCCCATGCAAGATGATGCATCTTGGATAGACTAATCAAGATAATTCACATATATTGTCCTAAATTAATTATAGCCACTAAGTACAAGCCCAACATGTCAATGCAGACAGCTCAATTAACAGCTCTTATTCAATATATGGTGATGGTCAAAAGAGCAAAGAAAAGATTACAATGGGCAGAGAGCATGGAGCAAAGCACTGGAAATATTGCAGTACCACTGCTTAAATCAACACGGCCAGCACGTGGGGAAGTGGAGGGCGAGGGTGATAGGCACAGGACAGTATAGCAAGAGACTAAAAGGGGACAATGAGGGACCTTCTTCAGCCCTCTCTTCCTGATAACCTCTTAAAAACAGAATAGATGAAGTATATGGAGTAGATTTTTAAATAGCAAGGGAGAAGGGGGAGGGAAAACGGAGTTATTTTAAAAAGCAAGCGCTATTTGGGTGGAGCAGGAGCCGTAGTTCCCATTCATGCAGAGCAGTGACCCCAGAGCTCAGTGCCTGTGTGCTGTCCAGGATGTGACTGTCCAAGGAGAAAAGGTGGAAAGAGGAGAAAGATGTGCCCAGCTCTGTGTACAGCGGGTGAGACTAGGAGTGGATGCTGCGTCCTGGCTTGAGAAAGGATGTGGAAAGATTGGAGAAGGCTCAGGAATATGGGAAACTGCTTTTTGAGTGGGAGGCTGAGGCAGGCCCCTGACTATTTAGTCTATCCCAGTGGAGGTTAGGATGAGACTCCATTGCAGTCAGCACGTGCCTCCATAGGGAAGGGATTTCTTTCAGTCAAAAATACGTAACGAAACCCAGAGGCTGGAGCTAGAGCACCATGGCAGGAATTCACCAAGGGCCAGGAGAGCCCTCTGTCCCCCACTCCACACAGCTGAGGGGATTCCTGCAACCTTGCTTCAGTCGGGGTCTCTCTCCAGGTTCTCACCCTGGGGAACCCTGACACCAGGTGCCCTGTGCCCCGGGGCAAAAGGTTTCATGCCTGAGCTCAGCAGTGGCTGCAGGAAATCTTTGGGCTGATTTCCCTCCTGTGAGACTCTGGCCAGCATCATGCAATCCCTTTTCATTCCTATTTCATGAGATGTGAATAATTAATGAAAAACACAATGCAAGGAGGATAAGATGAATATATATGTATACATATACTCACACTCATATACAGTGCTAGGAATAATTGAGGCTCAAATGTATTTGAGGGAATATTGCAGTACAGCGGCCATGAAAATGTGGGGCAAAGAGCAGGGGCGCAAGGGACAGTCCTAAAAGACAGACGGAGGGGGTTTGAGGGGTGTAAAGGATGGGATAAAGGTGTTGTCTTCTATGGCAGCAGAGACCCCCAGGCCTACCAACTGGCCTGGGAGCTCACCACAGGCAGAGGCATCTCCCCCAGCTCCTTCTCCAGAGATGTGCAGGGATGCACAATGCCAAAGGGAGGGAAATGCCAAGGGCTACTCCCGCATTGCCCCGGGGAAGGGGTGAAATCCTGGTGGGCACCTGTGCTGCAGTGGGTGGTGAAGCCCAAGGAGGGATAAGAAGCAGCATCTCTGGGTGCCAGTGTTTTGCATCCTTGACCAAAGCACCCTCTGCAGCCTCTCAGTAGCTGTCCAAGCCCATGCAGCCATTGCTGTGTCTGTGTGCAGTTGAGCTTCTGGCCATCCACAGCTAGCAAATAGGCAACTGAATTGCATATGTGAAACCCAGAGATTCTCCCTTCGACTGCATGGCAAATCCTATCACCTGCTGCATCCGGTTCCCAGCCTCCAACCGGGCCTGACAAGTGCTAATTGGTAGTCATTAATTAGCTTTCCGGCAGGCTTTCACCCTGTGGATTTGCAAGCCCTACAGAACCCATTGCAATCTGCTGAAGCAAGAAGAGAGCTGGTGTTCCCCTGCCCCATACTGACTGCAGGAGCCTGTCAAGAGGAGGGGAGAATCGCCCAGCATCACCCCAGCCTGGGGATCAGGAACAGGGATAGGGAAAGGGAAAGGGAAGGCTGCTGCTGCCTTCCTGCAGCCCCCACTCTCTGGGGTCAGGCACCAGCCATGGAAAACCAACTGCCTTCCATGGAGCTGCCCTGAACTAACCTGGAGTGATCCTGCAGTGCAGCCCTTAGGCTGCTTTTTCAGCTCAGAGCTGAGCCGTGACCCATGGCCAGATGGAGGTAGGGAGAGGGGCAGACACAAGGGACAGGGAGAACTCGGAAGGTGGCTGAAGGTGTAGCTGTGGGTGATGGCTCCTGAACTCAGGCATCAGCATAGTCACACCTTCACTTGCTCAGGATATGAGGTGCTTGGGAGGCCCCGATGGTCCTGGCTCATGTTGCATGAAATGAATTTGTAGGGCCTCTGCACCCCAGCAGGAGTTGGCTCCCATGGCCCACCCTGACCCAAGGAATGGACTTGGCCCCTTGTAGCAGGAGGATCTGTGCTGGCAGGGTGTGTGGGGTCCCCACATGGGAACAGCAGGAATGCATGGCCACACACTCACTGTCACCTGCACCCCAGCCCGGTCCTGTGTCCTGGTGGCACTTTGAACCACATACGTGGGGACTCAATAGCCTCCTGGACTGCACATTCCCTAGGCAAAGCATGCAGGGCTGTGCCTCAGCCCTAGCCATGAGCTGCTTTCATGGTGGGACAAGGATCATGTCTGCTCCTCCCAACAGCCTGACAGTGGGGTGTGTTCCTCCTCATCCCTGCCCTAGATTTCCATCTTTTAAATTTGCTTTGCCTCAAAAATACCCTATTATAAATACTCCTCCAGAACTTCTCCTCTGCATAGTGTCCTGCAGGGTGCCTGTCACCTTTTCCACCAGCTCATGCTCCCACCACAGCAGGGGCCAGGTGCTAGGTTGGCATCACCAGCAGGACAAGGTTTGTCACGCCCTGGGTTCACCCCAGCCTGACTGTACCTGCACCCACCAGCACTGGGGACAGGCAGGGGCACCCGACAGCCAGTCCGGCCCATCCTGCCTTTTATCCACAGTCAGTGGCTCCCATTTCCCAGGTCTAATTTATCACCACATTTTTTATAAATGGGTCATTTCCCATCTCCAGCCCGAGAGACAATTGTGATGGGCCTTGGCACTGCGCCACTAGCTCCTTTCAACTTCATAGCAAGTTCATCAAAGGCCCGAGACACTGTTTCCCCAAACAGTAAAAGTGTCAGGGAAGGAGGTGTGTTAGGAAGCCTCAGTGACAGCCAAGTGCTTAATTAGTGGTAATGCAGAGTTTATGACCCCACTCACTGCCTCCCCCAGCCCGTTGTTTCTGGGAAGGGTGTGAAGGGTTAGACAGGTCTCTGTGCTGCTCTGTGACCCGTGATGTCCTCCAGTGACTTGGCGCTAGCAGAGGGGATGGGGACATCCCAGCCTGGCCACTGGGATGAAGAGGAAGATGAGGAGCAAGTTCCCCATGGGGCACTTACTCAAGAGCATTCCCATCCCCCAGGTCCCACTTGTGCTGCAATGACCCCCAGCACCCGTGGGTGCCCCGGCATCCACAGGCACCCTCTTCTCCCTGGCTGCTGGGTGACTGGGGAGGATGAGGGAAAGACCCAGTGTGAGTTCAGCAGTGGAAATGCTGTTTCCCACCCAGCCTCCTCACCCCAACCACAATCTTCTGTCTCCTCTGATGCCTTGAAGCCCCATGGGACTCAGTGAGAGGGCACCGGGCTGGTACCACAGGAGGCTGTGTACCACTGTCACAACCCTTTCATTCCTCTGTTCTCTGTGCTAATCCTCTTTCGTTTTCTCCAGAAATTACCTTCCTGCCTCTCTCTGGGCTGCTTTTAATGTATCCTTTTGGCAACAGAGCAGCCAGAGCTGAGCATGGTGACTTTGGTGTTCAAAGGCTGAGCTTAAGTATTAACAGAGCTGATGGCATTACAGTGTTGGCACTCAGTCTCTCACAGATTCCCTAATAAAGCCTAACATCACCCAGGATTTTTAGCCATGATGGTGCATTTAGCAGGGTCTTCTCTCTGCCTCCCACAGCCACCAGATTCATCCTCTCACCCCTGACCTCGCTGGGGATGAAATTTTCCACCAGAAGTTGCCAAATACAGGTAAGGATCAGAAAGAAAATCAATAGATTTGGTGATGTGATGGTTCATCTTCTCTATGCAGGAGTGCCCAAGGCTCCCAGGGGAGTGGGTCACCATGGGGAGCACTGCCACCACTGTGAAGCTGGAGGTACAAGGACGTGCACATGGTCAATGGGGATAAATGGGTAAGGTGATGGGCTGTACTGCAGCTCTGCTTGCTCTCCAGGTTCTTCATCCCCCTGGGGCTGGAGCAGCACCGAGGTGATATAAAGCAGATATAAAGCTGATTTTCATTAGGGAGGAGCACAAAGTTTCACCGTGGGGCCCCGCTTGGACTCAGCAGGGCTGTGCCATTGGCAGCTCTGCCTGCTCCCCAGGCACGTGCCCCACACTGGGTGATGGATGGCATCTCCATGCCACCATCCCAGTGTGCACAGGCAGAGCTGGCCCAGATCCACCCTGGGATTGGATGAGAGCCGTGATGGACCACATCCCCATGTGCAGGACTGTGCCACCCCTTGCACAGAACATCTCTGCCCGGATGAGCCTGCGGAGGGACCTGGCAACTCCCTGGCACATCCCACCTGGCTGCGGTTCCCTGCTTCACCTCCCTGGCCTCGAGTTCCTGAGTGCTGGGCTCTCCCCCCGCCACCCTCCTCGGCATGGCTGGGGCCTTGCAGCTACAACCAGGAAACTATAAAACTTTACAGAGTGCGGCTGGAGAGAAACAGGAATTGCTGCAGTGACTGCCAGAAGGGCCAGCGTTAGATTCACAAGATTTTCCAGGGCTTGGACTCGCCAGGAAGGGATTTATCCACCTAGGAGGAGCTGTAAAAACTAAAATTAAATTCTTCATCTTGGAAAGGGAGGGGGGAGAGAATGAAGAAACTGCTTGACCTCCCCCCGAATGCTCTGCTGGAGGCCGAGAACCTGGGTGGACGTGGAGCACCCCTGGCTGCACCTGCCAAACCCCTGGCTGAGGGGGGCCTGGCACTTCAGAGGTCCCTGTCCCAAACACTGTGAATAGGTCCTAGAGGTATGCTCAGCATCCCGACAGCCTGCCAGCCTTCTGGGCATCATCTGGTGGTCTGTGTGGGTGCCAAGAGAGAGGGTTGAAGTCAGTGTCTTCTCCCTGTCCCCATTCCCCATTGGTCTATCCCATGTGCTCCCATACCTGCTGCAGGTGAAGATGGTGCCAGGCATGGTATAGGGGCAGTTTGGGACTTCAGCAAGGAGTGAGCAGGGATGTTCCTGCTGGCATCCCAGCAGCTTGTCGGGGATGTCTTCCATGGTGTTTTAACACGGGGTTAGTTAGCAGTTAAAATTTAAAAAAACATACTTCCGTGTGGACTACAGAGATGAGCCACAGCATCCTGAGTAGCCATTGCAGGGGACAAAGCCGTACCTGGTTGGGTCAGGAGTGGCTGCTTTCTGATGGGGTGCATCTGATTTGGGCACCACACATGGCCCTCACCTCTGGGCCAGCTGAACTGTGTCAACCTCCCCTGATCTGCACCGTGGCTAAGAGGTCCAGGTCTGCCCACTTGCCAAAGGACAGCAGATCCCCTCCTGTGCTGGGGCCACCAGCTCTCAGCCTGGGAGCGTTTTGGGGCTCAGCACAGTCCCAGGTGCACCTCTTTGCCCGTCAGCTTTTCCTGCCTTCTCCTCCATGCTGGCGTGGAGTGGGCAGGTCCTCCCTCACCACCCTTCTCCTCCCCATCCCACCAGGCTCACACAGAGGTGGTGGGCAGGGGCACACCAGGGTCACCAAATCACAGGCCTACTGAACCGGCTCTGGCACCCAGAGTCTGCTGGACAGCACATCCTGCATTCCTCTACACCTCCTCACTGGGTTTTCCCCAGTATAATGGCACACACTAATGCTTTCAGGAAAAGCCCACACTGCTGCTGGCTTTGGGGGCCATTTCCCAAGTCAGGGGAGCCAGGATAGCCAGTCCAGCATCCCAATCAGTGAACAGTGGAGAGGGCTGTGCCGTGACAGGCTCTTTTTAGGAATGTAGCACTCATGAGGTGATAAATCTTATGTTGCTGACCTCTTTACGACATGCTGTATCCTCAGAGCCTCACTGCCGAGCAGCATGAGAAAGCATCCCACCACAGCCAGGGAGAAGTCAAGCTGCTCCTCCAGACATGTGGAGGCAAAGATCAAACAAGGCTCACTTGGAAATCTCAGCAGAATTGTGCCATAGGACACAAAGGATGTCCGGGTCATGCCAAAGCTGCAGCTCTGCTGTCGCTGGCTCCTGGGGTGAGCCAGGCTGTGCCGGGGCCCTGACAGGTCCATCTGCCTGGCCAACGGAGCAGAGCATGGCATGCCAGCAATTTGTTTTGTACTCAACCTTTCAGGCGGGAAAGCCAAGGGAAACCTGCAGATGTGAAGTTTACATGCAAAATCCTGTAGGCTGAGTACCCAGCTGCTGGCAGTGACGTGGCACCGATGTCCTGCCCCACCGGGACACCCAGGTGCTGCTTTGTGGATGGGCTTTGAGGCAATTTTCCTTTTATTTCAATTTTTTGCCTGCAATAGATTTTACACCGAATGCATGGAAGCACTGCTGGGAAAGTATGTATCAGGGAACGTTCTTTTGTCGCTTATTCTGGTTTTCTTTCTATTTTCCTCTTGTCACTGCCAGTGCAGGCTCTTAAAATAACTGGCTACTTTAAACCATCCTCCTTTGTTCCCTGGCTGAGCACCGCTGGATGCCAGCTGCAGAGGGAGGGAGGTGAAGTGTCAGGGCCCTGCGGAGAGTTTTAAAGGAGGTTTGTGGTGATGGGGACAGTGTGTTACACTCAGAGTCCTCTGAGCTGCCCTCTCCCCCACTGCTGCCTGGGCCCTGTGTTATGGGTTTCCCCCGGGAAGCACTGAGTTTGCAAGTTCTCAGTTGGTCCCCACTCTGCCACCACATAAACCTTATCCAGGCTCTGGGGGTGCAGCCGTGGGTCTACACACCAGCTTTGCAGCCTGCAGGCAGATCCTCTGCAGTATCATATCCCTGTGGGGTCCCCCCAGTCCCTCCAGCTACAGACCCCTGCCTTCAGTGCTGCCCCTTTCCCACCCTCGCTTTGCAGCAAATTGTTTAAACCATGAAAGCTCCTGAGTGCTGGAGGGAAGAGGTGGGATGGAGGCCACACAACTCCCTTGACCCCAGTTAGTGTGGGAAAAGGATACAGCAAAACTGGTTAGGAACTGGCAACCGGCCCCAGGGGAAGCAATAGCTAAGCCTGGGCTTATCCCTCCCAAGCCAAGCGCCAGGGCAGCGGATGCAAATCCCGGGCAGGCCAGGAATTGCCTGGCACCTCTCCCAGGGTGTTTGCACTTTCATTCTCGGGCACCCTAGGAATGCGGCGTGACGGGGAGAGGGGATCCCTGCAGCTGGGGGGAAACTGGGGTGGGGGTGCGTCTGGTCAACGTGCTGCCAGCAGGCTGGGCTCCACCACCTGCGGGCACCAGGGCTGGGCTGGAGCCCGGCTTGGAATTGCTACGTCAAAGGCTTGTGCCATGCCCAGGCACATCCCCACTTTGTTTATTCCTTCAGCTTATTATTTTATTTGACTATTTATTCCTGGCTGCCTTTTTCTCACGGTGGCTGTGTTTATTTAGCACGCCAAGCCTGGAGCCCGCCGGGCTCACGCTGCTGCCGAGCACAGCCGTAACCCCGGCACAGCAAGTGCCGCGATGGCAACCCCGTGCTGAGGTTTCTCCCGAGTACCTGGTGGGGTGTTTGCAATGGGTTCAATGGTGTTTCAAGGGGTCAGTGGGCAGGGGATAACAGGGTGGTCACGCGTGCTTGGCGCTGTTGATGTTGCCAGCACACGGCCACACCAAAGGGCTTTAGCACCTGTGTGTCTGCCCACCAACCCAACCCTACAGGCCCATGGCAGCTACACCAAGCAGAGACGCCCTAGGCTAGAAGGAAGCAGGTTTGCAAAGATGGAGTGATGCCATCCCAGTGCCATCAGTGATGGTCCTGGGGGACCCTGTCCCCACCAGCCTCCCAAGGTCCCATGTACTCCCAGAGCCCAAACCCAGCATGATGTGGAGATGCCAGCAAGCCATCAGCAGCCCTGGCTGCTCATCCTCCCAGCCCTGGCTCATCCCTGCATTCCCAGGCCCTACACGGCATTTCCTCTGGTGGCAGCCCCTGAGGACCCAAATCACTGGGTCCTCTCAATGCTGAGGATGCTGCTGCGGCTGGGGGCCGGGGAGCCATGGCAACCAGGCAAGGATGGGGGTTGCCATGGCAATGAGAGGCGCAGCATCCGGAGCTGGCTTTGGGCAAGGGATGCTCCAGGTGGGATGGGAAGCAGGACCAGGGTACCCCCCCGAGGCTGGGGAATGCCAAAGCCTGGGCTCGGAGTCCAGGAAAGCCACCCTGCTCTGAGGGCTGTCCCTGGCCCACAGCACCTGCAGGGGGTGGACAGATGGAGTCTAGTGGGGTCCAGGCTCTGTGCTTAGCCCTGCTGTAGCCCCACTGTGCTTGCTGCCACCATCACCTCCAGCCACTCCCAGGCAGCTCCAAGAGGACATGGTGCTGGTTCCTGCATGCTCAGTCCAGGAGAGCAACTATCTCTGCAGGACAAGCAGGGTCAGGTGAGACCTCTTAGATTTTTGCAGCCAGGAGGGTCTGCCAAGCATCTCTGAATATGAGCATGAACCCCAAATATCTTGTCACCCCCCTTGGGGGTCACTAACCCCCAGTTAGGAATGTCTGTGTGGGGTCAGGCTGTGGCACAAGGCAGGTTTCAGTTCCTAAATCTTCATGTTTGGAGATTATCTGCTTCCCGTGACTAAAGTGGGCACCCAGCTGACCCCAGCTCAGGGCCAAGCATGCAAAGGGTCTCTGCAGTGGCATTTCAGCTGCAGCCCCCTAAAACGTCCATAATGGGGCCAGGCTGCTAATTGCCTGGTCAGCAAAGTTCCCGAGAGAGGAGTAGGATGGGTGAGGACAACCCCCTTGCAGCATCACAAATTGACATCCCTGCCTTGGCCCCCTCAGCCCCTTGGCCACCCCCCTCAGTGCGTCCCCATCCTGCCGTGCCCCATCCTGCCGCAGGGCTGGGAGGCTGCAAGGGGAAGGGGGCGATGGGAGGAGGAAATGGACCTCCCAGCTGGGAAGTATGCGGGAGAGTGACATTGGCCAGACACTGATGCTGCTTTTGATAAAGAGCAGGGGGCAGTTTGCTGCCCACAGGCACCCATGTTTCCCACACCTCCCAGCAGCTGGGGCCAAACATCATCCCCCAGCCCCAGAGCCTTTGCCTCCTGCAGAGCCAAAAGCATGCAAGGCTGGATGCCTCTTTTCCCTTTCGGCCACAGTGGGCTGCAGAGCAGGGGGGAAAAGGCATTTTTATTTATTTTTGGTGCAACATTTGTCAGCATCTGATTACAAAGGGGTGATGCAGAAGTGGACAGTGTCACCTGGACAGCATCAGCATGGTTGCAACATGCACCCCGTGGCAGATGGACAGGGCTGGCTCTCCAAACACACAAGCCTCATCAGATTTTCCCAAGGGCACATCCCCAGTGCAGGAATCAGCCTAGAACCCAGGATGACAGCCACCCTTCCTCCTCATGCTGCCTCCCAGGGCTCCAGCACCTAGCAGGCCCTTTCCCCTTGCAGAAATGGTGGCTGAGCTCTGTTGCAAGCGCGCGCCAGCAAACAAGGCTGGCAGCCACTGGCAGCCACTTCCAGCGATTCCACCCTGGAGCTTGTGGCCAGGCTTTAGATCTGCTAAGCCTGCTTCAAACTTTGCACTGGGAGAAGTGATTTGTCTGCAAATGTTATGTGGTTAAAATAAATGCAGAGAATTTTAATCCTGGGAATTTGGAAAGTAGGAGATTTAAAATAACAAAACCCTTTCATATGGCACTTAATCCGAAATTAGCTGGGTTTTAAGTTTTACAGCAGTAGCTGATCATTCCTCGGCCACCTCCTGCTCGGCGTGGGAAGGGGGGGTCCTCAGATCCCCAGAGCAGGGAGCAGTGGGGGAGGCAGGATGGGCTCTCCCAGCCGTGCAGTGCCCTGCCATGCCAGGGTGGTGCTGGAGCAGTGACGGCACTCTTTTTTTGTTGACGTGGAATGGATCTCCCACAGCTACTTAAGGTTTTAATTGCCCTGTGATTAAAGTTTTCATTACTAAGCAATTAGCACCTGAAATTTTAAGTGGTGAAGTGTTAAACTGCATCCTGAAGCTGCCAGAGGTGAGGGGTGGTGGATGTGGGTGGGACGGAAGAGGGTTTTGAAGTGGGGACCAGGAGCAGCAGGAGGTGGCTGCCTTGCTTGGGCCCAGCCAGGCTGGCATGGGTGCTGCCAGCCACCCCAACCTGCTGGCAGCATCAAGCGCCTGGCAGCACAGGGAGGAGCTCCCGGAGGGGCGAGAGCCCAGGGAGCCTGGGAAGGAGACAGGCTGGAGCCCGCTCTGGTCTGGCGGGAAACACACCGGCTGGGCAAGTTGGCACCCGGCGGCGCTCCCAGCCCTGGGAACAGGGCACCCTGGGGCTCCCTTTGGACTGGGGAGGGCATAGGGGACCCCCCAGCAGCCACATGGCTGCCCCAAGTGCCTGCTCAGATGTTGCCCTTCTGAGTGCTGACTTTTGGACAGGGGACTTGATGATGTCACTCGATGATGTCACTTGATGCCATAATGGCCCCACTACAGTGGTACCCCCCACCCAGCTTCCCATATCCCCAGCACAGTTGCCCTCCAAGTGAGCAGACAACGGAGGCCTCTTGCAGGGTTTTTTCCCCCATTCCACCCTTCAAATGCGTCCCCGTACCTACCTTGTGGCGATGCGCTCCTGGGACTGGCTGCCTGGTGAGGAATGTACTCCCATCTGTTTGTTTTTAGATTCTTGCTGGGTAATTTCATTTGATGCCCCTTAGATCTTCTGAGAAAATAGGAATAATTGTTCCCTAATCACCTTTCCTTATGAAATTGCAGCTGAGGTTGCCGCATGCAAAGGAGGTGAGGGGCGGTGGCTGGGCGCAGCAGGCAGGGTGTGTGGGTGCACCCGTGTGCGGGGCCATGGTCTGACACACACTGTGCACGTGCCTGTGCGATGTGGGCCCATCACCGGAGCACATAAGGACTGCATTTGGAAATGGGGAGTGAAAGTCAGGCTTGCTTCAGCGGGATTGGGTCTCTAGGTAGGAAATTTCTTACAGAGAGAGGGCTTGGCTGGGAGGTTTGTCCTCTGAACTTCCATGGTCATTTCTGCTTTTCGAGGTTTTTCTTTCATCTCTGCTGCTCCCTGTCTGCACGGGAATGCCTCCCAGGGACACTGTGGGTTCCACAGCTTTGCCATGCAGGCTGTAGGCTGTTCTAAGGCAAAACATCCCTAACTCAGGTCAATGCTGCAGACACGCTCCCCTGCCTACCCCACAGTGCTGCGTTTCAGCTCTCAGCCCATCCCCGCCCATGTCGTGCCAACAGGGTCCTCTTTATAGCCCTATTCAGCTCCATCCATCACCCCAAAGTGCCAGGGAGGTGCCCTTGGAGGGGACTGAGGCTGAGTGTCTGTGCAGGGACATTTTGTGGCCAGGAGATGTCCATGTCTATACAAACATATGTACCCCCCAACCACGCCATCACCCGGTCCCCTGAGGGCCACAGCAGCACCATACTCAGTACTGAGTCCTTGCCCAAGCAGGCGGGTTGACATTACAGAGCCAGCCCCTGCCAGAAAATACCACGCAGTTACCACAGTTATTTCCTATTGTGCAGGCGTCAGAGCCCTGCCAGCGCTGCTCCCCAGGCTGCCCACCAGCTGCAACACACAGGCAGCAACTGGGGGCTCCCTGGCCATCGATCTCCCCCAAAATCCTCAGGCTCCAGTCAAGACCACGGCATTGCACCCACCAGTACCAGGGGAGCCTGAGGCCCCAGGGAGAGGTCGGCTGGCAGCACCAGCCCAGTGGGAGCGAGCAGGGGCTCATTAATTACAGCACGTGGGGAGAGACTCAATTGTATGGAGCATCCTCCCCCAGCCCGCGCCCCCCCGCTGCCTGCTCCAGTTTCTCATCCTATTCTGAAATAAATTCCTTTCGGGCTGAAATTTGCCAGGCATGGCTTGGCTCCAAGGGGAATTCTTGGAGAAAGTTTAAGTAAAATTGGTTCAGCCATTTTTGAGTTATTCAAGTGTGAATAAGCAATTTCCCCATGTGCTCCGTTCAGAAATTTTGTGCTTGGGTAACTCAGACCTCTGGAATTGCAGAATAAACGAGGTTTCTGCATCTCACTAAGCCAGCAGGCTCTGGCTGCCGGAATTGGTACGGTGTCTCCAGCAGGGAGGATTTCCCAGGAGTGATTTCATAAGGAGACGGCAAATCTTCCCACCCTGAGTCTGGCCCTTGGTTAAGAGTCTCAACATCTCCATCAGCCCCCAGCCCTCTCCTTCCCCACTGATGCAGCATTGTACCCCAGTGCAGTGTTAATGGTGCCGGCTTTGTCACTCGCTTCTCCACTGCTCATCTCCTTGAGTGACAGTGTGTCCAAACAAACAGCTTCTGGTTGTTGGCTGAAACTTTGGTGTTTTCCACCAATGCAATCCCCTTACCTCTGCTTTGCTCCTCAACTGCTTCCTTTCACCTGGAGAATGCAATGCCCCACTTGCTGCATCTCCTGTCCCTCACAGATATTTATCACAGTCGTATGTCATATGGCCTGTCTTAAATTAGCACACTGGCTCTCTCAGGCATGGCTTTTCCCTTTGGAAACTGTGCCTAGTGGTGCTGGGGCACTGTGGCACTCCTCAGGGCACAGCATTCTGCCGAGACTCCCTGCAGCTCCCAGAGGATGCCAGAATTCCTGCAGTAGGAATTGGTCATCTCCAAATTTTCAGTAGCCCAGGCAGAGCTCAGGCCTGTGCCAATCTCTGTGGCCAGAGCTTGGAAATGGGAATCCTTCCAGGACAAGAAAGGAAAATGCCCATCCACAGAGTTGGTTTGTGCAGCAGAAGGCAGAGGTTATATGGACATGCTGTGCGTCTGTTTGCATAGAGGAGAGGTCAACAACAGCCAGGTCTGATAACCTCCCGAATTCCAGCTCCTGCCAGCAGCTGCGGGGAGTGTAGCCAGGAGCGTGGGCCTGTGGACGCCCCACTGTGCTTGTGTGGGGCTGAGACTGGGTCTGCACAGCTACAGAATTTCTGGGCCAGATTTCTGGGGCAGGAGCAGTGTGGAAGGTGCTGCTGGCAGATGGCAGGTGGCTGCGGAGGGGGCAGCCCAGATGGCTGTGCCAGGGGGACAAGGCTGCCTGGGGTGATGCAACCAGTCATGCACCCCACTGCCCCTCTACCTGCTGGAGTTCCAGCCACCCCTGGGGACCAGGAGCATCAACATGCCCCAAAATCAGGGACCTGGGGGATTTTGCTAAGCCCAAGCACAGCCTCTCAAGGAATCCAAGGAGGAGACGCAGCACAGAGGGCCAGGACAGGTCACAGCCTGTGTCCCGCACCTGGCACGGCAGGTATGTATCTGTCCTGAATGATGTGGCTCCAACCACAGGGACAGCATGTGTGTGTACACCATCCCAAGGGAGCAGTCTGTTCAACACAGGGCTCCAAAACCTTTCCACGGCAATGTCGGGACAGAAGGGGAAGAAGACTGAAGCACTCACAGGCTTGGAAGCTGTGGCTGCATGCACAGTAGCCAGCACCTTCCCCCACAAGAAATGTGACGGTGAAGGCACTCTGGGGGTAGGGGAAGGGATCCTGGGGATGTCTGTAGAGTATCACCCTGGTCGGGATCCCAGCACTCATCCGAGTCTCTGTGGTGGGAATCATGATGTGGTGGGGATGGAATGGGGTGAGGAGGTATGTGATGAGATGGGATAGGATGGGTGAGGTAGGATGGGATGTATGGGATGGGTTAGGGGGCAATGGGTTGAGATGGGATGGCCCAGGGTGGGATGCATGAGAGGATGGCATAGGACTGTAGAGGATGGGATGGCAATGGGTGGCACAGGTAAATCAGACTGCCAGTAATGTGGCACAGAGGGGCCTGTCAACACACAGTACCAGGCTCACGTCGGGCTGGGGGTGTGCGGGGCAGGCCAGGAGTGTGCGGGGAGGGGGCGCGGCCCCTTTAAGAGCCCAGTTCCGCGGGCGGCCGCTGGGTGGGGCGCGCTCCCCGCCCTGCGCCTCGCGCGCCGGGGGCGGGGCCAGCGGGGACGCACCGGGAAGGACCCGCCCCCTCCAATTCATCTTTCCGCAGAGGCCCCGCCCCCCGACCCGGCACCGCCCAATCGGCTCCGCGCTCGCCGTCGCCAGGGGCGCCGGGTTGCCAGGGGCGGGGTGATTGGCGGACGGGCCCCGCCCCTCACGGCTCAGCGGCGGCGGCGGCGGCGGCGGCGCCAGAGCGCGATCGTGGCGCGGCGGCGAGAGGAGCCGCGCGTGGCGCCGAGCTCGGGACTGCCCGGCGGGGCCGCCCGCACCGCCCCCGCCATGGCCGCGGCCCGCCCGGGGGCCCCCCCCGCCGCCGCCACCGCTGCTGCCCCTCCTGCTGCTCCTGCTGCTCCCCGGCGGCCGCCGCGCTCTGGAGGGTGAGTACCGGGCGGGCATCCCCGCCCGCCGTGCCGGGGCCCGGGCGAGTGCGCACGGGCGCACGCACCCGCCGGGGTGTCCCCGGCCCGCCGACTCGTCGTGGCTCAGCTCGTCGTGGCGCCGCGAACGGCCGGTTTGTCCCCGCGGGGATCTCGCCGCCGCAGTCCCGCTCCCCGCGCTTCGCCGTCCTCGGTGGGTTTCAGAGTCAACGCCCCGTGGAACCGAGCCCGGCGCTGCTCCGCGGACGGCGGCTGCTGGCAGGGAGCGGCGCCTCGTTGGATACTCGGTTCACGTTTCGAGGCT
Organism: Chiroxiphia lanceolata; assembly: GCF_009829145.1. Taxonomy (NCBI): domain Eukaryota; kingdom Metazoa; phylum Chordata; class Aves; order Passeriformes; family Pipridae; genus Chiroxiphia; species Chiroxiphia lanceolata. The sequence goes on from NC_045646.1 coordinate 9,066,959, forward strand.
TTTCGCCACGACCGAGAGGGCTGGAAAATTAATATTTCTTTCAGTGGAAGCTCGCGGCGTGCCAGAACTGGTGGGGCCGCGGAAGGAGTGTCCGTGTGCCGTGTCCGGCTCCATCCCTTCCCCGGCAGGGCTCGCCGCGCCCGCCGCTTTAACCCCCGCGGCTCCAGCGTGGGACCGCCGGGGCGAGTGGCCACGCGTGCCGCATCCACCCCCGAGCGGGTCTGCGCTGCGCGGCTCGCCCACCCCTGAGCTCCGGTGGAGTTGGAAATAGAACGGGGACTAATCCTCCCCCCTCGAAGGATGAACCCCGGTGCGCGGGGTGTCAAAGCACCCCTAGGTTTGAGCGAGGAAAGCGGCTTTTGGCCCCACTGAGGGACTGGGGATCCCCAGACGGGCGAGGCGGGTCGCGCCGGAGGGGAGGAAGAGAAGGGGGCCCGGACGGGTTTTTGTCTCGGCACAAAGTATGCAGGGCTCTGGCCAGGAGTGCCAGGAGCGGCGGCGCTCCGGTGTCCGGTAACCGAACCCACTGCCGGAGGGAGGGAGGGAGGGAGGGAGGGAAGGGAAGGGAGAAGCCCCGGTTGGAGCGGAGCTGTGGGTGCCTCCGCCCGGGCGGAGGGCGGCGGGGGCTGCTCGGAGGCGGTGTCGTGCTCGGGCGTTGCGGGGTTCAGGCCGCGGCCCCGGGGGTGGCCGTGGGCAGGAGCCCCATCTCCCCTGAGGTGGATGGGGGGACATCTTTCCTCCGGCTTTGGGCTTTGTAGAAAGTTTCGGGGGGTGCTTGTTGCCCGAGTTCCTTTTCATCCTCCCTCCGTTCGACTTGGTTTTTTCTCCTTTAAAAGGGAAAAAAAAAATTAAAACCCCTTCTCCTTTGTACGCTGTAGGAATCAGAGCTGGTGGGCCTGCCGGGTCCATGAGCTCCCAGCTAAGTGGGAGCCCCACAGCAGAAGGGGAAGCCACTGGCACCCAGCCCTCCTGGTATGGAGGCTCCCGAGCACCCACCCGGCAATCCCTGCCTGCTGGAGAGGTGTTGGAGGATGAAGTTGCGGGCGGAGAGCCCAGTGGGGCCCCACGCTTGCAGGCAGTGCCGTGCAACCTGCTTCCCATCAGCGGTTTGGGAATTGGGGAAGGATAGCCGACATGGGGGCTGGCAACACCAGCAAGCATCGCCTGGGCACTGTCCCGCGTGTCCCGGGGGAGGCAGGGAGCCCCAGCACTGACCGGGGATGGAGCAATGGGAAGAGACCGATGGAGAGAAAATAAACAGCCCCTGCTGAGGAGTCGCTAGTTTTTTTTCAGCTTCACGAATGTGTGGAGGGGTCAGGGGCCGAACACACCATCCAAGAGGTCAGGGCCCAGCTGTGTGCCAACCCAGTGGGACTGCTTCAGGGCTGGCTGGCAGCCACCCAGCATTTTTGGGGCTGGCCCCGATTCCCCTGGGATTCTCTTTTTTTCATTTTTTTTTTTTTCTCCTTTGCTCTTGTTCGAACTGGAGGGAAAGTTTCAGCTGGCCCGGAGAGGCTTCTGCCTTGCCCAGCTTTGGGAAGCCGCTGCTCACATCACGGTCAGCGAGCTCCCGCGCTTCTGCTGCGTTGGGCATTTCTGTCCGCGCTCAACCCTGCTTCCTGATGGGGACCGGCGCGTTCCAGCGGTTACTGTAAATCTCGCGTGCACGTTTCTTCGGATATTTTAGTGCTGATCATAAATCTGACGTGGCCGTAAATCTGCACACACGTCCTGCAGAGAACAGCAGCGAGCGGTCCCCAGACCCAGCCACTTTACCGTCTCCTCCGAGGGGCAACAGGCTGGTCTTGCGGCTGGTGCTGGGCTGGAAGGGCAGGGGGCTTTGGGGCTGGATGGCGCTCCTCATTCCCGGGGGGATGGCGGGGAGTTGGGTTTCTTTACAAGGCCCCACGGGGGTGGAGGGGAAAAGCCGCGCTCGGCAGCAGCTCAGTGAGGGCTTTGTGCTGCCGAGGAGAAAATGGTTTCTCTCCAGATCCTGTAAGTGCGCTGGGTCTGTTTGAAGTCACAATGTGTTTTTCTTCTCCGGTTCAGCAGTCCCCAGGCCGGCTGCAGAAGGAATGTTCTATCCAGAGGCAACAGCGGATCCTTTCTCCAGTGCAGGGGTTTGAGCTGAGGAGTTTGTTCGAGCAGGGCTGTGGGAGCAGAGGCCCTGTGGGGAGCGGACGCGGTGGAACAGCATGGGGAACGTGCTGCGTTCCAGGCCCTTGTTGACCATCCGAGGGTAAAACCCCAGGCTTCAAAATACCCTGGCCCAAGGGAGTGTGGACAGCCACAGGCTGGATCTGCCTGTTGCCCTGGGGGTGCAGGTGGGCTGGGACAGGGACCTGCTCTCCTAAGGAGCCGCTCTGCCAGGCAGCTTCTGCCCTGAGCAGCCTCTCTGGATGCAGGACTCCATTTAAACTTGGGGTTTCCCACGTGCTTCCCCACGAACCCCTGTGCAGAAGCACTGTGTTGCTGCACGTAGTCCCAAGCCTTCTCAGGCTCCAGTGAAATAGCCAAAGCCCCCAGTGCAGGAGGATTTCTAGGCAGGATTTTCCTCATCTGAGTTCTGCCCAGTGGCAGCTCCCAGACCCCAGCCGGGTGTTACACAGTCTGACCACACTCCTCTCAGCACCAGCAAACCCCTACTTAATTGACTCCTGTGCTGGAATTGCCAGGTATTTTCTTGGCAGGGAGATTTGCTTTCCGTTTAATTACTTTTCACAGAAATGGCATATTTCTCGGCGGGGCGATGGGGTAAGTTGACCCTGCTGTTTTATTGATGCTTGGGGTAGGGCTGCGAGGGAAAGCGGGTCGTGGGGCTCCGCAACACTCGCTGGATTCATTAAATCTCCCATTCCTCACTAAAAGCTGCACTCGAGGAAGCCTTCCTGTCTGTGTTCCCGAGGAGGGGAGGAGAAGGGCTTTCCTTTGTGTCAGGCGGAGCATGCGGAGAGCTGGGGAGAGGGAAAACTTGCAGCACTGGGGTCCGTTTGCGGCCCCATGTTTCTCCCTTAATGTACAGCAAGGCTGCGGCTGTGGGACCATTTCTGCCTGGCCCTTGCGATTGGGAATAGCGGCCTCTGGTTTTTAAGGAATGAACCGAAACTCCTTGTTTTGTTGCGATGACTTACTGCAAGAGATATTTGGGGGAACCAGTTGGTTGCATTTTCTTTCCGTGAGCCGTTTGCTGCTGCTGCTGGAGCAGGGGAGCTTGGCGTTTAATTAAAACAGCCCCAGCAATCTGAATCACAGACTTGCATGTTTTTAAAATTGTAGCTGTTCCTGTTGTGCTGAGTCAAACTGGTTTGTCAGGATTAAGCGTCTCCGCCTGGGAGCTGTGCTGGGGGAAGGGTGCTGGGGCGGCCCCGGGGTCGGGATCCCCGTTCCCAGCTGGTGCAGACCGCAGGGTGGGTGTCAGCCTCCCCCCCGAGGAGAACCCTGGGAAAGGGGGACTATACCCAAGGGCTGTGGTGGAGCAGCCACAAACTTCTCTGTGGTTTAAGCCATAATGAGTTGGTGTTGTTTCTAGGTCCAGTGTATTTCCATAAAGTGTTTGGGGAATGGTGGGGATAGGGATGCCCCTCCTCGCAGAGCCAGGTACAACCCCACACCCCAGGGGATGGGCTGCCACCTTGAAGGCCAGGCAGCCTGTTGCAGTGACACTCCCACCCGACTGGGACTGTCCCATTCAAATGCGTGTTTTGGTTTTTTTGTTGCATTTTTGTTGTTGTTGTTGTTGCTCCAAACCCAGCCCTGTGCTCAGGCTGGGCGGTGCTGGCAGCAGGGCATGGGCCATTCCCTTGCAGAGCTGAACTCCATGTTGGAGCCATTTTGTAGGGCAGGTGGGTGGGTGTCCTGCCTGTGGAGGGACAGGCTTGGCACTGTTGGTGAGGCCTCATCCTCCCGTGCTTGGGCACTGATATCACCCACCCTCGGCACAGCCACGGAGGAGCTCTGGTGCTGAGCTTGGGAGTGGGGCGACATCCCCATTGCTGCAATTGCGGCTCTTCCCACAGTGCCACCTTTCCCAGAGGGGTTGCATCCCTCCCCTGGTGCCCTCTTTTCCCTCAGTGCAGCCCAGCCCTCCAGCCTGTGCTCCCTGAGGCAGGAGGGAACGAGCCCAGTGCTGGCTTCGCATGGCCGCCCCGCTGAAGAGGAACGGGAGCCATCTTGGGAAGAGGCTGGAGGACGGCGGCAGGGCCGAGCGCCGGCCCCACGGCCGCTCTCCATGTGCATGTCAGCGTGTGCTGGCTGTGGGTCCCGGGCTGGGGTGGAGGGGATTTTGCTGTAGGGATCTCTTAATTTTATTTTTGCCCATCGCTAAGCCCCGCTGCACTGCAGGGCCTGGTGTTTCTCATGCATGTGGCAGGAACTGTTGACAAACACCTGTTTCCCAGCCCCCCTCCCCAGGAATGCCCCGGGGGCCCTGCAGGGGCTGCAATGCCGAAGGGGTGGGCAGCAGGGATGTCCCCTCTCAGGGGAGCCCTCCCCCAGGACTCTTCTGCCCAGCGGCAGCTGCGAGGGGATTTGAGCCTCCCTGTTCCTCTGTGAGGTGTGGCCATCGCACAGGGCTGCCGAAACCCATCCCTGTCCTGGGGAAGGGACACTGTTGTCCCCATGTTCCCTCACCCAGTCCTGCTTGTCTCTTGGGTGCTCAGCGCCTGCCCAACGAGGGCTGGGGCGCAGGGGGGACCCCGCCAGGAGGGGGGGCATGCACACGCGGCGTGCTATCCAAGGCCTTTTTTTATTAATGAGAAAAATGTGCAGGGCTTGAACGATCGCCAGGAACAGATTTATTCTAGTTCCCCAGAAATTAAACTGAAATGAAGGAGCGAGTCAGCCCGGCCCGGCACCCCCTCCTGACTCTGTGCTTGTTTTAACTCTGGAAGAATCTGACTTTGGGGGTGGGGGAGGTGGGGAAGGGGGGGGGCAATATTTGGGTTTAAGCAGTTCCAGATGGGCTTGGTGCTCTCAGAGAGCTGAGGAAGCGAGCAAAGAGCAGTGCAGAGATTTGGGTAACTGCCCCAGGCAGTAGAGAGGAGGGAGATCTTGGCAGAAACTCCCGCTCTGCGCTGCTGGGATGGGATGGAGCCGAGCCACCCGTCTGTGGGGCGAGCCTTTGGATGTGCACTGAGTAACCTTTTTTGGGGAAGAGGTGGGGCTTTTTTTCTTTTAAATATCATTACTCTTTCTCTGTGCACTTTCCAAAAGTACAACCTGGAAAAAATGGAGCTGGAGGGGGAGAGGGGCCTTTTGGATCTCAGCCTGCCGCAAACAGTTGCCCTGCGGAGACAGGTCTGCAGCACTGACTGCCTTTTCTTCCTTCCCCCAGGGACTTTGGGACTCTACATCCACCCGCACCGCCCCAGCTCACCTTGATGGCCCTGTGGGGATGCCTGCCTCATGAAACCTCGGCCACAGGGCAGTGGGGTCACAGAGAGAGGTGGCAGGAACGTCCCTATCATAGCATGTCCTGGAAACAGGGGTGGCTTTGCAGGCCCATTTCCTGCCTATGTCCTAGTAAATGGCATTCTCAGCTCGAACAGGTCTGGCATGTCCTGATCGGATGAGTTATTTCTGTGGAAGTGGAGGACAGAGGCATGGCCATTCCTGCTGGGGACGGTGACCTATAAATCTGTCCTGCCTGCTGGCTGTAGAGGTCCTGCCTGCCTGGCATGGCTGGTCACGTTGTCCCCATGGCAGGGAGCTGCAGTGGGCAGCCCCTTCCCTGGGGCCAGGGAGGGACATTCCTGTCCCAAGTGGGCAGCAAACATTTTAAGGCCAGCAGTGTGTCTGGCAGCAGGCTGTCAGGCAGCAGGAATGAGAGGCTGTCTATGGGATCTGTCCATTCCCCTTGCCCACAGCCTGCCACAGGAAAAGCATCTTTTCCTCCTGGGCAAGCCGAAGCAGCGAGTACCAGGGTGCATCCACCACATGGGCAGGGATGGCAGCTCTTCCTTGGCCAAGCTGACCCTAGTGTAGCACACTGGGCTCTGACATCCGAAATTCCCGTGGTATTAATAGAACAGTAATTGCAGTGCAGGGCTGGACTCAAGCAGCTGGCTCCCGTCCTCTCCCAGTGTCAGTACAGCCTTTTTGCAGGACCGGGACCTGGCAGCGGGACCTGGCAGGGTTTGGGCAGCAGGCTGCACGTGTCTTTGGCATGCAACTGGAGGGCGGGAGCTTGCTGTCCTGCAAAAGTCCCAGGCTCTGAATGCAGCACTTTGGAGGGGGGTGCACACAGTGTGATGCTGGTGGGTGCTGGAGCAGGCATGACCCTGCTCGTGAAATGGCAGAAATCTGCCCTCCCTGCCTCCATCCGGTGCGTGACCAAGAGGAAAGGAGCACCCATCCCTTCCCGCATCCCAGGCTCTGCCACTTGATCTGCCTTTTGCAGAACTGGCACCTGTCCTCCCTCACATGCTTCAGTCTGTCTCACGGCCATCAGGAAACAGCTCCTGGCGAGGAGCACACGGCCGGAAAACCCTCTTCAGCCAGTTAGCGGCCAGTGGGTCGATGACAAGGCAGGGCTGGATGGAGGGAGCACTCCTCCATCCCGTGGAGCACTCCTCCATCCCTCTCCATCCCGTGTGCCAGGCAGCTCCTACTCATCTGAAAGCTGAATCTGGCCCATACAGAAGCTGAAGGGCGTTGGGGTCGGATGGGGGGACTGTGAGGAAGATGCAGAAGGCCGATGGCTCAGAGCCATGAGACTGTCTCCTGGCATAAAGTTAATACCCCAGTGCAGGTGTGGAATTGGGAAATAGAGGATGCATCCTTGGAGCATCCTTGGAATGGCAGTCTTGGGCCCTGCTGTGAACTTACCATGGTATTGGCAGGGCTGGAACCGGCAATGGTGAATGGTGCCGGGACTGGCAGTGCTGCCCACCCTTGACTGGGCTCTCCAGACAGGGACTGCCTCTGCCTTTGCACGTGCATGCGCAGTGTGTGTGCAGAGGGGCCTTAATCTCAGTTGGGGCCTCTGGGCCCTGCCATAATGCAGAAATAATGAGTCTATTATTAAGTGCCCACAGTACTTCTTCACTCTGGTGGCTCGCCTCCAGCAGCAGGCAGAACCTGCCCCGCTTGAAGTGGATGTGTCATCATTTGCCTCAGCAAATCCGATCCCCTTTGATGATGGGCCAAATGCCCTTGGCATGAAGGGCCACAGCTGTGATACAGGCCCTTTTTTTTTTTTTTCTCTCTTTTTTCCCCTCCTCTCTTCCCTTTGTTCCCAGTTCATTGACAATTCACTGGCTTGCCCTGGACCTGGGGCAAGTGCACATTGGTGGGACTGGGTGGTCAGAGCTCCCGTGTCCCCATGGAGAGGAAGGAGGTGGGAGGCCGGCTCCCACGGCAGCCTCGCGTCTTCCCCCTCGGCACTGGGGAGCAGCAGGCGCCCTACTCGGCATAAGGACAGGTTCCCAGCGTGGGCGGTGATAGGGAGTGCTCCAGCCCTTCCCTTGGGCTGAACCGCACTGCCTGGCCTGCCTGGCCTGACAGCCAGGGAGGGCAAGGGTGGGACCAGCACAGCCCCCTGGCCTTGCTCTGGATGCTCAGGTGGGCAGGCATGCAGAGGGTCCCCGGGAGAGAGGGGAGGACGAGGGCATGTGGGCTGTGCAGCATGCTGGCAGTGCTGCCAGCCCCGTCCCTGCAGAGGGAGCTGGCAGACAGCGCCTGGCAGAACCTTCCCCACACTCTCAAACCCCACGCCTGGCACCTCCGCCATGGGTACCCTCTGCCCACCCCGGGTGCTGCCAAGTCCACTGATGCCCTGCCTGCTGCCTCCCTCCCTGGCTTCAGTTTCCCTCCCTACTCTCCTGGCTCTCAGCTGCATCAGCAAGAGCCTCCCCTCCCTGCAGTGCAGCTCCGGCACAAGGGGCTGCCAAGTGCCAAAACCTCCCAGCACGCCACCTCCTGTGCACACAGCGGCTCCAAAGCTGCTGTCTGTGGTGTGCTCCATCCACGGAGCATGGTGGGCCGAGCTGGACAGGAGAGCTTCCTCAATGCAGGCAGCGCATGAAGTCCCCTAGCCTTAGAAGAGGGACATCCCCTGCCCAGGAGGATGGATACAGGGTTTAGCTGGGGTCAGAGAGGGAAGAACCCTCCTGGAGGAAGAGGGATCCGGGTGAGCTGCATGCTTCAAGAAGACGTGTTGCGGGGTCTCCCAGACCTGACGTGCTCTCAGGGCGCTCAGTGTGGCTCAGCTTTTGTGTACGGGAAACGCTCGTCAGCGGGAAAAGTGCAACCTCAGGTTCTCTCCCACAGGCAGCTCTTTGTTCCCAGATAAAGGACCTTACACCAAAGGCCCTTTGTGCCGCTGCTCAGAACAGTGCCGGGATTAATTGTACCGATAGGTGCTTGAATGGGGAGCATGCGAGGCCACTCGCTCCTGCCGTAATTATCTTCAAAACCAAGAAGGAAATTAAAATATACTGGGAGATGCCCCTTTCGGTGGCTTTTTGACTAGCAGGCAGTCACCAAGATTTAAAGTACATCCCTAAACAAGCTGCTTTTTCTTACAGAGGAGAAAAGCATGGCAGTAAGGTGGAGAGGCATCCAGCACCACTATGAGCAGCCACCATGGTGGGGCATGTCCTGGGGCAAATGGTCCAGCCATCGATGGTATCTGCAGGAGCTCAGCATGGGGCAAGTGGCCCATACGGCCAGTCCGAGCCACTCATCCCACACAGAGCTCCTGCAGCCATGGTGCCGTGGTGTGCATAGCTCCCAGAGAGCACGGACACGTTGTAGAACAGGTTCCTCTGTTTGCAGCAAAGCTGCGTGGGCGTCGTTAGTAACTTCCCTCCTTTGCCTTCTTCCAGGATGCTCTGGACTTGCGCGAGCTGCCTTCCCCTCATTGGGGCTAGGAGCTGGTGTTCTGTGTTGCCAGCACATCCTGATAAAAGCCATCAGTCCCTGTATTCAAAGGAGAGAGCGTTCAAATTGGAGCCTGTTGGTGGAGACGATTGAGTCTTCCCCAGTGGCTTCATCTTGAAAGAATTTTGATATTTCTCCCCCCCCCTTTCCTGGCTCAGCCATTGCTGCCGCACGCGTCTGCCGCTCAACAGCGCGAGACGGGCTCTCTGGGCCTCTTAAGGGGGGAGTTCAAACGTTTTCGCTGGCCTCAGACCATGCACGCCGCATTCCTGAGCCTCTGCACCAGGAGAAAGAGGTCCCTGGCTCCAGATGGGTCCTTGCCAGAGCTTCAAACACCTAGTGAACTGCTGGGGACTCTGTGGAGGTGATGGAAGGGCTGCTGGGGGGTACCCCTTGTCTTTACAGCTCAGGGTGTGCCTGGGAGGAGACTTGCAGGGCAGGGAAGAGGCAATTGGAGTGATGCTCAAAGCCCTAACCGAGGAATAAGGCTCTTTCCCTGTTCCCAATCCCACTCTGCCATGGAACTGCTTTTATATGGGGTTGACCATGACCAGCTGCACTCGCTGAGCATAGCGAGGCTCCTGCTCCATCCCTTGCTTTTGCCCAGCTGAAGGTAAGGAGAGGACAACTCCCAGCACTGCAGACAGTGATAAAGCAAGCCTTAGGGTGACTTCCCCAAGCTGGCGAAATTGGGAGCCAATTTCCCGTTGACTAATGGGACCAGGCTCTCTCTGTGGCGTGCGGGATTGAAGTGTCTTTGACTCACTGTTCAGCCAGCCCTGACACCGTTCACGTCCCTTCGAAGCACCTGCAAACCTGAACTGCGCCAGGAAGTCACCGGTGATGCCTCTCAGCCCACCTCTGGCACCCTGCACCGGAGGGAGAGAGCAGCTGTGTGCTCCTGAACCACTGAAGCTCAGTGCTTGGGCTCCCCACCCTGGGCACTGGCACTAGCACCCTGGGCACTGTGTCCTCCCAGGGAGGACACAGGTTCGGTCCCAGGCCGCTGTGAGATCTCTGCAGCAGCTTTATGGGCAGAGAGCAGTTTCTGTGGCTCAGCCCAGCATGTGCCACCAGCCCTGGGACCATGCAGCACAGCAGCCCATGGGGCCATCCACCCACAACCTTCACTGTGGCAGGCTATGAGGGTCTGGGAAGCTCCGCTGACCCCACCTAGGTCACTCCTGTGGCTGCAGGAAACCCCCTCTGCCCTCTGCACTCAACCTGTTTCCTTTAGCTGGGTTGCTCAGTGATTTTATTTTTATTATTTCCTCTTCCCACTCTCTCCATGTGGTTTACGTGGCTCTCACGCCAACAGCCGACTTGGCTCAGTTTTTTCTCTCCTCTGCTGGTCAGATGGCAGATGCTGCCAAATTAGGATGCAGGCAGCAAGCCTCCTGTCCAAGCTGAGGTTCTGCTCAGGACCAGCACTCATGGGGAAGGACGCTGCCGGAGGGGACGTCTGCCATGGCAAGGGTTTCCTACATGGAGCCTCATGGAGTGCAGGAGGCTTCCCGTACACCCTGGACAGGTTTGGGAAGCAAACTCCCCCCATGGTCTGGTCAGTCCAAGCTGTGCCATGGCTTGCCACGGGATCCTTGTGTTGCTCTGCTTGCGGGCACACCCTGCACCCAGATTCCCATCTCCTCAGCCTGACTCACCGCTGCAGCCGCTCATCCATCAGCAGCCCCAGCCCTGAGCATGCAGGGCATCCCTTCCCCACTCCTCCTGCAGAAACACCCACCAGCTGCCCATGCCGGCAGTGGGGCCCTGCACTGGTTGGACCCACACAGGGTATCCGCACCAGGACTTGGCAGCGCAGCGCTGTCAGCACCGAGCACATGCTTGGCTCTGCTTGCCGCCAGCACGGCGTGTCTGGGCCCTCACGGCACCACTGCGCCCTTATTAGGGCAACCAGCACAGGGTCTGTCCCTCGGAGAGCTGTGGGCAGCTCCACTCGGGAACCTGCTCCCCCATGGTCTGGCGCTGCCCACCTGCCCTGGTAGCCACTCCATACAGGGGTCTGGGGAGTGCAGCAGCATCCTTGGGGGTCTTGTGACCACAGAGAGCTGCACTTGGGCTCCTACTGGTCTTCAATAACTGATGGTGTAGGAAATGGGAAGAGACAGGGATGGCGTGTTGCTGTGTTCCTTGGGCAGGTAGTGCCATGGGACCGAGCAGAGGCTGCCTCATGGGTGCCCAGCACCATCCTGCCCATCTTGTGCCCCAGCCCTCCTGCGTTACCCACTTGGCAGAGGGCTTCTTCTTTCTCTGCCTTTGTTTTTGCCAGATACTCCTAGTTTGTGTTTTCGAAAAACAGTAAATAACCGCTACCCAGTAACCACCTCTGTGTTTGCAAATCAGAGCTGATGTCTGTTGTAGAGATTGCCTCCCTGCCCCTCTCTCAGCAGGGAGCTAACACCATGAAGGGTTTTCCTCCCTCTGTCCCCCTTGCCATGTCCATTGCCAGTGCCACCAGCCCACAATGGGACTGTGTTTGTGTTTGCTCCAGGCAAGCAGCCTGGGCAAGAAGCAGGCTCACTGGCCTGGCTGGGAACCTGGCAAACCGCGAGACAGGTCGGAGAGCCCACGTGTCCCCAAATGTGCTTGTTTATCTGTGCCGCGGTGGCACCCACAGCCCATGCTCCCGGCCTGTCTGTGGGTGCTGGCGCAGGAGCTGCTGGCGGGTCTCCCCGGGGTGGGACGCGGGAGGAAGGTGTTTACCTCCAGACGGGCTTCATCCGAAACCCTGCGACGCGTGAATATTTCCTTCCTCCTCCACACTTCCTCCCTGGCCAGGTCAGCCTGTGGTTTTCCTGGGGTGGAGGGAAAGGAGTTAAAACTGCCTCTCACTCTGGGACTGAGCCATGGTGCCGGCACAGCTGAGCTGCCCCAGCGTGTCCTGTGCCCCAGCCAGCCAGAGTGAGAGGCTCCCAGCCCACTACTGGTTCTACAGGCTGGAGAGCCATGGCTCCCTGCCCCTCGTCTTGGGCCTGGGTGGGCAGATGGATGGATGGATGGATGGATGGATAGACAGCCCTTGGGGAGCTTCATGGGCTTTGGGATGGGGCCATGCCTGCAGCTGGGGAGAGGGATGCCCTCATCAGGGAGGTGTTTTGGCACTGGTCCAGGGTCCCACTTGGGGCAGGCACTAAAGCCCCTCTGGGCACATCAGAGTTTCCAGGCATTTGCACACTTCTTGTACTAGACCCCCCTTAGGCAGAAAAGGGTCCAGAAGACCCACAGTCCAGACACCTCCAGGTGCCTGCTCCCCTCCAAACAGCCTGGAGGCCATCCCTGGAGTGGGGGTCACAAGGCCAGCAGCCCACAGCGGGGCCGTTGGCTCCACAGCCTGTTGCCGTACTTTCTTCCTTGCATTTTGCTCCTGGTTTTTGCACAGAGTGCTCGCGTGGAGCCACGCGGCTCTGCCTGGGATTAGCGACAGCTGCCTGCAATTGCAGCTCTTCCCAGACAAGCGTCCCGCTCCCCCAAGGCTGGGGCTGGGGCTGTTTGGGGAATGCTGCCGGGGTGGTTTGTCTTGTAGTCTGCTCCAGGAATGTTGGCCAGACGGTCAAATTCTTCTCCCCTCTTGTAAAATGAGTGATGTGGGGCGTCTCTGGGAGAGCAGCCTGCCAGTCCCTCCTCCTCTGGATAAACCTGCCTGGCCCACACCGCCCTGTCATGGGAACGGGCCCTTTCAACCCCAGCCACAGTAAATACGCGCCCTGCCAAAACAGAGGGGGAGGGAGCGGACGGGGGCGCCCGGTTTCCCTCCTCTGGCACCCCCCGTGCTGGCCAGGGGGCACAACTGGCTGTACTGGTGGCTGAGGGTGGCAGCCCATCACCATCCCCCCCTCACCACCTGGCCATCTCCTTGTCCTGCTTGCCTGCTCCGGCACAACTCTCTGGGGACGCCTCGCTCTTCCTGTACTCCTGATGGGAGAAGAGAAATCTGGAGTCTGTCTGCTCCACTCCCGCTCCTCCCACCATGTCTCACCCCCCAAGTTGCTGTTTTCCACAGAAATGTCAGGCTCAGCTCTCCTCTCCCCCACTCCTCCTGTTTTTTTCCCTCTAATCTTGGCCTTCATCTCCAATTACTTCTTTCTCTCCTTCCTTTCTCTCCAGAGACCCTGATGGACACGAAGTGGGTGACCTCTGAGTTGGCCTGGACAACTCATCCAGAGACAGGGGTAAGTTTGGAGCCAGCCCTGGTCCTGACCTCCAAAGGGCACAGCTGTCCCTGGCCCCACAGGAATCAGGGTTGCTCACCAGTGCCTTTGTGGAGCTGCGTCTTTGTCCTTCCCTCCCGTGCTTATCCTCACCTCATGAAACTATCTCCTCCTGACTCTGTGTCAGCAGAGCAGGAGTGCTGTGGGCCCTGGCATCGGTTGCTCTTAGTCACCTTGATGACCAGGAGGGTTGTGACAGGTGGAGGTGCAGCTGCTGCCCTTCCCTGTTGACTGTTGCCTGTTTCCCCCCACCCTCAGCCACATTCATGATGTGTCCATGGCACTGATGTCCCCAGCTGGGGATCTAACCCTTCCCCTCTCGCTCACAGTGGGAAGAAGTCAGCGGTTACGATGAGGCCATGAACCCCATCCGCACGTACCAGGTCTGCAATGTACGGGAGGCCAACCAGAACAACTGGCTTCGCACCAAGTTCATCCAGCGCCAGGACGTCCAGCGCGTCTATGTGGAGCTGAAGTTCACTGTGCGGGACTGCAACAGCATCCCCAACATCCCTGGCTCCTGCAAAGAGACCTTCAACCTCTTCTATTATGAGTCAGATACAGATTCTGCCTCTGCAAACAGCCCTTTCTGGATGGAGAACCCCTACATCAAAGTGGATACAATTGCCCCAGATGAGAGCTTCTCCAAGCTGGAGTCTGGCCGTGTGAACACCAAGGTGCGCAGCTTTGGCCCCCTCTCCAAGAATGGCTTTTACCTCGCCTTCCAGGACCTGGGAGCCTGCATGTCCCTCATCTCCGTCCGGGCTTTCTACAAGAAATGCTCCAACACCATTGCTGGCTTTGCTATCTTCCCGGAGACTTTAACAGGGGCCGAGCCCACTTCTCTGGTCATCGCGCCAGGCACCTGCATCCCCAACGCGGTGGAGGTGTCTGTGCCCCTAAAGCTGTACTGCAACGGTGACGGCGAGTGGATGGTGCCTGTGGGAGCGTGTACGTGTGCCGCTGGGTATGAGCCGGCCATGAAGGATACCCAGTGCCAAGGTACGAGCATGGCAGAGCGATCACGGCTTTTGTCCCCACGGATGCGTTGACGTGGTGGAGGTGGTTTTGTGTTGAGCTCAGTTTGGTTTTGGAGGCTCTTCCCTGAGAAGGGAGCAGGGTGGTTTCTCAGAGGACTGGCCTGCAGTTTGACTTGGAAACCTTAAAGCCTTTGTGGCCTGGACTGGTGCGGTGTCTGCTGTGACACACTAGTTTGCAACCACCAGTGGGGGATGCATCTCCTTGCAGCTCTAGGCATGGTCCTCAGCAGGGATCCAGCACACCTAAGCCCCTGAGCATTACCAAAACCTTTCTCTCGCCGCTGCCACCGTATCCAGCATCTCCCCTCTCCCTCCTGCAGTGCTCATGGCTGGGCCTATTGATTGTTCCTGGCAAGTGTGATTTCACGCTGCTTGTGCAGAGGCACTCAGAAGCCCTGGTGGTGATCAGGGCTCCACTGCGCTGTGGGAGAAGCCATGTGGATGCATACTCCCCCTGACAGTGCTGAAAGCTAGCAGCAGGGAGGGTGGGGAGCAGCATGAAGGCAGGGGGTCTGAAGCCTCTTCTTCCTGCTCAGAAGAGAGGGAAACACATCCTGCACATGTTGATGCTGGGGATGGAGAGCCACCATAGCAGTAGGATAGCTCTGTGTGGGTCTTGCAGCTCCCATGCTCTCCCACGGTAACTTTGGTGTTGCAGTTTAACCCCAGTTTGGGTGCATTGATAAGGAAAAATCTGCCTGGGTGGATCTTACTCTCCCTTGGGGTGATTTTTAAATTGGGAACTTTCTCTGGCAGGCAGGACCCTGCCCTGGGGTGGCTGGGGTTTAGGGCAGAAAGGTCGCTGTTCTCCTTGGCTGGAGGCATTGAGCAGGGAGTGGGATGCTGGCTGGGCCCCCGGCACTGGATGCCTCATGCTCGCCGATGACGGGATGCTTGGCGCCGGCCCTTTGCTCTTGGCAGGGGCCACACGATGTGGGACGGCCCGTGATGTGGGGCTCGGGCCAGGCTGGCCTCTCCGTTGGCTTTGGGAGCGGTGTTGCTGTCAGCCATGCTGCTGTGGCTGGTTGGGGAGAGCTCAGTCTCCACAGGGCTGCAGCTCTGCCAGTGTCCAGAGCCTCCAGCACCTTCAGTGCCAGCACAGCCCTGACTTCAGTGTCCCAGCCCCCACGTCACTCTTGAGAGCAGCCAATCTGGCTCCTCCTGGGGCAGATGGACACCGGTGCCAGGCATCCGTCCCCACTTAAAACTGTGCTCTGGGGTCCACGCTCCTGGGGAGCTGGTTTCCTTCTTGCTTGGATTGGGAGATCTTGGACCATAAAGGGTGTTGGCTCTTTCCCAGCAGGGAGTGGGGTTTGGGCACAAGGTGGCACCGTTTCCAGCCAGCATCTGGTCTCTGCCTGGCCGGGGCGTCCCAAGGCAGGACTGAGGGCTCCTCAGGTTGGGCTCAGGGCATCGCTGGAGCCTAGAGTGAGGTCCACTCTCCACATCCCCTAAGCTGGATAGGCTCCCATGTGGGCGGCTTTCCCGGCACCTTTGATTTTCCCCCCAAGCCCCAGCTTCTTCTGCTGCAGGCAGGGAAGCCATGCTGAGCCACGGGCACGTCTCCATCCGGCAGTCTGCCTTCTTGCTGGGCAGAAGCGGCAGTGTCCTCACGTTTCTCTGGGAAAGTTGCGCTGCGCTTGTAAGATCAGATTTTCCGCCATATGATCGTGTGTTTTAAGTGGAAACAGCTGAAGAAGGGCTGGGAGAAGCTGGAGCTGAAGCTCCCTTTTCTGCTCTTGGCTGGATGTTCCCTTATCCCATTTCGACAGTCCAGCACCACCGAGAAGGCTCCTGGCCCCCACATCATGGGGAGAGGTGTGGATGCAGCCCCACGGAGCTGGGGTTTCATCACTCCCACCCTGGGGAGCCCTCCGAGGCTTCACCGCGTGGGCGAGCAGCACTCCAGAGTGCCAGATGGCATTTTAATAAATAACAATACCCTGTTACCGCTTAGATGGGATAAGCCCTGTTGTAAATCTCCCCCTTTCCCCAGACTTTCAGTGGCCTTTGAAGATCTCCTCCTCCTCCTTTTTATCTCCATCCGGAGCCAAGATTAGGCCTTGCATTCAGACCTGTTACAATGCAGCTTGTATCCCGGTCCCTTGGGAGCAGAGGGCTCATCCTGCCCAGCTGAAGACAGATTCTTTGGCATGCTTTGTAAGGCGATACGCCAGGCTGGTACCTGGCTCTCTAGTCCTGAGTTGCCACAGCATTGATTTGGCATCTCATTCTCAGCCTCATTATCTTTATTTAATTAGCACACGGTCCTTCTGGGGGTTGTGCCGCTTCCCACACACTCCCTGCCACACAGAGCTGCAGAGGCAGCTCTTGCAGGATGAAGAAGAGCTGCTGGCCAGGGAGGGGGACAAAGGCCCCCATATTCCTCCACAGACAGGGACGCACTGCATTTGCACGCCAAGCCCTGGAATCCCATCTCTTCTCCTTTTGGTTAGCAAGCACCCAAACTGTTCAGAGGACCTGGTGTCAGGGGGCTCCCTAAAAGTGCTCCTAGGCATGTGCTCCCATGCCAAATTCATTGGGGTTTGCACCCCTCATGTTGCTGGCTTCACACAAAGAAAGGTTTGGGGTCTGGCTGGCTGCCATGCCAGGGTGAGCCGTGAGCCCCCTTGTCGCTTGGTCCCATGTCCATGGGGGTCCTGGAGAAGGACCACAGTGCCCCCAGAGCCTACACTCTACTCAGGAGGGAGACTGAAGCTGTGTGGTGCAGTCTGTGGATACCCAAACCATAAGAGCACCTGAGGTGACAGTGTCCAGCCTGACACCACACTTTCCTGAGACCCATTTCTCAGACTTTTTGATGTCCCTTTTCTCTTGGCACCAGCCACTGAACATTTGGGCACAGTCAGTACGTGAATACAGGTCAGGCTGGGGCCAAAAACAGAATTTTTGCAAAAATAAATTTCCCTTGCAATCAATGACTAATGGAAACATCACTCTGAATTAAAGAAAAAAAAATTGCCAAGCAAGCATTGGACTTGCCAACTGTTTGCAGCTTTGCATTGCAACATGGGCTTGCTGCATGAAACCCAGGAAGTGAAACTGCCTGGGATTAATTGCCCGGGCTCCCAGATCAAAGGCAGCAGCAGGGAAGGCAGGGAGAACTGCCGGTTTATAGCCAGGCAACTCCACAATGGGTTACTTGTAACACGTTCGAGGAAATCTGCCCCTGCTGTACTGCCTGTGACCCACTGTGGCTTGAGAGGCAGCTTTGCTTATTGAATTTTTTTTCTTTTCTTGAAAAAAAAGAAAAAAAAGTGCTTTCCCGCCTGTTCTTTGGATGCCACTTCAAACCCCTGAGGGCTCTTTCCCTTCCCTCCCTTCAGATTTACTCCATCCACTTTTGGACTGCGCTGGTGTGAAATATTTTCACCCAAAGTGTGATTATTTTATTTTTTTTTTAAATAACTGCCTTTTAAGAGAGACTTAAAAACAGAGTTACCGCCTCAGCTATAGCCAGGCTGTTGCTTCCACAGTTCTGCTCCATCTGCAGCCTCTTATGACAGCGGGAAGGGAGCGAGCCATGCGGGTTCATAAAGCACAGATCGTCCCAAGCAAACCTGGCTGCTGCCTCTAAAGAAATTACAGGGTTCTTGGGCAAAGGGATATGATCAGTTTAATTTATCTAGGCTGAAGCAAGGCATTCTGCTTCATCCTACAGGGAGAGAAATAGCTGGAAGGATGCTGGAATAGTGTAGTGTGAATGGGAAAGCAGTTGAGACATGAGACACAGTAGTTTGGGGCTAGTGTTTCCTGATGTGTCACGACTATCCTTGCCTTTCCCAAGGGAGGGAACCCCAAAGTTTTGGGGATGCACTCAGGGTTCGTTGCTGCTTGCCTGCATCCCGTGCAATAATGGAGGCTGCCTGTGGGATGAGTCACTGCTCTCTGCTGCTGCCAGGAAGGTTTTATTTCGGTGTTTTTTTCAGCTCCCTTCCTTGGATTTTATTCACCAGTGTGGGGATTGTATTTGGGAATAGTGCCCTCCTCTTCCCCCAGCCCTGTGCTGCAGCTCTGTGAGGCAGGATCAGGCCCTGGAGGTGGGCGACTGATGAAAATCCTGGAGGGGCTGCCAGAAGCAGCCGGATGGCCGGGTTTGCCTTGCCGTGCCATGCCGGCTGTGCAATGCTCCATAGAGGGTGCAGGGGCAGCTTTGCAGCAGGGCTTTGTTACTGCCCTCCTCCCTCCCACACCCCATACAAATCCCCTCAGAGGCCAATCCCTGCTGTCAGGCCAGACTGCCTCTCCCTCCCATCAAACCAGCAGCTCCTCTTCAGACCGGGGAGCTCCGCTTCGGTTCCCTGACCTGTTATCCTGTGGCTGTCAGTGACTGTCATGTTCTCCCCAGAGGTGACTGCAGCACAGCACCAGGAGATGTGATCTGTGTGCAGAGGTTCAGAGTTGTTATTTTATTTGAGGACACTTCAGCAGGAAAAGTGCTTATGCAAAGCTCTCAGTAGGGAGAGGGGAGCCTGGCTTCCCAGCTCCGGCTGGATGGAGTCACGGTCCCACTCCAGAGCTCCCAGGCTCGTTCCGCGGCATGCCGGCCAAGACAGTGGTTGTTGTACAGGCAGTTTCTTGCAGAGAAGAGATGACACAGCGGCTTATCCACCGGGGACCTGGGATCAGCTTTCAGCTCGGTTACAGCCTTCAAATGTGGCGGCTGAGAGCTGTCATGCTGCCACCGAGGTCTTTATGCTCTGATTTATTAAGCAGAGTTGGAAACTTAAACACTGGAGTGCATCTGGGCCTTGGTCCCTCTCCTGCTCTTCCCCTGCTTAACAGGGCTAGGACATGGCTCGCCTCCCTCCTGCTGGGGTAGCATGAGAATGTGAAGAAATGACCTTCACCCCTTGTGCCTGCACTAGGCACTCCTACAGGGTGGCAGGCACCTGCCCAAGGATAGCTCTGCCTGTCCCTTCCTCCCATGTCCAGGATGTCACTGTCCCCTCCATGCCTATAACCCACCGGGCACCAGCTGGCACTGCATGTGCAGGAGGCCAAGTGCCCTCATCCCTCCTGCATCCTTTGCAGAGTATCTGGCTGTCCCCAGCTGCCATGCCATGCTTGGGCTGTCAGCTTCACACAAGCTCTGGTTGCTCTGACTTCACTCTCCCCCCAACAAGCCTGTTATTTCAGGGGGTTTTGTCCCTGATGGATCTGGGCTCTTCTCCATAACCAAAGCATGTTTGGCAGCTTTCTGAGCCCAGAGCATTCCTGTCCAAGAGGTTTCAGTCATCTCTCATTCCTCAACAATCTGGTTCCTTATGTGTGAATCTGCATCCACCCAGTTTGAACCGCCCGGGACTCCAGCTGGGGTGGGTCTGCCTGTGCTGAGGCTGCTCTGCGACCTCTGGGCATCTGCTGTCCACATAAAGACACATTTTGTGGTGGCCAGGGTATCCCAGGCTGGGGAGATGGGAGCCCTGGACCTGTTGGCCTCCCATCGCTAGCCAAGGAGCAGGTCTGCACACTCCTTTGCCCTCCAGCCTGCACAGTCGAGACAGGCTAAGCTTTCATTTCCAAAGGGAAGGCCCAGAGGCTGGGTGAGCTCAGGTCAAGGAACTGGAGTGAGTCGAGCCATGTGGTCGGTCCTGTTTTGACCAAAGAAGTCTCCTTGCCGGAAGGCTCACACCCTGAGAGCAGGAAGCGGCTCCTGCCACCCATGCAGGCAATGGGACTGGAGAGCACACAGTCCCCTCTATGGCAGCGGGGTGACACCCCCTGTGAGGGGCTGCTCTCACATACCACTGCCCAGCAGCACCATGCTGGAGTGGGGCTTCTCCCTTGGAGCTGCTGCTTCCCGGTGTCTGGTCAAACCAGGGGCCCAGGACAGCACCCCGGACCTGCGTGCGGGTCCCTGCAGGGCTGGCCCGGCAGCGTGTGACTCAGCAGCGCTCCACGCCCCGTGTGGGGCTGCAGCCAGCCGGAAAACTTCCACAAAGGGTGACGGGAGATGCCTCATAGCAGGAAACTTCCACTTGCCACAGCCTGGTGAAGCACCAGGAAACCTCCTCCTGTTTTCAGGGTGATGTGTGACAGGGGTGGGAGGTGGGACAGGGCTATGCCGAAGCAAAGGTGGCACCAGCAGGTCTCTCATCTCATCCGGCTGCAAACACAGAGCACAGAATCCACTTCCTTGGGCAGCACTGTGATAAATTGGGCTATTTTGAGGTGTGGGTTGGGTTCCTGAGGCCACATTGCTCCTCAGCTCAAGTGCTGTTAATCCTTTCACGTGCCCCTCATTACAAATAAACACCCTGTGGTGCCAATCAGGCCATATCCCAGGACTTATGGCTCCTTGAAGGACCCTGATCGGAAGTGGAGGAGGGAGGTGGCAGTGATGCTGAAGCAGCTCTTTAGCCAAGGACCTGCAGGAATGTTTTCATCTTGCTCAGTGCTCCACTTGAGCCGACCTCGGGAGGTGCCACCGCCCCGGGACTGAGAAGTGGCTGAAGAGCCCAAGGCGGAAGGTTTGGGGCTGAGTGGCTGATTTTGGATGGTGGAGGCCTCTCACAGGGGCTGCTGCAAGCAGGGCTGAGAAATCCTTTCCTTTTGAGCCTTAATTCCAGCTCAAATTCCGGAGAATGGATCAATGACCTTATGGAGCGTGCTGGGTCGGGAAACCAGCTGGGGAAGGGAACATGGCAAAGCCCTTGGGAAGAGCAGTGAAGAAACAAAACGGATGATGTAGTCTTCTGAATGGACTGCCCTGCCCCCAGTACTGCTGGTGGTGACCAGCTCTTCCCATTTCTAATTACCCTGGTCCTGCTGCTGGAGCGCAGCATTTCCTGGGCAAAGCTGTGCCTGAGCTGGCTGGTGCTCCTGCCCTCTGGCAGCCCACTCTTGCCCACTCTGCACAGCCAGAGGCGCTACATACCTGGGCATGGCTGACAGTGATGGAAAGACTTGTAAGTGGCCTTCAAGCCACTGATGGAAGATTTGGCAGGGCAGTGAGGAAGGATCTCCCCAGCCTTGTTGGGGGCGATGGATACTTTCTGGGTTCACTTTATAACTCAGGTCTGTTTTTCCTTTCTCTAGCGTGTGGCCCGGGAACCTTCAAGTCTAAGCAGGGGGAAGGTCCCTGCTCTCCCTGCCCTCCCAACAGCCGGACCACATCTGGAGCAGCAATGGTCTGCACTTGTCGAAATGGCTTTTTCCGGGCAGACACAGACCCTGCAGACAGTGCCTGCACCAGTGAGTCCTGCCCGGGGCGAGGAGGGGAGGCGAGGGGAGCTGTGGAAGTGGCGAGGGTCCACATCTGGGGTGGAAGAGCATGCTGGGCCCATGCCAGGCATGAGCTGGGCATGAGGACATGCCATCCCTGACCCCCCCATTCTCCCTGCAGGCGTCCCCTCGGCCCCCCGCAATGTCATCTCCAATGTGAACGAGACATCGCTGGTGCTGGAGTGGAGTGAGCCACAGGACACGGGCGGGCGGGATGACCTGCTCTACAATGTCATCTGCAAGAAGTGCAGTGTGGAGCGGCGCCTGTGCACCCGCTGCGACGACAACGTGGAGTTTGTGCCGCGCCAGCTCGGCCTCACCGAGCGACGCATCTACATCAGCAACCTGATGGCCCACACCCAGTACACCTTCGAGATCCAGGCTGTGAATGGCATCTCCAACAAGAGTCCCTACCCTCCTCATTTTGCCTCTGTCAACATCACCACCAACCAGGCAGGTCAGTGGAGCTGCAAGGGAGCAGGGGCTGGATCTCCGCCGCAGAGCGGAGCAGAGATTTCCTGCTGACAGCCTGGGAGGCTGCAGTCCTTTGTGGTGCCACGTAACTGGCCCTCCGTGTCTGCATCTAATCCCCTGGGTGAACTGCCCTCTCTGTTTAACACATGTCTCCTGAGGAGATGCGATCAGAACACATGCAAGTGGAGAAGGGTAGGGTTGGCAGATGCTCCAGAGAACTCTGGAGCTCCTGGACCTACCCCAGAGATGCTGTGCCTGCTGCAAAGGAAGGAGGAAGGAAATGAGATTTCTCCCCTGTGGGCCTGGGAAGGCTCAGCACCAGCCCAAAGCTTTGCAGCCAGCCGTTGCCTCCCTCTGCCATTCCCTCCTTCCTCCTGCTCTGGCCCTGCTCCAGCATGCTGGTAATCTCCAGCCACTGCACTCTGATCTGATTTCATGGGTCTTGGTGGGGTGGAGCGTGGAGCTCCTGGCAAGTGGAGGAGGGGAGGGAGCTCCAGTTTGGGCTGGCAGGGCACTTCCCCAGACCAGTTTGCAGCTAGGCATGGAGTGAAGCCTCGGTGCTGTTTCTGAGGCTCCCCTTGGTGTTGAGATCACATGTCCTTACAGAAATTTGGGGGAGGCCAGTCTTTTCCATGTCTTTCCACCAAGATCATCCAAGCAGGTCCTACACTGATGTGGGATGGTGGAGCGGGGAACCTGGCACCAGTGGCTCATTCTTCCTCTGCCCTCTTTCCTAGCCCCATCTGCCGTGCCGACAATGCACCTGCACAGCAGCACTGGGAACAGCATGACCCTGTCGTGGACTCCCCCAGAGAGACCCAACGGCATCATTCTTGACTATGAGATCAAGTACTCGGAGAAGGTAAAGAAGGAGCAGCCTTTTCCCTCCTCCAGCCTTTCTTAGTTGGCCATCAGCTCGGTGGCAAAGGGAGCCACTGCAGAGATGATCCCTGGGGAATGTGGGAGCCACCAAACAGGGGAGGGCTTCCCAGAGGTGACGCCCACATGTCTCCCCTACAGCAAGGCCAGAGTGATGGCATCGCCAACACAGTCACCAGCCAGAAGAATTCGGTGCGGCTGGACGGGCTGAAGGCCAATGCTCGGTACATGGTGCAGGTCCGGGCACGCACCGTGGCTGGATATGGCCGCTACAGCCTCCCCACGGAGTTTCAGACAACTGCAGAGGGTGGTAGGTACCAGGACTGGGCTGCCTCCATCCCCCAGCCCTCCTACGCATGCTCCTATGCATGCTCCTTCCCTAGCTTGACTTTGATTCCTGCCTCTCCATCCATCCAGGCTCCACCAGCAAGACTTTCCAGGAACTGCCTCTGATCGTAGGTTCGGCCACAGCAGGGTTGGTGTTCGTCATCGTTGTGGTGGTGATCGCTATCGTCTGCTTCAGGTACTGGCTTTGCAGGGAAGGGTGGGTTCAGAGCTGGGTTTGGGGGTTGCTCCTGTGTGCCACAGAGCTTTCTTCCCCTGACCTACGGGCAGAGCTCTGGCAGCTCCAGTCTGAGAGCAAAGGACTGGACCTGCCGTGCAGGGATCCCAGACCTTGGGTTCTGTGGAAGGACTGTGCCGGTCTCCTTCCCCAGCATGAGCTGTGCTCTGCCATCTTCGCAGCACAACTAGGCCATCTCCTCCCATAGCACCTCGGGTGGAGGGATGGCTCTGCACACAGACTGCCAGAGGGAAGGCTCTCTGGCATAGACTGTCTATGCTGGGATTTCAAAGCTGGCAGTGAATGTCTTTGCCCCATCAGGAAAGGGATGGTTACTGAACACCTCCTCTCGTCTCCTTTGGGCAGGAAGCAACGCAACAACACCGACCCTGAGTACACAGAGAAGTTGCAGCAATATGGTGAGTGTGAGAGCCCAGCAAATGGGCTCTGCGTGCTCTCTCCCAATTCCTGCCCTGTGTGCAGGCAAAGGGACAGCCTTTGCTAATGAAGGAGGGATGGGCTGACAGCCAGCCAAGTAACTTGGCATCTGTCACCTGTGCTGCGTCCCTCCTGGTCATGACTCCTGCCCTTGCAGTTACCCCTGGGACAAAGGTGTACATTGACCCCTTCACATATGAGGACCCCAATGAAGCTGTTCGGGAATTCGCCAAGGAGATTGACATCTCCTGTGTGAAAATTGAGGAGGTCATTGGAGCAGGCAAGTCCTGGGGATGGGCACAGCAGCTGCTGAGACTCCCACCTCCCACCCTGTCCCATGGCTCACTGTGCTACCCTCCTCTCTCCTTCTCCACCACAGGGGAGTTCGGTGAGGTTTGTCGTGGACGCCTGAAGCTGCCCGGCCGCCGTGAGATCTTTGTGGCCATCAAGACGCTGAAGGTGGGCTACACCGAGCGGCAGCGGCGGGACTTCCTGAGCGAGGCCAGCATCATGGGCCAGTTCGACCATCCCAACATCATCCACCTGGAGGGTGTGGTGACCAAGAGCCGCCCCGTCATGATCATCACGGAATTCATGGAGAACTGTGCACTTGACTCCTTCCTCCGGGTGAGCATCCATACCTTCCTGCCCTGGGCTGGGGACTGCTGTGAATGGGGGACAGCAACTCCAAGCCCTTCCCCTTCCCTCTATATTGTCATGCTAGAGTCCCCGGAGCTAAGCTCTGCATAGACATCATGGGGTGGGAGAAGAGGGGTGGCTCTAGGGAGGAGGAAGATGATGGTGGCACATTGGGATCCTTCCTCAGTCTGTTTAGTGTGTTGCAAGTCCCTCTGATCTCTCCCTTGGCAGCTGAATGATGGACAGTTCACGGTCATCCAGCTGGTGGGAATGATGCGAGGCATCGCTGCTGGCATGAAGTACCTTTCGGAGATGAACTACGTGCACCGGGATCTGGCTGCCCGCAACATCCTGGTCAACAGCAACTTGGTCTGCAAAGTGTCTGACTTCGGGCTCTCTCGCTTTCTGGAGGATGACCCGGCTGACCCCACCTACACCAGCTCCCTGGTATGGGACACTCATGAGGGATCCACTGATCTGGGGGTGGGGGGTGACACCTCAGGTATGTGCTAATCAGGGAGCTGTGTGTCTGTGCAGGGGGGCAAGATCCCAATCAGATGGACGGCTCCTGAGGCCATTGCCTACCGCAAATTCACTTCAGCCAGCGACGTGTGGAGCTACGGCATCGTCATGTGGGAAGTTATGTCCTATGGGGAGCGACCTTACTGGGACATGTCCAACCAGGACGTAAGTGCTCTCTGGGGAGTGGGGAACTGGGGGCTGTAGGCTGCCTGTGGGAGCCCAGGTGGCTCACAGCCTGCATGTCTCTCTGCAGGTGATCAATGCAGTGGAGCAGGATTACCGCCTGCCACCCCCCATGGACTGCCCCACTGCACTGCACCAGCTGATGCTGGACTGCTGGGTGCGGGACCGCAACCTGAGGCCCAAGTTTGCACAGATCGTCAACACGCTGGACAAGCTCATCCGCAATGCTGCCAGCCTGAAAGTCATCGCCAGCGTCCAGTCTGGGTCAGTGGCATCCCTGTTTCCAGCCAGGGCTTCCCCCAAGCCCAGGAAATGCTGGAGTAGTTGGAAATAGACTGTGGGAGGACAGGGATAAGAAATATCCCCTGCTTCCAGTTACATCTCTCTACCCTCTGCTGCCTGTGACCTGTGGCTCTCTTGCCCTTTAGCATCTCCCAGCCGCTCCTGGACCGCACCGTCCCAGATTACACCACCTTCACCACCGTGGGAGACTGGCTGGATGCCATCAAAATGGGACGGTACAAGGAGAACTTTGTCAATGCCGGGTTTGCCTCCTTTGACCTGGTGGCACAGATGACTGCAGAGTAAGTCCCTGCTTGCAGAGGAGAGAAGAGGCTGGGGCTGGGGCTGCTGCACAGTGTCTCTTGTCACTTGCCTCTCTGACAGCCACCTCCTCCCACCTGGGCATGTAATGGGCTGAGTCAAGGCTGGGATTTAGCATCCAGTCCCAAGGGAGTTCAGGTCTGGGATTCAGCATCCAGTCCCCTGGTGTTAGAGGAGCACCAGAGCTTAGCAGAGGGCTGTAATGCAGACGGATAGGTCCCTAGCCTTGCAGCTACATGGGGCAGGGCCACGTGCTGATGTTGCTGTTGGTGGGGGGCTGAGTCTTCACCTTGTCTTTGCAGGGACCTGCTGAGGATAGGGGTGACGTTAGCAGGGCACCAGAAGAAGATATTGAGCAGCATTCAGGACATGAGGCTGCAGATGAACCAGACACTCCCAGTGCAGGTTTGACCACAGGGGACTCTGCATTGGAACGGACCGAGGGAACCTGCCAACCAGGTTCAGTTTGCGGTGCAGCCCAGCTTCCCGTTTTCCCCTCCACACGGCGCTCCTCTGCCTCGGACGGTCGCCTGGGACGGGATGGGACTGGACACCCTTCCCTGGATCAAAGGCACTCATGCCGAGAGGGAGCCCAGCTTTTCGTCCCGTGTCCTGGAGCGGCGAGGCAGCAACATATCTTCATATTGAAGGTGGATTATGGGACAGAGATGGCACATCCCGCTTCCCGCCCTGTCTCGGTGCTCATCGGTTTGAAGAGTTGTTCTACTTCTTGGATTTCTTTTCACCCCGTTTTCCCCCCAGTCCTCACTTCCCTCACCTCCCCAAGGCCACAGACTGTTGACCCGTCCACTGAGTCCATCAGACACGTCAGAACCCTTCCCTAACTCTGGTCCTCAAATGGAAGCAGCCGGGAGAGGCCAAGCCGGCGACAGGGCTGGGGCCACCAGCCCCAGACAATCACTCCTCTCCTCCAGCCCTGGCGAGCCCTCCGCCCGAGGGTCTGCACTGGAACGTGTCCGAAGGGAAGGCTTTGCTCCCTTTCTTGGCTTTGCACGCCAGAACCCGAACCCAATTTACTATGCAGGGAGTTAGGCAAAAAAAATGAAAAAAGAAAAAAAAAGAGATATATTAAAAAAAAAAAAGAAAAGAGGGAGCAGAAAGGGGAGGGAGGGGGACCAGCTGCCTGGCTCCACATCTCTTACCCTCTTGGTTCTCCTGGCCGGCTCTGGACTGCAGAGCGAGGCCGTCAGCACGTTTGCACAGGGACCCTCCGCCCCCGGACCGACGGCAGCCACGCTCCCCCCGAGGGGCCGGAGAGCGGGGCTGGGGTGGGGGCTGCGCCGGGGCCGTGGCTCCCGCAGCCTCCTCTTTTATGCAGAAGGAGCAGGTGCCGCCGGCGCGGCTGCCCACTCCTGACACACGCTGTGATTGCTGCCAAAAGACTCACTCACCTTTCCCTGAGGATTCACTGCAGCCCGGTTCCTCCGAGCCGAGGGAGAGACTCCCAGCGTGCCTGAGTGTGCGTGAGTGTGTGCATGCGTGCGTGGGTGTGTGCTGGCCGCAGGACTGTGGGAGGCAATGGGCAGAATAAAGGCAATAAGAATTTTACCCGAGTTTCCTTTGCTCGATCGCGCTCTCATTGGATGGGCCTGGCTGCCTGCAGCTTTGCTGCCCACCAGAGCCATCCTCTTCCTCCTCCTGACCAACCCCAAGCTGGCTCTATTCCCCTTTCTGCTCCCGTCTTCTCTTGCTGTCATGTTTTCGGGTTGTCCCACGGGGACCAGGCAGTGATGATGTACCCACCCTGCAGTGCTGGGAGACCCAGCGCGCTCCGCGTGGGGTGCATAGGGTGGAGGTTGTGAGTCCCAGAGCAGAGCCAGTCAGGAAACTCCATCTAATGTACTAGAGGTGCTCAGCAACTTTTTCCCCCATCCCCTCGTCAAGTCAGGCTGAAACTGTGGGAATCAAACGCTGAATGTGAAAGCCAAGTGGAGAGCAGGCATGCACACTGCCCATCCCAGTGCCAGAGGGTCCCCACAGCCCTGAGGCTTCTCCCCAGGGCACTGCTCCTTCTCTGCTCCCCCTGGGCAGAATCTGGCCCCCAGCAGGAGTGTTGCAACAGCCCCTGGGCATCCCTCAATCACTGGCCTCACTCCTCCCTGTGAAATGGCGGCTGCTGAGCCAGGTGGGAACACACCAAGGTGAACCAACCGGCTGCAGGCAGCAAGGTAACCCCCTGGGAGAACAGAGCTGGGGATCCTGTGCCTTCAGTCCAGGGGGGATTGCTCCATAGTAGCCAAGTGGGACCAGCAGTTGCTCATCCTGGGTTTCTCAGGTCCCTCTCGGCTGCAGTACACCTTGCTGGCTGGCTTATGGGGTGCTTAGCTGGCAGTGCAGAGGGGCAAGCAGTTTCTCCCCAAAATAAGGAGGTGCGCCCCTTTGCTCCCCACTGCTGGGCCCTGCTCCCCTCCTTCCCAGGCTGACAGAGCAGGTGTTGTTTTTCCCCTTTCCTTGGAACTGGCCTACCTTTGGGTTTCTCATTAACCCCGTCCTTCTCCACAGAGAACAGTAAACAAGTCCGGGAGGGCGGCTGGCAGCAGGTCCTGTACCAGGCAACGGTCTCCCTGCTTCCCACCATCTCTTCTTTGCAGGATTCTATCTGGAATGTTGGCTGCTGGGGACACTGCAGCCCCATTTTGCTGGGATTTCCCATCCTGTCTTGCTCCCTATCCTGGCTGCTCCCCAGCCTGCCGCAGTGGGACCCCAAACAGCAGCGCTGGGCAGACCTCACTCCTCTCCCAGATCAGGCCAAGGAACCCTGGCACTGGGAGACTTTAAAGAGCAAGTGGCTAAAGAGGTGTCAGAGCCTATTTGGGGCTTGCTAATTCCCCATAGCCCTCCACCTGGAAGCACTGTGGGGTACAGGGTCTGCCCCTTTCCTCCCTTGTCCCCCCAGCCCCTGCTGCTGCAAGGTTTGGGGTCCCACTAGCCCCAGTGCACCTCAAACATCCCCACCTCAACCCTCCATCCTGGCCTGGCTTTGCTCTGGGGAGAGGCCCTGCTCATTTTAAACAACAAGCCCTTTCTCCCAGCCTTCTCCATGCACACCCTACTCCCATGGGGCAGGATGCGGCATTCCTGCAGCCAGCCTGGGTTGTCCCCCCAGCCTCAGGGGTGCACCCAGAGGTGCACCCAGCAGCTCTCCTCATGCTGTACCTGCCACTTCCCTTTCCATATCAATCCACACTGGGGGAAAGCTCTGATCCATGGTGAAAGAAAAGCAACAACAAAAAACAGCAGCCAGGGAAATCAATGCGAGCGTGCGTTTGTAAAAATATTTTTTAACAAAAAGACTTTTTTCAATTAAATTATTTAAGGAATTTTATGGAGGTCTGTGGTGCCTGTGTGGTTCTTTGGGGGCTCTGGGTGCCAGGGAGCCCTGCGCTGGGGGGCTGAGGGAGTGTTTGGGCACTGTGTGTGTGAAAGTGAGCCCATGGCAGTGAGCAGGAGGCACTTGGCGCCACAAGCCCAGCCCGAGTGCCCCCCAAAGATGCTCCTTGCCTCCTCCCTGAACAGTCAACGAGTGAGGACTTTTTGAGGACCTGAGGGGACCAGGGGATGCTCCCAGAGCCCTCACCCCTCGGGTGCCTCTGTAGGAACATCCTGGGGCCACAGGGATGGGAACAGTGTGGGGTGGCCCTTAGGGAGCATGGTGGCCAGGCTGGGCTGGGAGAAAGGCAAGCCCTGCCTGCACCCTGCCTGCACTATGCCTGCGCCCTGGGCTTCCCCTCTCCCAGCCCATGCAAAAGAGTCTTTTGTGCTGCTGGGTTTTTTCCCCCCTTTTAATTCCTAACCAGGAGATTAAGGGAAGACAAAGCCTACGATTGTTCCTGCTCTGCAGAGAGCTGGAAAGTTCGGGGAGGGGGAACCATCCCTTTCCAGACAGACCCATAGGAGGGGGCCATGCACCCCAGGTGGAGGGGCCAGGATGGGGAGGACACCCTGGGAGCGGCAGTGGGGGGTCCTGGGGCACAGCTGGGGTGAAGGCACACTGGGTACTAAAGGGGGGACCCTGCTGGGGTGGGATGGGGGCTCAAGGCTCCAGCAGGATGGTGGGAGGCTCTCTGCAGTGGAGGAGGAGGAGGAAGGATGAGGGGTTGGCCGGCTTGGCGGCTGCTTGGCGTTTTCCCTGCTAACTCTTGGCTGACACCTCAACGACTTGGCAGGGAGAGGATCCCGCAGCCCTGTCAGCCGCCTGAGGCCAGCGCAGCTGGAAGGGATCACGGCTCGGCATGGCTTGGTCCATGACCCAGCAGGCCAGCACGAGGCATGGGGCAGTGAGGGCTTGGTCTTTTTCCACAGTCTCCACCATGTCCCCACTGCCACACTGTGCCTATGGGAATTGCCAGCACAGCCTTGCTGGGGTGTCACATCCTGCACCCGCTCAGCCAAGGACGGGCCGGACGCCGGCCAGGCGGGTCATTGCCTCGTGGCCGGAGCCAGGGACACACCATGGCCCAGGAAGGGGTTGTCCCTACATCACGAGGGACAGGACCCAGAGCATTTTCCCATGCTCGCAAAGAGCCGCGAGACACCCACGAACACCCCAGCTCTGCTCCTTCTGTTTCCCGTTAAGATTATTTATTGGTAATTTTTAAGACCACTTACAGACTCTGTTCACGTGCCAGGACCCTACACGGCTTTTTCCCAGGGCTTTTTTTTTATTTAAAAAAAAAAAAAGAAATTGTTTTAATCATTTTCTTTCCATTCCTTCCTTCCAGTCTCCTTTGGTTGCTAGCAGGGGATTTGCACATGGTGCAACGTCTGTCCTCTGCTGCTGACGCAGCTCCTCCTCCCTGACCACTGCTGCCAGGGCTGCATCCTCACCCCCTCATCAGGTCTGTGTGTCCCCACAGGGGGACCACGAGGGACAAGACCCCCAGGAACTGCCAGCCATCCTGGGATGCTCTGGAAAAGGGGATCTGAGGGCCGGGGGGCTGCCTTGAGGAGCAAGAGGCAGCACTCTCCCAGATGCCTGGGAGCTGACATCGTCTTTGGCAGAGCAGCCAGCAAGCAAATGCGCCCGCATCAATCACACTGTGCCTGTCTGCTCTATTCAGGGAGTAGAATCTGACCCAGTGATGGACCACGAGGCAAAAAGCAGATTTGGGTTATTAAACAAGACCAGGGAAATGCCTCGACGCAGTGTGGTCTGGGAAAGGCTGGGTCTGCAGGGGAAAATCCGATGGAAAGCAATGGTGGCCCTGCTGGTAGGGCTGAGGCTGCCACCAAGGGCTGCCCTGGCTAGAGACGTTGACTCCTTTGGGAATGAGAGGACCAAAGGACTGCCACGTGGGCAGGAGCGATAGCTAGAAATGCCCTAGTCCCTGCCAGCTTGCCTTGCCCGGGTTTCACTGACCATCACCCGTGCCCATCCCCAGAGTATCACAGATATTGCTGCCCGCACCCTGTGGAGCAGCATCATCCAGGACACTGCCCACCCAGCCCCTCCTGCCACCCAAATCTGACATCTCCACAACCCCTTCGCCCTGCCCCCCTCATCCCCGCCCCCGAGGCCCCTTGTTGCTCCTCTTCCCACTTTGATCTCCCTCGGAGCCGGGGCCAGTATCGCCGCCGGGGCCGGGGGCCGCCCCGGGTGTCAGACTGGTTCAGCCACACATTTCTGGCTAATGAGAAATTTCCTCTCCCCGGCGCTCGGCCAGGTTTTTTTTAGCTCTGGTATCGCTACCCCACCTCTGCCTCCTCCACGGCGGACTGAGTCACGCAGGGCCCCCGGCCACCTCCCGGCACGCTGGCTTTGCGACCAGAGCAGGGCTTTCCGGGCCCTGGCAGCGCCCCTGCCCCCTCCACCTCTTCCCCTGGGGATGGCATGACCGGGAGCCTGGCAAAACCAAAACTCCAATGACCCATCCTGTTGCAAGAGCCAGATGCTCCAGAGTGATGCTGTGAACCCGAGGACTGCCCTGAAGCCAGGCTGGATGGGCTGAGCCCGTGGAGGGGGAAGGCGCAGCAGTGGGTGGGGGATACGGGTACCACACCCTGCTGTGTCCCAACATCCCAGATGCCCTGGTCCGTGCTCCGGGGCACCGCAGCTCCGGGCAGCTGAGGAAGTTCAAAGGGAAGGGGGAAAGCAGCAGTCCCCGCTCTGCGCGAGGGTTTGGGCTTGGATCTCTGCTCCCAGTGCCACAGCCTGAAGTCATTTCGTGCCATTAATGAGTTTCCTCACCCTGAACTCGCTAATGAGCCTGCATGGGAAGCAGCAAGGAGTAAGGGCCCCCAAACTGTGGCAGTGGAGGGGGAGAGGGGCTCCTAGCAGAGCATACTGGAGGGAGAGACAGCTGTCACCCAGTCATAACTTCCCCCATGGGATCCTACCTGCTCTTGGGCTCCTCATCCAGCCCCATTGACCCCCAGCACATCCCTGCCACCCCAGCAGCCCCACACCAGTGCCTGAAAAGAAAGGTACCTCATGTCAGCACCTCCCAGGGTGGCTCAACCTCTGCCACCTCCCTGGTGTAGTTTCCCCCATCCCTCTGTCCCCATTGTCATCCAGGCGGGGAGCCAGGACTGCGCCCCAGGAGGATGAAGCTGAAACCATGACCCATCCCTGGGGCAGTGAGTCAGGCTGTGCCAGGTGGTTTGTGCTGGAAAGCACCTTCCAGCACCATCCCCATTCCTGTCCCCGTATCTCTCCCTGTTCCTGTCCCCTATTCCTGTGCCAAACCCCATCCCCATCCCACAATGTCATGGCACAGAAGGACCCCACAGGAGGCACTGATGGAGAGGAGGGAAGCAAAAAGCTCCGTGGAGGTGGTGGATGTTTCCATCCACAGCCAAGCCTTGCAGGAAGGGGAGCAGGAGGATAAGCCAAGCCTGGGGCAGGAGCACCCGAGCATGAATGCTGAGGTGTGTGAGCCAGTGTCATCAGCCTTGTGCAAACAAACATGCAGGACCACACAGGGATGGGGAAGAGCCAGGCAGAGGGATGGGAAGGGTCTGTCCCATGATGCCCTCAGCTCTGGGACTCATGGGTCAAGGACCTGGGTGATGGTGTCGCAGCACAGAACATCTGGGGCCTGGTGTGGGGCAGAGACTGTCCCTGAGAGTGTGACAGCAGCTGTGCTGTGGTCCCAGCCATTGTCCCCTTGGGCCCAGGTGGCAGGCTGGGGACAGGGTGGGTGCACTGGCACCAGGGATGTGGGCTCCTGTTCACACGCTCCCAGCGGGTGGGAGGTGGGTGATGGACAAGGCATGTCCCGGCCTCCGCGCCGAGATAATCCCGTCCCTGCCGGCCTGCGGTCGGCATTTATCTCGCGCCAGGGCTGACGTCACCCTCCAAGACCCCAGCCAAGGAGGCCTCACTGCTCTTCCTGGCTTTTCCCAGGGACCAGGGGCTTTGGGCCCCTCGCCTCGGGCTGTGAGCAGGTGGATTTATGACCACAGCCATGCTCTGGCATCCAGGGGACAGGAGAGGCAACGAGACCTTTATGGCTTTAATACACCTTTCTGACAGTGAAGTTTAAATGGCCTCGTAAACCCCCCTGTCGCCCACCCCCAGCAGAAGGCAGCAGTTTATTAGGGCTGTAATTCTTCTCCTGGCATTCCATCAGTGTCCTTTTAATCTGCACTAGGATTTTTTCATTTCTGCTTAATACCAGCAGCTGTAAATGCTGTTAGGGATCGTCTTGTGCAGGGAGCCTCTGGAGGGAAACTGGGCACTGGGGCAGTGTTGCGATGGAGCAGGTGGAGCTGGTGGCTGGGACAGCCCGGTCCCAACTGAGGGGTCCAAGTAGTGAAGAAAAGCCAAATTTTGCTGCTCCAAGCACATCCCTCCTCTGCAAAGCAGGCCTAGGCAGGATGTATCCGTGATGCAAGGAAAGCCTTCCCAGGAAACCTTGGGATTTCAGCAGCAGAGCGGTCCGGGAGCTAATCCTTTGTGCCAGGCTTTCCATTTTCATCTCATTAACTCCCGCTCTCTGTGTTGCTGCCCTCTCAGTTTTTCTGGTGGGGAGATAAGTCTCGGTGCTCGGTGCGGTGAATCCTCCGCGCCTGCTCGCCCAGCGCTCCCGGTCGCGCTGACGCTGCCAGGCAGCTTCCATCCAATTACAGCGGGGTGAAGCTCATTTTAATTGCATAGAGCAACTGGGATTACGCAGATTTTATCTCCTAATTCCCTCTTTATCTCTTAACTTCACACTCGCTGCCTGCATTGAAGGCAGGACAGCTTGTGCCAGGGTTTGAAATTCCTGAAGTAGCCTTTCCCCCTGCACTATCCCCTTGCCCAGATGAGGTTGGCCACAAAATGCTGGTGCTGGGAAACCCTCCACGTCCCATGGAGCCAGGGTGACCAGCTAGCCGCAACCTCCAGATATCCCCACAGCACTGGGAGGGGCCAAGCCCACCCTCCAGAGGATGGCACCCACTACACCAGTTGCTCTGGGAGGAAGGCTTGTCCTCAAGGTAGTGCCCCCAGAAGAGGTCACGTCACCTGGAGACAGAAACTCCATGAGCAGCTGGGATGGGCACAGTGTGGGTAAAGGGCTTTTCCTCATAACAACCCACAATAGTAGGTGTCCAGCACCGCTGCTGAGGCTGCTGCAGGGCTCAGGGAGTCCCTGAGAGAGAGAGACAAGGTGCTCACCACCAAAAATGCATTCTGAGGACAGCAAACATCTCAGGCAGCTCCTTGGGGACTCTTGAAGACCCTTTATCTGCCCTGTGCACTTAGCTGGGATGAATGCTGCTGCAAGGCTCTGGGGGCTTGTCAATGGAACCAAAAGGCGTTTTTTTTTAATCTCTCCAGGTATGAATAGCACCCATGGATGCCTGTTTCCCCCTACAAAAGGCAGACCCACTGTTCCTTCCTTCAGCGGGAGCAAGCAGAAACAGGGTACTCTGCCCTTCCCTCCCTTTTTTTATTCATCCCCAAGACACTCCTGGATACCCCCAAGCCACCCTGGTTTGGGCATCCAGCAACACCCACTTCTGCGTGCAGACATGTCCACCCCGACCTCAAAAAAGCTCTTGAGATAACGAGATAGCCAGAGGCTGCCCCGGACAGGGGCACTTGGCAGGACTGGCCCTGATAACAAGCCAGCAGCTCGCCCCCTCTCCGTGTGATATTTTCCCGTCAGTTTGATGTCCCTTGGCTTCATGGGGAGCCAGGTGCCAGGCTCACCCATGCTGCCGGTGGGTAAACTGAGGCAGCAGGGCAGGGGTCAGGTGCCCATCTTAGCAAGCTCTGCATCAGCACTGTCGGGTGTTAATTAGATGCCATTAGCACACACTAATTACTGTAATTCCAATGACCCACAATTCTGGAGCGTGAGAGCTGTTCCTCACCCTCTGCCATTGTCGTGCATAGCTCTGCCTATGCCATGGCTGGTGGCAGCAGGAAGGGGACTGACCGAGCAGCCACTGATGACAGTGCCAGTGTCACCCTACCAGCATGCCCTCCTGGGGCTCACTCCTGCATGGTGGCATGCTCCTGCCCCTGCTCCCCAGGCACTGCCAACACAAGCCAGACCCAGCCAGACCCAGCAGATCCAGCATTTCAGGTGCTGGCAGAGCCCCACTAAACCTGTCAGTTTTGGCTGCGGGAGTGCCCCAAACCACCATCTCCTTGGCGTCCCGTTGGCTGCCCCTCCCATCGTGGATGGGGGGCTGAGCAGACTGGGGGGGCCATGGGCTCTGGCGTGGGGGCTGTGGCAGTGAAAGGGTGACTCTTAATCCGGCGGCAGCTGCGGGGCCCAGGCTTGCTTGTTCAAGGGATATGGCAGCTCGGTCAACAATCCCTGGCCCGTTTCGGGGGGATTAGCAGCCCCCCGGGGAGGGAAGGGGCCCACATGAATATTGGGCCAGTGGGAACACAGCCCAGTGGAAACAAAGCCAGACAGGGAGACAGCAAGGAGCAGGCACCCACCATCCCAAGGCGCCCCCAAGGTGGGGGACAGGGGCTTGGGGATGGTCCCTGTCCCCATCCTGCTCTCACACCCCATGGTGCTGACAGGAGGGAGTTCTGGTTATCATCCCACACCACCCCAGTGTGATAACCCTGGCCAACCCCCAGCCGCCCCCTTGACCCTCCATCCGCCCTCATGTCCCGCTCTCCCAGGCCCTGGAGGGAGGTGACATGGGGAGTGCCCAAACACTGACACCTGGGAGCTCCTGGGAAATGAGCCCTCCTTTGCCAGGAGTTGGCCAGCTGGGGAAAATCCAGGCTGGAGGAGACTGGAGGAGGCTGTAGGGTATAAGGTCAACCAACCAAGAGAAGAGCTGGTCTGTCTAGGGACCCACAGGGACAATGGGAACCTCCCACACACAGGGGCAGTCCCAGCCCCTGCCACACCAAAAAACCTGTAGGTTCACGCTGCCCAAGAAGCTGGTAGGATCCATGAGAGAGGAGGAGAACAGTTTGCCTTGATGACATCAGACCCCATGTTTCCCATATGCTCAGCACCCCTCTGTCCCTCTGCAACCTGCTGTGCCCCATGCTGGGTCCTGGTGTGGGGACCCTGTGCCCAGTATTTGGGGTTCCTAGTGTGCAAGATCTAAGGGACCAGCCCTGCAGCTTTCAGTGTTTGCTGAGCAGAGCCCTAGGACCTTGTCTGCCCTGGGCTTATCTGCCAGGGGAGCAGAAGCTCTCTTCAGGGCAGCTCCCCTGGCGACTGAGAGGGTCACTACGGTGAGTGCAAGTCCCTTGGGGCCGCAAAGGCAGGTGAGACTGAGGTGTGCACCCAGGGAGAGGTCCCCAGTGTTGGTGGCACTTGGGGAATGAGCCCCCACCCCCAGGGCCATGTGCGGAGTGCATGTATGGGTGCATGCACACATGTATCTGGGTGCTCCCCTGGGCCCCCCTCACCCCGTTCCCCACGGCTGCTGAGCAGGGGCCACTTTTCTGCTCTGTTAGCCACGGCTGTGCCGGCACATAATGACATGGTAATTGTGAGCGGCGGCCCGGCCACACGCACTACCCGGCTCGCTGGCCGGCCTTCCTGCACCCGGGGTAGCTGCTGTCCAGGGGGTCCCACCGTTTGCCCTCTTCACCCACCCACGGGACCCCCGTGCCTGCTTTCATCTGGGATCTGCCCCGGTGGCAATGTGGGGGGAAGCCCCTTGGCAGGCTGCGGTCACCTCCTCGCCTGGGAGCTGGGAAACCTGTTCTTCCCTGTGGTGTTTACACGGGTAAGAGGGGTCCTCTGCCGCTGCACATCGCATTTTCTGCTTGGTCACTTCCATCTGTGTCCCCGCATAATGATTTTTTCTGCTACATTAATTTAACACACTGCGGCGAGCCGAGGCGCTGGGACCCCGGGCTGCTTAATTGTGTCAAAGGAAAGGCTCCTGCTCCTGCTTTCATCGGCGGCTGGGGCTGCTGCCGGGTGGGTGTCCCCGCGGGGGGGTGGGAAGGGGTCTCGAGGTGGCCGTGGGGGCTGCAGGGAGGCGGTGGTGGAAGGGTGTGGGGTATCAGAGGGGTTGGCATGAGCCTCCCCATCCCGGGGCAGGCAGTGGGTCCTGGCTCAGGCTGTCTCTTGGGGGCTCTGAGGTGATGGTGGGAGGTCCTGGGGACCCAAAACTTCCCTTCCAGAGAACCTGGCACTATGGGGTATCTCACCTCATCCCTATGGATGCTGCAGCAGGATGACGGTGGGCACATCCTGATGCCCAATGCTCTGCCAGGGGGTGGTAGCCCCCCACCCTGGGCCGGTGGGAGCCAGAGGGTTAAGTGCTGTTTGTGTTGGCTGAATGAGGTGGGAGCCGAACAAGCTCCCACAAATGGAGGTGAAGGGCTGCCCAGACGGGATGTGACAACCCGATTTCAGGGCTGTCAGCCCCGGCATGGTGGGCATTGAGTGGGGACATTCCTCCACGACACTCCTTGCTCCCCTGGCTCCCACAGAGGGGACGCCGACAGGGGCAATGGGCAGCCCTTGCCAGCCTCACCCCGCCATCTGGGGTGCCATGGGGCATCCATGGGGCACTACGAGGGTCGAGGAGCCCCCTGCCAGAGGGGGATGCTGGGAGCCCCCCTCGCCCTCCCTGCTGGCGGCCCGTCATAAGTGGCCTTTGGTATTTGCAAACATTGTGGCGAGGGGCTGGGAAGGTCTCGGCCCACCCCAGCAGGCGCCTTTGTGCTGTGCGAACCCCCGGGGGCTCATTTCCATCCCTCCCGGGCTTTCGCCCCCGCTCCTTTCAGCACCAACGGGCCTCACTCCCCGCTCCACCAGCGTCCCGGAGCCTGCAGCAGCAGTGCCAAGCACACAGCTGTGCCCCAGCCCCACACTGTCCCAATCCCGGAGGTTCATGCCCCCACCCCACTGTGCCGAGCTGTTGTGTGTGCCACTGCCCCATGCAATAGTCGGTGAGCTGCTCCATCCTGGCCCCACCGAGGGTCCCCGTGTCTGTGCACACTTGCACAGGTGTGTGTGCCCACTCGTGCACGGGCTGCCCTGCTCAGAGGTGTGTGTGTGCTTCCCTCACACACAGCTGCGTGGATGCACCCGCTGGTGCACACCCATCCACCCACGGCCAGCTCCAGGTATGTGTACCCACTCTGCCCTTTTTGCACTCCCACGCACACTGCCTGACCTCAGGGTCCCCCAAAATCCCCCCACCCCAACCCTGAGCAGGGTGCCCAGGGCTGGCAGGCGGCTCTGCCCAGCCCGGCACAGTCAGTCCCCATGGCACAGGAATACCAGGAGTAACTCTGGGCTCACCACAGCTTCCAGCACCCTCCCCGTACACCCAGTTGTGGGGTCACCCCATCGCCTCCAATGCATTTTGGGGGACCACCACAGCCACATCCCCCACCAGTCTGCAGGGACCCAGCCCAGTGCAGCTGGCTCTCCAGCAGCGCCCATTGACTGGAACTGGTGTTTTATGGCCCTGCTCAACACCTGCGGATCAATGCCAATCCGCATTTTATTTGTTTTGGGAGTTATAAAGGTGAATTGACCCAGCTGTGCCTCTGCAACTGCTCTCCTTGCTGCCAGGTGCAGGATGGAGGGGACAGGCAGGGCACAGGGGACCTCAGGACACTGTGCCCATCCCTCGCCGTGCCGGGAAGCGCTCAAGGGAGATGGGGTTGCTCTTTTCTCGCGCTTTTTGTGGCTGGAAAATCTCCTCGGGGGCCCCCGGCGGTGACCTCTTCCTGGGCGCAGCGCTAAGCCCTTTGTAATGGGATTTTGTGGCAGAACCGGCAAATTAGGGGCGAAGTGAATGTGTTAAGCTGCCGGTTTCTTTCTGGTGGGTTCCCCCTCCCCAGCCCACGCCGGGCCGGAGCTCAAACAAAGGCGATGAGCTCTGCTTTTATCTCCGGTCCTCAGAAGTCAGAGCTGTACAGAGCTGTTCTTCCCACTCCAAAACGGACAGGCTGGGACAGAGATGGGGACAAGGACGGGGAGAGCTAGGGGCTATGGCAAAGCAGCGTAGGAGGAACGTGCCACAAGCAAGTTGTGCCAACACAGTGGTTGTAGGGGTAAATTTGGGTAAGGGGCTCATCTCCAGCTCAGGGAGATGTGACACCAAGGGGTCCCTGTGGCATGAGACCCCTCAGCATCCAAGCCAGGGAACAGCATTAGGAGGCCAGCTAGGATGGGACAATGTCTGGGTCTGCCCTGGTGTGGGAACAGTCCCCGGGCAATGCTGGGGTGATGCAGAGGGAGGACCCACCTCTGCTTCAGAGTTAATATTGTTACAGCGCAAAGGCTTCATTAACACTGGCAAACACAAGCCATAAATACTCATTAATACCCCACATCACTGATGGGTTTGATAGCCAGTGTGCCCTCTCACACCCCATGTTCCTCAACTATCTGGGGTCCCTTTGCCATCCCTGGAGAGGGCAAGGAGTTGTGGATACCCCTTGCCGGAGACGAGTGGGCAGCCCCCAGCCTGAAGCATCTCCCCCAGGCACAGCCATCCTCCCTGCAGCAGGTCCTCTTTCAGGGGTGCCCCACCATCCTTTCAACTTAGGGTGAGGGTTGATCCCTTAGGACCTGCCCCACTGTCCTGCGCTGCTCTCGGCTCCCTCAGGCAGAAGAGAAGCACCCTGGGGCTGGGCGAGGAACATGCTGCTTTGGCACCCCAAAAACCCCCAGACACAGGCAGGGGACAGTGTGCTGCCCCCGGGGCCTGCATAAAGGCCTGATTTATTGCTATCTCCTGAATGATGCCATTAAGAGTGCGGCCGGAGCAGGGAGCACAGCTGCCGGAGCAGATCAGCGCCTGATTAATGTTGGGCAACTTGTTATATTGTCAGATAATTATCCCCAAACTGTATGACTTTTCTGCTAAGTGGCAGCGCTTAATTGCGTTTTTAATTACACTGCCATCACCACAGCCCCTCTGTGCGGGAGGCAGGAATGCCAGGAGCTGGGCAGGAGCAGGGTAGGGGGCCTAGGACCCCTTGCAGAGGGCATGGCAGGGGCATCCCGCTCCCACAGACCCTCCCTGGTGTGGGGCACACAGCTGTGGAATCCCCAAGCCATGAGTGCTACAGGCAGCAATGTTTTGGTGTGACCTTTCTTGGTGCTCCCCCAAGGCAGGAGGCACGTGGGGCACAGTAAAAAGGGGGGTGAGGCGAAGTGCCCCCCTTGCCCTCCATGGGCTTTGAGGGCTCACCATCCCCTGCGGCCCGCCCCCCCTGTCCCCATCCGGCTGGGGGCAGCCCGGGGTCTGGCTTCCCCTCACAGGCAGGAATGGGTCAGGGGTCAATGCATTTAAAATTCCTCCTCGATCTCAAACTCCGGAGAGTGGCCGGGGGGCAGCGGCTGCATGGGGAGCACCCGCCAGTACCCCAGGCAGGCAGCACACGTGCAGGCAGCGGAGAACGGCTGTGTTTGTATGTGTGAGTTCACGCGTATTTGTGTGTGTGCACTTATGGGGAGCGTATGGGCATGGGGACCACCCGTGTGTGTGTGTGTGCGTGTATGGGTTTGGGTGTGTGCCTGCACATGCATGAGTGCCCACGTGTGCACATTTACACACCTCCTGATGTGCACATCTGTACGTATTTTTGTACATGCCCAGGTGTATAGATGCACGTGTGTGCAAGCGTGGAGATACGTGCACACGTGTGAGCCTGTCTGTGTGTGTCTGAATGCATGGAGGAGGAGGTGTTTGTGTCCGTGTGTGGGATGTCAGTGCCATGTGTAGCTGTGTGTGTATATTTTAGTGTCTGTGTGTGCAAAGGTGTGCATGTGGGTGCACACCTGGCTGTGGGGATGCCGCTGTGCCCCTGCCCAGCTGGCAACTGGGGTGGCAGCAGTGAGTCCTGGCTCTGTCCCCCACTCCAGCCAGTGCTGGACCTCCCAGGGAGCCTCCCCAGCTGACCCCATGGGGGCAGTGGGGACAGGACCCCCAGGCCTTCAGGTGCAGAAGGTACCCGCAGGTTGCAGCAGCCCCTCTCACCCACCCATCCCTCCCTGGGACAGAGATGCTCCCAGTGCTGCAAGGGGCACAGCCTGGAATCCCCGGCACTGTCGGAGTGCCAGACCCCCCCAGGGCTCCACTGTGCTCCCCAGGGGGCAGCCCCCCAGGGGCTGTTCTGGCCAGAGCACAAGGGGCTGCTGCTGGACAGCCCCCACACTACATCCCTCCCCACCAGCCGGACACTGGGCAGCGCCGGGAGGAAATCCAGGCATTATCGGGCAGCCGGCTGCAGACCTTGCTGTGGCCTCTGGCCCGAAATTTCCTGGCATGACCATCACAACACCGTTATCCTGGGCTGGGCCTTTCCCACCAAGGTGGGGCCCAGCCAGCAGGAGACACCGCTTCCCCTCGACACAGTGGGGTGAGGGGATGTGGTGGATCAGGCCCCCCCAGATCCCCACCATAGCAGTGGAGAGGAAGAAACATGGAGTTTGATGCAGAAGGAGCCAGTCCTGAGCCCCACCTTGGTGCTCAGCTGTGTTCCCCCCGCTTGCACAGGGTAGGGGGACTGGGGCAAACATCGGGGCTGGGAAGGGAATTAGCCCCCTGAAATGCATCCTGACCCCCAACAGCCCCCTCAGAAGCCCCTCTTATCTTCATGGCAGCCGGATGGAGTCTCACTAGAGAGAGGCTGAAATTTCCAGGAAAAAAATGTAAATAAAGGTCCCTGTCCCGCCTGTCCCCTTATCTCAGGAATCCGGAGCGCGCAGAGCCCTTCTCCCAGCCGTATTTCATTCCAGCCATCGCTGCTGGCAGCAAACCAAAGCGTCAGTGGTGGGGATGGAGGGAGGCTGTGCCTCAGAGCCCACCAGGACCCCAAGACCATGGGAGCCACAACACACCGGGTTGGGGTCACCTTCCCACCCCACTGTGCCGGTGGGCTTTAGGATGGTCAGGGGGGCTTGGTACTTCAGATGTCATCACATGCCACAGAGACATGGGGATTCCAGGATGGGGACACTTTTGGGTCCCTGTTGCCCACTTGATGTCCCCAAGCAGCGGGATGGGGGCTTGGCCACTTCCCCTCCCTGCTCGAAGATCAGCTGCTAATGATGTCTCCTGACCTGCTAGAAAAGAATGTAAATTATTCAGCTTCTCATCAGGGCAATTAAATTAGCTCGTCATTGTGGGCCATGAATATTTCAGGGGGGCAGGGGCTGGGGAGCAGTGGGGATCAGGGCTGGCAGGGCCGGGGCTGAGCCCCACCCCTTGGCCAGGAGGTGAAGCGAGTGTGTCCGTTCTCAGCTCACAAGGGCCAGAGAGGGTAGGTAGAAGGGATTGGGGGTCTCTGAGCAAGGGGCTTGGAAACTGGTGCCCAGATGTCTGGATCCCATGCCCAGCCCTGCCGTTGCTCTGTCTGTCTGGGTTACTTTCCTCAGCTGCTGACAGAGGCCAGGTGCCGGCAGCCCCCCCCCCGCCCCACTCCTGGACCACCTCCTGCATTCCACATTGCCCCCCTTTTTCAGGGGGACAGCTGGGGTTGGTGTCACTGCACAGGGCTGCCTCTACCCTAGAGATCTCAAATCCCCTCTGCCTACCCCTTGCCCCAGGCCGTACCAACCCCTGCCCGCCACCCTCCCCGGAGCCTGCGGGTTCTCCATCAGGATTTCTCTTTCCTTTCTTCCTCGCACCGAACAATTAATAATTTATCCCATAATAAAAGAGGAAACAGTTAATGAGATGAAAACAAGCCAGAAACATCTGCTGGGGCTGCTTTCATCGCCTCCCCGGGCTGCCTGCGCAGGAAGCGGGGGCGGGAGGGGGACGGGGGCGCCGGGGGGGCCGCGGTAGCAGGAGGCTGTCCCCCACACCCAGCCTTCCTTGCCACAGCCCCCTCCTCCTCGAGGACCCCAGGCCAGGCACTCTCTCCCCACTGCACCATCAAAATCTGGCTGAGACCTGCCAGGCTCAGGTCATGAATAGCACTGGGGGTACTG
This sequence comes from Chiroxiphia lanceolata, assembly GCF_009829145.1. Classification (NCBI taxonomy): domain Eukaryota; kingdom Metazoa; phylum Chordata; class Aves; order Passeriformes; family Pipridae; genus Chiroxiphia; species Chiroxiphia lanceolata. The sequence goes on from NC_045646.1 coordinate 9,110,007, forward strand.
CCATGAAGGTGTCGCCCCAAAATGGGCAGTGAATCCTGTTGGTCTGGTGCTGCCCAATGTCCCCAGAGATGTGCCTAGGCTGCTGGAGGGGGACAGGGTCCCCTCATCTTCTCTGTCCCCAGACTCCACACCCAGATGTTGTTCATTACTGCTGATCCAATCCCCAGTGAGCAGAACTGCCCCTGAGACCCAATACTATCTGGGTGGCAACAAAACCCCAAACCCTTCTGGGGTGCCAAGAGGGACACGTGGGGATGGGGCAGGGCACCCTGCCAGCAAAAGGGACTGAAGGACTGACACCATGACTTGGTGCTTTGCTGAGATTTATGGGGTCCTAGGAGGAAGCTTATTTTGGGACCACTTATTTCAGAACCATGGCCTCACAGCATGTGGGGAGAGATGCAAGGGAATCCCCATGGCCAGGATGCAGTGGGGATGCTGGTGGGGATGTGGGGTGCTGGGGAAAGAGAAGGCAGGGAAAGGGGCACAGAGAAAAAGGGACAGGCAAGGAAAGGGAAAGCAGCAATGCCTGGAGGTTGCTGATATGCAGCCAAGAGCTAGGCTGGAAAGAAGAGTCTGTCCCAACCAGTCCCACCACCAGCTTGGTCATGGGAGGGGACTGCGAGGACTCCATGGAGGCACCCTGGGCTTGGGTGCTGCAGGGATGGGGCTGGGGTGGGGCTTTGGGCAGGGGGCAGCAGGGTTTGGGCAGGATGCTCCCACCCTCCTCTGCTTCCAATTTAGCTGATCCTTGCCCCAGTCCCTGCAGCTCTCTAATCTATTTGTCTTCCAAAGTCATTAAGTTAATTCCAAGCCCAGCAAAATACCATGGCTTTCATCCCAGCCCACCCTCCAGCTCAGTGGGTCTGGTAGGGGCATAGTGGGCAGCTGCCAGTGTCCGGCATGGAGCCTCTTGCCATCATGAAGGAGCAGGAACCTGCTCCTGCAGGCTCCCAGTCCAGGCTCCAGCAGTCCCTGGGTCCCTCATGGGTCCCCGTCATGGGGACAGGCAAGAGTGATGACAGCTGGGGAGATGGCCTGTCCCTCTGCCAGCCTGGACAGGCACCCGGCCCCGTTTCGAGAGGTGCCGCGGAAAAACTGACATCAGCATCAGCCCAGAGGAATTTGGCCATCCTGGCCCATCCCAGCTGACAGGGACAGGGGCCTCTGACACGCACCACAGCAGACTGGAGGAGGGCAAAGTGGAGGGAGGGCTATAAGCCTCTTTCCTTGCTATACCTCTTCCCAGGACTAGGAGCAGCCAGAGGGTCGGGGAGCATCTTCAGGGTACAGTTCCTGATTCTGCTCCCCTTAGACACATGTCCCTCCATGCTCTTGAGTGCAGAGAACAGACAGCTCATGACACTGGTGCCAGCCAGGGAAAGTGGTTGGGGTTGATTTCCCTAGAAACCCATGTTTTCACCCAGGATCTCAGCGAGGAGAAAGCAAGTTCTAATCCCTTTCAAGATCCCCTGGGGCTGTGGCCCTGTCACCCCTCAGTCTCCTCTGTCCCCCACCCCACAGGACGTGTCTAGTAGTCCTTGGGGTGGCTGGTGGCAGGTGGCGATGAGGAAGCTGCCGAGACATGATGACACCCCCCAGCTGCCCCCATGCTGAAGACCCTGACATCCTGCTCCCCTCCCCCAGTCATGGTCCATCATCTCCTCATTCCCATCCCGGGTAATTGGTGGCCTGGTGACAGACGGGCTCATTAACAGCCTAATTTCGGCTTCATCTCTTCCTTCCTGACCCCCAGCCCAGGTGGGGACCAGCCCAGCAGGGTGCAGGGCTGGGCACCCGGAGGCCACATTGCTGCACCCCATGGGGGCACCTGCAGAGCTGGTGGGAGAGCACCTGATTGCACACACATATGCAAAATGCACGGGCTGGCAGCACTGCCCTGGGCAGCCCACGTGGCCCTGACTCCCTGACATCGGGGTGTATGTGGGGACCCCCATTCCTGGGCATGGGGATGGTGCCGCCCTGCCCCATACCCCACTGGGATGGGCAGGGACGCCACGGTGGCGGGTACCCACAGGTGCCGGCGGTTGCCCACCTTCCCAGCCTCACCCTGCCCTTGTTTGCGTCCGTAACGGTGGCGGCGCTTCGGCTCCTTTGTGCCGGCAGATAACAGGGAGCGCTGCTGCCTCTGAAGTACCGGCCACCAGCCCAGGCACCCCTGCCACCCCACACTCAAAACCAGACAGACAATATGGGGATATAAGCAAGGAGTGAAGGCAGGGGCACAGGCAGCAGTGCAGGCAGGGATGGGTGGCAGGTACAGGCAGGGTTCCAATCAGCAGGTATGAGCACAGGGTGCAGGCAAGGGTGCAGGCACATTTTTCACTCCCACTGCTCCTCTGCTTTGTCTTTGAGTCCATATTGCAGCCCAGGTACCCGTCACCAGCACCCTGTCGCCAGGACAGTGCCCAAACCCCTGTCCCTGTCACCCACCCCAGCAAAGGCAGCTGGCGGCAGCCCCCAGTGGCTGATGTGGGCCCCCCAAAGGCCACCCCACCGGATGGAGGCCTGGCTGCCTTTCAAAGGCGCTTGTGTTGTATAATTTATCGGCAGGAGATAACAGACAAGCGACTAACGAGGGAGGGAGGCTGTACCCCTGCTCTGGGGAGCCTGACACCACCGCACTGGGGCCGACAGGATCCATCACACTGAGGGCATGGGCATCTCCCTGGCCAAGGCAGGACAAGGGGACCCCCCAGTGAGTCCCATTTTGTACTGGGATGTTTTGGGGGTCCCCCAAGGTAGAGGCAGAGATGATCCCACTCTGCACCTTGCTTTGGAGGTGCTGCCTGCCTTGAGCAGAGACCCCAGGGGCTACTGCATGACCAGAGCAAGGGGAGTTGGGTTCACTATCTGGGGGGCTCTTCACCCCAGGGACTCATGCACAGCCCAGCATGAGGGAAGGGCAGCAGGCACGGTGGGAGCACAAGGTAGGGAAGGGCTGGTCCCACAGGCAGAGGGACAGCATCTCCAAAGCAGGGCGCCGGATCTAAGGAGGGTTTGTTTAATCCCAGATAAGGAGGCAACGCCAGGCACCTGGCTGGCAAACTGGCACTCCCTGGGCAACGGCACCGAAAGCAGTGCCGACCTCCATGGCATTCACCAGCGCCTGCACCAGGACCGTCTGTTTGCCCCTGGCAGCACAGGGTTGGCATTTGCTGAGCACGAGTCCCTCTGGCCACCCACAATCTTGTGACACAGCACAGAATGGCATGGCATGGCACATGGCACGGGGTCAGCAAGGCAGCAGGCATGCGGCAGAGCCAGGGCAGATGGGGATGGAGTGTGGGGGAAAAGCGAGATGCCCATCCTCTGCCAGCCCTGGCCAGATTTACACCAGGGCCAGCCCTGCCCCGGCCAATCCTGCCCCACAGGCTGCCCAGGCATGGGGCCAAGGAGGGGGCTTGGGGCCAAGGAGGGGGCTTGGCACCACGGCCCTGCCACACATCCAGTACCCGGGAGGTTCAGGGTGCGGCAGGCTCCTGCTGCCACTCCAATCCTGTGGCATCTGGGGCGCACCTGGAAACCGCCACTCTGCCCCCCCTCCCCAGCTGGCCCTGCAGGTGGCTGTGTGCCCATGACCCCCATGTGGGGCCGTGCCCGCCTGTGCCCAGGGTCGGGGCTCAGCTGTGCCCCGGTCCCGAAAGGGCAGGGAGGCAGACGGCAGTGCCGGCTGGTGAGGTCGGTGGGTAGCAGCACCCCTGGGGGGCTGCCTCGCCGGCTGGCGAGCACAATCCCAGCTGCCTGCTGGCCTGCACCGAGTGTGCCAGGTCTCAGCAGGGGCAGCCAGGTGGGATTAGCCCTTTATGTCACCCTGCAGTGGCCCTAAGAGCATCCAAGCAGAGAGCACAACTGTGCCAGAGCCCCCACGGCCTGAATTGCACCAGGGTATGCCTGAGCATAGTGGAGGCTGGTACATAGACTGTTCCCCGAAAAACAGCCCTGGACCCCACACCACTCTGCCCCGGCTGGTCCCCGCCTGGTTGGTCACAGGATGGCACCCTAGGGATGCTGGAGGGGGCACTGGTCATACTGATGACCAGTCGTTGTAGGACTTCCCAGCTCGACACAACCTGGGGGTGCTCTGCCACATGCAGTGTGCTGCTGCCACCCCCTGGTAACCTGCACAGCCCCGGGTGCCCCCCGCAGTCCTCCACTCAGGGGTGCCCAGGCCCCCAACAACCCAGCCCTGGACCCCGGACAAGCAGGCAGGGGCACCCCGGGGTGCAGAAAGGCACAGGGACCCCGGGGTGGGGAACCTCACACTTTGCACCAGGCGAGGTGCCTGCCCGTGGCCCCACATTCTGGCAGGGAGGTTTGTACCAGCCCCCCCCCGCCCGAGTCTGGGTGGGTAGAGTGGGGAGGGGGCTGGGGGGCTCGTGAGGGATCACCCGTCCAGCAGATGATTAGAAGGAGCAGAGGTTATGTCCCAGCACATTAAAGGCTGTCCCTGCTGAGTGCCACCGCCGCGGGGTGACCCTGCCGTGAACCGCCCGCATCCCCCCAACAGGCCACCAGCCCCCTCCAACAGCACCCCCGCCAAGCTGGTGTCCCCGCTGTGTCACCACACTGCCCCGTTCCGCTGCCTGCGCCGCAGGCATGTGCGGGGATGCGCTGACACCGTGTCACGGAGGGGACACGTCGTGAGGAGGCCACACCTGTGTGGGTCTGGGCACCACAGGCATCTTGTGGCAGGCATCCTGGTGCAAGTGCTGGGGCACCTCGGCTCTGGATACCACCCCGGACCACCTGGAGATGTCTGGCTCCCGGGGATGGAACGTGGGCTATGCCCCACCTCGCTGCAGGCATCAGTGCCACACACAGGGACCTGTGTCCCATAGATGTCCCCACTCACGGTCTCGTGGTTCCCGGAGAGCTGCTGGCACGTGTGGTACACACGGAGCCGTGCCACCTGCCCTCCCCAGTCCCTGTCACACCAGGACACCTGCCCGCCCCACCAGCCCCTGTGACAGCCCCTTCTGTGCCACACCTGGGCGAGCACCCGCTGCCCAAAGGAGGTGAAGGGTCCCCGCTGCAACGTCTTGCCTGAGCCAGGGAAAAATGTGTTCAGGCAGGCTGGCGGTGGTATTCAGGGAACGGGGAGGAAAAGGGCTGAACTCCTGAACCCATGCCGGCGGCTCCGACCAGATGCCAGGCATGGAGCACCCCGTGGTGCCCGACGTGTGAGCAGCCCCCGGCAGTGCCAGACCCCCCTGCTCCCCTCACGGTTCATCGGCAGGACACGGGTGACGGTGTCACACGTCTGTCCCCCCCTCACAGTGGCTGGCGTGGAAGGGGGAAGGAGCCGGTGGGGGCTGCAGGCCCTGGCGCCATCGCTGGCTGAGTCCACGCAGCTCATCACATCGATGGCTGCCTGCGGCCAGTGAACGCAGGTGAAGCCCCTCTGAGCCACGAGAGTGGGGCACGGACTGCGAGACGCCCGCGGGACAGCCCAGATCCTCCGCAGGGGCAGCTCGGATCCCCCCGAGGGGCTGCCCGGACCCCCACCACCCAGGACACCCAAGACCCCCGCGGGACAGCTCGGACCCGCACAGGGACATCCCCAACTCCATCGGGGACCCCCCGGGCCCCCCCGCACACCCCGGACCAGCCGCACGGGGGCGCTGCCGGGGCCGCGCCTTCCCCGGGGGCGGGGCCGCGGCGCGCGCGGCTCCATCCGCGGCCTCGCAGCGCCCCCTGCCGGCCCCGCGGGGGCAGGCGGGCGGGCACCAGGACTGGGGCGGGCACTAGGACTACGGGGCTGCCCCCGCCGCCGGCGCCGCGGTGCTGGCAGGGAGATCGCCCCGCCCACGCTGAAGCTGCTTCCGCCCGGCGCTGGAAGGGAGGGTGCGTCATCGGCGCGCGCCGGGCGGGAGCGGGAGAGGGAGCGGGAGAGGGGCCGGGACGCGGAGCCGGGACGCGGAGCCGCCGCCATGGCCGGGATCCTCTTTGAGGACATCTTCGACGTGAAGGACATCGACCCCGAGGGCAAGAAGTTCGACCGTGGTGAGTGGGACCCCGCGCCCTCCCTCGGCCTCTCCCGGTTCCCACTCTGCTCCTCCCGCCGGCGGTGGCCGCTGTGCCCCGGCACCTCCGCGTGTTGCCTGCCCCCGGAGCGTCCCATTTCCCCAGGGCATCCCCAGCCCGGCTGCTGTGCCCCTCTCGCCCCGCGGCCCCCGGAACCCTTCTTTCCCCGCCCCACCGTGTTCTTCTGCCTGTGCACACCTCCGTCAGCTCCCAGGCTCCGGCATCCATCCCCGAATCCACCCCCAAACAGCTCAGGTGCCCGACAGGGGTGGGGAGGGGGCCCTGTTCCCACCCAGCCCCTGGGGATGTTCTCTGTCCTGATCCCTGACTCTGCTGCTCTCCCTAGTGTCTCGCCTGCACTGCGAGAGTGAGTCCTTCAAGATGGATCTCATCCTGGACGTGAACATCCAGATCTACCCGGTGGACCTCGGTAAGCCATCAGGCTGGTAGTCCAAAGAGGGTCAGCGGTGTCAGCTTTGGTGGGGTAGGCTGGAGAGGCACTCTGAGGATGGAGCCTGAATTTGCTGTGAACAAGAAATGAGTTGTCCCAGACTTCCTTGGGCCCCTGTGCTGTCCCAGGTCACAGGAGCTTCTGGGCACTCTGTATGTGCTGGGACTGAGCTGGGTTCTGGTTCACCGCCCTGTGTGTGTTTAGACTCACCTCTGTCCCATTCCCCAGAGATGTCTGGGGAAAACGTCTCACTTACTGATGCCAAGCTTTAAGGGAGACCTGAAAGTGGTGTCCTGGTGGCTCTGGTCTTCTCCATGATGTGGAGAATAGGGGAGCACAGGGTTCAGTGTGACCTTTCACTCGTTCCCCACAGTCCTGGTGGAGGGCTGGCAGCAGGGGCAGGGCTTTTGTATCACAAGAAAAACACCTGCCAGGGTGGCTGTTTACCACCACCCTAAGTTCTGGCTGTGGCTGCTGCTGCTCTGGCTGTGCCCCCACCTTCTCACCTCTCCTCTGCCCTCTTCCCAGGAGACAAATTCCGCCTAGTCATTGCCAGCACGTTGTATGAGGACGGCACCCTGGATGACGGCGAGTACAACCCCACAGACGACCGGCCGTCAAGGTACAGGGCCCAGCTGGGACCCACGTGAGCATGGGCGGGGGAAAACGGGGAGTGCTGAGATTGGGTGTCTCAGGTCGGACATCAGGAGGGATTTCTTCACAGAAAGGGTGATTAAACGTTGGAACAGGCTGCCCAGGGAGATGTTGAAGTCACTATCCCTGGAGGTGTTTAGGGAAAGACTGGGCATGGCAATGAATGCCATGGTCTAATTGACATGGTGGTGATTGGTCAGTGATGATCTCAAAGGACTTTTCCAGCCTGATTGGTTCTGTGACTGTGAGATACCTTCTCCCAGAAGACACTGAGCTGGGGGCCTGCCCAGGTTTGATCCCTTGGTGACCTCATACTGTGCTGTTGCAGGGCAGACCAGTTTGAGTACGTGATGTACGGCAAGGTGTACCGGATTGAAGGGGATGAGACTTCCACAGAGGCGGCCACACGCCTGTGAGTGCCCCGGGGTGGTGTGGGAGGCACTGGGATCTCAGCTTGGGTTTCCCATGGGATTCCCTCTTCTCATATCCTTCTCCTCCTGTCCAGCTCTGCCTACGTGTCCTATGGGGGGCTGCTTATGCGGCTGCAGGGAGACGCAAACAACCTGCACGGGTTTGAGGTGGACTCTCGCGTTTACCTGCTGATGAAGAAGTTGGCCTTCTAGCACACCTCCATGACTGCCCCACAGACATCCTGCTGGCAAGCAAATAGGAGACCTGAAACCCCAAATTCTGCCACAACATCCATGCTTCCTGGCCTCTCTGGGGCTGGGGAGGAAGGAGCAGTCCCCCTCTTCATCCCAGCCTCTTCTGACTCCTGCTGGGATCCACAGCTCCGTTTGGAAGGAGAGAGGTGCCTGACATCCAAGTGGAGACAGTGCCATGTACTCCGGTCCTGCCTGATGGCATCTCCTCACCTCCACTTTCCTGTGCTCAACAGTAGGCTCAGCCCTGGCTCTGGCCAGGGACAGCCAGACTGGGACAGATGCCTGCCTGCCTCGGGCCTGGGGACCATTCCCTCAGGAGCCATCCCAAAGCAGGCTGACTTGGTTTTGATTAAACTGGGATGTTTTCTACTCCTGGCTCTGCTTGCTGAGAGATGAGGCTGGCAGGGAGTGAATACACCTGCACAGGGCACAAAGGGGGCCTCTGCCACTTCCGAAAGGATGAGGAGTCCACACCTGCCCTGGGCTCTTCTCCACCTGCCACCACTCCAGGTACAGATTGTGCTAGGGCTGGGAGAGGCAGGTGGTGAGGAGTGGCAGCTCAGGCCCTGTGCAGGGCCAGGCCGGGGGTCCGTGCAGTGCTGGTGGCTGCCACGGGAGGGAGCAGAAGCTGGGAGCATGTCCCAGAGGGGCTGCTCCTGCCCCGGGCCCGGCGAGGACACACACAACCCTTTAGAAAAATAGCTCTTTAATCGAAAAGCATTCACAGTAGAGGTGCCTGCCCAGGTGGGAGCAGGGCCTGTGCCCGCCAGCACGTGGGTGTTGCTCTTTGCCTTTGTGGGTTGCATGGTCTCTGAAGACTTGAGGAACAGGAGCCAACCCTTTCCTTGTGGGCATCTTCCTGGGCACCCAGAGCACAGCTCAGTGTCCAGCAGGATTGCTCCAAAGTCACATTGGGGTGAACCCTGTGTGCAGCTTCACCGGGCCCCGCATGGAGGGTCTCTGCTGCCCCCCTGTCCTTGCTTGCACAAGACTTTGGCCAGGTCGTGGAAGAAGAAGCGCAGCTTGCCCTGCACCAGCTGCCGGTAGGTGAGGAAGACACTGGTGATGTGGGTCTGCTCCATGGAGTGTGGGGAGCAGCTCAGCTCCCAGTGTCCTGCCTGAGGGGTGAGAGCAGGACAGAGGGGTGACAAACATCATTGTACCCCACCCAGCCCAGCTGGCACCTGCACCATGGTGGACTGGCTCACGTGGGGAGGTATTACCTCCCAGCTGAAGGTCTGCAGGAGCAGGAAGAAGGAGTTGGCGTGTCGGTAAAGCTGGCTCAGCTGCCTGGCCCCGCACTCCTCGCTCACCTGGCCCAGGGCCCCTGTGGCAGCACCCACCAGCAGGGCCAGGTCACACAGGATCTCCCGCCGCTTTGTCTCGTTCTGGGGGAGCAAATAATGAGTGGCCTGACCCATTCCTGTGCCCACCTTAGGTCTGAATGGGGTCTTCTACCCTCCCCATGCCACCAGATATGCTCACAGGCATCTTGCTCAGCATTTCTGGTGCTTGTGCCAACCCAAGGTGCCTTCTCCGGTCCCATGGGCATGCCAGTGCCAGCACCCTCATCCCAGCCCCTCTCACCGATTTGGATTTCCACTGTTGGAGGCTGAAGTCCACCAAGGGCAGCACCGCGGGGCAGCTGAGCACAGGCAGGGCCTGGCACTGGCCCTAATGGGGAGAGGAGATGTTGAGGAGCTGTGCATATTCCTTGGATTTTGGGGGGGACTGTATCCTCACCACTTTCTTCTCCATGTCTTTGGCCTCCAGGATGTACTTCTGGATGAGCCTGTTGTCACAGACCAGACGTGTTGGGCTGGCATGGTCTTCCTTCACGTGCAGGAGGAAGGATGTGAGGAGGAGCAGTCCTGGGGAAGATGGGGTTACCTTGGGCACTGTGCCACCCTCCCTGGGCAGTACCAGCCCAGGGCCATGCCTGCAGTGGCAAGCCCTCCCTGCATCCCAGTGGTAGCCTCTATGACCCTGTGGTGGGGTGCAGGGAGAGGTCTGGGGGCTGAGGAGGGCCTGGTACTGCCCTCCAGTCAGTCAGCACAGGTGCCCACTGCTCACTGGGGAGAGCCAGGGTTTCTGTGCCAGTGGTGAGTGCCAAGGGGCCCCACAGCCATGTCTGTGCCAGGTTTTTTGGCCCTGCTCCAGGCAAGGGAGTGGAGCTCCACTCCCTGTCCAGACCAGGGCCAGCCCTCCAGATCTATGCCAAGAGCAGCTCTGGGTGTCACATGCGCTTCGGGGAATCCCGGCCTGCAATGTCCCACAGGGAACATCTGGTCCTTGCTGCTGCCCTGGCTGAGTGCTCTCCTGCCAGCACTGCCTCCCCCAGTGCTGCTGTGCCCAGGGACTGCCCATCCTGGAAACAGGCATCTCCTCTCCACAGGCCCTCCGTACGTCCTCCTGCCTCGCTGCCTGCCCTGACACTGCACCTGTCCCCAAAAGCCCTTGACGCAGCCTGTTTGCCTAGGATGGGCATGGAGAGATGCTTGGCTGCCCTCGCACACTGGTGGTGGCCAGGTCCAACCAGTCCAGAGCCACCCTTGGAGTTTGGTGCCCACCTGTGGGGCTCATCACGCAGGGCACACTCTGGCTCTGGGGCCGCAGCCCCCACTGTCCCTTCCTGCGCGCTCCCGTCCCCCCTTTCAGCCGCACACTCACTGTTCAGCTCCATGCTCAGCTGGGGGCTTCGGCCCTGCATCTTCCGCCCTGGGGCCAGCGGCTGCTCCCCGGCTCCCGTCCCCCTTCCATGGAGGGCAGTGTTGGCGCGGGCTCCCCGCGAGCCGCCCAGCCGGGACGGAGGGCCGGAGGCCGGGAGCGGCCCCGGGACAGCGCGGCTCTGCGGCTCCGGCCTGGCCGCCCAGCCGAGGCAGCACGATTTCCTGTTGTGTCGCCGCTGACCTTCGAGCAAAATCACAGCAGGGGCCCCGGGCCCGGGGGACGGCTTCCTGCCTCCCGCCGCTTCCTCCCTTGGCTCTGGGCTAGGGAAAGACGTCCCTGGGCGCCCTCGGCGGCTGCTCACCTGGCCCCCGTCCTGAGCGCTCGGCAGCCAGCGCCTCGGTGGTCAGTGCCTCTGCTGTGCCTGTCCAGGGGGTGGGGGTGGCCCTGGTACCTGCAGAAGGGATGGCATCAGTGACCCTGCACTGGACAGCCCCGGGAGCATCAGCTCCTGGCTGTGGCAGACAGGTATGAAAGCCACTGAAGATCCTCTCACAGGGGTGAACCCTGTCCCAGAGGTGGACTTCATCCCTGGTGACCTTCTCCCAGAGTTAGACCCCATCCCTGGTAACCGTCACCCAGGTTGTGGTCTGACCCCTACATCCATCACCTAGAGGCAATTTGGGGAGCTTGAGATCCCCGGGGTGGCTGTGATGCACAGGGACCCCTCTAAGATGGGGAAGGAGCACAAGGATCTGGCTGGTGCATGGTCCCAGGGCTGTTTCACTGGGGGTATTGGTTGGGAGTGGGGTGGGTGGGAGAAGCACTGGGGGTCTGTTCAGCTCCAGGCCCTGACATGGCCATGGCATTCCCCAGCAAAGCCAACCCCCACCAGGCACTATGGGTGCAGAGCCCCATACCCATGTGTCCGTGCATGTCCATAATGGCACACTATACACACGCCCCACGTGCACCCTCAGACCCACGTGTGCACATGCGCACTCCCCCGGCACGCGTCAGGCCACGCGCCCAGATAACCCCCCACCCCAGCAGCCTCCCACGCACTTCCCTTTGGGGGACACCCCGCTCCCAGCCCATATCCTCTTACTCCCAGTCTCCCCATAGCCCGTGCATTTCCTTCTCACACCCCGGCTCTCTCACACTCTTGCGCGTTCCCACCCCTGTTCCTGCGGCCGGCAATTCCCAGCAGCGCCTGGCCGGGTGACAACAGTCAGAGTAAACACCCAGCCCTGCTCCGCCTGCTCCAAGCCTTGCTCAGCCCACAACAGCCCACCTTATGGGGTGCCCAGATGGAGGGTCCAGTGGGTGCCACAGCTCCAGGGATGAGACTGGCGGTCCAGCCTGCCTGGGCACAGCTGGCAGCAACGGGACCTGTGAGCACCGGGGTCAAACACCTCCAGGCTTCCCCTGTACGGCCGTGGCCCGTCTGCGGACGTGACAAGCTGCAAACACACCCATCAGCACCCTTAACCCCTCTGCCAGCACTGGCCCCAGTCCCATCACCAGCCCCACGTCAGTCCCTGCCATGCTCCCTCCATGCCCGTGTCCCCATCCCTCCCTGGCAAAGCCATTGGTGATGCCAGGTGCCCTGCATTCCCTCTTCATTAGGCAAACAAGTTCATCGGGGGAAACTGGAGAGCAACTGGAAACTGGAGGTCTAATGGGCCCCCATGGTCACTGAGGCACCCTAAGGTGCGCACAGTAGTCCCTTCACTCCAAAATGCTCCTTTTTAGCCATGCCAGAAGCTATCAGGCAGTGTCAGCCCGAGCCCGTAGGCAGCCTGGTATTCCTCTGCTGGAAAGGGCAATGCCAACATTTGCTGTCCATGTCAGAGGGGCAGAGGAGGATGTGGGAGGGGAGCTCCGGCTGCGGGCCCCAGCCCGATTCCAGAGATGTTGTGTGCTGTGCAGGGAGGGGGTGCGGGGCCAGTGAGGCACAGAAACCCCAGAAGGATGTGGGGGCTCCGTCCAGGCAGCCAGGGCTCTGGCAGGGGACAGGAAGCCAGGCGGGGCTGAGGGACTGCACAGCTGGCCGGATCCCGGTGCCAAGTTTCCCACCTCTCCTTACAGGGTGCAAAGTGCCGGGAATCCCGCTGCAGGGGCAGCCGTTCGCACCCACTTTGCCAAGGTGCTGAAAACAGCAGGAGGTGCCAGGAGTCAAGGAAGGGGGGGGGGGGGGACGAGGGGGAAGATACCGGGTTAGGGGGGAGGCTGTGGATCGGTGGCACAGCTGCTGTCCCCGCGGGCCACCCAGATGTGCTCGGTGGGCACCCCGAGGATGTCAGTGCAAGGCCGGGGTAGCATGGGAAGCAAACCTGGCCTTCCAGCGGCAGGGAGGGGGGTCCCAGCCCCCTTTGAAGCCCCCATAAAAGGGTCTGGCATAAAGGAAAGAGAAAGTCAAAGGAACAAAGGGAGCGGCTAATCCCGGCATGAGCAAACAGCCCCGTTTGCTCAGGGCACAGCTGGCCCCGGGGCCAGGGAAAGGAGCACAGCTGGGCTCTGGGGGTACCAGGCAGCAGGGGATCCTCTACCCGGGCTGCCCCTCCCCAGGCACGGGCAGCCCCCGGGAGCAGGGTCCCTCCTGGATCCTCCGGGCTTTTTTTCTGTATTTGCAAATTGCAATAAACATCCGTGGGCAAATCCTCCTCGAACTGCTCCCAGACAGCTGTCCCAGGAGAGCACCGTGACGCTACTGGGCAAAGGGACTTGCAAGGGGCACCTTGGTCAGGGTGCTGCAGCTTGGGGATGAAGTCTGGCACAGTTTTTCCCACCTTTCCCAATTGCCCGCAGGCCACTTGCTGCCCAGCACTGCAGCACAAAGCCCTGGGTGCTTCCCAGAGGATGCCCCTGGGCAAACCCTCCAGCTACTGCTTTGGGCAAGGGTATTTTGTGCCAGTGGCTCTGCCGGCACCTGGGATGATTCCACTGTGCCATTTCTCCCATCCTGCTCCTCAGCTGAGCTCCCCACTCTGGTACAGGGCACGGGGTGTGCCGGGAGGGCACCTCATCCCTCTCCCTCCATCCCATGGAGTGGTGAAGGGGTTAATGCCAGGCAGCCGAGCCGCAGGTGGGCGCAAGAATGAAATTCCTTCTCGCTGTCCTGCGAAGTCTGGGCACAAATATTTGCCTGCATGTCCGGTGGGGAGGGGGGAGACCACCATCGCTTCTGGGAGCTTGCTAATCCCCATGCCAAACAAGGCCCCCGCATGTCCTGAATGCCCCCCACCTTCTTCCTGCTGGGGTCACCCCACAAAGCCTTTGAGGAGGGGACATTTGGTGCCAGAGAGACACCAGCACCTTTGGGTGCTCCTGTGAGTAGGGAGCTCTGTGGCATTGATAGGGCACTGGGACCGGGCGTGGCGTTCAAGGGCACTGCCAGGATCTGCTTGGCATGGCGGACAAGACTTTTTTGGGGTCTCCGTTCTGCTCCCCAAGCCATGGCCACCACAGTAGGATGGGATGAAGGCAAGAGCCCCAGCCATTCCCACTGTGCCAGCAACACACCCTCTGTAATAAACTCCACTTGTTCACAGACAGAAAACAACCATTTTCCCCCCCTCCACCACCCCTCAAACTGCACCCTCCCCTCCTGTACCTGCCACCCCCAAAACCCCCTCAAACCCCAGACCCCCCTTAGCCTTCGTCTGGGACGGCCCAGCCCTGTAAGTCGCCTACCAGTTGTGCAAATATTGCCGGAACGGCTGTAATCCCTGTGTCCAACGTGAATTATGAGATATTTCCACCCATTACGACAGCCCCCCCCACCCCGCCGCGTGTGTGTGAGGCCAGGGGGATTAGACACGGCACAAGCTACACTAAGCACAAAGCTCTGGGGAGGTTGATGGCTCTCCACACCCCATGACAAGGCAGGTCAGTCCAGGGGGGCTCTTTTTGGAGAGAAGGGATGACCCACATGCCTTCCCATCTCCAGGCTCGTGCCTGGAAGGGCGTTGGGGTGCCCAGGAGGCAGTGGGAAGCTGTGGGAAGAGGGGGCCAGGGCATGCAGTTTCGCCATGACCCCATCCCTGGGGAGCAGAGGCTCCTTCCTGCCGCCCCAAGCCCGGCTCATGTTCAAAGCCGCAAGCAGGCAGCGGCTAATGAGGGTAGACAATGGGAACTGCATGGGGCAGAGCACGGGTGAGGGCCTGCTGCGACGCCTCCATGCCAGGCATGGCACAGCCCTGGCACCACGACCCTCTGGAATCCTTCATAAGACCTTCACCACTGGGCAGGGCATGTGCCCACGAAGCCCTGGCAGCACTGCAGGCTGTTCTGGGGGGCACCTGTGGGGCATCCCACCCATGCTTGCTGAGATGGGAATGACACCTCATGGGACCACCACCTTCCCAACGGGGACAAGCCAGTGCCTGCTCTGGGTAAAGGTGGCAGAGGGGTGAGGGTGCCAGGCAGGGCGGTTGGGGCTGACCATGGCCAACTGTCTCCATCCTGGTGCAGCTCCAGCTGCCCGTAGCCGGCAGCCCCATTGGGGATGTGTCGGCATCAGGCCCAGCTCCGGAGCCTCAGAGCTGCCTTTGTGCAGGGCGCTGCTGCTCACACACATGTGCGGGCGCTGGGAAGCAGCTGGCAAGACCAGGACCCTTTCCCAGCACCACCCTCAGCAGGCACCACCCCCTCCCCAAGAGCACAGGGACCCCCCCAGGTTCTGGCAAGCAACTCCTGCCCCTTGATGGGGGGGGCATTTCCAGGGGCAGATCAGGCTGTGGATGATCCCCAGGCACGGCTGAGGCATCCATTTCCTCCCTGCCCATGTGCTCCCACTACAGTGGCCATGCCCCCTCCCTGGGCAGGGATAACTAGCACCCACTGCCCTGTCAGGCCCCCTGCCAGCGTACCAACCTGGTCCCAGCCTGGAAGTGCCTGGATACATTTGCAGCCCCCCTCTCCCTCATGCTGCCACCCTGTGCCTCGGATTCCCCCACGTGGAGAGCTGCAGCCAGGAGGGTTCCCCGCCTCTCCCTCCTTTCCCTAGGAAAAGGGAGGGAGCTTCCCCCATTGCTTTCCCATATCCCGCAGACGAGCCAGGAGACTGTGACGAGCTCTGGGTGCACAGAGCCAGCACTGGATTCCTGGCACTAGCAGGACAGCTGGGAGTCATCACATGCCTCCTCCCTGCTCAGCCCCGCTCGCGTTCCGCCATCCCCAGGGCCACTGCCGTGCTGCAGCGGGCACTGTGCAGCAACGCTGGCACAGCCACACAGACCCCAACCCTCCCCTGCCCTCCACGTCACTGGATCCCAAGCCAGCGAGGATACCGGGAGAGAGGAGAGGGGACAGGTCAGTGACACTACTGAGGACAGCAAGGAGGGAACAGGGACAAGGGGTGCCATGCTGCCAGGCATGGTTCCTGCTTGCAGAAAGTGCTTGCAAGCAGCAGGGTGTCGGGCACAGCTGTGCCCGGGGGGAAGCCCGTGGTCCTGGCAGTGTCCCAGCTCTGGCGATGCTGGCAGGCTGTCCTGCCCAGGGAACCCCAGCTGCTCCTCATTGCCTTCTGCCAGCTCCTGCCAAGGGCCAGGTCTCCAGCATGGCCAAGCCCCTGTGCCCCACTGCCCTCCCTGGGAGAGGTGCCCACTGCATGGGGACATGTGCCAAACTGGGACACGGAAGGGGATGGGGCAGCCATGGGTGAGCTGGGGATGGGCAATCCCATGTGGGCTGGCAATTGGGGGCATGGGGCAGTGGGCTGCAGCCCCCCCCAGTCACTCAGCGGGCTGTGGGGAGGCCCAAGAGGAGCCTTCTGGGGAGGCAGGGGCCTGTTGTGCTCCAGCTGTGCTGTGTTTCCCTAGCTACACCGCACAGCTGGCCGGGTGTTTGTACCGCCCGGAGTTGATTTTGGCAGTCCTGCTCTTCCCCCTCCTCCCGTCTCCACCCGCCTTCCCCACACCGGGTGCCCGCCTGCCACACACCCACCACCCTCAGCCCCTCCCTGACACAGAGGTGGCAACAGGGACTTGGGTGACACACACTAGCCCCACTCCTCACCGGCTCCCCCTCCCCAAAATTCATGCCTCAGTTTACCCAGCTGGATGATGCTTTCCACAGGTTTTTCCGTGGTGCCTACTCACTGCCAACCACTGCCACCGTGGCCAGCCCAGGCACATGTGGGTGAAGAGTGGGGCTGGTCCTGGGTGCTGCTCTCACAGCCCCTTCCCCACCCCAGCTGCCCCCTCCAACCCTGGGCAAAGGAACCCAGGCATCCGGGCTCCTGTGCCCCCACAGCCACTGTCACTGGTGAGCAGGAGCCCAGGGTCTCACTCTGGAGCCTTCCTCTGGCCAGGGTGGGTGGCGGCTGGAGGAATTTAGGAATGTCGAGGGCACAAGCTGCAAGCTGTGGGGGGTGTATGACTTTGCAGAGTGCATTGTGGATTGGGGGGTGGGGGTGGGCTAATTTGGGAGTCCATGCTCAGGGGTGTTGAGTGGATGGAGGATCCATAGTCCCGTAGAAGGGCTGGATGAGGGGGAGAGGTCTGTCCCACACGGAGTCCATGTTCCTCATGGGACTGTGGACAGACAGTGCCCTGCAGTACCCCAGGGCCTGGGCTGCCAAGTGGCCTGGGAGTGGTCTGAGTGGATGGAGGAGTCCCCAGGGTGTTTCATGCCCAAGACAGGGGGCAACGAGCCCTGGAAGGGCTCATGACTGAGGGTGGACTGTGTGGATGGGGAGACCCCAGGATGCTCTGTGCCCAGTAGATGCCCCATGCCAGGGAGAGTATATGGATTGTGGACACAGGCATTTGAATGAGTGTGTCCTGCAAATGCCTTATTCCCAAGGTGGCTTATGTGGATGAGGGACTCCCTGGGGGGCTCATGGCCTCGGAGAGGGGCATGTGAATGGGGGCATATCGAGGATGCCCAGTGCTCAGAAACACCCCAGGGTCTGAGGGAAGGGGTGTGAATGGTGATGGTGGTGCCTCCACAGTGCCCTATGTCCCAGTGGGTGTTGTGTGAATTGGGAGGGGGGTCCCCAAGATGCCCAGCCTCTGAAGGTGCCCCATGCCCTGAGGGAGGCTTATATCATAGAATCATATAGACTGGGTTGGGTTGGAAAGGACCTTAATGTTCACCTAGTTCCAAGCCCCATCCCTCAGGTTCCCCATGCCCTGGGGCTGGCATGTGAGTGGGAATGCTCTACACCCGGGGGTACCCCATGCTCAGGGCAGGGAGGGGGCAATGAATGGGGGGGATTCCCTGCCCAGTGGGGCAGCCACGTGCCCCGGGGTGCCACAGGACAGGATGGCCCGTGCCCTGCGAGAGCGGCGGAGCCGGGGCCCGGGGGGGGTGTCGGAGCGCGGCGGGGGGCGCATCCCCCCCGGCCGGCCGCTGCCTGCGCCTCATTAGCGGGGCCTTTGTTTGCACAGGGCTCGCAGCTCCCGCTTGCCCATGCCGCCGCCTATAAAGCGGAGCCGGAGCCGGCAGCCGGGCAGAGGCGGCGGCAGCGCCCGGCAGCGCCCGGCCCCCGCTCCCCGCCGCCGCCCCCGGTCCCGGTCCGCCCGCCCCGGCCGGCCGGCACCATGCGCGCCGCCGCGCTGTTGCTGCTCGCCCTGCTCCCTCTCCGGCCCCTGCCCGGCCGCGCCGCCCGCCCCAAGCTCGCCCTGCCCATCCGGCCCGACACGGACCCGCTGCCCCCCGGCGGGGCGGCAGGTAGGAGCCCCCTGCCCTACACCCCTCCTTCCCCCGCTCCGCGATCCCCTCGTCCTGCACCAGCCGCTGCCGCGCCCCACTTCGCGCATTCCCGCGTCGGGCACCTCCTCCCTGCCACCCGCACCCCTGTCCGTGCACCGCATGTCTGCACCCCCCCTCCTCTGGCATCCCGCCCCGGGCCCCCCGGTTGGCCGGGACAGGCACTGGGACCGGCACCGGGAGCGCAGCAGGCGACGGGGCGGTGCCGGCTGGTCCGGGGGTGCGGCAGGGGGGTGTCCGCGGCCCGGAGGTGACCGGGGACGGCGGTGGGTGGTGGTGGTGTCTCCGCAGGCTGCGCCTTCGGGGGGCACTTCTATGCCCTGGAGGAGACGTGGCATCCGGACCTGGGGGAGCCCTTCGGGGTGATGCGCTGCGTTATCTGCCACTGCGAGCCGGTGAGTGGTCCCGCAACACCCTTTGCCCAGCAGACCCCCCAGGACCCGACCCTACTAGGGACGGGGTTGGCAGGGAGGGAGTTCGACTCCTCCGTTCAATATAGCCCTTTCTTTCCTTCTCCTTCCCATGGAAGAGAGAAGCGCGATCCCTCCAGCCAGCCGGACACCTGGATGTCCTCCCCGAGGCAGCGGGGAGGAGAAGGGGGGTTTAAAGGATCAGGCTTCATTCTTTCTCCCCCTCCTCAGGGATGGCCCCTGGCCTCCTCCCTCCCTCCGAGCAGTCCCCCGAGTCCAGGACTGGCGGGGCCACGCACAGCTGGTCAGGGGGCTGGGGGCCGCGGGGAGGGGGGCTCGGGTTTGGCTGCCTTACAGGCAGCTGGGGGCTGTGCAAGGTGTCCAGGGGCTCCAGATGGGAAAAGCCAGGCTGTGCTGGGAGTCCATGGCCTGGCACACCTTGGCATGGCCTGGCACACCTTGGCATGGCTCTCACAGGCTCTTCTTGGCCCCCCCTCAGCAGAGGAACCGCCGGGGGAAGCCAGTGGGGAAAGTGAACTGCAAGAATATGAAGCAGGACTGCCCCGTGCCTGCCTGTCCCCGGGCCACGCTGCTGCCTGGGCACTGCTGCCATACCTGCCCCAAAGGTGAGAACAGCAAGTGCCTCCATGAAGGGAACCCCCCCAGCACCCACAGCATTTCCCGTGGGCCTGGGAAAGGGGGCACTGCACACACCTCTGAAAAGAGTTGATTGATTTCTTATGGAAGCCACCAGCGCCCACAATATGTCAGGCATGGGGGAGCTCTGAAGGGCACGATCATCCCTGAACCACCCTGGAAGGGGTGCAGAGAGGGCACACAGGGCTAAATGCCCTGCTTGTCCATGTGCCTGTGCACAGCATGCCCCTGCACCCCAGTTCAGAGACCCATAGTGATTCACAGGGCACTTCTCGGTCTAGCTCAGGAGGGGAGATTTATTATTGTCCCCCTCCCTGAGTTCTTTGGCACAAGCAGCCCGGTGTGATGCTCTTCCCTTGTGTCCACCCCATGCCAACCTTGCCAGGCCCCCCAGAGAAAAACCTTGCACCCCACTTCGACACCTTCGAGTACTTCCAGGACAAGGAGGATGACCTGGACAAGCCCTACAACGACCGCTCCTACCTCAGCTCCGAGGGGCTGGCCCGTGACGATGCCCGCACAGGTGAGCCACCTGCCCGCCTGGGCAGCAGCAGTGAGGGGCACCCCTCTGCACTCCCAGTCACCATTGGCATCCCTCCTCAGAGTTTGTGGCCTTGTTGACAAGTGGCCCAGAGCCGTGGCACCCCACGTCCAGCGCAGTGGCCAAGGCTCGCTTCACCCTGCTGCGCTCGTCCCTGCTCTTCTCCATCAGCTACGAGCGGTGAGTCCTGTTCCCCATCCCCTGCCCAGACAGGGCAGCAGGCAGCTCTTGGCTCTCAGGGGGGGATGCTACAGTGTTTGTGCCTCAGTTTCCCTTCTGACATCCCCTGTTGTGGTGCCACAGCCTTGCACTGACATGGTGAGAAATTTGGGGAGACGGCAGTGTGCTGGGGCTCCAGCCTGGGTCAGTGGCCAGGATTTCGGCACACCCACAGTGCCGGCCCGGCCTCACCCATTTGCCTCCAGGTCTGGAGTGGGAACAAATGGGAACGGCTCCAGGGCTCCTGTGGATGCAGCTGGCAGAAATTCTGTGCCACTCTGCAGGCTCTGCTGGTGGGCACTACCAGGGCACTGCTGCCAGGTTCCCCTATTTTTGCCATACCCTCCCCGAATGCCTGCCAGCGACAGAGCTTCTCCTCTCCCTCCCTCCTCCTGATCCAGTTTCTTCTGTTATTCCTCGCTTCCAGGCCCCTTTGCATAGTAAAGTGGTGACTAATTTCCAGCTCTGACCGGGGGAGCCAAGCAGTGCCGAAAATGCTCCTTATTTACAGCCTGAGCACTTGGCTCCCAGCAGGTCCAGTCCTGCTGCCTTTCCCGACAGGGACCTCCACCCTGGTCTGTGCCAGTTAGACTCTGCTCTGGGTTAGGAGAGCCCAGAGGACCCGTGCCAAGCTGGCATCCAGCGGGACAGCAGTGTTGGGCTAGTCCTGACATGGGCAGGCAGAGTGTGGCACTTGGCACCCCAGGAGAACATCATCCTTCTCCTGCCCACCCCAAACCCCTGGGTGACCTCCATGTGCCCTCCCCAACACACCCCTATGCCTGATGCTGAGTAAGGGTGGTGCTGGGGAATGAAGGGGACCAGCCAGGTGGTCCTTGCTCACCCCCTGGTGCCTGCAGGCTGGGGCGGCCGAGTCGGGTGCGTTTCAGTGACCCTGAGGGCAACGTGCTGTTCGAACACCCCGTGCAGAAGAGTGCTGCCCCCGAGGATGGCATGGTGAGAGGGGCTGGGAGGGCAGGGGAGCATGGTGCCCCTTCCACTCCCTGCTCAGGTGTGCGGTGCCCCCCAGCCCCTGCCCAACCCTTTCATTCATCACCCACAGCTCTGTGGGATGTGGAGGACAGTGTCCAAAGCCAATGTCCAGCTGCTGCGGGGGGAGCAGCTCCGTGTGTCCCTCATCACCCGGGCACAGCCCTCCGGAGAGGTCCATGGGCACATCCTCAAGCACCGGGCACTCTTCGCAGGTAGGTCCAGCTCCTGCATGCCCACCCAATGGGTGCCCACCAGAATGCCTCTCATGCCCCCTCTCTCTGAACAGAGACGTTCGGTGCCATCCTGACCTCGTCAGACCCCTTGCACCTGGGTGCTGGGGGCATGGCTATGTTGACACTGAGCGACACCGAGAGCAATCTGCACTTCATCCTCATGGCCCGGGGGCTGCTGGAGCCTGGCACCGGGGGTGAGGGCTGGCAGGGACACCCTGGGGGGCCTGACACTGTCCAGAGGGGGCTGCATAGCCTAGTGGGGTGCATGGCATGTCTGTGGCTCAGGATGCATGGGTCAGCATCTGTGGGGTCAAGATGAGTGTCTGGACTGGATGTAGGGCTCAGGGTGGGTATAGGGGCTGATATGGGGGGGAACGTGAGGTGTGAATAGGGGGTGCTCTATGATTTGGGGTGTGTGGTGTGCACCTATGGAGGAGTGTGAGGCCAGGGGATGCTGGAGTGCACATGGAGTGTGGGGGTCACTGTACAAGAAGGATGGGTTTGGGATGTCAGTGTGCAAGGATTTGGGGGGTGCTGGAGGGAGTGGTGAGGGTCCAGGCATATAGGGCAGGCAGCTGGCAAGAAAGGGGGAACAGGTGTAGGGGTTTGGGGGTGGTAGGCGCAGAGGGGTGGGTCTGACAATGGTTGACTAGTCCAGTGGGTCCACTTCCCTCTGCCCTGTCCAGAATCCTCCTCAGTCCCATTGAGGGTCCACGTACTGCACCAGGACCAGACGCTACGGGAGGTCCGGGCCAACATCACCAGGGAGGTAAAGCCATCCGTTCCTCTGCGTGCCCTGACAGCCACAGAGCCCAGAGCACCATGGCTGATCCATGGCATTGTGTTCCCCTTGGCAGGACCCTGACTTCGCAGAGGTGCTGAGTGATCTGTCTGCCCAGGAGCTGCAGTGGCTGGTGCAGGGGCAGCTCCGTATCGTGGCTGAGACAGAGGGCCGGCACGCACGTCAGCTGGCAGGCACCATCACCACCCGCCGCAGCTGTGACAGTGAGCATGGGGCAGGCACTATGGGGTGAAGGGGGGTGGCCATGCCCACCCCCCTGTCAACCTCACCCACCCCTGTGCCTCTTTCCCCGGGATGAAGCCATCCAAAGCGTGCTGTGCGGAGCAGATGCCTTGATGCCGACCAAGACCGGGGCTGTGGGCTCAGCCAAGCTGGCACTGCATGAGAATGGCACCCTGGAGTACCAGGTAAGTGGCAGGCACCCATCTCCCTCACAAGGATCCTGGGGGCATCTATCATCCTGGCACTGCCCCTCGACACCCTGCCTGCAGGTGCAGGTGGTAGGCACTGCCAGTGAGGTGGTGGGCATCACACTGGAGACCAAACCCCGGAGGAAGAGCAAGAGGAACATCCTGTTTGACATGACACCCAGCTTCAAGGATGGGTTGGTGAGCACTGAGTGACACTGGGGGGGATAGCACAGGGTCTTCGGGTGAGTAGCCATCTCAACCTGTGTTGTCTCCCACCGGTGGTAGGCCTGGGGTGCCTGGCAGAGCCCAAGTGCCCGTGATGCCCATATGCTTCTGCAAAATGAGCTTTTCCTCAATGTGGCCACCAAGGACTGGACAGAGGGCGAGCTGCGGGGCCAAGTCATCTCCTTGCCCTACAGCGGGCTGCTCGCCCGCTACACAGGTACCCAGGGACATGTGGGGTGGTAATGGGGGGCAGTGAGGCAGCTCTCTCACACACCACCCCATGGCCCCTCTCTGTGCACAGAGATGCCCGTGGCGTTGGCAGGGCAGCTGGTGTCCCCCCCAGTGAGCAGCGGCGCTGGGGGGCATGCCTGGCTCTCGCTGGATGAGCACTGCCACCTGCACTATGAGATCTCCGTGGCAGGGCTGGGGCGCCCAAGCGATGGCACTGTCAGTGCCCACCTCCACGGAGTGGCCGAGCTGGGTGAGATGGGTGCCCGCCCCCACCAGCACAAGCGCCTGCTCAAGGGTTTCTACAGCACCGAGGTGAGGTGGGCACCTGGTCGGGGCACCCCATGGCAGGGGCTGGGCCAGACCTCACCATCCTTACCTCCTCTTGCCCTGACAGGCTCAGGGGGTGGTGAAGGACCTGGATGCTGACCTGCTGCAGCACCTGGCCCAGGGCACTGCTTTCCTGCAAGTCAGCACCAAAGCACACCCCCACGGGGAGATGCGGGGACGGGTAGGTCTTTATTGGATCGGGGCACCCCTACCCATCCCCACTGTTGCCTGGGGTCCCCAGCTGAGTAGCACTGCCTGGAGCAGGGTGGAAGAGCACAGGATGGGGGAGATGCTGTTGTGTCGTCCCAGCATTACAGTGTGATGTGTTCTGTGCTTGTGGGTGCTTTCTTCACCAGCCTTGACCATGCAGGGCCGCGAAGCAACCTCCTGCCTGTTGCCCCCTTACAGGTGCACATCCCCAATCAGTGCCATGCAGGAGGGACCCGCCTGACCCCAGAGGAGGCCCTGGGCGAGGTCCAGTTCTCAGAGGGCACTAAGACCAGGGACCTGGAGCAGCTGAAAAAGGACCCCAACTCCTGCTTCTTTGAGGGTCAGCACCGGGCACATGGCACCCGCTGGGCACCCGACTATGACAAAAAGTGCTCCATCTGCAGCTGCCAGGTACAAGCCAGGGGGATGTGCTTCGAGGTCAGCACCCACCAGTAATGCCCCCCTGTAATGAACCCCATCCCTGCTGTCCCCAGAAGCGCACAGTGATCTGCGACCCCATCTTGTGCCAGCCCCTCAACTGTACCCACCAGGTGCACCCTGAAGAGCTGTGCTGCCCCATCTGTGAAGGTACCTGGGGGATAGAGGGGTTTCCATGCTGGGAGGTTCCCTCAGATAACAAGGTCCCTCTCTGAGACTTTGCTGCTGGCACTGTGTGTACCCCCTCATGGCCTTCCTCTTCTTGTAGAGAAGAAGAAAGAGCAGGAAGAGCTGAAGCTGGAACGGGCACGGGACAGTAGTGAGGGTGAGTCCTAGTGGATATGGGCTGAGAGGGTAGCTCTACTTCTCTCAGCCTTCCCAACACCCCCACTATGGCTATGCCTTCCTCTTCTTACTCTCTCTCTCTCTCTCTCAGGCTGCTACTTTGATGGGGACAAAACATGGCGAGGCTCTGGCACTCGCTGGCACCCTGTCGTGCCCCCCTTTGGCCTCATCAAATGTGCCATTTGTACCTGCAAGGTGAGTGTGGGTTCCAGACTTGCCCCCCAAACTGGTCTGGCACCTGTGGGTGCTCTTGGTTACTGGGCAGGAACTCAAACCATGGAGTGGGTTGCCAGCTGCCCCGTGCCTCCCATGAGCCCCATGCACTCCCTACAGGGCACCACGGGTGAAGTGCACTGTGAAAAGGTGCAGTGCCCGCGGCTCACCTGTGCCAACCCCGTGCGCGTCAGCCCCTCCGACTGCTGCAAGCAGTGCCCAGGTATCTGCACCCCTCTCCTGCCCTCCATTCTCCCTTCATAGCCCCTCCATGCCCCCACTGGCAATGCCACAGGGTGCCCTGCCACAGGTAGGCAGCCTCCCCATGCCCTTTCCTGCAGTCCCGGAGAAGAGTGTTCCCGAGCTGGCTGACTCCATGCAGGCAGATGGACCACGGGCATGCCGCTTCGGGCGCCGCTGGTACCTCAACAACGAGAGCTGGCACCCCTCCGTACCCCCTTTTGGAGAAATGAAGTGTATCCTGTGCTGGTGTGTGGTGAGTGTGCCCGCCTGAGGCAGCAAAAGGGGAAGATGCCCTGTGCCAGTCCCCAGGGCTTTGAGAACGGGTGGGAGGGCAGCACTCCGGGCACCCACTGCACCCTGAGGACCTGCTGCCCCCCAGCTCTAGTGCTCAGCCCCTCTTTCTGTCCTTCAGTCAGGGGAGACGCACTGCCAGCGCCAGGAGTGTCCTCCATCTGCCTGTGCCAGCCCTGCCACAAGGGACAACCCCTGCTGTGCCAAGTGCCGTGGTGAGTGCTGCTGCTCACGCATAGGCACCACTCCACAGTCTGCTTCCCTGTACCTCCCAGGACCAATGACCCCATATGCCCTCCTGGAGCCTTCTGTGCCCGTTTCTCAGCTTCTCTTTCCTCCCCACAGCCCTGGACACCCCCTTGGATGCACAGGAGAAGGTCCACGATGACAAGGTGGAGGCGTGGAGCCACTGAGCAGTGACTGCTGCCCGGAGCAGGGCAAGCACATAGCGAGGCTGGGTGGCACGGGGGAGTCCCCACCGCCTACTGCCCCTGCCCGCCCAGTGTGGGGGGCACAGAGGAGCACAGCAGGGTGCACACGGCCAGGCCCCCAGCCTGGGCACCCCGTCTCAGCATGACGGCGATGCCAGGACTGCCCTACCCACTCATGCCAGTGGGCAGAGGTTGGGCTCAGAGAAGTTGGGGCACCTGCTGCCCTCCCCCTCCAAGCCCCACTGGCCATCGGGCATCGTGCCCACGTTGTACATAGTGTAAAATCCCTCTGATCCCCATTTGCTGCACCCACCCTGGCTCAGCTGGGCTTCTCACATAATTTATGGTGCCTGTGGACGGGGGTCAAGATGTATTTATTAAAACCAGAGATATTGCCCACCTGGCTCCTGTCTCTTCCTAACAGCAGCAGGCCCATGCTGAGCTCCAGTAGGGTTTGCATGTCCTGGCATTGCTGGGGTTGGGGGTGTGTATTTGGGGGGTACAGGGCATGGGAGCCAATGCTAGGCTGGAGACACCCATCATGGGCTGTGGAGTGGCACTGGAGAGGACCAAAGCGGTGTCCAGTGCCACAGCTGGAGCCACGATGCCAGCCATGCTTCTCTCCATGACAGAGGCTGCAGGCACAGTCCTTGGCAATGGTGCCCACTGGCACAGGGACAGCTGGACTCTCTCCCCCATGCCTCCATGATGGCACAAAAAGTCCAGCCCAGGGTCACAAGCCAGCTGCCACCTAGGGAGATACTGTCCTACAGCACCACAACCAGCCAGGTGCCCGGGGCTGGGCACAGACACTCGTGGCAGTGCAGAGCAGGCCACTGTGAGTGCTCTGGGGCGGCGCAACTCCAGTCACCTCAGTACAGCTGCACTGGACTAAGGCCTCATGGGGCCCATGGGAGAGACCCAGTGCTGCCATCTGCCCTTCCATCCCCAATCTGGAGGACTGGGGTACCTGGGAACATCCATGCTGTGTTGAGATGGATGCACTAGAATGACTGGGATGTTACAAGAGCTATACTGGGCTGTGCTGGAACAGTGCCAGGGCTGTAGGGAAAGTAACACTGGGCTCTACTGGGACAGCAGTAAGGCATACTGGTACAACAATGCTGCAGTGGGGCAGTGTTAGTCTGTGCTGGGCCTGCACCAAAGGTGACACTGGGCTAGACAGGAGTAGAGGTAGGGTAATAGAAGAATGGTACTGGGGGAAAACGGACTGGGACAGAGCCCTGTGTGCTGAGCTGGGTGTCCTGCCCTGTGCACATCCATGGCCACACAGGTGTCTATGCCAGCAGGGTGGCATCACCCATGGTGGCCTTGCAGTGTGATGGTGGTCCATAGTCAGGCACACTGGTAGCAGTGGGCAGAGCATGTGTCCTGGCACACGGCTTTCCCTCCGGATGAGTGTCCCTGCTGCCACAGGGCAGTGCCAGGAGCTGACGAGCAAAGAGGGAGCTCCGTGCCTGGGGATACAATGAGCGGGCAGCCCATTTTGTCACCTCCCTGCCTCAAACCGGTTTGTGTCCAGCAATGAACCCTCCCAGGCTGGCACAGGGTATATTCCAGCCCCCAGCCCAGCCATCGTCACCCACCCTTGGGGGTGTCAACGTCAAACCAGAGGGTGGCACCTGGGCAGTGAGAACTAGCCCGTTCCTGATCCCGCAGCACCAGCCCAGCAGTGCCACAGCTCTGTCTTTCCTGCACCCAGTTCTTGCCACAAAGGTGCCATATGGTGCCCCAGGGAGGAGGGTGAGCTTGGCCCTGCCAGCTGCCCCAGCTGCCCCTGAGCCCGCGGCAGCAGTGAGACGGAGGTCCCAGCAGCCAACCTGCCATGCTGGAGAGCCTTGCCCGAGGATTGCCGGTGCCAAGCTCTACCCGTGTGCCCCTCTGGAGAGGACTGAGCTGCTGCTGCCCGGCAGGTTCGGCAAGGAAGAGCAGAGCCCACCTCCCTTCCTGGGGGCTGACAGTCCTGGGACGCTAAGCAGCACCACGGTAAGGACAAGCTCCCTGCCAGCTTTGGGATGGTGAGTCCCCACAGACCTCAGGCACTCTGCCCCCCAAATCTGTCCCCCAGCCAGGCATGGACATGAGCCTGGCAGTGACTATCTGCGGAGCCCCAGCGTGGTCCTCCCACATCTCACTGGGGAGAACCCACAGGGGACCAGTGCCCAGCCCCACACCAGCCACTTGTACCTCTGGGAAGAGGGAACAACGTGTCCCTGGGGGAAGCTGGACCCGTGTTCGTCCTACACCAGCTTTTACCCTCACCTGCACCCACTGGCAGCCCACGGGTGCAATCCTGGACAGAGCCCACGGGTGGAAGGGGCCCCGCCGCTGGACAGAGTTCCCGGTTGGGTATCCCCAGACATAGCCCGGGCGCTGCCGGTGCCGGTACCGGGCGCCGCCGGTGCCGGGCGCTGCCGGCGGAGGCGGAGCGCGGCCGATCCCTCCCCCGGGCAGTGCCCCGGGCCCGCCCCGCACGGTTCGGGAGGAGCCGCCGCCACCGCGGGCACCGGCAGCGGCACCGGCACCGGGACGGCGTGGAGCGGGGCGGTGGCAGCGGCGGCATCATGGCCTCGGAGAGCGAGGCGCAGCGGGCGCTGCAGTATGAGCAGACCTTGGTGAGTACTGGGGGCGCCGGGGGGCACCGGGCACCGCTGCGGCGCGGGGCGTGACGGGGCACGACGGGGCGTCTGGGATATTTGGGGGTGTAGGGGTGCTGCGCTGCTCAGGGCGGCAGAGCTCCGCGGTGCCCTGTTTGGGGTGCTGTCTCCAGTTTGGGGTGTCACCCACAGTCCCGCCAGCTGTGCAGGAGCCCAACTGATCACTGACCCCCAGCGCAGGACTTTCGCACGCACTTCACCACCCCCCGCCAAAACCTCTCATCACTGGGGAAGGATGCCCACCCTGTGAGGGCTCCCAGGGGCACCGCCCGGGCACCCCTCACCCCCCTGCACTGCATGTCCCCGGCCCTCTGCCCCCAAGATAACGTATCTCCTCTGCCTGCAACCTTAGCCCCATGTTTACAACTTCTTTTCCTCCGGGGCCTCCCCACTGGCACCAGGATGCCCTGCTGTCCCGAACTGCCCTCTTTCTCCGCTGTGCCCCCAGTCTCTCCACTGCCTACAGACATTACAGGCAAAGGTGCTTTTCTCTGGCCTCTGGCCTCTGCTTGGGATGGTGCCCAAGGCAGATGGTACTTTGCCCTGGCAAAAGCATTCGGAGAGGCAGTGACAGAAAGGTGGGCAGAGAAGCAGAGACTGAGTGGCCACAGAGTTCCCATGCCCACAGCTGCCCAAGTATGCCAAGAGCCCGAGCCAATTTCTGTGAGCAGGGCTGGCCCCACTGAGCCTTGCCCGCCTGGCATGGGAACACGGGGCAGCGTCAGGGCACTGCTGTGCTGTGTACCCTCTGCATTGCCTTTCCAAGCACCCAAACCCCTTGTCTGATGGTGCCTCTCAGTGCCCAACCCAAGCTACCCCTTCCCCACTGCTGTCGGGTGGCTGTGGGACACTGGCCCACTGTCGGAGCCCCGGCTGTGCCAGCATCTCCACAACCCAGCAGGGCTGGGCTAGGGAGCAGTTGGGGGCAGGAGCAGAGGTGTGCAGGGGTGAGCTGTGGGAGTGCCTCTGCCCACTGCCAGCCCCAGACTGCCCCCCTCGGGGCCCTGGTCATGGTGAGTGAGCAGAGAGGCCAGCCCAGCCGGGCATCACGGGGTGGAGGAGCCTGCAGGCAGCGCGTGAGGGGACAGGCATGCTGGGCTGGCATCAGGACAGTCAGGCACAGCACCGGCAGACTTTGCCCTTCTTTTCTTCAGGCAGGGTAGCACCCGTGCCCAGAGTGCTCCATAGTGCCCATCCCCATGGCCTCTGGGCTCAGTGAGACTCATGAAATTGCCTGGGGCACATGGGTGAGGCTGGTTGTGGGCTCCTGTCCCATAGCCTCACACCTGGATTTTGGGAGCTGCCTGGGCACGTATTGGGCAGGAGAGGTGCCCAGCCCTGCCCAGTACATCTGCGCCACAACTAGCTTCTGCCAGCACCTGCCAGGAGGGTCAGGATCCAACTGGAGCCTGGCATGGGCTGGTCTGAGCCAGACAGCCCTGGGGACAGCTCTTGCTGCCCGTGCCCACAGCCAAGCCACCACAGTTAGGCTGCAGAGTTGTGCACAGCCATGCCCAAAGAGCCCCATCCCCACCCCACGTCCTTACCCCACCAGATTTCACCAGCCCTGGGCTGCTATGGCCATGGCCCTCTGGGCCCCAGCCCTGAAGGTCTCCCCAGGCCGTGGCATCCCTCCCTGGGCTTCCCACACTGGGCAGGTGTCTGTGGGAACTCCTGGCATGCCAAGGGTGATGGAGTACATGTCAGCTCCCGTGCCCCCCACATGCCAGGCTGGAAGCAAAGGGCCCCTGGAGTGGGGGGATTAAGCTTGACAAACTGCCCTTGTTCCTTGTCGAGCTGCTCAGGGCGATTAGAGCCCGGCTAAGACGGGCAGCGTGACACACACTCCCCAGCTTCTGCCTGCCCACTGCCAGCCCTGAGGAGCCCCCCACCCCCATCACCTTTAAATATCCCCCCCTACGGGAAATTTGGGGGAAAAAGTTGGCTGGCATCAACCATGTGGAGGTGGGCACTGCTGCCAGGCAAGCTCAGTGCTATGGGACAGGGTGGCACGGGGACATGACAGCACCAGATGCCAGTGCCTGCCCCAGGCACAGCATCACCCAGGCATAGTGGGCACCTTGGGCTGGCCATGCCCAGGGGGCTCTGGCACAGCCAGTGCCCAGAGCACAGGAGCCTGGGACTGACATAGCGCCCTTGGCCCGTGCCCGTGTCCCCGAGTGCCCCCCGCCAGCCCCCCCTGTGCCCGCTCTCTGCCCGCCCAGCACTGTGATTGTTCAGCTGCTTCACGGCGGAGGCTGGAGTCCCGGGGCTGTTTGTGTTTCAAAAGGCCTTTGTGGAAAAATAACCCGAGCAGAGGAGGAGGAGGAGGAGGAAGGAGAGAGCCCACCACAGGCCTTCCTGGCCATGCCAGGGCTGTGGGCACAGCAGCTGTGGCTGCTCAGCTCTAGGCACCCCTGGGGGTCCCATGTCCTGCCTGTGGGGCATGGCATGCCCCATGCCTGCACAGGGCAGAGGGGTGGCAGAGGGTGGCACAGCCCCTTTGTTTTCATCCCTGTTGTTACAAGTGGGGTTGGCTGCAAAGTGAGGCAGAGTGGGGAGCAAACCCCACCACCCTCAACCAAGCTGGACCGCCCAGGACTGGGCATCCCATCACATGCCACAACACCTGGGGGGCACTGTGGCAGCCCCTGGCGCAGTCCCAGGAGGTGGGCACAGAGCCAGTTTGAGGACACTAAGCTTGAGGGTGCTTCCATCTCGGCTGGGGCTGGCTGTGGGTCAGCAGTGGGGCTGGGGGAGGCGGGTGCTTGGCAAGGGGACAGCACTCCTGGGGTGCTGGCCCATTTCATCTTCCAGAGCAAACAAGCTTCACCCAAGGGGAGCCTTTGAAAGCAAGAACCCATGCACGGCCAGGGTCTTCCTCTGGCAGCCAATGCTGGATTTCGCCCCTCGAGGTGGCTGTGCTTTCCCCCCCAGCACTTTTCCACAGGGCAAGGAGCCACTGAGCCCATGCTGAGCTGTAGTTTGGGGGAAAACCCATGCCAGGAGAGGGTCAGCAATGGAAATGAATGTACTCTCCTCTCCCCACCGACATCCCTACCCTCCCTCCCACCACTGAGCACAACCGGGGTATTAGGCAGCAGAGAATCCACCTGGCGCTGCTCTGGCTGCTTTCTGCTCCCTACCCAAGCGACCTGGGCAGGAGCGATGCCCCGTGAGAAGTGCATCCTTGTGCTGTCCCCACAGGGAGCTGGCACGTGCCAGCAGGCCAAGAGGCTGTGAACGGGACCCAGGCATCCGGGGCGGGCACTGCCACCATCAGCCGGGGCTGGGCTGCCCACGTGCCAAGCACAGTGCCCACCCGTGGCGTTGCCCCTCCGCCGGGTGCCGGCACGGGCCATGCCGGGAAGGAGGGCGGCTGCGTCCTGGCTGGGCAGCCACGCGCTGCCCTGGCACAGCACGGCGGGTGGGCACGCCATCAGCATGGGGCTCACGTTGTCCCGACGTGGGAGCCTGGCAGGGCCTCTGCAGCCCTGAAGCCTCCCTTTGTGCCGGGCCAACCTCTGGCGCTTGGCATTCAGGTCGTGCCGGGGGGAGAGAGGCGGAAACCAAGCAACCGAGTCCTTGGCAGTGCCCGCCAGTGCGGGACAAATGCCCCTGGCTCAGCAGGGAGGACGGGCACAAAGAGCTCCTGACCTGCACAGGGGGCACTGCCAGGGCCACCCCCCTGCCAGGACTAGGCCATGTGCCACAGCCAGGCAGGATGCACCCGAGGAGCGGGGAAGGTGACCCCTATGTGGGCTCAGAGCCACTTGTACCCCCTTTCTCCCTAGTCTCCCTCCTCACAACCCAAGGACTGCCCTGGGCCTGATGCTGTGCCTCCCTCTTACCTGGAACTGGGCGTACATCCTCTCTCCCACTGTCCTCCTGCCTCCCTGCTGCCAGCTGAGACCAGCCAGCTCATGTCACATGTGACCTGCTGAGGCTGTCTCCAGGGGATTATCCCAGCCCTGCTCTTAGCAATGTTGAGGTGTGGTGCCTGCAGGGCGCCAGCACAACCCCAGTATCAGCCCTCAGAGAGTCTCCTGGCCAAGCTGGCCATGCTCCCATCACTGGAGGCCCTTCTCCACCCTTCACCAGCCCAGCCTTGTGCCTGGGGCACCTGGGCAGGGCCGGGGACTGGTACCAACGTTTCAGCTGCTTGCTTTGGGCACATGGGGAAAACGCCATCGATCCACACACATCTTATCTGCCTGGCTCCTTCCCACACCCCGCCGGGCAGGCGGGCACTCCCACAGGCACCACCGCCCCTTTGCCTGGGGGTGCCATGGCTGCCTGTTTCCTCACCTGGCACCTCCGGTGTTGGGAGGCCATACCAGTGTGCCCACTGCTCCCTTGACTCAGCTTCCCCACTTGAGTGCAGGAGCTGGGGGGCCAGCCCCCCATGACACCCCTCTCTACTCCTTCTCTCCCAGATGTATGGACGTTACACTCAGGACTTGGGCACCTTTGCCAAGGATGAGGCAGCCCGGCTGCGGCTGCAGGAGGGGGACACCCCCCGGCCCCGCCGGCCCTCCGAGCTGCTGGAGTACACCCAGGGCCGCTGTGCCCCTTGTCGTGGTAAGGGTCACTGGGATAAGACACACAGCAGGTGGACACAGGTGGGCACAGCCCCACAGCAGCGCAGTCTGGACACAGCTGCCCACCCCACCACGGTGGTGGCGGGTAGAGTTTCTCTGGCTGTCATGGGACACTGGCGCCGAGGACAATGCCACCTGCCCGCCGGGCAGTGGGGACACAATGGCCTAAAATAGCCAGGCACGCCGCAGGGACTGGGGCCCCCCAGCCCCTCTGCCTGGGGCCGTGCCAGGGGGGCCGTGCTGGAGGGAGGTGCGTGCCTGGCGGTGCTGTGAGTGGCTGTGCACAGCCAACTGGCTGTGATGGCTGGGCACAGGGGTGCTCCTGCACTGGACAGTACCAGCAGTGCTGGATCGGTGCTGCCGGTTGTGAGCATTTCTGTCACTGCCAGCCCGGCCCCACCACCCTGGTGTGCCCACCCCTGAGGCACCGGCCCTGAGCCTGCCTTTGTGTCTGCAGTCTGCGCCTTGCAGTGCCAGCGGTTCCTCATCTCCAAGGTGGGCGAGGACTGGGTCTTCCTTATCCTGCTGGGACTGGTCATGGCACTGGTCAGCTGGGCCATGGACTTTGCCATTGCCACCTGCCTCCAAGGTAAGCGGGCACCAGTGGGCTCCTGGGGCCAGGGCAGGGCAGGGGGTGACCATGCCTTGGGGCCATGCCATGTCCTGTGCCACCCATGACCCACCTGGCCGGTTGTTCCCACAGCTCAGAAGTGGATGTATGGGGGCCTGGACACCAACGTGCTGCTGCAGTACATGGCCTGGGTCACCTACCCTACTGTGCTCATCACTTTCTCAGCCGGCTTCACCCAGATCCTCGCCCCCCAGGCTGTGGGTAGGGCACTGGGGGGCTGCCTGTACCCTAACAGGGTGTCCACTCCCTGGGGCAGTGCACTGGGGGTCCTCCTGGGGGTCCTGGGGGTCTTTCTAGGGCTATGGGCTGGTCTTCAGAGAGTCTCCTTGGGGACTATGATTTGGTTGTCATCCTGAGCTATGGAGTTGGGATCTTCCAAGGGGGATGAGGTCATCTTCAGAAATTCTTCTGTGAGTTAAGGGATGGGTGTCCTCCTGGGCTATGAGGCAAGCAGTCTTGGGGGTCTTCCTAAGGCTAAGATCTGATCTTCGGGGTGTATCCTTGGGGGCCAGGAGATTGGGGTCCACATAGGGCTATGACTTGACCTGTCCCTACACTGTAATGGGGCTGCCAACTGTACTGTGGAGAGAGGTGTCTCTGGGGTCTCCCTGTAGCAGAGCATCAAGGATTACCCCCCAAAATTTGTGGAGCAGGGTCTCCCCACTGTCCCCCACTTTATGGCTGTGGGTCAAGGCTGTCTCTATGGTGCCAGGCTCAGGCATCCCCGAGATGAAGACCATCCTGCGGGGCGTCGTGCTGAAGGAGTACCTCACCCTCAAGACCTTTGTGGCCAAGGTGATCGGGCTGACATGTGCCCTGGGCAGCGGCATGCCCCTGGGCAAGGAGGTGAGGGCAGTGCCTGGGGCAGGGTGGGCAGGGGGCCAGGAGGGGAGTGAGGGCACTGTCCTCATTCCCTCTGTTGTCCTCACAGGGTCCCTTTGTCCACATCGCCAGCATGTGTGCAGCCCTGCTCAGCCGCTTCCTCTCCCTCTTCGGGGGCTTCTACGAGGTGAGCAAGGCAGGCTGATCCCAGGAGGGCTTAAACCCATGCCCCCCAGCAGGTTTGGCAGTGACAGAAGTACGGAGGTAGTGTCCACTCACCCCTGTCTCCCCTGCAGAATGAGGCAAGGAACATTGAAATGTTGGCAGCCGCCTGCGCCGTCGGTGTTGGCTGCTGTTTCGCTGCCCCCATTGGAGGTAGGGTCACCCTGGCCCCGCCCACACTCCCCTCACCTCCCACACGGGCACCAGGGTCCACTTGGCAAGACAAGCAGGACCCCCAGGACAGCTGGCATGGGAGAGGGCAGTGCTGTTCAGCGGGGAGGAGGATGGGAGGAGCGGGCACCATCCTCCCAGAGGTGTAATGTCTCCTCTTGTCCTCTCCCTTACTGCCCTGCACTCCAGGGAGCTCCCCACTCCAGCCCCGCTGAGCCCTACCCGTAGGTTGGTGATGTGTCTAACTCTTTCCTTGCCCTTTGCCTGCTGCAGTACCCCATCTGTCTCTCTGTCCATCTGTATGCACCCCACCCCACTCCAGTGCCACCCTTCATGTTGCTGCCCACACCCCTGTGCTACCCTCTCTCTCATGTAGACTGATGCTGTGCCATGTCCAGCTGGGACTAGCTGTGTGCTTTGCCAGGGAAACTCTTGAACTGCCCCATAGTGTGTCTGTGGGACCAGCCAGACCTCCACGGGCTGTGCACAAGCATGGGCTCGGGGTGGGAAGCATGCCAGGCACTGAGGGCCTGCCTGGGTTTCGCCACCTCCCTTGTGCACTTACCCCCAATTCCAGGTGTCCTCTTCAGCATTGAGGTCACCTCCACCTTCTTCGCTGTCCGCAACTACTGGCGCGGCTTCTTAGCTGCCACCTTCAGTGCCTTCATCTTCCGTGTCCTCGCCGTCTGGAACAAGGATGAAGGTACCTCTGGCAGGGTGAGGGCACAGGGGTCCCCTACCCAGCCCTGCTGATCCACATCATCCCCCAGAGACAATCACGGCACTGTTCAAAACCCGCTTCCGTCTCGACTTCCCCTTCGACCTGCAGGAGCTGCCTGCCTTCGCTGTCATCGGGTGAGTGCAGCCATCCCAGCACCCATCCCATGGCTCTGGGGGTGGCAGTGACAGTGCTGGTGGTGCTGGTGGTGGCAGTAGGACACATGGGTGCTCACCCCTTGGCTCTGCCCAGGATCGCCAGCGGCTTCGGGGGCGCGCTCTTCGTCTACCTCAACCGCAAAATTGTGCAGTTCATGCGTCGTCAGAAGACCATCAACCGCTTCCTCATGAAGAAGTAGGTGACCAGGAGTCCCTAGCAGTGGGGTGGTGCAGCTGAGGCTGCACCAAAGTCACTCCCTGCCCTGTGCCACCCTGCCAGGCGCCTGCTCTTCCCTGCCCTGGTGACACTGATCATCTCCACGCTGACCTTCCCACCCGGCTTTGGACAGTTCATGGCTGGCCAGGTACCCAATGTGGGGTGACACACTGGTCCCCACCCCAGGGCCACCAGCAGCCCTAGCTGACCCCTGCCCATCACCAGCTCACCCAGAAGGACACCCTGGTGACACTCTTTGACAACCAGACGTGGGCCAAGCAGGGGCTCAGTGATGAGTTCGAATACTTGGGCATCCTGGAGGCCTGGCGCCATCCCCGCTCCAACGTCTTCGTCACCCTTGTCGTCTTTATCCTCATGAAGGTGGGTGCCTCCTGCTCCAGTCAACCCCAAGGTACCACCAGGAATTTATGGAGAGGAGCTCCTGGATGCCACCAGGAAGGTGCTGGATGGTTGCCAGCAAGGTGGCACCGGAAGCCACTGGGTGGTTGCTCCCAGAGGCCACCAAGGTGTTGGCTGGGTGGTGTTGACACACTATCAAAGACATCTTGGCGGGGAGCCACCAAGGTGCCACCAGGGAGGTGCTAGCTGGTTGCTCCAAGGTGCCACCTAGGAGGAGCTGGCAGGGTGCCCCTGGCAGGAGCCCATGCCCATGGCAGGGTGTGGTGCCCATGTGCTGCTCCACAGCAGCCAGCTGCGGGTCACAGCAAGGGCAGGAGGCACTGCTGGGTCAGGCAGGACAACTAATGTCTATCTGCATTCCCCCCACAGTTCTGGATGTCAGCCCTGGCCACCACCATCCCAGTGCCCTGTGGAGCCTTCATGCCTGTCTTTGTCATTGGTGAGACCCTGTACCTTGTATGGGCATGGTGGGAGGAGGGAGCCACTGCCAGACCATACTGGGCACCTCAGAAGTCCTCAGGTGTTCCCTCCCCTGGCAGCACCATGCAGAGGAGAGGGCATGAGGCTGGGTCAAGTGCCAGGAGAGCCCTGTGCCTGATCCCAGCCCCTCTCTGCGAGCAGGGGCAGCCTTCGGGCGCCTGGTGGGGGAGAGCATGGCAGCCTGGTTCCCTGATGGCATCCACACAGAGAGCAACACCTACCGCATTGTGCCAGGGGGCTACGCTGTGGTGGGTAAGCACTGGGCTGGAATGGGGACACCATGGTGGGCATCACCTGGAGATGTTCCAAAGGAGCCGGTGGGTTCCCCACGGCTGATGTGCTGACCTCAGGAATTGAGAGTGACACCACCACTGGGGATGTCCCTGGGGGGTCCCAAGGGCTCCAGGTGTGGCAAATGACCTAGAGAGGGGGAAACCAGGGTGGGGACCCAGCATGGTGGGCAACACCTGACAGCCACTCTTGTGTCTCCTGGGGGTGGCTGCAGGGGCGGCTGCACTGTCGGGTGCTGTCACCCACACGGTGTCCACGGCCGTCATTGTCTTCGAGCTGACGGGGCAGATCTCGCACATCCTGCCCGTCATGATTGCTGTCATCCTGGCCAACGCCGTGGCCCAGAGCCTCCAGCCCTCCCTCTACGACAGCATCATCCGCATCAAGAAGCTACCCTACCTCCCTGAGCTGGGCTGGGGCCACCACGAGTGAGTGTCTGTCCCATGTCCCATCTCCAAGCCCCTCACCAGGCACAAGGGGAGGGGGTTGCATCACTCTGAGACCACCATTACCCTCCCTGGCCAGGAAATACAATGTGCGGGTGGAGGACATCATGGTGCGGGACATCCGCTATGTCACCCTCAACTGCAGATACCGGGACCTGCAGCAGGTCCTGCACAGCACCAAGATGAAGAACCTGCCACTGGTGGAGTCAGCCGGTGAGACACAGGCAGGGGCTCTGCCGGTGCCCACCCCAACCATGGGACATGCCAGGATGGTGGGTGGGTGGCAAAGGGGACATCAAAAGTCAATGCTGCCCCTTGCTTCCTCTGGCAGAGTCCATGATCCTGCTGGGCTCCATCGAGCGGGCACAGGTGGGGGCCCTGCTCAGCAACCAGCTCAGCCCCCAGCGCCGGCTCCTGACCTTGCGGCAGAAGGTGCTGTCTGAGGATGGGCACCGGCTCTCCGATTCCAGCATCCGCTTCCAGGTGAGGGGCACAGCCACCTCGGGGGATGTCCAGTCACAGGGTGCCCCTTGCTGCCACCTCCCCACCACTCCTTCCCTTCCCAGATCAGCACAGAGGCCTCCTCAGGCTCCCCTGCGCGCCCTGCCCTCCGCAAGCCCCTGAAGCCGGCACTGAAGCGGGTGCCCAGCAGCCCTGCTGACAGCCCCCCTGGTGAGTCTGCACGCAGCACACCCCGGGCCCCCCATGTCCCCCCACTGACACCCCCTCCCCACCCACAGCTGGTGCCGCCGACCATACTGGCATCGCCCTCAAGAGCCTCTTCTGTGCCAACTCCACCGCAGAGCCCACCGAGGTGAGAGCCTGGCCCTACCCAGCCCTGCCTGGCCCTCTCCAGGCCTGTCCATCCCTATCCGGCCCTGCCCATCCCTGCCAGGCCCTACCCATCCCTGCCTGGCCCTGCCCAACCCTGCCTGGCCCAGCCCAGCCCTGCCTGGCCCATCCCAGCCCTGCCTAGCCCTTCCCAGCCCTATTCTTGTCTCATCCCTTTCCAATCCTGCACAACCCTGCCTGTCCCTTCCCATTCCTTTCCATCATTCCCCATCCCTACCCATTCCTCCCTGGCACCTTCCATTCCCTGCCCATCTCTGCCTATCCCTGCCCCTCCTCACCCATCCCTGCCTGTCCCATCCCTTCTCTGCCAATGCCTGCCCATCCCTTCCCTTCCCATCCCTGCCCATCTCTCCCCATTCTAGCCCATCCCTACCTGTCCCATCCCATCCCATCCCATCCCATCCCATCCCATCCCATCCCATCCCATCCCATCCCATCCCTGCCCATCCCTGCCCATCTCTCCCCATCTCTCCCCATCCCAGCCCATCCCACCTCATTCCATCCCACCCCACCCCACGCCCTGTCCTAACTCCACCATCTCTCCCACGGTGCCAGGCCCAGGGCACAGCCTATCACAAGGCCAAACGCGTCCGCATTTCCATTGTGGTAAGCTGCAGCCAATCACAGCCTGGGCACAGCTCCTATCAGCCAATCAGAGCCTAGCATGGGTTCTTTGAACCAATCAGGGACCTGCCAAGATTCTACCTGGCCAATAATATCAGGCCTGTGTCTGTGCAGCCAATCCCGGACAGTTACGATTCTGTTCAGCCAATCAGTCCCAAACCTTCCTGGCCAATCAGGACATGGAGCTTTGCAGCCAGTCACGGCCGTGGGACCTGCCCCATTTTGCTCAGCCAATCATGGCACCCCTTGCATTTTCTCCACCAATCAATAATGAGCTTGGCTTGTCCAATCTGAGCCAATCGGGGTGTGACCAGTATCCTGTTAACCAATCACGTTACCTGACCTGCTCTGCCCCAACCTGCCCACATGCTGCCTGCGCCTTGCCTGCATGTGCTGCCTGTATCCTGCCCATACCCTGCCTGCAGCCAGCATTCAGGCATACTGCCTGCTGCCCTCTGGGCTGCTCCAACACGCCTCTCTTGCAGGAGGAGATGGTCCTGGGTGACAAGATGACCCCAGCAGAGGTGAGGGGGTGGGCAGGGGTGGGTAGGACCCTACCTGCCCACAGGGACTCCAGAGATCCCAAGAGGGTGCCAAGGTGTGAGGTGGGCAGGGGAGGTGGGGGGTGGATGACACAGATTTCTCCATAACACTGGGTGTAGGGAGGATGGGGGGGCCCTAGCTGGCAGCTGGGGGGAAGCCGTGCCCCTAATCTTGCCCAATGGCACAACCCCCCAGATCCTGGAATGGGAAGAGCAGCAACTGGACCAGCTGGTGGACTTTAGCAGCGCCAAGATCGACCCCGCACCCTTCCAGCTGGTGGAGCACACCTCACTGCACAAGGTGCGCCCACACCCCACCCCAGACCCCCACCCACGCCCCCCCTGACCACCAACTCAGCCCTCGCTCCTCCTGCAGACCCACACCATCTTCTCGCTGCTGGGCTTGGACCACGCGTTTGTCACCAGCATCGGGCGCCTGGTGGGCATGGTGTCCCTCAAGGAGGTGAGCAGGGGGTGGGGGACTTGGAAGGGCATGGAGCAGAACCTGGAGCTGTTTGCCCACGTTTTTGGGGTGCCCACAGCTGCGCAAGGCCATTGAGGGCTCAGTGACGGCCAAGGGAGTGAAGGTGCGCCCACCGCTCGCCAGCTTCCGCGACAGCACCGCCAGCACCAGCGATGCCGACACCACAGCCCTGCACCAGCTCTGGGACCGCCACCAGCACCACCCCATGCCCCGTGAGGCCAGTCCTGGGGGCGATGATGATGATGACACTCCCAAGGGCCAGTGAGTCCCTTGAGGTCCCACCTGTGTCACCAGAAGCTGCAGGGGCCCCTGGCAGGTGCCAGGGAATGCCTGCCCTGTGCCCACTCACACCAGGCTCAGCACAGGAGTGGGCACCCTCAATCCAGTGCCGCTGCCCCCTCTTTGTGCTGGGGATAGGTTGGGTGCCCCCCAGCCTGCCCCTGCTCCCCAACTACCTGCCAGCTCTTGGGGCTTCCCATTTTGCTACCTCTGCACTCTCCGAAGCCCCTTGTGCCCCCTGGAAGGGCCACTACCCCTACCCCCCTCTATGGGCACCACAGTGTCCCTGCTTGGGGTGGCCCGGGGGGCAGAGGGGCATCAGATCAGGATGCCTGCAGGGACAGGGGTGGGCATTGCCCCCTGTCCTCAGCGCCTCCTAGCTGGGAAGGGGGGGTCCTGCCTCCTGTCTGCTGGGCACCCCTCCCCCTGTAAATACCGAGATTTTTATATTAATTTAATAAAAGGACTTTATAAACAGAGCCAGAGCACTGAGAAGCTGAGGATAGGGAGGGGCACAGCCAGTGAGCACCAGCTGAGCCTCACCACAGCGTTGGGGTTGGGATCACTTGGGGCAACGAGCCTTTCGTTGCCCAGTGCCGCTCACAACGTGGCCTCGCTGCGGTACAGCAGCGGAGGGGGCTGGCCGGGGCGGGCACCGGCACGGCGCCGGGCTGTGATGACCAGAGTGCCGGCTTCAGTGAGGGTGCAGCTCACCGACAGTGGGTCCGTGTCCTCTGGCAGCTGGCACTTGTGGGTGAAGGTATCACAGACAGTGCCATCCTCAGCCACCTGTGGGAAGGCAGCACTGGTGCAGTGGAATATGGCATGGCATGATGGTACACAGCACATCCCCAGTTAAACCCAGTGCTACTAATGGGGCAACTGCCAGTCACCCTGGCTCCAGCAGGAAACTCAACAGGGCAGTTCCCAGTGACTCAGGGACAATTCCCAATTACCCCATTGCCAGCAGGGAGCAGGTACCAGTTGCCCAAGTCTTGTGAGGTGATTTCCAACAACTCCAGTGTCAGCAGGGACTGTTCCCAATTGCCCACCTTCAGCAGAGAATGCAGTGGAGCAGGAGTTCCCAGTTGCCCCATTCTCAGTGAGGACAGTTCCCAGTTATCCCACTGCCCAAGAGGTGCAGTAGAGCAGGAGCTACCTGTTGTCCCATCACTAGGGCACAGGTCCCATTTATTACCCCAGTGCCAGCAGGGGCCATTCCCCAGTTACCACCCCATCCCCCCACCCACAGGAGAGGGGTGTCATGGGGCAGGATCCCCACTGTACCATGGCCGAGAGGGGATGCTGCCCCCTCGGGGTGCCTCACCTTTTCTGCCTGGATGGAGACATGACAGTTGGAAGTGGTCACCACAATGTCAGGGGGCTCAAACTGGCTGACGTCGGCCACCACTTGGTAGGTGTCACCCTGGGCACGCACCCAGGTTCCCAGGCTGCAGGGGTACATGGCACCTGGGGACTCTGCGGGCATTGGAGGGCTAATGGGCATGGGGGCACAGTGCCCGGGGATGGGAGGCTGTGGGAGAGTCTGGTGACACTGGGGGAGGGAGGGCTGGGGGTAGCAGCAGCAGTGGGAGTTTGGGGACACTGAAGGTGCTGAGGTAGTTGCAGGGGGAATTGGGTATTCCGGGGTAGGGGGGTACTGGGTGATCTGGTGTGGTCCAGGGGTAGAACAAAGAAATGGGGGGTCTGGATGAGGGTACTGGTAGGGTCTGGGGGCACTGGACAACCTGCAGACAGCAAGAAAATAGCACAAGAAGCTGAAAACACTGGTGATGACCAGGAAAGTCTGGAGGCAGCAGGCTGGTGGGGAAGAGGGCATTGGGGTTACTGGGGGTGTACAAGAAAGGGGGGGGGTTGGCTAACAGGGAACAATCAAGGGGTCTGGGGCACAGAGAAGCTGAGGACTTAAGGGCAGCCGGGATGGTTGGGGTGGACTGGAAAAGGCTATGAGTAGTTCTGGGGACACTGGGAGGCTCAGAAATATCTGGGGAGAGGGTAGCAGGGAGCACAGTGGGTAGCTGGGGACAGCTAGGACACTGGAGGTACTGGGGACTTACAGGGAGAGCAAAAAGCACCTGAGGGGGGTGAGGGCTGGGGAACAATCCAGATAGCCACGGGGCACCTGGGTGGCAGTCAGGGTTCCCCTTCCAGCCTCCCCAGCCCGTGCAGGGGGGACAGTCCCACTCTGTGCCCAGGCACAGGGTAAGTGGATAACCCTTAGAGGGACCCTCCCCAGGGTAGCAGGGCCCCCCACTGCCCATCCCTCGTACCTGGATACCCAAACACCTCATGTGCCCGTGCCCCAAAGGGTCCATGCCGCTGGTCACCCTCGAAGCGGGGTTCGCCGTGGCTGTGCCCATAGGCACTGATGAGCTCGGCATGGTACGCCGCGGCTGAGCTGAGCGATGCCATGGCGCCTGCTGCCCGCACCCCCCAGAGCCCTGCCGTGGGGAGGGTCCAGCTACCCGCCAGACACCACTGCCAGATGCCCATAATTAGGCACCCTG
Source organism: Chiroxiphia lanceolata (assembly GCF_009829145.1). Taxonomy (NCBI): domain Eukaryota; kingdom Metazoa; phylum Chordata; class Aves; order Passeriformes; family Pipridae; genus Chiroxiphia; species Chiroxiphia lanceolata. The sequence goes on from NC_045646.1 coordinate 9,152,594, forward strand.
TCCCTAGGAATGCGAGATAAGGGACGATGCCTGATGCCTCCGTCACCCTATGGGGCCGCGGAGGGGGATACATCACTGCCACCACTGGCCTGTCACTCCTCTGGCCCCCCGGGGAGGAGGTGCCTCCCACCTGCAAGAAGAGGCTCTCGGCGCAGCGCTCGCACAATTGACTTTATTCAAGACCTGGCAGGATAGAGGAGGGGGTGCCACGGTGTGGACACCCCACAGGTACCGCCACAGCGGGGTGGGGGGCTCAGGCAGCCCCACAGATATGCACATGCGTGCACATGCCCATGCGCTCCCAGGTGTGCACATGCACACACACACAGAGCAAAGCCCCCCACCCATCTGCAGGCACCCCAGACTCACCATCCCATCCTATCCCTGTACCCTGGGGAGCATCTGCTGCCCTCGGGAGGGAGTGGCAGCGGGTGGCAAGGAGCCCATTGGCACGCCATCAGGCCTGCCGGCCCCTGCAGCCCCTCACAGTTTGGCGATGGAGGGGCGGGGTTGGGGGGCAGCCCCACAATGGGCACCCCAAGGCAGGGAGGGAGAACAGGGGCTGTGCCCAGCAAAGGCTTGTGGGGGTGCTGGGGGTGCACAGGAGCAGGGGCGCAGCAGGTGCTTGGGGCACCCTGGGATGAGAGGCCAGGGGACCACGGCCGGGCTGAGTGAGGAGCAGCATGCAGGGGGAGAGTGGCCCTACAAGAACACGTGCCATGCGGGAAGGGGCGTGCAAGCGTTGGCAAAAACTGGCATTCCTCCCCCAAACCACGTGCCTGGAACCCCTGGCATGGGCTTGAGGGGCCCCCGAGGTGGGGGTGCCACCCCCAGCCAGGACGGGGGGAGCTGGTTGCCCTTCATGTAGGCACTTGGTTCCCTGCTAGTGGTGAGTGACCTGGGGACAGGGACATCAGTCCCACTGCCTACCCCCTCTCTCCACCCAGCATTGCCTCACAGCAGATTTGGGGAGCCCTGGCTGGGCTGAGACCCTTGCTGAAGGGCTGGTTTGGGGCTGCTGTCCTGGTGATCCAAAGCCACCATCCTGAGGGCCCATGCCCACCTGGCCCTGCAGTCTTCCTGTGCCAGCCCCATGCATGTACAAAAGTATAGAAAGTCCCAGCACCACGGCACATCCGCAGCCCCCCAGCACGCCCAGCACCCCCACAGTGTCTCTCTGGCAGCCCCATGTACCGAGGCAGCAGTTCACAGTTTAAAACTCGGTCTGATAAAAGTTGGCCAGGGAGAGAGGAAAAAAGCCCCTCCCACCCCAAATGGCCACCACCATCCTGGCTCAGGGTGGTGGGGGCACCACGGGATGCTCAGAGAGTTTCAGCCATGCCAATGGCGGGGGAGTGGGGGCCTGTGCCCAAAAGGGGAGCCCAGGGTGGTTTGGGGGAGAACATGCGAACAGCCAGCCCCACTTATTTAGTCTTGTTAGTTTTGGGGGTCACATCTGGGTATCAGGGTGGGGGACGGACCCCCCGAGCCCTTCCCTGTGCCTCTTCCCTGCTCTCATGCAAAAATCCAGGAGGGCAACGATGTGGCCAAGCAGGGCCAGGGCACAGTGGGGGCACACTGGCTGGGGGGGCTGCAGTGGTCCCCCGAGCCCCTCCTGCGCCCGAATAGCGAGGGGGAGCAGCAGCAGGGCCCGTCCCTGGCCCAGTATGGGGTCTGGCCAGAGGGCTTCGGCAGGGGGACTGGACCCCCACCAGGAGAGGCAGGGCACCCTGGGGGGCATCAGGGCTCTTCGGCGTCCTCCTCCTCCTCCAGCGATGCCACCCCGGAGGAGGCGACATCGGAGACTTTCCGGCGCAGAGGGAAGTCCTTGCTCAGCACCACCTCATCCTCCGCGGGCGAGAGGCAGGCTTTGGGGTAGGACACAGAGTAGAGGGAGTCCTGGCACCGGAGCCGTGCCAGGCCCCGCAAGGCACTTTGGCTGGCTGGGGGTGGCAGCTTGGGCAGCAGCAGGTCCTCGCCCCCCAGGGAGCCCAGCAGTTTGGCAGTGAGTTCGGAGGGGGACACCATCTCCAGGCTGCAGAGGCTGGAGCAGAGAGTCTCAGGGGAGAGGGTGTGTGAGGAGTCGCTCTCGGGCTCGCAGGAGCCGTGCCGCATGCCCAGCTGGCACAGGTGGCCCTGCAGCAGGTCTCGCAGCAGCGCGCTGGCGGGCATCGTGCCAGACAGCTCTGTGGAGAATCAGGACATTGGGTCAGTCCAGGGCTGAGGGCACCACAGATGTCAGCTGCCCCCTCCCCTGTGCCCAGCAGGTTGGGAGCAGCCCCATGACCCCTTTGCCCACAAATTGTTGCATGCACTGTTAACCACCAAAAGAAAAGCAAAACACGCTCTGGCACCAGGGAGGGTGTCACGTTGAAGGGCTTCCCCATCCCTGGCACGGGCACTGTTTGCCATGGTGCCAGGCAGGAGCACTGCCCTGCGTAGAGATGGCCAGGCTGGGGAATGTGCCAGGCAGCTCCTTCAACCCTCAGTGGTGGGACACCCACAGTGGCAGCAGGGCCACTTGCCTGCTCCCCATGGCACTTACCGGTGGCCTGGGAGCTCTCTGTGGAGGGCAAGAAGTCCTCGTCATAGGACTCGTCATTGGAGTCGTCCCCATCCACCGAGGACCAGGCTCGCAGCTTGGCCTCAGCGATGGCAAACTGCTCTGCCACCCCTGGCACAGGACAGGCACAGGTCAAATGCATGCAGGGAGGTGCCCCCAAATCCCCCTGCCCCAGCACCTCTATGCCCCCAGTGGATGGATGGGTGAATGGATGGATGGACGGATGGATGGACGGATGGATGGATGGACGGATGGGGACAACCTGTCCCACCACCCGTGCCCTCGGCCACAGTGAGGACCATGCCCACCGGCCATGACCCACGGTGCCCACCGGCAGCAAATCGCGCCTCCTGCTCGCCCTCGCTCAGGTGGCAGTAGGAGCTGAAGGCGCTCTCCAGGGCAGCAGGTGACTCCACTGGCTTACACCAGCCCTTCCACTCGATGAGGTGGGCCACGCGGCCCTGCGCCATGGCTGTCGGCTTCGTCACGTGCTCCTTCACCACTTGCGAGATGCCTACGGGATGCGTCCCCATGTCAGCACCCCAAGTGTCCCTCACAGAGCTCATTGCCCTGGGACCAAGAACCCCCCGCCTCCAGCCCCTGAGACCTGGCAATCCCATGCCCTCCTCTTGGGCACTAGGGACCCCTTGAGCCGCCCAAACTCCACAGGGTTGACCTCCATGCCCTCCTCAGGAGGCCCAGACCACTCATCTCAGGAGAGCCCCTTGCCCAGACGCACCCCCGTGTGAACAGTTACCGTGCAGTGAGGAGCGGGCCAGGGCAGCGATCTCCTGGATGGTCAGCGCGCGCCGCGACTTGGGCAGCATCTCGACAGTGTCCTCAACATTGACCTGCCAGAGTGGGCAGCAGTGTCACAGACCCTGGCACCACTCCCCTTCTGTGAGCCCCATGCTCCAGGAATTGGGCTCAACCCCACTTGGTGCCCACCCCGAGGTGCCTGGGGTGTAACATATGCACACGTTACAGACATACATGTGTGCAGAGGGGTGGTCACAGTCCCTGCATGCAGGGCAGCGGATATACTCACCTGTGCCTGGGTGCACTCTCCCACACTGTACAGCCATGATCTGACACTGTGTGCACATGCATTGTGCACACTCACATCTGCACTCTTACCTGTGCACACACAGATGTGCTCAGTGCACACACACTGGCACGTGTCTGCTCAGGTAAACACACGTACACACACACACAGACAAGCAAATGTGAGTGAGACGGGGGCACACCCTTGCTGTGTACACATGTGAACTTGCTGTACACACAAGTGCACCTGCACACTTGTGTGCCCACACATGTGTGTGCCCTGTGCTACTTGGTTCCACTGACTCCCCAGCTTGTGCACATGCACGTGCAAGGCCAGCACAGGCGGATTCCCCAGCACCCACTCCCTGGCAGCACACACTACGCCAGGACATCCTGCTGCATGTCCCCATTGCTATCTCGGTCATGCCAGGCCCTGAGCCCATGGCCACGGGGGAAGCGATGTGGGATTTGGAGGCGCGCAACAAATTGCATTGCCATGGCAACGAGGCACCGTGGACTGATTTCTCCCAGGATACAGCCCGGCTCACGGCTGACGTCAGAGCAGCCTCGAGCTGCTGCGAGATGGCAGGGCCATGGCCAGGACGGGTGCCCCACCATGGGGTACCACCACACAGATACCCCAGCTGGGCATGTCTGGGCTCAAGGGTACCTGGAGGAAGTCCTGGCTGTCGAAGGAGGCCTGGCGCACCAGCCGGGGCAGTGGGTGGGCAGCACTCAATGGTGACAGTGCCTTCACCTCCTTCCACTCCACACACAGCGTCGTGTCCACGGCCACTGCAGGAAGAGCCGGGGCCAACCTCAGCACCTCTGTCCCCCCAGCAGCCCCCTCAACCCCCCACCCTGCAGTAGTAGCTTCTTGCCTAGTCTGAGACCAGACACAACTCGTTGCTGCAGCACCAGTGACTCATGCCCGGGCAACTCTTCCACCTGTGTCAGCGGTAACGCAGGGCCCCAACCTGGCACTGGGGACCAGGCGCCTGTCCGAGCTTGGCAGCTGCTTCAGCAGGGATGGGGCAGCTGGACCAGGCTTGGGGGCATGGACCAGGCCAGGGGCTGGGTGTGTGGAGGAAGGCAGCACTGGGCCATGCCTGCGGGGCGCTGGTGCAACTCCACTGTCTCCAAAACCCTCCTCTCCAATTCCCCATCTCTGGGGCAGGAAGGAAAGAAGCAAGAAGGAATAGGGGCAATAGACATACCCATCCTTCACTCCAACAGCATGACCTCCTGGCAGTGGCACCCCAACTGGATGACTGCCCACACCCTCAGGCACTGACTCCCAAGCACTTGGCCCAGGGAGAGGGTCTCCTGTCACTGCAGCCCCCTGGACAGGCCAGTCCCAAAGGGGATGGAGTGTCCCTGAAGAGCCTAATTTCCACTGCACCGAGGTGGGCCTGGCTGACGTAAACCAGCCATGAAGCGGGATATAGGGGGGGCAAGCAGTGTTCCCTCCCACCCACATCTGAGGGTAGACCCTGGCTCCTAAAGAAAGTGTTGATAGGATCGCTCCCACTCTCAGCTGTGGGCAGGGGCACCCTGTGGTGACGTTCCAGCATCAACACCTCTACCCCCTTAGCAACAACACCCCCAGAGCCCTGCCGGCACGTCTGCAACACCCTCAACACTGTCCTAGCCCCCACCAACCCAGCTCCCAGAACACCCTCAGATCACACCCACAACCTCCATCACCTCCATCCCTCCTGCAACACCCCCAAGACATCTGCAGCACCCCCTTTGCACCCCACACACTGCAGCACACCCCTGCCAGCCCCCATAGCCCATCCAATAGCCCCCCAAACACCTCTATCTCTCTCATAGGACCCCTGTAACCTCCCAGGACTCTGACCAGCACCCTAATCCCCCAAGCCCCTTGCACCCCCACCAGCACCTCCAGAGCATCAACCCAGCCCCTCTAACCCCCCAAACCCCTACACATCCTCACGTCCCTGTACCTCCCTGGACCACCCAGCTGCCCCAGAGCAGCACCTCGAGCTCTCAAACCCCCACCCATCTATAGCCCCCATCACCCTATATGTACCCAAGTCCCCCAGAGCCCTCAAGTTCTCTGCACCCTCACCATACTTAGATACCCCAATTCTCTGTGTATTCCCCCCACCTCCATAGCTCTCCATATCCCACAGCCCCCAATCCCCATACACCACCACTCCATCCCTTAGACCCCCCTCAGCTCCCCTACAGAAGCCCCATCCTCTCCACCTTCCCATATCCCCCAGCCCTGGTAGCCTCTGACACCCTCATTGCAGCCCCTCCGCCGTCCCCAGTAGCCCCCGCACACACACCGCTTTCCATCCCCAAAACACCGTCCATACTCTAGGACCCTCAAACCCCTCAAGCCCCCGGTCGCATCCCGGTGCCGCTCACCCACCGATTGTGGTTTTGGAGCCGATGCAGCCCATGCTCCCGGGGGGGCCCCGGTGCGGGCACTACCGCCGGCTCCGCGCCGCCCGCATCGCCCCCCGGCCGCATGGGCGGCCCCGGGCAGCGCCCGCGCCCCGCCGGAGCCGCTGCCGGGCCGGGTCGGGTCGCGGTACCGGAGCCCCGAGCGATGCCGGAGCCCCGGGTGATGTCTGCGCCGGGCCGGGGAGCAGCACGTCCAGAGACGTCACTACTGGGGGAGGAAGAGGAGGGAGAGGGGGAGGCGGGAGGAAGAGGAGGAGGAAGAGGAGGAGGATGGGAGAAGAGGAGGATGCGCGGGAGGAAGGCTGAGAAAGAGGAGGTGGAGGGGGGCTGAAGGATGAGGGAGAGGAAGGAAGGGGAAAACGGGGGAGAGGGAGGCCGGGAGGAAGAGGAGGAAGGGGAGATGAGGAGAGAGAGAGGAGAAGGGAGGATGAAGGCAGCCGGGGAGGATGAAGGAAGAGGGGGGCTGAAGGAAGAGGAAGAGGGGGATGGAGGAAGAGGAGGGGGGGCGGGGAGGAGGAGGAGGAGGATGGACTAAGGAAGAGGAGGGGGCTGAGGAGGAGGAGAGGAAGGCCAGGCACCGAGGAGAGCACCGTGCCAGCACCGCGGACAGCGCTGCCCCGCCTGGCCCCGGGCCCCCGTGCACCCCCCAGGGGGCACAAGGGGCTGGGACCCTGAAGCAACAGGGCACCCCTCAGCCCCAGGCCTGCCCACGGAATGGGTGATGTGGCCCTGCCTGCCCCTACCCTCCCCCGAAGGGTCATTGATGCTGGAGAGAGCACAGCCGATGGCAGGGGGTCCTGGGTCAGGAACAGGTGGGTGCAGGCTTAGGGACATCACATCTGATAGCATCACAGAGACGTCCCCTGCAGGAGATCCAGGCAAGTGCTGAGGGTCAGGCTGAGGGGCTAACCTACAGCCAAAGATGCGTTCATTCAGAAACCTACTGATAGCAATTAATGCTGCGGTACCTTTTGCCTGGCACAGGAGGACATTGCCAGGGTGCCGCCCTCCCTTGGGCAAGCAGGTTACCCAAAATCGCTCAAAGGGCTCCCTCGTTACTCACTCACTCCCAGTCAGGGGGAGCTCCTGGCCAGTCCCTGGGCCCAGGCCTTTCCCTGCCAACTGCTTCCCAGCATCAGTGCTGCCAGGGCTGCAGCTCAGACAGATCAGCCTCTAATCTGGGGAAGAGCCTCTGGTTAATTATTCTGTACCCTCTGGGCCACGGCCAGGGTGACTCAGCAAGAGGCAGCCCAAGGCAGCAAAGACCAGCCTCTGTCCCCAACAGGGACACCCCACAGGGTACCTCCAGCAGGGCCCAGCTTTGCTCCATCTCCACTCCAACTGCAAGACAAGGCAGGAGGGGGCTGAGAGAAAAATGTCCTCCCACATGGGAAAGTGTAGGGGGAATCTGGCACACATCTCCCATCTCCTACCCCGAGGAGACCACACAGGTTCTGCCACTTGTGCCTGTGGGAAAAGGGAGACTTCAGGACAATCAGGACTCTGCTCCACAGCCAAGCTGCTGGCAAGGCTGCCTGCTCCACCATGGGACACCCTGTGCCAGGCAGAGCCAGCGAGGAGAGTCCAGGGGGCCTGGCTGCAGGCATATCCAATCCCCTTGCCACCCTCCCAGGCCTGGAATGGGGGGTACCTACCATCTGCCCTGGGTGACAGGGGAGACTGGTCCCTGCCCATGCTTGAGGCTGGCACCCCACACCAGCCCAGGCACAAGCAACATGGGACGGGGTGGGGGGGTGGCAACAGCGGCACACGGGGCATTATTTAGCAATGTTATTTTATTTCCAGTTTTAAGGTGAAAAGATGCCTTTAAATCTTCAATTAAATACTCCATAAAGAAAAAAAAAAAGAAAGGCAAAAAAAAAATTATTTACAAATTCACGTGACCAGTAATTGAATCCTTGTTTTAATAATTACACATGCGGCTCATCACATCCGGCGCTCTATAAATACAGGGGACGCGGATGGGGGGGCCGCCCTGTCACTTGCCCAATTGTGGCCTTAAACGTTTGGGAGAAGGATGGGGGCTTTTGGGGTGTTGGAGGGACTCAGCCTGGCCCAGAGAGAAGGGGCCGCCCCCCCCCACCCCACCCAGTTCCCGACACCCTCCCCAGGTGTCAGAGCAGGAGCTGGGGGGGAATGATTTATATTTAAAATTTAAAAACCATAGAGGGGGAGGTCCAGGCAGTGATGGAGGAATAGAAAGAGGACAGGGGAGGGGGAGAAATCACGCTCCTGTCCCCAAACCAAATTTAATATGTTCATATATATATAATCTCTATATTTCAGCAAGAAGGGGGGAAGAGAAAGAGGAGGAGGGAGAGGAGGGGAGATCTATGTCCCCATCCTATCCCCCCTCTCCATGACATGAGTCCAGGGGTGCTCTGCCCCACTCCCAGAGACCCAGTGTGCCTGTGCTGGGAGGGGGGTAAGGAGGGTCCCCAAGGGGACCCATGGCAGCTACCGCCTCTGTCAGCATCCGTTTATTATCATCATGACAAACTAATACAGGCCTCACAAACAGAACCAGGACAGAGGAAGGAAGGAGAGAACTGAAAGAGAGAAGGGGGCTGCAGGGGGCACAGCAGGTCCCTCAGCCCTGGCATCAGCAAGTCCATGGGTGGGAGGGGATGGAGTCACTCCCCGGGGTGCCCCGCTCTCTCTCCCCGCTTTCTCCTCCTCCTCCTTACAGCTGCTCAGTTGTTGTCCGACTCATCCTCGGCTTCACGGAGCCAGGTGAAAAAGGCTGTCACCGATTTGAGAGCTACCCCTTTGCCCTGTTGCTCTGCTGGGTCCTTGCTGGACTCCCACTTGTAGAAAGCCTCCTCCTTGATGACGTCCTCATCGTAGAGGGCATCAAAGAACATCCGCAGCAGGTCTGGGGGAGACAAAGGGGGACCTCTGCCATTCTCCAGCCACCAGCCAGCCTGCTGGGGTGGGGACACACCTGCCACCCCCCTTCTCAGCCCACCCGCACCCCACACTCACTGGGAGGCTGGTCCAACTTCACCACCAAGGCTTGCAGGGCGTAGAGCGCCTGGAGCTCCTTCTGTTCATCCCGTAGGTACTTCTGCAGCAGCTTGGCTTGGTTGCGGATGACCATGGTGTCTACGCGGTATGGGTTCTCGACTGCAGGAGATGGGGCATGAGAGGGAGGCAGTGGGAACAGGGGAAGCCCCCCCCACTCCTGCCGCACCCTGGTACTCACAGACAATGGCCGAGTGGCACACAGACGTCATCAGGGCCCTGATAAACGTGTTGGATGAGACCTGCTGCTCGCTCAGGTTGGCCTGGAGGGGGGAGGGTAGAGGACCATGAGCTGGAGAGGGAGCCAGGAGGGAGCCCCCAAATACACAGCACTGCACCCACATCCGCACCTCAATCCAGTCGTGTATTCTTTGGTTGTTCGGGTTCTCCTTCAGCAGTTTGTCCATTTGCTTGCACAGCTCCTCTGAGGTCAGCTCCTTGCGGCTCGGCGTGTCCGAGCTGTCCCCCATCGTGTACTCCAATTTCTAGGGAAGCAGGCAGAGAGAGCTGTTAAAGGCAGCACAGGGGAGCACCACACTCCCAGAAGGGTCCTTCAGGGTCCCCTGACAGCCCACCTCCGTCCCTCACCACCACCAAGCTCCCACCTGCTCTGTGACAAATTTGTTGACATCCTGGTCCTCAGGCAGGAATTCCTTCCAGCTCAGGCCCCCATCCCGCCACAGCTTGCCTGCTGTCTTCTGGCTCTGTGGGACAGACAGTCAGCATCAGCACACCATGCCTTCCCATCTCCAGGAAGAAAGATACTGCAGCTTGGCCACACCACCCCCATGACCCAGACATTGCAAGGGATGCCACGCATCATCCCCTCTGGTGGCAGGGGGGCTCAATCCCTACATGGTCACCTGGCCCCCAGGTAGGCTGCCAGTCCTCAAGGCAGCAACCGGCAGTCATGTGAGCCCCGTGAACTTACCATGCCCTTGCACAACAAGCCCAGCACCTCAACAAGCAGCGTGGTGGCCTTCCCAATGGGCACCAGGGGCTTTGTGATTTCCCTGTGGGGCACAAGAAACCTGGCTGAGCTACCTGTCACGAGGAGCCCTGCCATGCCAGCCCTGCTAAGGAACACAGCACTCACCTGAACAGCTCCTCCATAGGGATGCCTTCCTCTTGCAGGATGGGGGTGATGAGCTCAGCCAGGTACAGCCAGATGTGCGGGATGTCAATCTCCATGTCCTCTGCAATCTCCAAGATCTCCCGCAGCCTGCAGAGCAGAGGGAGCTGTTAGGATCCAGCAGTCCCCCTGCCCTCGGCTAGGCGGGACCTCGGGAGTTCTCAGTGCTGAGCCCTGCTCAAGGCAGGGCCAATTTCAAAGCCAGGCAAATACTAGCCTAGGACCAGGCTGCCACGGCCCCTCACCCTTTGTAGTACTGCTCCTTGGAGAGCGTGCCTGCCTTCACCAGCTGGCACAGCAAGGCCCCCATGTGTTCACGGGAGATGGTGCTCCTCTCCAGTGTCGACTCAATACCATTCTGCACAAAGATGTAGAGCGAGGAGGGGCTGCCCAGCTCCTGCACACACTGCAGAGCCTCCTGCAGGGAAAAGGTGGGTCAGTACTGCCCCACAGCCAGCTCTGACTCCCTCTTCCACATCCAGCCACCACCAGCACCCTGCCCATGCCATGTATGGAAGCGTATTGCATGTTAGGGGGACCAGATGGTGTTGTGCTTGGCCACCCCATCCTCTCACCTTCATGTCATTAATGTGCAGGTATTCCTCTATGATCGCCTTGGATTTCTTCTCCAGCTCCTCTTCCGACAGTGCAGGCTTGGTGGATGTTGCAGGAGGTGCTGGCTCTTGTTTAACTGCAAGGAGAGATCAAGGATCAGGCACCTCCTGAGACAGGCAGAGCCACAGGCCACAGCCAGACCCCGGGATATTGCTGCTCCCCAGCTCACTGGTCTCTCGGCTTCGGTCCCGTTCCTCCGTCATGCTGGCAGCCTTGCGCACAGCCTCAGGGCCGCCCTGCTTCTCCCGTTCTCGGCTTCTGTCCTCCGTCTCTTTGCTGAAGCTCCTCTTGGTGATGGTAGACCTGTTCCTGTCTGCCCGCTCTCCCCGGTCGGGACGCTCCAGACGGTCGCTGCCCTTCTCCGAACGTGACTCCCGGTCCCCTCTCTCCCCAGCCTTCTCTGACCTGTCACGGCTGGAGCTGCTCCTGAGTGGGAGAAAGACGCACGCAGTATGAAGAGCCTGTCACCACCCTCCCTGACCCAATACTGCAGAGCTCTGCAAGTAAGGCTGTCCCACTCCAGTCCCCACCTCTTTTAGCACTTGATCATTTCTTGGGGGAAAATACTTTTCCCTTTCTCCCGTTCCAACTCACACCCTTTGCCTTTCACTCTGTCCACTGCCATGGCTGAGCACTGCCTGGCCTCGTCCTGCCCACACCTTCCTCCTGCTGCAAACTGCAGAGAAAACCCCATTTTCCTCTTCTTCTGAACAAACCCAAACTCCAGCTCTCCTTGGGGACCTCATACACCAGCCTCCACAGGATTCCCTCCAGTCCATCAATGTTCATCTGGTCTCAGGACTCCCAGGCAGACCCAGCACCCAGATGTGGTCTCCCAAGTGCCAAACCATAGGGAGGAAACCCAAAGTGGGGTCAACCTTCCTTGCCACAAGGACTCACCACTGACTTCGAGCCCCCTCAAGGTCCCATCTTGCCACAGGGGATTATTCCAGTCAAGACACCATAACTTGACTACATACTGACTGACAACAGCTCAATTTCAGGTTTCTTCCCCACATGCCCACCCACCAAGGCAGGGCTAGCCCCTCACCTCTGCACTACACGGCGGGACTCCGAGCTCTCGGCAGGTGTCGACTGCTGGAGCGCTGAGAAGCGGTTCAAGGTGCTCGTGGCTGGTCGCCCTGAATCAGATGCTGGGCGTGAAAAGAGGGAAGTCTCAGAGTTTAGCACCTCCCCGGTACAGGAACTGCTGGGGGAAGGATGCCCTCTCCCACCTCATCCCACAGCACCCAGCCAGTCCCACACTGTCTACCTGAATCTGCGGGCTTTGCGCCAGACCCTCCGCTGCTGCCTTTGCCCCAGCTCAGCCGCCCACCCGGTGCAAAGAGCTGGTTGTTGGAGTCAATGGATCCAGGCTGCAGGTGGAGAGAGAGAGTCAGCCCTGAACCCCACACCAAGGCAGCATCCAGGCCAGGCAGCTGCCTCGGCTGCCACACCACACCTCCCACCTCACCTTGGTGATCTTTGTTAGCCGGCTGGTGTCGATAGGTCGGTTGCCCTTGCTGATGGGCACCGTGTTCCAGCCATCATCTGCGACCAAGCTACTGCGCCCTGGGCACAAGAGAACAGTTGTAAGGTGCAGCCCTGTATCCAGCAGTGCCCAGTGAATGAAACTCACCCCCGGTAGCCTCAGGTGCCCCTGAGCCCAGGCACTCACCACCAGAGGACGGCCCAGGGGGTCCTCTCCTCTTGTCCTTCGACATGAGCTGCTGCACTTTGATGTGTTCCCGATGCTCCTCCATCTCTGCTTCTTTGTGGATCTGATCGATGGTTTTGGGGCCCTGGTCTCCTCGTCGAGGCACCCAGCTATTCTGCAGATGGCAGGGAAGAAGGGAAGAGGGCACTGAGGTGGCTGGGGAAGGGAGGTAGTGACATCCCCCCTTCCCACCCTCAGTCTCAGGCTGGTTCCTGCCTCAGCCATCACCATTATCCATGTGCTGTGGCAGCTTTTGGCACAAAAGGGCTCAGTTTCTGGAGCCCCCCTGCATTAAACAGCCGCTGATTACTGTGTGCCCACTACCACTACCATGATAACCAAGGGCTGGGGCTAGCATGGTGTCTCTGGGGCTGGCCACAACTTACATACCCACCTCTCCCCTCCCAGGGATGCACGGATTGCTGGCACCCAGAGGACACAGACCAGCAGCTCCATGGGATCAAGCAGGGGACAGAGGACAGTCCCCAGGCAACAGCATTCCATGCACCTTACCCGTCTGAGGTCAATGACATCCTGCAGCATGAAACGGATTCGGGATGATGTCTTTTTCTCTTTGATGATCTTCTCCATCTGATTGAAGTACTGGTCCATCCTGGGCTATAGAGGGACAGAGCCAGGGTCACATTCTTCCCAAAGGCAAGGGCAGGGCAAGGTAAGGCAGGGTAGGGTAGGGCAGGGACTACCTTGGCTTTTTCAAAGTCCAAGTCCTTGCCAATGGTCGTAAGCAGGCGGCAAAGGCACTCTAGAGACTCCTCATCATGGTTTTTGAGCAGCTTCACTACGCAGTCATGCATGATGGCCTCCGTCAACATCTTCAGTTTAAAGAGCTCTCCAATGAACTTGATGTTGCCCAGGGATCGTCGTCGGGCCTTGTCCCGCGCCTCCTCCAGCTCATCCTTCATGCGGGCCTTCTCCTCGGGCTGCAGGAAAAGCACAGCAGGACAGTTCAGTGCCCAGAGCCACCCCAAGGACACCCACATCAGCCCTCAGTTGCAGCCTCCCACCCCAACTCACAGCACTGGCATCGTCCATCTCTTTCTGCCGCTTCTCAAAGATCTCATCGTCGTCCTTGTCCTTCTCAAACTCCTTCTGGCAGCGGTTGAGCAGCAGTTTGCGGAAGTTCACAGTCACTGTGGGCTTGTCTGTTGTGGGCACTTTAAGCTGCAGGGAGAAGTACGACCCAGACAAGGAGCATGAGTTCTGTCTCCCCCAAAAGTTGACTAGCTAAGTTGGTACTGCTCAAACAAGGGAAAAGCCACCCTACAACTTTGTGATACTCTGCTAAGACTCTGAACTTGGTCCTCTGTCCACACATCCATTTCCCCATCCCACACAGAAGGACCTGTAAACTGCTGAGCTCAGCTGAGGCTTAGAAACCTGAACAAACTTCTGCCTGTTCAGCAGGAGACCCCCCAGCTTCTGCTCACCCCCATAAGGCAACGGCACATATTAGCATAGGCAACAGAGAAGTTTGGCTCCGAGATGGCCTTCTCGAAGACGAGGTCGATGACACCCTTGAGCCGCTCCTCCGTGTCGATGGACAACTCCATCACCTGCTTCATCAGCTGCTGGAACATCTGGGGTGTCAGCTTGTTGAGGATGCTGCGGACACGACGGAGCAGTTCCTGCAAGGACAACAGGATCAGCAAGAGCCAAGCGCGTTCCTTCCCTGCTCTCTCACTCCCCACCCGCCCCAGCTCCCACCTGCGTCTTGATGTTCTCAGGATCCTCCTCCTCGGAAGCACGTTTGCTGCTGGGTTTCCAGGCCTTTTCAGCCTTGTTCAGCTTGACATCCTCATTGAGAGACACAGTAGCAATGATTTTGCGGGGTTCTTTCCTCTGGCTCTGCTGGGAGCGGCGAGGACCCAACCCTGAGGGCTGACACAGGGAGAAGAAACTCAGCTCTTTGCTCTGGGACCAGCTGGGCTGGCTCCTAGTGAGTCCCCAATCCACCCACTCAGATCCTCAGCTCCATCACGGACATCAGTGGCCCAGACACAGCGGCTCGAAAGCTTGATCATCACAGAGAGGTGGAGCAGGACAGCATAAGTGAAGTGATGAGATACTCACCAGGCCCCGGTTGCCCATGACAGGTCGGCCAAGGTTGGCGAAGGAGGGGGTGAAGTCAGGGCTGCAGTTCATCCCACTGAGGCGGATGGGGTCGAGTGCCCGTAGTGGGGTCTTGTTGGCCTGCGAAGGTACACACGGCTGAGGATGCCCGGGGGCAGAGGAGCGGGACGGATCCATCCCCCAGCCTCAGAGCCGGGACAAGGAACTGGAAAGAAGGCCCCAGAGGTGCCTCCACCCACAGAACCCAGGCCCAAAGGTGATTGCATGTGCTGCAACAAGACCCTGAGCACAGCAGGTAAGTCCCTGCTCTGCCTTGACAAGGCTCAAAGAGGAGCGAGATCCCCACCTCTCCACCACCCATGCTTCCCCAATTTCCAGGGCCGCACCGACCTTGTCCAGCACCACATCTGTGATCTGGGGCAGCCCCTCAGGTTTCTGCATGCTGGCAAAGATGAACTGGAAGCCCAGCAGGAACTCTCGGTCATATCGCTTCTTCTCCTCAGGGTTCAGTGGCTTCCATTGCTCTGCAGTGGGGGAACAAGAGGGAGACCCTGATGTGGTCTGTCCCATATCCTCCTCCACCCTGAGCTGTGGCAAGTCCAGGCCCACACAGGGACCGGCGAGGTGGGATGTAGACAACCACAGAGCTGCTCCAGCCTGGTACACTATGAAAATGACGCTGTTCGCTTAGAAAGCCTGATGCTACCAGCTCCCTGCCTCCTGCCAGGACCCTCATGCTGGGGCCTCTGTCCCCCACCCCATGCCAAGTTTGAGGACAAGACGGGAGGAAAATGGCAGGTTTAGGACATGCCACCCCCACCCTCCCCACCACTGGGTCCAGAGGTGGTGGTTGCCAGTAGAGGACTGTGCCAAGGCACAACTCACCTTCCTTGTAGCCGTACTTCTGGCCAGCAGCCTTGCCCTTCTCTGGGGCCAGCTTGTCTTCCTTCTCCTCCCACGTCTCCTCTGACTCTTCCTGTGGACGGGCAGGAGCCACGTCCTCTGCTTCACTGGCAGGGGTGGACGTGGGAGGCTTGTTCTCCGCCTCCGAGGCACTGTCACCAGTCTGAGACTGCATTGGGAGGGAGAGGGACAGGGACAGCAGTCACCTCAAGAGTCTGGTCCTGCCCTCTCCACCCCACTCTTTGGTGTCGGCCCCGCCTCAGATCCTCATTACCATCACAGAGCATCAGTGGCCCAGACACGATGGCACAAAGTAGAGTTCATCACAGGAGGAGATGGGACATAGGGTGATCCCTGGACACCCCTGGGATACTCACCTCTTTAAAGGCATCCAGCAGATCACCTACTGCCTCCTTCTTGTTCAGCTCCTTCATCCTTCGCTTCTTCTTTGGCACCGACATGGCGACTGGGAGGAGAGATGGGGAAGTGAAAGACAGGAACCCTCCCAGTCCCCCAGGTACCCAGACACCAGTTACTGGGTCACCAGCAAAGCCCCAGTAACACCAAGTGAGCTTCATGATGGGGCCACAGGCATGTGGTCCTGCCACCCCAGTACAGCCTCCATCCCCAAACACAGTGCACCCACCTCGGTATCTGCAGCCTTGCAAATTCTACATACATTCCACCAAGGAAGCCCACTCCCTAATCAGGCATCCCAGAATATACCTATACAGACACATCTCACACCTCTCCCCATCCAGATGCTGCATCCCAATTCACCCTGTCCTTCTTCAAAGCCTCCCATCCACACCACTTCTCTAGTGCAGTGCTCTCCGTCCTCCTCAGGGATCCCTATAGACACCCACACCCCACCACAGAGCAGCTCTTATGTGGACACTACCATACACACCACGTCTGCCCCCACATAAACTCCTCTCCCTGGCACCTCAGTACACTAGCCCATATAGATGTGTTCCCCAGAAGCACACCTGCTCTCAGGTTGCCCTCTTATAGCCCCGGCTGTATCCCTGCATAGGGCACTCCATATAAACACATCCTATGCACCCATCTTTCCCATCACCCCGCTGAAACCCCAACATTCCTGTGCAGGGTGTTTAAAAAAAAAAAAAGAAAGAGAGAAATATCTTCACCCCAGCACACCTCCAGAGCACCCCACTTTCCCCAGGCACTCCTGTGTACTTACATAACCCTACACAGGGTGCCCCACATCTTCCCTGCCAATCCTCCACCTCCCTGTGTCCTCAAATGGCTGGGGATAGTCCTCAGATACAACCCTGATACACCCACCCTACACCTCTGCATAAGTCATCCCATAAAACACACTTCCATTCCCCATGGCACCCCACACACCCTCTATACCCACTCCACGTGGATGTACTCCCCATGTCACCATCCACAGGCACTCTGTCCCCATCAGCATCCCATACCTGCATGTCTTGTGTCCCCAACTCCATCCTGTTCTCCCACACTCTCCAGATACCCCATGCCTAGCACCACACCCACGTGATGGCCCCCATCACCCAACACCTCACTGGGGCACCCCACAGCCCCGCACACCCCAGCCCAGCATTGCCAACCTCGAGCAGTCGCCTCCGAGGTCTGCAAAGGGGCAGGAGCCGGACTCGAGCTTCGCTCCTGGGCCTCACCAGGGCCTTCACTCTCTTCCTCCTCCTCCTCTGCCTGGGGGGAGGCAGGGGTGCTGGGCTGGGTTGGCTCCTCAGGTTCTGAGATGGGGCTGACATCCGACTCAGGTTGCTCCTCACTCGGCTCCACTTTGCCAGTGCCCTCCACCCCATTGGGCAGGGGTAGCTCTTCGGGCTGGGCGATGGGGGAGTCCAGGGTGGGCGTGGGCACCGGTTCAGGGACTGGCACCGGCTGGCACACAGGTGCCTCAGGGACCGGCTCAGGCACCTCCTCCAAGACCCCGTTGGCCTCAGCAGTGGGCTCAGGGCAGGGCTCTTCCCGGGGTGGTGGGGGGCTGGGGGACGCGGGTTTGGCGGGTGCTTCGGGAGCCTGTGGTACAATGGGCGGCGGCGACGGCGCAGTCGGCACCATGGGCACGGCTGGCATGGGGGGAACAACGGGCACCGGCGTCACCTCGGGGGGCACAGGCTCCTGCGGGGTGGGTTCTGGGAGGGGAATAACAACCTCCTCTTCCTCCTCCTCCTCCTGCTCCACATCCACTGTGTCCATGTTGGGCGCGGGCACAAGGGGCAGCTCCGCAGGCCCTGGCACTGTAGTGATGGCGCTAAACGTCTTTTGCGGGTCAGGTGGCGCCTCGCCCTGCTCCGCTTTTGTGTCCGTGTCCACGGGAGGCTCCATTGGCACCAGCGTCACAGCCGAGAGCACCACGGGCTCCACCTCGGGGATGAGGGGAGGGGGAGGCGACGGGGAGGCCGACTTGCTGGGCTCCAGGGAGACAGGTTTGCTCACCACCAGCGCAGGCTTCGGGCGGTCATCTGCAAGGTGGGTGGCATTAATGGGGGGCTCTGATCCTCTGCTCACCCTGCACTCCTCCCCAGATCCCTCTGTCTACAGGAGTAGGGACAGATGTGCCAAGCCATATCACAAATGGGTGATGGGAACAACAGGTGTCCTCCAGTGCCCAGGGGGCTGCTGAGACGAGCACACATCCCCCATAAACTCTTGGACCCAACATGGGGACAGAGGTCTCAGGTATGTAGGGAAAGCATTTGACCCCACAAGCCCCAGAAGAACCAAGGAACAGCAGGGCTGGCACGTCACACCCCACAGTGCCAACTCTAGGTAGCCTGGCAGCAGCCATGCCAGCTGGCACACCCAGCCCTGGCACAGGCACTTACCGGGCCGGACAATAACTGCTACATGGGGGGTCTCTCCGTTGGCCTGGGGCTCTAAACCGCTTCCAGCCTGGTGGGGGGCAAAGAGGGAGTTGAATAGGCTGCATGCACTTCCTGCTGCCCCAGTTAGGGAGTTGGAGGGTACCCTTACCTGTGGAGGGGTGGGGGTGGATGAGGTCCTTGCTCCAGACATAATTTCTTCAGTAATGTCTTTGCCACCTTGGTTGGGGTCTCGTATCCGGATCTGTCCAAGGGTCAGGGTAGAGAGGGGAAGCTGTTGGCAGGGTGGGGACACAGCACTCAAGCCACCCCCTTTCCCTAAGCCCAACACTCCTTTATCCAAAGGGAGAGGAGAGGTTCATTCAGTGCAGTGCCTGCCCCAGCCACGCACAGCTTGGGGACCAGTGGGTGCCACATCCCCTCACCACAGGGCACAGTGTCCCACAGACACTGGCCTGTCCCAGTGCCTTGCAAGCCATCACGCCAGGCAGTTGGAGCCAGCACCACATCCCCAGGCCAGTGTCCATCTCCAGATCTCAGGGGATCCCAAGGCATCACTGTGCTGGCACAGGGACTGCAGGGACCTCCTTCCACTTCAGGGACAACACAGGAGACCAGCCTCAGCACACAGAAATCACAGCAAGTTCCATGTTACCCCAGGCACAGACCATAAGCACTCAGTCTCACTGGCCCCATGTCTGCCATGGGTGCAGCCCGAGCTACAGGGCACCCTGTTGCAGTGTGAGTGGGGGTGACACATGAGTCTGGCTAGGACTATGGTGGGTGGCACAAAGCAGGCAGGCACCCTGTTCTCTCCACCTTGTAAACACGACCTGCTCCCAGTACACCAAATACAGATCTCAACCCCTTTCTGATGAGGAAATGCCAGCACTCCCCTTCCCAGCAGCACCCCCCACCCCCTGGCGTGGGGCCACCTGGCTCCCCGCTATAAATAGGCCCCGTGCAAGGCCTCCAAGCGCCGGCATCTCCGGGAGCAGACAGCAGTTGGCAGCCGCGGCACCCCCGCCCTCCCGGGAGCCATGACTCAGCACAACGCTGCCCGCTGGGACGGCCAAGGTCGCCGGCACCCACTGTGCACCCCAGTTCCCTCACTAAGCCCCCCAGCCTTTGCGGGCACAGCCCTGTGCTGCCCCCCTTCCCTGGCGTGCTGCACTGCATCCCATACTACACACTGCCAGCACCTGGGGCTGGCACAATACCCCCTCCTGCACACAAGCCCCCCCCTGCCTAGAGGCAGATGGCTCCTTACCGTCTTGCGCTCTCGTTTTGGGGGGATCGGTGGCTGCTGGCTCACAATGACCTGGGCAGTGGGGACCCCCGGCGAGAACTGCTGCACCCCCTGTGCCGGGTAATACGCACCCGCTGGAGGAAAGGAGAGAGTGTCAGACCAGCCAACCCAGATCCTCCAAGCCCGTCCTGGGGCCTCTCTGATCTCCCAAACACAGGGGTCTGTCAGGAGTCTGGGGAGCTCTTGCCGCTCTGCAGCAAACCCCCATCACATCCGGCCTGGATCATCCCAACCCGCCTGACAGGCCTGACCAAATTCCTTCCCTGTGAAGCAGAGAGCGTCCCTGCGCCGCCCCCACGCCCAGCCAGGCCCCGCGGGCGCCCGTCGTGCCCACCGGCTCCTCGCCACCAAGAGCCCTGCCTGGACACTCGGCCATGACAGGTACAGGCGTCCTGGCTCCACGGGCGGCCTCCTTGCTGCCAGCACCCTTATCTCCCCAGGGCCAGCACCAGCCCGAGGGCGGCACCAGACAGCCCCATCCACACCCTCCATTCACACCCAGGCAGAGGGGCTCGGGTTCCCCGTGCAGCTGGAGCCTCTGGCGAGCCCAGCCCAGACAAGGGAGCCGTGCTGGGGACCAGAGGCAGAGCTGGACCCCATCCAGGGCTGGCACAGCCCTGGAGAAGCACTCCGCTCCTGCCAGGGCATCCATGAGCATCACTCCAGAGCAGTGCCACAAGGATACAGGTGTGGTGGGATAGGCACAGCTGGGTCGTGGTTCCCTTCAGCTAAGGTGCCTTCCCCACTGCACTAACCTTGAAAGTCACTCATGGTGCCCTGGTGACTGCCTTATCCCTGACACAGGGACCCTCCCTCTGCTCAGAAAGGACACAGGGGCATTGGATGGGCCTCACACGCTGGGATGGGCCAGGCACAGGGAGAAGAAGGGAGACCCTGAGCTGCCCAGCCCTGGGGACCAGACAAGAGAAAGGAGGGACAACCTGACTCATCTATCAAGGGGTAAACCATGCCAAGTCACCCACCCAGTCCTGTAGGCAAGGGGCAAGCTGCTGCCAGCTCCCCTGGGAAGAGGCACAGCAGCCCCAAAGCAGAGACGGGGAGGTAAATCCATCCTGAAACCTCATACAGACACCCAGGGTTGTGCACAAAGGTGCAGCTGTGCCCTGGCCCAAGCATGGGAGCCAAGCACTGCCAGGGGCCACCTCCCTCCTCAGAGGTGCTGGCTGAGCCCCAGGGCAAGAGGGAGGGAGGCTGGGCACGTACCTGGCTCAGGAGAAGCCCATCTCTGCCCCGATTATGCTTTCCTGCTGTGCCGGGGCCAGGCCGGAGGCCTCAGCTCACATTTCTGTGTCTGCCAGGCCTCCCAGGACCGACCAAGCCTAAATATAGTCACGGCCCGGGTGGCCACATGCGAGCGGGGGGAAGAAGGAGGGGCTGCTCACACTGCACTCCCCAGCACCAGGAGAGGGCAGGCATGGAGCACCCCAGCTCAGATCCTGGGGAGTGGGAGCTGAGGGTGGTCAGCAAGCACTGAACTGCTCACCACCTTGATAGCAAGCAAGGGGGAGCAGGGGATAAAGTCTGCCCCAGCCCTCCACCAGGAGAGTTAAACATTAATCAGCCCAGATTTGGAAAAGGGCGGGGGTGAATGGACCGGTGGGACACGATGTGCTGTTGGGAGATGAGCAATACTCCCTACCCCCCAAAACAGCCAGCAATGGAGTCACAAAGTTGGCCACAGTGAGCTGGCAAAAGTACAGGGGTCTGTGTTCACCTCCCAAGCTCAGGTGGATGAAAAGAGACCAGAGGCAGGGGAGTAAAAAAAGGGGAAAGTGCTGGGACTGGAAGAGCACCAGGGAGCGGAGCAACCCCTCTGTCTGTACCGTAAGTCCCGAACTCTGTGGGGCTGGCTCCAGGGTAAAAACTAGGGGCGCCAGGTTGGACCGGGTACTGTTGGGTCGGGACAACGTATGTGGAGCGACCCTGCAATGGGGAAGAAAAAGAAAGATCAGTTACGTCCCCTGCAGGGCACAGACATACCCTCAAACCAATGATGTAACCCCACACCTGCCTGTGAACTAAATGGGCACCAGGGCAGGGAGCAGGACACAAGCAAAGTGCACACCAAGTGTCTCAGGGGAGCTGCTGGGGAGGGGACCAGTGCTGCCTGCGGCCTCTCTACAGAGCCAGCATCACCCTTCTCAAATTCATGGGTGCTCAGAGAGCCTGGGGGACCACTTGCACCCTCCCAAAACAGACCTGGGCTCCAACCCCAGGCAACACTTCCCACTGGTGCCCATCCCAGCCCCCTCCCACAGAGCCCAGAACACGGCCCTCACCTGTCCGGGAATGTAATAGGCTCCTTGGGAAGGTGTGTAGGATATCTGGGAGGGTATCATCATCACCTGGGAAGCAGCTGGATACACATGGGCAGGAGGGCCGGGCCGAGCCGTTGTGTTACTCTGCACGCGGGACGCACTGGTGGGAGGCTGCGCCCTGTTCTGGTAGAAATGCTTGGGGAGAGATGGGGTGCAGTGTCAGCGGGAGCACCGGTACCTCCATCTGGCACCGCCACACACGGAGGGGAGACACCACCCCCCCACCCCGCCGGGATGCAGCCCCCCCTCTGCATGCCCCAAAGTCGCCCCCCCACCCCGGCACCATCCTGCCCCCACGCACCTGCGGGGCTGCCTGGGCCCACCCGACCCAGCTCATGCCCGGTGCAGCCCCGGCCCGGCCCGCCGGGGGCCGGCAGCTCCAGCGCCCGGGGCCGGCCACGGCCGCACGCAGCTCGGCGGCGGCGGGTCCCGGCGTGCTCCGCACCGGTTCCTGGCGCTCGCGGAGGATGCTGGGACCTGTAGTCCCGCCGTGCCGGAGCCAGACAGCATGTGGAGCTGGCTATTCCCACCCCGGTCAATGCCGTTCATCCCGACCCGGCCTGTTTGCCAGGCAGGAGCATCCCCGGGAGCAGCAGCTCCAGCCCAGCGACGAATGGGTAAGCAAAGGTCCGCGCACGCACCCCCCGGGGCAAGGAGAAAGCATTACCTGAAGAGACCTGAATCCTCCCTGTTAGCAAGCGCACGCATACAGTGAGAAAAGGGGAAAGAGAGAGACAGGAGTTACCGGCACTGGGACTAGGCTAGCAAAGGAGAGGACAGGCAGCCAAGGAGCCCTTTGCCCACATCCCAAATTCACTGAGGTCCCCTGTAGGGACCTCCCAAGGGGCAGGGAAGGGTCTGAGGGTCTCCCAGACAGCATAGCCAAGGATGTCACCAGATCTGTCCCCAGCAGCTCCTCCACACAAGAGGGCTGATGGAGGTCCAGAGCCTTGCACAGCACTGCAGGGCTCTGGGAGACCAAGCAAAGCGGGGAGGAAGAGGAGGATGAAGGGCACAGACAGAAGCAACAGCCTGGGCTGGAGTTAGCACAGGCACAGCCACATGCTGCAGGCTTCATGCAAGGAAGGAACTGGAGAGACACTGCAGAAAAACCAACCCAAAATTAAAGAGGTGTCCCCCACTTTCCCCAGACAAGCCTGTTCCCCAGCTCTGGGGTCCTCACATGCTCCCCAGTCCCTTCAGGCCCACGTTGGGTGTTTCTGTGCAGTGTCAGGGCGGGTGTTCAGCATGCAGGGCAAGGGAAGCGGGTTAGTACCTGCTGGTGAATAGCCCGAGGCCCTGCTGGAAACTGAGAGAGGAGGAGAGGGAGGTTTGGGGCAGGGGAGGAAGGAGAGAAGAGCAGTCACTCAGTGGGCACCCCCATTGGAGGCGACTGCCCACCCACCCCAGGGCCAGGAAGTCCTCAGGTAGCGGTTGTGATCCGGATCGCGGGTGCACTCTCCCTTTGCAGGTGCACGCCAGCCCCAAGGGGCACCACAGAGCTCCTGGGCTCTGTAGTAGTGAGCGCTACTCGGCCAGGAGGCAGAAAGCTGCTGGATACTCCTTATCACCCCCTCCGATGGGGCGCAAAACCCTTACCTGGCGCGGCTGAGAAGGCGTATTCATTTGTGAGGTCGGTGCCGGGTTAAAAACCACAGGTGCCGTCTGACTAGGTGGGAACGTCGGCTGGAAGGAGGAAGGGAGGAAAGGAGATGGCACCATTGCCCCTGGTACCAACTAGTGAGGCAAAGCTGGGTCCCTCATCCCCAAAAGGGACAGTTACCTGCGGCAGTCCAGGAGAAGGGGCAGGGTGTGGGGCTGTTGGGGCTCCTCCTGTGGGCTGTGGAGCTTTGTTCATTTCATGGGTTTGTGCATAAGGATCCCCTCGCTATCTGCAGGGACAGGGACAGTGGGCATAAGCTGGAGGTGGCAGCACCCCAGTATCTGTCCCCTGTCCAGGTAAGCCCTGAGAACTGCACATCTCCAGCCCTACCAGCATAAAGCCAGGCACCAGCCATGCCCCAGAGATAGCATCCCACCAAGGCACAGACCCCCAGCCATCCCTTCCTGCCCCACTGGGCCACAGGGAGGAAGGGGGTGGCACTGCCAGGTCCCTGAGCCCAGGCAGGTCCTCACAGTCTGCAGAGCAGAGCTCACCATCACGTCCCAAACCCAGCCATGCCCACCAGCAGGACTGACCCACCCAAGGTGACACCACAAAGCCCGGCTGGGCCCCCCACACAAGTGGGCACCAGTGCCCAGGCAGATCTGGCACCAGCACCCAGGCCACCACCAACTCCAGGGGGCTGGGTGGGCCGGCGGCACCCCGGCGTCAGCCGTGCCCAGCTCCACCCCGGCTGACCTACTAAATGCTTCCCCTGGCCGGCCAAACCTGTTCCTGCTGGTGGCGCCGGGTCCCCAGCACACACCACAAACGCCTACCAGGGAGGGCAGGGAGCAGCTCCCTCATCCCCTCCCCACCCCTGACACTCCAGGCCACTGTTTTGCCCAGGGGAGCCTGCAGCCCCCCGCCACTGCCGGCACACAGGTAGCCCGGACACCCTCCTGACTGTCCCAGGAAGGACTTGGCAGCCAGCGCTGCTCTCCCCGCCCCAGTGCAAAGGCCGCCAGGGCAGGAAAGAGAGGCAGTACCCTCCATCCTGCCCCCTGCCAGGGGTCTCGTGCACCCCATGGCACTCGACAAGCCTGCTGCCGGCCGGGCACCCGAGGGAAAAGCCATGGTGCCTCCTGTAACCTGACGCCTGGACGCGTCAGCACTGCCGGCCCCCAGCCCCGCTGCAGGCACTGCCAGGCACGTCCCACCGACACCGGGACACTGGGCACCCTGATCCCCCCCGGGCTGTTCTTATGGGGGTGCCACCCCACCACAGGGGTTCCGCAAGCAGAACCCGCAGTGGAGATGGGCCCTGCCAGGGTTTCAGGAGGTGGCAGAGGCTGCGTTTCACCTCCTGGTGTTCCCCCCAGGCCCTTTCTCACGGAGAACCCGAAGGGGCCTGGTACAGGCAGCCCATCCCTGAGACAGCTTAGCTTGGCCTTGAGACCACTCATTCCAAAAGAGAGGGGGTGGAATGTCCCACAGCAGACAAGGACACCCAGGGACAGCCAGACCTGGTCTCCCCAGCCCCTGACAACTCGGGAGCGAGCAGGATACTCACCCCCCCGCGGGAAAAACCTGGGCCGGCTGAGCGGGCCTGCAGAGACCGTTCATCCGACTGACTGGGAGAGAGGAGAGAGGGGAGAGAGAGAGAGAGAGAGAGAGAGATATCAGCCCGGGCCCCGTGGGGGGAGCCCAGCCCCGGCCCCACACTGCCCTGGCCCCAACCAGCCCGGCGGTGCCGGGGGAGAAGAATCAGTCCCGGGGCTGCAACAGGGAACCGCCGCGGGGTTTGTAACAGGAGGAGCCGCCGCCGCCTCCTCCGTGCCGGGAGCGGCCGGGCCGCGGCCTGCGCTGGGCCTGCCAGCGGGGCGGGGGGTCCCTGCCCGGGGGGGCCCGGGGCGGCACGGCCCGGCTCGAGCTGGGGGCCAAGAGCGGCGCTGCGGGGCGGCGGGTGCGCACGGGGGGACACAAGGCGGGGATCGTCGGCGGCGAGGCCGGGACAGGCCGCGGTGGCGGCCCGGGAGCGGCCAGCCCCGCCAGGCCCGAGCACGGCCTCGCCCCCAGGCCGAGGCGGCGGCCGAACCGCCGGCTCCGTCCCGGGGCGGCGGCACCACCGTCGCGGCGGCGGGAGGGCGCGGCGCGGGGCCCGGTGCGGCATCTGGCGGTCCCGCTCCCCCCCGCGGCGGCGGCGGCCTCTGCCAAGGACACGTGTCACTGCCGGCCGCAGCCGCGGCCCCGCGGGCACCGGTGGCGACACGGGCGGGCGCGGCGGGGGCGGCGGGGCTCGCACCACATGCGGCGGCGGCAGCAGCGCCGGGCCTAGGCGGGCGCGGCGCCGGGAGCACGTGTGTGGCGGCGGCGGCGGGGCGCACCGGCCGGCACGTGGGCGCGGAGAGGCGCCGCCGCCGCCGGATGACCGGCACGGCGGGACCACCGGGACGAGTGGCGCCGGGTGGAACAACGGAGCGAAGCACGGGGCAGGGAGTGGGAGAGGAGGGGGGTGGCGGCGGGGCGGCACCCACGTGGTGGCGGCGGCGCGGCGGGGCCCGGCGGCGCGAGGCCCGGGAAGGGAGGAAGGGGGGGGCGGCGCGTGCGGCCCCGGTACCGGCGCCCCCCCCTCGCGCGCGCCCCCCCCCCGCGGGGCGCGCGCCCGCCCCGCCCCCGCCCGTTACCTTCAGTCTCCTTCAGCGCGCGCGGCCCGACGCAGCCGCAGCGCAGCGCAGCACGACCATTTCCG
Organism: Chiroxiphia lanceolata; assembly: GCF_009829145.1. Lineage (NCBI taxonomy): Eukaryota > Metazoa > Chordata > Aves > Passeriformes > Pipridae > Chiroxiphia > Chiroxiphia lanceolata. The sequence goes on from NC_045646.1 coordinate 9,178,986, forward strand.
GAACCGCGCCGCGCGCAGGGGGCGGGGCCGGGGGGCCGCGCGCCCGCCGCCGCCGCGGGGGAGGGGCGCGCGGGGGCGGGGCCACCACGCCCGGAGGCGCGCCCGGCACCGCCCCCGTCCCGCGCGCCGCCGGGTCACGTGGAGGGGCGGGGCCAGTCCCGCGCGCCCCACAGGAGGGAAGGGTCCGGTAAGGCCGCGCCCCTTCCTTCCAGGCCACGCCCACCACCCCGGCCCTACCCCGCTCGCCCCGTCCGGGGTCACATGGGGACCGGGTGATACCGGCATCGCCGGGACTCCGCACCCACCCGGGACCTACAGCCACCCAGGATACCGGCATCGCCGGGACCCACACCCACCCAGAAACTCGCACCACCGGGACCCGCACCCACCCGGGAACCGACAGCATCGGGATCTGGCCTCACCCCAGACCTCCCCCCAGCCAGAATTTACCATTGCCCCGGCCTGCACTCACCTGCGCTCCATAACCCTAACCTGAACCCTGCCCTGACCACATCCGTGGCCTTCATTGGTACCTTCCCCACCCAGGACCTGTATCCATTGGCATCTGCTCTTATGCAGGACTTGCACCTATCCAGCGTCTGATCCACTCCCACACCGAGGAGCTGCACCTACCCAGGACCCACCCAGCACCTCACACCCACGGGGGACATGGCCCCCACCCTCCCCCCCCAAGACATGGCACCTTTACCCATACCCTGCACCCATCCCACTCGCCTTTCGACTCAACACCACACACCCGTCCCGACCTCCATCCAGCACCTCACATCCACCCAGACACAGCCTCCCACAGCCACTAGCCTGGGTCAGGGCAGGGTGGGGACAATGTCAATTTTGGAAACAGGACAGGGTTTTTCCTCTTTCCTAAAAATACTTCCCTTGTGGCTTTCATCCCACCCCAAGACCGATTTTAACTCCAGTGCCAGCTCTGGAGCAGCACCAAATGATGGCAGAGCCCAATGCATCTGGGAGGACAGCTGAAAGCTGGGAGTTGCCAGCCAAGACACCCCAGGAAGGCAGTCCTGGCTAGGGACAGGCAGCGCTGGGCTCAGGGGAGCTGCACACTGCCAGCACACATGGCTGGGCCAGGCACACACACAGGAACAGGCAGGTGCTGAAGATCAGGAGCACCCATGGCACCCCACAACTCTGTGTTCACTTCTTGCTTCTCGGGGTCTGCACTGTGCCTGGCCCCCATGGGCAGCAGGGACACTCCCAGCACAAGGAGAGGATAGCAGCACTAGAGTCTCCGCCTAGTTTATTTCCTTGACTCTCAGTAACAAAAAAAAAAAAACCAACTATTTTTTTTCCCTCCCGTCCCAAACCACCTACCCACCCCCCAAACCCCCTTTGGCTCAAACATCGTAGTTAGGGTTCTTGCGTAGGATAACAAATCCCTCCAGGATGGGCGTCACGGGCACGTGCTCCTCTGTGGCCAGCTCTGCCCGCTCTCCATGTGCCAACAGTACTGGTGTTGTGTGAGTCTGGAAGCCAGTGATGGTTTTGGGTTTGCCTGCCTGGCCCACCACATCCACAGCCTGTGAGAGAAGAGCAAAGTCAATGCTGTGGACACCGAGGGACATCAGAGCACCCCATCCCCAGCTCTGGCTGCCCCTTACCTGTCCTACCCGAACCGACACAGGCAGAGGTCGCAGCTCCTCGTCAAAGGTGACAAGCATGCGGGGCTGCATGGCAGCAACAAGGCCATAGAGAACATAGTGGGACTTGCCCAGGATAACTGGAGGAGAGACAGAAGTAAAGTGGCTGAGCGATGCCCACCCTGTGGGGCAGAGGGGGCTGGGGGGATGGAGCCCACGGTACTCACTGTTGCGCACATCCAGGAAGGACACGAGGACAGTCAGCAGCCCAGCCACAGCCACCTGGCTCATGAGCTGGCGATCACTGTGGTATGGGCACAGGGTGAGCGTCCCCTTGCCCAGGTGGGTCAGGCCCTGGTGTGGCAGCGAAAGCACATGAGAGAGTGGCAGCGTAATGCCTGAGACACCAAGCCCTGCCCCAGAAGGGTGATACCCCCAGGACACCACTCCCCTCTCCCACCAAGGGCAGGGATTCCAACCTTCCCCATACGAGCAGTGAGTGCAGGATCATCACCTGGGCCAACCGCACCATGAAGAGGTTGTTGGGGTCCTTGGCGTGGTACTGGGCCAGCTGCCGCAGCATCGCTGCCAGACGGGCATTGTTAGTACCTGGGGACAAGGAGGTGAGGCAGAGTAGAGTACACGGCTCAGGTCTCCCACTTTGCCCCCAGACAAGCCCTAAACCAGGCTGTCCCCAGGCTTACCACTGCCCACCATGCCCATGGCAAATATGGAGTTGTAGGAGACCTCGGGGTCAGCGTCGTGGGAGAACTTGCTGAGGGTGTCAAGGATGTTGAGCCGGGGGTTAGAGACTGATATAAGTGCCAGGGCCAAGGGCACAGCACGGCGGAGGGTGGGCTCCCCATACCGCAGCTGCAGGGAAAGGCAGTGTGTGTTAGACCCAGATCACCAAGTGCAGTAAGGTCTACTGAGATGTGAGGCAATACCCACTTTCTATACTCAGGTCCCTTCCCAGCTCTATGCTGTACCCTTGATGTCACTCACCAGGTGGCCGAATGTGCGCAGGGCCATCTCCGCACCGATTTCCTCGCCCATGGCAATGAGCGCAATCCCCAACACCGCTACACCCTGCGGGAACACGGGCACTGACCACCAGACAGAGAGCACCCAGCCCAACACCCAAGTTCTCACAGCTCCTGTGCCCATCCGAGCCCAGGGGAACACGGAGAGCAGGGGATGCTGCTGGGGGCTGTTTTCCTTCAGCTCTGACCCCACAAGGGCCTTCGGGACCCTTCCAAAGCCACTCCTGCTCCAGAGACACAGGTCCAATCCCATATTTCCCCACCTGGTGAGCCCCCATGTCAGCTGAGCTCTCTTTCTTCTCCTTCTCTTTCTTGTCCTTTTTGTCCTTGTCCTCCTCTTTCTCCTTGGAGTCAAAGTGCTCACTGCAGATGTGCAGGAGCTGTTGCACCTTCAGAACATTCCCTGAGCCTGGGAAGAGAGTGGAGGACCAGGATCAACAGGCAGAGGGCCCTGGACCTGCTCTTGCCTCCCCCCACCTTGACCAGCCCAACTCACCCGCATAGGCACAGATGTCCACCAGTGTGTTGGCGAAGCTGCGGAACGGCTCTGACACCACCTCCAGCGCTGCCAAGATGGCCTCGATTGCCTCTCCCTTCCCTGCCAAGGAAGGCGTGGTGGTTAGAGGACCATGGGGGAGGGATGCTCCCACCCTGTCCCCCCAACCCATGAGCCACTGTCACTGCCCAGCCTTACCCAAGTGGTTCAAGCCCAGGCCAAGTGGCAGCCAGCGGGCGTACGTGTCCTTCAGCTCCGGCTCTGTTTTCTCCATGATGGTCTGGAGGATGGTTGAGGTGACATCCCCATTGCAGGAGCCCACTGATATCATCCCGCAGGCCAGGGCGGTCACACCAGCCACCTGGTAAAGGAGAGGAGACGTCATAGACGGGGACAGCGCAGAGTGAGCTGGGTACTGGGTACCCTTGGTCCCCACTTCATGCAAAAATTTGGGCTATTGGGAGACCTGATGGTTTCCTACCCTCCCACATCTGCTGCAATCCCATCATGGTAGCAGCTCAGGTAGGGAAAATAGGGTCATGCTCTGGCACAGCATAGCACCGAGCAGAGACATGTAGCCTTGCTCTGGGAGCAAAAACCAGCTGCAGGACAGACTCTACATTCCCAGGAGCTGCTGGAGACTGGATATGGAAGCACCAACTGCAGGCAAACCCTGCCTCATCCCCTACCTCCATGCTGGACTTGGAGTCTCCCATCACAGGTAGCAGCAAAGTCAGGACGTCCTCACGGTTGGAGCCTGCGTACGCCAGCCCCAGCCTGTGGAGAATCCAGAGGGGTGTGAGTGGGGAACTGCACCACCCTGCACAGCACAGGGAGGCTGGGGCCGGGCCCCTACCCAAAAATGGCTCCAATCCTCATGGTGTTGCTGTTGTGGAGGACATAGTCAGACAAGAGGGCCAGGGCAGGGTCACACTCGTTCTTCACTCCTGAGTTGACGATGCCACAGGCCAGGAGGGCTCCAGACTGCAAGGCAGAAGCACCGTCATGCACCAGCCACCAACACACAAAGCACCCTCCCAGCCAGTGACTGATGTCACCCCACACATCACACCCACTCCCCCCAGGATGGGCAAGTTGATACTAAGTGGGCAACACTACTCTGGATCCAGCTGATCAGTCTAAAACTCATATTCCTGTGACAAGGGGACCCCAACGTGCCTCAGGCAGTCCCCAAGAGCTCCTCACCTTGCTGTGAGCTTCTCAAAAGCCTGGGACACAGGGTATCCAACCCTTCTCCATGTAGGAGCTCAGCCACACAGTGGACCAAGGCAATGACCAATATCCCAGCCAGTCGCACACCCAGCTCACAGCAGGACTGCCCCACGCATAGAGCCAGGATCAGAGTCACTGACCTTGATGTAATCCTCCGAGGAGTACAGGTATTTGTCGATCTGCGTGAGCCCCCCATCCACATCCCACAGCAGGATTGTGCCCAGTGAGGCTGCAGCACTCAGCATCCCTGCAGTTCCAGAGAAGGGCCCACATCAGCCCTGAATTGATGTGCCCTGCCTGGGGCTTCTGGCAGCCAGGGACATGGGCCAGCATGACAAGCCCCCTTTCAGCAGGCTCCCAGAAGTGACCCCAACCATAGGGGCATCTTCAAGCCCCTGCCCAGACAGATCCCTCACCGTGATCCTTGTTCTTGTACAACCATTTATTGCCATCATCTGTCAGCAGCTTGTCCTGTCCAAAGGCAGCATTCACAAAGCCGTTCACAAAGGAGGAGGCCAAATTCATCCGGGCTGAGTCTACTTGGGAACCACTCCCCCCGAACCCTGGGGAAGGACAGCAGGGTGAGCCAGGCAGCAAGAGAAGCCCTCTACCGTGCAGCCATCCTGCACCACAGGGGGACGAGACCTGTCCCACCACCAGCAGGAAGGAGAAGCTCAAATCCACAGGTCAGAGACCACAGGCAGGCCATCTGCCCACCTCGGGATACACAGCTGACTGCACTGGCACAGAGGTGCCTTGCAGCCCCAGGAACTCCCCATAGGCAGGGATGAGAAAGGCCAAAACACAAGCCCTTACGGTTATTTTCCAGGTGGGTTTTGTAAATATCGTCCGGCACTTTGGGCTCCATGATATCCAGCTGCAGAGACAAGGGAGAAGGGGGTTATCTCCTGGCCAGCACACCCTACAGTGGCAACCTCTCCAGACGTCTGGCCAAGCTCATAGGGATGAAGGATTTCTTCTCAGATCTTGCTACGGAGCCCAGCAGCCAGGGCAGCCACAGCTGGAGGCAGCCCAGGGTGCTTTTCCCAGCTGGGGCACTCACCTCTCTGGCTAAGGCCAGGAAGTTGCTGTTGAGCTGGACGTTGGACATGATCTCTGTCAGGTCCTCGTACTCCTCCACATCCTCATTCAGCTCCAGAAAGACGCCGTGGCGGCCCAGCATAAAGGCCATCTGCTTCTGGACAACTCTGTGCAGATGGGAGAGGTTTCCCAAGTGCCCAGACCCCAACAAACTCCAGCACAAACACAGGTTCACCAAAGGCTGAGCCAACCTGCCCTGCCTAGAGGCACACAGAGACAACCCACTCCTGCTCATCCTGACTTCAGGGACAAGAGTCTCTGTCTGAACCCCCAGACACCTCCAGCGGTGGCAGGATCCAACCCAGTTCTGCCCAGATGGGAAGATGTGCCCCACAATGGGTGAAGACCCCAGGGAGCAGAACAGAGGATAGGGAACGTCTCTGCTTACACATCTTTGCAGGAGGTGAAGATGTCCTCCACCAGCTCCACATCATTGAGCATCAGAGCCAGGCGCAGGGCTTCAGGGTAGCGATTGAACTTGCGGAAGATGCCCAGAGCACAGCGCAGGAGAGCCGAGTTCTCAGGCTCCGGAACATAGCTTACACAGCTTTGAGGAGGAGACAGGCGTGAGGGTGAGGACCACGTTGGGCAATCTCAGCCCAGCAGGGACCAGGCCCCCTCCAGCACCTCAGCCTGCTGAGCCCCCTCACCTGGTCAGGTAGAGGCACACTTTGGAGTAGGCGTTGTCATCGATGTATTTCTCCAGCATGTCCATCTGTTCAATCTCCATGAGCAGGTCACAGGCCTCGTGCTCTGCATTGTGGGCCATGTTGTAGGGGACGATCTCCTTGACCAGGGTGAGGAGTGTGTCCCTCTGAGCCTTGTCAGCTTCATCGATCTCCTGCCACTCCTTGGCCACCTCTCCTGCCAAGTGTCTGCAGGGACAAAGAGACATCACCACCACAGAAAATAGTTTCACTGAGCCATGAGAATGGGGAGCAGCTGCTGCCAGTTAGCCAGGGTGTGTGCTATTTATAGGGACTCCACATTCTGCAGAGCTTATGGGGGACAAGCCCAGAGCAGGAACAGGTTTAAGAGTAGAGATTTTGGAGGCCATGGCAGCAAGATCTCTGCAGCTAGCAAATCACTGTGGATAGAGCATGAAGTGACACATGTGCAGGTGTGACAGGGGCAGCTAAACACATGTCCAGCAAGTCAGGATGCATCCCAGACAGGCCAGAGCCAAAGCGCTCCAGGAAATCCCCCCAAGCCGTTGTCCTTCCCCAAGCCCTGCTCCCACTCAGGCTTACCTGACGTATTCGTGCCCCCACGATGCCAGCTCCTCTTGGGAGCCCACCAGGCGGTACTTTAGGCACTCACGCTCCCCACTCATGGTCATGGCCAGGACAGAAATGATGTCGGCCGCAAAGCGCTGCAGGAAGAATGCAGAGCTCCAGACACAGGCTAGGCTCAGGGAATTAGGGGCAGCCAGGGACACAACACCTCCCTGTTCCACAAGCCATCACAGGTGGCAAAGCTACTGTCCTAGCAAGTAACAATCCTCTGAAGCAAGTCACAGAGGCTGCTTTTAGACCACAGGGTCCGGAGAGCTCTGCAATTGCCTGCCCCAGTACTGTCGCTCCAGTCACATGGGATGGTGGGGCCAAAAGCCTTTACCTTGTTCTCTCCTGGAGCCATGTTCTCATAGATCTCCTTCAGCTTGCCATAATGGGGCCGTAGGAACTTGAGGGGTTTGGGAACGGAGGTCATGGAGGTGGTGGAGGAGCGGATCTGCCTCCGCAGTTCCTCCAGGGCTGGCCGGTAGAGTGATGTGTCTTTTTCCTGCAGAAGGAAGCTGCCTGTCAGGGCCCTGTGAGCTGGTTCCTGAGCCACCACTGCACCAGTCCTCCCCAAACACAGCCACGGCCCTGAGAAGAACAAACCCCTGCCCTGAGCTGCCTCCGAAGCCCAAGAACTGGGGAGGGAGGGCACAGCAGGGCAGAAAGCCACCCACACACCAGGGACACAGAGGTCCCTTGGGCACAGGTCAAACAGGTAGCAAGGCTGGGGGACAGGCTGCAGCAGACAAGGAGGGGCCGCACTCAAAATCAAACTCCCCATCTCCACCGCACAAGGAACAACCATAATGGAGGGACAGATGGACTCAAGTCCTGGCCAGGACCCCTTGCTGAGGGGCACAGCACAGACTTACCCCCAGACGCTCCACCAGCATCTCCAGCTCATCCTGCAGCTGCTTGTCTTCCTCAGACTGCCAAAATGCACAGGAGAAAGCAGAGTTAAGGGTGTCCAGCACAGTCTCAGTGTGACAGCGCAGTGTTGCCCCAAGCCGCAGGGGGACTAGGACATAGTGACACACTCCCTGTTCAGGGCACTATCCTGCCCCAGGGCTGCCAGGGTGGAGCAATGCTCATGTTACTGGGGATACCCTCCCAGACAAACCACCCATTCCCAGGGAGTGAGATGTGCCTCCCTCATTACACTGTGCTCTGTGAAAACACACCCAGAGGGGCACGTCAGGGCACGGCCCCTCGGAGGGACACCTTCATCCAGAGGCTGCGCCCCCCAGCCCATGGGCACCCCCAAAGCCAAGGTCACCCCCGTGCTGGGCAAAGTGGGGACACCTCCGTAGTGCCCACTGTCACATGCACACCCTGGTTACATCACAGCCCCACTCATCCCGCTCCACCGAGACCCCTGAGCACCCCTCCCAGGACCGGTAGCCCTCAGCTGCGTCATGCGGGCACCCCACGACGTCACGGTGCCCTGCCGGAGGGAGTCCCCGGAGGGATGCCGGCCGCCCCCGTGACGTGGATGACGCCCCGTTCCCGGAGGGATGCCGGCCGCCCCCGTGACGTGGGATGACGTCCCGCCCCCGTCGGTGACGCGGGCCCGACCGAGCCGTGACTCAGCTGCGGCTCGCGACGCGGTGGCGCTCACCAGCTCCTGCTCCTTCTCGGGCCCGGCCGGCGGGTCCCGACGGTCCCGGCCCCAGGGCGGCGTGGGTTTCTCGTCGCCTCCCGCCCCAGGGCCACCCTGCACCCGGCTCTGGCCGCCGCCACCGCCCGCGTCCATGTTCGCCCCGCCGCGCCTCCGCTGCACCGCGCCTGCGCAGCGCCGTGACGGCACTGCCGCGCGCCTGGGGCGGGGCCGGGCGAGGGGCGGGGCGGCCCCACGTGCGGGAGCACCGGGAGCGGCAGAGACACCTACAGTGACACCGACAGTGACAGTGACACCGACAGGGACACCGGCAGTGACACCGGCAGCGATAGTGACACTTGTAGTGACAGTGACACCGACAGTGGCGCCGATAGTAACAGTTACACCAATAGTGACACCGACACTGATACCCACAGTGACACCTGCACCGGCATTGACACTGACACTGGCACCAGCACCGACAGCGACACCAACACCGGTACCAACAGTGCCATCAGCACCAACACTGACACCAACATCGGTACCGACACCGGCACTGGCACCAGCACCAACACTGACACCAGCACTGACACTGACGCTGACGCTGACACCGGCACTGGTACCAACAGTGCCATCAGCACCAACACTGGCACCGACATTGGTACCAACACCGGCACTGACACCGACACTGGCACTGACACCAACACTGGCACTGGAACCAACAGCAACACTGACATTGACAATGGCACCAACACCAACACTGAAACACCGGTACTGACACTGGCACTGACACTGACACCAGCACCAACACTGGCACTGACAGCAGCACTGATACTGCCATCAGCACCAACACTGACACCGACACCAGCACTGACACCGGCAGCACTGGCACTGCCAGGGAGCACTGGCAGCCGGGGACCTGGGACTCTGCCACCCTGGCACGGGGCATGCCACCACCTGAGCCAGGCAAGTGAAGTGGCATTCCCTGGGGCTGGCAAGCTCGGTGGGGCCCCTCTTGCCACAGACACCCATGGGCACCCCGTGCACACACACAGCTCCTGCTCATGTGCCCTGGCTCCACAGTTTGTGCAGGTGGCCCTGCCTCACCCAGCCCCACCAAGCATCCTGGGGGACACCTTAACCTCCCGAGCAGCACCCCAGGCTGTGCTCCTTGAGGAACTGCCTGGCAGCACCCCAGGCACTGAGCAGGCGACCTGCAGCGATGCTCTATCCCAGGCAGGTGGTCACACAGGGCTGGGAGGTGTCAGGGCAGGATGTGAAGTAGTGCACAGCCACAGCCTTCCCACAGCACCACAGCTGTGAACCCCTGGGTGCGTGTGCTGTGGCACGGGCCTGAGGGTGACATCGGGGTGCCATCCTTTAGAGACCCAAGATGGGATGTCAGTGTGCATGTGTGAATCCACCTGTGCGGGTGCTGGTGCACTGGGGCGTGTGCCCGGGTACAGGAGCAGGGGATGCTGCCGCGGCTCTGCACCGTTACCACCCGCTGCCGCTGCCGGAGTCAGTAACCGGTGCTGTGTGGCGCTGATGTGCCTCCCCGGGTGCTGAAGCCCAGCGCCGGTCCGTGTGTCCGTGTGCCGGTGCCCGTTGCGGTGTGAGGCTGGGTTGTGCTGCCCGTGCCGGTGTGGGTGCCGGTCCGAGTGCCGGTGTCGCTGGGGGAGGCTGTAGGTGCCGCTGCGGCTCTCTGGGGGTGCAGGTGCGGTGCCGGTGCAGATACCGGTGCGGGTGCCGGTGAGGAGCTCGTCTCGTGCGCACGGCAGTGACCTTGGCGGTGGGGCCGGGCCGGGCGAACCGGAGCGGTGCGACGGGGCTGGGCACCGGTGCCCCCGCTCCAGCCCCTCCCGGGCCGCCGGCGCTCGTCGCCCCCGCCCGGAGCCTGTGGTCCGCGCGCCGCCGGTCCCACACCCCGCGGCTCCATCCCTCCGGCGCGACTCCATCCCTGCCCGGTCCCGGCCCCGACCCATCCCGGTGGTGGCGGTGCCTGTCCTGGCGGCAGCGCGGCGCCCGGTGCGGGCCATGGCGCCGGCGGAGGCAGGCGGCGCTGCGGCGGCGACGGGGGCCCGGCGCGGCCCGGGCGGGGAGCGGAGCTAGGCAGGAGGCGGCCCGGGATGGCCAGGATGAACGTGGCCCTCCAGGAGCTCGGACACGCCGTGAGTGCCCGGAGCAGCGGAGGGGTAGGGTGGGGGCAATGGGCAGGGAGGGGGGCAAGAGGAGAGGGGAATGGGGGGACCGGCGAGGGGCGCGGCGAGGGGGACAGGAGGGGGCCCGGGCACAGGAGAGACCGGAGGCTGGAGGGCTCAAGGACCTGGAAGCGCTGGGCGAGCTTCGGGAACCTGTGGGAGGGAGGGATGGGGGATTACAGGGCAGTGAGAGCCTGAGGGATGCAGGGGCTGCATGGGGACGGGGCTAAGGGAACTGAGTGGCTAGAGGGTCCCCTGTCCTCCATGGCTGGGGGAGGAAGGCCCCCCCAGACCCCTGGCTGGGGTTGAACAGAGGGAGCCAGGGTGATTTGGACATGGCCCCACAGACCCTGCTCCATCAAGGCATGAAGTCCACCTGGGGTACAATGATGCTGCTCATAGGGTGACCCACAAGAGAGCACTCCTGGAGGGGGCAGGAAGCCCTGTCCCTGCGCATCTCAGCCCCATAGAGGGGGCAGGAGGAGCCCCAGGACTAGATCCTTCTCCTGCCTTAAGAATGCTGGAGAGGGGGTGCCGGCTGTTGTCCAGTTTGAGGACCACCCAGGAGAAGAGAGGAGCATACTGGAGGGAGGTGGGGCAGTGGAGGGGGCCTGACTGGCCAAGCTCCTGCAGGATGCTGAACAATCCTTCCTAATGCCAGTATCTCCCAGGAATCCACCCTAGTGGGGGGTTCTTGGCAACTGTCAATCCCACGGTCCCATGGCAGCCCTTGGCAATGCCCCCTCCCCATCTCAGCAGTGTGGCAGTGGGCAGAGCTAGGCATGAGGCACTCACTCTGCTTCACCCCCCGCACATCATCTGTCCCACCCTGGCTCGTTCCTGGCCCCCGACACCAGCCTCACAGGCAGCCCTGGGTGTTCACTTCATTCTGTAGCACAGGCTGGAGGGTGATCCACAAGCCACCGAGGCGTTAACTCTGAAGCCTAAGGATAGCTTACTACCAGCAGCATTGCTGAGTCTATTCTACCAAAATCCCCAGCATTTTCTTCTAGCTTATCCCCCCCTCCAATGCTGCTGACTCAATTTCACCAGCTCCCTCTTGGCTGAGTCCTCAGCAGCCCTCACGGTTGGGTCCGTGCAAACTGCCCTGTAAGGCCAGGGATAAGGGGGACCCTGCTCTGATGGCTGGCACCCTTGTAGTGCCCCTTCTCTCCTCACACACTCTGTCCTGTGCCCTGGTCATCCCCAGGGCTAGGATGGGGCAGGAGGTGCCTCCAGATGTTTCAGATCGATGCACATCTGCATGGAAAGTTCCAGGCAGGGGAGGAGGGGTGAGACAGCAGCACTAGGCAACAGTTGCTTGGTGACGGGGACCACGTCTCCGTGGCGATGTGGCACCTGTCGGCAGGGCTGATGCCACACAGCTGCTATGGCTACGCAGAGGGATGCTCCAGTGGCAGCCCCCAAGCTCCGCCAGCAGCTCTCCCAGTGCTCACCAGAGCCACCCGGAGCTGGGGACAACCTCTGAGGGAGACTCAGGAGCACCAAGGGGGGTCAGGGGCTGCCTTGCCCCTCTTTGTACCCACTGAGCAGACACTGCCCACCTCCCCATAAGAGCCCAAGGGTGTGGCAGGGCGGGTGACCGCCCCCCATGCCCCTGTCCCAACCCGCTCCATCCCTTAGCAGATGCCCAACTACAAGCGTGCCACGCTGCAGGATGAGGAGGGGCCGGAGCCAGCAGGGGATGGCAGCGCCTCTCCAGACAGCATGGAGGTGAGGTCTGCCCCAACTCCTCCATCCTTCCCCTCTCCATCCTCCCTGCTCTCCCCCCTCACCCTCAGCCAGAGCCTGCTTGCAGCCAGGTGGGCAGTGGGAGAAGGGCTGGGAGCCAAGCCAGACCTGGCTGTCCCCAGGGATGTGCTGGGAGGCAGCCAAGATGCGGCACAGAGTGTGCTTGGACAATTGTCCTTCCTTGTGGCTTGGGGGGGCTGCCAGCACCCACCACCAGCTTGCCAGGGGTGGTAGGGAGGAATGCCCTGGTCCCCACCTTCTCATGTAGCCACGCCAGGCACCGGAGAGCGGCAGGGGAGGGAAGGGGGAGTGGTGATGTCTGGTCCTCCCGTGGTGCGATGGCAGGTCCTGCTCCTGCCCAGGTGGGGTTTCGGAAGGGGACGGGGACGCTGCTGAGCCGCCTGGCCTCGCGCAGCCAGCTGGAGCTGGTGCTCTGCGCCGTCGCCGTCTCCCTGGCCCTGCTGCTTGGCGTCGCTGTCATCACCCTGGCCATTCAGTACCAGAGAGGTAGGGGGAGTTGACAGTGGTGTCCCCACACCCAGGAGGACATGGGAGGATGAGGAGTGATGGGTCAAGCCTGAGGCACCTGCTCTGGGTGCTCTGCCTATCCTGGTGTGCAGGCAGGGCTTGGCCCCGCTCCGTGCCTCGGTTTCCCCCAGTCCATTTGCCCAGCCACAGGCATGCCTTCCCTGCCAGATCCCTCTCACAGCACGTGCCTGACGGCTGCCTGCATCCGGGTGGCCAGTAAGATCCTGGAGGCCCTGGATACAGAGACGGACCCATGCCAGGATTTCTACCAGTACTCATGTGGGGGCTGGATCAAGAGGAACCCACTGCCCAATGGGCGCTCCAAATGGAGCACCTTCAACAGCATCTGGGACCAGAACCAGGCCATCATGAAGCATCTCCTAGGTGGGCACCAAGGGGTCACAGACACTGAGGGGGTGGCCACTGTGTCCCTGGGGCTTACTCACAGCCTTCCACAGAGAATGCCACCTTCAACTCCAGCAGCGAGGCAGAGCGGAAGACACAGCGGTACTACCTGTCCTGTCTCAAGGAACAGAGGATAGAGGAGCTGGGCTCCCAGCCCCTCATGGAGCTCATTGACAAGGTGGGTAGACATCCACATGTGAGCCGAGCTGTCAGGGCTCAGCCCAGCATATCTTCTGCTCAGCTCTTCATGTAACTGGGGAGGGAGCAGCCTTTGGGGATGGACCCCATCCCTCCTTGAGGTGCCAGGTCTGTCTGCCAGCAGATTGGGGGATGGAACATCACTGGCTCCTGGAACCAAACCAGCTTCATGGAGGTACTCAAGAGCGTGTCAGGCACGTACCGTGCGACCCCCTTCTTCACAGTGTATGTGGGTGCAGACTCCAAGAGCTCCAACAGCAACATCATCCAGGTTGGCACCTTGGCACCGAGGGGTGGCAGGCACCAGGTGGGACTGGGCTGTCTATGCTACTCCTCTCTCTCCCCAGGTGGACCAGTCAGGCCTTTTCCTCCCATCCCGGGATTACTATCTGAACAAGACCGCCAACGAGAGGGTGAGGCTGGGTGTTGGGGACGCTGCTGGCAGCAATCAGGGAAAGCCATGGCAATGGGGTGTGAGCAGCTCTGGGATGCACCTGGAACCTGCATCCTGCCCCTTGGGTGCTCACCCCGGGGAGGTGGAACGAGCTGCAGCCAGCGCTGAGTGAGGGCTTGGGGTCCGGCAGGTTCTGGCAGCTTACCTGGACTACATGGTGGAGCTGGGTACGCTGCTGGGGGGCACCCCAGGGCCCACCCGCCTCCAGATGCAGCAGGTGCTGGACTTCGAAACCCAGCTGGCCAACATCACCGTGCCCCAGGCTGAGCGGAGGGACGATGAGAAGATCTACCACAAGATGAACATTGCCGAGCTGCAGGTGGGCACAGCCCAGCACAGTCTGGGGAAACCCTCCAGGGACATATGGGAAGTTGTCCACTGGGACACCAAGGGGTCCATGCCCACTGCTCCCCCCCTCCAGGACACCCTGGGTAGCCCCATCAATTTTGGGACATGTGCTGGGTGCTGGAGTGAGATGCTTACCTACCCAGTTTTTAGGATTTGGGAGGAGCTACCACCTTGCACAGCAGGATCCAGGGGTCCCCTCCTTGTCCTGCAGCATTAAGAGCAACAGGAAGGGTGCTTGGTGGCAGTGAGGGATCTGGTGTGGTGAGGGACCTTGGGACCTTCCCAGAGAGCACAGCCCCCTGCCCCAGGGGGTCCTCCACCTGGTGCCACATCCTCATGTCCCCTCCAGGTGCTGGCCCCTGCCATTGACTGGCTGGATTATCTCTCCTATTCCCTGGCCCCACTGGAGCTGGCGGACACGGAGCCCGTGGTGGTGTATGGGGACACCTACCTCCAGCAGGTCTCTGACCTCATCAATGACACTGACAGGAGGTGAGGCTCCTGCGTGCCCTCAGCCATGCCCCCCCATGGCAGGGGCACATTTTGGGCTTGTCAGTGGCTTGGAGTCTGGCACATGCCCACAGACTGTAGTGAGCTGTGGCATATCTCTGCTCTTGCAGCATCCTGAACAACTACCTGATCTGGAACTTGGTGCAGAAAACGGTCTCCAGCCTGGATCAGCGCTTTGAGACAGCCCAGGAGAGGCTACTGGAGACACTCTATGGCACCAGGAAGGTAACAGTGGGTCCTGGGACCAGCCCCCTCTGCTCCTGGCCTGGAAGCAGCCAGGACCTCCTCTGCCCTTGGGATGTCCTTGGGATGCCCTTGGGATGTCCTTGGGATGCTAAGCCCTGGATGCTGCAGAGGGAAGCCAGGGATCATCTTTTGGGATGGGGGTATAACTGCTGAGCATCTCCCCTCTGGTGAGGAGGCTGAGCCAGGTTGGGTGAAGGGAGAGGAGCAGGGGAGTGAGCTGGGCATCTCACAGACCATCATCTCGCTCCCACAGTCCTGCACACCCCGCTGGCAAACCTGCATCTCCAACACAGATGACACACTGGGCTTTGCTCTGGGCTCCCTCTTCGTCAAAGCCACCTTTGACCGGGACAGCAAGGCCATCGTGAGGACATTTCTGCCCCCACCCCCTTCCCCATCACCATCCTTGGGAATCCCGTTTCCCCTCCAGTCCTAGGGCTGGAAGGTGGGGAGCTGGGAATTGGGACCCCCAGCCCTGGGGAGGTTGTGTCCTGTCTACTCTCTCCCCACAAAGGGGCTGGTGGGGGTAGGGGGCCTTCATTCCCTCCCCTCCCCAGGCTGAGGAGATGATTAGCGAGATCCGGGCGGCCTTCGAGGTGTCTCTGGAGCAGCTGGACTGGATGGATGAGAAGACCAGGCAGGCTGCAAAGGAGAAGGTGACTCCGGGGAGGGAAGTGGGTGTGAGACCTCATCTCCTCCCAGTAAGCCCCCACATCTCACTGTCGGGGCCTCTCCCCACACAGGCAGATGCCATCTATGACATGATTGGCTTCCCTGACTTCATTCTGGACAACAAGGAGCTGGATGATGTTTATGATGGGGTAGGGGGCTGGTCCCTGCTCACACCAAGCCCTGAGGGGCCCTATGGTGGGGCAATGTCACTGTCTCGTGGCCAGGGCCGCAAGGTCAGGCATTTGGGACATTGTGCAGAGCCACTCTGGTACTAAATGCATCCTGGCCGGGGTGTGGGGAACCATCTCAGTGGGCCCCTCTTGATCCCTCCTTCTCCTCACCAGTACGAGGTCTCTGAAGATTCCTTCTTCCAGAACATGCTCAACTTCTACAATTTCTCTGCCAAAGTGATGGCTGACCAGCTTCGGAAACCCCCCAACCGCGACCAGTAAGGGGGAGGGCCTGGGGGGGACAGAGGATGTGACATCGGGGTGCCTGGGTGGCACTGGCTCAGTGGGGAGGAGGTCCCCCCATGGGGTAGCACAGCACTGTAGGTCACCTGTGGTGGCTGTAGCTTATCCCCAGGACATGGTCCCTTGGTCACAGGATGGGGGTAAAAGTACCAGCCCCGGGTAGGGTGGCACAGGGAAGCCATGGTGCGTGATGGCACAGGAGGGTGGTGGGCTGGGTGAGAGGTGACACAGCCTTGCCTGTCCCCTGTCACACCTCCCTGCCCCAGATGGAGCATGACACCGCAGACCGTCAATGCCTACTACCTGCCCACCAAGAATGGGATCGTCTTCCCTGCTGGCATCCTGCAGGCCCCCTTCTACGCCCGCAACCACCCCAAGTGAGCCTGGCATGGGGGACACCTCCTGGGGGTGGGGGGGGCATGGGCTGGATTGGGGCCAGCATGCCACAGAGCCACCCACAGTAACAAAGGAAAGCCCTGGGGGGCTTAAGCATCATGCAAGGATTTACATCCTGCAGCCAAGACAGCCTACAAAGTCCCCTTAGGGCCACCAGTGTCCCCAGTAAGACTCATTCCCAGCTGGGTTCCAACTGGAAAAGAGTCTGGTCAGGTGCCTAGGCTGTGGAGGGGGTGGCCAGACAGAGGCAGACTGCAACACCAGCATCACCACCCCCTGTACTTACCTGGCTCTTTCTCATGGCCCCACAGAGCCCTTAATTTTGGTGGCATCGGCGTGGTGATGGGGCATGAACTGACCCACGCGTTCGACGACCAAGGTGAGAGCCCATGGGCAGCCCAAGCTCTGACCCCTGTTACCTTCCTGCCCTCCCCAGCCCCACACCCGCCCCTGCCCTCGGCATGGGCAAGGGGTGCCCTGGGTGCACAGGGGTCCCGCTTTGCCATCCATTGCATCGTGCGTGCTCGTGCCCCCCCGGCCACCCCCCCTTCTATCGTCCTGTCTCCCCAGGTGGCACCCGCCGACACCTCCCCCCGGCTTCTCTGTGCAGCTTTCGCTCCATCCGCTTGGTGAGGACACGGTGTCTGCAGCCCCGGTCCCCTCCTCACCCTCCTCCCCGCGGGGCACGGGGCGGGTCCCTCTCGCATCCGCTCTGCTTTGTGCCTTCACCACAGCCCCGGAGCAGACATGGGGTCAATGGGAGAATGTGGGATCACAGATCTGGGTTTGGATAGTGGGAAGGCACCGGGGGATGCCTGGGGACCCAAGTGCGCAGCTGCGCCCCAACCAGAGCCTGCCCAGAGCAGGGACTGCGGGACACCATCCCCCCATGGCATGGACCCAAGGCGCCAGGTCCCCCGGCATCCCCTGGCGCTCTCCCACCGCCCCCCCACTCTGCTTCGGGACCCCCTGGTCCCACCCCACCCCACGGCTCGGTCCCGCAGGACGAGAGTACGACAAGGAGGGAAACCTGCGGCCGTGGTGGCAGAACTCCTCCCTGGAGGCCTTCAAGAACCGGACGGCGTGCATGACCGAGCAGTACGGCCGCTACACAGTCCACAGCGAGAAGGTCAACGGGCGGCAGACGCTGGGCGAGAACATCGCTGACAACGGCGGGCTCAAGGCAGCCTACAACGTGAGTGCTGCCGCCCGGAGGGGACACGAACCGCCCCCCCCCCCCCCCCGTCTGTCCCTCCCCGGGGCTTCAGGCCAGCTCTCCCGCAGGCATACAAGTCCTGGCTGCAGAAGAACGGGGAGGAGAAGCGTCTGCCAGCCCTGGGACTCACCAACCACCAGCTTTTTTTCGTGGGCTTTGCACAGGTAGGGCTGAGCAGGGTGATGGGTTTTCTGTCCCTCCCTGGCTGCTCAGAGCCACCCCACAGCCCCCCACAGCTGCTCTGGGGGTTCTGTCCCCATCTCTGAGGCTACTCCCGCTCCACCAGGTGTGGTGCTCCGTCCGGACACCCGAGAGCTCCCATGAAGGGCTGGTGACCGACCCCCACAGCCCCGACAAGTACCGTGTCATCGGCACCCTCAGCAACTCCCGGGACTTTGTCGAACATTTCGGCTGCCCCCTGGGCTCCCCCATGAACCCCGGCAAGCACTGTGAGGTGTGGTAGGGAGGGGGAGGGTGCTGTGGACAGAGGGGACAATGCCATGCTGTGCCCCCGCCCCCAGCCCTCGCTGGCGCTAGAGCTGGCTACGGGCAGAGAGCGGAGGTCACGCTCTGTCGCGGTTCCCCTCCTGTGCACAAACCGCAGACCCCACCTCTGCCCCCTCCCCGGCACACACGGCCCCACACCAGGCACCCACCGCAGCCCCATCCACAGCCTGGGGCTGGACACGGCCGGCAGAGAGGCTGTAGCACCCCCAAAACGCAACTCTGCCCCCAACCCTGATGTGCTTGAGTCGGGCACAGCTCAGCGTCTCCCTGCACTGCATCCCCCCCCTCGCAGGTGGGCAGGTCAGAGGGGTCCCAGGGAAAGCACTAGAGCCAAGATACCCCCGCTCCTGCCCCGCAGCCTGCCAGAAATGGAGACTGGGGGCCACCCGGCTCCCCACTTCCCTTGTCCACTCCCGATCCAGCTTGGCTTCCCCATCCACCTCTGCTGGGACCAGCGGGCGGCAGCGGGGACTCTGGTGCCTTCAGGTGTGGGTGGCTGTCGCCGAGTTTATGTAACGAATAAAAGCAGTTTCCACTTACTCCAGCAGCTCGGGGACCTTGGCGGTGTCGGGGCTGGGAGAGAGGTGGGATCTGGAGCTGGGGGGGTGTGACTCAAAGTCTGGGGGGACACGTGAGAGCTAAGACATCCCGAGGGACCGAGGGAGAAGAGTGGAGATGAGATGTCTGGATGGACGGAGGGAGGGGAGCAGAGGTGTGGGGAAGAACGGCAGGGCCGGAGGGAGTGAGTCAGAAGCACAGGCTTTACCTGTAAAGCCCGGTAAAGCCCAGCCGGAGGGTCCCGCTGCCCCCAGCACGGGTGACTCCAACCTGCCCCGGGGCCGAGCCGCCCCCAAGTCCCTTCCCGGAGCCCCCGAGGCCCGCCCTGGCCGGTCCTTCCCCGCACAGCCCGTCCGCAGCCCCGCACCAGGTCCCCCGGACCCGCCGGCACCGGGACCCCGCGGGACCCGCGGCGACTGGCATGAGCTCGCAAGGGCTGCCGGGAGTTGTGGTCCTGCCTGCGAGCGGCGCAAGCCACGACGGGAGCTGTAGTTCGTCGCGAGGAATTCTGGGAGTGATAGTTCGGGCGTGGCCCGCCCCGCCGTCGCGCCGCGGGGGTCGGACTACATTTCCCAGCAGGCAGCGCCGAGGGGCCAGGGTCCGGGCCTGGGCGCCTCAGGGGTACGGGGGCCGCGGGACCGGGGCGGCGGCGGGACCGGGCCGGGCCGGAGGGGGGGCACCGGGCCTGGACGGGCTTGGGTGGTACCCTGGGCCAGGCCCTGGGCTGGGTCACGGGTGCTGGGCCTCGGCCCGATCCTGTGTGCAATACACGGTGGGCACTGGGTCCTGGCTGGGCCGGGGCCGCCAGGTCGGGCCGGGTATCGGGCAACTGTGGGTGCCGGAGCTGAACTGCCCTCGCCGGGGCCGCGGACGGGCCTAGCCCAGAGGTGGCATCCTGGGGACAGGGGCAGTGGGATGTCCCTGCCCTGGGGACAGAGGGGCAGGCATGTCCCTGCCGTGGGAAAAGGGGCATTGGGATGTCCCGAAAGAGGCGGTGGGATGTCCGTGCTCCTAGAGACAGGGGTGCAGAGAGGTCCCTGCCCTGGGGAAAGTGCCTGTGGAACGTCCCTGCTCCTGGGTGACATGGCCCTGTTCCCCAGCCAACACATTCACTTTGCAGGCGTTGCTGCCCAAGCCATGGACATCCCCATCACACCAGGGGAGCTGCTGTGTCTGGGCTCCAGCCTTGCCTTCTCTGGCCTTTTCTACTACATGTACAGGAAGAAAGCCAAAGTTGTGGCACGCATACAGGTAGCCCCATCCCTCAGATGTTCTCTCCTGCCCGCTCTCCCTTCCCCACTGCCCTACACCCTTTGATTTGGGTGCACTCACTGATGGCTGCAGCCTGCTGCATTCTCTGCCAGCATTATGACACTAAGGACTGAGCAGGCTACATCCTACCAGAGATCTCCACAGAGCCATGCTTGGCCCGCCCTCTGCCTGCACCTGCCTATGCTCACACTCAGTCCCTGCTCTTCCAGGAGGCCCCAAAGCTCCAGGTCGATGATGATTTACCAGCCCTGGTGTCTGCAACTGAGGGGAGATGCCTGCCCTATGTTGCCCTGGAAGGTAAGAACCCCCTGTGGCCCCACACCAGGGACAAGGGCAGGACTCTCCTTCATCTGTGATGCATCCCTTGTCCTTAGGCATAGTGCTACCAGCCCAGGCTGCACTGACCAGCCACTACCATGAGGGGCTGCAGGGCGTGATCCAGAAACTGCTGCTGAAGGAGCATCGGCTGATCTGGAACAGCTTGGCCCGGAGCTGGTGAGCAATGGGAAGGGACTGCAGGGGGGGGCTTGCACCAGACAGTCCAGACTCTGGGGCCGCTTGAGAAGCAGAAAATAACTTGGTTAAAGACTTTAGTCCCTATGCTTGGGAACATCCCCTAGGAGTTCCTTCATGTTGTGGCCAGCAGGACCAGGGAAGTGATAATCCACCTGTAGTCAACACTGATGAGGCCACACCTTGAGTCTTCTGTCCAGTTCTGGGCCCCTAAATTCAGGAAGGGCATTGAGGTACTGGAGTGAGTCCAGAGAAGGGCAACAGAGCTGCCGAAGAGTCTGGGGCACAGCTCTGATGAGGAGTGGCTGAGGGAGGCGGAGGTGTTTAGCCTGGAGAAAAGGAGGCTCTGGTGTGACATTATTTATTACTCTCTACAACTCCCTGAAAGGAGGTTGTAGCCATATGGGAGTCAGGCTCTTCTCCCAGGCAACTAGTAACAGGATGAGAGAAAATGTCCACAAGCTACACCAGGGGAGGCTTAGGTTAGACATTAGGAAGAATTTCTTCACAGAAGGGGTGATTACACATTGGAATAGGCTGCCCAGAAAGCAGGAGCAGGGGGCTCCACCGCCACAATGTGGTAGAGTCACCATCCCTAGAGGTGTTTAAGGAAAAACTGGATGTGGTACTTAGCGCCATGGTCTAGTTGACAAGGTGGTGTTCAGTCATAGATTGAACTCAATGATCTCAGAGGTCTTTTCCAACCTAATTGATTCTGTGGTTCTGTTGTCCACATCTCAACCCTGTTTGCTTGCAGGAGCGAGAGCGAACGGGTGCTCTCGGAGCAGATCTACACCGTGCCCTTCCTGCTGGCCTCGCCAGGCACCGAGGCGGTGACGCAGGTGAGCGTGGACAGCCCACTCCAGGCTGTCTGCCTGCCGCTGGAGATGGTGTACGAGCGCTTCCAGCAGCCAACCCATGGCTTCCGCGACCTGCTGGGCCAGTACCTGATCGGGGAGAAACCCAAGGGCATCCTGGAGACAGAGGAGATGCTGCGGGTGGGGGCCGGGCTGACAGGCATTGGGGAGCTGTCCCTGCACCCCGACGGCTCCCTGCACCTGCAGCCGCCGGCCTGGGGGGGGGAGTTTTTCCTGTGCCTTGGGGACTGGCAGACGGTGCTGTCGGAGCTGGAGTCAGCCAGTGGGCTCTGGAAGGGGGCAGCGGTGCTGTGTGCGGTGGCAGGGCTGGCCGTGCTCCTGCACGCCCTGTGCCGCGCCTACCGCCGCTCCCGCCCCAAGCAGCAGCAGGAGGACAAGGAGCTGGATGGGGAGGAGGCCGGGGACGGGGCGCCCGAGGACTCCTGCGTGATCTGCCTGGCACGGCCCCGCGAGTGCGTCCTCCTGGGCTGCGGCCACATCTGCTGCTGCTTCCGCTGCTTCCAGGCCTTGCCCACCCGCCTCTGCCCCATCTGCAGGGGGCCCATTGAACGTGTGGTGCCCCTCTATCAGGCCTGAGAGCACCTGGGCGTGCCCAGGGAAGGGCAGTGGGAACCAAGCCAAGCCTGCAGCCTGCAGAAATCTCAGCGGTCCCCTCGTGTGCAGTTGTGTGATTCCTGTTGGGAGGGAGGGGTCCTGGTGTGGCCCGTAATCTGCCTTAGGGAGGGCAGGGCAGGGGGAGTTACAGCTTCCTCATCCTCCCTTTATCTGCCAGAGGGACCCCCCTAAACATGAAGGCTTGAGGAAAACCTACACAACACCTGTCAGGAGCTGAAACCCCAGCCCCATGCTGGGGAATTCCTTTGGCTGCCAGCTGTTGGACCTGTGCCCCTTTCCCAGCTGTGACCCACTCAAAGCCATGCAGGACTTCTCCCTTATGTTTTTTTTACCAGCGTGTGGTTTTATTGGGAGGATGATGAGGGCAAGACCAGGGCTGGTGAGACACAGCAGAGACCCAAACCCCTCTGAGCCACTGCAGTGGCACACCTTGGTACCACTATTGTCCTACCACCCCAATCCATGTGCCTACAGCCACTGCCCAGACTGCACTGGGGACACCTAGGGGCTGGCAACGATGAGCCTCTTTGCCAGCTGCTCTACCACCCAGGGAGGGGGGCTATGTCCCTCTGCAGGGTTTCCACTCTCCTTCTGGAGTAGGAGAACAGCACTGGGGTGCCCCAGAGCCTGCCTTCATGTCCAGCCCTGCTGTACCCAGCTTTCCTGCCCACCTCCCGGACAGGACCAGGTGCAGGAACGGCTTGCAGTGGTATGTGGAGTGATAAAGCCAAGGAGCCAAGCTCGGCCTCTCCTTTTCCTTTGTGCCTCTGAGTCAGGGGCCTGGGTGGGCACTGGGGGGATGCACTGGGAGCCAAAGCTCTCACCTTGTATGGGTGGGCACTACCACCTCCCTGCCTACCCAGGGAGCTGGCCCAGGTGCACAGAGGAGCCCAGGTGCACCTCCTCAGGATGCAGCCCTGAATGGGGGGTGGCAGGACACACAAGACTGTTGCCAAGGTGATTGCAATCCTAGGGTCTCCATGGCAACCAATCCCCTGGACCGCTCCCCATCACTGCCTGGCTGCAGTTGCCCAGGCAACCCATGGGCTCTCCTGGCTCCTGTGGCTTTGGGGCATCCAGGGTTTGGGGGTGGGGGGCAATGCTGGATGGCCACTGTCAGCCAGGCAACAGTGTTGGGATTGGAGGGTAATGATGTACCCCCTCCCCAGGGCAGTGCCCCGCATTGCTGTCAGGCTGGGGGCTTGCTTGGGGCAAAGGTGCCTGCGTGGGTTTGCCCCCAGGGCTCACAGCCAGATGTGAAGCCCCAGAGTACCCAGTGAAACCTCCTGGGACCCATGTGCATTTTTGGAGTGGGCTGGTGCATGGGAATTCTCTTCCCCCACCTCCCACCCCCTGCTTTATCAGCCTGGCCTCTTCCCTGGGCTGCAGAGTGAGCAGTGGGGCCCAGCTCCCCCCCCTCCCTGCACCAGGCATCCCCCCCACAGCAGGAGGGATTTCGGGAAGGAGATAAATACCAGATGGGAGAGGGCTGGGTTGCCAGGAACACACTCCCCGCATGCCAAGAGCTGCTGGCACGAGTGGGCGCGTGGGGCGGGGAGTGCCCCTGCTCCCAGAGACTGCTCACCTCATTCCCTGGGGCCCAGCAGCCAGCTGGGGATGGGAAAGGTAGAGAGAGTCCTGTGCCCCCCTGCTTCCCTCTGCCCCCAGAGGTATCCAGAACAGGGAACACATCCCCTGTGCTGGCGATACACAGGGAGGTTACCTCCCCCCGTGCTAGGGCACAGCCCTGCCCTTTTCCCCCGGGGTCTCCACCACCCTCCGTAGGCCACCAGCCCGGCAGCGGCCCAGCTGCACACCCTGCTGTCAGCCCTGCCTGGCACGGCTCTGGGCGGCAGCATGACTCACTCGCTCAGCTCACAGCCAGCCAGAACCTCGCCGTGCCAAAGCCCCGGCACAGGGGCTGCCCAGCCGCGCTGCAGTGCCCACACCCCCAGATGAACCCGCTGTGTGCCCCCCAGGGGCAGGTTGGAGCAGGACAGCAGGAAGCGCACAGTGCCTGGGCTAAGCGCTGCCCAGCCTCCCTCCCCAGCACACAGCCCACATGAGAGACCCAGGCATCCCGACAGCTGCCCTCTTGCAGGATCCCCCTGGGCCCGTGCCCGTGGCCTCCACCCGTCGCCCCACCCCCAGGGCTGCCAGCCTGCTCCACCTGCCTCCCTGTCTGTTGTCATGGTGACCAGAGATGTGGTGACAGGCGAGGATGGAAGCTCACACCCCAGCAGGGCTGTTTGCCCAGTGGGGTTAGCTGCCCCCACCCTCCTGTTCTCCCCATCACCCCCAGGTCTGGGCAGGGGACTCTCCATGAAATCTCTGCCCTATGCAGCATGCTGAGAGTGCTCCATCTGCTCAGATGTTGAGATCACAGCTGTGCCTCAGGCAGCTCATGTGAGGGATGAGCGCAGCGCCATCCCCCTGCCCTGACACAATTGGAGCCCACTCAGGGTACCCTCTTCCCAACTCCAGGCTGTGCACCAAGACAGACAAACTCATCTCACTAGCAACCACCTCTTCTTCCTCCCTGGGAAGGGCACTGTCCCTCCAGGAAAGGCTTTTTGGCCTTGTCTTCCCACATCAGCAGCTGCAGGGAAAGCAGAAGATGAGGAACATGCCACCTTTGCACACTTGCCCCGGGCTCAGCCATGGGGCAGCTGCCAAGCAGGATGCCTGTCCCCCAACATCTCCTCACTACGGTGACAAAGGGTCACCACAACCGCTGTCCCACATGGTCATCCATCCCCATTGCCTGTACCCAGCTCCGGTGTGTGTCTCTGCTCCCCCAAAAGACCCAAACCATGGCAAAGGCAGCACACAAAGTGGCATTCTCACCTGGGCCTTGGCTACTGAGACCCAGTGGCAACAGCCAGGCATGGGCACATCCCAGCCTTACAAGTGACCTAGTCCCTCACACCAGGATGGGGGCTCAGGGAGAGCAGCAGTGCCAGCAGCAGGCACTTGGATAGGGCCCCCAGGCTGCAGCTGCACCACTGTGGAGCAGAAGTGCCATTTCACATTTCTTGGCAGGGCTCGAAGCAGCACAGATGGAGGTACCCGTGCCGGCCTCCTGGCATGGTTCGGCAGCCCCCAGCCCTGTGGCACCCACCGTGGGTGACAGCACTGACTGCCTCCCAGACCTGCAGCTAAGGAAGCCTAGCATCCTGTGGCTGATGCCTCCTACCTCCTCCAAGCTCCCTGACATCCAGTAACTGCCTGCCAGGCCACTGACTCCATCCCTGTCAGGCCTTGGGGACCACCAGGCACTCCCATCCAGTCCAACTCCAGCTGCCCTGGGGTCCCTGCAGACCCTGGGCATGACATGTCCCACCACAAGCCACTTGCACACACACAGGGTGATTTTCCACTGTAGAACCACTTGAAGCACCACTGACTGCAGGAAAACCCCTCACTTCCATCACAGAACCTGGAGTAGGCACCCCAATTCCCACCAAGAGCACAGGGCTCAGGGGCAGCATCCAGGTGTGGGGCTGGGGCACGGCAGGCACTGGTGAGCTCCAGATCATCGCCCAAGTGCAGGCAATGCAGCACAACCCAGACCCACTGAAGCCAGGATCTGGCCCCATGCCCTTTGCTCAGACCCATATCCACCCTGGGTGGCATGGCTGGCCCCCAGCCCTTGCATCACCCCCAAGGTGTCCCAGTTCAGGGGTTACTGCCCAGGTTTAAGGAGCCAGGGCAGGAAAAAACACCTGCTTCCCACTCCCACAGCCCCTTCTTCCTTCTGGAGTTGGCTTTGTGTCGGACAAAAGGCTGCAAAGGAAGCGAGAAAGGAGATTACGTGGCTGCTAAAAGGCGGATAACGAAGGTGGGATGAGAGCCAGGGGAAGGAGGGCACTCTGTCTGGTTCACTAGGGGGGATGCTATCTGCAACGGCAGGAGATGAGGGGCGTCCCTCATGCATCCCACTGTCCACCCACCCACATTCAGGTCCCTGGTACCTTCCCCCTCTGCCCAGGGATGCGTGACACAGCACTGCCCTGCCCCACCCACAGCCCAGCTGTGCTGGCACAAATCCAGCCCTCCTCCTGCCTGGGATGGGCAGAGGGTCCTTCCCACACCCCATAATCCCAGACAGCCCCACAGAGTATCCCCCACCCCATAGCCAAGCCAAGCAGTTCCCCTGGGTACAAGGCACTGTAACAGATACAGGTGTGGGATAAGTGGGGCCATTCCCAGGGTGACCCCTTTCCAGCCTCTCCTCAGCAGCCTGCCAGGCTGGAAACCCTCCTGGAGTGCTGCACTGGTGCCACTCACATCCCACACAGCCCATCTGCTCCTCTTCTCGCTCACCCCCAGCCCCGCGCGTGCCACGGCCTGACGGTCCCTGCCCACGGGCAGTAGCACGTGGGCTCAGCAATGGGAAAAGCAGGCCACATCTCAGCGTGGGCCTCTTGCCTATTTTCCCAGGCACTTTTCACAGAGAACAGAAGCCTTCACATGAAAAAGTTCAACCTGGTTCCCCAGCAAAGGCAGAAATAAAGGCATTTCTTCGCCAGGAGAGCGGGCACCGCTGCCCCGACCTGGCTCTGGTGGAGGACAGCAGGGACCAACATTCTGCAGAGCCAGACACAAAGGTAAAAACATGGCTGAGCCTTCCCAAAATAGAAGTACCTGCCCACTGTCATGGACCATTCCAGCTGATGCCCTTCTGGAGCACCTTTCAACAGAATCTCAGGCCATGGGGATGCTGGCACAGAGAGATGAACCACAGAACCATCTGTAAAACCCCCCTCACACCTCATGACATTCTCATAGGGCAGATCTGGAGCTGGCAAGTGCCATTTCCACACAGGGCTCTGGCTTAGCTGCAACTCAGGACCCCCACATAAGCCGCGGGGCCCAGACGTGAGGGAGCAACAGGAATAGTGCTGCTCCAAGGCAGGGTGGTTGTCTCCAACCAGCCACAGCTGCTGCTGTCATCATCATCCCCAGATCCAGGGGTCAGGGTTGTACCCAGGGCTCAGGAAAGGTGTAGTAGCCTCAGTCTGAGCTTAAATAGCACCTCAGCCCCAGGTGACCTGAATGGGGAGAATCCCAGGTGAGGCTGACCACAACCACCGATGCCAATTAGTAAAATCACTACCTTGGCAGTGAAAAATGCAGAAGGATAGAGTTAGGGTGGGTTTGGGGCAGAGGTGTGTAGAAGGGATGAGAACATGGCTCTGCTGGGATAATGGGGTCACTCCTTGCTGACCCATGGCAGGTCCCCACAGGGGATGGCCCTTCCCCTTGTCCACAGAGAGCTCACGGGGAAGGGCCAAGCCGTGTAACAAGGAGTGTTCTGGGGCACAGTCCCCACATGGCCACACTCACACACTCCTGCAGAATCACACCTGTGTGCCCCTGCCTTCCTGCATAAGCACGTAATGGGAAGATGTGTACAAATGTGTGCACACGCATGTGCAGAGACCCACACGTAGGGGGTTAAGGGGACTGGTAGGGGTTGGGGCAGGACTGGTGTGGTTCCAAAGAGGGACCCCAACACACGGAGCCTGCAGGAGAGGGTGCCTGGATGGTTGTAGGCCAAGAGACACAAGTAATGAGCTGGGGATAGCCTGGCTGGGGAGACCGGGGGTGGGATTCTGAGGGGTTGAGCCTTCTCGGCTGCAGAGAGCTGGTGAATTGGAGAAGAGTGTTAGGGGATCTTTTTGGCAT
The DNA here is from genome assembly GCF_009829145.1 of Chiroxiphia lanceolata. Taxonomy (NCBI): domain Eukaryota; kingdom Metazoa; phylum Chordata; class Aves; order Passeriformes; family Pipridae; genus Chiroxiphia; species Chiroxiphia lanceolata. Next base: position 9,206,785 of record NC_045646.1, read on the forward strand.
CACCTTTATGCGCCAGCTGTGTCCGGTGGTCCTCAGCTGTCTGACCCGGGGGTACCCGGCCGTGCCAAGGGCTCCCCTCTCCACAGGAGCACCCCGTGGTTGAGGGCATGCCTGAGTCGGGTCGACCGCCTCAGCCGGGCTATGCCCGGGGGACCACCCTGCGCTGGGGCCGGGGCAGGGGCTGGGAAGGCGGGCTGGGAGGGTCCCCATCCCAACCGGGCGGGCATCGGGCACCGACCGAGGGGGTCCCTCGACTCTGTCCTGGCCGGGCCGGGCCGGGCCGCGGCGCTCCGGAGCCGCCCCCCGCCGGGGGGGTCCCCGCTCCCCCCGGATGCATGACTTCATCCTTCCGCCCGGGTTTCCTCCCCGCCGCCGCCGCCGCCACCGCAGACCGGCTCCCGGCTCGGCGCGGCGCGGCTCGGCCCGCTCGGCCCCGCCATGTCGCAGGTGCTTCCCTACGGCGAGGACAAGGTGGGCCGCTACGGCGCCGAGCCCGAGGCGGGGGAGCTGCCCTTCAGCTGCCGCCTGCAGGACACCAACGCCTTCTTCGCGGGCAACCAGGGCAAGCGGCCCCCCAAGCTGGGACAGATCGGCCGCGCCAAGAGAGGTACCGCCCGACCCCCACCTCTGCCCTCCCGACCCCCGCCTCAGCCCCACGGCATCCCCGGGACCCCCGGATCTGTCCTGCAGCATCCCCGGATTTGTCCTGGGACCCCCGGATTTGCCCTGCAGCATCCCTGGCATCCCCGGCGCTGCCTCCTGCCTCCCCGGCGCTCCCCCACGGTATCCCCGAGCCCCCCGGATCTGTCCTTTCATCCCTGGTGCTGACTCTTGCATCCCCGGCGCTGCCCTATGGCATCCCCGGGACCCCTGCATCTGCTCTGCAGCATCCCCGGCATTGCCTCCTGCATCCCCGACGCTGCCCCACGGCATCCCCGGATCTGCCCTTGGATCCCCGGCTCTGCCCTGGAATCCCCAGCTCTGCCCTGCAGCATCCCCGGCTCTGCCCCAGCACACCCGGCGCTGCTCCCCGGTACTGGCCCTTGCATCCCCAGCGCTGCCCCACAGCACCCCCAGGATCCGCGATTCTGCCCTTGCATCCCAAGCGTTCCCGGCACTGGGCAGTGCATCCCTGGCACCCCTCGACATCGTCCCACAACATCCCCAGGACCCCCGATTCTGCCCTGGTTCTTCCCCACGGCATCCCCAGTCTCTGCCCTGCAACATCTCCAGCACTGCCCCACGGCATCTCCGGTACCCCGATGCCAGCTGTTACATCCCCAGAACTGCCCCACAGCATCCCTGCAACTCCCAGCTCTGCCTTGCATCCCCAGCGCTATCTCCTGCCACCCCTGGCACTGCCCCACAGCATCCCCAACACTGCTTCCCCAGTATCCCCAGCACTGCCCCCCACATCCCCAGAATCTCCATCTCTGCCCTACATCAACTCTAGCACTGCCCCCCGGCAACCCTGAGACCCCCCAGCTCTGCGATTGATGGCCGGCACTGCCCCAAAACCACAGCCCCCCCCCCCCCCGCTCCAGACACCAGCACTGTCCCCCCCAGTGTTGCCCCCCCCCCATCTCGGTACTCCCCCCGGGATTACCCTGCAGCATCCCTGGGGCTGCTCCTGGGACTGTCCCCAATCATCCCTGGGGCTGCCCCCCAGTGCCCCGGGGACCCCCCGGAACTTCTCCTCAGTACCCCTGGGACTGCCTCCCTCTCATTCCCTATAAACAAGCCCCCGCTCTCCCCCCATCATCACCAGGAACAGCCCCCCTGGCCCCCTAAATCTCTCTCCCTCCACATTTCTGCCTGCCTGCCGCAGAGACCCCATCAACAGTCTCCAGTAATGCTGATCAACAAACACTCACCCCCACACCCCCCTGCTTTACTGTCCCCCCAGGACTCCATGAACCCGGGTCCTGCCCTCCCCACTTTACTGCCTGCTGCGGAGACCCCCATCAGTGTCTCCCTTGCTTCCATCAGGACCCAAATAAATGCCCCCCCTCCCCGTGCACCCTGATCTGTCACTGTTGATCCTCCCTGATGCTTTGTGGACCCTCAAGAATGGCCCTCACTTTTCCTGCAGCCCCCCATCTTGCCTGCTTGGGGGACCTCCATAGGCAAACACCCCTCCTTGAGCTGCAGAGGCAAGGTGGGGGGGGAAGAGCCCCCCCGCCCCAGCACAAATACACCCCAGCCCCGCAGAGGGGAGAGCCACTGCCTGCTCCACTGCCCCCCTTTGCGGTGGTGGAGGCTGGGTCTAGCAGTCCCCTCCAGGGATGGGGTGGGGGGGGGAATGGTTCTCCCTCCGTGGTCTGGATGCTCTCCCAGTGATGCTGGTGACCGGTGGGGGGTGTCTGGTCAATCTCCCCCCAGGGTGGTGATGAGGGGTTACGGACCGGTAGTGATGTTGGGGTAGGGGGATCTGTCCTCCACCCCCCAGGGTGATGGTGATGGGAGGCACCTGCCGAGCCCGTCATGTTGGAGTGTGTGTGTGTGTGTGTGTGTGTGTGTGTGTGTGTGTGTGCACGCGCGCTCGTGTAGCTGATGGTGATGCTGATGGGGGTCTGTCCGGCCTCCCATCGGTGATGCTGATGCGGGGGGAGGGGGTGCCCAGTGGGTGATGCTGAGAGGGGGCTCTCTGGAAGGTGGCAATGATGGGGGTGCTGTTCAGCCTCCCATAGCGATGGTGATGGTGGGGGTCCGTGCAGCCCGCCGTACTGGTGGGGGGCTGTCCGGCTCCCCCACCTGTGATGCCGGTGGTGGGGGTGGGTGTCCTGTGCAGCGGGTGATGCTGACGGGGGTCTGGCTGCCACCCCCGCCGAGCAGGCGGTGCCCCCCCCGCTGGGTCATTACCCATTCCAGTCCTGTTGCTCTCATCAGCGCCTGCCGCAGAGAGGAGGGGGGGGGTCCTTCCTGGTCTATTCCTGCCCCCCCACTTCCCTAACCACCCATCCAGAGGCAGCCGGCTGGCTGCAGGGAGGGATGCTGCCCCTAACCAAGCAGGGTGGGGGGAGGGTGATCCCCTCTCCTTCACCCTCATTGCACCCACCTGAACCCCCTTTGCCCCGCTCCCCAGCATCTGGGGGGCACACATGGAGCCGGGGGGGGGGGCAGAGGCTGACTCGTCCCCTCGCCCACGCGCCCCCCGCCTGTCCCCGCAGTGGTGATCGAGGATGACCGGATAGACGAGGTGCTCAAGGGCATGACGGAGAAGTCGCCGCCGGGGGTGTAAGCCGGGACCCGCCGCCAGGACCCGCCGGCCGAGCCCCGCTCCAGCCCGCCGCCCCGCATGCTGGCTGGACCGCCGATGAGGAGGGGGAGGCCATGCCCGCTGCCCCCCTCCCCGGCCCGGGGGGGGGCCCTGCAGCCACCACCACCCCCCCCCGAGCCATGCACTTTACCCCTCCGCCTCCCCCCGGGGCTGGGACAACCCGCCGAGCCCCCCACCCTGGGCGAGGACCCCCCTCCCCGGGGAAGGGGTCCAGCCCCCTGCTCCGCGGCACATCCCCCCCATCCTCCTTGGCGGAGGGTCCCCGAATCCCGGGGTGACCCGGCCCCACGAGCACGGGGGGAGCGCTGCTGTCCAGAGACATTTTTTGCTCCATCGTTTTTTGCATGAGCTTGGTGGCCCGGGCGGCCGGCCCGGGGGCCGAGGGTCAGCCCCACCACTCCGGCACGCTTCTTTTTAAACAGAAACTCCTCATATTTGTATTTTTATATCCGAATCTTTGTTAAAAACGATCTGCTGACGTTGAGATGTCGAAGTAACCGCATCAGGAAAACAAACAAAAACAAACGAAACAAACAACAAAAAAAGGTTCATATTTTTTTCCATAAGAAAAAAAAAGACAAAAAAAGAAGAAAAAACCGAGGGCAAGAAATAGATGGGGGGCCAGAGTGATGGAGGGAGCACGAGGAAAGCCAAAGGAGCAGGGAGGGGAGCAGGGCCCCCTAGCCTGACCCCCTGCCAGCAGCAGGAGCACCAGAGGGTTTGGCAGCACCACCAGCTGCTGCAGTCCCCTCCAGGCAGCACCGGGGCAGAGCCCACCGGGGCTGGCTGCAGGTGCCAGGGGGTCCCAGCACTGCCCCTTGCTTGAGGGTGGTGGGGCCTGGGGGGAAGTGGGGAGGGCAGGGACTGTCCTGAGTCGTTGTTTTTAATTTTGTACTTTAATTTAATTTTATTTTTTAAGAAGCTTCTCGGGGGGTTCTGATGTGCATGAGAAACTCATCATCTTTTTCAATAACCTACGAGTGGCATTTATGGAGACAACGACGCAAAAAAAACCAACCAAACCACACAACAAAAAAATACCAAACAAAAAAACTGAGAAAAAAAACTCAAAAAAAAAAAAAGAGAAAAAAAAAAGATACTTGTGTCATGATGTTCTACAAACGATCCATTGTAAATTTAAATGCCATTTTTCACTGTACTGGTGAACAAAATGCGATGAATAAAATACATTCATGTACTGAGTTGAGGCCGGCAGCTTCCTGCTCCTTTTTGTCCCTCCGTGTTGCCAGCTGTTTTTCGGGGCACCTGCGGGATGGGGTGCCATGGTGGGAGTGGTGGGGTGTTGACCCCAGAGCCCTTTGCTGTTTCCTGGTGTGGGGGAAGCCACCAGCTGAGGCACTTACACCTTTCTGCAGAAACAGCAGCCCAGCAGCTTGCACCTCTGTGGTCTGTCACCACTGCCCCGCCGAGGAGGGGTCCCCTCTCTGCCCCCCTCAGGGAGCGCTGGTAGCCAGGGAGGCCCTGGTGACACCCTGGTAGCACCTACACCTGCCACAGCAGCACCTGTGTGCAGCCAGCCCTGCCAGCACGCGGTGGCACGCCTGTCACCAGCCTTGGTACGTGCCTGTCACTGTGCTGCTGGCCCCAAGGCACTGGCAGATGTGGGCCAGGCGTGTGCAGCACACCGGGGTTGTCACCATAGCCAAAGAGTGGAGATGGAGGGGTACAGGGGCAGATGTGCCACCCTGCCTGCCCCGTGGTGCTCCCTGCCCCATGCTGGCACATCTCAGCCTGGACCCCCCACCACCTGGCTGGGGGTGACAAGGACACGGTGTCCTTGCATACCCCCATAGCCAAGGATGCTGGGGCAGGGGTCCTGGTGCACGATGGGGGGGGTGGGGGTGGAGCAGTGGGCACCCCCCATCCTGTCCCCTGCACCCAGTGCCAGCATCCTCAGTCTGCCCTTAGCCCAGCTGCCTGTGCCAAGGGGAAGAGATGGGGGGGGCAGGGAGCCACTCCCTGCAAGATGGATGGGTGGAATTAAACCCGATTTGGTTTCATTACCGGCCGCAAAGCCCGGAGTCCTGGCTGCTCTCCAGCTGGGCGAGGAAAGGCCAGGGAGGGAGCACAGCATCACCGGAGCATCCCATTGCCCCCCGGGAGGAGGCCAAGTATCCCCCCATTACTCACTCACTGGGCAGCTTTTGGGGGGGATACACTGCTTCCCCATCCCCTGCCCGTGAAGATGGAGCAGCTTAAGGCTTTGTTGGGTGGGGAGAGGTCGGGGAAGCCCCCCTGGGTCACAGTTGGATGGCAAGGAGGTAGTCCTCATCATCGTCCGGGGGGGCGGGGGGTGGCGGCGGGGCAGAGGGCGGGGGGGGCTGGTGCAGCCTGTGCCCCAAGGCCACATCACAGGGGTCCAGAGGCTGCCCCTTGCGCATGATGTAGAGGAAGTAGTGGAAGGCACCGGCGTCGCCGTCCCCGCAGGCAGTGTGGTGCAGGGACCAGCCAAAGGCCTCCTGGGCATAGTGGGGCTTGCGGAAGTGGGGCTGGGCGAAGGTGATGGAGAGGAAGCAGCCCCCTGGGCGCAGCACCCGGCTCACCTGCGGCAAGAGAACCCCCGGGATGGGGTGTGGGGACACAGTGAGGTTTACCCCTTTGGCTCCATTACCAGGGATCCCCAGTACCATCTGCTAAAGATCCCCCCTGAAAACTCTCCCATTGCACCCCAAAATCCACTATCTTAACTTTGATCCTCCAAGAGACACACCCCCAGTTCTGACCTTCCCCCAGATCACCCACAGCTTAGTGGTAATAAGGAACACACCGCAAAACTCTTCACCCCCACCCACAGAAGACATCACCGAAACCCAACCCTGTCATGGGGAAAAGCTTTGCCCTCCTGGGCACAGGGGCCCCTCAGCACAGCATGGGATGCCCATCCCACCCACCCCTCTCTGTGGCACCCAGTACCACCCCCTGCCAATACCCAGAATCTAAGGGGGGAGGGCAAGGGGTGTTTGATGGGAAAGGATTCAACCCTTTTAATCACCATTTTCTCCCTGCTGGAATTAAGCCCCGCTAACAGGATGGAAAAGAACATCAATTTTCTTGCTTGGCTTTATCCAATGTCAAAAGGCTTTTACGGCCAGCGCCTGCGTGCTCTGCATGCAAAGGCACTGCCCAAGGCGGGCAGGTGGCCAGGTCCCCCCCCCGGCCACCCTGCCCCAGGCGGGGACACCCCCAGGCCCCCCCGGCAAGGGCAGAGAGTCACCGCTGCAGGGGAGAGGGCTGGGGGCCAAGTGGGGGGTTTCCCAAGCTCTAGTTTAATCCTGCTGGGAAGCTCCACAGCTCAGCACTGGCTGGGGCCAGGAACAGAGGGGACAGGCAGCCTGTGTGTCCTCCCCTGCTGCATTAGTGGATTTTGTACTAAACCTTAGTGGTTTTGACCAGGAAAAGGGGAAGGCAGGTCCCTGCATCCCTCCCCGGGCACCCAGCTCAGCATCCCTCCTGGGAAGTGCCTGAAAATCTGCCCTGGGAAGACCCCAGAGCTTCCCAACCGATAAGCAGGGAGGGGGGTCCCCGGGGCTGGGAGTAGACAGGGATCTCCGGCTGGAGCCGAGCAAGGCATCCCGCATGTCCGCATCCCATCCCTCGTTAATAGAGCAATAACGGCCGTTGCTTAGAGACGGGAACAGGAAACCTTTCCATCCGCCAGCCAGAGCCTGGGGGTGGGAAAGGGGGCTGCGGGGGCTGCTCCCCGCTCTGGCGCCTGCCACACCTGCTGCCCCCGGATTGCCGGGATGGGGTGCCCCTGGGGACTCCCCACAGGCAGGGTGGATTTTTGGGTTCTTATGTCCCCTCCCCAGGGAGAGCAAGAGCAAGACAGACACTGTGAACCTCCCACAAGAAACGGGATCGGGGTGGGAGGGGAGATGCCCTGGCCAGACCCCTCTGAAGGGACCTCCAAAGCAGCAAGCAAGTGGGAACACCCAGCGAATCCCCCTGGGGATGAGGACAGCAGGGACCGGCCGCGGGTGGAGGCTGGTACCCAGCAACGCTGGGGGAGGGCAGGGATTGAGCAGGGGATTAAAAAGGGAAAAAAAAAAGGGAAAATTAAATCCCTGCCATTTGGCAAAATGACAAGGACAGGCAGCAGAGCTGGCAGGGAGTGCAAGGCACGGATGATGAGCACAGCCCTGTTGCCCTGCTGGGGGTCCCACTCCCTCCCAGGCTCAGTGGGGCAAGAGAGGATGAGGGGGTGTCAACAGCCATGAGCACCCTCCCAGCACCCCATGTCTGCACCCCAGGGTGCCAGGCAGGCACAGCAATTAATTATCCTGGCAGTTCTTCCCGCAGGGGAGGGGAGGTTGTCAGGACCTGCACCCCCGCGCCAGGGCAGGTTCAATCCGGTCCCTGTCTCCACCACCGCCAATTAACGGGGGCCCCGAGGCATCGCCTGTCCCCGTGGCAACGCCATGGCCCTGTCGATGCTGACTGGAGTTGCCATGGCAACCCCAGACCAGATGATGGGGACCCCGGCTAAGGAGATCGAAGCTGGGGCGGGGTGAGAGCTTGTCACAGCCTCACAGTCGTCACCTTGCCCTGGGCAGGCAGGGCCACCTCGGCATGTCCCCCCAGGTCCCCTGCTGCCACCCACACTTGGATGGGGCTCATTTTTCCTGCCAACTCTTCATACTTAGGGTGCAAATAAAGACAGGGGCTATCCAGTCCCTCAGCAGGACCCAGGGACACAACCTGCTCCATCCACCTCCCTGCAGAGGAGGTGCTGGGGGATGAGAGTGGGGGTCTCCCACTGGAAGCCCCCCAGGTGTCCCCCTGCAGCACAGCTGAGGGGGCAGCACCAACTGGCAGGGCAGAACCACTGGCTGGGGCACCCACAGGGAAGTAGGGATGTGAGCAGGCACTCCCCCACCTCAAAGAGGTGTGGGGGTCCACCCTCTGCCCCTCTGCTCAGCTCCCCCCACCCCGTACCTCCTCCAGCACCCGGCGCATCGAGGCAGCTGCCTGGGGCGAGACATCCCAGGGGTCGGTTTCCTCCACCATGAGCACGTCGAGAGTGCCCTTCTCCAGCACCACGTCAAAGGAGGCATCTGGGAAGGCGAGGGCACGGATGTCCATGACGGCCCAGCGCAGGCCGGGGCAGCAGCGGGCACAGCGGGCGCGCATGGCGGCGATGCAGGCGGGGGAGAAGTCGATGCTGGTGACGTCGGTGTAGCCCAGCTTGTGCAGGTCATGGCTCAGGGCGCTGTTGCCACAGCCTGTGTGGGGCATAGCTCACCACAGGGCTCAGGATGCCCATGGTAGGGGGGGGCTGGCACCCCAACTCTATTCCTCTGGACCCAGGGAAGGGTGTGGGTGGGCTGGGGCTGCTGGAGAGGGGCAGGTCATCGCTTTGATGCCAGTTAGTGAGTGCTGGGATATTTATTAATTACCCTCGTTCCTTAAGATGGGTGCTTTGGGCTCCTGTCCCGGGGCAACCTCACACACTGGATCTCCACACCTCGCGGTGGGATACATGAAGAGGCTGGAGGCAGGGAGGGGGCAGGGGGCATCCCCAGTCCTCTTCCCAGCAGTGCTATAGGGCAGGAGTCGGCTGTGTCCTCTAAGAAACTGCCGAGAAATTCCAGTGGGAAAGTAGGGGAGTGTGCAGCTTCGGAGGGGGGGTTAACCGGGACGGACGGACAGAGGGATGGAAGAACTGCTGTCTCAGGGAACAGCACCCTGTCCAGCAGAACACTGGGAGATGCCCCCTCCCATACCCTCCTCTCAGAGCCGCTCCGCCGAGGATCGGCCGCTCCACGGGGTGACCAGGGGGATCCCGGGGGGGGCGCGGATTTGGGAGCTATTAAGCACAGCTGGCAGCGGCTGATCCGCTAACAGGATCGGTGATTACACCCGCCTAATCCCGTCGGCCCGGCGCCGGATCAGCCCGCAGGTGGGATTACGGTGCGGTTATACCCGCCCTGCCGCCCGCCCGCACCTCCGGCCCCGCCGGGCCGGGCCGGACGCAGCTCCCGCTACCGGCTCGGTGACGCACCGCCCCCTGGCGGCCAGCACCAGCGCATCGACCGGCGGGACCCCGCGCTCTGCCCGCCCTCCACCGGGCACGCCGGGCATGGGGCACGTACCGAGCACGAGGATACGGTCACCGGGGCGCAGCTCGGGCTCCAGCTGCGGGAGGAAACGGGAGAGCCCCCCCAGCCACTCGCGGGTCTCGGCGCCCTCCCGCTGGTACAGCGCGTCCCAGAAGCGGCGCCGGCCGTACCGGGGGTTGGCGGCGGGCGCGCGCCGCCGCCGGTCCATGCCCGGGAGCGGGGCGGGAGCACCGGGCGCCACGTGCCGCCCGCGCCCCCACGTGCGGCTTCCGGTCCGCGCCGGGTGCACCGCGCTGAGCTCTCCGGGCGGAAACACGGAGCGGCATGGCGGCGGGTCGGGGGGCGGCGGCGCTGCGGCGGGCATGGAGGGAGCGGCGGGCGGCGCTGCTGGAGCCCCGCTACACCCCGCTGGTGGCCGCCTGCCTCTGCCTGGCCGAGGGCGGTGTCAACCTCTGGGTCATCCGCAGGGTGCCCTGTGAGTGCCGCGGCCCGGCCCAGCCCGGCGCGGCGGGGCCGGTCCGGGACAGCGCAGGGCGGTGCGGGGACAGTGACAGTGACAGCTCGGCCCCGCGGGGGCGGCGAGGAGGGGCTGGCCCTGGGGCAGCGCGGGGGGCGGGGATCCCGCGGGCGGGGGGACAGGGCCGCTCCGGCCCCGGCGGGGGACAGCATCCCCCGGCAGGGGGGCGGGAGCGGGCTGGGGCTCCTGGGTGGGACGGGGGGGATGCAGAGGTGGATTGCGGGTCCTGGACGGTGCTGGGGTGGCCACAGGGGCAGGATGAAGGGCCTGTATGGGGCCGGGGGCTTTAGAAGGGATGGGAGGGGGATGGAGGGATGGGATGGGCATCCTGGAGGGGTCAGAGAGGGAGACAAGGATGGGATGGGTGTCCTGGAGGGGACAGAGGAGGATGCAGGGTTGGGTTGGGCGTCCTGGATGGGCCCAGCAACACACACAGGGGTAGGCTGGGGGCTCTGGATGGGATGGGAGGGATGCAGGGTTGGGCTGGGAGTCCAGCAACACACACAGGGGTCAGCTTGCGGCCCTGGATGGGGCTGGGGCCAGGGGGGCAGAACCTGGGCTGACAGCATGGCATGGAGGCACAGGGCCAGGCTGGCAGGTCGGGAGGTAGGTGAGCCCCCACACCCCCTGCAGTGCTCCTTGGCCCCCTTTGCCCCACCTGAACCCCCCCCATCTCCACAGACACTGAGATCGACTGGAAGGCCTACATGCAGGAGGTGGAGGGTTTCGCCAACGGGACCCTGGACTACACTCAGCTGAAGGGTGACACAGGGCCGCTGGTGTGAGTGACAGGGACACCCAGCTCCCCATGACTGGTGGCTCCCGGGAGGGGCTGCAGGGCCCGGCCCCTCACTCCTGTCTCCCCACAGTTACCCCGCCGGCTTCGTTTACATCTTCCTGGGCCTGTACCATGCTACGGGCCGTGGCTCCAACATCCGCCTGGCACAGTATCTCTTCGCTGCCCTCTACCTGCTCAACCTCCTCCTTGTCTTCCGCATCTACTGCCGAACCAACAAGGTACCCTGGGGCCAGCGCCTGTGCTGGCCGCCTCAGAGCCTGCCCTGCACTGCTGAGTCCTCACCCCAGCAACACGGACTCAGGTCCGTCTCAGGTTTGGAGGGGCTCAGCCATAGGGGCTTGGTGACAGGCTGCTGACCCTTGTGTGTCTCTGCCCTCTGCAAGGTACCCCCATACGTTTTCTTCTTCATGTGCTGTGCCTCGTACCGCATCCACTCCATCTTTGTGCTGCGGCTCTTCAATGACCCCGTGGCCATGGCCATCCTCTTCCTCGCCATCAACCTCTTCCTGGAGGAGCACTGGTCCTGGGGCTGCCTCCTCTTCAGGTGAGGGGCTGGGGGCTGCTCTCCGCGGCATGCTGGGAGCCTGAGCCAGCTGGGCCCTGGGGAGGAGGCTGAGCTGGGCTCAGGGGCTGCCTGGGCTCCCACGTGGGGTCTGCAGTGGTAACACAGCTTCCCACTCAGCCTGGCTGTGTCTGTGAAGATGAACATCCTGCTCTTCGCACCTGGACTCCTCTTCCTCCTCCTGCAGCGCTTCGGTCTCCTGGGCTGTATCCCCAAGCTCTGCATCTGTGCCCTGCTCCAGGTGGGTCCCTGCTTGTGGTAGCTGCAGGAGCAAGGAAAAGTGGGCTGCCTGCCTGTGTCACAGCATCCTGCCGGGCTGGAGAGCCATGGTTGGGTACAGTGGCATCAGCAGCTGTGCTGGCCCCACACAGCAAACTGGGGGTTGATAAATAATCTAATTCACGGGGCTTTCATCTTTGGCTGAGTGTCCTTGTCGCCCCACATGGCACTGAGGAGGTGACAGGATGACAGACCTGGCATACGGCTGCTGCCATGGTGCTGGTGTGTCCCTGGCAGGTGGTTCTGGGGCTGCCCTTCCTCCTGGTGAACCCTATAGGGTACCTGACCCGCTCCTTCGACCTGGGCCGCCAGTTTCAGTTCAAATGGACGGTGAACTGGCGCTTCCTCCCAGAAGAGGTTTTCCAGAATCGGGCTTTCCATGCCACACTGCTCCTGGCTCACCTGGCTGGCCTGGGGCTCTTTGCACTGCACCGGTGGCACAGGTGAGACCTGGGGTTCCCTTGGGTGCTGGTCCCTGCCAGCTCCCATAATACAGGATACAGATCCATGACTCGTCTGCCCCCACAATGCTCCAGTCCTGGAGTTGCAGGCGGGAATGGGGAGGTGTTACTGTTCTGTTTTGGGGACCATGCTGCCCAGGCATCGTGGCTTACAGGGGAGGGTTGGGGTGGAAGAGACTTTCAGCAGCTGAGACTGATGTTTGTGCTTCTCCCTCAGTTCCAAAGAGAGCATCTTGACTTTGCTGAAGGATCCTGCCAAAAGAAAACCCCCATCCCCTCCCTTGACGGTCAATGATATCCTTTGGCAGGGTGGGCAGCAAGGGCAGGGAGAAGGCAGGGAAGACCTTGGTCATGCTTCAGGTCCTGCAGTGCTGCCAGGACCAACCTGTCCTGGGGGAAAGAGCTGTGCTGGATGGCTGGGGAGCTGTTGTGGGATCACACATCCAACCTCCCGTGTTTACCTCCTTAATGCCTGTGCACAGATTGTCTTCATCCTCTTCTCCTCCAACTTCATGGGTATCTGCTGCAGCCGCTCCCTGCACTACCAGTTTTACGTCTGGTATTTCCACACACTGCCCTACTTACTCTGGTGCACCCCAACCACCAAGCTCGCCCACATGCCCAAGTATGTGCTACCAGGGAGGGGGAGCACCCAGCTGCTGGGGGTCTGGGAGCAAGGGGGGCTCATATGTGTCCCCCATGCAGACCCCCAGCTTTTTCCACTGCAGGGTGCTGCTCCTGGGTGTGATCGAGCTCTGCTGGAACACCTACCCCTCCACAGTCTGCAGCTCCCTCTCCCTCCACATCTGCCATGGACTCATCCTGCTCCAGCTCTGGTATGGCACGGCCCCCACGCTGGTGTCACACACCCCCACACCAAGCAGGAAACGCACAGCCACGTCCAAGAAAGCCCAGTGAGAGTGTGGAAGGCCAGAGGGTGGGAACTGGCCTCTGGGACTGCCAATTCTGCCTGCACTTTCCCCACCCAGCTCCCAGGCTGCCCACAGCCCTCCCAGGAGAGCCACAAGCCCTTGAACTGTGCAAATGGGGGTGGTGTGGGGACCCCCAAAAGGCAGGACTTCCACAATAAAGGGGGCTTTTATGTGCCCTTCCCCAGCGTCCTTGTGCTGTGATGGTGTCAGAACACTTGGGGGAAGGCAGAACAGCTGCTGGGGCCATGGGCACTCCCTTCGCAGCCCAGGGAGAGGGGTGCCCAGGGCAGGCAAGCAGCCTCTAGGGTGGGGTTAAAACAGAGGATCTGCAGAATAGCTTTGCCTCAAGGTTTGAATTGGCTTGATGGAGCCCAGGGATCCCTCCAGGACAACTTTTCCTGTTCCCCTGTCTGCTCCCTCCCATGGTAGATGGCTGGGAAGGTGGTGACACCACCACCCCCAGGATTCTGGTGAGCCCTGGTGTGGCCTGAATGGAGCCGACTACTTGCTGCCCGTAAGAGAGACGCCAGTGCAGGTGGCTCAGAGCCAGGTGTCTTTATTGGCCCCTCGGGCAGCTGTCAGACGTTGTTGGGGTTGTAGCACAGCATGTTCAGCTTGATGTTCTCGTCCCAGTGACGCAGCAGCAGGAACAAGTGCCTGGCTGCCCCTTTGAGGCAGCCCACATCCACCCCCTCGGGCAGCTGCTGTGCCTGCAGCCACGCGTCCGCCTTGGCCGCCACCAGCTCCCACTCCTCAAAGAATCCAGCACAGCGGTGCTCCAGCCATGCCAAGGCCACCGCTGTGGCCCAGCTGGCACTCTCCAGGTCCTCCATGTCCTGACAGCTCACACCAGCCTCGGAGGGGGCAGCTGAGTGGGGGCAGGTGTCGGACTCAGAGCCGTGCCCACTGTCTGCCTGCGCCCACACGGCTGCGCTGGGCACCTCGGAGCAAGTACTCCGGGATGGGGGCGAGCTGGGCTGAGGGTCTGTGGCAGGCTCCTCGCCCTCCTCGCCAGTAGGCCCTGCCTCGGGGCTGCTCCTGGCCCCTGGGGACACGGGGCTGAGGCTGGCACGGTGGGAGGCATAGGGGGAGGCCCGGCGCAGGCGGTCCAGAGGGATTTGCACCACTTCGGAGAAGCTCTCAGTGAGCTGGAATGGCCCCCTGGCTTGTTGCAGCTGCACCTGCAAGGGGGAGGCAGGGCTGCAGGAGTGTCCTGGGGCACAGGGACAATCTAGTGCCCCCCAAAATGCCAGCCAAGATCCTCAGAGACATTCAAGGATGCAGCAGGGCTGAGCAGGCACCTACCAGGTTTGCATCTTCTGCTGTTGGTGCTGCTGGGCATAACCTGTGCGGCTTTGCTGGCACCCAGCAGGGAAGGTGCCCCCAGTGGGATGGGGATGAGGACTGGGATGGGGACAGGGAGGGGGTGCTTACCAGTGGGAGGTAGTCATGGATCGCATGGTTGCTGGAGCGCTCGCTTTCCGGGCTGAGGCACTGTGGGCGCAGCACCAGGCTGGGACCCCTACGCCTGCTCAGGCTAAACCTGTGGGGCAACAGGCAAGGTGACAGGGTGGGGGAAAATTCCAAAAGGGCAGCTGGACTCCAGCCTGCTGCAGGGAAGGGGCTGGAGCACCAAACCCCCCACTTATGCTGCAGGAGCTGGCAGAGGACATTGGACCAGCAGCACTCAAAAAGTGGTACCGTTCCTCTCTCCCCACAACATGCCATTTTTTGGTCCCTTGCATCCCCCCCATCCCCCAGTGTCACCTGGAGCCAGCGATGCTCTCTGTGGATTTCTGGGAGCCCATGGAGGTGGTGGAGGGGCTGGATGGAGGCCCTGCAAGGGGGAAGAGCTGAGCACAGGGAAAACGTGATGCACACAGAGGTGTTTCCCACTCCCCACCACCTGGGAGGGTGGCTCAGCCCATGTGCCCAGGGTGGTGAAAGCACAATGGATGCTCCAGCTCTCAGCTGCCAGCAGCAGGATGTCAGATTGCCCCGTGTCCCCCCCTCATCCAGCCCTTGGTTCCCTCCAGCCTGGACACACCGTTTGAGCCGTTCCGCTTTTCCCAGCCGTAGGTGGGGGAGGAGATGCTGGCTGGAGTCCTGGGGGTCTCATCTCGCTCTGCAAAAGAGCAAAGTCCTGAGGGGTCCTGGGCTCCAGGGAGCTTCATCACTCACAGCTGCTGCCAGGGACTGCTATGCTGTCCCCCCATGTCTCTCTCCCCAGTGTGGGGCAGATTCCTCTTTCCAGGCTCCACGGCACTCCAGGGAGGACCAGCCCCATGCAACCACCAGCTGAGGATCCCCAGGGACCCCTGTGCAGGTCCCTGGGAAGCATAAGCAGAATAAAGGCCTGAGTTGGTACCTGCAGTGCCAGGGGCCTCATCCTGCTCTTCTGGATCCTGCTGCTGGCCCTGTCCCGCTGAGGAGCTGCGGTGGTGCCAGCTCCCTGCTGCAGCAGCTCGTGTCCGGTTGGCTGAGCCAGCTGCAAGGGATGATGCCACCTCAGCCCTCTGTCCCTTCACTGCCCCCTCCCCATCCTGCCAGATCCTTGTCTGTACCTGTGCCCCACACCTCAGGGGCTGCAGGCAGGGCTGCCTGTGTGGCACCATCCACAGGCACCAGGTGGGTGTAGAGGGAAGGCACGTTGCAGGCTTTGCTGGTTTGCACGGCTTTCAGGCGAAACCGGCGGGCGAAACCTAACCAGAGCAAGATGTTTAGGGGGAGGGAAATGCCAGGGCTGCACAGAGGGGGGACATGCACTGGCACCCACCCTGCTCCAGCTCGGCTTCCCGCTGTGCCGCGCTCTCATTGTCCCGGATGATGGAGCGCGCTGCCAAGCGGTGCACTGGCTTGTCCCAGGCCTTGCCCCCCCGGCGTGGTGGGTCCTCCCTGCCCAGCCCCTTTTGGGGCTGCAGTAGTGACTCCAGTGAGGTTGTCACTTCCCAGGACACAGGCTTGCCAGCTCGTAGTCCGTGGATCACCACCTGGCAGCGCAGGGGCAGGCTGGCATCACCCAGGCTGGGCTGCCTCAGTTCAGGCACTGGTGAGGTGCTGAAGAGGTAGGAGGGCTCCACCAGCATGTCCCAGTCCAGGGGTGTGGGTGAGAGGAGGTTATCTGGACAATGGCAAGGTGTGAGATCAGCAAGGCAGGAGCACCCGACTCTCTCCCCACCACCCTTGTCCCCAGAGGCAGTACACACTTGACTCCACTGCATTGGGCTGTGTTTGCCGTGCCCGAGGTCCCAGCTCATCCAGCTGCCCCTCCAGGGACTGGTTCCTCTTCTGCGACACCTTCTCCAGGGCCCGGCACAGCTGGTGGGTGTCCAGCTCTCCGTGTGGTGTGGAAAAGCTGCGTCCAGCCAGGGCGGCACGTGCCAGCACCTTCTTCTGTCGCGCCAGCTCCTCTGTGCTCAGGGCCACTGTCACCTGTGGTGGGGACAAGGCTGTTGTCAAGCCTGGCAAAGGTGCTGGCACAAAGCCCAGATTGCACTGAGCCATGAGGTGGCATCTGCACCCCTCTGGCTGCTGGCTGGAGCCACTGGCTGTTGCCAGCCCCACCACTCTGCAGGCTGGCACTAGCAGCCTCCCAGGATGCTTGCCTGGCTCCCTACATGTGGGAAGCACCCAGACAGGAGTTTGCAAACATCGCTGGGGACTGACTCAGGCTGACGCTGGAGTTGCCAGGGATTTGTGTGTGTGCAGGAAGGGGGGTTAGCCAGGATGCTCAGGCCGGGTGATGTTGCACTGGGATGCAGTCCCCAGTGCAGAGTCATGTCCCCACACTGAGATGCTTCCCCTAAAAGCCACGCCAGGGCAGTGGCATCCAAGCCACCTCTTGCCCAGGCAGCAGGGAGCCGGGGAGGATCATTTACGCTGCAGGGAAATCACTTACGCTTGACATTTCAGCAGCAAAGGTCACCAGCTGTGCTGCTGTGCGACAGGAGCAGGTTACCTAACCCATGCCACGGGAAGGAGCATGTCCTGGGGCTGGGGGACAGCTGGCCTCGCCCGGCCTTGGGGCTGTCATCACCAGGGCAACTGTCTCTCCCCATCCCAGGGACCCAGCTGAGTTTTAAACCCAGGTATGAAGCAGCAGGAATGTGGCCCATTGCTAATGAAGCATCTGGCAGCATTTGCTGAAAGCTGAAGGAGCCAGGCAGGAGCTCAGCCAGCCAGCCCCTCCTCTCAACAGATTTGTTACCTGATGCTGGCCTAGCTATTTTCACTTGGTTTCTGCAGCATCAAGGAGGCACCGAGTTGGCTCAGGGGTCTGTTAGACACCCAGCTTGACTGCTGGCCAGGGACACTGGGGGATCAGCTGCTTGGTCCCCAGCTGTCCCATTCCAGCAGTGAAAACCACCCAAAGAACCTCCTCATGGCACCCATGGCTGATCCTTGCTTAAAATCCAGGCTATAGCACTCTGGTTCCCAGCCCAGCAGCCATGTGGCTGGGCACAGCAGGGCAGCAAGACCCCAGCTAAGTCAGGAACAACCCCCACACCTGTGAGCCCCTGCACCCCACTGGCATCCTTACCTTGGTGCCAGCCGGGGCGGAGGGCAGTGGGGCAGATTTGGTGGAGGATTCACAGAGGGACAGGCTCTTCTGGCCCTGCTGGGAGGTGACATCCGCACAAGGGGCCGAGGAGCCTCCCTCGGGGGCTACATCCCGAGAGCCAGTGGACTCGCTGCTGGTGGAACTGCGGGAGAGCAGTCCCCGGCTGTGGTCAGTGCTGACAGAGCAGTGTGTCAGGATATACTGCTCCTGGATGTAGGAGGGTTGGTAAATCCGCTTCCAGATGTCTCCCCCTGATACAGGATCCATACCTGCCCGATGAGCAGACACCCTGTCAGCCCATAGCTCCCATGTGTGCCCCCCACCCTGGCCCTGGACCCCACTCACTCCGCTCTGACACCTCTGTACTCCCAGCAAAAAGCTCCAGGGAGGCATCCCCAGATCCTGGGTTGCTCTGGGGTGGCTGGTGGCTCTCCCCAGGACTGGGTACCTCCTCCTGGGAGGGAAAGGCTGAGCCCCGGGAGCCCCGGCAAGCCCCTTCCCGGCCCTAAGGGAAAGAGGGCACCACCATCAGCCCCCCGCCTGGGGAGAAGCCAGCAGCACCGGGAGCATGCCATCCTCCACATGCCAGGGTGGTGCCAGCCGTACCGGAGGGTGCCTGCTGCCAAAGCGGGCGATGCTGTAGAGGACGCAGTAGCTGACGAGGCGGTCGCCGGGGTAGAGGGCCGGGAGCTCCGTGGGGGAGAGCAGAGCCTCCATGCTGTCGGGGACGTACCAGTCGATGGTGATGTCGCTGACAGCCGGCTCGATTGCCTTCTTCAGGGACTTGATCAGCTGGAGTGGGGAGAAGACACAGTGTCAGACATGGTAGTGCCCCCCAGTGCCCCCTATTGCCCCTGCCCGGGTGTTACCTTGGGCTGCAGCCTCTCGGCCGGGCTCAGGAACTCAGCGCGGCCCCGGCTCACTCTGGCCATGCCCTTCAGCAGCTGCTGGCACACCCGCGGGCCCATGCCAAAGCTGAAGCACCTGCAGGAGAGCCGAGTAATGGAAAGCCATGGCCGGGCTGGTGCCAGGGACTGGCAAGCCCAGTGGTGAGCTCAGCAGCAGGGCTGGAAAGGAATGTCTGGTAGCCAGAGTGCCACCCTGGCTGCACGCTGGGCTCTGCCACCCGCAGGGAGAGCTGAGCCAGTGGGTTGAGGGATGTGATGGGTGAAGGACACCCTCGGGGCTGGTGGAGGTGAGACTTTGGGCTGCATAAGGAGAAGTCAGTGGGAACAGCACAGGGGACGTGGAGAACACCGTGACCTGCCGCAGTGCCAGTGCCATACCTGACAGTGCTGGCCTGTCTGCGCACCAGCCGGAGGATCCTGCCTGCATTGCCCACCGCTGTGCCAGTGAAGAGGAAGAGCTGGCGGGGGTATCCATGGTGGAGGGGCTGTGCCAGCGCCCAGCCCAGGGCTGCCAGCAGGTTGTTGTTGCCGGGGTCTGCCCGCAGCCCACCAAGGTGCTCACAGGCACGGCGCAGGGTCTCCTGTCAGCACAGAGAGCCAGCTTCACAGCAGTCCCACAGCTCAACAGCCCCCACCCCAGGGAGCTGGGACAGGGACAGAGACAAGCTGGTGGAGGGCTTTTCCTGGAGCACTCACGTTGCTGCAGAGGCGACTGGAGGGGAAGAGCGGCTTGACATCGGCACCAAAGCCGGCAATGTTGAGCAGCGTCCCTGATGGGAGGCTCTTCAGGGCCACTAGCAAAGCCTCCTGGGGTAACATTGGGGACCAGGGAGTGTCGCTAAGGACAAGCCACCCAGGGAACATCCCTGGACCCATGGTTGTGTCTCACCTTGACCTTTTCAAGGTCTGGGCTGCTCATGGAGCTGCTGTAGTCAATGAGGAAGAGGATCTCACGGGTGACACTCTGCAGGTCCCCAGGGATGCCCTCCACCGCCGGGCAGAAGTTCAGCATCAGCACAGGGTTGGGGAAGATGTCTTTGTGGAAACGCCTCTGCACAAAAGCCACCTGCAAGCCAGGCAGGTCAGGAGCTTTCTCACACCACCTGGACCACGTCAGGGTCTTCCTCATCCACGTTCTAGTACCTCCCCCCCTTCCTCCTCCTCCTTCCTGCTGGGCCAACAATGTCACCTGTCTCTCGCCACTGCTGTCCTTCCTGGCAATCCGCACGTAATCCCGGCGGCTCCGGATGTGTGCCTCATACTCGGGGTATGTCATGGTGCCATCCTCAATCACCAGGTGGGGGTGGTGGGGCTCTGAGGGGCACAGGAGAATTTGGAGCCAGCCTGTGCCACAAGGGGCTGGGCGATACTCGAGATGGTTTTGGGGTGATGCCCCAAACCTGCCAAGGGCACTGTCCCCTCTCACCACAAGGGTAGAGGATGATCTCCAGGTCACTATCGTAGCGGTGGGGCTCAGCCAGGGTGACGCAGGTGGTGGTGGCAGAACTGGCCCAGGGATCTGCATCAGCTCTCAGGGCATGGGATGGGCTCTCCAGCCCTGTGGAGAGAGCAGTGCAGCAGGGCAGCCCCTCACCCCCCTGATCCACCACACTCCACAGCAGTGGCTACTCCCTGCCAGATCTAATGGGATTAACTGGGCCAACAGCCAGGAGCACATCCCCATCATTCCCTCCTTGCCCATCCTCTCCCTTATCCATCACATCTCCCTGGTTCACAGGAGGCTGTTGACCTAAAGCCGCTCAAACACACAGGCAGAGTGACTTTGAGGGGTCCCAGACCCAAGGGTGGAGGAAAGGGCTTCTTCACCTGTAGGGAGTGCAAGAAGATGCCTGAGGACAGGGGCTCACATCCTCCTAGAAGCATGGAAGGACCAGGGGACACCACACACATTCTGAAGAGGTTTTGCACAACCACCTGATACCACCCAAGGTGCCCTTGCTACCTGCCAGCAAGCAGGGGCCCTTCACCAGCAGCTCGAAGGCAAACTCATAAGGAAAAGGGTTGTAGGGTCGTCCCCGAAAGACATCCATGCTCTCCACAGGTGCCTTGGTGGGTGTCTGGCTCCGGGCACCTGGCCCCCCGAAACAGCTGGTGGGGCTGCAAGGGGAGAGCAGGTGATGGCTCCCGCCCTCTCTCCCCACTTGCCCAGTATTTGCATCCCCCCCCCCAGGGATGGTGGAGACTGAGGAAGCCATGAAAATCACCATAGGGCCAACCTGTCGTCACACAAGCTTGCCGGCTCGCTCTCGTGGTCAGTGGGGACGCGGGGCGTGAGGATGGGAGGCAGGAGGAGGCGCAGGGCCCCATCTGGCAGCGTGGGCAGCTCCTGCGCCGTGCTCAGGGTGACAGCCAGGCTCTCCAATGGGCAGAGTGTGCCAGTGACGATGATGAAGGTGGAGCGCTCTGCATCTTCATCCAGGACAATGTGGCCTGGGCAGGGGAGGGATGGTGGCGGGGTGAGCAAGGTGTACGGGGTTGTGGAGGAGGGCATTAATGGCCCTGACTGCTCTCAAAGGTGGCAGCAGGGCACAGGCATGTGGGCCATGCCAAAGGTGGGCAGAACCCTAGGAGAGGTGGAGGGAGGGGAAAGGAGGTGCTGAAATTTCCAGCCCCAGACACCCCTCAGAAGGTGCTGGGGTGGCCTGGCAGGGGACTCAGTCCCTCATATCCCCCCATACTTGACCCTGCCCATTCTGAGCCTGCTGGCCAGGAACACCCAACAGCATCACCCATGCCACAGCACTTACCACTGGCACAGCGGCACGGCCGGCCAGGGCTGGGGCTGCACTGGAGGCAGCAGTCCTGCGCCCGGTGCCGGTTCTGGACCTGGAATGTCACCCGCCGGCTGCCCACCGCTGCCTCAAAGCTGGCCACCACCTCCGACTCCTCCAGCGGGTAGATGAAGATGCCTGCAGGCAGGAGAGAGCCCCGAGGCAGATCCCGGCATGGCCGTATCCGTGGCACGCAAGAGCCCGTGGCAGCCCTGCTGAGAACCTCTCTGACTTGCAAGGTGATTTAGATGCACGAGAACAAGGCTGCAGGAAGGACCCAGAGCCTCACTAACCCAGAGGGAGGATGAAATCCCGCTCTTTCTCAATGATTGGAATGTTTTTGCTCAGTCTCACTCTCCTCTTGCCCACAGTGGGTAGCAGTACCCCCACCTCCGCTGGCCTCCACCTTTGCTCCCCAAACTGAGCAAGGTCTGGGAGTTGGGACACAGGTGGGCTGGAGACAGGATGCTCTTCAGCATCATGGCTTTTAGAAGGCCGTGCAGGCAGCCCGGGTCTCTGCTAGCCCTGATAGCCCACTCTTACCTTCCACAGGCTCCTCGTGGGGGTTGGTGTACATGAGGTGAGCAGTGATGCTCAGGGTGTATCCGTTGGCACAAGCCTTCACTGTGGAGCTCTTCAGGGGTAGAGCCTCCCAGGAGGAGAGAGCATAGAGGCCCGGCATGGTCTCTCAGCGTGCAGCTGTGAGCAGAGGGGAGGCAGGGACTGGGTGCTGAGGGACAGGGTCTGCTGGAAGGGGCTTCTGTGCACAAGCCATTTCCATCTACCCAGTCTGCAGGGGGGAGCAGGTCTCCAGCCCTCCCCCATCCCGGGCATGCTGCTCTTCAGCATCCACAAAACACATACATCTGGTCCCAGGTCTCTGCTCAGACCAGAGCCACAGGAGCCCACAGAGAGGGGAACAAAACTCCCGTGGGCAGTGGTTACATGCAAGCCCCAAGCCCTGGCAAACAAGCAGAGACTCCTAGATAATGGCCAGCCACACCCAGCCCATATCTCAACCACTCCAGAGCAGCTCCAGAGCCTCCCCAGGTCATCTCTTTCAGTGGCTGGGAGACAAACATCTGCTGCTCCCGTCTCCATTCACCCCAGAGGTTAACCAGGGAAATTTGTTTAAAAAAAAACAAAACGACAAAAAAACCCCAACCAAAACCAGAAGGGCGAGAAGCCCACAGTGTAACTAGGACAAAGACACGAGCAGTGTTTGCTGGGGGTTTAATAATTAACAACAAGGTCAGCGCTGCACTGAAGAACAGCACAGTGGGGAAGACACTGCAGGGTGGAGCCTGGCAAGTGGACGATCCTCGCCTCTGGGAGAGTAATGCTTTGCCCAGAAATGGATAAGTCTGGTGTCCCACCCTTTGGGAAGAAAAGAGGCAGCTGAGGATGCCTTCCAGCCAGGGCACCAACCCACTCCACATCTTTCTTCCCCTTGGGGAAAATACCTAGGAGCCACATCCCAAATAATTGTCTGGAGCCAACACAACTCTCTAACATCAGCCCACCCTATGCCATCAAATATTTGTGTAAAATATTTGTATCAGCCTTAGCCCTGGCTGTGTGGATCTGTGCATAGTGTGAATGGAGTCTGCTGCAGACATGGGTCTGACTTCTGCTCTGTATCCCCTGTCTGCCCCAAGCACCTGTGACCCAACAGCAGCAAGGTTCCCCCCTAACACCACGTGCTGGTGCTCCAGCATGTAACATGCCTGGGGCAAGGACAAGGCCAGGTACAAGTAAGCCATCTGGTGCCCCCACTCCAGTGGCCTTCATCCTGGGAACAGCTCATAAGAGCATCGGTAATGGGAGGCTTGGGGTGCCCTCGGCACACGGTCACAGAGTGCCTCTCACAGAGCACCCTTGAAAGTGGAGCAGGGATACATCCTTGGAGGCAGCACCAGGACCAAGTTAACAGCCAGCACGAGGCAGGGAGCCTCACAGAAGTGTATTAGCAATGTTGCTGCATCCCAGAAAAATCAGTCCATTATGCCGGAGGAGAGACATTTACCTGCTCAACAGGCACTGCAGAGTTACGCTGGTAGATCCTGGCTACTCAACCACTCCCCAGCATCACCAATCCCCCACCCTGTGTGCAGGATGCTGCACACACTGCTGAGCCCCTCAGACTACTCTCCCAGAACACAAGGTTGCACAGGGTCCCTGCACAGCCCACTGTTCCCCCACACTGACTGTGCCACAGCTGGAAACATCATCCGCTTGTTCCTGCCCTGACCACAGCACCCAGACAGGCTCTGGAGACCAGGACTCCCCTGACCCAGCCACATTGAGCTATTAAAGATATATTTCACCCCAAAGCCCTTCCATTTGTTCCCA
Source organism: Chiroxiphia lanceolata (assembly GCF_009829145.1). Lineage (NCBI taxonomy): Eukaryota > Metazoa > Chordata > Aves > Passeriformes > Pipridae > Chiroxiphia > Chiroxiphia lanceolata. The sequence goes on from NC_045646.1 coordinate 9,230,308, forward strand.
AGGCACCCCGTTAGATGCTCAGCAACCCGCCCACTATTTGCCATGCTGCCCATTAGCCAGGTCACTGCCAGCTTGTTTACCAGGGACTTACTGGAGAAGGTGTCCTGGCTGCTTTTTATCACTTCTCTTTACATTTACCCTCACAGAGTAAACAGGGCCCATCTGGCCCTGCCACGCTTCATGCTGGCTGCTCTAAGCCCCGTGGTAATGAATAAAACCAGACCCTATGGTCTTCACCCCACTCTCTTCGTCCTCTTTCCCCAGGGCAGCAAATTGTCCTCAGGTGCCAGCATGACACCACCAACAAGTCCCCAGCCCTCTCCCCATCCCCAGCATGATTTCCAGTCCCCTAACAGCCCCCTCTTCTTCTTTCCTTCTCACCTACTGCCCACATGAGCTGGTTTAACCAGCAGCATCCCCACTATGGAGGGGCCACAGGAGGCAGTGAGCAGCTCTCTGTGCCGGCAGCTAAAAGTCATCTTTGAAGGAAAGGAGGTAACTCTTCCTTATGTCAGAATAATTCAGGCTTTCTCTTCTCACTCATGGGCAGGCTGAGTTTTCCAGAGAGGCTGCTGCAGGGAGGCAGATGCCTGAGTCCAGCTGACTCTCCTTAGCTGTCTGACGAGTTGTCAGAGTTTCACCTGCAGCAGCAACAGCTACCTGCACCAGGGTTCAGGCTGGTCCCAGAGAAGGAAGGGGCCAGTGCCAGCATAGGCAAACCAAGCAGAAATTTCCCCTGGTGACAGATACACAGGCAGGTACAAGAGGAAGGATGGAGGGAGAGGAGACCAAGCCTCTGTAACAATGCTTGGAGTGAGGAGGTATTGCTGCCCCTCCTGCTCACCCATATTACTCCCTGCTTCCCTCACCTCCCCTCTCTGTGGGACATCCCATGGGGCACAAAGACATGAGAGCAGGATCCATCCCAGCTCCCAGAGCATGGAGAAGGTTATGGAGGCAGGAGGCATGGTATAGACAGTGGTGGTGCTGCTGCTGCTGGCCTGTGCCCATGGGACATGCCACTTTGTGGAGACCAAAAAGGATTGAAGGGGAAAGGGATTCCCAGATGAGGCAAAGGGCTGTCCCCAGCCTGAGGTACTGTCTGCTTTGTCTGCTGGGAAGTGGAAATAGAAAGCAGAGTCCATGGCACACGTGCGTGCAAGCATGCACACACACCCTGGTTCTGACACCACATCCAGGACCACCACCTCCAGGACCTGTGCTGCTGCTCTTGCCTCCCCAGAGCCACCAAAACCCCTGTAAAACCCCAGCCCCATGCCAGGGAACAGTAGTTACTTGTCCTCAACACATCCTAACACAGGCACCCCCCCTCAAAAAAATTTCAGAGTCCCATGGATTTCCCCTGACATGGACACATCTCAGCTGGGCAGCCCCACAGAAGGGTCCCAGTGCTCCTTCACCACGAGACAGCTGTGGTGTGGGTCAGGGACTGGTTGCAGATACCCTGGAGCATGTTCCCAGCAGTTACTGGGGCCAGCCCTGCCCAGTCCCTGCCAGATGGTGATTTCAGCACTTTTGTGGCCCTGCTGCCTCATCTTCCAGTTCTCACCCCTCGTGCCAGCTGGGCTGCACTGGCAGTGGGTGTGTGAATTGCAGGAATTGCAGGAGATGTGCACGGTCCCAGGCCACCGTAGTCCCAGATTCCCCCCCACCCTGGCCCTTACCTGGAGGAGGAGGAGAAGGAGGAGGAGGAGGAGAAGGAGGAGGATGACACAGGAGCTGCAGGCTCGGCTCAGAACCCACTGGGTCCCTGCCCTGTGCAGAGCCCTCTTCCCTGGGGATGGGTTTCCCTGCCGCTCTGGCTGGATGGCTGCAGTACCCGAGGGATGAGCGGTCCTTCCCCGCCTCTCCCTGCTGCAGGCTCCCTCTCTGGCACTGGCTCCTTCACCGCCCTCGCTCCATCCCTCACTCCCTGTGCCAGCAGCTGAGCTGCTCCAAGCCCAGCCTCATTAAAGAGACACACTCCCTGGTACCGCCGCCCGGGGGGGAGGTGGGGGGATGCTCTCACGGGGAACGCTGGGGGTCTCAGGGGATGGCCAACACCCCCAAAGAGTGACAGGGACCAGTCAAGAGCAGAGTCAACAGCTGTGGGCTGCTCTGCACCAATTTCCAGGCAAAATTGTATACTGGTGAGACCCCAGGTGATGCTACAGCATCAAACCACAGAGTTTGGCTGAGTGGGACATGTAACCACACCCTGTGTGTCTGTCCCCCCCCCAAACAAAGCACAGGGCAAAACAGCCCCCATCAGCCAGCTGAAGTCTCCAGTACAAATACCATGGGCCACAAGTGTCACAACCAGCTCCACTAGGAAAGGTGTCAGCTGCCCTGGGACCACCACAAAACAGCCAGGTGCAGGCAGATGCTGCACATCCACCCCAAACCCAGATGCCCTGGGGTCCCACTGGGCTGTCCCCATTAGACTCCATGTACTGCAGTGAAATCTCAGCTCTGAGGAGCAGGAGAGAGGGGGAATTCAGGGACAGCCCAGCTTTTGGGTGACAAGTATGACAACAAACTCCCCTGGGGAGGGTGCAGACAGTCAGGAAGTCCCAGCGAAGTCAGGACATGTATGCTGGCAGGGAGATCTCACAGCCTGAGATGCACTGGGAATCCCTCCGCCACCACTGACAGATCTGTGTTCCCAAGCGGGACCAGAGAAATCCACCTGATTTGGGACTAATTCCTGCCCTGCCTCTCCCAGGCAGCTCCCTGTGCTATAGATAGGACTGTGCTGCTGCAGCTCTTTTTATAGAGCACACAGAGAGGAGTCCCCCACCCCACCCCCAAGCACTGCAGAACCCACCACTGCAGCCATGCCAAACCTGGAGCCAGTCCAGGCACAAACTGGGGCAGAAAGCTCCAGCAGCACCACGAGGGGAGCAGCCCCTAGTCCTCGGCAGGTATTTTTGTATCTCACCTCTAAGTTGACCCATATGTCACTACAGCTTCAGCTTCTTGACACGGGTTTCACAGGTGATGGCAGGAACAACGGAGGGAAATCTTGGCAGAAGACATCCTTTGCTGCACGTGAGACACACTCCCCCTTCTTGACCCCTTACCCTGAGATTCAATCAACAATTATCTGGCCAAGAGGCACTCTGTGGTTCCCTAGGGTCCTTGCAAGAGCACTCTGAGCCATTCTCTCTCCCATGCAAGATGCCCTACGGCATGCTGCTTCCCCTCTCCGTGCTGCACAGAGAGCGAGCTGAAGTGTGCAGCTGCTCCCCTTCCCTCTCATTTACAAGAGAAGGATGCTAACCCATGTATTATATCCCCCCCCGTGACAGCTGCCAGCTCTGGGAGCTGCTGGAGGCCCCGCACGCACCACAGCACATCTTCACAGCCTGCAGCATGCACGACATTCCTGCTCCCATCGTCATGGCAAGTGCTGAGCTGCTCCAGACCCACAAAAAACCCTGCAAGCTTTGATTTTTCCCTGAGATATCATTTCTAGGCCAAGCTGAGGCAAAGAGAAGTGTCCAAATGCGAGTGCTGGGTCAGTGCCACCAGCCAGGGTGATGCAGCTTGGCCAGCCCACCGTGTCAGACGTCGGTCTCGGCGTGACAGCAGGTGAATAACAACAGCATGCACAGCACTGGGGCACAGGTGAACTTCCCCAGCCCACTGGTGACCACAGCAGCCCCAGGGAGACATAGACAGGCTCCATCCCACTCTGTACAGTGCTCCCAGCAGTGTCAGGCATCAGGCGTGTGTGTCCCTGCTCTGCACTGTCACAGCTTCACTACAGTAGCTCATCACAGCCACAAATAGATCTGGAGAGCCTGGTGTTGCCTTTTGGCAGAGTGCTGAGCTAAGGCATGTGTTAAACCCTTTAAACACAGGCCCAGCTTAGCCCAATGGCTCCATTCATCATCCTCACACCCCAGTGACCCCACACAGCCCAGTGATCCCACGCAGCCCTCACCAGCAGCCACAGCACAGTCCAAGGGACCAGTCAGGGCCTGGGTATTTATCCCCAAATGCCCCATACCTTGAACTGAATTATCACGCAGAGATGAGGCTGGCTGGAGGGGCACGAACCACAAAGCTTTTACAGATGCTCTCAGGTCCTGAGTCACTGATAGGTGTCACTGTGACTTTAGCGTGAATTTAGGTATTTGGGAAATAACTCAAAACCCAAGGAGATACCAGCTCGTGTCAGGCTGGCAGTGACCGTGCTCGACACAGCTGCAGCTTCTCAGACCTGAGGGCTGCAAAGGGAGAGGGTTGGCCTGCAGGGAGGGTGACAGGGGTGTCCTGTTCAGCTGCTCCCTAATCAGCAAGAACTAGACAAGATCTTGAGGATGGGTAGCACAGAAGAGGAAGGGAATGCTAGTGATGTTTCTGGTCAAAATCAGGTGCACCTTGGCTTAACCTGTGTAATATCAGTCTGTCAAGTTGCAGGGAGTTACAGAGGGGCTGGAGGGAAAAAAAGAAACAACACATCAGCAGAGATAGAGACGCTGGTGGAGACACCAGGGATCCTTGGGGAGAGGGGCTGGGAATACTGCCAGCACTTCTGCTTGCCCAAACTTAACTGAAGTCTCCGCAGGATGCTGGCGCAGGTAGATGGGGCTGGAAGCCCCTGTGGGGCTGCCTCTTACACAGATCCAGGACACGCATTGGTGTCTGCTGAGTTTCCTTTCGGCAGCCGGAAATAGCGGGGGCTCACAGCCTTGTGGGGGGGCACGTGGGGGATCGCGCAGCAGCCAGCCCGCCGGGGATCAGGGAGTGGCGCCAGGCTCGCTGCCGAAAAGGAAACTCCCCGGATTGGAGAAAAGCGACTCCCCGGATTTGAGGAAAGCGAAACTCCTCGTGCCGCTGACGCCCTGCCTCTCTTCTTCCTCCACAGCGGCCGAACCCTCCGCGGGCTGCGAGCAAAGCTCTGCGGTCTCTGCGCGGGGACCCTTCTCACACGGCAGCACAGCCGGGCAGCGGGTGCCCGAGGGTGGGTATTGCTGCTCCAGCTTCTCGCTGCCATCCTTCTCCCGAGGGTCTGCTCGCGGTGGGACGTGGCGGTTCAGATCAGCTTGGGCCATCGGGGCTCAGCGGGATCCCGTCAGGTCAGCCCATCCCTTCGCAGTGGAGCCCGAGAGGCTCGAACCGCTCCCCACGGGCGGGGATGGGGTACTCGGGGGCAGGCTCGGATCCCTGGCCACGAGTGGAGGCTGTCGGGGGCTTGTCCCTAGCCCGGAGTAAAATGTTGTTTGGGGGCCTGGGGGCGGTGGGGGCATGATGCGGGGGAAGGCTGAGGGGTGTCGGGCCGGGAGCGGAGCGGGCAGGTCCGGGCATATCCCGCGGCGGGCAAGGCCGTGCGGCTGCTTCCCTCTAGCGGGGACCGGGGGCTCGGCCGCCGGCTGCGCCCAGCACCGCACCTCCCTCCCGCACGCCTCGGGCCGCCACCGCCCCCGCAGCACGTGGTGCGGGGGGGACGCGCTTCCGGAGCGGCGGCGGAGCCGTGAGAGAGGCGGCATCGGGTGAGGCGGCTGGGGGAGCTCCGTGCCCCGGTCCCGGAGCGCGCGTGGAGTCCCCGGGACGGAGCCAGGCAGGCCCCCCACGCGTGTCCGCACCCCCGCTGGCCGAGCGGATGGGCCCGCGGCGATCCCACCCGGTCCCCGGGCAACCGTGGCGCCCGCGGGCACCGCTGCCGCATCCCCGCGGAGGTGGCCCCAGGGGATCTCGCTTTCCCCCCACCCTGTTCTTGGGGTGGCCAGAGCTAGGATGGGGGGAAGGGGGTTGAGAACAAGCAGCCCAGCTGGGCCAGCCGCCATTCCACCGTGGCACACTGGAGAAAGGGGTGGGTACAGCAGCTCTGGCAGGGACACAGAGCCCTGGGGCAGGCGCAAGGAGGCGCAAGGAAAAGGAAATGAGTGCTTTGGGGACTTGCATTAAACTTTATTCCATGCCCACAGCATAAGACTCTCTGACTCATAGCAATGGGAAGACCCAGGAAGGAGTCCGCTGGCACATCATCCCCTCGGGCGGCCACAACAGCCTCCAAAACTGCCCCTGCCGCACCCCCACCTTCCACTTCGGCCACTCGGGCCAAGGCCACGACTGCAGGCAGCCGATCCCAATGTGCTCCAGCTGCCAAGGCTACCACCCCCAGTCAGGGGCGGGGAAGAAAGGCAGATTCTGCTCAGCCAAGACCCACAGCATCCTGTGGAGCCCGAGGAGATGCTGGGGACCAGAGCAGAGCACCTCCTAGGAATTCCTCTACAACCCCGAGGAAGCTGTCTGATGCCAAAGCAGCTGCTGGTCTGGCCAGACCTGACCCATGTCTGCAGAAGAAGCAGCCTGGGGCTGACCCAAGCAAAGCCTTGGACCGGTTCCTGCCCCCTGTGGAGAACCAGGACATCCCACGGGTGGAGAAGGAGACACGGGGCCAGTGGAGCAACCCCAAGTGGTATGAGATGCGGGAGAACCGCATCACGGCCTCCGTGGCCTCCAAAATTGCCAACAGCAAGTTTGCCAACGGCAAGACAGATGAGGTGCCCCAGTCCTACCTTAAAGCTGTGGTGAATCCCGGCCCTGGGGTGCAGACCCCGGCCATGTCCTGGGGAATTCGCAATGAGAAGGCGGCCGTGCAGGCCTACGAGCAGAAGGCGAGGGCAGTGGGCAGGCCAGTGAAGGTGGAGGACTGTGGCCTCTTCATTCACCCAGACAAGAAGTGGCTTGCTGCCAGCCCAGATGGAGTCATCAAGGAGGAGACTACGGGGAAGGACCTGGGGCTGCTGGAGGTTAAGTGTCCCTACAAGCACAGGAACAGGACGGTGCGCGAGGCCTGCAAGGACAAGGACTTCTGCCTGGAGGTGGATGGAGACTCCTATGCCCTGAAGAAGAATCATGGCTACTTCACCCAGGTCCAATGCCAGCTGGCAACAGCTGGCTTCGAGCGGGCTGACTTTGTGGTGCACACCAAAAAGGAGACGGCCGTAGTCCCAGTCCAGTTTGATGCTGAGTTCTGGAGGGAGACGGAGCCGAAGCTGGAGAAGTTTTACTCAGAGGCAGTGGTTCCCCACCTGGAGCAGAAGGCAGGTGGCTCTGCCTGGGCTAAGGAGGAGTAGACCCCTGACTACCTACTTCACCTAGATACTTGCTTGGCTGCATAAACCCAGCTTTGACCCCTAGCATAGAAATTACATCCTTGTTAACTGCTGTTCCTGGACCATTCACAGCCTCAGGACTGAAATGTTGTACCAGCAGGACCCTGCTTGGTAAGGGTTCCCACAAACAGTGCCTTCTTCCTGCCCTAGGCAGGTCAGTGCTTGACCCCCAGAGCCTTCTTGCCCTGCCCCCCTCACTGCCCCCCCCATCTAACCTAACAGCATGCCTGGTGGAAGCTGGCACACCTCTGGCTCTTCAGGGAAAGCCAGTGATATGTCTGTGTTGGAATTAAATAAGCCTGAAATAGACTTATTTTGTGGAGAAAACTGGAACCATTAGCACCTCAACTGCTGTCAGGACTAAATCATAACTGTACTCCAGAGTGGAGACAGAGGCAAGGTTTGTCAGAGCCCAAGAGCGAAACTCATCTAAACAGTGATGTGCCTTAAGCATCAGAGCAACAGCATGTGGACACCTTCCCTCCCTGAGCCATCGGACCTGCTGCTTCTGTGGAATAACCCATGACATTCCCCACGAGATGGCTGCAGCCTCTGGACCAAGGTTCCCATTGAAGAAGGTTATCCCCCCAAGCCATGCACACCCTGAGGACCTTTCTGTAGAGCCATCCCTGTGCACCCATGCAACAGTGTGGGGAGGTGGTTGTCACTGTTAAATAAAAGATCCACTGGCCTGGTCGTTCCCTGTGATTTTTGCAGCTTGGGATTTCCCGGGGGGGGGGTGTAGTGGGGCTGAGTGGGACCCCCACACCAGGTCCCCTCCCAGCCACAGCAGAAAGGAAGAAGGGGAGCACTTGGGTCCTGGAGGGACATGAGACCCAAGGTCACTGAACTATGCCAAGGCCACCACTGTTATGGCAAAAGTATTTATTATATACATAAGACTCCAGTCACACTCCACAGGGCAAGGACCAGAATTTGCTATAATACAAAGTAACTATAATACAAAGTAACTATAATACAAATTAACTATAATACAAAGTAACTATAAAAACATAAAGCACTTTTGGGGCCCAGGCTTTCCACAGGAGGAGAGAGGCACAGGGACGAGCCTGGGGGCTGCTGTGTGACAGGGGGCTGTCCCACACCCTCCTCCCAGCTGTGGTCCCACAGTAACCAGATGTGCAAGTAGGAAAGAACCCAGTTAAGAATTATAGTCATGGGGACTGGCAGGTAGGGGCTGAGCTCAGTGTCACCAGGACAGGAGTGGGGTCTGCATCCCCCAGGGAAAGTGCAGAAGGCACATGGGCAGGGCTCTTTGGAGGGGCTGTGAGGAGGAGGTGAGATCCAACAGCTAGTGCATGTGGGGCCCCAGGAGATCACAAACACTAACACACCACCCACAGGGATCGTGGCTGGACCACCCTCCTCTCCCCCACACACCTCTGGGATAACTGAGCTCTGTGGCCAATGTGATCCTCAGGGAGGACACGTGTGGCAGCTTTCAGGAATCAGAAGTGTGAGAGGGACAGTCCGGCCCTGTGTCCCAGCCCCTCCCCTGCCAGTGCATTGATTGTCTTCAGGTTAAAAAGGGGCCCCCAGCCGTCCTGCTCTGCAGGAGCTTCAGTCAACGAGGCGCTTGCGGGGCACTGTCCGAGCTCGGTTTGAGCGGCGAATCTCCTGCTTGGCATCCCGGCATCGCTGGCAGATGAAAATGTCAGGCACATTGGATTTGCGGATCTTGGCACAAGAGAGATGGATCCAGGTAGCGCATTCATTACATTCGATCATGGGCCTCCCTGCAAAGGGCTTCATGCAGAAGCAAGTGATCAGATCCCAGGCATCGTCGTCTGGTCAGGGAGAGAGATACACTGGTCAGAAACCACACTACCACCTGCAGGTCTGGCTGTGGCCAGACTAGCCAGTTCCTCTAGGTGTTAAATGGGACAGCCCACCACTCACCTTCTGCTTTGGTGTTGGGAACTTCTGCAAATTCGACTGCTAAAGTTGCAAAAGGGGGGAAAAAAGAGAAAAAAAAAAGTAAGACCAGATGAGCAAGGCAACCCTACACCCCATTTCAGGTCTGCACCACCCACTCTACGCAATAGAGCTGCCAAAGGGCAGGTCAGCTCCCTGCCCTCTGCTCTTCAGTCCCTCTCAGGTCCCAAACGTACTCCCCTTGCTGGGAGAGGCTTGGGCCATCAACAATCCCTCCCTGTGGCCAGCATGAGTGGCTCCAGCTGAGGGAGGGACAATGCTTGGCACTGTCTACAGCACAACAGGGCCCTCTGCACTCCCTTTGACACTCACCACTGAGCTGGGAGGTCCCTCTGCTTGTGTCTTCCCCTTTGCTTTGGTCCAAGGTATTACAGGAACTGGGGCTTTTCCTCTCTCCAGAGAAGGGGTCATGCTCCTTTAGCTGAGGATCCTCTCCTGCTGGCTTCTCGGTCCCCTGCGCTCCATACATCCAGTCTTTCTCCTCCTTCATCGGCTCCTCCAGGAGGGAGTTGGGCTGAGGGTCCCCAGACAAGTTGGGGGAAGGCTCCAATAGCTCCTCTTTCACAGGAGACAGCTGTCCTGCCAGTGCAGCCAGCTGTTTCACCCCATCCTGCTCTGCCCCAAAGTCCTTCCAAGCACTCAGTGGCACCCTCTTCTTCACCTCCTGCTCCAGAATGCGTTTCTTTGCTGGTGGTTTCTTCCGTTTGATTTGCTGGGGCCGGACATTGTAGAAGCCAGTGGAAAAGACAGGGCTGCTCATAAGCAGGCCATTGTCCACAACTCCCCTGGCCACAGCATTCCTGCTCTTCCTACTGTCCATTGGGATGTGGCAGTCAGAAGAGTGAGATGAGGTCGAGCTATCACTGTCCTGAGTGCTCCCTGTGCTGTTCTGGGGGCTCATACTGCCTCCATGGGTCCAGGGCACATACTACAAGAGGAGAAGATGCAGGATTAGCATGGGATACTGCAGCACAGACATTCAAGGTAAAGAGAGGGAGGCTGGGGCTGGAGGATGACTGTCCAGACATGTCTATCCAAACTTCAAGGCCAGGTTGGATGGGCACCTAGGCAACATGATTTAGTGAGTGGGACCCCTGCCCACGGTGAGGGGTTGGAACTAGATGATCTCTATGGTCCCTTCAAACCCAAACCATTCTATAATTCTTTATGATTAAGAGCTGGGTCTCCACATGGCAAAGAATCCAGGGGAACCAGTATCTTTGTAGAGGAACACCCTGCAAGCCCACTTACCTCTTCAGGGTAGGGGATGTAGCCTGCATAAGCCAGAACGAAGGTGCAGAATTGGTTGAAATCCTCCACAGTTCTCCGTCGTTTCTGAAGTGGCTGCAACAAACACCACGAGTGGATTAAACTCCCAGGATATCTCAACCTGAGCCGATACCACAGCTGGTGCCAGCAGCAGCCATGGACTGCCTGGCAGTTTTACAAGCACAGAATATCGAGGTTACTCAAGCATCCATCTTTCCCGTAACCAATCTTCACATCATCTGCCGAGGCAGATGCAGCCCTTCCCCTTAAACCCAGATCGCGAGAGGGGGGGGAGTCGGCGGGATGGACACACACGACGACACCGTGACGACATGCCGGGACACCCGGAGCCCGGCAGCCGCCGGCAGAGCCTGACTCAGAGCCTCGGGGCCCCGCTACCGGGTTATCCACCACCCACGGGCGGTGACTCCGGGCCGGGGGACTCTCCCGGGGCAGCTGCCGGTGCTCTCGGGACTCGGTCCCGCGGGGGGAGCGGCGGGAGGGGCGGGCGCCGGCGGCGGCACCGGCGCCCCCCGGGACAACCGCGCACCCCGGCGGCCCCGGGGGGAGCCGGGGCCGGTCCGCAGCGCTCGCCCCGCGGCGGCGGCCGGCGATGGCAGGGGGTGTCGGGGGCGGCCCCCCCGCGCCGCCCGTCCCCGCGCCGCCCGTCCCCGCGCCGGGCACCTGATGGCTCCCAAGATGGCGCCGCGCTGCCGGTCCTGCCCCGGCCGACCGGCCTGGGGGGGACCCCGCCCCCCGCACGGACCCCCTGAACCCGCGGCACCCGCGCCGCCACGGGACCCCCACACCCCCGCACCGGCGCGCAGCACCCCCGCTCCCCTTCACACACACACGCGCGCACCCCGGCACCCCCGCAGCCCCCGGCACAGCCGGCCACACCGCCGCCCATCCACGGGGATCCCGAGTGCCGCCGCCGCGCCCCCCCGGGCAGCATCCCCCGCCCGTGCCCACAGCCGCCCCCCGAGGGCTCCTCTCCCACGCACAGCCCCCGCGGGCACACACGGTGCCGCTCCCCCCCCGCGCATACACAGGCGCTCACACACACACAGAGCCCCCCCCCCCCCCCCCCGCTCTTCCAACCAAGCCTCCCCCTCCGGCACTACCCCCCCCCGTACAGACCGCTCCCCCACGAGGCCCTTACTCGACACACGACCCCCCTCCACCAGCGCACACAGAGGGACACCACCAACACCCCCCCCCCCGTACACACACGGCCACACAGAGGGGACCCCCCCGTACACACACACAGAGGGCACCCCCCGCCCCCCGTACACACACACCGAGAGATCCACACCACCACCCCCCCCCCGTACACACACACAGAGCCACACAGAGGGACCCTCCGGTACACAGACACAGAGGGGAACCCCCTCCCCTTCCGTACACACACCGAGGGACCCCCTGCTCCCCGTACACACACACATACGGACCCCCCCCCCCCCCGTACACACACACAGGGTACCCCCCCCCACACACACAGAGTCACACTAGCCCACCCCCCCCGCACACACACTCACAGACGCCCCCCCCCCCCCCCCCACTCCTGAGTGCACTCCCGCACCCCGCGGAGGCCCTGCAGCCCCGATCCCCAGCATGCGGCCGACCCCCCCTGCACGATCCGCTCCCCGCCGCCCCGCTCACCTCCTCGGGCGCCGGGGACGCGGGGCTGGGCACGGGGCTGCTCCCCGCCGAGCACGGCCCGCCGCGGGGGCAGGGCTCCGCCGGCTGCCCACCGGCGCTCATGCCGGTGCCGGTAGCAGCGCCGGTGCCGGTAGCAGTCCCGGTGCGGTGCGGTGCGGTGCCCGCCGCCGGTGGGAGCGAGGCTCGAGCGCCGCCCCGGCCGCAGGGGCGGGACCACCTGGTGGCGGGGAAGGCGGAGGCGGGGCCTCGCCCCGACCGTCCCGGTGCGGGGGGGTGCCGGTGAGTGTCCGCCCCTCCCGGTACCGAACTCCGGAGCGCAGCCGGGCTGGACGCGCCCGGACCCGCCGCCGCCACCAACGGCAACGCCGAAGCACCGCCCACCGCCCGCGCGGGGTCGCGGCTCATGGAATGTTGAGGCTCGGGGGGGAACACCGCGCTCGAACGGTCCCCGCGCGCCCCCGGGGGCGGGGCGGCACCCACCACACCGGGGGGCTCCGTCGGACCTGGTCCGGAACAACTCCGGAGATGGGGCATCCATAGCTGCTCTGGGAAACCTGTGCCACCGCCTCAACCACACTCCTAGGGAAGTCTTCCTAATATCCTACCTGAATGTCCCCCTTTGCAGTTTAAAGCCATTCACCCTTGTCCTATGACTATGTGCCTGTATAAAAACTCTCTCTACCTCTTTTCTAAATATTTCAATAGCAAAATCCAGTCCAGAAATTGCATTTTCCTATTACTGGATGAGGATAGGCATCCCACGAGCAGGGACATAGGTAAGGCAGAGATGTTTAACACTTTCTTCAACTCAGTCTTCAACACCAATGATGGGCTTTGGGGGTCCCTGAGCTGGAGGACCATGACTGTGAGAATGATAAACTCCTAGTCAAGCCCAAACTCATGCAGGATCTTCTTCTCCAGCTGGATCCCTTTATAGGGATGGCCTATGGGGCCTGATTGGATTCACCCAAGAGTACTCAAAGGGCTGGTGGATGCCATCATGAGACCTCTCTTGGTAATTTTTGAACTGCTCTGGGAATCTGGAGAGGTCCCAGTTGACTGGAAACGGGCAAACGCTGTCCCAGTTTTCAAGAAAGGTAACAGGGATGATCCTGGTGCCTGGTAAAATTATGGAGAAGATTATTCTGAGAGTTTTTGAAATACACCTGAAGAACAATGCAGGCATGGGTCCCAGCTAGCACAGGTTCATGAGGACCATGAAAGTCCTGCTTAATTTCCTTTTAGGACAAGGTGACCCATGTAGTTGATCAAAGGAAGCCTTGACACAAAAACATGTAACTTATTTGGATTTCAGTAAAGCTTTAGATACTGTCTCTCCAAGGATCCTTCCGGACAAAATGTCCAGCACACAGCCGGATAAACACCTCATGCAATGGGTGAGCAACTGTCCAACAGATCAGCTGCAAAGGGTAATAGTGAATGGGTGACAACAGACTGTCAACTTGTCACTAGTGGGGTTCTGCAGGACACAATTTTAAGGCCAATGCTCTTCAACATCTTCATAAACAACATGGATGCAGGACTTGAAGGTACACGGAGTTTGCCAATGACGCCTCCTGTATCTGAAGTAAGGCAGCCTAGTCAGCAGGCTCCCCTGATCAGTCAGCCTATAGCAGACCCTGACCACAGGGGGTCTTTGGCTGGTCCAGTCCTTGTTTTTTATCCACAGACTCTCAACCTGTTCATGGCTGTTACTCAGAGGCAGCTCTTCACAATCTGTCCCTTCCTTAACATAGAGCCCAACAGCCCTGCCCCTCCTTCCCAGCCTCTTCTGAAAGCTTGTAGCCCTCCATTGCAGTGTTCCAGTTTTATGATGCATCCCATCACGTTTCTGTGATAGCAATTAGGTCAGTTTTCTAGTTGCACCACCGTTTCCAACTCCTCTTGCTTGTTACCCATGCTGTGTGCATTGGGGTAGAGACACTTCAGGGAGGCTATCAGCTTCTTCACCTCTTGGGAGGAGCCCTCCCTAATAATTCCTTTGCGACAATTTATAGGTATTACCCAGTTGCTTCCTAAAGTGTTAGTGTTTCCTGGTTCCTCTCAGGCACTCAGAAGAACCTCCCCTTCCCCTGCTAAATCTAGTTTAAAGCTCTATCCCCTCCACTTGCTCACTTCGTTCATGTTCATGTTCATGGCTAGGCTTCGCGAACGAAGATTTGTGAAGGCACTATCCACATTTGCAGCAGGCACGCTGGTGGCTTATGAGGCCAATACGTGATAGACATATCCGATTGCAAAAGGCGCAGCAGAAAGACTCCTTAGATGGTGTATTTTGCAAGACACGGTTCTTTCTGCGTTGCCTTTTTTCCTCGAGAGTGATCCTGCGTGAGTTCTCAAAGGCTTCCGCAGCGTTATAGATGGTGTGTCTCCAGGCCTCCCGATTGGAGGCCAGAGTAGACCAGTTATGGTGATCAATATGGCCAAGGCTGAGATGTTGTTTCAGGGAGTCCTTGAATCTTTTCTTCGGGGCTCCTCTCATGCGGCAGCCAGTGGCAAGTTCACCATAGAGCAGGATCTTAGGGAGGCGGTGGTCCTTCATCCTTGAGACGTGCCCTGCCCATCGCAGCTGCGTTCTCAGTAACATGGCCTCAATACTTGTGACAGCTGCTTGCTCAAGTACAGATGTATTGGTCACAAAATCTGACCAGTGGATGTTAAGGATTGTACGGAGGCAGCGCTGATGGAAGCGTTCTAGGAGACGCAGGTGGTGGCGGTAGATGACCCATGATTCGGAGCCGTATAGGAGAGTAGACAAGACTATGGCTTTGTAAACACTGATCTTGGTGCTTTTCTTTAAGTGTTTATTGCTCACTTCACACAGCCATCAAACAACAACTGGATCCTGGACACTCCAGAGCTGACACTGGACCCCAGCCTTGCCCCCTAAGGTGGCACCTCAATGGCCTGTGGCACTCCAATGACCAGTGGCACACTGTCACAGCTCCACACAACCCACCCCAGCTAGTGGCCTCCCCTGCACCACAGAGCTGCCATTTAATTTGGAAAGAATCATCTGGAAAGCATCTCCCGCTGGGTAACCTTGTCCTTCGAGCAGCAGCAAGACAACCTCCCCCTCACCCCTGCCAAACAAAGCCCCACAGCCCCCCAGTGAAAGGAGAGCATTGCACCCACTGCGTCCTGTGTTTATTTACACCACAACCTCCGTGTGGGTGGGCAGGGAGGGATGCTGGACAGCCCATCCCCTGGGCCGGTTCAAAGGCAAGGCAGGCAAGGCGGTATCGGCAGCAGCACAGGGAAAGGAACAGGGAGCAGGGCCTGGGTGAACCAGGCTCTGGCTCCCTCGGCACTACAGACGCAAGCGAGCCTCAGCATCAGGGGGCTGTGGAAGAGGCGGGGTCACTTTTAGCAGCAAAGGCCTCATTTCCCTCCAAGGCAGCAGGGAGGACAGTGGCATGTGATGGAGCTGGACTAGTGTTCAGGCAGTTAAACAGAAAAACAAAGAAAGAAAAAGGCAGAGGGTGAAGCGAAGAAAGATGGAGAACAGCTCCTTTCCTGCCCTCCAGAGCACGGAGTTAAACCAGGGTAGGGATGCGACACCGCCTTCCCTCCTCTCGGCAGAGCAGCAGCTCCAGGCACAGCCTTCCCAGTGTGCCCAGGGCTGGGCACAGCCCTGGCCAGTGGCAGAGTCCCCAGCGTGCCCCTGGCCACGCACAGCACCAGGCTCCTGCTCCCACGCTGTCCTTTCGCCCAGCCCTGGGAGGGGAGAGCAGTTCAGGTGGCAGTTTGATGGCATGGCTGACAGTCCATGTGGGCAGCAGCATCCTCAGCGCTCTGCCAGGCACAGTTGGGATGGATGCCGAGGTGGCTGAGCTTTGCCCTCCAGCCCCCGGCGCAGTCCGGCTCCCGCCTCCCTTATAGGAATCCTTCCTTCCGGAACTGCTCCTTCAGGATGTCTCTGTACTGGTCAAAGCCACCCTCAATGCGGGTCACGGTGGCGTTCTCACACACCCACAGCTCCTGGCACACCAGGCGGATGAAACGCTCGTCATGTGACACCAGGATTATACCACCCTGCCAACACACAAGGGAGAAAAATGGGAACTTAGTGGACCACAACCCAGGGCTCAGGGACGGTGGCATGGAGATCCTGTGCCCCTGTCCAGCCCGTGCCCAGCACTTCAGGATTCCATCCACTTCAGGGAAAACTGAACAGTATTTCACTGGCAGGGACCTCACTGCAGCCTTTTCTTCCTTCAGGGGGACAGACAGATCATGTAAAAATGAGGCATGTGCAGCAGGAATATATTTAGTCTCCACTCTTGGAAGGTAAGTGCAAGGTTTGTTACTGGCTCTCCAGGTCTCAGACAACTTCAAGGATGGAGAATCCATGCAAAGTCAGTAACGCTGGAAAGGTGTCTGGCTAAGGCCCCGAGCAACCTCAGCTAAGCTTTTCTTTCACAGGAAAACTGCTCCAACTTGAGCAACAACCACTGATATCCAGGGCGATCACAGTGGTATCTGGAGCCTGAGTCTTTGGAGATCAGCCATAAAACGTGCCTAAGAAAGATCTGAGCAGCCCCAAGGCAGGGCTGAGAGCTGCACACAGCATGTGATAAAGTCACAGAGTGTAGGTGGCTGGTCAGGATGGGGGCAAGATGCTCTCTGGGCTACTGTTGCCTCTCTCAGCCAAAGCCAGCAAGTAAAACCAACCACCAGGATGGACAGCTAAGGCAGAAATGTGACTGATTTCCCAAATTTTCTCCTAGACTTGAAGTCACCACTGCTGTTGACCATCCACCTCTCACTGAGATACCAAGTACCTTGAGCTGGAGGCTGCAGGAAGTGTTAGAAAAACAGATCTTACTGGGACAACCTTACCCGGAACTTATTCAGTGCCTTTGCCAGTGCCTCAATGGTCTCCATGTCCAGGTGATTTGTCGGCTCATCCAGAATGTAGAAGTTTGGACTGGAAGAGAAGGCAGCTCTGAAGATGCACTGAACAGGCTTGGGCTTGGTCCACACCCCAACTGCTGCTTTAACCACTTAGAGCCACAGCCACTGGCATGTGCCTGGCTCCAGAATCAGGGTTGCCCAGCTCCAGGGACACATCTCATCCTGAGCCCAAAGCAGTGGGAGAAAACCACCTGCCTCCTTCCACACCATCCCCCCATCCTCCCAGGGTGACAACCTCCCTCCCCATAAAACCCCCCAAGAACAAGGCTTCCGTGGGGTAGCAGAAAGTCCCTGAATGCCTGCCTTCCTCCCAGTGAAGAAGACTCCAGGGATGAAGCCATGCAATAATTAACGGTATTTGGGAGAAAATTACCAGGGCATCGTCATCTGGGCAAAGGCCACGCGACTCTTCTGCCCCCCGGACAGGCTGGCCACAGGACGCAGGGCCAGCTCCCCCGAGATGCCGTAGCTCCCCAGCTGATGCCGGTATTCCTCCTCTGTCTTCCCTGCAGGATCATGTCACAACACAGCTATGGCACATCCAGCATGACACAGAGCCCTCGGCGCTGAGCTCACGCAGCTGGGCAGCCTGTGCCAGACCGGCATGACAGGAGGAATTCAGCAGCACTTCCAGGCAATTCCCTCCCAAGCAGGGGGTTTGCGGGCATCTCCAAAACTCACCTGGGAACTTTCTTGCCAGTAGTTCTACAGCACTGATGTTCAAGTCCAGTTGATCCACATGGTGCTGGCTGAAATAACCGATCTTTAGGTTTCTGCAAAATAAGAAGGATTGGGAGATGGTACCAGGCCCTGCAACCACAGCACTGGCAGCTGCAGCTACTGAAGAGGGGTCACATGTGTGGGTGTGCTGGACCCAACCCCATTGCTCGGGCAGCCATCACTCCAAAGCACAGCCCAGGAGCCCTCCAGCTGCACCACCCCTCCCAAGCCCCCCATCCTTCCTCCCAGGTACCTGTGAGCATGTCTGATCCCTCTGACTGGTGCCAGCTCCCCCATTAAGATCTTTAGCATGGTTGACTTGCCAGCTCCATTTTCCCCAACCTAGAGAAGAAGCAGCAGCATTGGAGAACGTGAAACCCGTGAAGGTACTTTGGAGAGGGGAGCAGCAATCACGGAATTTCATCTCTCATGGATGATGAGGGGGAGCAGGATGGGAGCATAACCAGTGACTCCAGCTAGCAGGAAGCTGCATTTCTATCACAGATGAGCAGCACGGGCAGCAGTGTCAAGAGATATTCCCCCCTCACCCTTGAGCCTAAGGATTTCCTGGTCCAGCCTCAGCTGCAAGCACACAGCATCTCTGCTGCCCCATCCAACGTAGCCCCCACTTGATGCTGCTGTCAGCTGACAGGGAATTACAGGGAAGCTGGACCCAGTCTCTCCTCAGAGACACACAGTGAAAGGATGAAGGACAATGGGCACAAATCACAAATTCTAACTGGTATTAGGAAAAATGTTCCAATGTTCCTCAAAATAAGGGTGACCAAATGCTGCAACAGGACCCAGAAGAATGGGAGAAATAGTCCTCCCCAGAGACATCCAGAATTCAACTGGACAAGGACCTGAGCAACCTGATCTAACATCAAAGCTGTCCCTGCTTTGAGCAGGGACCTCTCAGGGTCCCTTGCAGCTGCCATTATTCTGCAATCCCACATACCACACAGATACGGGACTCCAGGTCAGCAGAGACGGAGAGGGAACGGAAGATGTAGTGACTTGGCTCGTAATAGAAGTCTACTTCATCTAGCTGCAGGATTGGGGGGGAGAACTTCTCAAAGCCATCGGGGAACCTGGGAAGGCAGGAAGAGGTGAGAGATGGCCAGGAACCTCCCAGACCCTGTTCCTAGCCCTTCTGGGATAACCCCTGCAACCCTCCAGGCAACAAGGAGGGCTCCCTACCACGCAGGGCCTCTAGGAAGGATGGTCACGAGAAGGAGACAAAGACCTGCAGCCTTGGCCCCAGGAGGGAACCCAGCCTGAAAGCAGGGGCCTGTCTGGGCTCCCTGTCAGAGTAAGGCTGGACCACACAAAGGGATGGTTGTCCCAGCTAGGACAGGACCAAGAAGAAGTTCATGTCAAAAATAGAGCCAGCACCCTCCAAGCAAGGGCTCAGGTGACACTTACTTCATGATCACCTCAGATTCCTTGTCCACAGGTTTCAGCTCTGGTCTGCAAAAAGAGGATACACATAACCAAGGTGCCTTGAATGAGGGTCTGCTCCCACACCAGAAGCCCAGGTGGAGTCTTCAGCTCTGTGACACCTCATTCCAGCCTCTATACCAGAAACAAGCGCTTAAAGCCCATACCACAACTCTATCTGCCAGGCACCCTGGGATCCTCTGTTTCTTCCCACTAGCACTGCCCCTCCCTGACCTCCAGAGAGGAGCAGGATAGGCACTCACAGCTTCTCCAACAGCTTGAGCTTGCTCTGGACTTGGGACGCCCGGTTGGCGTTGTAGCGAAAGCGGTCAATGAAAACCTGCAAGAGAGAAAAGCATCAGAGAGCTCCAGGTCCCCTTCAGCACCAGCCACCCTGCATTGCTGCCAAACCTCCTGCAGCAATACAACCACAGGTCTAAAAGCAGAAAGAAAGGCACAAGGCTGGAAGAAGAATGCCCCAACTCTACTGGCTTCTCCCAGTACCTGGATGTGCTCACGGTACTGCTGCTGGGCTTCATACTCTCGCTGCTGGTTCTTCAGCCGCTCCTCCTTGATCTTCATGAAGTTCTCAAAGTCCCCACGGTACGTGTCCAGCCGCTGTGAGTGCAGGTGGATGATGTCCGTGGCCACCGCATTCAGGAAGTTCCTGTCGTGGGACACCACGAGGATGGTCGACTGCCAAGTCTGGAGGAGACAGCGAGAGGGAGGCCTGAGCACCATCAACCAGAGCACAGGTGTTGGTCCCACCACCCAGCCAGGTGAGACACCAGTCTGGAGGACGTCTCCATTCCTCCCCCTTGCTTTGTATCAAGGCCTCCCATCCCCCCCTACCTGCAGGTAGGTCTCCAGCCACAAAATAGCCCTCACGTCCAGCATGTTTGTGGGCTCTGAGGGAAGGGAAAGAGGCACTGAAGTCAGGAGAGATGGGGATGGCTGGATAATGCTTTTTTCCCCAGAGGAAAGGTTATGATCAGTGTTGAGGAGAAAGAGAGGCTGAATGGGGACCTTCCCTCCAGCTCAGGGGACTCTTGTGTAGGGTGTGATGGGGTGTGGGCACCAGGGGCTGAGGCTCAGGCAGGGATACTCCCCCCACTCCATACTGGCACCCAGACCCTGGTGCCCCACAGCAGCATCTCACCCAGACCTCCCACCCAAGCTGGGGACTGCCCCCAGCATGGACTGGCAGCCAGGGCACATCTCAGTGAGGGAAAGGGAACAGCACTTGGGACAAGATGACACATACACCACCGGGCTGGGGCACGGATAGGGCTCTGCTGAATGCAGTGAGAGCGGCTGCCCAAGCAGACTTCCCCGTGCCTGCGGAGCACCCACTGCGCTGCCAGGCCTGCCCGTCACACGGGGCTATTTTGGGCAGGCAGCTAAAGGCCATGGCATGTTCCCAACCCCAACAAGGGCACAGGCAGGCCCCGCAGTGGTCTCAGAGGGGACTTGCAGTATCAACTTACCATCCAGCAGAAGGAGATCTGGCCTAGGGAAAAGAAGACATGGGATCAGAAGCAGAAGGAGCATAGGGCCAGTTCAGTGTCTCACCACACACAGAGCTGTGATGCCTCCAATGGCCCCAATCCGAGAGCCTGAGTTGAGAGGACCCCCAGGCAGCACCCCTGCACCTCACAGCAAGGACAGCAAAGAGGCTTAAGCCCATAGCATGAAGGCCTGGACACCAACCTGGCAAACAGGGCCCTGGCTAAGGCCAGTCTCATTCTCCAGCCTCCAGAAAACTCTCTGAGAAGAGAAGAGAATGCAGAGAGGGGTTACTGTTCAATGCAGAACCACTGTGTTTGCCTGTCTGCCAGCCTTTCCCAAGGCTCTTTTGGCTCTGTTGTCATCCAGAGGCAGCTTGTCCCTGCAGGTATCTCGGGCACAGCACAAGATCTGCGGTCCAGGAGGAAGGTGATTTGGCAACCCCCAGGGCAGGATGGGCCCTGGATGGGCAGGGATAGACCCTTGTTCTCCTTTACAGCCACAGCAGTGCCTGAGGGCTCACTTGGAACACCTCCCCAGACCCATTTCTGGCTTGATACCCAGAGTTTAGCAACTCACTTGGTTGTCTGTTGTTGCATCTTTGCATTAAAGCCCAGCCCAGCAAGAATGACAGACGCCCTGGGGAAAAGGGGAGACAATTGGAATCCAGGTACAGCATCCAAGAGCAGAGCACAGTCCAAGGTCTCACCCACCAAGGGAACTCTGCTGCACGGCTTAAAGCTGTTCCGGTGCAGGAAAACTTCCCTACACACCCAAGAGCAGCACTTGACTGGGAAATGCAGCCCAGTGGGGCACAGTATCTTCATGAAGTACCAGGATATTTGCAAGGATTTTTCAGCTCTTTGGCCAGGAAGAGAGTCTCACTACCACCAACATCCTAAAAACATCCCCCAGAAACCAGGAACCTAGGGAGGTCCAAGAGGAGCAGCAGCAACAATGCAAGCCATTTGGGGCAAAAAAAATCCCTCCAGCTTCAGGGGGAAGCTCAACTACTCCTAACCCAGCAGAGCTGTGGCACAGAAGAAACAAGAAAAGGCAGTAGGGAGAGCCCCATCCCCACACTCTGGATCCCAGGGCCATAGTATCACCCTTCCATACCCCAAACCACTATTCAGCTCTGGCCATGCCAACAGACAGTGATGCCCACGGGGCTGTCTCACCTCGCTGGGGCCTTGTCTGCCTCAATCTCCTCCAGCTTTGCGTAGATTTCTGATAGTCTGGCACCTTCTGTCCCTTCTCCCCTGGAGCAGAACAAAGAGGAATGTGTGGGACTCACCAGGTTAGAGTTTGAGTGCTGGGGGAGGCTGATCTTCCCAGGCAGGACTAAGGTGGGCAAGATGCAGCCCATCCTCACCAGAGCCCTTCATTGTAAGGGAGAGACCTTACAACGAGACCTCGTGGTGAAGAGGCCACAGAAGGGCTGTAAATCCAGTGGTGACACCTCACCTGCCAGCGTTGATCTTGGCCGTCAGGTCCCTCTCCTCCCGCAGGAGGCTCTCGCGAGTGGTGTCGCACTCCAGCACACTCTGCAGCGCCGGCGTCTCATCCCCTGCCACCTCCTGCTCCACGTGCAGGATGCTGATGTGGGAGGGGATGCGCAGGCTCTGGCTGGCGATCATCTTCAGCAGCGTGGTCTTCCCCAGCCCGTTCCTGCCCACCAGCCCATAGCGTCGTCCGAAGGCCAGGTTCAGGTCTGCTCCGGTCAGCAGGACACTGAAGTAAGAGAACAGGCAGGTCTGGGGTCAGACTGACCCACAGAGAGGAGATAACCAGAGCCACCTGCCCTGATGGGGGCATTTCAGGCTGTGCTGAAGCCAAGTAACCATTACAGGCTTCTCCTGCCCAAAGGCAAAGAGGTCAGTGCCCACCTTGCTTCCTGATCTTTCTCACACCCTCTGTAATTTCTCAACTGCTCTCTAATCCAGTCTCAATCCCCCATGGTCCAAAATCCCAGCCAGGATCTGTCCCACCTCCCCACCCACACTCACCGCTCACCGAAGGACACATCGAAGTTCTCAATACGCACATCATACGACTTGTTCTTGCCTGATGATTCCATGCGAGTCTCCTTCTTGCTGGAAGCTTGGCTGGCAGATGCCTCCTCAAGGACTCTGCAGGCCGGCAGAAGATAGAGAGGGGGATCAACAGGAAAGCTTTGGTACAGCCAGATCCCAGCCCCGCTCAGCAGAACGGGATGGGGACGTTGGAGGTACCCTCCATACACACAGAGGGCCAGATGACTTCAGGGAATCCCGCTCCAGCCTCTTGTCCTGCTTGGCTTTCAACCTGGCTTCTGCCTTCTCCAGTTTCTTGGCATTCACCATCTGGGACACAGAATAGAGAGTATGAAGAAGAGAGAGCATCTTCAGCAAAATCCCCAAAAGCCCAGCTCTGGGAGAAAAGAGATCAATCAACCTCTTAAACCTGAAAGAAAGGGAGTGAGGTAGGACAGGGAAACTGGGAAAGATTCAAGCATATTTTCAGGAGGCTAATCAGGCTAGAAAACCACTTCAGGAATAAAGTCCTAAATCAACCGCTCATACACAAGTTCTGCCTCAGCAAGGCAGAGGGTTTGGCCGAACCTATCATACGTCCCGTTTCTGTAGTTCCAGGAACCTGGATCAGCCAAGTCGCTCCAATAGCAGCAACCTGCTATCCCAGTGCCTCCTCTGGTACACTCTGCACCCACCCTCAAAGAGCACCACAAGGTGTTTCCCTTCCCAACACATTAAACTTTTGCCAGTTTGGAACAAACTCAGCTTGTGCAGTGGATCAGAGACAAAAAACATTTAATTAACCCTGAAGGCAAGAAGGCGCCAAGTGTTTTAACCTGGCCTCTGGTCTTGGCCAGGCTCTCAGCCCACTCCAGCTTATTCCTGCATCGAGTCAAATATTTGTGGCTGACCAAGAACACTCCTAGATATTTCTAGGCAACTCTGCAGTCACCGGAGCATGTTACAGACCTGTGTGCCAGACTGAAGAGCGCCTTGTTACTGGAGCTACTGGACCCCACACTTACAGGAGAGATTGAGTCACTCTGTAAACCATAACCAGCTCCCTGAATTTCCCAGTAAGACATGTCCTCCAAAACTTGACAGCCCTCCCAAGGCCTTCTCTGAATCGTCTCCGATTTTTCTGAAGATTATTTTTTGAGTTGCAGACACAAGAGCCAGAAAGTGAACCCAGCAGCAACACTCTGGTGCCAAAACCAGCCACAGCTGCCAGCTTTTATTTAAAACTCCCGTTCAGACATGTGGGGATAATGTTAGGTCTCAGTCTCCAAGCAAGGGATTCTCATTCTCAACACGTTAACCCATGGAAAGGGGGAGCTCTGTGAGGGACCAGCCTGGTAGAGAGACTGCCCACCTGTACAGCTCCCTGTTTTGCAGATGCACAACTGCACCTCACCCACTCTCAAACTTTGGCACATCCAACACAGATGGCAAGCCAGGCTGTTCCTGAGAAGCTGCGCATTCCATTGATAGAGATGTCCTGATTTCCTTCAGGTCATTGAGTGTAACTGCTTCCAAACTTCTCTACTCCTTATTTCTCAAAGCACAACAACCTACAGCTGTTTCTAAAGCTGGGCTTACAACCTCTCCTGCAGCAGCTCTCAGTCAACTCCCCACCTGTAACATCCCCACATTCTGCCACTAGCCAGGACTTTATCTCTCATTGACTATTCAAGGTGTCATCCTGGGACATTCTGTTTTCTCAGTCAAAGGCCTTGCTGTAGGAACCAAAGATCCTTGTGAAAGTCAGAGAAGATGCACCCTAAACACCACCACTGCATCAACTATGCTTTGAACCTCATTAAGAAGTTACAGCAAAATAGATCTTGTCAAATTAATAAGCTCCTGTTGATAATAACACCGGTTGAGCCCCTTCACCAGACTAAGGTCAAGAGATTCTCAAACTATAGAGAGCCTGATAAGGAGGAGCAGTAACCCCTGCAGCTGTGCCCCTAACCAGCACCAGCCTGTCCCCATTGCTCTCCAAGGGAGAGGTGACCAGAGCAGGGCAGGGCACCTGCAGCCCCACCTGTCAGATGCTCCCACGAGGGCACAGCCCTCACTTACCGAGGTCTGGCCTCTCTTCAGCAGCAGCCCCGGCAGCAGGTCCGCGCTGGTGTCCCCTGCAAGGAGATGTTTGGGTTGGTGACCTCATGTGTCAGGGAGGCTCCACAAAGCACTGCCTTAATGGCAGCCCAAGCCCAGGCACGAATGATCCCTCTCCCAACAGAAAAGGGGGAGCAAAGGGCATCTCTAGTCCTTCACCTCAGGTTACCCCCACAGGCACTGCTGCCCACAGTTCAGCAGAAGGATGAGAGAGCGGTGCACATGTGAGTGGTGTCCGAGCTCTACTCCCCAAGGTCAGGTGTGCACACCCGAAGCCCCGAACCACTCTGAGCCCCGGGCATCCTGATGGCAGGGCGGGAGTCACTCACCATATCCATCGGTGATCTGGGAGAGCTGGATGGGGGCGTCCAGCAGCACCTGGCTGCAGCGCTGGGCTTGGCCCTCATCCCTGCGGAGAGGAGGAGGAGGGTGAGTGGGGGGAGCGGGGTGAGGGGGTGTGCGGGGGGCCGGGCGCCCTTACAGCTGCAGGGTGTTGAAGAGGCGCTGGCAGATCTCCCGGATGGCGCCGTCGTCCTTGGTGTCCTGCGACACCTCCCGCAGCAGTTCGCCCACCGCCTCCTCCAGCTCCTCCACAGACTCGAAGTCCGCCCCGCCGCCGTGCAGGATCCCTGCGGGCACACAGCGCCGGCGCTGTCGCGACAGGTGGCACCCACCCGCTCCATCCTTCCCTGTCCCTTCCCGGTCGCCCGTCGCGACGCGGGCGCTGTCGCCACAGCGCGGAGGTGTCGCGACACGCGGCGGGGCGGGAGGCCGAGCCGCGGCGGGCAGGTGGGCGGCGCTCACCCGTCACGTAGGCGAACAGCTCTCCGTCCAGGTCGGGGAACTCGGAGCGGAGGATGTCGGCGCAGGACGCCATGGCGGGGCGGGCCCGGCCCGCGGAGCCGCCGCCGCTCGCACCGGAAGGGCCGGCGCGCGCTGCCGGGAAGAAGGGAGGTGACCGCCATGGCGCGGGGGCCGACGGGAGATGTAGTCCTGATCTGACGTGCATGCGCAGTGCGGCGGCCGGGGGGGTCCCGCTGCCACGTGCTGGGACAGCAGCAGCAGGAGCGATGGGAGCGATGGATCGGGGGCGAGCGGAGTGGCCCGTCACGGGACCAGAGGCCGCTCAGCCTCTGCTTGTCCTGTCTCAGAGGGAAAGACGCTTGGGGAGGGGTTTTTTGTTGGGTTTTTTTGTGTGTGTTTTTTGTTTTGTTTTGTTCTGGCTTCTCCCTCCCCTTTTAAAATCAGAGTTTCTGCTCTCAAACCAGTCACGACACTGCTGGTTGGGGTTTGGGTTGGATTTTGTCTCTCCAGGTATGAGGAATGAGCAGTTGGACACCCTCATCTGTTTACAAACTGAAGGCCGAGGGGCTGAGCCAAGGGCCAGGTACAGCTGGTACCCTCAGCTACCAGGCACGGTTCCTGCCTTGGCCCTCAACACAAAAAACAAGTTAAAAGGGAAAACTGCTTCGAGTTTGTTCACAAGGAAAGGTCACCAAGGTTCATTTAAGCCTGGCTTACAGGGGGCTGGACACACCTCAACAAGAGTTCATTTCATCCCAGCTGCAGCCCCAGGGAAAGCCCAGAGCACTGTCCTTTCCCCAGGGAGCTGCAGCACTGGTACACAGCTGGAAACAAAACATCACTTGTCCTTTTCACCTGCTTTGCAGTTCCTTTCCAAACCCCAGGCAGCCCCGGGCAGGGGAAGAAGCACAAGCAAGCCCCAAGACACTTTGGCACAGCCCAGGGAACTGCCCCAGCTCTTGCAGCACCAGTCCCAAACAGCAGTGCAGGCAGCCTTCTCCATTCTACATACTTTATTAGATTCAGAGCTGGACAAATCACAAAGTGTACAAAATGGAGACCACACTACCAGAAGCAGGATTGTGGGTAGCAGCAGCATTCCTACGGCCCAGAAGCGTTTGGTAGAAGTGTAGAGAGGGCAGGCTGGGGCAGGGGGCTCTTACCGCCAACTGCATTTGAGATTCCCCGAGGACAGACCCTGTTCACATCCTGACAGAGCTCAGCTGACCCATGATCCCTGGGACAGCAGGGCCACATCTCCAATTTGTTTGGAAAGGACAGACTGGCTCAAGCCAGCAGTGAGTGGGGGTAAATGCTCCAAGGACCTGAAATGCTGTGCCACCCACATACACACCAGCAAGAGCCTAAACCCTCATCCTTTTTGGTCACAAACCTTCCACGGCAGGACTCTATACTGACGACTTTGCAAGAAATAAGGTGGTGGTGGTGGTATCTGGTGAGCTCACCATCTCCTGTGGTGAGGGCCCAACAAACTCACCACCCCAGGCATCTCAGACTGGCCAGCAACATCTACCACAACAGCAATAGCTAGTACAGAAGCCAGGGTAACTTCAACTCAGATTTGTCCAGTCTATGTTTAGGTCTATTCTACGAGTACATATGCACAAGAACTTCAAAAATACTAGGATATGATGCAAGTAGTGAGACACCAACAGAAGAGGAGTTTAATGGTGGACGTTCCCTAGAAAGATCACAAGAGGATGGGAGTTAGACTAGCCCTTGCCCACCCTGGGACGGGCAGCAGGATGCTGCTGCACCTCTGCACACGACTGGGTTCTGAACTTCATCTGCAGCATGGGTGGTAACTGAGCACAGGCAGGCGAGTCCGCTCCCGGGGTGAGCCACAGGGTCTTTCAATCTGCATCGAGGGGCCAGGCAGACGTTTCTCTGAATGTAGCTGAAGACCGAGGAGAGGCGGAGCATGGCTTGGAGAAGAGGGAGCCCGCCAGCCTGCTGGGGCTAGCATCTGGTCTCGTAGATCCCACTCCTGCCGATGTACCTCACCCATTTTATCACATCGTGGTCACTGTAGTTCAGCTTTGGCTCAAAGACTTTCAGGTAGCGCACCTTCAGCCCAGAGGGTGCAAACGGGACCTATTAAGAGAGGGAGAGGTAACAGAAAGCATTGGAACGGGGGTAGGATGCTCTCCGTGCACGAATGCCAGAAGGCCCCTGGGCTATGCATCTAGAAATGGACACCAAGAGCCACTGTTCCCTTCCCTACTCCCTGCATGCATGGTGTCAGACTGTAGTAGCTCTAAGGGCAATTTTCTTCCATTACCTTTGCCACCTGGCTGACTTCATGCTAGGAAGAGTCACCTATCAGCCTGGGATAGTGAACACTCAAACTCCCAGAAGGGACTGACTAAGCTTCTCTGAGGGTTAGGTGCACCGTGGAAGACAGGCTGGGACTCACCTCAAAGTTCATGGAGATAGGAGGCCGAGCCCACTTCTTCTTGTCATTGGTGGGCAGCAGTTCGATCTCCGCACTGATCTGGGATTCCTTCATTCCAGCCATTCGTTTTATCCTATCAGAGAAAGCCCAGAAGTGAGAAGGTGCCCGAGTTCATTGTCCCCTTTGCTACACATGCTCAGGGCAGATAGGAGCACTAAAGAGACTGCCCCTCTAAGCCCTACCCACCCCTAACATGCTCACTCACTTCCAGACGATGGCATTCTCACTGGCCTTGTACTTCGCCTTCCCTTTCATACAGATGACTTGCACTCCACTGGTATTGAGGGGTGTTGGGATCCGGACCTGGAAAGCAGAGTTTGGTGAGCAGGGGCGAGGAGACTGCAGCCTGGGCACTCTGTGCAGTCTCACACTGTCTGTCCTGGACCGCTTGGCCTTCTCTCTCCTATCTTAGGGCCCAGAAAACATCACCTATCAACAGCATCCTAGGTTAGTCCTCCGGTTTCTTGCTTTGAAGTAAAGGTTCAAACGCACTTTCATAATCCACAACAGACAGTAAGGAACAGGGCAGAGCCCTCTAGGCTGCAGGAAACCTGGCTAATGTTGGGCAGATGAGCTCAGGAAGGATGCCAGGCTGGCCATGGCATTGCACCAGGCTCCGGACAGCCCAGCCTTGCAGCAGTGAGCCTTTCCCAGATGGGAACTAACCTGCAAGGCCATCCTCAGCCTGTCTTACACAGTTCACAGCCTGCTGCCTGTCTGACATCGGATCATGCAGACAGAAGAATACAAAATTTTATAGTGGCTGAGAGAGTAAGTGAACAGTTGCTGGCAGGGAATGAGGCCCCTGCCAAGGTGGCCGTGCAAATGAAAACAG
Organism: Chiroxiphia lanceolata; assembly: GCF_009829145.1. Taxonomy (NCBI): domain Eukaryota; kingdom Metazoa; phylum Chordata; class Aves; order Passeriformes; family Pipridae; genus Chiroxiphia; species Chiroxiphia lanceolata. The sequence continues at coordinate 9,259,183 of NC_045646.1, forward strand.
CTTCTACCTTCCTACTCTATAGCAGCTCCCTTCCACAGCACAGCAACATCACACAGCTGGTGGGACACTCAGTTCACTCTTTTAGCCCTGTACAAGCTTCAAGACTCATTTGTGAAGACTCCGCTGCAGGGGGCATAAACTAGTGGCATCACTGCCAGGCACAAGAGACGACAGGTTTTTATTATCTTACCTCTATCTTCTGGGCCAGCAAGGAAGGTTTGAAATTTGATTTGATCACCACCTTCACTTCCAGCTTGGTCCGACCCACCTCCCGCACCAGTGGGATCACACGGAAGGGAAGGATAATGTCCTTAGTGGTTCGGTATCTGTAGGGATGGAAGCTACAGTGAACTCTGAGGAGAAGTTAATGCCCTTATGGTCTCAAATTGTATCACCTTCAAAAAGAGACAGTCTCTGCACACAGTAAACAGCTTAGAAACATCAGCCAAAAAGGGAACCATCCCAGGAGGAAGCAGCAGTAGGATCTGTGCTGCCATAGGACAGCAATGGTTTCTTGAGTCTCAAGTTTTATATCTCGTTCCTACCAATGGCCCTGTTCAAAGACACCAGTTTCAAATACTAAAAAAAACCAGAGCAAACACAGAAGGTAAGAAAACCCACACCCAACACTACAATTGTGGCAAAGAAGACTACGCAGCTGAGCTTCGCCCACATTTGTAACAGATGGATTTGTGGGACACCCCACAGATTCCACTCTGAAAAGAAGGCGGTAAGTGTGTATTTTTTAAGTGCTCAAGTGCTGTAAGTCTGGCTGGGAGCAGCAACATTACTGTAGCAGCAAGCAGATGCCAACACCAGCCTGTTCACCCCCCTACCACAGTACCTCATGAGCTCAAATTCTCCATCTGGTGGAATGAAGCTTATGCTCCTCTCGGAATCAAACTTGCTGAGCCTCACGCACTGGTGGAAAGTGCAGTCATCGATGGCAATTGACTGTTTGCCGCTAAAAACACAAGATACGAGTTAAACAAGTGCAAATTGCAGCCCTGGTTGGTGCAGTCACAGTCTGTCCAGGCAGAAACTACTCTACAGAGCATGTTGCCATCGCAGGTGTCCAGGAAATGGGGAGGCAGGGAGAGATTAGGGGACAGCAGCCTCTTGGCTCAGACTTTCCTTGTTTCACCACCACAAAAACCATATTTCAGGAAGCTTGTTTGAAAGAATTCTCTCCCTCGTCTCCCCAAAGAGGAGAGAGCTTACAGGAGCACCCTTTTGCCATAGCCAGCAACACAATGCTTGGGTCTGCCTGCCAGCAGCACTCAGTACTGCAAAGACAGCTCTGCCAGCCCAAGTCTTCCCACAGCACAGTTCAAAAGAGAGAAAACACTTTCCTGTCCACAAAGCTATCCCACTGCCACACAGCCAGGAAATGCCAGGTTCAGGGTCTCCCTCTTTAGAAATCTCTTAATAGCTGTTCATTTCCACACTGCCAGCACGTGGTTTGATGCTGAACTGAATTGCCAAGACCACAATATTATGACATGCAAGTCTGTATCTCTCCTAAAATCTACACAGATACCACCCATCCATCTAGGCACATCAGCCTAACCTGCCAGCACTGAACTTGGGCCGGGTACCAGTCTCTGAGAATACAGGTCCTGAGGCCAACCAAAACCCCTCGGCTACCAAGAGGGACCAGAAGATGTGAAGGCAGGAGCAACAGAAGAGGCAGCAGCGTAGCAATGTGATACCTAGGCTGCCTCAACTGCTGGAAGCAACAGGACAACCGTGCAAGTGTGCTGAGACAGTGTGAGCACTACAGGCAGGTTCAGCTGTCCTAGGAACCACCATTACCAGCTCAAAGGGGAAGCAGACTGACCCCAGGCTGACTGGCTGTCTAGTTACACAGCCCAGTGGTGTGATTTGTGCTTCGCAAGCAGGAGTTAGTCTTTCCTAATCTGTTGCCCAGATGACAGGCAATGTTAGCCAACTAGTTCCTGTTTCTTTGGAAAACTACTGGGAAAGCCCTGCTGCCTAGCACTGCTCCAAGTCTCAGGCAGCATTACTCAGGGTTGGCCTTGCCACATGCTAGATGCTAAAAACCAACTGGCAGCAGCTGTCCCTTTTGAACACCTTGTAACTAAATGCTTCTAGAGAGTAATATTTCCAAGCTCTTAACCACTGGATAATCACAGCTAGGGAGAACCACCTAGAAAGAATCCCTGTTCAACTTGCTTCTGTAAGTCAAAAAACCAGTACATTACAGGCAAAGGCACCCGGCACAGCAGCTTTGTGACAGTGTTACTGACTCTTCAGAGGCCCATGCAGTTGACATTTTCACTAGAGTAAATCCCCACAGGGCTCATCAGCCACCTCAGGCTCATTCATTTTACTAGCTCAATTCAGGTACAGGAAAGATGGCTTAAAGGTGACAGTGAAGTGATAGCTCTTGGCTTGGTTCTAAGAGAAAAGGCAAATAGCAGCTCAGCTCTGTTTACAGGAACCATCATGGAAAGTGTCTGAGATCCAAGTTACATGCACAAGTCACACGAAGCAAGAGACAGGGGGAGAGCAGAATGCACACACAGCTGAAGCAGATTATCTACCTTCCCAATTCACTGGGGGTCAGCAAAAAACAAAACAAACAACCAAGAGAAATACAGATGAGTTGCAAATTGTTAGCGAGAAGAAAGTGGAAGTCCTTTTGCTTTTATCTCTTCACCCCAAGCAGGAAGGCTGGAAAAGGCCTAAGAGCTGTTTTCAGCTTCAATGTGGGTACTGGCTGAGGTGCAGGTGGGATGGAGGGAAGCTGAGCTCTCAGAAGGGACGTGCCTCCAACCCACATGGCCACTGACCATCTGTAAGCCGCAGGAGGGGCTTACCCACTGTTAGTAAGTCACCTGTTCTACTTTGTGGGAACAGTCCAGGTAGAGCAGTCAGAGGAGTTCCTTCACTGTACCTTGGGAGCACTGCTACTGCTCTAATGATTCAGAGCCTTTGCACTGACTAGAACTGCTAGAGATACAGATTCTGGGAAAATCCATCTTGAGGAAGTGTTTCCAGCTGTAAGAACTCTACACTTAAGACTATGTTTGAAAATACTTAAAGAGCTGTAGAGAAGCTCTGTATTGAGGCCCTCAGGCTAGTAGTTTGCATGACAACAGATCTACCCAAAGTTTTCAGTAACATCTGAAGGGAAGAAAAAAAATGAGCTTTTTGTCTGTCAGATCAGAAAAGCTACTAAGGGTTGCCCTTTCATAAGTCCCTGGTGGCAAGTGGCCACCGGGTATAAAACCTCTTTCTTACCTTTTCCCCGTTTCATCCGCAGTCCCTTTGCCCTGTTTTTCAATGACAATCTTGTCATTCATGCCAAACTTGCACTCTGGCATTCCACTCAGATAACTCTTCATCACCACTCTGCCAGAGACATGGGCACTCAAAACCTGACCTGGTTAGAAAAGATCACAGTTCAAAACACAAGAGTCCCCACTCACAAACCTGAAGGGGGAGAAGGATGCTAGCTCAACACCACCTACTTACCCTGTGGGGACATCAAGAGATTCACACTCTCCAGCACATCAAGAAAGAGCTCATTGCGACGGTATTTGATTCCTTCACGTCTCCATCCAATCTGTCCAGTCACCTGGCTGGTGATCTGGGACTGCTCTTCCTTAGTCTGAAGGGAAGAAATAACATCTTAGATCTCTAAATAAATTCAAATACTAAGAAACCTTGCTCTAAATATAAGAGCAAGCACTTGCCATGTATTACACATAAATGCTTTTGTCACTTAAGATACAGGTGCTGTCACACCTCACATGATTTGGTCATTCTCTGCTCAATACATCAAATTCTATGCCTAACCAAAAATTGGTCATAACAACAGCAGTAAAGTTTCTTCTGTTTTGTTACCTAGTCCATTAGGCCACATCAAGGTGCAGGGAGGCGTGAGCTCCACCAATGGCACTCAAATCATGTCTCAGACTGTCACATCAATCCATGTTAAGCACAGAGGCAGCTTAACATGGATTGGTGTGGCAGTTCACACCCTTAGACAACATGAAACCCCAGGGCCACAAGAGAGCTAATCCCCAAGGCCTGTTTCTTAATGACTGCAGTCATCAGGGTTACATACCAACACTAACCTAGCATACATCGAACAGCACCCAGGCTCTATGTCTCCAAAAAGCACCAAAGGTTGTGTAGAGAGGCACAGAGAGGATTCCTACCTGATGCTACAGGTGGGGTCCAGTCACACGCAGAAAGTCAAGAAGTATATGTATAGTAGCAAGTGCAGTGTAGACAGGGTTAACAGGCAAGCAGGTCAGTAGCAAGAGAAGGGAGGAAGGGAGAAAGAAGCAGATTAGGCTTAAGGCTACCTGAGGACAGGAAAAAAGCAGGTCAGCTCTTTGTTAATTAGGTAGCTAATTAGCACAAATAAGATGAGGAGTTTTGGCCTTTAGCTCCCTGCAGGAAACCTAGCACCTCAAGCAGTGAAATGGCTTTTCAGACTTGGATTATTATGGACAATACAAATACATGGTGGAGCAGAAGGAGTGACAGGCCAAATACCACTCCCAACAATGTTCCTACGCAGAGCAGACTCATGTTGGCATTCCGAAAGCAAGCCCTGGATATTTACCATGGCACAGACGCCCAGACTACGGGAAATAGCAGGCACCTTAAGTCTGGGTTGTGTATAAAGTTGTATCCTTGTTATTTCTGCCCTTCCACCACAACAACTGCACAACACACAAGTGGGTTCTGCCGCTGCAGCCTCGTGCTGGGCCCACAGGGGGGCACTACATGATCTCAGCTTCACACCAGCAGTGCCTTGGCTTCACACATGTTCTTGCCACAGACATGGTCACTTCCTGAGCAAGCAGAGCCATTATCATATCATCTAAGAGACAGAGTTTTACACTCCCCTGGAAACTGCCTAGGTAAGTGCTCAATGCAGTACACAAAGTACCTCCCTTTTCTGTCCCACTGAAAAACTCCACCTCCTTAATTTGCCTTGTTCAGGCTTAAGAAGAACAGTAGATTTAACACTCAGTGCTCTGGCTTCCAAAAGGACACCAATCATGTGACTTTCTCATCTCCTGCAACAGCACCAGTACCATGACCCTCTACCAGCTACTATGCAAAGTACTGGATGGAGATCACCCAGCAGCACGAGCATTCCCTACGTGAGGTACTGAAGACACCTGGGTCTGAGCCTTCTCAGGAGCTGGTGCTTCCCAGAGCTGGACAAATAAGTCAGCTAAAATGGTCCAAGAATACCAGCCTTGTGCTCAGTTGCCAGCCTGTTGACTAGGTTAAAGATAGCCAGCTACCAGCAGGTTTCCGGGCCTCTTGCAGCTGGTGGCAGCCCTCTTCTCATTTTAAAAAGTAACACTAGCACTTTAGCACTGAGTACATGGAAGGTTTGGACAACTCTTAGTTACAATGTTTCCCCAACTAACACTCCCAGAAAGCACTTGCAGAGGAAGAAAATTACAGTGTATATCTAGTCTAGATGGAGATAGGATCTGAAGGGTGAAAACAAAACACAGAGCACAGCTCCACCTCGAGCTGTAAGAGCAGGTTTATCCTCTGCTGAAGGAAGATACACAAACCAATGCCTTCCTCACTTCTGGTTCAAAACACCAGCACAGCCTGCAGTCCTGCCATTTGAGTAGTGGGCTACTTCATGTGCAGAGACTAGAAGTGAAACCATGTGCACACCAGCAACTTTTAAAATCTGTGTGGCAAATCACTCCATTCCCAGAGCACAGGGCTCTTTCCTTGGCAAGCAGTGCAGCAGCAGCATCAGACGCACTTTCATAGAAAATAAAACAGATCTTGTATTCCGAGATCACTTGCCCTGGAAAGACCACTGTAGCCATACAGGGTGGGCACTCAGAGCACAGCAGTTCAGGATGCCTCAAATCTTTCACTGAGAATAAAGTAAAAAAGTTGGGTTTGTCAAGTCTGCCATAACTGGATTTTGGTCCTTAAATTCCACAGGACACAAGCCCAAGGAAAGCACCATCAGGAACTAAGCAGAGACAAGGAAGAAAGATGGCAAGCCACCTAGTCTCAGATTTTGGTCCAAGGTACATGTGTGAAGCTGGCTCTAAGTCAATAAGGAGCTGAAGGTTTGATGTATCAGACAGCACACAAGGAAACACGGTAAGTACTGTTTCCACTGTTGTCCTTGCCATACTGTGCCTGCAATGGATTACTTCTGCTTTTTGAACTGGGCTGAACAAAATTCCAACACTGAGCAGAAGAACTGCTTGCTTATGTAAAGCTGAAATCCAAACTCCTCTTTGTAAGGAATGAAGGATGATGCTGTGGCCATGGTTTGCACACAAGCAGCACAAGAGTTCATTAAAACAGACAAAAGCAAAAAAAGACTGAGGGAAGGAAACGAGGGTGGTGGTTAGTTTTGAGTTTTCCTAGGAACAGGAGCTGACTCAGCCATCTTCAGTGCTGACTGCCCAAATTGTCAGACTGCAGAAGGCCAGAGAGATTTATGGTAGGGCTCGTGATGGGGATTCAGACCGGATGCACTCATATCTGGCCCTCTTGCAAAACAGTTTGCTGTTCTAGCAGGAAATAGGTTGCTCAGGGGCAGCTTCTCTCTCATCTCCTCTTGTGATGCAGCTAGTCTTGCTACTACACTAAAACTTTAAGAAGGAGTTCTCAGTAAGTCAGTGCTGAGGAACTGAATTGAATCAGAGCTTCCAGAGACTTTGACCTCTGCTTATCCTAAACAAGAACAGTCACCGCACAGGCTCTTCTTTAGCACTTTGCTTCTGCTTGTACCTGGGGCTGAAACTTTACTTTGCCACAGACTGCTTCAGTACAGACCCCCAGCTTTTTTTTCCTGACTCACTGCTACCCAGGGGAGAGGACTGAGTTTTAAGCTAAGTCCTCATTATTGACTTCCATAGCTGTGTTAGATGGACAATAAGAACAATATTCCTTGGGGACACAAGAAACAGACTGTAAGTGTCCTTCGGATTCAGAGGTTGAGCATGAGCTTCCAAGATAGAAAGTCTAGTTTTGAGGGCTGTAGCCTGGAATAGGTTTAGAACTAGTTTAAACACAGTCCCCAAAACAGTCAAACTTAAGTGTCTTTTTCCCAAGGTGCCCTTTATCTTCTGCCTCCATGTAAACTTTATTGCAAGGGTTAATACTATGCTAAATGCACAGCAGAGATTCTCACCTCTTAACATGAAAATGCTTGGGCTGTACCGATGCTGATCTGCAAGGATGTTACAAGTAGCGACAGAGCAACATCAGCTTCCTGACTGACAGCAAGATTCACAAGGCTGAAGAAGACTTCATTACAAGGCAGGCATGAAAGCCTGACAGCTCAAAGCACTGAAGGCCGGTGGAGAACAGACCTGCTCAGTGAGATTCACACACAAAAGAGCTATTTCTGGCTCAGCAGGTAGATTTGTTTATCCTCTGTCAGGAGCTGACACAGAACAGAGTCTGAAGCCAGCAATCATTTACATGGGACAAGGGACTGGCATTATCCTAGCTCTGGGCCCTTCCTCCTTCATCTTACCATGTGCCAGGGAACATGAGGTCACACAGAGCAGGGACACCTCGAACAAGGTGCCACTGAGCTACACCCCTGCCAGGGTGTTCTCAATCTACTCAGGCACCTTCCTTCAGTACAGGTCAAATGCTTAGATAGTAATAAGGACCATACTCTCTTGAATAGGCTTACAGAAAAATAACCAGCAGAGCAGCACCATACCCCAAATTCTCCTGATTACCTGACTCTTGATGCCTTGTTGAGTGATGAAAGTCTTCAGGGCACCTGTTTCAGAGTTCTGAGGATAGCCAAAGTCCAGGATTTCTACAGAAGGGTAAAAGAAGGTTAGTTCAGACCTGCAAGGTATAAACACACAACTATGCTAACCATTCCTGTAAAGGGGACAGCCAACTACTGCGCAGGCACCACTTACCCACTGACTTTCTGTCGCTGTAGCATTCCTTACTAAGAGAAAAGAAACATTCTTGCTACATTGAGCCCAGTGTAATAAGTTGGAGAGAAGGGGTGACGGAAAGCTGTCCAACTGATGAATTTGCTGATTTTTAAACACACTGCACTTCAGGACTAAATATCAACTAGGCTAGCCACGTGCACAGGGCACACTGAGTTTTTCCAAAAACACCCAAGGGACAATAAGGAGGGTTAATCCAACAGCAGAGCAACCTATTTTTGCAGCTTTTTTTCAGGTTTTGTTGTTCTTATGAAGATGTAATAACAACCAAAATCTGAAACAACAGCTGAGTAGTGGCACTGCGTGGGAGGGAAAGACGTTAACTACAGACAGTTCAGTTAACACCAACTGCCCTCAAAGAGGAAGAGAACAATCCTCAAGAGATCTAGAGGAGAGAGAAGACCACTAACATGACACTGAGCAATACCATACTGGGAGGTTTGATCTCACTGTTGCCTATAAGGAGACCAGCAGTGACTGACCAAAGAAGAGAAACTGAAGTCTCTTGGTCTGTCCTGAGATAACAGAGAGAACATCACTGTGACTCCTGGTTAAGAATCCCAGGACACACATATGTGGTGCTTTGTCTGGAAAACAAATTGCAACATAACTAATACAAAGTGCTCATGCTATGTGAAACAGGGAGAGCTCAAGGGCACCTCCACAGGCAGGCTGATATCACAAGCAGCTGAAGGGACACTGTCATTAATCTGTGGTGCAATATGGAGCTGTTATTACTGGAGGAAGTAGGGCTGAGACAGAGCAGGTTGGGTTTGATTGATTTCCTTCTGTTCAGGAGTGAGCCCAAAAGGCAACTCACTAGGGGCAACCAATCACAGCTTGGGGTGACTGCCACTGTACACTGCTAGAGCCACCTGGGCACTAGCCAGTCTTGGAGGTGCTACTGACAGTCCTCATTATATGCCTCAGTGTAAGGACAGGCCGACATCTACGCAGGATCCCCTCAGAAGCTGGGCTCCAGTACCAGCTGCCTCAGTTATACAAGTGCACAGCTCCCAAAACTTCAGGAAAGTCAGCCACAATCAGCACAAGGCTATGGGTTTGAGGTGCCATCCACACTCGCAGTACAGATGGCATTAGAAAGCAGAACACGTAATTTTGAACTCCACCATACATGTTAAAAATACTTCAAGGATTATTACTACATCAAACTAAGCTAAGGATTTTAGAATGACCGAGTGCAATGTCCTGTAGCAGATAAGGGAAACATCTCACCATCCAGCAGCTCATAGATCAGCACAAAGTTGTTCTTTATGTTCTCCTCACTGATCTTCCCAAAGTAGGCAGTCATCACGTCACACATCTTGTAAAGGAACTCGAACACCATGGCAGCGTTGACATTCTGCTTGGTGACAGCAGCCAGCCAGATGTTGGAGCGCTTGACATGGAAGAAACTCGTGCGGGCGATGTTGGTGACCGGCGAGCGCACCTGCTGCCGTGCGTGGATGACATTGACGCGGAAGGCGTCGACAGCATTCCGCCTACGAGACCACCACCAGAGGTAAGTCAGCACCCTGAGCATGAACCCCAGCTGGCTGCACAGTTCTGCTTATGCGGGTACAGTCAGACACCGAACTACACACACCAAGCTCACCTAGAAAGGGTGCCTGGGGATATCTCTAAGAGGGACAAGTCAAGACTCTGAGCAGAGTTAGACATCAAATTGTGAACAAACTAAAGGAGAGAGACTGCTACTGGTCTCTAGGGAGCTTTGGACTACAGTGTAACTGCAGTAAGGAGTCAGATGGCAATGGAACCTTTCCTTCAATTAATTTTGACAGCACTCCAAATTGATTGCCATAGCTGGGAATAAACACATTAGCATCTTATGGCTCAAACAGTACAGTTTTGACCAAATACCTAATTACTGTCTATGCTGCATGCCCAGGCCTTCACACTCTTGCCCCAAAGCAAGCTGCAGTCTCCCAAGACATGTGTCAATGGCAGTTTCTTCCAGAAATACCAAGGAGGAAAAAACAGAAGAACCTGTCCAAGTGACCCGACAGATGTCAGTGCCCAGGTACACCCCAAAAGGGAGCTTTAGTTCTCAGATCCACCTCACCTCCATACCCCCACACACCCTGGAGAGCAGACTCAAAGCAGCAGCAGGATTAGGAACAACGCTGGCTTTCCAGTTACACGTCACCTCAAGCCTGTTTGGCTTCAGAACAGGTGTCTTGCACCGGGACTTAGGGTCCCCACAGTGCAACAGCACTGTGCCAGCAGCACTGTATGGTGCAAGACCATTTATGGTCAAGGGTTTTGCCCAGTGCTGAAAAGGCGCTGTGCAAGCTGCTGCCATCTTTGATCCAAACTGTCTATGCACTATAACAGGGGAAAAAACACTCCTGGCTAAACAGGGATTCTGAGCGGCATTCCGTATGCCACCTCTTCACACTACAGTTTTCTTATCCGGTAACTACAAATCAAGATAAACTTCCCAAATTAACTTAAAAGTCCACCAATCCTGAGAACATGGGAAGGAAGCCCAAGTGCTTTATATGACAAGACCAAGACTTAAAGCAACAGTCTACACACCAAGCCAAGATTTATCTAGTCATGCTTTATTACTCACACTCTCAGACACCGTAGAACAGGGGGTCTGACTGCAGCATCAAGGCCATGGTACTGATTATGCAGAACCATGTTTGAGAATAGATAGTAATATCATCCTTGCAAGCAAGGATACAGGCATACAAATGCTTGTAAGCACTGAGAGTTGTCAACAATCCAAAAGATAGTTCCAAGTTTGAAAACAAAGGATATTCAAAGGAACATATGCTATCACAGCAGGTGTTTGCTCCTTGAAGGTCTGGAGACATATGCAGTAAACATGCTCCCCATAAGCAAAATTCTGTCTTTCAAATACTTCTCAGATTATATTGCTCCAGAAGGTTTGCAAGTTTGAGTTAAATTAATATTTCATTTCTACTCAAGTTTTCCATAAGTAATTTAATCTAATATAAAATAACAATATCTAAAAGCCCCAATCCTCCCTTCTGGTAAGCCTTATAAGGAAAGTCCAGCTTGTTCTGGAGCATTAGCCCTCCCAGCCTCAAGTTCTAACCCACTAGATGAAGAACCAGAACCAGCAACCAGACTGGTGCACATTAGAGGAGAAGCCTCAGGTCAGGGAGGCTTTTCTAGCACACCAGGTGCCCACTGTGCAGTGCCAGTGGTGGTCTCTTACCTATTGCTACAGCAGCCAATGAGATGGGATGGACAGAAATGGCGCCAGCGGAGAAAGGAGGAGTGACAGCAACAAGAGAAAGGGTTAGAAACACACACACAAGGCACAATGAATCCAAAGAGATAAGAAGAGACTAAACAGCACCCCCTCCCCCTGCTCCTGGGCACAAAAGGCCAAGGTGGTATTGGATGGACAGTAACAAGCTACGGCAGCAATGAAGCCCTCGCAAGGTACAACGCTGACATGCCATGGTCAGGCTGTCAGTGTGGACTGACTTGTTTGGCTGAATTTTAGGGCTAACTGGGCAATTATTCCAGATGAGCTGCACCTGTATCACATCAGTGATACCCAGTCTGCTCTGCTAATATAGGTAGCAGGCCTTGGAGAAGAAAAACCCCAAAGCCTCAGTCAGAGGCATCACCTGGGGACACAGCAGAGTATCAGGTATCTTCTTCCCAGTCTGCCTCAGAACAGGGCTACATGTCTGGGTGGGAATTTCTCTGACAGTACTTCTCATTTGAAGCTGTTTGGGTTGATGCTTTCTGGTTTGGTCCAGCCAACAGGAAATACAGCAAGTTTGATAGAGCTGGAGCACATCTGGAGAGATAGGGCACATCCTGCAGATTCAGACACTGCTCTATCCAGCTTGCACTTTTTCCTTAAGAATCAAGAGCCACGAAGCCGACGTGATGTATTAGAAGCTCAGAAACCAAAGTCTGTTACATTTAAAGTGCATGCAGTTTATCACGTAAGCTGCTCAGTTCCAAATAGCTTAATTTTTATTACATAGCTGCATTCTTAAATGCAGGTAGGTTCCCCAACGACTAAGTCACTGAAGAACAAGGCACTTGAAAATCACAGTAGAGCCCTCCATGGTACCCTGAATTAAATGCATGGTGTTTTGCCTCTTTTTTTAATAAAGCTGCTTATACATGCAGCGAGCTGCTATATGGACAGACGCGCTACATGCAACAAAGCCATTCTAAGTTGCAAGCAAAGAAAGTTCAAGTTTTGTGGTACTTCTGCCTTTAATGAAGTCAGAAGAAGGATTTCCTCATTGTTTGTCACTTTGCTCATTACATCTGAGCCGGTATGTACTTCTTTTAGGCCCTCAAACAGTGCAAGGGGAGGTGTTCTTGTAACCGCAGATGACCTTTAATATCCCCCAACTCAGAGGCTGAGGCTTCAGAATGCCAAAGGCAATGGCCAAGACCGAGGAGTCCTAAGAGTCAATCACTCACAAAGACAGGGAGCAGTTATGCTCATTTCCTATTCAACCTACCTCCCAACAAGCTGGGTGGGCTCAGCCCTCAGCAACTCAGATCTACTGCTTAGGAACTAAGAACTGTACAGTACTCTAGAAGTCCACTACTTGGTTGTTTGGGTAAAAACAGTAATTCTACAGAGTACAAGCTACAGTATCATGGCTATTCCCTACCTCCCACTGAAGATTAGGACACTAAAAGCTTTTAAGTAGATCTGGCATTGATGCTAATGTTCAGACTAGGAAACGGTAAGATTGTTGGTTACTTGATTACACCACAAGATGAGACACAGTCGTTTTACAACACCTTGTTCTGTAAGGCTACACATTTAAAAAAACTCCAAACAATTTGAAGGCCTGTTGAGAAGGAATCCAACACCTTGGGGAGCAAGCTTGGTTAACAGCCAGCACCAGCTCCACCTAAGTCACAAGACTGACACTTTCACAGGAACTGAACGGATGATTTCACACAAGGGAACACTAACTCCTCAAGTCCTAGAGAAAACATTGGAATGTTTTTGGTACCCTTTACCAAGTGAAAAAGTTAGGACAAGATCAGGAAGGAAATAACGTTTTCTAGTTTTGTCTGGCTGGCCAGCAGGAAGTACTTTATCACATACTGAACATAAGGCACTCACTTTGTAAGAGAAATAAGCCAAGATAAAAAGCAATAGAAGACCACATTAAAAATAACTACTTTGCTCCCCAGTTTACATCTCCACAGCCAGAATGCCATTTAAATTAAAAGGCCTTCTTGAATAAACACCAGCTTGAGCACAGTCTTTTTAAGTGTTTCAAGTTTGCAAACCACAAAAAATATTTTTGCCAGAAACTAGTAAAAGTGTCCCTAGCCCTCACCCGAAACATTCTCAAGATTTATCTATAATCCAGACTGGCTTGGCTCAGTCACTGTGATACCAGCTTTACAAAGTCAGACCTGTCATGTGAACTGCTCTGAAGAGCTTTAGCTAACAAGTACTGAACACTGAAATGAGTTTGCATAGTAGAGAAGAGGCAAAACTTCATAGCCACTGGCTTTCTGCTTGAGAAATACAATGTTTCCTTGGCTCAGCTATGTGTGGAAGTCCTGGAATAACTCAGTCAACCTTAGAACAGCTACTTTGCCTTAGCTGACCTAGAACAAGCCAAGAGACTTAAAAGCTCATTAGGTGAAGCCTCATTACAGACACTGTGTTGATTACTCCTCCCTCAGTGAAACAGTGCAAGAAGCCCTGACTAGCTACTAGTTCTACCTCAACTTTTAACCTCCACTAGACAATCTATAACCAGAAGGGACACACTCTTCAGACCAGACCAATCTGAAGGTAGAGTGGCTTGACTGCTTTTTGTAATTTATGGCAAAGAGTTATTTCACAGCACATCCTACCACTAGTCACTGTGAAGACCTGATAAAAACTATTTTTTCCTAAACTGGCTTCAAGGATCTCTCTCTATGGACTTTGAACTAACACCTACCACTGCTTTGCTTCCATTAGCTGTCTTAACTCGTTAACTTAATTACTAACTTCCAGCCAATGCCTGACTAATGAAAACCCAATAGGAAGAGTACTGTTGTGCAAGAAACCCTTAGACTTACGGTTTTCAGCCCAAGCAGCACCATCACTCGATTCTGGGTTCCTTATAGCACTATCCGCTGCCTACAAGACACCATATTTTTAGTAAGATCCCTTTTGGGAACTAGCAGCCTAAGGATTGCACAGATCCACTCTAAGTGAGCATTGTAACACTTCTGTGAAGTGCAATAAGACACCTACAATCTACTGAAGGTTTTCAGTGCTTCCCACAACTTTAAATGTCCAATAAATGTCAGATTTTCCCATAGCAGGCTGCCATACATAGCTGGGGGACAGAATGCCAGCCTCAGGAGTACAGCCATGGTTACTACGAGACTGCTTGCAGATAAAACTTTCCAAGACCACGGTTTCCTGCCTGCCTGTACTTGATGTTAGACTTCAGTGTCTGAAACTAATTCAGAGCCCTGGCTATAGTGTGTGACAGACAGTTCCCACATTATTGCTTCTGTAAAGTTTTAATGATTACAGTGAGGTGGACTCCCACAGTAGCAGTCCATGTGGCTGAAGCATTTGGAATCATGGCCAGATCTCTACCACCCAAAAGATACCTACCACTCAGGTTTGGCTGCAGGCCATCCTTTACTGTAGGTGATCAGGGCTTAAACTTTTTTTTTTTCTGAACTAAGCCTAGAGCAGCAAGTTGAGTTGCAGTCTTACATGCATGCACAGCTAATGCAGAACAAAGCAGCTCTGGGTTGTTTACTGCACCAAAATGACACAGAAATGCAAAGACCAGGGATGCAACAGGAAGCACTTACCCAATGTCATCCCGGTAGACTCGAGAGATTAAAACCTCTCCTTTGTGATTATAGATGAATAAGCCTCCAATCATGGTGGAACTTTAGTCTTCACTTCCCATGTTGCTTTAATACCTGGAGCAAGAGAGGGCATATATCAGTAGGCTGCAGCAACAATTTGTAGCCAGGACTGAAGCTTAAAATTGGCAATGAAATAGATGCAGGCTTACTTCTCATTACAAAAATCAGCATGGACAGATTAAGCCTCAAGTATTAGTATCCACAGCATACCCACTGAATGTGAGAAAAAACATAGGCCTGGAACCACAAGCAAATCAAAGACCCTTTATCTCTCCAAAGACTGAGGTATCAATCAGAGGTAATTCATAGTCTTTTTGAACACAGTTCACACAAATGTTTGAGATGTCATCAAGCCTATCACCGTCTGGCAGGGGGCTCTTGGCAGCAAGTACACCTCCGTTTATCACCACTTTTACACAGTTTTTACACATCGATTTAAGAGCCTTTGCTAATCCCTAGCAGCCATACCAAGACACAGTTCAGAATCCAAACTGAGAACAATTTGCCATGAGGTACCACTGGAATGGGAGATCTCAACCATGACCCACTTGAATTGGGGTACAGTGCCTCAGAAGTTACCCTCTTAAACTGCTAATCTCCTCTTTCTTCAAAGGAAGACTTTTGGAGAGAGCTAAAAAGCTGGCAGACATTATTGATGCAGAAGACTTTTAAAAATATACAGCTACTTCACCAGATCCCATTCCTGGAGTCATATGCCCTCCTATTCACTTAGGTCCAAGTCCTAATACCCACAGCAGCAACTGCTTGGTTGGCTTAGTCCCGAGAAGAGCACTACAACTGTGACAGGGCAGGCCTTGGGATGAGCACACACATACTTCTCTGCTTTGGCACTGCAGAGCATTAGATAACAACCATCTCCACACTGCTGTTTGGGTGGGTTAGCCTACACCCACTTGTCTGGGCTGGGCAGAAAGGATAGGGAGAGGCCAGTCTAGAGACAGATGTGGACAGTGAACCGATATGTGCCTGTTCAGGAACACTGCAACAATGAAGTTAAAGTGACCCAACCTTGGATCATCTCAAAGGTCAGAAAAAAAAGAGAATACAAAAAAAATACACACATCAGAGGGACAAAGTGACTTCTGGATTATCAAGAGTAAGATATCCTTTAGAAGTTGGAATTAATAAACTGAAGTAGCTGCCCATTTGAAGGCACTGCAGATGTGAGTTCTGTGCTAAAGCAAGGTTTATAGTGCAGCTACTACTTTTAATTTTAGACAGACAAAAAAATCCCTTTTAATTTCTTAAACCTTAACACCAATATTTTTAGCTATACCTAGTGAGTCCTCACAGAAAAACATTACTCAGACTTCTCTGCTATGGGTCTTCAGCTTCCAGATGGCTGCTTCTGCTCATTAAAAGGAAAAAAAAAAAGAACCAAAAAGTCACTTGTTAAGTTAAAGTAGTGAGAAAGAGAGCAACAGTTTTCCCAAAGCTCAGTCATGAACTTTCTGGCTTTTACTCCCACATTCTGCTGGTCAAGTGTCTCTGGCTATTAACAGGCTGCCTTCTGCCACTTGTCAGTGGCTTCACATGGCACTGTCATCAACATTTTTGATGTCTGACTCTCCATCTAGCACAGAAGATGTTTTCAAATATGTTTTTCTTCCATTCCCATAACTAACACTTTATAACTTCAGAATTTACTTCCAGGACAAGCCTCTGTAACCATATTTTGTTAAGACAGAGGCATAACACTCTGTAGTAGTAGATTCCCATGTAGTTAGAGTAGGAAAAGCCTTCTGTGGCTGTTCACTGTCCCACACAGGTGGACCAAGGCTACACAGTGTAGTGGCAGCAAGGCCAGTATCCCAGAAGATAAGACAATCCTGTTGGTTAACAGAACAAAACCACTGTCTCAGATTTAAGGAAGTGGCTGTACCACAGACTCACAACTACTTACACACACAGCCCTTACACACACAGGCACGAGGAGGCCACTGAGAGATAACCTGTAGGGCTGGAACCCAAAACACGGAGAACTGAATACAGTTGCCCAACAAGTTTGGCAGATGCTGAAGCTGTAGCTCAGCAAACATTTGAAAGGTCATTCACACAGGCCAAATGATGAAAAAAATTAGCATCATTACAACAGTGAAAGCAACTTGTTACCCACTCTAGGAAATTCTTGCCTATTTACTAATTTTTTCATTCCAGATAAGAAACAAGGATGTGTTTTCAGACTGCTACAGTGTTGGCTTCCACATTCAGATATGGACTATTACAATCAAAGGTGAGGAAGAGCTCCTGTGTCCCCTTTAAGACTTGCACTGTATAGAATAGCTTCCTGAAAGGTTATGCAACTGGTCAAAGCTGGATCATAAGAATCCTACAAACCCTTTCCAGAAGAATCCTAGAAAGCACATCCTAGTCTTAAAAATAAAAAATAATCTCCCTCTTGGGTTTTAATGCTGCTTAAGTTATTTGTTTCACTATTTTTAGCATAAAGGAAACGTCTGCTTTGATGAGCAACAGGATCAGACACACAGCATATACAAGACAAAGCCTCCTGCCAGCATGACAAGCCAATCACTTTCTCAAAAAGCCTTGAATTTTTGCTATTTTACTGTAAAACATGTAGAAGACTGCTGATCAAGCTTAGCACTGGAAATTAAAAGTCTCCTCTTAGGAAGATCTACAAACTTTAAATGTTGACTGAGATAATGAGGCTTTGCTTTCTCATGTCAGGTTAGAACATACTCTGTAATAGCTTCACTAAAGTTACTGGCAGAAATCAGCATTTTTAATTGCATCACAGTACTAGGCAGCAGAGCCAACTGCTTCCTCATCTTTTATGTTAGTAAAAACATGTTAGATGGAGAGCAGATACAGCATGATTCAAGGGCTTTCAGTCTTTAAAACATTCTCCATCAATGCAGTGAAATTCTAGGCTTCTTCCTCATACAAAATAAACTGGGAGCTGAGTTCAAGCCTCAAACTTTCTATGTAAGGTTAGTTCCTGGCTCCAGCTTCACTGGTACATTTAAGAGCTGCATTGGTTCATACTGCAGAGCTGTTTGCTCAGTGTATTGTCTCCAATGTCACCAAGGAAGGGGCAGTCAGGTAACAGAGGACAGGTCAAGAAAACATTCCCCAGGAGATCCCCCTGTAATGGCTTTTTTATTTTAGAACTCTCAATGAATGTCTTAAATATGTGCCCAGTTTCCTCTCAGCAGCAGCATCCCAGGGCAAAAACAAACAAACCAACAAACCACACTACAGTTTTTTTATAATCACTGTACAAAACATCCTCCTTTTTGTTTTAAGCCTGTTTTTTCTTCCTTACCCCTGCTTTGTTTAATGGTCTCCAGTTCAAGTGCAGGAAAAAGCAATTAAGAACTAGCCCCCATACTCTAATCTCCAGGCCACTCAGGATTTTGCAAATCTTCTCCACTGCATCTATTACCCTTTACCCAGAATGAGATGTTCCCACCTTATTCAGTTTGCTCTTCACAGGGAAACTGCTTTATGCTCTTGTCCTTCTTAGTGCCTTCCTCTAAATGCTTTGCTTCTGGAAGTGAGCACAAAACTGCACAAGTTTTTCAAGATGTAAGCAAAGCACGATAAAGACAGTATGACAACCACATATCCCCTGCTTTGATCTGTTTCTAGTGGTTCTTGATATTTAACTTACATTTTCAAACCACCACTCAGCAAGAAGCTAACTATTTCATCACTTATCCTTACTCTAAGATCACAATGAATTCAGTCTTCAAGCTGATTAACTGCATTACAAGTACTGCTGGAACTGCCTTTGCTCCTTCATCTACCCACCTCCTATATGCACCAATGTACCATTATGTATCTTGAATTCACGGTGCCATTTTATAGTCCCATCTGCACCTCTTCGATCTACTTTGCCCTTACTGCTTTGAATACTCTCATATCTACACACATGACTACTGACTAGGAGTACTCTTAATGCAAATCCTTGTTTGGTACAAAACAGAAGTACACAGAGATTTGCCACCAACCAGCAGATGGGTGTTAGCTGTGCTACACTGGCAACGCAGCTCGATACCAAACTTGCTCAGAGTCAGAAGTGACTGGCTCTGTGCTGTGTCAGCCCCTGGTTAATATACGAGGTGATACTTTTCCTTACTACAGATTTAGCCACGAGATCAGGACCATTCTGCCAGTTTGTTTTATAATGGCAGCCTACCAGCATAAATATACCCAAGACAGGCACCAGCATTATTTCATGTGTAGCAGCAGCCTGCCTCCATACCAGTTACGATCCTCCTCAAGCCTGAAAGAACCCACAATTCTACAGCTCTACAAATTAAACCTGAATTCACATTTAAGTACAATTTATCTAACTTGATTTGTGTCAGACAATTGGTAGAGTGTTTCCAGGTACCAGCAAAGTCACATGAGTTAAAAACAGTGAATACAAGGAAACAGGTTTAGATGACTGACCCAACTGCACCAGCTATCTGTAGCAGCTGAAGGACACACCCAGTATCAACTCTTGCTGCACTCCCATCTAATGGCATCAGGGACCAAGGAGGTCTCAACTGCACAAGGTATTTAACAC
The DNA here is from genome assembly GCF_009829145.1 of Chiroxiphia lanceolata. Lineage (NCBI taxonomy): Eukaryota > Metazoa > Chordata > Aves > Passeriformes > Pipridae > Chiroxiphia > Chiroxiphia lanceolata. The sequence continues at coordinate 9,278,599 of NC_045646.1, forward strand.
ATTTATAAGCAGATCTCCCTTGCTCCTGCTTGACTTCTGAAGTTCAGCATCTCGAAGAGTTCCAAGCATCACAAGCATAGACAGCACAATAGAATCAACACAGCTTACAGCACTTACTGCTTTCTGTCAGCCTTCACCAAGTTTGCCCACAACGGGAGTTCAGGGAATACGGACAACGTTCCAGTCTTTTGTTCAAGCCTCGCATTACATCCCTGCGAGACACAACATCAGAGTGACCGCACTCCAACTCCACTACAGAATACTTCCCTCAGCTCATGGAAGCATGTCCACACAGCTGGACACTCAAGAGGTGGACTGACAAGAGCAGAGATCTATGAACAGAGAAGAAAGCTATACAAAGGGCTGCATGCAAAAGAAAGTTGCTTAAGCTTAGCAAGAAGAATGGCTCTTTAAGATGACAATGGCTCTCCTTGAAGTGGCTGCAGTGAAAATAAACCTGCTTTGTTTTGATCCTCCTTTGTGCTTCAGTACAAGTTTCACAGATACTCCTTTCAACTATTTCAAGGTTTCACTGCAACTAGAATGAGGATTTTAGTGGTACTATTCAGACATGGTATGATCTTCCACACATTTTAAAACAATTAATAGTTTTCTTTACAGATCAGCTTTGGAAGTGAAAGATCCTAGTGCTTGCAGTGGTTAAGAACTGCAGGGAACAGGGTTCAAATTATATTGAGACTGACATTCAGTGACTCATGGCTGCTGGAATCAGAAGGCCCCAGAATAAGAAATCCACCACAGGAGATGGGTTCATCTGCTCTCTGTGCATTAGCGACATGACTCAGAAAGCATTGCTCAATCAGCTTTCAATGACTCATTCTGCTCCTCTCCACAGTCAGCCTTTTCTAGGGAGATTGCCCTACACTGCTTCTGAGCTTCCTCAGCCTAATACCTCACTGTCAGACACAGCTTAAGAGCAAAGCCCACCATTTCTTTGTTTATCACCAAATGCCTGGAAACCAGGATGACTCTAGCTGAAGCCTTTGGGTTAATGATCTATCAACTGCATTTTCAGAGCTTTGCAGCTCCACTCCTTCTGTTTCACCAGCTTGAACATATGGTGACTCGCTCCACACTGGTAGCTACAGTCCTGTTTTCTAGTTCCAGTATGGATGGATTTCTTCCAGTTAAGTTACAGAGATGATCCACATGTATGTTTAACTCACACCAGTTGGTGACTAATCACCTCAATTTAGAAAAACAGCCCTCTCCCAATACACTCTGCATTCTTCAAGCAGCTACCCGGGTAGGAATGAGATCTAAAATCTGAATGCAGCTCCTACAAACACCTAAGGCCAGTATGCTTCCTACCCTCCTGCCAAGTGCTCACATTCCCATATACTTCTATTTCAACCCATAAATAGAAAAGGATCATGAAGAACATCATAGACAGACCACATACTTTTACATAACTTATAAACCCACTAGGAGTTAAGATGACATGGAAATGACTTTCCAGAATACCTTTTCACTTCAGTGAAGATGAGAGCATTAAAATACACCTTTAGAGCAACTGTGGCACAGTTACAGCTTTAAGACAGCCAGCTACAAAAAGAGAATGTGCATAAAACCAAGTGTCTGGGATGCAGATTTGAATGCATTTCAGCAGTTACGTAACAGAAAAGCAGCAGGATTAGCTGGACCTACAGTGACTGACATGGTAACAGGCACTTCCTCGAGAATCAAGCATACTTGTCTCAAATCATGCCCCACTGCTCTCACTGTGCAGGGGATGTGCATTAAGGAGAGTCTCTCTCTCAAACCATCACAACACGATTGATGAAGCCCCAGAAGTCAGTCTGCAGCAGGTGAGCTGCAGACCAAGGGAGCCCATAAAGCACAGTATCTGAAAACCTGGTTTTGTCCACTGAATCCATCAGAGATGGAAAATGCTGTGTTTTTTAGGTCTGACCTAAAAACAGGTGGTTCTCCAGAAGCCAGACTTTGCCTTTTCAGGCCTACACTGTGCCAGCCACTTGGAATGTGTGGGTGCAGTCAGGAGCACAGGGCCAGGCAGCAGAATCCCGTTGCTGGACTGTCAGTAGCTTCACATATTCTGGGATGCAACAAGTGGCTGAACTGGGAGCTACCTAGTGAGACGATGCACTAAACCTGTATTTAGCAAGTTGAGATTCAGCTGGTCCCTCCTGCAGCATGTAAGAGCCCAGCCTTCGTCTTCCATTTCCTCTTCATCAATTCTGACTTAGAATAGCTGTAGAAAAATGAACAACATGCAGCACGGAGCTTTCTTAGACTAAACAAGGCACACATAAAGAATCGACCAACCAGCACAGTTTGTTCCCTCTGGAGCAGTTTGTTTGTATCTGCAGCAACTCTTCCAGAAACCACAGCGCACAGTACCAATCCTCCAGTTCTGTCCAGTGCATTAGCCTCCCATGGTGTCCCTACTTGAGAAGCCAGAGCATCACACCAGAAACAAGATACCACTGTAGTACCAGTCATCCATTCATTAGGGTATGAAAGACAAAACTAAATTCTAGCCTAAATCCCAGATATACAGATATTCAAACAAGTTAAATTCTCGAATACATTTGTCCCATAACCTGAGATCTTTCAGATGACACCACATAGACCACTAATCCTTCCCTGCACCAGCAGGGACAGGGGTAGCTTCAACCTATATCACATGCTTTGGAACACAGTTCTCCGCCTTTTGTAACTGTATTTGCACAAATGAAAACAAACAAACAAACAAAGCTGATCTTCTTAAATTCATTGCTGAGGAAAACCAGTGAATTTTGAGTCAGCTTTCTGCAGTGGTAGAAGGAACATGGCTGCAGTAACTGCAGCTGCAGGTCCAAGGCAAGAGATACTTAGTTGTTCTAGCTCTAAAAGAATGAGGTACTGTCTGGAGGAAACATGTCATTATCAAAGTAACGTGCCTATAGTCTAATGGTACCAAGGTCACCATAAATTTGGGGTGCATACTGGCACTTCTGTCTCAGGAAAACACAGTTGTTTTTATCTTTCCACATCAGTTTCTCTAAGCCCAATGCACGCAGAATCTGTGGAACTCTTGAGCCAGGTCTGGCTGCATCTGATCAGCAAATCCTCTGTGTCCTCTCTTCAGAGGTGCAGTGGTGACACGGCAGCTCAAGAATAACTGCTCAGGAGCAGAGTCACTGCAGGGACAGTTCTTACACTGCCAATAAAAGAATGTAACTACAGGTTCACATTACGACCCCAACAGCCCCAGGATTTGATGAGCACCAGTAGCATCCTGATGGTGCAGAGTGCATTTGTCCTTTCATTTTAGGAGGCAACTTTGGGATCAGCTGTCTTTTCCAAAGCCAGCTGTGCCAGTGCTATTCTCACCACAGAGACACCTCTCCAGGAGAGTCTGGCACTACAGGTGGGGAAAATAAGCATGAGGCATGATCTGCCTGTTACCTTCAACCAGTCACTGACAGAGCAAGCCAAGGGGGCTGTATGAGCAGGGCTGAGGGGACTCCTGCTCACCTGCAGAGCCATTTTGGTCACAGCCCCACGGTGATACAGGCCATGAGCTTCACTGAGTCCCCTGTGCCATCAAGTACAGGATACAAACAAACAAGGTTATCAGCAGTGAGCCCAAGACCCAGCTACTTGGACTTTGTCACTCCCATTAAGGGGGCTGCAAGTTTCCCACAGCACAGACAACACTTACTTTGAATAAAAAAGGAATGCTGATTTCTGTAATCTACAGAGCACATCCAGAAAACAGCAATCACAAGTCAGTGAATAAGCTGGTGTAAAGCAACCAACCCCTTTAGTAGTCTATTAAAAGACAGTTTGGGTTCTGACTTAACAGCAAGTAAGACTTCTGTGCATTAATGAGCTTATCTAACTAAGCAGTTCAAGGTACATTAGCTGCTCGAATTCTCATCCAGGAAGAAACCAAGAGAAGTACTGAAGCTCTTGAGGGCAAATCACCAAATGCAACCATTTCTGCATTCCAGAAATCAGTATGAACTTGGACAAGTGACAACAGTTGAAGCAGGAGGAGGGTTAGTCAGGCTGCTCTGGCAAACTGGACTTGTTGGGAAAACCCATCCTTTCAGGCTAGCGCTAGCCAATATCAACCCAAAAGGCTTAAGGCTCATAACGATGCCATCACCCCACCAGCTAATCCAAGCACCTAAGCTTTGCTTAGAGGGCTGCATTAGTCACTTTCCCGGAGGCCAAGGGCTGCACTTGGTTTTAAACAAGAGTAGTTGCAATCACTTCATCCTGGGAAAGACAGGCTGCATAATTTACTTAAGGGGCATACCCTGAGCTAAAGAGCTCCTGAGATAAACCCATCAGTTTCAGAGAAACTGTCCCTATTTTAAACCCAATCCCATAAATCCCCATAGCCAGTGGGCAGGAAGAGAAGCACGTTCTCTTACCAGGCTCTCCTCCTACAGCCTCCTTCTGCGTGCCATGCAGCACACAGCCAGTCTGAACAGTAACAAGAGATAAATACTGACATGGGGAAACACGAGAAGCTCCCTTACTCTGCTAAAACATCACAGGAACAGCATTAACACACCTCTCCACCTTATTTTGATCACAACCTTATCTGAATGGCCCCAATGCCTTCTAATTCTACCAGTTCTAAAGTCAGTCTGAAGCAAATTCTGCTTGCTTTTCACTCCTGAGCCAGAAACCTGAACAGTGACTTGCTTTCTGTTCGTCTTCTGACAGAAGAGGGTAGAGGCACAGAGTGCAGTTTGAGTAAGAGCTTGTATTCTGCAGACCACTAATGGTCTAGGTGCCCTGACTTGCCAGCATTTCTCTCTCTACTGTTACTGGAGAGCAGATAACTGCATTTCACATTCTGTGCCTCTGCCTGCAAGCTTTTAGCTGAGCTGCCAACCTCCCACCAAGATCAAAATAATACATGACTTGCCAGTAACTTTTGACTCCGTAGGTCACTCACTAAAGGCAAGAAGCTGACTCTGCCTTTCAGACCAATTATATTTTGGCACCAGAGGCTGCACTTTTCTCCATCCTCCAGTTAACCCTAAGAACAGCCTTTAAATACTCTAATGGTCTTCAGCAGTATAAACTTAGAAAACCAGTGCAAGACATTGTGCTGCCAAAGATAGTCTTGGTTTTACTACTTTTTGATGCAGGGATGAGACAAGAAAAGTTTAATTAAGGGTCACAGGAAGTTTCTTTACAAAGCCCATTTTGTTTAGTGATTGTTCCTGCTCCACCAAAAAGAAAACAAACCTACAACAAAACCAACAGAGATAGTATCAAACTGGAGTGCATTCCCAGTCCTCTTTTGTTTGAAAGAACTCAAGATGTAACCCTGTAGAGCCTCAAGACTCAACTCTCCAAGTACCAGAACTGTGCTCTCTCACTCAGGAGGAGGAGGAAGAGCCGGCCATGATACCCTTCAAAGGCATCTCCAATCCTCTCCCTGGAACATGGCCACTCTGCAGCCCAAAGAACACCAGGTATCTTTGTCACTAGATGTCAGTCAGATGGCATTTCCTACAGAAGAGGAGAGATGCCTCCCTTCTGACAGAAAAAATATGGAAGTAGACAGACTGGCAGCATCTCTTCAAATTTGAGATTGTCCCTCCAAGCAAAACTCACAGGAACACACACAGTTTTTACTGTAGGAAAAAAAGACTAGCTACAGCTCTGACAGCATTCAAGCAAACGTTGCCCAATCAGACACCACATGAGCCCATATACAGTTAGAAGCCTGCAATACCTAGACTTCTGAGCCACAGAAGCCATCCAGACTCACCTATCTGGGAAAGTTCCAGGCTCAGATTTTGGCAGCCTGAGGCTAAAACTTGATAGCAGCTTTGTCATACTAAAGCAAGCAGAAAACAGATCATGGACTCACACACCTTATGGAGAGAAGACTAGATCAAAACCCAGTCATTTCCCGTTGGGGAGAGAGGTTAACTGTACTGGGCAATAAACACAGGCTGTGTTTCCTGCAGCTTTCCCAAATCCAAAAACCTCGCCCAGGGAAGAATGGAAGTCGAAACCCATCTAAGAGAGCTGTTGGATGGGAGCCTCAGAACAAGCAGTTCAGCATCAGCGACGCTGCGTTCTGCCTCAGCAGGTTTTCCAGGGAGGAAGCAAAGGGTGCAAGCCATGACCCAGCTAATTCACGTTTGGATCAGCAGTACAGGCAAATAATTTTCGGTAAAGTTCCGGCCAGATCTGACTGAAAAAAACCTTTGCTCAAGCTGACCTGACACATCGGTGCCGGCCTTCCTGTGCCACACACAGCCCGACTCCGTCCCCACCCTCACCAGGTGCAGCACCGCAGGACTGCCACACAGGTATTCCCGGCGGAGAGCTCATTAACAGAAGCAGTTAATAAGCCCCCTCAGCCCCAAGCAATGTGCGACAGTGGGGTCGCCCAGCACCCCCTCAGAGGGGGCTAAGGAAAAGCCCTCTCGGGGGAGCCCCACCTTCCCTCCCGACTGCAGACTCGCTCCCGCTCCCGTCCCCACGGGCAGCCGGCGGGGACCTCGCCCTGCAGCCACCCCCCGCCCCGGGGAGGCCCGCGGACCCCCACCCTCGGCCAGCGCCCACGGAGCCGCCACCCGCGGTGGCTCGGCCACTGCCCGGCCTCTCGCGGCAGAGGGAGCCCGGCCGCAGGCAGCTGCCCGGCGGAGGGCCGGGGACCGCGCAGCCCCGCGGGGAGAGCGGAGCGCGACCCGGGGTCGCCTCACCTGCCGCCGCCGCCGCCGCTGCCGCCCCGCGCCCAAGATGGCGGCGCCGCCCCCCCTCGTCCCGCGCCCCCCCCGCGCACTGCAGAGCCGCCGCGCGCGCGCCCCGCCCGCGCCCCGCCACCGCGCATGCGCCGCCGCGGGGGGGGGGGCCCGCGCGGTGGGGATGGGAAGGTCGTGTGCGCGCGCGGGGCATGCCGGGAGTTGTAGTCCGGTCGCGGGGGAAGGACAGCATGGTGGCTGCGCTCAGCCAGGGGATGGGCAGGGGGAGCGCACGGGCAGGAAGCTGCGCCCCCCCACGCACAGGCCTGAGGTCGCCATGCCCTTCCACGGAGCTGGTGGCTCCTGTTGGCCCCGCACACAGGCATTCCCCCTTCCGCCCTCGCAGCGCTGCGCCCGCGGTGGAACCAGCCGCTGATTCTCCCCGCAGTGCTCCCGCTGGAAACGGGGACCCCGGGAGCCCCGAGCGCCCGCGGGCAGGATTCGCTGCGCGGGGTGGGGGAAGTAGGACGCCGGGCCCGGCACCGGCTCAGACCGCAGCCGCCCTCGGCACCCTGGCAAGAGGCAGCTGGAACACCGGCACAGAGTGCCCTCATCCCGCCGGGATCTCGCTTTAGAGCAAAATGCAGGAGGGCCGAAGAGGCTGGGGGGGGGGGGGGGGGGAAACAACGAACGACACAAGGCAGGAGTCCAATAAAACTATGTTTATAAATAAAAACAAGGAGATTGGTGTTGTTTTTATAAAACCCAGTGGGTAGGGCAGGGCGAGGGGTGAGCAGTGGCCAGGGAGGCTGCTGGGGACAGGCTGACTCCAGCGGGCAGAGGGGAAGGAGAGACTTCAGGGAGTCAGGGAGATGAACGGATGGCGTGTAATATCTGGCAGAGGGGCTGCAGGGGGAACGCAGACCCCCGAGGGAGCAAAATACATTTCATCTCCATCATATAAAAATCGCAAACACAAGAAAGACCTAAGGAGGCAAAGCTTGCCTGGTGAAAGCCACGGTGTGGCAGGAGGAGAGGGCGCCGAGGCGCCAGCACCAACAGCAGCAGGGTCGAGCATGTCCATACTGTACCGTGCTTGGCCCTGGGCATGGGGAAGGGACTGCCCCAGCCCGAGGCACATCTCTGAGTACCCAGAAGAGAAAAGAAGAAGGGCAGGGAACGCTGGAGCAAATACTCAACTGTCCTGGTAGATCTGCGGGCAATGAGCCCAGAGGCCACGGTTCAGGCCACAGTCTCCCTTCCCAGAGAGCTTGTGTTGCCACCAGGCACCACTCACAGCAAAGAGGGAACAGGGTTGTCCCAGAACCTTGTCCCTCCTGGCAGCCAGGCCAACAGCACTCGTGGCACTGGGCAGATGGGGAGGCAGACTCAGATCCCTTCGTAGGGCAAATACAGGGGACCTCTACGTTTCCCCAAAGCATGAAAGCAAACCAGTTGTGCCCCTTCCTTGCCTTCTAAGTCCGTCCAGGCCCTTGAAGGTATCACATTGCTGAGCAGCAGCGCGACAGCAGGAGGGAGAAGGCCACAGCTGCCACTGCCAGCCCCAGGCATGGGACAGCCCCTACAAACGGGACAGGCAGCAGCACATCGCAGGCAGGAGGACAAAGAGCAGGACGGAGGGAGCAGAGCTCTGCCCTTAAATGCCCCTAAAGTACCCAAGGGCAGGTGTAGGACACTGAGTCACGTAAGAGACTGGGCACAGACACTCACCACCGCTCTGGGCTGGACACAGAGGTACAGCCCCAGCCCTGAGGCCTGGGCAAGGAGAAGGAAGGTCCTGCCATGGCGTAATGTCAGGCTTGGACCTGGCCCAATATGTGGGCAAGAGAAGGGAAGCAAGAGGGAAGTGGCAGCATCTCTCCACTCCCTGGAGGCACTGAAGCCCTGGAACATTCATGCATTAGCCAAAAGGCAACTACAACGGGATTTAAAATACATATATAAGGCTGGTCCCTGCTCCCCTCTCAGGGCTGTGGGAAGGGCAGGGCATCTTCCGCGAGGGGGAGGAAAGAAGCCATCTTCAGCGCCATGCGTGCCCAGCGCCCCTGGAGCTCCGTGTCCTGCTGTCGGGCCACGCCATGCTCCAGCTCTCCCCCCCACGGGCGGCAGGCTCAGAGAAAGTCAAACACCCCGTAATTCTTTGCTGCTTGACAGAAGAAACACAAAAGGGTGAAAAGAAAGAAGAGATATTTAGGGCGGAAGGACCGAGGCAGCAGCGACACACGGGCAAGCAGCACAGGGCGCTGGGACGGATGCGGATTAATGGGGTTAGAGAGGATGGCAGAAGGGAATTACCATTGGCAATACACAAGTCTGGTGATGGGATGGGCTGGCAGCACCCAGCAGGCCTGCCAGGCCTGTCCACCCCACTCGAGGAGGGATTAGAATCAAGGTTTAGTTCCATTTATTATTTTTTTCCCTTTTTTCTTTTCGTTATCAAGACAAAAAAAAAAGAACAAAACAAAAAAGAAAAACAAAACAAAAAAACCCCAACAAAACAAAATCAAAAAAAAAAGGGGCGAAGCCAGGGCTGGTCCTAGGAAACAAACGACGGGGACAGAGGGGGGGAAGGAGGGGCAGCAGACAGACAGGGGATGGGCGCTTCACATTACATCCACAAAGAACTCACTGGGGTTGCCCATGGCCATTCGGAAGGACTGTCTACTGGCTGTCAGTTCGGGGGGCACAGAGGCCAGGTCACGGCCCGGCGGCGCCCCGGGGGGCCCCATGGCTGAAGGTGGTGGAGGCATCAGCAACATGGGGGGGCTGAAGAGAGGGGGGAGGCCGGGCGGCCCGTAGGACTGCTGGCTGTGGTGGCTGCGGATGCTGTGAGCCAGGGAGTGCTGGCTGCGCTGGCTGTGCTGGCTGGCCGGCACCGAGCGCTCGCTGGCCGCGCGCTCACGCCTCATGCTGCTCCTCGTGGTGTGGTCTGACTCGCTCCCGCTGCCACCTGACTTCGACTCCCCGGTCTTCTCTCTCTCCTTCCTCCTCTCGCTGCCGCTGCGATTGGAACCACTGCTCCGGCTCCCTGCGAAGCGCACGAGACAAGGTTAGGTGGCAGCTCAGGCAAGTCAGGAAGAGCGGATGCTCCTCCGGCCAAGAGAGAACTACAGCACACTCCAGCACAGCCATCTGCCAGCACAGTCTGTGCTCTCAGTCTCTTTTCAACTCCAAGTCCCACAACCCTTCTGAGATGGCTTTTAAACATCTTTAAAGCCTTTTCCTGCTGCTTCCCAGTACTGAACAGGGCACCTGCCCACCCTCAGGCATATTTTAGTCATTTTTACTCACCTTCACTGTGCTGGCTGCCTGCACTGCCCCCTCCGTAGCTGTAGCCTGGGTCAGGGAAGCCGGGATGGGGGTTGTACGGATGAGGCGGTGGATACTGATACGGGAAAGCCATAGGCCAGGGTGCGGCTCCTGGATGGGGGAGCGGAGCCAAAGTGTCCTGATCGGAGGCACCGCTGGAGCCGTCATGATCGTGAAGAGACAGATTAGCCATGTCTGCAAGAAAGCAGAGAACAGGGGTTAATCCAAGCAGAAAGACAACCACGTGTGATGAAGCAGCTCCCCGTCCAGTCTTTGCTGATGGACAAGGACAGGATATGCAAAGAGACACAAGAAGTTGGCACTCTCCTTGCTAGTCAGTGCCACCATTTGTGCTTCCTGGCTGGACAACAGCCAGGCTGCCTGAGTCCAAGCTGCCACTCTAATACAGGGACCAGCTTGGTGGGAAAGAACCACACCAGAGCTACAGGCTCACCCTGCCAATTCCTTTCCCCATCCCACTTTTTTGAGAAGAATCCAGTTGCCTGAGCACCAACCCCTTGCCAGCACTGGAAGTTTAGAGCCTGGAGACAGTCAGTAAAGATTAAGACTCTTCTAGGGCTGCCCAGGAGCAAAGATCACACAGTAGGTGACACTGTCAACGCTGCTTCCAACTTCACTACCCCAGCAGCATGACAAGGGAGCTGGGATATTTTTTATTGGTCTCTTAACAAGGTCTGTAGAATAAGGGGCCCAGCCTGATGCCAATGGCTATAGATGTGTCTCCACAGTGTCATCAGAGCTCTGCAGGACCTCTAACCCTCCATCCTCTCCCTCCCACCCATGCCAAGGGCCATACTTCCACAGAGGTCCCCGAAGATGTAATAGCACTGCTCCGAGAAGGTGATCTTGTTCACGGTGTGTCGGATGTAGCCAGCCTTCAGCAGATTGCTGGCATATTTGCGGGATTCACGGCGGTCTGTAAAGCCCTCCACATGGTGGTAGAGCCAATCCACCACATCTGAACCTGCCACCAAAAGTAGAGTTAGACATGGCAAAAGAGTGGAAGACAGTGGCTCTTGAGGCAGCGAGCCACACCAGAGCCAAGAAAAAGTGGGCCAAAGGTGAAAAGGGGCCACAAAGCCAAGGGTCCAATATGTGACTCTGGCTTGGTCAACAGTTTATGGTGACAGAGATGCTCCCTTGGACATCTGCTTGGAAAACAGGCCACCCAGTTCCCAATCCCTGCCTCTGTTGCAGGCAGCACAGTCTCTTACCAATGAAGGCGTTGGGGATGGTAATCTTCAGCCACATGCGGTCACGCACCTCGAGGCCTGACTCTGGTGAGGCCATGGCTTTGACAATGGTGGCCATGTCACTGTGGATGGACAGGTGAAAGTCATCGAGGCCTGTGGTGTGGATGAAGGAAGGGAGGCAGAGGTGAGAGAGGACAGAAAAGACAAAGGGGCCACATGGAAGCATCACACACGGGAGGAATGGGCCAGGGAACAATACATCGCAAACAGCCTTGGGGCACATGCTGTGTAAGCCCCCTTCCCATGTTATCTGTCACATCAGCCATTTCCTCTTGGGAAAAACCCAGGCAAGAGTCACAAACTTACAACAAACTCCTGGCTTTTTGCCTCACTTGGGCTTTCCAGACCCTTGCTTCAGGGCTCTCTATACCAGAATTATCCAAAACCTCCAGAAAACAACCAAAAGAGCCCTGTGCTCAGCAGGACCCTGCCCCACTGCAAGGCTCTTTGCTCCCAGCTGCCTCCTCCATCCTGCCCTATCTGCTGTTTGGGAGGGCAATTGCTCCAGGGACATGCTGAATCCCTCTGGCCCCGCATTCTCAGACGCTAACCCTGACTGGTCTGAGCCTTTCCTCTGCATCTGCCACAGCTCCTAATTGCACCCAGGCTCCTCTACTCTCCTCACATAGAAAAACATGGTATTATTTCATTCAGGCAGAACTCCCACCGATCCAAGTGCCTGCCTGTCAAGAGCTGTCTCCTTCCCAGTCCCTTGGCAAGGCAGACTTTGCCCACCCCAGCTATCCCCAGGCAGATGTATTGCTCCCTTCACAGCACAGTGAAGGTGAAGAGGCTGTGCAGTGGGCAGAGCACGGAGGCACAAGGACTTACGTTCGGTCTCTGGGATGGAGCTGGTGATGGAGGAGCTGGTGGAAGTGATTGTGCTCATGGATGGACTCATACCGTACGCTGGGTAGGTGCCAGTCATCGCTGCCGTGTGAGACACCCAGGCTGCCGGGTCGATGGGCCGGATGGGCTCACCTACCAAAAAGAAAGAGACAGTTGGTAGCTGGAAGAAATGATCACATCATCAAAACAACCTCTGGGGAGGGACAGGGACTCAGCACAGCCCATTCCATCCCCAGTATCTGCCGGGACTCACCCGGATCGGAGCATGGAGAGTCTGGCCCAGCCCAGATCCGCTGGGGAGCAACTGGGAGAGAAAGAAGAGAGGGAGGGTCAGCAGGAGAGGTGCAGAGGGAGAGATCCCCCTATGGCTCAAGGAGGGGTTTCTCTTTCCTCTGGCGCCCCGAGCAAGTGACCCCCCTGCCCCAGTGAAACGCGTCCCCAGCGTGATGTGGGAAGGAGGGCTGGGCTTATGGGCATTTTGGTCTGGGAATAGGACATAGCAGCCTCCTAAAAGGAAAGCTGTACCCCATCAAACCCCAATTCAGTGCCACGTGGAGTCAAACACACAGGGGAAGAACAAGACAACATCCAAGTAAGTGCTTAAGGCAGGGCTCTCACATGAGCTGGGCACCAGCGTTAAGGGTGGGTCAGCTATCCACTTACTCCTGGGTAACGAGAAGCAGCCCCGCGGGCTGGGGTCCCAGCACTTAGCCACCGTCAGGGTGATGGGCCTGCAACAAAAAGGTGAGAGTTAGAACCAGAGCCTGGTGGCACAAACCCCTGCATGACAGATGGATCCTGTGGGCTGGCTCTCTCCTGGGAGACAGGGAGAAGCTGGCAGTAAAATGTCCTCGTTCCAATCCAGCTACAGGTTTCCTTAGTGACATGAACAAAATGATATGACCCTGGCTGAGGGTTGCTGATGACCCAAATAGAACAGAGAATCAAAGAACAGTTTGTGTTGGAAAGGACCTTTAAATGTCATCTATTCCAACCATCCCTGCAATGAGCAGGGACCCGACATCCCCACAAAGAAAGGAGCACAGACCCCAATTCCCTGCCATTCTGTTGGCCGCAATTCTTGCTTTGGGTATGAAAACCCAGGAATCAAAGCAACACCAAAAACCTAAGTTCTGAGCTTCTGCAGAGCCACTGGCAGAGGTGGCTGAAGACATGACTCACACACCCCAAGCACACACTGTACGGCTGTCCCTGGAGGTAAGGAACAACCCGAGTACTTACCCCGGCTTGTGCACAATCTCCCTCAGCACCCGCACAGCATCATCGTTGCTCATGTTCTCAAAGTTGATGTCATTTACCTGCAAACGACACAAAGAAGTGAGTCCCAGAGATGTGACCAGAGGCTGAGCTCCCCACTCAGCTCAGCAGTGACTCAGCTTCCCTCTTCCAAGCACAGCTTCCTGGATTTAGCCTGCCAAAATTTGCAGGGAGGCTTCTGGGTCTTTTCTTACTGCTTTCCCAGGCCCAAAGATGGAGATATGTGGGCGTGAAGTACCTGCAAGAGCATGTCCCCCGGCTCAATCCTGCCATCAGCTGCCACAGCGCCACCCTTCATGATGGAGCCAATGTAAATGCCTCCATCACCACGCTCATTGCTCTGTCCCACAATAGAAATGCCCAGAAAGTTGTATTTCTCTGCAGGGATGGAAAGAGAAAGCAGTAAGACACCACAAAGCAGCAGGCACAACTAGACCTAACCTCAGACAAACCACGTACTAACTATGGTGGCTTGCACCCCTGTCCCAGAGAGATGTCCCGGGACATAGAGAAACTCTTGAGGGACCAGTGCTTAAAGACAAGCCACTTTTCTACAGAATTCATGTCTTCACTCCTCCCCCATATGTTCTCTTTGCCCCCTCCCCAGTTCCCTGTACACCACCCAATCCCACTCTGGAAGGACTGTAGGCTCCATGCACACCTCCCACTCACCCATATTCAGCGTGACTGTGATGATGTTCAGAGACATGGTGGAGTCTGTGATGCTGCTGAAGGACGATGACTGCAACGTAAGTGAAACATGAGATGTCCTCCTGTGCCTCAGCAACTTTCCCAGCCCCAGCTTCCTCCACTTGTCTTTCCTCTCTGCCACTCCCTGTGGCACCACAGCCCCCACCCACAACTCCACTCTTATGCTGGGAGTTTTGCAGAGCCAGAGAACATCAGCCATGATCCTTGTGAGCTCTCCACAGCCAGGACAAGGCCTGTGCTCCCAGCTCTTGAGGCTACATTGGCCCAGAAAATGTTTACAGCACTTTATGAAGTCTCAGCACTTGGACACCAACTGTCACAAGCTGTGACCACAACAAACACAGCTGAATCCCTGAGAGGGATCCACCAGGCAGCCCACCTTGCCCTGCACTGTCCTCCCCAGGATCCCTGGCCCCTCCCTGCATACCCGCTCGATGCGTGGAGCCTTCTGTTTCCGCCGGCGCCGCTTGTGCCTCCTCATGAGACGGGAAGCACTGCTTTGCTCTGTTGAACTGCTAAACCTGCAGGCAAAAGCAAGAATCAGCTCTCTTGCTGCCAGGGTTGTGACTGGCAGCAAGAGAGCCATGGAAATAGCACAAGGAATAGAGGACTGCAAGGCAGAGGGGAGAACATGCACACGGGGGACAGACAATAGTAGAGATGGCTGCTGGGTGAGACAGGGGCAGGTCTGAGCCCAGGACTACTGTGCCCTGCAGTGGCATCTCTCTGCGCTGGGAGGAAGGGGGAAGTTAGTGTTTCTCCAGGACCTAAGCTCTCCTACCTGCTGGTGGAGTCATCTTCATCTGAATCAAAGAAGCTGGTGGTCTCCAGCTCACTGCTCATGAGTGTGGAGGAGCTCTCGTACCCACCCAGGTCTCGGCGCCGCTCTCCCTTCACAGTCCCATTCACCCTGGGTGCTATGAAAAGACAAGACTCAGTGTGCTTGACACAACCCCTTCACCTATGCAGGGCTCATGGCAGCCTTCTCAGAACAAATCTGGCTATCAGACAATCCAATCTAGCGCCATCCAGCTCCTAGTCTATCCTGGGATCAGATCCATTTTCTGTGGGATACTTTTATCACTATCAGATGGGGAAGAGGCTGATGGGCCACTAGGAACAATGCTGCTAAACTTGTGGAAGACTTGCAGCTGTTTCCTTGGTAAAGCAAGAAGCAGCATGGAGTGGCCAGGCTACAGCACACTCTGCTTTTCAACTATGAAGGACTGAGGCACTACTGTCTCTGCTTGAGGCTTCTACAGGAGACATCTCCTTTGACCCCAGAGTTCTGATGCAACATAGGTGTTAGCTCCTGCCTCCAATGTGAGGCTACAGCTCTTCTAAGGGCCATAAAACAGCCCTTCTAAGATGGTAAGGTACTGCAAAGCAGAGAAAACTGCCCAAAGTCTGGAGCTGGTGCCCGCACCATGCCCCAGCCATGCCCTGCAGAGCTCTTGCCATGTTACCAACACTCACCATGCTCAGGCCCATCTGTCCGACGAGGTCGTTCCCTTTGTGAGGACACCACTGAGTCTGTTTCTGTCTCATTGTCCAAGTTTTCCCGACTCCCCCCGGTGTTCGGGCTGTGATGAGATAAAAGGAACAAATATGTTCAACAGGGAACAACTTGAGCAAGCTCTCTCAACACCTCTGTGCTGGCCAGCACAAGCTTCCAGCCATCAGCTGTCTCCTTCCTGAGGGAGAGGAACAACCACAGCACATCTATGAGTGCAGGGCAAAGGACTGGGCATACTGTGCCAGCTCTTTGTCAGCTTCCCTGCACTATTTTTGGCATGTCCTTGCTTGTTGAATAATGCAGCTCCACTTCGAATCTGCTCCCAGCCTCATCCTCCTCCCCCCTTGCTGGCTGTAATCCCTGACAATTTGGGTAGGAGTATCCCAGCCCCTGCTCAGGATTACAGCAAACTCACTATGTGTCCCTTGGAAACTAGGGCAGATGTCCAGGTAACTTACTGGAAAGAAGGGGGCCTGGAGTCTCCAATTCCTCCTGTGCGCTCCATGGAAGGTGGCAGCTCTGTCTGGTTATCGGCACAGACCGAGCCAGCATCTGAGTGGGAACCCTCTGCAGACACCAGCTGGAGGGATGAGACAGAGAAGGAAACGGCTGCAGCTCTGGGAAAACATGTACAACAGTGGCCAAAGGAGCTGGCCAAAAGCCTGCCTGGCCCAGGATCTCATCTCTGATGGCAGACAACAGCAGATGCCCAGGAGCGGGTATGGAACAGGCCAAGCATGTAGCAACATTCCCTCTCGATGCCTTCCCAGACACTGGCTATTTGTGGCTCAGGAATTCCTGACCCAGCAGTGAAGCCCAGGTGGCTGACAGCCCTGCTTGGACACTCTGACATCACCTGCACACCCACACCACACACTCAGGTAACCTTTAGCACACATCCTGTAGCAGGGAGTGGATTCCCCCATTTGTTCTCACATTGGAAGAGGCAGCTACCAGTCATTCCTTTCCTCAGTTTTAGCAGCCTCTACACCCCTGCCTTCAAGCTGTGGGACCAGCAGGACCTTCACCTCCCCAGCCCTCAGATGCTGCAGATAACAGAGCTCAGGGCTGAGGCTGGCTTTGAAATAGATTCCTGAAACAGGATCTTTTTCTGACTTCCATACAAACTTTGCCCAGCTTATTGGCTTGGGCACAATCTTCAGCCAACCTCTGGGGGGCTCGACAGTTTCCCCAGTGCAGAAATTCAAGAAAGGGTCAAACCCCAGGAACTCTATACGAGCCATGCTTGTGGGGCAGCCCAGGCACACCCACATGCCTCTGTAATAAACCACCAATTTCAGGGCTCAGGGAATGAAGTGGAGCTTCCACAGGCTTGCCAGTGGGATGAAACTGAGGATAGCCCAAACGAGCAATTTCCCAGTATTACTCCCTATCCAGGTTTGCATTCCCCCCCTTTCAAGTTGTAATGAATGGGACTAATCGTAATAGGGCTGGCCAAGAGGACAATAAAAAGCCTCTTCCTTAAAAGATGCATTCAGGAACTCCCAGAGCAGAGGTGACAGGGCCCAGAAAAGACCTAAGGTGAAGGATGCCCCACTGTGGGTCAGGACAGAAGGATCATGAAATATGGGCTGGAAAGGAGCTGACAGCTGCTGCCCAAACCATAATGCCCAGTGTCAATGCAGAGGCAGCGCTGCTGCTTGCTGGAGAGGGAACCACATCTGCATGGAGCCAAGAGCAGATGCCAACTTGGGTGCAGGAGGCACAGCCCATTTACACAGGTCTTCAGTGCTTCCCAGCATCACTGATGAAAGAGCTGTGCCCTGCCCACCTTCAAGAACTGGGGAAACCCTGATAAGAGGTTGATAAGATAATCCACAGATAATCATTAGGGCAGGGGGAGAGAGGTCTACTGCCAGACAGGCACTGGGAACCGAGACAGGGACAAGGAAGACAAAGCAGCCCTGAAAAAGCCGCAGCCAGGGCAGCAGACAGAGCAGAGTGCAGCCTGGGGTGTCAAAAGCTGCAGAGCCCGTCACACAAGCCCCAGGACAAGCCCAATGGCTCCTGATCTCACAATTGTCTAACCAGCTCTTGTCTCACACTGGCTCAGCACCCTCCCTCCAGCAAGCCCCAGGCACATGCCTGGCTTTGCTCCTGGCACCTTCCCAGTGAGGTGTCTTCCCAGGACACATCCCACTCCCTAAGGGCCACATCCCTGCTCTGGCAGCCACTGCCCGGGAGCATATGGGAGAAGATATATTGGCAGTGGCCAGCATTGCCTAGGGAAAAGTCATATAACACCTTATGCTTGACAATCTCAATGCAAGATCAGGCAAATAGATCTGGACAGAGGGAACTAGCCACAGGCATCTGTCAAACAGAAGTAAGGAGAGTAGAGGGGGTGTTCCCAAGCTGGGGGAGGACTGACGATGTCTTCCTCTAACGCTCCCAAGGCTGGGATTTCCTCCAGGGAAGGTTTTGATCACCACCCTGCACTTTTCCTCCCTCTTATACTGTCAGGAAATACTCACTTGGATTCAAGCCCCCATCTTTCCTGGTCACTAAAATTAGTACTGAGTTCCTAAAATAGCCTCATCTCAGCCTGTCTGTCAGAAGCAGCAAAGCAAGTGCTGCCCCCAGGCCCCAAACCACCCATGGACAAGGAGACTCTCAGCAGAAATAGAAAAAGGGATCATCAGCTGTGCATAAAGGTCTCTGGGACTGCCATCACCCCTTTGTGCACAAGAGCCAGTCTGGGCACAAGTACCCTGCAAGGATCCAGCCCAGCAGAGCAGCAGCATGGTGGTCACACCAGACAGACCCACACCAGATCCATGTCAGTCACACTGAGCAACCACAGAGACCTTACAAGGAAAGCCAGCAGCTGCATGGATGCATGGAGGACAAGGAAAAGCACACCAGGTAAAAAAAGAGCAATGCAAAGGGTTCAGAGACTGTGGGACTCCCCATAGGGCAGGTAAAAGCAAAAGGCAGCTGGAAAGGGTGGGGTGGGGAGACATCTCGGTGCAGATGCAGCAGCAGCGGGATGAATGCAGAGGGATGGATGGTGGCCAAGAGCCGGACACAGGCTGTTTTCCGAAGGGCCTGGATAACCGCTAGAGGGAGGACAGCCGGCATCGGGCCTCGGCTCTTTGTGTGGGAGCCCAGCACATCCTTTCCTCCTGGTGCAAGGCACAGGCAGGAGCCCACCCTGCACTACTCTGCCTGGAATCCAGAAGCAGCCAGGCTAGCAGTGGGCACCTGACTGCCCCTGTCACCCCCTCCTCACAGCCCCCCAGCTGAGGCCTCGCTGTTTGGGGCAGGGATAGAAGCAGAATTAGGTCTGACCTAGCCTGATTTGCTGAGGGGCTATTTGGAGGCCTCTGGAAGAAGGTACTTGGGTCTTGGCTCTGCTCTTGGTGTAGATCCACACATCCCCACCAGCACAAATTGCAGCTCAGCAGAGGAAAAACGAGATGATGGGCTGTGGAGACTGAATGTCCTCTCCCCCCACTAACAGAGGGTCCCCTAGGGGCCGAGGGACGCATGCAGGCAGGGGACAGAGCATGTGCATGGCACGGTACAGAGGGAAAAGCTCGTCCTGCAGCTGCCCAGGCAGTACCTTTAGTCTTCAGGGCAGTCAAATCCAGTCCGCTTCACCAGCACTAAAGTCACTTAAGCCCTTTGCACCAGTCGCTGGAGCGGGACTTTCCTTGGAAAGCTGACCCTGCCATAGGGGCAGACGGGTTATGCTGTGGACAGGCCATGACCACGACCTCTGCCAGGCATCAGTTATCGTGAGCTCTCCAACAGAGGCATCTCACATCTTCCCCAGCACAGGGGACCCAGCACCAGAGGCCCCTCTGCAGCTGAAGGACTGGAGTGTGAGAATCCAGCTCATCAGCTGTGTTAGCAGTCAGCACACCGACAGTATGGAGCAGTCCCTGTGCCTTACTCGGCACTACACATCCAAATGGTGGTTTTCAGAGGGCAGATACAGGCAGAGAGATACCATAGCAAGGGGCTTGCTTACCCACGACACCACCCGGCCGTTGAAGCAGGGAAGCTTGGCATTGTCATCCGAGATCTCTTCTTTCACCACCCTGCAGAGGGGAGAGGAGGCAGTCAGAGCTGGTCCAGGATTTCAGAGGAAAATGAGACTTACCCAGGCAGGTATCTGCACCCAACAACAGGCAGCCCAGGCTTGGGAATGGAGCAGAAGAGGATCAGCAACTCCTGCCCACTGCCAGGTCACAGGTTCCTATGTGCACAGCCATGACTGGCAAGCTGGAAAGAACCCTAGGGCAGAACAGGCTCTCTGTGTGCATCCAGCTGTTTCATCCCTCAATTTAATCAGTAAAACCAAAATTCAGGTGCATACCATGGAATCATTTAGGTTGGAAAAGACCTTGAAGATCATCCAGTCCAATCATTACCCCAGCACTACGAAGCTCACCACTAAACCATGTCCCCAAGTGCCACATCTACACATCTTTTAAATAACTTCAGGGACGGTGACTCCACCACTTCCCTGGGCAACTTGTTCGAATGCCTGACAACGCTTTCGGTGAAGAAACGTTTCCTAATATCAATCTAAATCTCCCCTGGCACAACATCAAGCCATTTCCTCTTGTCCTGTCGCTTGTTACCTGGGAAAAGAGGCTGATCCCCACCTGGCTACCATCTCCTTTCAGGTAGTTGTAGAGAGGAATAAGGTCCCACCGAGCCTCCTTTTCTCCAGGCTGAGCCCCCTCAGCTGCTCCTCATTAGACTTGTGCTTCAGACCTGTCACCAGCTTCACTGTCCTTTTCTGGACTCACTCCAGCCACTCATCTGTAGTGTATTGTAGTGAGGGGCTCAAAACTGAACACAGGGTTAGAGGTGCGACCTCATCAGTGTGGAGTATAAGGGGACAATCACTTTCCCGGGTCCTGCTGGCCAGACACACTATTGCCGGACACACAAGCCAGGATGCCATTGGCCGCCTTGGCCACCTGGGCACACACTGGCTCATGTTCAGCCACTATCAACCAGCACCTCCAAGTTCCTTCCCACCAGGCAGCTTTCCAGTCACTCTTCCTCCAGCCTGTAGAGCAGTGTGAGGTTGTTGTGACCCAAGTGTAGGAGCAGGAACTTGGCTTTGCTGAACCTCATACAACTGGCCGCCGATCCAGCCTGTCCAGATCTCTCTGCAGAGCATTCCTACCATCCACCACATCAACATTCCCACCCAATTTAGTCATCTGAGAACTGAGGGTGCCCTCGATCCCCTTGTCAAGATAACTGATAAAGATATTAAACAGAACTGGTTCCAGTACTGAGCTTTGGTGAACACACCTGTGACCAGCTGACAGCTGGATGTAGCTCCATTCCCCAGCACTCTCTGGCCCCGGCCATCCAGAGTTTTTTACCCAGGGAACAGTGCACTTGTTCAAGGCCTGAGCAGCCGGGTTCTCCCAGAGAATGCTATGGGAAACAGTGTCAAAGGCTTTACTAAAGTCCAGGTAGAAAACATCCACAATCTTTCCTTCATCCATTAACCATGCTACCTTGTCATAGAAAATCAGGTTGGTCAAGCAGGACCTGCCTTTCCTAAACCCATACTGGCTGAGTCTGATTGTCTGGCTGTCCTGTACTTGCCATGTGATGGTACTCAAGCTGATCTGCTCCATGACCTTCCCTGGCAGTGAGGTCAGGCTGACAGGCCTGTAGTTCCCTGGATTCTCCTTCTGGCCATTCTTGTAAATGGGTGTCACATTTGCTCACTTCCAGTCAACTGGATCTCCCTGGTTGACCAGGACTCCAGGTAAAGGACTGAAAGCGACTTGGTGAGTACTTCCACCAGCTCCCTCAGTACCACTGGGTGGATCCCATCTGACTCCATGGACTTGCATGTGTCTAAGTGGTGTAGCAGGTTGCCAACCATTTCCTCTTGGATTATGGGGGGCTTAATTCTGCTCCTTATCCCTGTCTCCCAGCTCAGGGGGTTGAGTACCCTGAGAACATTTGGTCTCGTCTGTTAAAGACTGAGGAAAAGAAGGTATTAAGTACCTCCACCTTTTCCTTATCCTTTGTCACTGTTTTCCCCCCCCGCATTCAATTAAGGATGGAGATTATCCTTAGCCCTTCTTTTGGTGCTGATGTTATTTGTAAACACATATGTATTGCCTTTTACAGCAGTAGCCAGATTAAGTTCTAGCTGGGCTTTGACCCTTCTAGATTTCTCCCTGCATAACCTCACAATATCCTTGTAGCCCTCCTGAGTTGCCTCCACCTTTTTCCAAAGGTGATATATTCTTTTTTTTCCCCCTGAGTTCAAGTCAGAGCTCCCTGTTCAGCCAGGCCACTCTTCTTCCCCACTAGCTTGTCTTTCAGCACAGGGGGAGGTCCTGCTCCTGCACCTTTAAAATTTTCTTCTTGAAGAATGTCCAGCCTTCCCTGGGCTCCTTTGCCCTTTAAGATTGCCTCTCAGGGGACTCTGTCAGCCAGCTCCCTAACCAGGCCAAAGTCTGCCCTCCGCAAGTCCAAGGCAGCAGTTCTGCTGACCCCGCCTCCTTATTTCTGTGAGAATCAAAAACTCTTATCATTTTGTGATCACTGTGCACAAGACAGCCTCCAGCCACCCCATCACCCACAGGTCCAGTGTGTGCCTTCCCTAGTTGGTTCCCTCACCCACTGTGTCAGGAAGTTCTTCCGCACACTCCAGCAACCTCCTAGACTTTTCTGCTGTACTGTATTTCCAGCAGACACATTTCCACCAGTTCACTTATTTCTAAAGAAATACATAATTTAAACCTCTTTATAATGATCTGAAAGAATCACAACCTATGCCAGAGATTTCTAATAGATGAAAGTGAAATACATTAAACATGCTGGCTCCCAAATGTTACTGTTGCTTTTTAATTACATACATAATATTTCAACATCACTTTGAGCTTTATAGTTGTGCCACAATGTCATGTTCTTGCATTACACAAACAGCTACATTATCAGACTTCATAGTTGAGGGAGCACTGATAACTTTTTCTCCCAACAGCAAAAAAAAATAAAATAAAAAAAAATTAGTTTTCTTTGGAGAGTAAATTTCTTCTTTTTATTTTAAATATCACAGGACACCTAAATACTTCTTCCACAGTGAATCTGCAATCAAAACAACATGTAAATTCACCAGAATTAATTAATATCATCTTTGATAAATTGAATCCAGTGGCAAAATAGATTTTATCAAGCTCATTTTCTTTTCTTCTCAATGACATTTTAAGCACTCTTATTTAATACAAAGACACATTACAAGTCATTTGTGATACTAAGTTCTGTTTCCAGGCTATATCTAAGGCAGCTTGACACATATTGTGCTTAAAAAAAATGCAGTAACTAAATAGTAAATAAATTTTTTAGGGGGGTGGGGAAGAATCTAACAGAAAAAGAACAAAGTTACTTTGTTATTGAAACCAAGGGAAATTATGTATTAAAAAGAAGTAGACTATAAGTAATTAGCAATACTCATAGGTGGCATCCCATCAACAGCTCCGAAGGGTCCCCAAGCCAATCCCCAACTCACAGAGAATCGAAGAGGATGCCAGCGTGGGACGTGGAGCTGTGGCCCATTGCCCCAGACTGCCATCAAGTCGCAGCACGCTGGGGCTCAGAGAAACAGGTACTCTGGGCTCCTGGCTGCTCTCCCTGGTGTGCCAACAGCTGCCCGAGCTGCCACTGAACACAGGACGGCAAGGCTTGCCAACACTCACAAGGCATCAGCAAAAGGCAAATGAACAGTGCTGGAAGCCCCAAACCCGGGGAGCAGGCTCGCTCCACCCTGCCAGCCCCACTGGTTGCGCCAGTGTCACGCATGCTCGGCAAAGGGCTGTCCCACGGGGTGAGAGGCAGCACATCGCCAGGCCTTTGCTGGCAACTGGCACTCACGATCCCTGCCCAAACTGGAGAGACAGAAAAGGGACCGGACAAAGGCTACCCGTCCCCAGAAGGCACAGATGAGGAGGTCACGGTTTGAGCAATCTAATCCACTCCCAGGACATGCGTTAATTCTTCTTGCACAGATGGAGGAGCAGGAAAAGCAGGAAAGGAGCAGTGAGGATGGATTAAAATCCTGCTGGCTTAATGCTTCTTCAGCATGTTCTGTGCCAGCCTCTGCCCAAAACCCCTGCAGCCCAGGATGAGTGTCAAACACAGGCAGTGTCCCCCCAGGACCCATCCCCTTTGGTCCCCACGTAAGCCCTTTCCAAGGCAGGCAAGTTGTCGTCTCCTCATTTCCAAGTGCACACACACACGCACCCTGCCCTGGCTGCACTAGCATCCATTCATACTGTCGCCAGCAGCCTGGACCGTGTCCAATTCCTAGAGAGAACTTCAGGCAGAGCCAATTTTCAGTGCTGCATGATGACTGCTCAGGGACACAGAGCCCTGCCTGTGGATGAAGGGACAGGGTGATATATTCACTGGGTCAAGGTGACCAACTGCTCAGCACAAATGAACTATTCCACTTTCAGCAGGGACAGAGGAAACCAACCCCAAGACCCGCCCACTCACCCTCAGCTGCAATGCTTGATAGAGAACAAGCTCCCTCTGTCCTGAGAGCTGGTCCCTCCTCACTCTTATTACCCCGTGGCTGCCCCAGACATCCCAGGGGTCAGCTCCACCCTGGAGCGTTTTCTCCCTCCTTCCCCAGCCACTACATTATTTATCACTATTTATCACCCAGATGCCAGAGCATGATGGATTATATATTTAGACTCTACAGAGCAAAAACTGATAGTGCTGGAGTCAGGCACATGCCGAGCAGGAATATCTCTGCAGCACTGCTCACGTCTGTCACCCCTTGCACCATCCCAGCTATTCGTGTCCTGCATTCCTCTCCAGCCTCAGCCGGAGCTGCAGCCTTCCTCCTCCCACCTCTCACCACCCTTCCAGTCACACTTCTCACACGGACACATGGACTCGACCGCAGGTTCACAAGTCAGAAGCCACCGAGCGAGCAGCCTCTGGGGGAGCTGTGAGCAGTGCCACGTTTTTGCTCTGCGCTTGCACGGGGAGGCAGCCAGGAGATGAAAGTGTCCAGCGGATGTGCTGGCAGGGAAAACCATTCTGTGAATGTGCTGAGAAGAGCCCTCAGCTGATGGGGTCTGAGCCCAGGAATCCTGAAAGAGCAGACCCAGAAGGAATTCACGCTCTCTCTGTTCTCTACAAGCCTTTCCTTTTGGCTGAAGCCATCAGAGCCCAGGGAAAACATCTGCCCAAGGCTGATTTTAGAGGGACTGCTTTGAGTTTACCATCCGGTTTTGAAGGTCCCCAGTGTGCCTGCTGGGGGCTGGGCACAGCATGGCTGAGAATGGTGACCAGCAAAACACCCTTCTAGGTGGAGGCAACCTGAGTCTTGCCCAGGTGAACGTAGGTCCAGGCCCCTCAGTGCTGCTACTCTGCCCAGATAATCCCCCTGTGACCCTGGTCCCATCTCCGGGGCCAGCAGACATGCCAAGGCCAAGCTGCAGGCTCAGTGCCTGGCCTGCAGGCCCAGCACTCCCCGGCACTCATCTGCCTTGAGTTTTCCAACAAAGAGACCTGCAGGAGGGACGAAGGAGGGAGGGTTACAGGGGAGGCAGGCCGAGTGGGCGGATGGTTCCACTGCCATCCCCAGCGACACGGGGCCAAGCCAGGGGGAGGAGAAGAAGGAGGAGGAGGGGACAAGGCTCTGGCTGCGCAGGAGACCAGCTTGGGTGTGTGGAGGGGGCTGCCAGGGCTGACACAAGCAGCACATCTGCTCCCATGCAGCTGGGGGAGGGGAAGGGACAGACCCAGCAACAAGGAGGGAAGTGAAGGAAACCCAGCTCCAACCCTGGCTCCATCCCTACCCTCCCACCAGCTTCTCTGTAGGAGCCGGCAGACCCTCTTCCCACGGCCTGGGAAGATGCCATGCTCCCAGCTTCCCTCCCGCTGCTGCCGGCGGGAGCAGCTGGCAGCGGGGAACACGGATGCAGAGGCGGGTGAGGGACAGGCGGGCAGACGCTGCCTTCTCCGGGGAGTTCCAGCCCGGCTCAGGAAATTAGAGGGTATTTTATATCACAGACTCATGTCCTAGGAATGAAGGGAAGGTGGGAACGAGAGCATGCACAGGAGAGAAAGGAGGCCATAAACCCCAAGCCACGGAGACGGCTGCGCTGTGTCAGACCCCGGCTGCGCAGACATTACCAGCGCAGCTGCTGTGCTCCCAGCCTCCCCGTTTCCCCTCGGTGGCCTCCAGCCCGGCTGAGGATGTGGATACAAGGGAGTTTCTAGCTTCAGCCAGCTCTGGTCTCTCCTGAGCGGGACCCACCAGCCACAGCAAGGTCCCTGCAAAGAACTTGGATGGAGTAACACAAGCTCAGCAAAAGAAGAAATCTAAGAGGCTCCTGCAGGATTTGAACCCCAGATTTGGATGCAGGCTGGAGCTCAGCAGTGATTGCTGCTTGTCTTTGGCAGTCCTGTCCCCCAGATTACCTATCCAAGGGCTTGCAGCAAGGAGGATACTCAGAGAGAAGCAATCACAGACGTGGTACCAAATAAAAACACTCTATCTGGCAAGGGGGGGGGGGAGGTGGGGGGTGGTGTGCATGTCAATACAAAGAAGGTAGGTGAGGGAAGGGGACCCCTCAAGCTTATGTTGGACAGCTTGATGGCCAAGATGAAAAGCAGCCTGTTCCTAGGGAACGTGCAAAGATTGAGAAGACAATTGAGCAGTGACAATGTAACACAGAAAAGATCCAAAGCTAGTAGAGTAGATGAAAGAGTAAGATGATCTTCTTTGTTCAGTTCAATTATTAAGAGGAAAGACCTTTACAAAACAGCACCATTTTTTCCAACAATGCAAAGCCCAGAAATTCAATTATAAACTTATTCCTCTACAACAACCTCCCAAAAGTGCACAGATTAGGTTGGTCACTCCTCTGATCTTAAAAGCCCCCATCTCCTACAACCTGCAAAAGAAGAAAAAAATCCCAACCAAACAAAAAACACTCAGGAGACATTTCTACCCAATAGCACAAGCTTCAGGGATTTACCCACCAAAAATGTGATCTCATTTTCAAGACCTGTAGTACACACCCCTTAGGGCAGGGATGTTTTGCTTCCAAATGATTGTACAGATTAATAATGCTGCATAGCAAAAGGAAGCACCTTTTTGTGTTACCACCCAAATGTGAGCATCTCCTGTCTCTAGAGCAAAATTCTCACCTCTCCCACAAGATCAAATGCTGGGGCCACAGAGATGAGCTCTGCAGCCATTTCACCAGAAGAGAAAACTGGACAGGGCAATTCTCCGAGAGAGCTGGGATTTCACATGGGAAATACTCGCCTGTTAGATTAAGCCCAGACATGATACGTGTGCTTCCCATGGGGATACAATTCCCCCAGGGGCTACAGGCCCAATCAAAGCATACACACACCGGTGACAACACATGTATTGGCGAGACCTTGGGCTTTGCAGGCAAACAGCATGCACCAAACAGGATTAGAGTATTTGAGCTGTCTGTCTCCATAAGCCAGGGCATTCTTGGGGTCCTCCTCACTGTATTTATACCTTCTGTGCGAGGAGGAGGAGTACAAATTGCACAGTGCACTGGGGTGAAAAGGGCTCTCTGAGCATAAACAGACTGTCACTCTCCCATTTAATTTGCCTCCCAAGCCCCCAGACAGGGTATTCCCCACTGCTCCTCTATGCTGTAGCACAGGTAAATAGGGAAACGTGGATTTGTAGATGGTTTAGCTCTGTCAGAGCCTCCTCCCCAGAGGAGCTGCTGTCCTCTTGTCTGTCCCTGCAACCCCTGTGAAGATGAGCTCCCTTGCAGCACAGTCTTTACCTGGTGTGCTTAAGAATCAAGAAGCACAAACCAGCTGTTAGCAGCTGTCCTGCTACCACAACAGTAACATAGCTCTGCATTCAAGCAGGAAAGACCACCCCTGCTCTCCTAACAAATCAAGGGAGCATCACAAGTACTCCTTGGGGAATAGGTCATCCCATTTCAAGCTACTAACTACTCTCCTCAAGAGTGGGCACATCACGCTCATGAGCATAAGAGTAGCCTCGTTTATTTTCAGAGAATGGTTTGGGTTGGAAGGGACCTTAAAGATCATCTAGTTCCAATTCTCCTGCCATGGGCCTGCCATGCCCTCAACCACGCTCACCTCTGCTGCCCCACAGCTTACTGTGCTTTCTCTCCATGGTCAGCCAGGCAGAGGCTGAACAGACATCCAAGACTGAACAGACATCCAAGATGCCAACTGTTTTCCCTGAGAACCCCTCATCAACACATTTGCAATCACTCCACTGGACACTGACCAGGACAACCAGAGCCCCCCAGCCCAGGCGATGCTTGGCTCCAGCTGGACCTGTGCTCAGTCCTACCAGTGTCACTGGGTGGGAGATGACAGAGGACAGACCTCCTGTTCACCTAGTCCAAAGACTGGCATTTAGGAAGGAGCCACTCAGCCTCAGAGGCCTGCCAAGGAGCAGCACTTATCAAAGCAAAGCTACAGACTGATTTTCCCAGTGAGCCCAGAGCCCTGGCAGCCCCTCCCACCTTGATCTCGGAGTGACCATCAGGCTGCAGCCTTGCTCTGCAAACAAGCCCAACAGGCCTGTCCTCCACCGGCAGGAGGAAGCTGCACAGGACTGCAGGAGGCACCTCCACGCTAATTAATCCTGCCCTGCCCAAGCAATGCTTCCAACCTCCAAAAGGACATTTACAGACATCAAAGGCAGCATTGTCGAGGGCCCCCCCCCAAGGTTCAGTGACACTTTCAGTCTCTTTGAATTGGAAATCAGGACAAACGGGAACTTCCAGCAGAAGCCTGGTCAGGCTCTTCACCCTGGTAGCTCAATTTCAGCTCCTCAATAACTCTAAGAGCTTGCATAGCCCAACACAAGGATACAAGACAAGTGCAGGGACTCACTGTGAGAAAGAAACATTTGAGGTTAAACATCTGCAGAAATGACCTTAATGGAATGGAGACAATTCCACAGATATAATAACAGTGACCAAAAGCTGGGCTTTTATTCAAGGTGAGAGAGGCAACAGGCCCAAAGAGGCCCCAGCCAGAGACAGGGTAAAATCCTGATGTGGTTGCTGTGGTTCACACTACTGTTGTGAGATAGCAAGCACACTGGAGGAAGGAGGCTTGATCTGCTATGACACTTAGCTCCATCTGGACACAGATAGCAGGAAGAGCCCACAAGGCAGAGCTGCAACATGGCAGCTCCTGTTGAGAGAGAGAAAGGGAGAGAGGTGGAAAAATTGTAGAGGTGGGCAAAGGGTTTATCTGGCTACTGCTGGTAACACAACCAAAAGACACAACACTAACATATCAAGGAGCTTGTGGATGAGGTGTTCAGGTTCCAAAGGGAATGCTTTGCAACTCTCAACAAGTGAGAAGTCACACACCCCTTTCTAGGCTGGCTAGAAAAGCAACAGCTTCCCTTGCAACGTTCAGGGACTTCATGCTGGTTAAGATGATAGTGAGGAGCTGTAAAGGGCTCCAGGGGCTGCTGGGGGGACAGTGTGAAGTTTGCACATACACAACAGTCTAGGGAGAGCGCTATGGTGTCCCTGAAGGCTCTGCGTGCACCATGAGGAATGCAGGACCAGGCCTTCCTTTTCTGGCCCTCAGCTGAGGGACACCAAGTCAGTCCTGCTTTTTCTTAACAGCAAGCGAGGCTCCTGCCAAGAAAGCGCTGCTGCTGTGGAATGTGCTGGGCCAGCAGTACAGCTCATTCCTGGAAAAGCATCAACTCAGCGGGAGAGCAAGGAGAGGAGAAGAGGGGAAAACGGGAAGAGGGGGATGGTGGGAAACAAAGTCTGAAAGCTTGGACTTCCACACCTGGGGAATCAGGCAGCTGCCACAGAGCAGGCTGCTCGCCAGCACCCCCTTGTCCTGGGCTGCCAGCACCGCAGCCCCGCCCAGCACCAGCCCTCTGCTCTGGGAGCACCTTTCTGCCAGCCAGACACCTCCAGAGCAGGCCTGGGACTGCACAAACCAAGGCAGATGACTGTAGGAATGAGAAACAAGGTTCATCTCCCCCCTCCATGTTAACAATTAATTTGTATTTAATAACAGATCTCCACGAGGAGATGACAAAGCAGCCTCCACGTGTGTCCTGCCCTCAAGACAATGACCAGCTCACATTACTCTCTCCTTGCACAAACAGTTTTGCAAGAGTCTCCCACGGAAATCAGCTTAACCTCCTAGCCTGTGGGAAGGGGCCTTGAAGCATGACAAGCTGTAGATGACTGCACCTACTCTGCGCATCCAGTTCAGCTGCCATCAGCAACATCTCTGCTAACTGGATCTGTAAGACATACAGAGAACCCCTATAAAACCAACAGGGAGTTAATAAATCTCACAACTAAGTTTTACCACAAAACATTTGCCAAAGACAATGAGAAGGACTCACGCAAAGAAGAGCCTTTCAGAGTCACAACAGCTGCATGATGGCAAAGAAAGAACTCTGTTCCTGATCCCAAGTCATTGCAGCATTCTGAAGAATGGGCAAAAAGCAGTACTGCATCCCTCTGGTTCTAAAATGCAGGAGGCAGCAGGGAATATGAGGGGTCTGAACGCTCAGAGGAATCATTTCTGACCATCACTAGGACAGGGACACATGTTCTTTTTCTTCCTCACCTGATTTTGATGGTGTCATGTAGGGGATGGTACAAAAAATTCCCTGTACAGAGACAGCAAATAGAGCACATTTTAGTAGCCTTTTATATACTTCATTGATTTCACTAACACCAGTCATATTCACCAAACTCCGTTCAAGACACAGGGCCAAACTCTCGAATACAATGAGTAATGTCCTACCAAGCAGCCTTTACCAGGCCAGCCAGGCTTGCCCTCCAGCCAGCAACCCAGCAAACAAGCAAATACTGCTCAACTGCTGGAAGAGACAAGAGGGATGCTCCAGTCCTAACCAAACCAAGCATGTGCTGCCATGTAACTTACTCCACTGGAGGTTCAGAAAGCAGATGGGAGCCATAAAGTAGGACCCAATCAATTACTGTAAATTTAAAGTCTGTGTGAGGTGCCATGTACAGACTTCAGACCAGATGCTATCAGGCAGAATTCACCTCTACACCAGGAATCAGCATCCTTTTCAACAAGAGGGTAAGTTTCCCCACAACTTAGAAGAGGATAGTGCTTTGGATCACTGCAGCACCAGGTCCAACTCAAAGCTGCTGCTTTTCTTTGACATTGTGAACTCCCGGGCCTGACCCTGTCACATACCATTCAAAACCTTCCACCTGCTGTCTCTGACAACTGCACAGTAACAGTCAGTGACCTTCAGAAGTTACCATCACACACAACATGAAATGTTCTTCTTGTGGAAGGTCTCAAAGCCACAGCAGCCAACTCCCAGGTCCTTCAAGGATAGAGGCCTACAGTGGAAGGCAGCACAACCTGTCTGCAGTCTGTAAATACCCCATGAGCTTAGTAACCGTGTTGAACTGGTCATTGTACACATTAACTGTTCCCATGGGCAGCCCAGAAAGGCTCATCACACATTATTACTGCAATAGGGACATTTCCCACATCTGTGGATCCGCTGGTAAGCCAAGTTACAAGACCACCCTGATTTTGAGCTTCCTAGTTATCTGCGATACTGACATGAAATTCTCATGAAGCATCTCTCCTTTAGTCATATGTAAAGTCACTATGAACACTTAGTGCCAGCACCATGTGTTGACCACCCAGGAGCTCACCTGGTCCCTACAGACAACATGGCCAGACACAGTCCCCACCTCAAATCTACACACCTCTCTACATGGGAAAGCATGAGTGCCATACAGTTTCCTACCAGAGCACAGATACCAACTGTACCAAAAGTAACATCCTGAAGGCACCACTTAAACACAGATTTTTAAAGTGGTGTCTCACACTGGCAACATCTGCACATTCAAGAAGGCTGCTGCAGTGGCCTCCTGGGTTTCTGCACAGGGGATTCAGCAGCACATGCTGCACGAGTCTGATCCAGCTCTAACGCATCGGACTCAACCTGCACATCCTGTAGAGATGTTACACACCTCTGCATTAAGCCAGAACTGCCCCAAGGAAACCCACAGCTTACCCTAAACTGAAGAAGATATTGACATCCTCAAAATCCCCTGCCACTTCCAGGATGCCTAGACAAGGAATAATCCTAAGACGTTTCCCAAACTAACCATTTGGCCACAGCTAAACCAAAAACTTTTACTCTGAAAGAAAAATCCATCTCACAGGAGCCCCTTCAGCACCTAAAGGTGCATTTACCAGCTCTGGGTCAAAGGGAAGTCCCCCATAATGGACTCAGGTCTGCAGCCAGATCCATGAAAATCCACCCTTCTCACAGCCACAAAAGCCAGCAAGAAAAATTCAAATTAACACAATGTAATGGCAAGACTTCATGCATTAAGGCCCTATATGGACTTCCAGTATAGCACAGCCCCAGCTAGGCCCACAGGCAAGTCTCTGTGTGAATGGCACTAACATACTGGTTGAGCCAGGCAGGGCTGAATGAACTGGGACAGCTGGTTAGCCATATGCAAACACAAGTATGGAGTTTGCATATCCATCACGGCTTCTGGAAAAAGCTTCAGTTTAAGAAGCTGCTGTGCCCTGAGGCCAACCAGGCAACAGCCATCGGCACTGCAGCCCTTCTCCCTGCCCTGCTGATGGTGTCAGGCCACCAAGCCAGGGTTGTCACACACTGCTGATACTGCTCTGGCTGTCAACAATGGCAGAACAGCACAGTGCAACGTACAGGGGACAGACAACCTATTTGCTCACAGACGATGAGACACAAAAGGACCATGAGGAGGCCAGAGCCATGTTGAGGGAAAGAGCTGAAGCCCAGAAATGGGCAGGCTGAAGTGCTAGCACCAGCTTCCCCACTATGATAATCCATGCAGAGCCAGAGTTCCCAAAACACAGACCCCTCTGGCAGACCCTCGGTGTCCCCAGAACCAGCCTGTATATGGCAGGAGCTGCCAGCCATCAGAAAACAAGAAAAATTCCATAAACTCTGTTACCTAGACCCTGGATTCCCAGCCTATCACAGAGACAGCTGCCAGCGATCAGAGGGGCCACGTAGCAAATAAATTCCTCTCCAAACCCTAGGGGCAGGTCAAAAAACAGCAGAAGAAAGACCTTCCCACACAGCAGCCAGTGCTAGCTCTCCCAGAAACAGATCTCTGCTCCAAGTCATGAGAGGAAGCCTTTCCCACTTCAGCTCCCGTCTTCAGCCAGGACGAGAAGGACAGACTCCCAGTGCAGCAATTCAGTCACCACTCACTGTCTTCTTTTCCTCCAGCTCTCACACAATAGCGAATTTTAGCCAACAAGACACACAGACAGATGCCCCAGTGAAGGGATAACCAACACAAAGGATTTAGTGGAGCAGGGTACCCAAATGCTGCTTCTGCTGCCTTCCGTGGCTAGCTGTGCCTGGAAAAACAACGCCTCTGGCATGTCGCCTTTAATAAATAACTGATACAACAACAACAGCAGTCCCAACCCTCCACCTCGATACAGGATTACACGGGACAGGAAGGTCAGCACCAGCCATCTCTGCCTGCCAAAACCTCCAGAGAGTTCCAGCTCATTCCTGGATAGATTTAATATTAGCGCTACAACAGTAACAACACAGCGGATGGAAACAAGTGAAACCAAGAGCTTCAGGGGCTCAGGGAGATACTAATGCTTCAGCTCCGCAAGCTAATGCAGTCCTTGGAGACAGTGATATTCACAGCCCAAGAGCTCACACACTCTCCTAAGGCCACCATGGCATTATACAGATAAGCACACGGACAAAGCAGACAAAGTCACAGAGATTAGACTAATTCCCAGATTTGTACCTTATTTCAACGCCTTCCAAAAAGCCTTCACAAAAGGATTTGGTCCAAAAATTTCCAACAGCAGCCACCAGCAGGATTAAGTTTTATTTAACTTGCCAGCTGCTGCCTAACAAGCCAACACCAGCGGGACAAACAGTAACACAGCCACGTGGTGCCACATCCCCCTTCTGGAAAACAACCATCCATCCAGCACAGGTCAGAAGGGCAGGCTCTGAATAACAAACAAGGGATGGAGAGAGGAGGAAATCAATAGGAAACACCAAAAACACACAGCCCGGGCTGCTGCATCATCAGATGTGCAGCACGATGCAAAGCTGGTGCGACATGAAGGCAATTTCCTGCAGGCACAGTCTCTGCTGTGTTCTGCAAGCCCAGCTCCCCTTCATGGGCTTTCACACAGATCAAATGTCCTAAACCACAATATTGTTCTATCTGTTTGGATGCAGTCAAGGGTGGAGGAGTAGCAATTCATTACAGCAGATATCCTCAGCTCAGAACAGTTCAGCAACTGCCATGCAGATATGCAAGAGCCTTCCCACCACTATTAAGTACTTTGAGCTCAAAAAGGACTTGAGGAATTTCAACTATGCTCCCTACACCTCTACCTACACAGCATCAAGTCTAGGTGGAGGGCCTGATGCCCACACTGAGAGAGGATCAAAACCAAACCCATATCTGCAGCAGAAAAGCTGTGGGGGAAACCAGATTTTCTTTGCCTATACTCGCAGCACCCTTCTTCCCTGAGCATCCCCGAACGCATGGTAGTGGTTGGCTGCCTCCACCTTCAAGAGTTCAGACCCAGAAATCTCTGCCTGCTGGGAGACCAAGTGGGGAAATCATAGGAGGAGGAGGTCAGGAGCATGCTGGAGAAAGAAGAGGGACTTACTGAAGGCTCAGAGCTCCAAGCAGATCAGCCTTGGGCTCATGGACCATGTCTCCATCCCTGCACCACAGTCAGGGTGCACTGATTTACTTCGCAGCAATTTCTGAGACATCGAGGTAGGCTTTTGCTCTGTGCTGGAATTTGGAGGCCCAGAGTCCTCCAGATGATTTCAAAACACTGAACTGCATCAAAACAGCTGCATTCTCATGGTTGAGCAAAGGTTTTTTGACCTTTCTTTCTTTTTTTTCCCAAGATGACAAAAGACGCTTAAAATTAAGAAACATTCCCATCAAAAACATAACTGAAAACAATACCTCTCCAAGAAAATGCTGGCTTCAACATAACACCATATTTTGGGAGAAAACACATTCAGTCAAAAAAAAATTCTGACCAGCTCTGGCTGCAAACAAGTTCAAATAGCTGTTGTAAAGCTTCATTGTTTGCATAGTACAGACAAAGCCTTAGGGAAATTGGTCTGCAGCCTGATTTGGCTAACTTGGCTTTCCAAATGCCACCCCTGGGCAAAGAAACCAGGCTATGACTGCCATCCACTGTGGCCTTTGGAGCACAGCTCCAACCACAACTGAGAAAGCCGGACACCTACAGAGTCAGTACTAGCTGGGTCTGAACAGCAGGACACCCACTGCCAGGCACAGACAATACAACCCAGGGAAGCAGGGAATACTGTCAACTAGCCCTCTCCATCTGCACCTCAGCCCTGGTGCTGCTGTGGCCACCACCACCACTGCCACAATACTTTGGAACAGCCTCCAGTAGCAGCTCCAGCGAGGATCAGCTTCAGTGTCCAAGGGCCACCCCCAGCACAGGCAGCATTACAGGAACTCCCCACCACAAGCACAGACAGTGGTTAGCAGCTCCCTGCCAAATCCTCAGCAGCCCAGGAGAGGACAGGCTGCAGTCACCTACATGTAAAATATCTGAAATAAGTGCTGGTGGACCCTTGCTAACCAGGGCAGCACACCTCACAGGAGCAGGCAGGGAAACATGCTTCCTCTGGAGCAGGGAGCACAACAGATGGAGTGCTGTGGCCTGTCACATGGAAAATGCTGCCCTCCACACAGAAGGACAGGGACTGACCACAAGCTGGAGAAAAGTGGCCACCTTTCAGCAGGGCTGATGCTGTCTCTCAGACCACTACAAAAGACATAAGCATATAAGGGAGTTTTATAGGCCCTTTCACTCTCAGACCTCTTGCCAATCTCTCCCAGCATGCAAACCATGCTGACATGGAAGCAGTCCCCACCAGGGACAAGCAAAGGTCTTCTGCAGACAGCAAAAGTTTCCAATTTAAAATTAAAAGTAAATTTTAAAAAAAAGTTTCCAAAAATCAAAATAAAACAACTCCCCCAACTCACACTCAAAGAGCTGGCAGGAAAGGCAGGGGCACCACGCCAGCGCTTACCATTGCTTAGGGACTGACACTGCTTATTAAACCTAGGATCCCTTCCCCAGCTCCCAACACTTCCAGCCAGAAGGACAGTCACCACTGGCATCAATTTCAAAAAGACCTTGCAATAAAAATAAATCACTCGGGCTTTCAGTGAGCGTCAAAGCGCTTCCCCATGCACATGTGCAGGGGATGAGGTCGCCGAATACCAATGGCATCTGACCCCTGCACTGGGAATTCCAGCAGCGCCCGCTTTGTTCTGCCTTCAGAGCGTTGCCCTAATCACTGCCTCATACCAGGCTTTGGAGAGCAGGTGATAATTAAGCAGGTCTGGATAAGATACTGGGTTAGTGATTAGTTGGATACCAATTTTCACTTCACAGCTGAGGCCAAGGAATCACTCACCACAGCTCTGAAGTTAAAATTGGAATCGAGACCTGCAAGAGAGAAACCAGCAGTGGAAGGAGGAGCAGCACCACCCCACTACTGTACCTTGGATCACTGGTGTCCTCCCAGCAATGCAGAACCAGTAGGATGGGGAGGGAAGGATGGTCCCCTTGCAGGACAACATCCTGCTCTCTGGCCTAGAAGACAGGAGGTGGCCTAGTATAGATAAGCAAAATGATCACCCAGGTGCTTTCTCCACACGCAGAAATTCAAACTTTCAGGCATTCCAGAGTTTAAGGAAAGATGAGATGGAACTTCAGACCAGGTGCTAAGGATTTACCTGGACACAGAAACTGCACCCATTTAACTGAAACTGCTTTGAAAAGTTTAAACTTCAGTGTGCCCCTGTAGGAACACCTTTCCACTGACAGAAAATGAGCAACAAAATAAGTCAAAAGAAAGCACATTTCAACTGATTTATGAATATCTTCACAGTTGTACCAGCCACCTGGACAAATGAAGAGCCAAACCTGTAGTTCAGCTGGGGTGAACATGCACACTATCTGGCTGGTGAGAAGGTCCATGCTGCCCAGAGGCAGGTGTATTTCTCATGATGGACTTGAGCAGGAGATAACACTTTACACATGACTGAAGCCCATGTCCCAGCAAACTACAAACTACCACAGTCCATCAGCATGGTTATTCCCTTCCCAACTGCAGAGGTGCCCAGAAGAATTGAAGTCCTGTTCTTGAAGCACCTCTATGGAACTGAGGGCTTTGTCATGGTAAGATCCAGACAAGTGTTTACGCAAGAAGCTCCCAGTCTCAATCGGACAAGACAAGGCACAGTTGGAAACTCCATCTTAGAGATTAGAAAAAAAAAAAGACAGAAATTAAAAAGTCTGTTCTAAACCCCATGAGAAACCTGCAGGTGGTTTGATGGAGAACATGGATCTCACAAGTGGTGACAGCACTGCACTGATCTAAGGTGCTCTCCTGATGACCAGCACATACCTCTTACCTGTAAAATATTTCATAAAAAGACTGAAGATGTAGGAAAAAACCTTCCTTCTCTAATGAGAACAAGGCTAGCAGGCCAAGGGTAGTTCCACACTTCATGGTAAGACACATCCACACAAAGCATCTCAGGTCCAAGAAGAGTGCACCACATCTCTGCACTGCCACACTTGCTCCATCCATTGGCTGATCT
Organism: Chiroxiphia lanceolata; assembly: GCF_009829145.1. Classification (NCBI taxonomy): domain Eukaryota; kingdom Metazoa; phylum Chordata; class Aves; order Passeriformes; family Pipridae; genus Chiroxiphia; species Chiroxiphia lanceolata. The sequence continues at coordinate 9,315,977 of NC_045646.1, forward strand.
CCTCCACATGCCTCCAGTTCTGGGATTAGCAAAACACAAAGCCCAAGAAGGGCACAAATATCTGCACCCTGCTATGTGCAGCTGTAGCCCACTGCACGCTGGATAAACCAGGTAATGAAACACTGCAGCCTTCCTGCTGCTCACAATTCCTCTCCCCAGGACCAGGCGCATGGAATCTTCTTACTTCTCCTTGTTCCCCCCCCGAGGGGACACCACTCTGGGGTCTTCTTAATTTGAAGCCCTGCACTAACTGATAACTTCAGAGCCATCCAAGGGAGCCTCAGTTCACATTTTCAAGGAGATGTAAACACTGAAGTTGCTCCATCACCGCCTGATTCTCAGAGCAAACAAATATTAACAAGATAAACAAAATAATGAAAAATCTCACACACCAAGACTGTGGCTGTAATATTGCCTTGGGGATGAGCTGAAGTGAATGCCAAGCTGAAGATCCACAGCCTGGAAAAAGAAGGAAGAAGGAGAAACAGATTCAGATTGGGAAACAAAGGTGAGGTAAACACTGGACCATGTCTTGCTCCAGCTGGCCCTGGAAGATGAGATGCCTCCATTCCCAATAATAGATGAGAGGAGAACTTAGTTTTATGCCACACGGATCCTGCGAAAGGTTCAATTACTGATGAAAAGAAGAGCCATGGGATCTGCAGGCATCCTCCTCATTGATCAGCTGCCCTAAGGTCATCCACCTCAACTCTCATGAAGGGGCTTTGCCCTGGGTTCTACTTCTGGACACTGCCCAGCTGACAGATACCAGTCCAGGCCAGAATCTGCCAGCACAAGCCAGGCATAGGGCATCCTGAGGGATGGGGCTGAGAGGAACATACATGTGAGAGTTCAACACTCTTCCCTGTCATACAGCTTCTGAATGCAGCCATTGTTAACCTCCTGGTTTTCACTAATTGCCCATGCATTTACAGTCAAGCAACTGAGGTGCCTCCTGCCCTTCTGTCCCTGCAGACCCATGGCTTGCTTTCTCATAGACATCAATTACCGGGGATCATGAAATTTTTTGGTTAGACTCAATGATCTTAAAGATCTTTGCAAACCAAAATGATTCTATGATTCTATTTTGAGTGGTGCCTGGGGCTTCAGGGCTTCTCAGAGACAAGGCTGCAGCTGGACTGCTCTGGTTGTTCCCACCATGCTCCAGCCAACCACCAGCACATTCTTCAGTTCTCTGGAAAGGAGCAGAGACAGCTTTCCTGATGAAGCATCCACGGCGACACCATGAGAGGCTTTCACCAGGCCTTGCACGTGCTGCTCCAACTGCACAACTCATCGCACAGGACTTCTCCAAGGAACGGATTGCCCACACGCAGCCCCCAACCCCTCTTAGCTGCACCTTCCCTTCCAGAGAGGTTCACTCTTCCGAAACAAATCAGCTGAACCGGTCCCAACAAAAATCTCATCCCATGCATTTCCAACAAGTAAACTCACTGTGTCTTCCTGAGTGATTTTCCCCTTTCCCTGCTATCATCCACACGAACTCCCTATGCTGTTTTATCATTGAGTTTTGTTAATCTACCATCTGCCTCCTCTTGTGGAGCCTTAAAGAAACAGAAGATGACGAAAAAGCACAGCACAGAACTTTGCTGCCACCAGACCCCTCTTCCCAATGTGAGACGCTGCTATGTATTACTAAACTTTGTTTATAGTTACGCAGACACTCTCCCACCCACATGGCAATGTTTCATTCAAGACAAGTTTGAATTCACTTCAAGAACAACATTTCAAAGGATCCCAAAGCATTTGTTTACAAACAGCATGCATGGAGAATTCGCTTCTCCCACCAATGAACATGGTCTCCTCCAAGATGGGGAGAGGCAGCTGTTTCATAGCACCCAATGCTACTCAACAGCTGAGGGACAGGAAACGATCCACAGACAACTGACACTGCTGAGAAAATTTATGGAAAATGAGGGCTGGAGACTTCTATTTGCCAGGAGAGAATGGGGAAGCTTCTGAGGATTAAAGCTCTCCAGTGGGTCAGGAGGAATTTAGGGAGGCAAAGAGTCCCAGACTGTGGTCAAAAGAGTGACTCCAAATTTCAAGCCTCATCTGAAAGTTGGCACCTCTCAAACTAACGGGAACCTGGGCACTGGGATAATTTGGCTGAGGAGGGGAGAGCACCCCCTGCTGAGGCAGCCACACCGATCTCATCCAAGCCCCAAACAGGCCCAGCCCTGTTCAATGTGGGGTACGAGCCAAAATCACAGCCTAGGGAGGTATTTGGTGCAGGGAGAAGACATGGGGAAGACTATAAAACTGAAAACATTTTGTAGTCCCAGCTCCATACACAAGACCTACTGTAAACACTAAATCTTTAGAGGGGAGAAAAAAATTCAGAGGAAGGAGGATCATGCAACTCCTTCAAATACCAAAGTGCTAGGAATGGTAAAGGGTCACACATTGTGGAAGACAAGAGAAGCTACATTTTTAAGATGGAAACAGTCCTGAAAAAGGCTAGAGGAGAGTCAGATGTATGAAGACTCTGGACAAAAGGGAGACAAAGGGTCTTACAGAGAGCTGGCTTCATGTGGCAATTGTTCTCCAGAACAGTCACCAGCTTTACACAGATAGGAGAGAGCAGGGGCTCCCCAGAAGATCAGTCAGTACAACATCCAAACAAGGGACAGAACGTATCTCCTCACCTCCAAACAGCCACCCATGATGGGAGGAACCAAAGGGTATCACAGAAGAAGTAATGAAAATACCAGTGTTGGAAGAGAGCTGCCCTGAAGGAGATGGGATGTGAGGCAGGTTGCACCCCTCTTCCATCCAGATCCATCCCAGAGATCTAGCCCAGGACATCTCATCTTGAGAATGCGACATATATGTGGGCACAGTGGGTCTTGTACACACCCCGGCTCAGAGATGGGCAGCACATGGAGAGCTCTCCTTCTCCACGGAGGCAGGAGAGGAGAAGGTTCATCCACTCTACCTATTCTTCCCAGAGATGAGATGCAGAGGACAAAGCTGCCAAAATGGATGTCCCTCCCCAAAATGGATGGTAGGAGAACAAAACTGTCCCCAAATCCACTTCCTGGGGAGGGCTGATGGAGGCAAGACTGCCCCCACGCCCCTCTGGCAGAGGGAACAAGGGGCACCCTCCCCAGGCAGGCACAGTGGGAGATGCCCAGGCCCTTTAGGTGGGGAATAACAATCCCGAGGAGGACACAAGGGGGGGACACCACTCTTAGCCACTCCCAAGATGGGAGATGCCCTCTCGGTCAAGGTGTTGGCCAAACATCCTGAGGACGTGGAGGGGGCAACCCTCAGATGAGGGGTAGTGGTCTCCTCCAAGGTGTCTCTGCAGCCCCAGAGAAGGGGGATACCCCAGCTGCCTCACAGGGGAATTACCAGGGGGCAACTTCCCCAGAGCTGATGAGGGCAGTGAAGATGGAGGGCTGTACCCGGAGGCAGCACTCAGGGACCACCAGCCCCAGAGAACGTGCACGGGGGGGTATCACCACCAGCTTCTCCCAGGCGAGGTACGGGGGGCGCACGGAGGGTGTGTCCCCCGCAGATCGAACCCAAGGGGGACACCATCCCCACCCGCTCCAAGGCAAGGCAGTGGGGATGGGGGATGGATGCGGGTCCCCCTCCCCACGCCGGGCACCACTCGGACCGCCAGTCCCTCAGGGCACCTCCCTACCCCGGGGGACCCGGTCCCGCCGTCCCGGAGGGGGGAGCTGGCCCCGGCCCCAGCCCCGAGAGGGGCGGGTGTCCCCCCGCGGCCCCCTGGGGAGGCCCACGGGGCCCGGGCTCCACGCGTGGCCCCGGGGGACCGGAGACCGGGCCCGCGCTCACCCAAAGTCGTCGTCCATGGACTTGAAGTAGAACTTGTAGTTGGGGCGGTTGAGGAGGCCCTTGAAGTCGCCGAGGGTGACGCGCTCGGCCGGGATCGGCAGCTTCACCAGGTACGGCGTCTCCTGCTCGTCCAGGTGGTAAATGATCTTCGTCTCGGCCGCCGCCATGGCGCCCCTGCCCGGCCGCCAGGCCCCCGCCCGCGCCTCCGCCGCCTCCTCCGCCCCGGCGCGGACCCCTGGCCCCGGCCCGGCCCCTGCCCGCGCCCCGGCCCAGCTGCGGCCTCCGCACGCCCGGGCCCCCCGCGCCCCTTGTTCTGCGGGTCCCAGCGCCGCCCGCCCGCACGGCGCAGGCTCGGCCCGCCGGCCCCGCCCCGCCCGCCGCCCCGGCCCCGCCGGAACCGGAACCGGCGCCCCGCGGGGCCGCGCGGGCCGGCACCGGGACCGCGATGGAAAGGGACCGGCACCGGGACTGCGATGGAACGGGACCGGCACCGGGACCGGTACTGCGATGGAACGGGACCGGGCTCAACTGGCACCCAGGGAGGGTCGGCCCAGGCCCTGCCCCAAGCCAGACCCCGCACCCGTAGGAGACCCACCCCCGGCTGGAACTGGCCCCGTCCGCCCCTGCTGTGCCCCGGCTGGGTGCGTGGCCCCCGGGAGCGCACACCGCCAGCCCCACCGCCTATGGGGGCGTTTGGGTTTGTCCTTTACATCCACGTCCCCTCACACACAGCCTGGCACTCCCCACGCACCCACACTCCCAGTCCCAGGTGGTGTGTGCCCATGTACCCCTCCCAGGCTCCCCACCCTCATTCAGCTTTCAGCCCCTCTTAACACCCACTGATGCTTCTTCACAACTTCCACTGCTTCTCATGTCCATACCACAGGCCTCCCTTTCCATTTCTACAGCTCTGGTCCTTTATCACACACCTCTCAACCTTCCCCATGCTCCTCATACCATACGGCTACAGGGCCCTTGAGTACCGCTTACAGAACATGAGGTACATCCTGCACTACCCTGTCCTCCCATGTCCAGACCCCTTTGAACTCCCCATACTGTGTCTCTGATGGCCACCACACACAGGGACTACCTCCCACCCCAGTTCCTCTCCAGCTGTGGCTTTCCTCTGAACACTCTGTCACCATCCAACAACTCTCCCCAGTAGTCAGGCATTGGACACCACAGTGTCCCTCCCTTCAAGTTTCTAAGCCCCTTTTCCTCACCAAGCAGACTCCCTCCTCTACTCTTCATGAACATTCTCCTTCCCATATACTGTGGCCTCTTCAACTGTGAAATCCCCTTGGCTCTGGGATTTCTTCCTTATCCTCTCTGTCCCCCGACCCCATCTCTCTCTTACTTACAGTTCTCAGCACTGTGATCCCAGTCCCCAGGACTTGCCTCTGTGCTGCAGCAGTCCCGGGCTGGCTGGTTTCCCCCTCAGACACCTCTGAAGCACCCAAAGGGCACCAAGGAACCGTCTCCATCAGCAGTTTCCCAGAGCTGTGGCTGAGAGCTGGGGTGGTTGGAGCTTTGGGAACACCCACCACCAGGAAGGGCAAGAACCGCCTCACACTGTCCCAGATTAGAAGGAACAAATGCAGAGGAAGCACCACGCCATGGGCCTGCACAGGGCATGAGACCAGATCACCAGCCTCAGTGCCAGACTCCCCTGCAGTAGGAAAGGAGCCAGAGAGATCCTCTAGGGAACAGAGCCAAGCTCCTCCGGCTGGCAGGCAGGCTGAGCTAAACAGTCTCCTCCTGCATTAAGGACTCCTACAGGCGTGCTAGCAATTACCTGGGCAGCACTGCTAGACTGGGTGAAGAACCTGACACTAAACTGGGGAAAAAAAAATGATCAAGGGAAGTCCTCATGTAAGCAGGAGTTGTAAGTAGTGTAAGGCTCTCCCATGTTTCCACATCAGCTCTTAGAAAACTGTCATTTCCTCATGCCTGGAGCTCTGTGGTAAAAGCTGGTGTACCTGGAAAGAAGAATCCAGGTCAGAATGGAAAAGTTTAGTTTAAGATGCTTCTTCCTGTGTCAATCCTGACAGAGCTAATCTGAAAGTTGTTTTACAACACCTCCCTGACCCAAAAGCAGGCACAAGGTAAAGAATCCTAGTCAGCCCCTGACAGGGCCACTCCCTTGCCCACTTCCCAGCACAGCTGTGGATGCACCTTGGAGCACCTTGTAATCATACACATTAGACACCTTTGTTACCAAAAGAGCAAGTTTCTGTAGTGCTGAGCCTCCCAAGGGAGAACATGCAGCCCAGGGGAGGGGTGCCACAGCCCCTGAAGGGTCGTAGTAGATGAAATCTCATTATTACAGCTGCCTTTTGGTTTAAAACTGGCCAAGTCTTTGAATAGACTCAATGATAGATCGATTTAACTGCTCACAGAGGCCTTGTGCTGTTTGACTTACTGAATGAATGGAAGTTAAGAACAGAGAGCCAAAGAAATTAGCAGTAGGGGATGGTGCTGAGCACTCCAGGTCCACAAGGAAGAGATTCCAAACTGCCCGTTGGCTTACTTTTGCAATTATTGCAATTTAAAAACTGCAGCATTGATAGCATTGCTTCTCTTTACAGAGAGTAAACAGGCTTCAGACATTTTAGTGCACTTCAGAACAGCACAAAGCAGAGTATTTAAGTTCCATCACTGACACCTTTAAGCAACACAAAATATCTTCTTCTAAAAGGCTCACTACTGTTCACTGAAGGTATGGATTTGATACAGGAACCAGGTGACATCCATCCATCCATCCGTCCATCTGTCTCAGATGGGAAGTCAGACATGTTGACTACTACAGCCTTATTAAAAAATAAAAATACTTACTGCTAACTTTGCTCAAAAAGATAGATAGCAATGATTGCACATTCAAGGCTGCTCCCAAATGCATTTCTTGTCTTCCAACTAAAGAGAAGTCTTAACTGAAAGTAACAGAAAGCATCGAGCCCACCCTGTGCTTATACAATGCAATCAGTGCTCCTTTAAGTACAACACTTACCTGCCCATAAGGATGCTGCACCATGCCAGAACTCCGCCTCAGAGAGTATCAAGTGTCCTAATTTGTCTCCTTTTTGCTACTCTATTCTTGGCATCTGTAAGACCACCCACCACACACACCACCGAGGCCTGAAGGATAAGGATATATGGCCACAGAGCAACCTTTTCCCCCAGGGTTAGAAAGCAGCTCACATCACAAAGAAGTTGGAGCAAATGAGAAAGGAATGGGGAAAAAAACGAAAAGTGGAATTGTTACTTGGTACAAAGAATCAAAAACTTCTGGCAAACCTGAGCTAATTACAGCATTACACATTAAATTTATTATTAAGCTATATTTACATTGTAAAAGGAAAAAAATACTTAAAATTACCAAGTATTGCAGCTGTTTTGTAAATGGTTTTATTAAGAGCTCTGTAGCTGTCCTACCCCCTCTCTGCCAGTTCCTACTCCCCAGCATCACGAGGGCACAATGCAGTGCCTAACAGTCAGCATTCCCACTAACTCTCAAAATGACAAATGATAACAGGTTTCATTGGATTTAAGGTTCATCTTTGCAACATAATCCTGTACAAAACCAAACCTCACCCATTTCAGGATTCTATGTTCAGAACTGTTCTCTAGTTGTAAACGTGAGTTATCAATGAACACTTACACCAATTCAATGCTCTGCTGATTTCCCCACCTGTCTACTGTGTGCTTAAAATCTCTTCAGGAGACAGTAGCAATGAGTTATTCAGCTTACACACGAAGCCCTGCTCAGGCATGTACCACAAGTGGAGACATAAAATCCCAAGGCAAAAAAAAGCAAACAAGCTGGTAACACCAGGATAGGTTTTATTTGCTCCCTGAATTAAATATTGGCAGATACAGAAAATTCAGATACCAACTATTTCCCCAACATTTACAAGACTGAGTTTGCAATGTCAGAAAACAAGGACATTTATGCACAATCCTGGCAACTGATAGTGAGTGCACAAGATCGCCCTGCCTGCACATCACCTTTTAAGAGGCAGTATCCCTGGTCTCCAACGCTGTCCCCTCACTGACAATTGTGGCACCACGGAACAGCCAAGTAAATATATCCTGAGTGGGCAGCTCCAGTGCATTTCCCCCCGCAAAGGATTTATTCCATGCTCCTCCTGAAGGGGCAGAGGCAAGGTCAGCACATCCAACAAATAACCCACCTATGAAGACACGCTGATGCTCGCTGTGCCCTTTTCACTCTGTTCTTTGAGAGCAGGGAAGAACACAGCACAGTGACACTTCAAGGAAGCTGTTCTTAAAGGCCTTACTGCTGCCACATATTGTTTGTGCTGGCAACAAAGTGCCAGAGGCACACTCGCTCCCTGCTGCTCGCCGAGCTGCTCTGCGGCTGCAGAACTTCACAGTGGGTTTGCAGCACTTTCCCTGCTGTCTGAGGGAAGTTTTCAAATAAATAAAAGGACATGAAGTAAGCAAGCTTGTATAACTGAAATCATGTGGATACACAGACCACGTGCTGTTGAAGGAAATACCACTCACTCCTTTTCACACTGGAGCAGAATTTAGGAACTTGCATCCTCTTCAAAGCAGCTGGTGCAGTCAGTGCCCCCCGGAGCAAAACACAAGTGTAGTTGGTGCAGCAGGAGGAGCCAGGCACCTCTGCTCCCTTTTTATAAAAAAAATAAAGAAACAGACACTTCTCTAAAACGTGTCTGCTAAGCTGGGGTGCACAGAAGACAGATCACATGTAAGATGTGTCGACCTGCACAGCATTTCACTGGCCAGTGCACATCCACTGCTAGCCAACCCCACCCAGGGAGCTGACACACACCATCCCCGGTTCTACAGCAGGGGAAACACATGGTTTTACCAACTCCACTGTGCAACCTCGTGTTAGATCCTAGCATGGCAGATGGCAAGAGATTTTCCCTTTTGGAAAGATCACAGAAGTGCCTTCTAGGCTGCAAAATGCCTTGGGCATCCTTATACAATTGCATCTTCTCCAGGCACAGGAACTCCTGAATCCCAGTCCTGCACTCCAGATCCTAATCCACATGCTCTTACTCACCAACCTTGCCAGTCTCTCTTCAGCAGGAGTTCTCTTAGCTCCAGAAGCAACAATGACTCCAAATACCTTATCTGTATGACCATTCTTCCACAATCCCGATGGTTAGATCTAAATGGGCATCATATGCATTTGCATCTCCTCGTTCCCTTTGCATTAGTAACAAAGACCTCCCCAAAGATAGCTTATAGTATATCATATCCAGGTTCCAGAGGGATTTTAGGTATCACCACCTCCTGCTTTTCCCTTATGGTTTTTACACTGGGTTGCAACATAAGGTGTGCAAGTGAGGGAGGGAGGGAAGTGGTGAAGTTGGGAACACACAACTGAATTGATGATGGGATTGTCAGTCATTTCGATGTCAGGCCTCACATCTACACACCATGCACTGGCATTGATCTTGCCCTGCCCACTCGGCCCAGAAAGGCAGTGAGAGCCTTTTCTCATGCTGAGCCACCACGTCAGTCTTGGTCGCCATCAGACGACTCCTCCTCTGCCTCCTCCAGCCATTGGATGAACTTCTGGAGCTGCAGAAAGAATGATACATAATTGGGCAACAACTGACACCAAAGAGATGCTGCAAATGCTCAACAAATACATTGTGTGAGTGATCATCACTATCATACACAAGAAAGTGTTTCCAGAAGACATAGAAACTGAGACAGATTGAGGGAGAGGGAGACAGTTAGGTGAAAACCAACTGGGATGCCACAGACAAATGCAGACTACGTTCCTGAGGGAGATTCCTCCAGTCAGACGATCCCCACAACACTTAGCAAAAAGACAAAAGTTTCAGAGTTTTTCAGAGCTTGAGGGAAAAGAGATGACAGCTGCACCTTAGCTAAGGCATGTTAGGAAAACTCTGCTGGGAAAAAAACTACTCCCTGAGAAACTGCTATTAAAAAAGCAGCTCATTTTACCTTTTAACTGGGCTTGAACAAGCAGCTGAAAGCACTGCTGACCTATACTAATAGCTGACTTTGAAGAACAGTTTTGTTTAAAACCTTTGCAGAGATGGCTTTTTTTCCCCTGCTCCTCTTCCAGATCCAGGGAGGAGGACTGGAACAGGGCTCAGCCAAACTGCAGCACAAAGTTCTGCCTGATGGAGGAGGGAAGTTTATATGCTCCTTGCAACAGAAGCCAAATGAAACCACTCAGTACAGCAAACATTCAGAAATATATGCGAAGGGACTGGTGAGCCAGGAATGAAAGCTTCAAAGGAATTGCATGGGGCCAGCACACAGGGCATTGGCCTAAAGCCCATTTCAAATGGGTGTTGGCTTAGAGAAGCTGTGCTGCTACTCTAGAAAGTGCTGGCCTCGTGCTACAGGGAGCACACCAGAAACAATCCTACTACTTCCATTCGTCATCCAAACAGGATGATTGTGGCAGAATGCACAGAAACGTCTGTTCTGGAGAACAAAGTTGTGTTGCTTAATGTTCAGTGCACTGGTGTGTTTCTTGGCCTACCTAACTGCTCCACAGAAGGTGACGGTCGCACCAAACTCCACTCAAAGTTTCTTTCAGCAGCTGTTGTCTCTCTGTTCCCCCACCACGGCCTCTTCAAACACCTTTGGGACTTACCCGCTGGTTTTTCCGAAGCTGCTTTCCTTTGTCAGACGTGTCCCGCAAAGAGAACCAACTGAGAATTACATCTTCTTCCAGAATTTCCAGCTGGTAAAATGTCATCAACACCTGCATCAATTAGAAAAGAGCAACAGGCTTTCTATAAGCTCTTTTGGGACTAACTCACGTCCAAGTACAAAATTTGCACGTAATCTGTGTCTCTCAGCTACATCTTCAACAGAAGGCACTCAGTCTGCTTCATTTTCCTTTTACTGTTAAAAATAACTCTGCTTCTCCTACCAAGCCTTATGTTCCTGACAGTTAAACGTTATGACACATAATGAGTCGAAGTTCAAGCCCCATCAGCTTCAGCTCTGTGGATGATGGGTATGAGGGCCCTGGGCAACAAACGGCCACAGAGGATGTCAGTTCAAGATGTTACTTAAGTTTTCTTTTTAAAGCAACCCAAACCCCTCCCCAAAGCAGATCCAACAAGCAGCTGATGCAGGCCCACATAGATACAATGGGGACACGTGCAGAAGACCATGAACCTATGCAGCTCTGCCCCAGGCTTCCTCCTCCTGCCAGCTCTCTCTTAGCAGTGCCTTATGGCAGGTGTCAAAGCAATTGGTCATTCATCAGCTTACGCCCCTGCCCTGTGAGTGACGAGGAGACACAGTCAGGCTTTCTCAGGGTGCCTTTGTGCTCAGGCAGAGCAGGCACTTTGCAGTTGGTCTCCTTGCAGCAGAGCACTAACAAAGCTGGCTGCCAACTCCAAATATAAAGTGTCACTTCAATTCCCAGCCTCCAGGGAAACTCAGGCCCCTAGAACAATGGACACATGCCAAACAATTGCTGTAATTCAAGGACATTTTGGCTCACCAAACTGAAGGCTTTTGGCTCCAGTCCTAAGTGGTTTGCCATCAGCTAGAAGCACTGGTAGAAGTTAGGATTACTCTTTCTTGAGGAACCAAGAGTTAAGTAGGCTCTAGGAGAGCTCTTCCAAAAAAGACAGAGGTTTTCTGAGTTGCTGCTAAAGGAAAGACTTGTAATCCAAGTCAAATGCTCTTCATGTGATAGGGAAGAACGAATGCAGGGACAAAGTATTTGTGAAGGAGGGTGAGGAGGAATATACTGAAAACTCTCAGAAATGGGGAGACAGGTAATCAGCCATGTCAGCTTCTCTTTATTTCTAGTTTCATAACTAGCTCAGCCCAAATAAAATCTGTGATTCCCAGGTTTGCTTGTTTTGTGCTCTAAATCAGGATAGGCCATTTAGCAGTTAGATCCCAGGGACCACAGACAGACAAATGAAGTAAAGCTCTTCCTAAAGGAAGCCTCTGGCCTCGCCTCTTCCAGTGTCACCAGAACAAGGGCATCGAGGTTAGAAGCTGCAAAATAATAGCTCCCTGCAGGCTGCAGGCTGGTAATTAATACTCACCCTCAGCTGTGCTCCCTCAGAGGCACAGGCAGACACAGTACTTTTTTTTTCTTAAAGGAAATCGTTACAGACGGATTTCCTACACATCCTCTCCACCGAGACCCCAAAATTCTCTCCTCTAAAGCAGACAAGCTGATGATGCAAATAGGATGCATTTCACTGTGAATCCAGGAAAAACAGGTCTTCAGATTTAGGAGCAGATACTCACTTTAGCTATCGATGCGCAGAGACTGTCATGTTCCAGGAAGAATTCCTCAATGGCACATAAGGCATTCAAGTGATCTGATGCTCGTTTTATGTAGTTCTTAAACAACGGGGTCCAGTTCTTCAACAGCTGCAGGGGGAGACACAGAAGAGCTCCTGAGCTGAGATGGATGAGTGCACTCAGCCCTGTTTCTCAGCTGTGCTGCACTAAGAAACTGGCTCAGGGAAGCATTTTAAGAAACCATTCAAATGACCACTTCATGGATTTACCCCACTCTGTCCATTTGTACATGTGCAGACAGGACCTGGTTTTACTAAGCAGCTTTGATGACATCTGTTAGCTTTCTTGTTTTTGCCTCTCTGGATGGAATACCAGATCATCACAATAAATGTGTTCAATGGAATCTGGTATTTAAAGCAAATCACAGCAGACCAATAAGGAGAGACACATACATGCTACTCAAAGCTTCCCCCCAACAGAGCATTTGACATTTCAGTGGAATTTTCCTTCAAAGTGGAAGGACAAATAAGAAAACATAGAAAAAGACAGTGCCAGGATAATTACCAGCTGAGAGGAAGTGAACAGTGAAAAACAGCTACCCCTGAAACAGGAACACAGTAGAGCAGCCCCTAACTGCAAGTCACACGTTTGCTGTGTGCCTACAGGCTTGCTTGGATCCTGGAGTCTGCTGCAGGGAATGGGTGGGAAGGGTGAAGGGCAAGAAATTGTTACACTATTAGCTGATCTCAGTTCTCTCCTCCAAGGCTTATTTTTTATGAAGTCTTAAGTTTCGTGATTTTGGTGCTGCCTCTTCAAATAATATTTCTGTCCAAGTCCTCCATAGCTCTTTCAGTTGTTGCACGTATCTGGGAAGCAAGCAGCTGGGAGCTCTGCAAAGCAGCACAGACTGACCTGAATCGGGGACAGGAAGTAATACTTAGATTCCTGTCCATAACAATTTTAAAAGGTATCAGAACTCAGTTAAAGTACAAAAATTCTGCATTGGCCACATCATGACCAGATCATTCTACAAAAACACTGCGGGAAATTAAATCAGAGTTACATATCTTATTAAATGGAGTAATTCAACAGCAGATGATCCTGCAACTACATCCCTGGCACACCTGTACATATAAACTGTTTTGGTGTGCCTTCAGCAGTGTCTCCTTACAGAACACATCTGGTCTGTTTTTCAGGGAAACATTTAATTCACAGGGGCTTGGGGTGTGATGAAGGAGAGCTGAGTCACCTACATTCGGGGTTAATCAGCATTATTCTGTCCAGGACAATTGTTAACAGGCAGTAGCCCTGACAGTGGGAGAGCTAGAGGACACACAGCAGGGGTGGAACCCAGACTGTGGTGATGGTCCAGGCCAGTGTGGACTACCAAAGACAGCCTGCGCTAGGAAACAGTGCTCATCTACTCCATGGTACTACATTCCATCACTTCTTCAGACATATTTTCTACACAACCAGGCTAGAATTTGCATGCCTCAAGCAGAAACAAAGGAGGGGATTAGTATAAACAAACTGATCTGTATAGTACTACATCAACTGGCTCAAGGAACAACAGTAATAGCACAGAATGATTCTAATCATAACGGTGTCACAACAAAAAACTGAGGGTTGTGTGGCATATTTCCAGAAAGTATTTTAGCCTTTAGCAAAATGCTTAATCATTTCCAGAAAGTATTTTAGCCTTTAGCAAAATGCTTAATCCTAGATACTCTTCCCCTCCTCTGCACCATCTCCTGTATTTTTATTATTCTTCAGAATCTTCACCTCAAATGTAGTAAAGCTACTATCCAGTTCCTTCCAGGCTCAGAAACACTTTGTAATACCTTTCTGTTGACAGAAGCTGTTGAGTTTCTGAAAGTAAGTTATTTATAAAGAAAGCAGAGCTATAAACACTCACAACTCCAGGACTCAATCCAGCATGCCTATTGCTGGGAAAGAGAAAGGAGAAAAAAATACACCATCTCAGGCTGAGAACATGCACTGCAGTGTAGCTGGTGCTACTGAGGAAAGGAGGGCTCAGGTCCCAGTACAAACATCCTCTGATCCTATTTGACCAGAGAGGCCATTTGGGGAGATCATGAAAACTCTGAACCGGATAATTAGAAGCTTGCAATTATTTTTGATTTGATAAAACACTGAAAAGCATGAAAAGATACATGACAGAGAGCCTTATGGACAATACCATAACTTTCCAGGCTTTGACTCTACCCAGGTAACTCCTCAAACAATCTACAGTCTGGAGAAAGCAATAAAATCCCTCTGACAGGTTGATTCATCTTCATCAAATCTGGTCAGCGATGCTGTAACAACTTCAAAGAGGTTTGTGATCCAGTTCTCTTGTCAGAAGGACAGTCTTGACACTAAAACTATTTTACATCTACCCCCAGCACGGAACACCATCATGATGTACATGCAAAACATGAGGGACAAAACTATAATTCCAACCTGTTACACCACAACAGCATCTGTGCTGATCACCACAGAGGGCTTCAGTGAAAGCAGAGATCCATTTTGGTCCCAGATATAAGCAATCTCATGTTGTGTTCACTTGCACAATGTTACAGAATCCCTGTCTACAGTTCTAGGAAAAGTCTCTGCACTACATCCTGTGCAAGAGCTGAACAAGACACCTGGCATACATCAAACTGGATACCTCTATTTCTCAAGCCTCCCTGTTTCATCTGAAAAACGTACCCACGGGCATATCCTTTACCGGATGCTTGTTTCCTAAAACTGCTGCAACACTTAAGAGCTTCGTGCTCGGGAGCCAGCACTTCAGAGCACATACTGTGGTTTCAAGTCAAACCATACATCATAACTATGGCATTTCCACAATTTCCCCTCCTGAACTGTCTGGGACTGTTCCACCATTGGTTTTACACAAGCAACCCATCTTCTTTCAGCATCTCTTGGTCAAAGCTGAGCTACAAAGAGGGGGAGAAACATAAAACAGTTCTGCAAGGTTCAGTGGGCTTCTGATATCCATCACTCTCAGAATGCAAGTATCTCCATCTCACACAAAATAAGATTTTGCCATATCTGCACCATCATGAGCACATGTCAGCCCAATACCGCTATTGCCTGAAGCAATTTTAGCTGCACATTTCAGCCACGTGCTTCCATTATATACTAACTTATACCAAGCCAGTGCTTGGGATTCCCAGAGTGTAGGATTTAGTAAATTAATGCAGTGTACTGTTTACTAACTAGGGAACCACAAGTTGCAGAAAAGCCACAGTTTCAGATGCTGTACATCATCTGCCTGAAGAACTGTTCTCTTCAGAGCACTGCTGGTAAATACACAAAGCTGCTGCCCTGGAAGACCAATGTCTGAATTAATCATTTGTGTTTCATAAATCAACACAATTCCCTGCCTAGACAAATTCCACCTGCCCATGACATGGGGCACGGTCTCCCTGAATATAAGATTTAGATTACTATTGCGTCTCACTAAAGGTGAGTTGATTTGCTGTCTCAGCTGTTAAACATGAGCACCAGCTTTCCTTTGATGAAATATAACGGACAAAGTTACCCAGAGGTAAGCCCTTCACGTACATCCATTGTCTTCAGCTTCTAAAGAGGTTTTGGGCAATTACACAAAACTTTAGGCATTCATATTTTTCATTCCAGACTTAGAACCTTTTCTGACTGGGTGCTGCAGTGAAGTTCTCCTGTTCCACTCATGCTAGATTAGGAGCCCAACCTGGGAGACAGAAAGAGATGCCATATCCTAGCTGGGACAAAAAAAAAATCTAACATCCTACACAGCTACCAATTCCACACAAGCTGTTGTCTAGATGTAGTGCTTTCCACTTAGAATCTAACATCTGCTCCAACATTTCCTTCAGTCACCCCCTTCAATTCTCTTTTTTCAGGACAGGATGTGCTATTCAAGAAAACAAGTGTGGAAAAATGAACAAAAGCAAAAAAGAATTTAAACAGAGTGAACAGCAAAATCTCACTAAACCATGTGACAAACAGATCAGTTCACATGGATGTTTCCTGCAGAAGGCATCTCCACACGTCCAGGAGGTGTTAAGTACCATGCTTACACCTACACAAAGGAGAATTGGCTTTTCTCCCTTCCCCATCAATTGACAGCACACACTTCCTCAGAGAAAGGATTAGCAGGAAGTCTAGTGTTCCTCTTAAGATCAATCTCCTACAAAAAATAAAAAGAGTCCTAAAAAAATTAAAGTAGTCTGTCCCAAACACATGTCAGACTCATTCATTGTGAAAGAGCATCTTGGTAACCTGTAGATTTTGCAAAGTCAAATGCATAAATCGGCAACAGAGACAAAAACACTACAGTGACTTCAGCTTGGATCAACAAAACCACTAAGACAAGACTGCCTGCTTTTTAGAACAGATCCTACCCTATTTTGTCTCCTGTAAGTCAGGAAATTGAAACTGGTCTCACCCAATCATACAATCCATCTCTCTAGAGACAAAGTAGAACTATCTTCACACAAAGACAACAATATTGTGCCTTTGCATTTGACTGAAAAAAAAAAAAAACTGGCACCAACAACAATAGGCAGACAAGTTAAGACCTTGGAAAGGATCCCATTGGGAGAGGAGTGCCCCTTGCTGCCCCAGGGACAGGGCTTAAGATAGACTGGAACGGGGTTCCTGGAATGCAAGCCTGTAAAGACATCACTAACAGACCTTTTCTTTTCTCTTCTACACCAGCGATGCCCTTCTATCCCACACAGGAAACAGAGACAAACCACAGGTACTGAAGTAGAGCTCCCACACCTACAGTCTCAGCCAAGTTCTGTCCAGCAGGTACAATAGTTTCAGTTCACTTTTACTTCTATAGAAGACGAAGGGGCTCGTGAACTCATGGAGTTCAAGTGGCATCAGGATTAACCAAAGAGACTTCTCAGCCAGGAACTACCCGGGGCACGCAAAGGGATGGCTACACATTAGGAGACAAGTCCAAATAAGAGTCAAATGGAGCAGGACTTACAGGAAGTAACGCTGAGAAATAGCTTTGGGAGTCCAGGTTTGCATCCAGCTGCTGCAGTGGGAACTCCAGGATCACTTTACTGAGCACCTGCATCATCTCCTTCAGGCCAATGTTATATGCATATCTATGATGAAAAAGGTAAAAACACCCCAACATTTCACACTATCAATCTGCAGACTGTAGCTCTTCATAGAGATACAGTAGAAAATCTGATTTTCATCTTCCAGACTTGTTTTTTTACTTGGCTGATTGGTTTTCCAAATATTCAGGCAATAAAACCACCTTGCATTACATCAGGCCCTGCAAAGGCCACAAGTCCTGAAAATCTGCTATCACAGTGGAACAAACTGCTGCAAGGATAGCACCCTCACACTTACCAGAGTGCTATAGCAATGCTCTTGCACAAAAGAAGGGAAACAGGTTTGGATTTGAGAAATACTAGGTAAAAGGCACTCCGATTATGTTCTAGACTTGCTGCTGTAACAGCAGTGTGGACAAGCCACAGCACAGCCCCAGTTGCAGGCACCTGGTTGAGTGCTGCAATGCACAGAGCAGCAGACCCTGTGTGAACTCACAGGCAGTTGTGCCAAGAACTGGCTTGCTCTCTTCAGTCCACAGTTACTTAACAGCAATTCAATCTCTCTTACAGAACCAGGGCAGGAAAAGCCTAACCACCAAGGATGCTACAGATGCAGCTGGTGCTCTCAATCAACTTCTGCTGTCATTCAGTCATGATCTCTAAGCAGCATTTGTCATGCTCCATACTGATAAAATTAATGTTTAACAATCAAACAAGAGCATTCATATGGTTTCTCCTCTTCTTTTGACAGGTCTGCTGTCAAAATCGACCATTCAGCATAAGGGACAGCATCCCTAGGGGAACACTCACTTGAGGGAGTTTATTTCCAGGACCAGGTTGTCACAGGAAATGTTTTCTTCTTCACCTCTCTGTAATGTACCCAGAACCTCATTCTGGAAAACTAATGAAAGAAAGGATAGGCAGTTAGAGGTGAGGGAAAAGCACAGATTCTTCAAAATGCTCATTACTGAAGAAACTATGCCCTTCACAAAGGAAGCATTCTGACACTGATGTCTATTTGTTCTCTGTAAGCTGACACAAACCCACAGCAACTATGCTTACAAATAATGGGATATAATTCAAA
The DNA here is from genome assembly GCF_009829145.1 of Chiroxiphia lanceolata. NCBI lineage: Eukaryota > Metazoa > Chordata > Aves > Passeriformes > Pipridae > Chiroxiphia > Chiroxiphia lanceolata. The sequence continues at coordinate 9,334,223 of NC_045646.1, forward strand.
TATAGGAAATACAGGAAACTACCTACTAGAAATCATTGATCTATCCACGGAAGCAGTACAAAGCTATTTACCTCCACAGGTAACCTTTTAGAGTGGAATTTCTATTATACTTTCACAATCTAGCTTTTTCCGTTCAGACAAACCTGATCTTCCCATAACTAAAGATATGAATTCTAACCTAAAATTTATTGATTTAATTTCCTTAGGGGAGATATTCCAACATGAAAACTTGATTGTTTGTTTGTTTGTTTTTTCAGTTTGGCTTGAACCCATTTCAAATCCAGATAAGCTTAACATAACAAAAGAGAAAAACAAAACATCTCTGCCAAAAGATGCAGCTCCTACAAGGACATTGAATTCTCCATCAAGAACAGCACTAAGCTGTCCACACAGGGAAACTCTGCTGGACTTTCCCACAGTCTCTGACGTTAGGCAATAGCACTGCCATTTAAAACAGACAATTTAGGGAGCTCTTTCATGTAGAGCCAGTGATCAGGAATGAGAAAGATGGAGGATCTTTGTCTAGTTTCTCATCCTTGGCTGCCTTGGGTTAATACAACAAGGATACAGAGAATATTAAAGACCTCTGTAGAATATGCAGAAAGTGAAGTCAGGAAACAGCATGTTATAGACGTCCACAAATTTTCCAATACACACAGAGAAAGCACCACAAATCTCACACATTGCATTTTCTCTGCAGAGTCACCATAGTTCTTTCCACCCATCTCTCACCTTTGATGTCATCCAGCTGAGGAGATGCTGCCCGACTATCTGGCTCCTCAGAGCCCATGCTCAGGTCGCTGTCTGACTCGCTCTCTTCCTCTGAATGCATAGCTGGGCCTGAGGAAGAAGAGAAGACGCACCATTCAGCACCCGAAAGCTGCAACTACCACACGCATGAGGAAACAGGTGTCCTAGGGACTTCCCAACCAAGTCAGCAACTATCTGTCCTTGCAGGGAAGCTTCTATTTACAGGTCCAGATGATTAGATTTGCTGCAGAGGGAATACTGCAGCTGGCACTAGGATAATGGCATTTTTTGAAAGTCTGCAGGCAGACAACAAAGGACAGGGACAGAAGCAAATGCATTTTACGCAGGCTGCTGACTCACGATGGAGCAATGTCAGCAGACACTGTCACTCCCAGGAAGAAAGCCAGCAGCACCTGGAATAGCCAAAGCATATTCCCTCTGAGGGAGGCCCTGGTACCCCATAGTGCAGTATCCACAGCACAGATAGCTCTGGATGTTAGAGCAAGTCACTTATCTAATAAACACCTTCCACAGAGCACAGGAAGAGAGAATCTGGTCCATCAATTGCTTTCACCTCCCACCTTGCCTCCACACACAGGTGTTACCTGGAGCCGGTCTGCTTCACAAAGCTCAAGTCTTGCTCTACACACAACTATCAACATCCCACTTGGCCTGTTTCCCCAACACAGGTCTGTCTTTTCCTCCCCAGGTGACCACACTAAACTTTTCCTCACCCCATAGGCTTTGTCTCTGCTCTTCTTCATCCTCTTCATTCTTGTCATCTGGTTTCCAGAGATAGCCTCTGCCCTCTGAGCCTACGTCCTTTTTATTGTAACCTGAAAAAGAATCAGCAATCAGAGCACAGATGTACTGGATCTGGTTACAGGCAAACCTGAAATAAACTGGTATAACCTGCACAATACTGCCCCTAAATATCCTTCAAGAAGGAGCTGGGATTCCTGCAGATGCATACAGATTTCAGCTTTTATCTTCTCACTTGTCTTGACAAGCGACCGATTTACTCCTCCCTACAGCAGCAGCATTCAGCAGACTGTGTTTAGATCCCTCGACAAACCCAGATTGTAAAAACAGTACTTCACAAGGACAAAGCCCTTGGACACAGTCCAGATATGAGGACATACATCTTGCAACTGCCTTGAACTTAACATCTCTTCCAACTTGATCTTATTGTCTCCTACAGGGCTCCTACTTGAAGGAAAATGAAATATACCTGAGCCTCCAAGATTTAATACTGGGATAATGAGGTGCATCTCACTGTCCAACTTTGAGCTGAATATTCTTGCTTGCCCTAATGAAAGCACATAGGTTCCAAGCTGAATGCAGCACTAAGCTCCAGCCTGGCACTGCTGAATGAGGGAGGGAAAGACTCCAAAAGACGACAGAAGGCAAAGCCCTTGCACAACCTTGGTGCATGGAGCCAGAGACTCTCATACCTTTCAGTTTCACTTTGCTCTCCTCCTTGTTCACACCAGAATCATCGCTGAACTGGTCATCGTCCTCTTCCTCCTCATCTGGGGGGTGCAGAGAGATCACTGTGCCCTCAGAGAGAGTGATGCCAGGACCTACAACTACCTGCAAATATGTACAACATTTCTTAATGAAACAACACCCTGACTTCCCCATGTACCTCCACCAGCAGGGACAACAGCTGCTCCAGACAGGCTCTTATTAACAAGTATAACTGAAGACATCAGCACTGCCAGACCCCACACCATACTGTCCCAGCCAAACAAAGGGAAGAAAAAGGTGGGAGAGTAGCACAGTCACCATCCCTGCAAAAAGCCTTGGAGCAGCCCTGTATTCTGGTATGGTCTAGTACAAGTTTAGTAACCTGCCAAGGAAGACACAAAGCAGACCAGACAAAAATTATCTCACCTGAGAAGAGAGGACACAGCGGGGCTTTAGCTTTACTTTCTCCTTCACTTCAGCCTCGTCACAGACAACAGAATGGTGGATCTCCACATTATCTGCTATGTGTACTCTGTCCCACAGGAAAGCTCCGTCCAAAACAACTTTATCACCTGTTACACAGCACCAAGTACAAATATGTTGAGTAAGGCAGTCTGCTGCTCTCCCACACTGCTGAGTCCACTAGACAGCATCTTACTGAATTCCAACACCCTTGATGCACAATGGATGTTAGATGACAGGGAAAAATTTGCCTTAGAGGCCTATGGCCACTTCTTACCCAAAGCTGAAAAACAAGTTTGTTCTCTACAGAGACTTCAGTTTAGAGTAACAACTGACATGTCGGTTTTGGACAAATACAGCCAAATCACAAAAAAACCCAGAAAATCCAGCCAAGGCTAGGAAGGAGTACCAAGCAGCTCACAAGAATGGGAACAGATGTCCCTCATTTGCAGGATGAGTTCGGTGGGTGGTAACTCTAGATCAGTAAAGTTCATGCATTCTCTATTGCTGAAACAATTCGTTTCCATGAAGTACTTTTCACCTTCCAGCTTCACTGTGGTACCCTGAAAACTTTAATCTATTTCCTCTGCTAGAAAAACAAGGTTTTCTCCTTTCTTCCCATTAGAAATCAATCACTACCCACCTGTCATCCCCTCTCAATGCCAAATGCACATTAAAAACTAAATCCCAGCAACCTATGCCCTGGCCTGGCAAGGCTGGCACAAACCCCGTTCTTGTACTCACCTATCCTACAGTTCTGCCCAATAACACTGTTTGTGATGGAGCAGTTGCTGCCAATGACCGTTCCCTGCCCGATGAGCACATTCTCTTCCAGGATGCTGCCGTGGCCAAGGCTAACATCCACCCCTCGGTAAATGTTGTGTTTGGAATGCGTGTAACTCTGGTTCTTGTCATCAGTGAAGTTCATCTCCGGAGTGAGAGGATAAACCCAGCGCCGGATGATGTCGGAGCACACGGCCTCATACATTAGGAGGTTGCATATATGAGCACCATACTCTTCTGTCGTTACATGCATATGGATCTGGTTCCCCAGGACCTGGGAGACAGGCAGGAGCATGTCAGGAGATTCTCTAAGGCAAGGCAATAGGATCTGCCTTGTAACAACTCTCTCCTTACCTCCTCATTCACCAACAGACCACGCACAAAGTCATCCCGTGTCTGGTAGTCAAAATTGTCTGTGAACAGCTCAGCCACCTGTCAGAAATAAAACAAAAGGAAATAATATAGTTAGAGAAAATGTTGTCAGGGAAGCCTGGTAATTAGTGGCTATTGAGCAGTTCTCAGAGAGCCAAGTTATACAATATAGGAAAGTGATGCTCTTGCCTGGAATAAAGCTCTGACTCCTTCTGCTAGGAATGTTGACCTTCCCATCTCCTCCTCCTCTGCCAGAATCCATGAACGGATTCTGGTTTTCAAAAGGGGTAAAACATTACTTTAGCATTTCCAAGCAATCTGCCCAGTCTCACTTTGTAGTTTAATTCCCAAGGGAAGGCTGCAGACAAGCTTTATCAGATGTGGAAGAGATGTTAGTGAGGCTTGGCTGGAATAACCCTGAATGTTACCCTAGTATGGTACCAGCCTGCAGGTACTGACACTTTCCACAGCACAGCCATCACCTCTGTTCCACAGATGTTACTATATCCAAAATGAAATCACTTATTTTCTGGAATAATTTCATTCTGTGCCAAATCAGCCAGTCTCTGGATACATCCACTGTGTAGTTCTGCCTGGGCTCAAGCAGTGAGTGCCAGACACAGGCTGAGCACCCATACGTTCCACAGAGCAGCACCACATGACCACTCAGGCTCTCAGCTCAGCCACTGAGAGTTCTGTTTTCCAAAGCCAGTACTCAGGCCACATGCACACCAGCAGTACAAAGGGAGCAATGCAGACTGAATTTTGGACCCCTGAAGGGCGGAGCTCACCTGTGGAGAGCAGATGCTGATGTGACAATCCAGCAAGTCATGGCGCACCTCGACATTCTCAATAGAGTTCTGGAACAGACTCTGAAAGAGGAAAAAATTCAGATGATCCAAGTGACTCACACAGTACTAAATCCCAAAAGCCTTCTATGAGCCAGGGGCAGTACTGACTGAATTATTAAAGCGGCTGAAGTTCTGAAGATCAGAGAAATCTATGATCTACACTAGACCCAAGCTTAGCAGGCATAGCCTGGTCACACAAAGAGCTGAGTGTCAGTCAGCAGAGACTGTCCTCACCCTTACACACTGCAGCTCTCCAAGAAATAGCTTGTACTTCACTTTTCCTCCAGGAGGCTCTTTATCTCAGTCTCTGGGAGCTACTACTGTACAAAAAAAATTTGATAAATCAAAATACAATTTTCATAGTTCACAGCTATGAAATCACCCTGTGAATTTTTTACAACTGTCAGCTGGTTTTCTGTTGTTGGGTTTTGGGAGGAAGGGCTTTTGGGGTGGGGTCAGGTTTTTGGTTTTTATTGTTTAGTTGAGTTTTCTACAGTGATTTGTGCTTTCATTTGAAGGCATAAAACAACCTCCTGATAACTGATTTGGGGATGAAAATACTATACAATCACAGCCTTAGTTCCAAGTTGAAAAAAGAAAATAGTCCATCTATCTCACTGGAGAAAGTGCCTCTGCAGACATTTACAGAGCGTTTACCACATTATTAGGTGAACAGGCAGAGACAACAGGAGGTACCACTCCTTGCACCTGCTGTTATTCCACCCCGAGTCAGGCTCAACACACTTCAAAAGGAAAGGGCTGGAATGGACTGCCCAGAGAGGTGGTGGAGTCACCATCCCTGGAGGTGTTCAAGAAATGACTGGACGTGGCATGGTCTAGTTGACAAGGTGGTAATTAGTCAAAGGTTGGACTTGATGATCTCAGAGGTCTTTTCCAACCTAAATGATTCTGTGATTCTGTGAAAATGGTCTGTGCACAGTGGTATATGCATCCCAATTTGTGAGCCCCTGTGACAGCACAGATCATCTCCCTCCCTTTTACATGGTGAAAAGAAAATAAAAGGCAAAACCCGAACCGTGAGAAATATGTCTGCCCCACTTTCAAACTGAAATGAGTCCCAAGCATGTGTGCCCCAGCACAATTTCACCAAGCCTCAAATATATGTTGAGGAAAAAAAAAAGCTAGTTTACCACAAGTTATTTCTTATCATCTGCTTCTCCAAGAGAAGTAGCAAGAACTGTTCCCCAGCCCATATTCAAGGAGGATCTCCTCCTCGCATGGGGTGCTTCACTACCACAACCCTTTTCCACCCGTCAGGTTCAGACGCACCATAGGAAAGCGGAATCGTTTCAGCCCCTGGGTTCTCTGGTAGTGAAGGACACGGTTTGTGGCACTGTCCATAGCAATAACAATGTCATCCTCTTTGCACCTGGCATGATGGCCAGGGGAGGACTCCTTGAATATCATCGTCATCACGGAAACATTCTTCTCCATCTTACGACGCAACCTGAAAAAGGAGGGCAGAACTCTGAGATCACTCTTCAGAGAGCTACAGCCCAGAGCCTCAGCACACCAGGCAAGCAGCACCTACTTGTGCTCCTCCAGGGCTTTGGATATATTGAAATTGGACACCACATCCCCAGTGACGAGAATGAAGTCTGAACGAACGAGGGACTTGGCATCCACGTCCCGCAGGACGTCACCGAGGGAGCGGTACAGGTCCGAGGTCACAAACCGCACCGTGTTGGGAGACGTGTGGCGGCACCACTTGGATTTTCTGCAAGCAGGAAAAAAAAAAACATCAGGAAGGCACAAAGAGAACACATTAGGACACAGTGCCCCAGTGCATGGCACATCTGTAAGGCGAGGTAAGGAGGATCCTGTCACAGCAAGCCCACTATCGATGGGCTCAGAGACACTCCTGTGCATGCAGCAGGTTAACTGAGGGGCAGTCCCACAACACCCAACCCCAATACACTGCACAACCACTCTCCTACACAGGAGAAACAGTCTTTTTTGAGATATGCTAGGAGACCACAGTTCAAAGGGAATCTCTTGCAGTTTTCCTCAGAAGGATGAGTCAGGCCTTTGAGGCTTGTTGGGAGGACAGAAAAATCTTTTCTATGATAAAGTTAAAAAGAAGAAGAGATTCTTACTGCAAATGCTCTTTTATCTCAGCTGACTTCCAACAGCAGAAAACAAAGGTTTCTTCCACTCCAGTTGCTGTTAGGAATTCCAAGGTATAGTCAATCATGGCCACATTTGCCATAGGTAAAAGAGCCTGAAAAAAACCCAAAACCAAAAAGCATATAGACAGTCCCTTAGCTTTAGGATATAATATAGTCAGTAGTACCAGAAACATAATACAAGTAACTGCTCCACCACCTTTTATAAAAAACTTTTAGAGCTGATCTAAACAGTAAAAGTTAATTTCTGATCTTCTATAGGTGGAGATCTTCAGTTCTGAGAGGAAGGCATAAAAAAATTGAGGTTATCACAGAAAACTTTTCAAGAAGACTCAAATAAATGACAGAGACTGAAAAAAAAAAAATCCCAGAGTGCTGATTCCCTGACTCAGGCTTTTAACTGTTTCAAGAAAAACCTGTCAGACACAAATGATGAAGCCATAGGAATATGAATGTCCACAATTAAATAAGGGGAAAAAAATCCCAACCTGAAGTGAAGCAAGTATTCTCTTGACTTGAGATCCAACTCACACTTCTAAACTGAGTTACTGATTCACAACTGAGTGATCTCACACTATTCTTTAATTAATTTCTGGTGCTGCTTTGTTTCAGGCCTGAGCTCGCGTGTATAATTGCGAGCACCATAAACATTTAATCAGCAAACGAGGTGAGATAATTGTCCATATCTAAATTCTCCAGAAGCTTTTTATGCTCCTTTAACACACATTCCTCTGAGCCGGATAATTAAAGTATTTTCCCCATCCATTTTTGGCCATATTCTTTCACCCACTACTGACAAGGACCAAGATTTTGTTTCTTTATCACAAACGAACCTGTCCAAACCTGCTGCCGCTCCTGCACCACACACAGAGAAGCCAGCAGCGCGGTGACATATGGAAGAGTGGGCAGCAATTAGACCCTCGCTGCCTCTCCAGCGGGGGATATAAACTCTCACAGACTCTTAAGTAAACTCTTAAAGACTCTTACACATAAACTCTTACAGAGAACTATCAGAGGTTTCTGCAGCGCGGGGGGAGGCGGCAAAAGCCTCGGCGGGGGTTGCCCGAGCCCGGGACGGCCTCGCCGCCTCCTCCCGATCCAGCGCGGAGCGAGCACTCGCCTCTCGCCAGAGTTCTGCTCGCCCCGGCCGCTCGCGCACAGCGCACACCGGGACAGACAGCACCGGTGACAGCACCCAAGGGGCATTCCTCACCCGTGGCCGGTCCTTGGAGATCGGGAAAAAGCGGCGGTTGAAGCTGTCGGCGACTAGCACGGCCTGGAGCGGCGGCGGCGGCTCGTCCTGCGAGTCGGGCCCACGGGCGGCCCCCGCGCCCGGCCCGCGCCGCGCGGTGCCGCGGGCCGCCATCTCCGCACGCGGCCCACAGCGCTTCCGCTTCCGCCCGCGCCGCCAGCGCCGACGGGCGCCCGGCGGGGACACAACAGCGCGGGGCGGCGGGAGCGGGGCGGGAGTTCCTCGTTGCCCCCCCCCGCCCATCCTCTCGCCACGCCCGGCAGCGCCTCCGTGGCCAAGGGAGGGGCGTTTTATCGCCGTGCCCCAGTGAGAGAGCGGCTGAAGAGTAGCACAGCTCCGTGCCATGACCGAGGACCCGCCAGGGGAAGGCCTGAACGCCCCCACAGACATCCCCCGGTGGCCTCGGGGGATGTCCTTTGATGCGAACCCGGTGATGCCCGGTTTTGGGAGCTGTGATGTTTTCTTGCTGCGCTTCCTATCAGTGATATGTTTGTGCTACATTTCCGTGTGTCCAGACGCTGCTGCTGCTGCGAAGGACAACCTTGGTGTTGAACAGCCCAGCAGCACTCGCACATCAACACTCTCCTGCCACCAAGGAGCAGGTGTGTCCCCAAAACCCACAGCCCTTGAGGGGCCCCTTGGAGCCCACTCAGAGACCCTTCCAGAGCAAAGGAGAGGAAAGAAGATGTGGTTTCTGGAGTGGGGATGGCGTTTTTCTTCCCCTCAGCTCGGTGAAACACCGTGGGTCAGGATGTTGCAGTGAGGGTGTCCAGCTGTGTCCCCTGTTTAGTTCCATGGATCCCGATCCTCTCCAGCCGCTCCTGCCCCAGCCCAGGCTCTGCCCTCATGCGGATCTGTTTGTCCCTCCTAATGTGTTTCAATACTACCCTGGCCCTCAGAAGGGGATCAGCCACGTCCAGACCTCTGCACAGAGAACGTGCCCAAGGCTCAGTCCTTCTGCTGCCTCTCCCTGCTGCCAGGCAGTGCTGCAGTTCTTACCTGGCACAGCTCACACAGCGCTGCTCTCTGCTCATTTCCCTGTCACCCAGGGAAAGCTGTGTGATAAGCCCTGTGTTCAAAACCAGGGAAACAGGCTTAGAGACCATCCCCATGGGACGGCAGCAGGAGAGCCCTTACCAGCACTGGGTGCTGCAGGTAAAACGGTGCTCTCTGCTCTGCCCTGTTGTCAGGCTTCTGCCCCTCTCCACATGGGACAGGTGGTCACAGCCCTGCTCTGTCACCTCACTTGGATTCTTGCTGCCAGTTGCTCCTCATAATCTGACCCACTGTGACACCCTGCTCTGGTCCTTGCTACTGTCATCTCCTACTGAGTGACCAGCCAGAGACTCAAGGAGCTGATACACAATTCAATTGCAATCCAAGACAGAAAAACAGGACACTTGCACCTCCACCTCCACCTCCACAACAGGGCCCCTCCCTAGGGCGGAAGGTGGCACGAGGTTATCAGCCTGAGGCACATACCGTGGACTTTCCATCCTGGTGAGAGGGGAAATTAAGGAGGCACCACTTAATCACAGACCTACAGCACTGTCCCAATGTCAGGCAGCCCGTACAGCCCCTGTGGCCGTGCTGAGGGGTCTCTGGCGAGGGGGAGAAGACTAATATGCAACATGCAGCATTCCTCCCCATTGGTTGAATTGCAGGTTCAGGACTGACGCAGTAGAAAACAAAGTCTCCTCTGTCTCCTGAAGGACTCTGCAGCACTGGGCATTCCCTGAAATTTCCCTTAGCAGTTAAAATGTTCACGCGTTGCTTGCGTGGTGCCATCTGCGCCCAGTGACTTGTGACCAAGCCCTTGCTGTGCCGCACCTTGCGGCTGAGTCACTTGACCTTAGCTACTATTTTGGCATAAAGCAGCAAGGATGGACACAGCAAGAAAATAGAAATGAGCTGCCCATGGGAAATAAATCATCCCTATCCTTTTCAAAAATAGGGACCCGTGCACCCTTGGGAATCCTGTTGCCTCAGCAAAGAAGCTAACCCTGGGACAAATGCTCCCAGGTGGTTTCAGCCAAGGGGTTACAGCTTGAGGAGTGATCCAACAGATGGATTTGTCATTGCCTGAGGGCAGGACAGCATCTTGGTTCCTGCCTATGTGCATAAGCAGCACCAGAAATCAGGTCTGATCCAGCCTGCACAGCCACTGGCTGAGTTGGGGCCGGGCACAGAGAGGCTGACAGGGGAATCAGCGGATTATCTGGCTAATTACATCCTGTTCTCTCTCCAAGTGAGGCAAGTTTCCAAGACGTTGCCCTGGTAAATTGGCAAGTACAGGGGAAGACAAATCAAGGTAATTGCTAATGAACTGAACTCAAAATCAGCTTGATAAATATTCCTCAGGCTTTGCAGACACATTTCCCTTTGGTTTAACCTGTGAACTTCCATGCAAATAGCACCCAGGCCAAATATTTTCTAGAAGCAATATAATTCCCGTGGAGCTTTTAAAACTGAAATTAGCTCATGAAAATTGAAATGAGACTGAGCTGCATTAGACCGGAGGTCTATCAATACCAGTATCCAACAGTGGGGTGGGAAGACTGAGAGACTGTGGGACTTTTGCTTCCTCCCTCCCTCATCCTTGGATATTCTTGGACATAGCATCCTGGGGCATCCCAGCTCTGGGAATGATGAGCCTTGGAGGGATGTTCTGCTTTCTGGGGCATCTTCCTGGTCCCTGTCCCTACATTTTTAATCCTTCTGTCTTTTCCGTTTGTTGTTCTCACTGAGCATTTAGTTGTTCCCTGGCTTTTCCCTCTGCATAGACAATGGCCCATAAGGCATCATTAAGCCTTGGAAGGTAGCTCCAGATTTGGTCCTATTTTAGGCAGTTTTGGGGCTCCACATTGATCAGGGCTGAGTGGGACCAAGGGTTCCGCAGGGTGATGAGATTTGCAATTAGGAGAATCACAAGAGGTCACATGGAAGAACCACATGCCTAGCACAAGGCTTATTTCCCCTCCCATGTCTTTCCTGGTGACCAGCAGCTCTGATGCCCTTGGAGCATCCTTGGGTGCCTCAGCAGAGCTGTGGGACTTCTGTCACCTCAACTCCAGTTCAGGAATGAAATTAATGCCTAAACTCAGCTCTTCTTTGCCCATTCCATGCTGACAGAGAGCCTGGTTTGGTTGGAGCTATCCCCACACAGTGTCAGAGGTGATGGGGGCAGGCTATGGGACATGGTGTCTGGGCTCAGGGGACTGTCCTGAACTTACCCAGGACAGCTGACACTCACTTGCCAGGTGTAGAGAGGGGTCTGCTGGCCCCAAGCACCCTTGGAAGAGCTCCTAGCCCTGGGAGAAGGGGTAAGCAACAGCCAGGACATGGACATTGTTCAGCCCTCTTGCTCACCTGAATGACTCTGCCTGATGCAAGATTTACCTGAGCACTGAACCAAGTCCTGCAGGTAAAAAGAAAACTGCAGACCACAACTAAGTCAGAAAGCATGAAAGCCAGACAAATTCTACATCCCAACCCTTCTGTCTCCCTCCCTCCCACACCCTGGGCTCTGGCCAAGCAGGGACAACAGGGACACTGACTCACAGTCTATTCCTCTGCTCTTTGCTCATTTGGGCCTCTCCTGTGCTTCTCAGCAGAAGGCTTCTGCCAGATGAACTGCTGAGCTTCCTCCACTCTTGGCTTCTGGGTTGGCAGACTTGAGAAGGGGAGCCAAAGACACGAGGCCACCCTGTCTGCATCCCCACAGGTTTCCAGCTGCCCAGGGGCACTGCTTGCAGAACTCCCTGGTGGTCTCTTCTACCAGTGGGATGCTGGGAACAGCATCACTCACCTGCTAACAAGGTGGATGCATTACTGCTGCCTGAGCTCTGGGCTGCCACAGCTCCCTCTACGCAGCCCTCCCATGTTTTGTGTTGCCCCTGTGCCAGATGGGATGTGCAATGAGACAAGTGCTGCACCAGCACCTCCCCAGCTGCCAAAACATGAAGATGGGACTGGAGGGGTCCCTTTGCAAGGAGCAGAACACTGACAGTGAGCAGAGTGTAGCAGAGTGCTGCTTGTTGATGCTCATCCCATGCTACTGGGTATCCCACAGGTATGCCAAGCTGAACAGGTTCCCCATGGGTGGCACAGGTCTCCCTGGAGAGACAGGGGACAGCAGAAGTGCCCCACTGCTTACTCTAGAGAAGGGACATCCATGTGACAGTCTGTCTGCCACTGACCAGCCCTGCCTGGAGCTCAGGAACCTGAAATTAGAGGAGAGGCAGAGAAAGCACAGCTAAGTCATAAACGTCTCTCTGATTTACTTCATTCTGTGGCTTTTCCTGGTCCCAAGCTCCGGCCCCACAGATGCAGACTGAGTTGTAGGCCATACTGCCCTGGATATTTTAGCTGAGTTTCCAGCCCTTTCTTTACAAGCCTTACTCCAGCTTCTCCACCTTGCAATGTTTTTTTTTCTCTCCCCATGGCCTCAGCAAGCAACAGCTACTTCCACATTTTTTAGGTAGCTGCTTTCATTATCCCTCACCAGCAGCTGCTCTCCTGAGGAGAAACACCAGCCCCAGAGCGATGGTGCTCATGTCCAACTAACAGACATGGTCTTGCCTAGGTAACCATGATGCAGGTGCAGGATCGCCTATGTGCTGCTCTTCTGCTATCCCTGCTCACGCTCTGGCTCCATCCTTTGCTGATTCATCTCTCTGGTCACTCTCAGAGACTGATGAGGCTTTGGGCTTAGGCTTCTCAGTGAGCTTGGTGAGGACACCCTGTCCAGGAGTAGAAAATGAGTCAGCGGCCATCTGGGCTTGGCATGTGCTCCAACCCCAGGGATGGCAGTCCCTGGAGGCAGCCACCCTGTGTGACCTCAGAAGCCGCTCAAGTCTGAAAAGCAAAACACATTTCCCATCGGGGACAGCGCTGGAGCACTCACAGGAACCAGCAGTCCCAGTCACGCAGGGACTGCCTGAGCATGAACACCCAGGAGATCACTTTCTCCCTGAGAAAGGCTTGTCAGTCTATAGAGTAATACTTCCCCTGCCCTTTCTGTGTTCCTTATTCACACAGAACTTTTTGCACCACTACTACATGGGTAACACCTCCTTCCTTGGGGTCCTTGCCCTTCAAACCGTACCTTAGTCCAGGGTTTACCCTCAGCTTTGTGCTCCTGTTTGGCTCTGCACTGAGCCATGTGAAATGGGATTGCAGCCTGTGAACAAATTCTTTTTCCCAGTTCAGTGGTGCACAAGCAGAGCTGCCTCCTGTTTTCCCAGCTAACCCATTTCCAGCTCTGATATGTGTGGATTGCTGTAGCAAGAGAAGCTGGGAACAGCCCTTCCCAAACAGGTATGTAAGGGTAGCCCAGAGAGGCTTCATTAATATCTGCTAGGAAGGAATCCATGGGCTGAGCCAGAGAGAAAAATGTGTAGGGCTGGGTAACTGCAGCCTTGGGACTGCCCACTGGAGATGGGCAGAGAAACACCATACTGCAAAGCAGTACAGGGACAGGACCTGCTCTCACCTGCATCATGACAAGGGAACCCATGGTGCCATGGGTTCAAGGCTGCCAGGGGCAAGGAGGGAAATCCCTATTTCTAAACAGCCAGGGCAAATACCCAGAAAGTTGGCTGGCCACTCTCTGACCCAGGGCCTCATTTTCAGCTCCCTAGCTGGCTCCAGCCTATCCCTCCCTCCCTCCCTCCTACCCCGGGGCCTTACGGCACTGACACAGAGCAGGCACCAGCAGGAATTGTTGATCTGTTTCTGCTCCCTTGTTGAGAGGGGGCTGCCCCTTTCCTGTACAAGGGCAGAGTAAGTCCTCATCCCTCATCTTGTCCAGAGGAGGTAAAGGGCCCTTGCAGCATTCCTTTCCAGAGCAGCCACAGCCCTGCCTGGAGAGGATGTTGGAGGAGGAGGAGTTCTCCATTCCTCTGCCTTCTCCCTGCTGCCGGCAGCAGATGCATCATTTCAGGAAGGAGGCAGCTCTGCTTCCCATCGCCTGGTCTGCCAGAAGCGAGGGAGAGCTTTGATCAAGGCACAGCTATCTGTGCTCTGATCGCTGCCTTTCCTGCAAGGACCCTGTTCAGAGGAGAGGGCATGTTTCCTTTAACCCCCCCCCCCCTGCGAGCCTGGAGCTCCACAGGAAAGGCACATTTATTAGCACTTTCAGCCCAAAGGGCTTTGCATTTTCAGGCATGGTTGGGAACTGAGTGATGTTCAGTAACTGTGCCTTTTCAAGGACCCATTCAGTTGTTCATGCACCCAGAGTTTGTTGGGGCAGCCTTCAAATCTAGTTAATAAAGAGAGAGACAGGAAACTTTCTCAGGGGAATGCAGCAGCCCCCTTCCATCACATCAAAGCCGCTGAGAGATCACGTTATCTTGACAGATGTTGTACACTACAGATCGGGTTACTGAACTTATGTTTTCCATGGACTCATTCCAACACTTCTTTTAATTTGTCAGGGATATATTTCAAAGTGCAGTATGCACATGGTTGCAGAAAAGTTGAAGGAAGTTGCTGATTAATGACCTTTTTCCTGGTAGTGTAGATGTGCTTGTTCCAGCTGTAGTAGATACCAAAGAAAAGGTAATATACTGCAAACTAGAAAAAATAAAGTCTCTTGGATTAGAGGTTCTTTTTTTTCTGTTCCTTTCAAGTCAAAGCAATGAATAATGCTATAACACAATGTGCTCAGCCATGTGAGAAGGGTCTGTACAGAAGAAACACTGAGGAATTCATCACAGTGATCCCACCACTTTTCTGTCACATCAGTGGGAGTTAGGATGCTTTGTCTCTGGAAGCTTCTCAGACTCCACTTGTCTGCAGCCACTTTCCTTCAAGTGTTGGCTCAGGTGCCCTAAACAGATGTATTATATCTACTTCTTTTCACCTTTTTGAAATCAACCAGAGTCTGAAGCACTGGTGACAACACCAAATCACAAGGTTTGATACATGCCACCTTGTAGTTATCAAAATTGTTTCTTGCTTGATGCAGTCACCTGAGAGGAAATTAAATTACCTCTCCTCCGAGGAGGGGAATACACCTCCCTCCTCGGCACTCAGACACCTCCTGACCCAGCCAGGCTTAATGCAGCTGTCAGAGCCAGGCTGGATTGCCTCTCATGCAGTCTGTCCCCATCAGAGGGCCACTACTTCCAAAGAGGGAGTCAGGCATGGCTGCAGTGCCAATACGTGTAGGGGAATAACACTCTTAGCAGGATCATTATACTCAGCTTTGATCCTTGGCCTAGAGATAACCCACAGCTCTGATCCTTGCAGTGCAGAATCACAAAACAACCTCTTGGGTTGGGGAATGTCTAAAGCCCTGGCTTGGACTTTGAAGGGGTGTGTCTGCAATGACATGACATGCAAAACAGGGCAAAGGTAAGCCCAAAGACACCATGACTGCAGTAACTCACTTGGTGCTGATGTAAGAGAAAGTCTAGAACATGCAGCTCTAAGTGCACAGACAGGGCTCAGCTCTTCCCCCACAGCTGGATGGTGAAGGGATCATCCCTGCAGAGTTATCACCCAGACCTACTCTTGCCTGCAGGTGACGCAGGTGTTCAGCCAGGAGAAACTTGATCTAAGTTGTATCTCTGCCTGCAATCACAGGACATCATGTGTGAGATCTGATTAATATGATAAAAGCATGTGCAGTAAAATATGTTTAAACTATCTCCGTGCATCACTGCAAACATGCTGAGGAACAGAAAAGCGACAAACCAACACTGAGAGCTGGACTTAATTCATACCAGACTGTGGCCACATTAAGTGAACTGCAAAGAGCAAGCCTGGCTTTTTAAGACAGAGGGAGGCAGCAGTAGGATTCACAAAGGCCCGTGCAATGCTGGAGCTCATTTTTCTCATCCACATGAGAAGCTGCTGTATTTTCAAGTCAGGAGCAGCTGGTGATTGATGCTACATGTGCCTCACTGACAAGGAGCTGGGTCTGAGCAGCATATTTCCATTAGTTCAACTCGTTCAATATTTGTATTTAAGAGGAAGCCAGATGCTGCTCACTTATGAGGAGGATCTTTTGCCCAGCAGCAGTTCGAGACTTTGCTCTGCTTTTCCTACAGCAACTGTCCTTTGCCTCTGTCACACAGATTCCAGCAGTCATGCATTTTTTAGGAGGAGGAACTGAGCCACGAGTTGGAGATGTGATACAGTTGTGGTCACAGAACAAGCTGGTTACCACCTCAAGAATTTGGCAGCGTCTCCCTGCTCCCATCCTATAACCACGTGTTGGAGGAGCTGGTCCTGATGCTTCAAGTCTTTACATTCCCCAGCTGCCGTGTGTTGCACTCCCAGTCCAGGGGAGAGGGCAGGGCGGGTCTGGAGGTTGGGCTATTTTCTTGTTATCAGTGTGAGACTGGGTTTGTTGCTCTAAGCATTGTGGGGCTGTTTTTTTCAGTTAACCAGGCTGCAGATGCTAGAGCTGCTTGCCACTCCTTGAGCACCAGTCTCGTCCCTGCAGCTACAGCTGGGAGAGTTCCTGTCCTCCCACGTCATGATGGAGAGCAGCATGCAGCAGCCAGAGTGCTTTGTTTCCAGTTGTCTGGACTAAGCCATGATTAAACATGGGGTTTTTCCTATTAGTGGCTCAGAAACAGCTCGAGTACTGTTCCTGTCTGCAGTGCATGGGACAGGCACGTGGACATGGCTCTGTGTGGCAAAGCAAACCTACACCAGAATATGCCTTCCTCTCAGGGGTTTCTGTAGCCTTACAGACAGCCTCAAGGTTTCAGGACTGATCAGTATTTCCTTTCGGGGTACATTGTTTACTAGAGGCTTTACCTTGGCTAACCCAGGGTGTTGCCTAGGCTTTATCCCAGACCTTTTGGTGCCCCACAACAGCAGTTCCCACGGTTCCACTGTTGAAGCAATGAGAGACGTCTGAGCGAGTGCCATGGCCACCCAGACTGAGACCCACGGTGGCTCTACTTCGTCACTTGGGGGCCAAGAGCCCTCTGGGACACATGTGCTCACCCACCACTCACTGTGCCAGTCCTACACAAGCCCTGGGGGGGGGTGGGGTTAGCAATGTGTGGAGAGGAGTGTGGGGGTCCCCAGGGACACGGGCATCAGGGTGCTGTGGTGGCATTGCAGCGTGGCTGCTGGTGTTCTGGCAGCAATTCCCAAGGAAGCAAAAGCAATTAGCTCATCAAAACAAGATGCACACAGGGGGTTTGTCTCAGGAGCCCCCAGGAAACCATTTCCTGGGAGGAGAAAGCAAAGGACAACTGCTTCTGCTGCTTTCTCCCGCAGCGACAAAGCAGAGCAAGTCTCCCAAGCCCTGATAATTACTCACTGCTGCCTGGAGTTCCCATTCCCTTGCTGTCTGAACACAGAGCTGCCTGTGTTCCCTGCAACCCCAAGGAGGATTCTCCAAAAAACAGTTCTTGCCCCTATCACCCCCTGTGTGCAGCCAGGCCAGCCCATGGGACCTGACCACCCCAGGACCCAGGAGAGCCCAGATCCAGCTGCACAGGCAAGGACAGATCTGTATTTGACTTGCAGCTTCCCCTTTTTCCCAGTTTTCAGCCACAGAGTAACAGTCCCAGAGGCCCAACACTCCATGACCTTGGCTGTCCTCATTTGCTTCTAAAACTGGCGAGCTCCAAAATTGGCATCCCAGCCGGCCTTTTCTCACACACGTGGGATTCCAGGCACCGCCAGGGGCTCCCAGCATTTTTAATTATTTTTTCTCCTTTTTTTGAAGCCCTTTTTGTTCATGCTGCTTGAGGTGTTTCCAATGGGACAGAACGGTCCTCTCCCCACAGGCTGCTTGCTGTGTGCTTGCTGAGGCTGGCTTATCCTTCCCGTGCACCTCAGAGGGACACCTGGGAGTATGGGGCAAATACAGGCTGGCTGTATTTCCACTATGGGAAAGCTCTAGGAGCTTGAGAACACATGGGGACACAGAGACCTTGACTCCAGTGGTAGTGGCAGTCCCCACAGCATTGCCTTCCTTACAGACCTGCGGTCAGGCACCATCCTGTGTTCCCAGGAGTGGGGCAGATGCAGATGTTGAGGTACGTAATGACCACCTGGGCTATCATCAACAAGCATCTCCACAGAGGATGAGAGCAGGTGGTCAGAGAGCTAGTGGCACCCACAAAACTGTGTCTTGGGGGAGGAGAGAGCACTAGCAGTAGAGGAAGGTGTTGGATGGTCACTGCTATGCAGCATCACAAGACCTTGGATGGATGCTGGCAGGGTCATTTCAGAACGAATGTAGGAAATGAGAAGTGTTTGGGGGACAGGAAGGAAGACACAATCTACTTGTGAGCTCATCATCTGCTGGAAGATGAAAGAGGTGGTGTCTGTCCATGCCTGTTGTTCACCTCATGAACCAGGTGCTGCTCAGAGGAGCTGCAGCATTGTGGGGGCAGATGGGGAGAGCAGCAGGAGGCAGCACTTTGCCCTCTTGCACAGGGCTGTCACGGCTGCATCCGTACATTGTTTTTCCAGAGTACATCCTGATGGTGCTTATCAAGTGTGCCCTGCACAGCCATATAAGCAGACAGCTGTAAGAAACCATCATTCCAGTACAGGCCAGCTGAGTGACCTTGCTGCTGTGCCTGGCTCTGCTGTTTCCACACAGCTGGAAGCAGTGACACTTTCACCTCAGTGGACCCACAGCTTTGTTTTCGCAGAGGCAGACAAGCAGTGGACAGAGTGTGCCTTGCCCTGTGACCGTGTCCCTGAGAGCCGATGGGAAGGTCGTGCTGTGTCATGCCCTGGCCACCACCTCCAGGTTTTGTGAGGTCTGAACCAGCTCCTCCACCACAGCCTACGTCCAGCATAGCTCTGGCCATGGCTGCTTGGCCAAACCAAAACTGGTTCCAGAAAAGCAGACTGAACTGAACACACCACTCTGACATGGCTGTTTTCCTTTCCTTATGTCCGGGCTTGGGGACAATCCTAAACTGCTTTTGGAGAGGGGTTAGAGGAGTTTCTCCCTGCATACTTAACACTACAGACTAACCAAAGTCACTGCTGCACATCTGCAGCATGGACACAGCTGAAAGGATGTAACTCCCAAAGTCAGAGTTGCGAAGCTGGGATGAATCCCAGCCCGTTAATGCTCATTCAGACCCATCTCCAGCGTTTTGTTTGTCCTTTCCACTAAGTTCATCAAACAACCAGCAATACTGTACAGCACAGCCAAGGCTCGAGTCTGCTGTGCCAGTGAGAGCAGGCAGGCTCCAGCGTGACTCGGGCTGCTGATTTCCATCAATTACTCGTTAACTGTGGGTGCGGTGCAAGGTGTGGGAACCACACGACTTGCTACAATGGATAGGTCTGCACAGGCTTCTGCTCTCTGGGCGGCGCTTTGACCTTGGGTTGATCTTGTCCTCCGAATCATCAGGTTTATAGAAGAAAGATTGAACAATCAGTCTAGAAATGAACTGCCTTAAACTAGTTTTCTGCACTGGTTTACACTTTAAATGTTGCAACAGCTTTGAAAGCTTCTTGCTTTTCCCTGTAAGAAAAAAACATTTTTTAATAAGTTGCTGCTAATAGTGTTGAGAGGGTGTTATTTGTAGCCCACTCTCCCAAAACCCAGAGAAGGTAGCATATGAAATAAGATACTTTTTCAGTGCTTTCTCCTCCTGACCTGAATGATGAATTACAAATTTAATGTGTGTGACAGAGCACAGCATTGCACCTTTTACTTCTGCACTCTGATAAGCATAAATGCTGCAGAAATAGGGCAGGATGATCAAAACCTGAAAAAAAAAAAACCAAAACACTTAAAGGCATTTGTTGCAAAAGCATGCCTATTTGTAGAAGCTGTTGAGAACAAGAGTAAAACACCGTTAGCTTGGCTAGGAAGGTTCATCCTCCCACATGAACTGACAGGAAGACGATGGGTGGTACTGCTGTAGACTGGAGTGGTATCTCTGCCTGGATCAGCCCAGGAGCCTTATCCTCTGAAACACAAGCACAGTGCGAACGCCTCCACTTGCTAACAGCTCTGCACAAACATCAAGCAAGTACAGTTTGCTTCCAGGAAAGCCAAATGCACAGGTGTACTAAGATATTAATGAACTCTTTCCACTAAAACAGGTCAGGAGGAAAGGGAAAGTCTCCTCATTTCTCTGTGTCCAAACACGTGGTATTTCTCTTCCGTATTTTTCTGGGGGAAGGGTGGGGAAATCACGGCTCCTCGCTGTGCTGTGTGAGCTGGCCTCCACTCTCACCGGTTTCTGATCAGCAACACAGATTGTTCAGCACTGAAGCAACATAAAGCACATGGACTTGAATGTCTGCATGAGTCATTTTCAGAGCTGCAAGCACAATGAGACTGCAGTAATGAAAACGTGAGAGCTTAGAAAGTGTCCATACTGTTAAGTGAGGGATTCCTGGGGTGTTGCTTAGGTCTTGAGCATCCCACAAGGTCCTGCGCCTCACATGCCCTGAAAATCAGAGCAGACACATGGAAAACGCTGAGCTCCAGGAAATGGTTGGCTCATGGTACTAGGTCTTTCATTCTCTGACCCTGCTAACCTCTTTCTGTGCAACTATGACTGGAATGGGAAGGTGGTTTTGGTACCAGGTCCATATGGGGACGTTATTAGCCCTATGCCGTGAGTTTCCATGGAGCCAGGTAGACGGTGGTGTGTGCATAATGTTGTGCACAAGCATCTATGGTCTAGTAGAACAGGGAGATGCCTGGCACAGCATGGACAGTTTTGTCTGTCCAGGCAGCTCAGAGGGCAGTGTTCCTGAGCCCCTCCAGCCCCTGTGCACAGCAGCAGGATATTTAGGAAGACTCGGATGCCAGCAGCACTAAATGTGTGCAGGGAGTATTTGTGCCTCTGCTTGTTCTTCAATTGCAAGTCATGATCAAATCCATTAGATACCATAACTTCTCTTAAATTAGGGGTAACTGTGCCCAATTCTTGCTATAACAAGTAACAACTTATTATGCAACATTGCTGCTGATTATTAACGTCATTGTTTGCAGGAAATCGGACTGTGGTTTTCATGTGACAAACCCAGACCATGGATGTCCTGAAATTGTTTGTTTGCTAGTGAGATTTAAGAGAGGAATGATTGAGCAAGTCACAGCACTCTGACAGCCCTACTTCAAGTACCACATTGACTTCTGTCTTCCTCTCTCTCTTCAATGGGATGTTAACTCTGGAGCCTAAGGATGATGGACTAAGAATGATTGCACTCAGTGATCTTCTTGTTGATGGTTTTGCCACAAATATTTTTCATTTCCTCTTAAGCTGTGAAGTTGGATATAAGATACAAAGGAAATGAATAGCAACGTCTCTTTACTGTCCTGTTGTTGTCAATCTGTACCTACCTGACGCTTGTTTCAATCTGCCAAGCTGCCCACATGGGTTGGTGGCTCACATGGCCCAGCTGAGGCTAAATTATTGCTTTCCAGAAGAATGACTTGCAGTAGCTGCACTGCAATGGGAAATCTTTTGGTCTGCTCTGAGAGCTCAAAGTCATGAAGTAATAGGCTGTGTGTGGGAGGGACACCTGGACATGATGATCAATAAAAGATTGGGCCCTGCACAGGGATAGAAAATCATGAACAAGCTGATGAATACAGTCTCTCCAGACCTCTCTATTTCTGGACTTGTTACGGTTTGCAGTGCTACAGGCAAAATTTGGTCATGGGACTTTTACTTAAGCTGTCCAATTAATTTCTGAGTTCTGCACTTCATGGCTGAGAGCTCTGATTAGCGAGAGAGTAAAAAAGCACTAGCAAGCATAACAACTGTCAGCATGCTCATCAGGAGGGACACACTCAGGAAACTCACGCTGAAAATGCAAGCCTCAGCATCTGTGACCAAGCATCTCAGCGGGAAAGGGTAAGGAGATGTCCTCTGTGTATGAGGTACATAGGAAAGGGGATTTGGGAGAGGGAGAAGAACTGCTCTCCACAGTAGTGTCCATATTTGTGCCAAAGGAAGATGCCTCCTCAAGGATCATCCACACTGACCAAAGCATGTTGTGATCCCCACCCAGCTCACAGACCCCATAGGTCTGAAAGGAGGCACTGGGCAGGTGGCAATTTGGCATGACAGCTCTCCACTCCTGTTAGCCCAAGGCATCTCTTGGTATTCTACATAATTCCATGGACATTATTCCAATCACAATGTGCTGCTTCTTTGGGGGACAGTTTTTCCTTCAGGGCAAAGAGAAAAGCTGTTTTATCCCAGTGCCTCATGGCAATATTTTCCCAGTAGTGAAACACTGACTGCACCACCCCATTAATCCCTCACCCAACCTGTGCAGCCAGAGTCTTCTGGGCTCACCAGGCATTTGGGTCCCATCAGCACACAAGAAGCTCTCTGCTTCACAGTCACGTGTACAACAGGGTTTTGTGTGTCTGAGATGCTGTTCTTAATTGCAATTAGGAGAACGTGAATGCTGAGCACTGAGCATGGCCATGCTCCCCAAAGCTGGGACATCTCCTGAAGGTTGTCTCTCTGTTTCCATCCAAGGCTCGGCTCAGTTAAGTCACCTGGGCAGCACATGCACCATTTCCCCAAAAGGCAGAAGCACGTCCTCAGATCCTGTGCAGAAAGATGTAGTAGGAGAGATAGATAAGCAAAGACCAACACTCCCACAGACTGAGCCTTGGTTTTCCTGGTCAGCCCAGAGATGTTCCATTTTCAGCTCTAATGGCTCAAGTCAGCTTGTTTCAAGCATTGCTTTTAATTCATTGCTGATGTTTGTTTTGGGTTGGGGGGGAGCACCTCTAAGAAAACTAATTGTCAGGTGTTGCTTCCTCACCCACATGGTCCGCAGGCCTTGGCTTTAAAACTGCCACTGTCTCTTTGGTCTGGCTCTGCTTTTCTTGTGCAGTCAGGGCTGATTACGGCAAATCCCAGATCTTGAATCAGGGCAAGTTTTAATACTGTACAGGCCTTGTTTATGTAACAGCTGCCATCCCTCAGGGGTGAATCCGGGACTCACAGTACTAAAAGCATTAGCTGCTGCCACTGGAGCTAAAGATGTAACTCCTCTGGCTGGTAGCACCAGTACATTTATAGCCTTTAGAACAAATGCTGGAGGAGACTCGTGACACACTAAAAAATGGGTTATGCCTACATAAGCATTTTCATCCCACCATCATACCAAGGGAGTACGTACACTCGTAGGACCACAGGTGTGAAAACACCGCTGATGCTTCTGCGTGCCCATTGCCCAGAGCTAGTCTGAGTGGAGTGTACACATTGTTACTTAACAGCAGCTTTCTACTAGCACTCATGTCCTCGCTTTTACTCTCAGATCTACTCCAGCACTGGAGAAATAGAGGACGGAACAAGCGTAGGCAGGGCCCTGCCTCCCTTGGCTTAAACAACACTCTCTGCTTATCTTTCTGAACACATTTTGTAATGACTTTGGCATAATGGAGGTTCATGTTCTTCCTCTCCAGGCACGTGATGCAGAGCCTTTGGGCTTCAACATGCCATCAGTGCACAGACAGCCACCTCCAAAAAGCAGCTCTTGTTGCTTCCACAGCCCAGGGGCCAGACAAGCTCCCGCTCAGAACATTTTCAGGTCAACCCTAAAATGAAATACAAGTGATTCACCTTGAAGCTTTAACACAGTTTAATTTTCCCTATTATTCATACTTTGTCCTTTCTGTTTACGTTGTTTAACTGCATGGCTCAGTAATTGCACATCTACTCACTCCTACACTCCAGTGTGTTTGATGGAGATAAAGGTCAGTTTAACGACTGTTCAGAGACTTTAAATTGTCTCCTGGGTTCTGTCTTAAAATCCACCTTTTTCTGGGACATAGCATTTATAAAGCATGAAGTGCACCTTGCAGCTCCTTCCCCAACAAAATGTCAGTCAAACCAATCTGAAATTGCATTATTGTGAGTCCCGGGGAACAGACTGCAGGAAAATGCAGCAGCTACTTGTGTCAGTCAGTCAGTCAGTCATGGCTAGGCTTCGCAAACGAAGATTTGGGAAGGCACTATCCACTTTTGCTACTTGTGTACCCAGCTGCCATACCACAGCAAGGTATGTCTGCCTGTCTGTCTGTCAGTCCTCCTGTCTCAAAATGTTAGAGTACCTGCAACGGAGCTGATTCTAATTTTTTTTCCAGAAATGGAATTGGAGGTCTGTGGATGCATGACCATATGTGTCAGGGAGCTCTGCAGGGATTCTCTGGTACCTTATGGGTGTCCTTGAACTGTTTGCATGGTGACACCTTTTACTTGTACTGTTGGCTTGTGGGCTTGGAGGGAATATTCTGGTCCAGTTTTATTTTCAGATTCCCATCTCTCATCTTTGCCTGAGTTTATTTCAGCATTTCTATCAAATTGACTCTCACAAACATTCCTGACAGGAGAGTAAGGACTGCGGTGCAAACAGGCACTCGTTATATAAACCACTTAAATGAGACATCAGCCAAATCTGGCTGGTGGAAGGAAGATGTCAGCTGAGGACAGGGTATTTAAACGCAGCAGGGTTGAAGCTACAGCTCAGGGTTTGTTAAGGATATTTACAGCCCTTTGTGAGAGGAAATGCAGCTGTGTCCATCTCCTCCTTCACTGACTCCCCTGAGGCGGAGGCTGGACACCCTGTATCACGCTGTTTGGGGAACTAGGGTTGCTGGCCCTCAGCCATCACCACAGAGCCGCAGCTTCCACCCCCTTCAGCGGGCAAAGCTTGGCTGGGAAAGCCTTGAGACAAGTTCACTGTCCCTTTAGCCGGCCCGATTGGGAGCTGGAGGGGAACAGTAGGGGCTTGGCAAGGGGATCAAGTCCTGCTCCGAGCCTGGCTCGTTGGGAAGCAGCAGCCGTGCGGCAGCGGCGGCCGGGGCACAGCCTGCGTACAGGAGCGGCACTGCGGGCGCAGCTGAGCCGAGGTTAAGCCCCAGATAAGCGCAGGTCCGCACTTTCCCCCGCCGAGGGGCTGCGATAACTGGCAGCGAGCGACCGGCTGGTGCAACCCACGGACCGGCGGGGAGGGGCGGCCCCCGGCCCCCGCTCGTGCTGTGCCCGCCGGCACCGCCGCCGCTCCGCCCCGCAAACCGGGCAGCGCCCTGCGGAGCCATGGGGGGGCACCGGGACCCTCCTCGCCCTCCCCGTAGCACGGCGCCTGCCCCTCGGCTCTGCGTACGCCCGAATAGAGCGGACCCCGCCCTCCCCAACGGTGGAAGGCGCCGTCCTTCCCGCAGTGCCCGGTACCGCCCGGTACGCCACGGAGCTGCGCTGCACTGCACTGCACTGCACTGCGCTGTGCTGCCGCCCTGCCGAGCGGCGCGGTGAGATGCGGTGCCCGGCGCGGTGAGATGCGGTGCCCGGCGCGGTGCCCGCGGTGCCCCGGCGGGCGGCGAACGTTCCAGACCCCCCACGCTGCGGCAGCAGCGGCGGGACCGGGCTGGGCGGGGCGCGGCGGGACGGGGGCGCGGCCGAACGGAGCCGGCCCGCGCGGCGCCTGCTGGGAAGCGTAGTTCCCGGCTCGCGGCCGGTGGGCGGCCGGCGCCGAGGCGCGGACTACACCTCCCGTGGGGCGCCAGGAAGGAGCGGCCGCCGCAGCGCCCCCCCCCCCCCGCAGGCGCAGTGGGCACGCCGGAACCGCTATAAGCGGCGTTGTTTGGGTTCGCGGCCGCGGAGCGGAGAAGCTGCGGTGGGGCCGTCGGCGGGCGGAGGTGAGCGGGGCCGGCACAGGGGCGGGCGGGGAGGGAGCGGTCCTTTGTGTGGTGAGCAGGCGGCTTTGTCGTCCCCTCTCCTGTCAGGAGCCCGGCTGAGCAGCTCACTTACCTCACCCCCGGTGACGGGGCTGCGCGGTGCCCCCTCACGCCGCTGCCCGTCCTGCCCCGGCTGCGGGCGGAGGGCACCTGTGCCTGGGCGGGGCGGGGGGGCTCTTGTGTTTACGCCGGTGCGGCGGAGGCACGGGGAGGTGGGGGAACAGGGGAAGGGGTGTCCGGCCGCGGGGGCTGTCCCGCATCCCCGAGAGGGGCGCAGAGCCCGCGGGTGCCGCGTCCTCGGCCGGCCGTGACGCGCCCGGCCCCGCCGTGCCGGGCTGCGCTGCGGCGGCGGAGCTGCTGGTGCAGTGTGACCCGGGTAGCGCAACCAGGCGTCTCCCGTCGCCTTGGTTTGAGGCAGGTGGCGGAATGCAATAGAGCGGAGCTATAAAACAGTGTCTCGCGGTGGGTTTTTGTGATTTTGTTTTCGGGGCTCTGAATCTCCTCTTGGCCTTAACTGCAGTTTGATTGACTGAGTGGAAACCTGCAGTGCTGAAGGTGTGATTCGCCCTGAGCTACCCTAATGGTAGCTCAAGCCTATGGAGTAAGTGAGCAATGCTATAGAGAAGGGAGGTATTTTCAATAGGGTCTAATGACTGATTTTTTTCAAGTGGTATCTCTAGAGAGATCGGTCTTGCAAAACTTTGTACTGATGAGTTGTTGGGTATATGAAGCTTCAGAAACTAACAAAGATTTTGGGGATTTTATCTTCCAAGTCAAGTTTCTCAGGGTTTCAGCTAAATGCTGTAGCTATTACTTTAATCTGTCAGATTGCATAATTGTATTTCAGAGATCTAAGAGAGGAAGTATGACAGCACTCTAGTGCATTGAGGATCATGGTACTATTTGGTTACCTCAGGGTATGTTTAAACTAGTTCACGAGAAGGTAGTCTTGTGTGGACTCCAAAGTCATGTTATTACATTCCTCTTGTGATATAACTCTTTTACAATTGCTTTCTGATTTTTTACTTTGAAAATAAACCTTAAAAATAGTTGACTGAAAGGAACTGGTGTGTGGGCACAGTGTATAATGAAGTGGAATTTAATTATTTTTCAGATATTTGAGGTGAAAGTACACGTGTAAACCCTGGCGTTTACAGAAGATGAAAGACATCGACATAGGAAAAGAGTACATTATACCCAGTCCTGGGTATAGGAGTGTGAGGGAGAGAGCTGACTCAGTGCAGCATGAAGAGCAAGAAGAGTCAAATTTTCAGCATTCTAAACATAAGGTCAGTTTACTTTTTCATTGTTTGTTTTTCAGTCTTTGCGCTTACTAAATTACATGCAGTGGCCTCTTTGCTGTGCCAGCTGTATATGGATTCGCTGCATTGAAGGTCAATAATGAATATTGCCTTTTGTGAGGAAGAGGTCATTCCAAGGGGTACTGTAGCTATTTTCATAACAGATCTGAGGACTTATTAAGCATTTCTCACTTTTAAATGTGGCTTTTCAGTAACACTTGAACAAAACATACTTTTTTTCTAGTGTTTAGATATTGATGTGAATCAAGGAAATTTTATAAGCCTTTGTATTTTAGAATCATTGCAACCAAGCAAGAGTAGTGAAGAACTCGGCACAAATCATGCACCACTCGGTGTTGGCAGCTGAAAAAACTCTTAATCATGCCATGGTTTTCTCAGGGATTAATTTTCTAAAGCAGATGTCTAGCTTGTTCTAGCAGCATGACTTTACTTTTTCCCTCAGATGGAAATAATTAGTATTGAACACTTTCTTGTACATCTATGTATTTAACATGGTGAGGTGCTGTCATAATACTGGTTTATTTTGAGAGCTGGGTTGTGAAATAATGACCAGCTTAGGGCTAGCCTGTCATTGTTCTGAGCTTCTAGTTTTTAGAGCTTGTTTTCACTGTAAAGAGTGCATATACCAAGTGCAATAAGGCAAAAAAAAAAAGCTCAGATAAATGGAAACACCCACGCCAGTGACAGATATCGTCTGAAACTAATAACCTGTGCCAGTTAAAGAAGGTTAAAGATATTAGCTGCTCTGAATGCTAGCACTGAAGTATTTTCTTGCATATCCTGTTCTTAACCTCTTTTGAAACACTCTCAGGACTGATATATATATGTGTATACATAGATGCATACACACACACAGAAAGAGAGAGATAGATATTGAGATACATACACTGTAGATTTTTCTGAAGACAAATAATACTGCTTATGTCTGATTTTTTTGCAATGACAAGATCCTTGCAGATGTGTTGCTGGTCATTCCATATGGATTGCTTGTGAAAACATGGGTGTGAGAGGGTTGGAAATAGGGGAACTCGCTGTATTTGTGTGGAAGAATTGTGAAGACTCTTAAAACAGCTTAAGCTTTGCTAGATTATGCAAGATGCTGAGATACTATGTACTTCAGCTCAGGCTTACCTTGTTTCACTGGGGCTTGAGGGTTTTTTCCGGGTGTTTGTGGCTTGGCGGTGCAGCACTGCTGTTCTCTGCGATTGGAGTGCTCAGCTCTGCAGCAGTTTGAGTGCAGCGAGCGCTCGCAGGCCCTGCAGCTCCGGTGTCCCCACAGGCTCTATGACTCAGCAGACTGCTGCTGACGGTGTTCTGAGGAAGGTGGTGTCTGATTGTATTAGAGCAGACACTGATGCAGAACCAAGAGCCCTCTGGAGTCTCGGTGCAGCTTTTTAACGGCATTTATTATGTCGATGTCACGGGCTTTGCATCCACCCTACCCTGTCCAGTAGCAAATCTGCTCTGCCAAATTACTGGTGACAACAGTGATGCCATTGGTGGGCAGCTCTGTTTCCTGACCACTGGCAGTGGAGTTCAGCAGTAATCATAGCATGTTATCTCTCCCTGTTGGTCTGTATCTTCTAATCAGGGTTTAACTTTTGGAAGAAAACATCCTTATCTTACCTCTAAACCTTTTAATTTAATGAAATCACAAAACTAGCATATTTATGTTTTTTCTGAAGACTGAAAGTAAGCCAAGTCCTGCATGTCTGTACTGCTTGGCTGAAAATCTTTGAGGCAGCTTCAGGTCAGCTTAACTCTGTTGCTGTGGTCTTGTTTACCCTTCTACCTCTACCATTTGATTTGCTGCCTATGACTACAGGGTAGTAGACCCAGATAATTGGATTGAAAAGCAGGGATTCTGTAAAATTTGTGCGTACTGATGCAAGAAAATGGCTTACCCATGTTCCTACCTTGAGCTTTATCTGGTTTGGTCTCTTTGAGTAGAGGAATGAACTTAACTCACCTTGCTTATCTGGTTCTGATAGGTTGCTCACTTTACTTGCTGGTTATCTTGTTCAGTATGACAGGGTTGCATTAATTTCTCAGGCATTGGTACCCTTTTTATTTTTCTGACCTTGCAACTTGAATATCTAGTCCATAAACACAAACAGCTCTGAATTTGTTTCTGCATATCAATGAGATTATATTGCAGAATACTGAGGTTAAGTTGTAGCAGCTGTATTCGTAACATATCTAAGTTAGATGTTCATGTTTGTGGACTGACTTTCTTCCTTTCTAGCTGAAACAAGCTCTGGTTTCAGCAGAATACTTGGCTTGTCATCATTGGGATGCTTCATATTTTTGATAACAGGCAAAGACTTCCCTTTCATAAGGCTGAGCTTGGTCTATTTGGTTAAGCACTTCCCCTCTGCCTGTAACAAAAGGGTGGAAACTGTTAAGAAAATGGTATTTCAAGGGGAAGAGAAGGGACTCTGTCCTTTGTATCTTTTGTGGAACCCGGATTGGGTTAGATGCCTTACTTGACACAGCTGGTGACAGAAGGCTGATGTTATGAGAAAGGGTAGGAGCACAGCAGTTCAAACGGAGGGTTAAGCTGTAGTGGAACTCTGTCACTTGGACAACAGAGTCCAGTGTACCATCAGTAGAGATGTTGTGACTCTCAAATTTCTTGCAGAAAACCTGTCTCAGGATTTGAACTAGTTTGACCAGAAAAAGACAAAGCTGTGAGCATGATCTATATTGCCAGGAACAAACTGCATGCAGATTAAGGCTGTTACTTCAGCACTAACTTCAGATCTTTGTGGAATGCAGGTTTGGAACTGTTTTGTAGCAGACTTACACTGCATGAGGTAGACTTCTTCCTAACATGTTGCACAGGTACCTCATAGAGTGAGGTAGAATCCTGTCCTCTGAGGGCAGTAGGCAAGGACCACTGGTTAATGGCCAGTGGTTATGACCATTTCTGGCAGGGCTACAGGTACATATGACTGATCAATAACATGACTCATTGTATTGTTTGTTTTTTTTTTTTTTGTTACCTATATTGCTACATTTTTCTGCATCCTTCTTAACTTGAACAGACAAGTCCTGTGTTTTTCTGATCAAGATCTTTATAGGTGAAAGACCTGTTTTACTACTGAGCTAAGGTCCCAGAGCCTTTTTGTTTGACTCTTCTTTGCATTGCATGAAGGTTTTCTTTGCATTGCATGAGGTTTTCTTTGCATTGCATGAAGGTTTTCTTTGCATTGCATGAAGGTTTTCTTTGCATTGCATGAAGGTTTTATTCAACTTTACATTTTCTGTCCTGAAATCTCCATACTGGTGTTTGTTTCCTGCTGAAAAGATACTGTAATGTGTGTTCATGACAATAATGAAAAAGAACTTGCAATTTGTTGGTTGGAAGCTTAAATGCTGCTTGGTCACAGCTTGAAAGATCACTTCTTTGAAAGACAGGAGCTTTTCAAATAGGCTTCCTGGAATCATAATTGAAATTATTCTGCAATATAAGTAGGTCTAATCCAACATTTCCTGGTGGTTAATGGGAATGTTGCTATAGAAATATGGACATCTGAAATAGGCACTCTGGGAGTGAAATTCAAGAAAAAAATTTATTCAGCTTGCGAATACATATATTCACCTCATGAATAAGTGTCTGCAGTGTGTTCTTGTAACAAGTGGTTTTTAAGTCTTTGGAGACCTTAATGTAGCTTACAAAACGGGTCTTAACTATATGTTCCCAGTGCATAGTTCCATACTAATTGGGCTTATTGTAGTGGGGGGCATGGCTGGATGATGGTAACTTGTAGGTGTCCTTGCTGCCTAGTAGCACTATGGTCAGTAGTCTTCATCTGTATGAAGCTGTTATGTGACTAGTGAATAATCATTAAGGGGTGTTTTGAAATATTGATTTATACTGATATATATTGATTTCCATTCTCAGAATGCGCGGTGTGCCCTTCAATTTGTACCCGAAGTAATTGTACGTAGTTTTCTTAAGGAAGCAGTGTGTCCTGAGCAGGGCAGACCCCATTGTGCCCATGAAATACACTATAAAATGACAAATGAGGAAGAGAAATAACTTGTTCTCCAAGTGGGTTGGAATAGGCACTTCTCAATGTAGATTTTGTGTTTATTTGGTGGAACATCAGTTAAGTGAGGATTTTGCCTCCTACCCCATTACGTTCATGATGGAGGAGGATGTAGAAGCAGCTTGTACTTGTGATACACAATACTTATGAGAACTCAATTCTTGGAATTTGAGTACCTAAGTTAAAGATGCTAGGGCACTAATTTACGGATTGTACTCTAAGCTGTAATTGGTTCTGGCTGGGTGTACTGCTCAGGATTAGGTTCTTGCTGCGGAAGCATAATGACTGCATCTGTGGTAAACCTCAAGTGCAAATTGCTGCATTTCAAGGCACGGGACAGTGTGGAACTGCAGAGATTGCTTCAAACGGGAAGGGAAAATGAGTTGTTAAATTTAGCTATCAGAAGCCCTACTAATACTCTTGTCCTCACCTTGATCTCTTGTTTTCCAGGTTTGTCTCTGACATCTTTTGCCAAAGACAGCAGGGAACGTGATCAGAACTTGTCGGAGTTGATGTAAATCCTTCAAGCACTGATAGCTTTGAAGTGATTTATCACTGTCTGAGTGTTTAATAGTAGGATCAATTCTGCCTCAACCTCTCTGAAGCATCTGAAGTGTCTGAATCAACTGTGCTGAACAACAGGTTCAAAAATAGCAATGTGAATGTAGCCTTGGTGCTGCCTTTGTACTCCATGCTTAGAGCAGCCCTAGAAAGCTTAACTATAAGCTTTTATTTGTAGTTGAAGCTTCTAGATGTCTGCATTTTCCCAGAAGATTGTGTATTTTCATAACCAAGGAAACACAACATTTTTTTACTTTTTCAAGTCTAATGAAAGCAAAAGTTTAAAAATCTGTTTTGTCAGCAGTTCTGTTATCTTTGAAAACTTTGAACACAATTAGACCGTGCAGAAGCAAACACTCATGGTACTTTCTAAAGACACGTTAATTCCATGATATCCTCAAA
Organism: Chiroxiphia lanceolata; assembly: GCF_009829145.1. Taxonomy (NCBI): domain Eukaryota; kingdom Metazoa; phylum Chordata; class Aves; order Passeriformes; family Pipridae; genus Chiroxiphia; species Chiroxiphia lanceolata. Next base: position 9,366,315 of record NC_045646.1, read on the forward strand.
GAACTGAATGTATTGGTTACAATTGCATTCTGACAAGTTGTTTTACCATTGAACTTCAGCTAATAAAGCACCCACTGACAGACTGATCACAGAGAATCAAGTGATTCTATCAAGAATCATTTGACAGAAGATCCTGGACTTGTTTGCTGAATGTTTTAGGGTGACTTTAACTACACTGGAGAAGGGATATCTCTACTTTGTCTTCCATGTCTGTATGTATCACTGTCTGAGAAAAGCATATCTACAGTCAGTTGTGTATCAAAAGTTTACCTGAAACTTGGAGTAGGATTTATGGTTTCAGAGAAGCCTTCCACTTAATATTAGGAACAAAAAGGTAAAATCCTTGACTGGGCAGTAACATTCTCTAGAGGAACACTGATGTTCTGGATAATTCACAGCTTCCATTCAAACTTGACTGCCTGCCTTAGTGCACTAGACATCTTTTGCCTAAGTCTAGTCTAAAATTGCCTGTTTTAGCCATATGATAAAACCTCAGATCTGACCACTTGCTGGTATTGTCTTTGACTACTGTTGGTTGCTGTTTCTTTGTTCAAAGCAGATTTCTAAATTGAGCTGCTCATGACCAAAAGTGTTTGTAAGGACCAGAGTAGCCATCATGTGAAGGAAATCTTGCAGTATCTTTTCCATTGCAGTGGAAAGTGCTGGAAACATTCTGCCCTTTGGCTGTTTTAGAAACACAATGTACAGTTATAAGAGCTGCCAGAAGTATTAAATGCATCTATCCCAAACTACTGGAAAATTTGACTTGAAATGAGTCAAAACTCACTTATCTGCAGGGAGTTCTGATGCCTTGAGACAGTGAGATAGTTATTAGTTTTTGAACATTCATATCCTGGTGATGAGGAATAGTCAGTTGTAGTCTGAACCGCATACTGCAAACTGGCTTTTCCACAAACAAAACCTGTGTTTCAGTTGTTTTTGAGGACTAAAGTTAAAGAAATTCAAAGTCAATGTGTTTAGAGCCTTGAAGTGTTTAGTTTGAGTTTACTAGCTTCTTTGCCACTTGAGTGAGGTGCCCCTTGCTTTTGGAAGCACATGTTGGTATGGGAAGGTGAGTTAAATAAAAGATTTTTATTAGGCTTGATAAAGGCTGTGGCATCAAGGCCACTGCTGTCATTCATTGGTGATTTCACTCAATAGAAGTTTAAGTTCAAAGCCTCCCTTGATACTCCCTGTATTACACAAAATTCACCTGTGTAGCTTTTATTGTGCCAGACTTAGGCACAGCCTGAGTAAAGGATGTTACTGAAGAACATCCCCAGCATATGGCAGCATGTCTGCATGTACTTCAGGATAGCAGAACTCACCTGAGCAAGGCAGGAGCCAGATTCTCAGTCTGTGCTCTGCTAGTTTAATCTGCTTGGTGAGGAGTTGTTTTCCCATCGTTGTGGTCAGAGACACGTAGGATGCTGAGTCTGTAGGGAAACTTATAGTTAAAGCTGGTTATTCCCAATTCCCCAGGAGTCTGCTGTTACTGTGCATAAACGATGTAGCTCCAGTGCTGGATGATCAGTGCACAACCTTAGTTTTGCATGAATCCTATATTCCTTCAATTACAAGATCATGAATACTAGTTGTAATGCAAAAGACAGGGATTCATGGATACCAGAAGCCTAAGCAGGTGCACAGCTGCTAATCAGATGCATTCACAGTAGCTACAGTTGTAAAATCCTAACATGAACTCTTCGTGCCAAACTCTGTATTTCTTGGATTGCAGGAATAAGTGGATTTGCTAGGAAAGAGTTGAGAACATCTCACTTCAGTGCTGATGCTGGCCAGAGTTCAAGGGCAAGGTAAAATAAGAAATATTCCTGTAAGAAGCTGATATACCTGTCCTTATCAAGGACTTTATGTGCCTTAAGTAAAAGTGCTCAATATATGTGACTAAAATATATCACAGACATAGATACTCTGATCTTGTTTGGCTGCAGAGCCTTGATATCATTGCCAAGCACTACTCAGACTTCTGCTCTAATCTGAGTATGCATAAACTTAGGCTACCTTTGAAGCCATGGCTCAAATGTTAATACACCTTCTGCTAATCCTGACTGAGAAAAGCAACGACAGAGACATCTTGTGTAATGAAGTCACACTGTAGTTGTGTTAGAGTGAATAACTGGACTTCAAGCTGTTGAATCTCCGACATGTTGTGGCAAATCAGAGCACGCTTCTGAACAGTTCTTTTCACTTAAGAGAAATATGGCACAGCTGTACTATTCCTGCATTTGAATATGTTTGGTGCTGTGAAGTGCTGTTCTTCCCTGCAGCAGCAGCTGAGAAGACAGCAGAGACATGAGGTTCATTTATACTCCCCTTGTCAGGAGGTGGAAGAAAATGGAGGCTCTGACTTTTTGTCCCGTTTCATTTCAGCAATTCTGGAAGCTGTAACCATAATTTCTAGGCATCTAAAACTATTTTGTGGTCTCGCCTTGGTGCTGTGTGAATTCAGCTGTGCTATCTGTACTTTGCAACCAATATATGCAGATGCCTAAAGGATCAATGCCTCCTTCCTCACACCCACTGTCTCTGATCTAGCCCAGTACTTGCTCCTCGCTGCCTCAGCAACAGGGAGACAGCTGGTATGGGTGGATGATACACCAAACTAGTCTTAAATGGGCTCATGTTTTAATCAGGCAGGGTATTATAAAGTATCCTAGCTACAGAGAAGGCTGGGAGCCTAATGCTGCAAATCCCCTTGTTAATATTTTTGTAGATAATGTACTGCATCAAATCCAGTGAAAGGAGAAAAGAATTGCCTTAGTGGACTATGAAGTTCATAATGCACTTGCTGCTTCACTAAGCAGCAGTAGATTTGGCAATGTTTGGATCTGCAAACCTACTTAACCTCCTAGGTTTGGAGACTTGCAGTCTGGACAATAGTGCTTTAGGGGTTGCCTGTGCTTCCTGGAAAAGCAGTGTATAAAGCCCCCTAACTACTTTCAAGTGGGGTTATGCTTGGACTCAGAGGAATTTCTGGGAAGTAGAATGTAATTACAACTTCAGATTATCTCTTCCTAGGCCCTTATATTATTTTAGTTACTCTTAAGCTAACTAGGACAGTTGATCCTATTCTTCCCCAGCCCGTGCAAACTAATAACTAATCTTGTTTTGCAAAGCCAATCCTTTATTGAAGTCCCAAATATTTTAAAATTGCTGTTCATCCTGGAGTTGTAATATGAAGAGTGCTTTAGGCACTGAGCAGAACAGGTGATCATATAATGCTCCTTCTCATCAACATCACATGCCCACTTAGTCCTGAGCTCTGTTGTGCTGGTCTGTTGGTTTCCTATTTGCCTCTCCCTGTTGGGAACTTGAAAAAAGGGGTGAGGAGGCTTGCTGAGCTCTGGATGCTAAATGCAAGAGGTGGGAGTTCTTGTTCTGCAGCGTTGTCAACTCAGGGTTCTTACTACTTAAATAAAACAATGTTAACTTATGTAGTAGTAAGTCAACCACAGTAGCTTTTGCGTTCTGTATCAGCTGCAAGGATTGATAAAAGCATTTATAGATCTGTTCTCGTTTTTTCTCAGGTAGGAGTAGGGCCAAAGAGATGAAGCTTCTTCCCTGTCATGATCTGAGTCCTGGAAGATGTTCTGCCTTATGGAAGAAGGCACAGTAGTTGTTTGGTGGGTGGGGTTTGGGTTGTATGTTGACACATCAAATTCTTCCTTTGAAAGATGAGTAAGGGATGGAAAATCTGTTTTGCATTGCTTCTAGTCTTGTCTGGTTTTGCTGTTATTCATATAATGTTACAGTTGTCAAATCAATAAATTGCTGCTTTCCCTTAAAAAGGGGATACCTGGGTGAAAGGCTAGAATCTCACAGGGTGGATTTTTCCTTCCCATATACGTCACAGCTACCCCCTTTCCCTCACCTGTTCCCCATATTCAGAGATAAATGCCCATGTTGCCTGCTGAGCAGGTGTTCAAAAGTATCCAAATTCACATATTGAAGTTTGCTTGTCTTTCTGAGTAAAGTTCCTCATACCCCTCTTGCTTCCTACAGAACTTCTGTTTGATAGTATTTGATTTATTAGACACTTATTTCAGTAGTAGTGCTGGAGTGTGTTATGTCACACTGGTAATGACTTCTTCAAGGCACTGGTTTCCAAGAAAACTCTACATCCATGCAGGATGTAGGCATCCATGCAGGCAATCAGGAAATCTAATCAGAAACTTAAATTAACTGTGTTGGGGTTTTTTTACTTCAGTCTTTTGTTCCTGAAATGCATCATAGAACTGCTTAGGAGTCTCATTTCTTCGTGATAAACTCTACTTCGAAGATTCTCTAATCTTCAAAAAACTACACAGAACCCTAGAGTTGTTCTTAGAATCTCTACTGTACAGTGGTGTGATGCATCTGTTTCTTGATAGTCTTATATGTGGGATTTTGATGACCTTGCCAAGATGGAGACGAACAATGTTCTGAACTAGGGGTTTGTGCTCACACTTGCCCCTTTGGCAAGGCATTATAAAGGCCTTTCCAAGGCAGGTGCCCTAGTCTCATCAAGGCAGCTTTTCCACCTTTGCTGAGAGAATTCTCTTGAGCAGCTCTGGAGAGTTTAATTATTTTTCACAGTGAGTGTTTAAGAACATTATCTTGGGACTGCCTGAAAATCCTGCAATTGTACTTTCTTAATAAAGAGCTGTTCTTGTTAGGAAGTGGTGAAAAGCTACTTTTATGCTCATAAATGTCATGTTTTCTGTTTAGGAAGACTTTTTTTTTTTTTTTAAACTTATAGGCGCTTTTATATGTTCTCTGAAAAACAATGATTCTGTGACTTGCCTATGGCATCCCTTGGAAACCATCATATTATCAGCAACAAGGTGTTTGGGCAGATCTGCTGGGGGCCTGTTGTGAGGGTAACATAGCAAACCAGTTAGGAATTCCTCTGCTGTAACCAGAAATCAATGGTGCAGAATTCTTCCCTACTGCTGACTCCTTTTGGATGTTTTTGGCAGGTCCCTTATTAAATGATGATTTGGATAGATTTAGTAAGGCGATGTTGCCTTAGTGAGTCAGAATAGAATATAAATTGAGTGAGAAGCCTTTTTTAATTCAGTTTTCAAGTGTTGCATATTTTTGAGTCACTCTGTGTGTCATAAAGTTTTAACGTTCTTTTGTTTTCTCATGTCTCTCTTTTGTCTTATCCTGTTATCATAGCTTTATTTGATAGCTTAGCAAATATGTTTTTTGAGATGAGAAGTATGGGTTGTTGACAACATGGTTAGGCACTGTTTAAATACTTCAGTTAAATAAATAAGGGACAGATTTATGACTTTATCAGTTTCCTGTTCTTACCCTTCACGTGGGCGGAAGCTGGATGTCTTAATGTCCTTTATATTAATGTAGTACAGACAAAGCCTGTGATAAATGGTGGCATTTCCACAAAAATTACATCATGGAAAGTTAGGAACCAAATGCTTGTTATGATAGGCATTTAGTGCTTTGCAGATACTGTGTTTTTAGGAGGCATTTACAAATGCCGTTTTCAAATAAATAAGATAACTTTGCTCTTGTAAGGCAACTAATAAGGGTAGAATCATAATATTATTACTTGTCAGAAAGCCAGGAAGATTTTTACCTTAGAAATTATTTTTTTTCCATTAAAACTCCATTTCAAGAAACTGCAATAAATGGTCCATTAACTTAGAATCAGTCGAGAACCCTCTTGCCAATACAGACAACAAGCTGATCTCGTGTAGTTTTACCACATCTGGCTTCTCATCAAAAGGTTTGTTCGAAATCTGCAACATTTTGACTATTCTGTATCACTGCTGTTTCCTTTCTCTCTTAGATTAGCGCTTAAGTCTGCCTTTCACTGGTGCTGTGGAAACCCCCCCAGATAAATTTTCCTTTAAGTGGTTGTTACTGAAGTTGCTGAACCATTGAGAAGCTATGACTGGGAGCAGAGAAATTGTCATCTTTGTTCATTTAGATTGGGGGGGGGGTGGGTAAGATAAAACAGGAAACATGATAAAAAGGAAGTACAATTCTGCTTAATGCATATTTGGGTTTTTTTTTGATCTAATCTAAAGTACTTTTGAAGAAAGGACTTTTGCAGTATTCTGAAAAGAATTTGAATTTTCTGTGGATAAGAATATCTAAATATGCTAAGAGGGTTGTAAATTCATCAAGAATGTATGAATTAATTTCAGTGCGTAAGTCAGTATTGATTTCCTGAGCTGATGTCATAAGTACTTGATGTTGTAATTTTTCTCTATTGTATTTCCTGTGGCAGGATACAGGATTGGTCTGGTCTATCCATTTATCCTTTGAATGCACAGGCACAATACTGGTGGTAATTTATGGTTTACAAATGCAGCAATCTAATGCAGAGCTAGAACATATGCCTTCCATGGCTTTGCTGCCACCCGTGGTCTAAGACATTTAAATGATCGTGATTGTTGTTGCGCAATAATTTACAGGAGAAAGAGGTGCAAAGTTGCTGGAGTTGGGAGTCATGGACTTCAAATGTAGTTTTGAAGTCTGACTCTGCTGTCTTCTTATAAAAGCAGATTGAATGCCAGGATGCCTTGGAAGCAGCAGCTCGGGCAGAGGGCCTGCCACTGGACACCTCTGTGCATTCCCAGCTGCGAATGCTGGATGAAGAGCATCACAAGGGCAAATACCACCATGGTCTGAACGCACTGAAACCCATACGGGACCACTTCCAAGTACGTCTTTAGGCTACCAAAGAATTGATACAGCACTTGCTTTTCAAACCAGTCACAAAGCACAATTGCAGATGTAGGTCTGCTGACTGGTACTGGAAACATCAGAATTTGTTTAGCGAGTGTGGCTGGCGTGGACCATTTGGTACTCTGAGTGCTTTCAGTGAGAGGAGGCTTTGTTGTTCTCAAAGATTTACAATTCTGTTTCCTTTTTCATCTGTTTGTGATTTTTGTTTTTCTTTTAGACATCAGCACCCTGTTGATAATGCTGGGCTTTTCTCCTCCATGACCTTCTCCTGGCTCACTCCGTTGGCCCACAGAGCATACAAGAAAGGGGAATTGTTTATGGATGATGTATGGTCTTTATCGAGGCATGAATCCTCAGATGTCAATTGTAGAAGGTAAAGACATCTTGTTCCTTATTATTTTGTTGTTTCCATTTATTATATGTTAGTCCACAGGCAATGGTATAGTATTACCCTAGAAAAGCAGCACTGATATTTTGTTCTGACTTTCTCGGAATGGTGGAATGCAGTTTTATCCTTCATAGACCATTTCCTCCTGCTGCACAGTTTCTGTAATCTTGCTAATTTCAATGAACTTAGAGGATTAGATATCCAGGAGCATCTTGCAGTGGTTCTTCTGATTTTGCATGTCTTTAAACTATTAAAACAAAGTTCTTAAGGCTACGTTGAAAGAAATCTGTGCTGAAATAATGAGAAGTAATACCAGCAGTAGCAAGGTGATTTGAACATGGGTCAGATCATCTGATCAGTCTAACCTTCTATGGCTAATGAGAATTTCTCTTAGGTTTTGACTCCATAACTCTTCTGTCAGATCAACAAGGAAAGACTGTGACAAGTCATTATATTAAGATTGCCAAAACGATTCCAGACAAAGCAAAAGACGTATTTTTCATCCCTCTCTTATATGAAGTAACACAGCATAGATATTTCAAGATATAGATATTTCTCTTACCTCACAGCGATCATGGAATGTGTTTATTTCTCTTGATATTTATTAATTTTATGTAGTTCTGAACTAGGAAGAGCTTGAAATTTTCCACAAAGAAGTACCTGTGGGATTGTACCTTCTCTCATGGTGAAAAATTTATGACATGAGTCTTCTGTTTTTATTAGGCTGGAGAGATTGTGGCAGGAAGAACTGAAGGAAAATGGTCCTGATGATGCTTCTCTCCGGAGGGTTGTGTGGATTTTCTGCCGTACCAGGCTCATCCTTTCCATAGTGTCTCTGATGATCACACAGCTTGCGGGTTTTAGTGGACCAGTAAGTAATATCCATCCTTTTTTTAACAACCCCAGAGGGCTCCATCTCATGGCCAACTGTAAAATCTTAAGGTTTTCATTGCAGAATCACTTAAATGTTTTGACTAGCTAGAAATTCTGGGGCAAAATTCCAGAGCGATTCAATAATCCAAGATAGGTTTCCTACAGCTGATGGATCAATTGCTGATACACAGGCAAGTTCTTGGAGAAGGGAGGGGGAGTTTAGGTATCCTGGAGAAAATGCACCTTTGGTTTTTCTCTTTGGTTTTGAGTATAGTTTAAAGTTCTTCCTTAACTGCATAAGCTTAACTGCATAACTTCCTTTTTGCATAAGATGCTACGTGCAAGTCTTCTAATTGTTTTTCTCTTTGAAATTCTGTAAATTATCTTGGAATAAAATTCAGGCTGATAAAACGCTAATCTTAAATTATTGGCATTGGTAACAGTCTTCAAGAAGTGGATCGAACCAGTTCTATGAGAGCACTGCTTATAAACTAATGTGAGCAGGTCTCAAGAAGTCTGTGGGCATAGTCTTTACTGATCCTACAGAGAATGGCCAGACAGGTTTCATGTAGAAGTGTTAGAAACCGTTATTGCCTCTAGGAACTGCTGCTGTTTGTTGCTAAGGGTCGTAATGAAGATAACAACATGGGACTTGACATTCACACCATTTTTGTCACCTGTTTGTTGCACATGCTGTGCAGATTTAAAGTTGAAATTTTGACTAAATTTATTCTCTGCACATTTCCCTTGAGGAGTAGGAGCAGTATTACTGCTAGTAGTACACGTTTCAGTGTGCTGGTAAGCTGAAGGTTCATTTCTTGGGTAAGTACACTTGGGTGCACTGTTAGGTGAAATGTCTTTTTAAAATGTTTTCCTGCTTTTAAATGTCTTATCGAAATGTTCTGTTTTTTAAGTCTTTTTAAAGTTTGCCTTGTTTCATGTAATATGAATAACAATAAATGTTTTTGTGGTATTGTTTTCTTGGTAATAATTTATAGTAGCCTGTATTATAAAATGTCTGAACGTATTTTGGTAATTAACAATAAATCATGATGAAGGTTTTAACAGCACTAGTTTTTCCCAAGAAGAGCTTCTGTCATTGTTTCACTACAGGGCTTTAGGAGCTGCTTTTGTCTTTAGCAAAGAACTTGCAGCAGGGTTACCCCTAATTTCTGTAGTGTAACTTTCTCAATTTGTCTCAGCCAAACTGCCGAATGAGAGAGAGCAAGAGGGGAAAGAAAAAAACAAACCAACTTGACTAGGCTGAGGGCTACTGCTGCTGTTGATGCTTAATTTGGGTAACTTAACATTATCTATAGACAGTTGCCCATTTAAAGACAACCTTATTCGTTTCTCTGAATAAGGCACAATTGACTTGGTTCCATCATTTGGCATGAAAATAGGTCTTTACCATCCCTCCTCCCTATTTTTAAAAATGGCATGCCTCAGGGATATGCCTGTGCTGTCTCCTCAGAAGTATCAGTGCTTTCTTGTATTGTTAGACCCTTTCAGTCACCCGAAGGTGAAAAGGGAAATCAGGAAAAGCACTTGACTTGATCCTCATGTATTGGAGAAAATTATGAAAGTGGAGTTAAACACCATATTTAGCTTCAAAACTTTTAATGAATGTCTATGACCTTGAAATGCCAGCAAACAGCTGTGGCTTTACTAATGAGCATTGTGATGGTTATAACTGGAAAGGAGTTGTTCAAAATTTCCTGTGTGGGTCATTGTTGTTGGTTTTTTTTTTTTTATATCTGATAGATCCTTCAAGGGTCTTCCTCTTTTTTTATTTTTGATAAATTTTGCATCTGGCACAGAGTCCAAAACAATAACCTGGTGAGTCAGCTGCATGTGTCAGACTGCCTTGTAATAACCATCAGAATGTACTAGTATAGGTGATATACTATTTATCTCCAATAAATACTTGCTGCTGTTTGATCACCTACCAAAACTTTTAAGTTCTGGTTGAGGAGCAAAGACGCTTTTTGATTACTAGACATAATCAGTTTAACTCCAGGTCTGAACAATGTACCTGTGTGCACCTGTTCAGAGCTATTCTTCCCCTTTGGGAGATGGGGAAACTTGCTTTCTAGTGGAGCACAGCTTGACAGTTTGCTCAGTTTTTGGAGGGGGGAGTGGTAAGCTCCTTGGAGGTAAGTTTTCCAGTTTCCCAGTTGGCTCCAGCTGCAGCCTGTCCCGTGCTGTCGCACACTGGCTGCAGCAGGGATGCCAGCACTGCAGTGGGACCAGTGACAGAAGCTGTTCTTCAGCATTTTCAGGATGGCTGTTTCTGCGTCAGAATGAGACAGTCCTGCTGGGCAGAGCCAACGCCAAGAGCAAAGGTAAGGTAATGTTTATTCAATGGGAATGCTTAAGACAGCCGAGCAGCTTGTACCGACTACTATGGTAATAGTCGCAGGAGCTCGTTTCCCCCTTTTAGCCTAGGTTTTACACTGTAACTTTCTTGTTTTGTGAATGACTTATGCTTCATTCTTGTCATTAAACTATATGAATTCAAATGGTATTTGTTCAGATGTAAATGTTAATTTTCTGTGACTTTTTTCCCCTCCCTTTTCAAATTCTTTAATCTGCTGTTTCCTCTTTTCTTTCTTCCGGACCAAAAAAAAAATTGGTTATAATGTAAACCGGTCTCTATTTCATCACAAGAGATGCTGAATCTGTAAAATAGTGCTGCAAAATTACACTAAAGTTTTGGGAGGAATGAGACCCCAGGAAACATCTGCTATCTTTATACATCCTCTCTTGGAGACTTTCAGCAATGCTGTGGTGTGCGAGAAACTGCTTGTAGTCTGCGACCATGCTGAGTTACAGCTCGTGAGGAAAAAGGGGGATTTTCACCCCAATTGCTCAGTGACTCAGTTGCATATGTTGGATTGAATACTGGAAAAAGAAGTCAGTAATCTCCATAGTAGCTGCAAACCAACTGTATGCAGTTGTGATCCAAACAGTTGATGTAAAATTAAATCCAATCAGGAGAAAGCTGGAATGCAATAGATCCGGGAATGTGAGCTCCTCACATTTGTTCAGTGATCGGTATGTAAATTTTCTCAGTGGCCATTCTAGAACTTGATGGACATCTGGCTTTAATTTACACCTGTGAAAAAGAAAGAGCAAATTATTTACAGCATGTTTCCTTGGTTCTGATATGCAGAATTATTTTCCTCAGAACAGATGAATTTGATCTCCATTTTTTTCTGTTATTTGGTGCTGGGCTGTAGCTATCAAAACCTTTGCTGCAGTAGTGGGGTTTTGGTTTTTTTCCTCTCTCTTCAAACTATACAGAACTCTTAGTTGCAACACATGGTTTAGCCAAGAGGACTTCAATGGACTATGATATGAAAGGCTTCTCAAATATTTTCTTCGGTCTCAGATTTTTTTGTTGCTTTTTATGTGGGCAAAGGTAATTCTCTGCTCTGTACTAGTATATCAAAAGCACCAGTATCTTAAAACATCATTTGTTGAAAAGCTTTCTAGGAAATCTTTTGCTGTATGTGAAGCCTTTCTGTAGAGTTCTTTTGAAACCAGATTTCAGAATTTGTGCAGCCTCAGAAGCCTCCTCTGTTGGTACCTGCAAGTTTGACTTCTTTTGGACTTCGTGAACAAATACCGTTTTGTTTTGTATCTTTTTAATTTTGTGTGTAGTTTCAAATCTAGTTTATGTTAGAAGCTAAAACTGACTGTTAGATATTAGCCCTTTATTATTATTCTGTATGTGCAGATTGTATGTGTACACAATGCTCTACCTGTTGTACAGTGTTTTTGAGATGTTACCATTTAAAATGACACTTTATTTCAAATAAAAGCTTATTGTTTCGCAGTCAATAGTATTTAATGCTGGTGGTTGTGAGTTGTACGATGTTATATTGTGCCATTGGACCACGGAGAGCTGGAGGTGGGAACTGGTGGTTCTGGGGGCTGTCTTCTTTTTGCAGGTGATGTTTGAAATGTGATTACTGAGGTAAAGTGTACGTGTTTGGGGCGGGGGAGAGGGTATGGGGAGGGATTGAATGGTTAATTTTGTCTTTTTTTTTTTTCCCCCATCCCCAATGATTTGTGGTATTGCGTACCTTGTGCTTGTTTTTTTCTTTACTATTAAACTGCTGATGTTTATTTCCAGGAATGTTTTGCAAATGTCCTTCTCACTCTTCCCCTCTACAACTGTAGGTACATTGTTCCTTTTTATCAAATAAGCACGTTTGAAGCAAACCAAAGATAAAGTAAAAAAGGTTTTAATGTCACGTAAAGGAATGTTTCTTAATGTGTCCAGATGTATAAGTAGTGACTATATTTTAAAACTCTTCTATATGATAATGCATTGCTTTCAGCTAACTGACACATTTATGTTAAGTTAGAAGACACGGAGGATTAGAAGCGTGCTGCGAGGAATATGGTTCCAAATTAAACTCTCTCTCCTTACTAAATTTGACTCAGTGCTTGGCTCTCAGCAGGGCTTTGTGTTACAGTACTTCTTGTATTGACACCTTTTACTTCTGGAAAGAAGATGCTTTCTATTTCAAATGGCTCTTTTAAAAGCAGAGTAGCCTACTTATTTCTAACTTAACATAAAGTTGTTGCATGGTCTTCTGAGATGATGGGGTGCTCATGCAAGCTTGCATTTCTTCCTGTAGGCATTCGTTGTGAAACACCTTTTGGAGTATACCCAACAGAGTGAGTCCAACCTGCAGTACAGCTTGTTTTTAGTTTTTGGCATCTTTATGACGGAAGTTGTGCGATCTTGGTCCCTGGCGCTAACCTGGGCTTTGAATTACCGCACGGGGGTTAGACTGCGTGGAGCTGTCCTGACAATGGCATTTAAGAAAATTCTTAAGCTGAAGAACATCAAGGAGAAGTCTCTTGGAGAGGTAAGTTGCAGCATGGTTTTGGAAGTCTGCAGTGTGAAAAGGGATGTGCAATATGTTCCCTTGGGAATGAGCTGTGCCTCTAAATCTAAATGATGTGTTGTGTCTATTTTTCAGCTCATAAATGTATGTTCCAATGATGGTCAGAGGATGTTTGAAGCTGCAGCAGTTGGCAGTTTGTTGGCTGGAGGCCCTATTGTGGCCATTTTGGGAATGGTTATAATGTGATTATTCTGGGTCCAACAGGCTTCTTGGGCTCCGCTGTCTTCATCCTTTTCTACCCAGCAATGGTGAGTTGGAAAGAGTTAAGACTTGCTTCATTTTTTCTTGAGTCAGACATATGTGTAGTTCTGAATAAAAGGTGTTGAAATGTGCTAGATTTAGCTCATTTATGGCACTGCATGTTAAGGAAGGTGTTTCTAAAGATGGTGCATGAAGCAGAGATTTGGAAACCAGAAAGCTCAAAATTCTAAAATTAGAAAATGGAGATAGGAAAGCTGGTAGATTTGGCTGAGGTTAATATGCATACCTAAATTAAACTGCAGAACGCTCAGGTGCTTGTGGTTGAGCTTGGAAAGACATGAGGCCTCCAGCTTGCTTACAGGAGCTCCGTGTTGCATGAACAGTGTTGTTCTTGATTTCAAAGAAGGTGTTGAAAAGCACCACATCTGGCTCAGGGTGTTCTTGATGAGTTACTCCTGCCTCTGCCAAGCTGTGAAATAGGCTAGTTCAAGCCAAAATCTTCTTGCCTTTAAAATGCCTATAAGTCTGCTGAAGATTGGTCATTCTATTCATAATATGTGTTTTATAAAGCATGGAGGCTGAATACTGTGAGGTTCACTGTGGTCCAATATATCTGGCCAAAGTAAGGATTACACAATGGGAATTATATTTTGGAGGGGAATGAGAAGTGGAGTTTGATCATGTTTTCCAATTCTTTTCAACAGTCTTCTCTATTTATGGGGGAACTTCAAAGAGTTTGCAGGAGCATGAAGAAGGGCAGAGCTGAAAGCTTCCTAAAGTAGTTTGTTAGGTTTGAATTTCAGACTACGAATGGGATGAATGTAAGAGTGGCAGGTACTTAAAAACACATAAACAACTATTTATGTTTAGATTGGTGTAGTAAAAATGTTAAAACTATTTTACTACCTTCTTAGCACTGGTAGAGAGTAGAAATTGATCTGGCTGTGCAAAGACCTTCTTGCTCTTTTGCCTTAAGAACCAGGTTGAAAGGTTGGCTAAAATAGGTTCTAAGTGCATTTGCAATGAGGGTCAACTTGGTGTGTCTTTAGGCTAATGTGTTTGTAATCTTTGTGCCTTCAGAAACTTCAACAAAGGTTGGAGGTACTATTCAATGTTGGTAAAAGCACACACCTTTATTTTCACATACTGTTGTTGAAATTTGCTATCATGAGTCTAGTGCTCAGTGCAGATGGGGCGGGAGGATATCAATGGTGTTTCAAGCCTATGTTTTATGTTAGAACAACAGTTGCCTTGCCCTGTGCCTGAATCCCTTTTTCAGATTCAAAATTAGTGTTCTCTGGTGATTAGGAGTTGAATGCACTTGCTTTTTCTGAGTTGCCATTAATGTTGCATGGTGTTGCCTTTGTTTCAGATGTTTGTATCGCGCCTCACAGCTTATTTCAGAAGAAAATGCGTAGCAACAACAGACGAGCGTGTGCAAAAGATGAACGAAGTTCTTAATTACATTAAATTCATTAAAATGTATGCCTGGGTCAAACCGTTTTCTCAGAATGTTCAAAGTGAGTTCACACAGTCTGTAACTGTTTCCTTTTGTGCAGATGTCCCATTACTTGGTAGCCTCTTGTATCCTGACTTTGTACCATAGATGCTGATGGACGTGCAGTATAAGAACACTGTTCCTTTGAGCTTCCTGTGTTTATGCACAACGGGTTGGACAAACAGACTTGCTTCTAAAATTTCACCTTCTAGCATAATGATGTTTGTGTCTTGGCACTAATCTTAAATTTTTAAATTTTGTTCCTCTTTTGTCACTTAATAAATGTGCTGGCTGCTCTATTTTTAAATAAAGTAAAAAACCGCCTGTATTCTCAGGAAGACTTACAGACCATTATAGTTTCCTCTTTATAACTGCTGTCTTTATGAGAAGGTTATAATGTCATAAACACTAAAGCTTAGAGTTAGGCCTTTTACTCAGTGTTTATAATGTTGTGGCAGCATCTGTTGTATGTATGTGTACCCTCCAAATCATACTTAAGTATGGTGCCCCTATTTATATTTCTAGAAATTCGTGAGGAGGAACGTAAAATCTTGGAGCGTGCGGGCTACTTCCAGAGCATCACTGTGGGAGTGGCTCCCATAGTTGTAGTCATTGCCAGTGTGGTGACCTTTTCTGTCCATATGATCCTTGGTTATGACCTTACAGCAGCTCAGGTAACTCACTGCACTGTTGAAAATATTCCTTATGCTATCGCTTCTGTAGGTTTTCTGCTAAGCCATTTCCCATGTGGCTTGCCCCCATGGTCAGGCTGTAGCCTTGCTCACAGAAGTGAACATCTGATGGGTGTGACACCAGCAGGTCTGGTCTTATATTTTTCACAAAAAGCTCTCAGTGCTCTTTTGTCCTGACCTTCCTCAGAACAGGTTTTGACTTGAATGTATATGAGCCTTCCTGTTTGCTGTTCAGACAGGGCGCTGGGATTACTGGATGTATTTGTTTTGCAGTGTGCTTGGATGCAAACAGCACGAATTCTAAAAACAAGATTTGAACTTGTGTCTTTACAAGTAGTAGATTAATGCAGAATTTGCTAGCTGCTGCTTTTGTTAGACCTACAAACACCGAAGATGTCTGTCTTGGTCTTTTACAAAGCATTGGAGAAAGAGTTGAGTAGATCTGTTTTTTCCTGCTGTTTGAGAATATGTTGAGTATTTAAATGGTTAGTTTTGGATTGGGCCTTTTCTACAACTTTGAATTGCTGCTGTGACATTTCAGATTTTAGAAGGCTGGAGCTTTTATGGCATCCAAATGGGATTCTCTTTCTTGTCTCATTTTTAGGCATTCACAGTGGTCACTGTCTTTAACTCAATGACTTTTGCTCTCAAAGTAACTCCGTTCTCAGTGAAGTCTCTATCTGAGGCCTCTGTTTCTGTTGACAGATTTAAGGTAAGCAATCATTTGGCCTTGAAGTTTTCACTGTAAATGTGGAGTGTTGTATGTGTATAGTAGATGCAAAAGTAGATACCTTGGGAGGTAATGTGACTTTTAACGATTGAGGAGTTCTTTTTCTTTACACTTAGCACTCCAAATTATTGGATTCTTCAAAAGAGATAAACTTCTAATAATCCTTCACTAGATTTCTAATAATATTACCAGTGTAAGAATTCTAATTTAATGATTTTAGGATTTTGATGTTGGCCACAGTGAGAGATAGAGTGCAGGACTTGGTGGCTCACAGTATAATCATTCTTAACTCCCTTTTAAGACTATCTGCATGAAAAGACAGTGCAACACGTCTGCAGTGATATTTCATGTTTTGCTAATAAAACTCTTTTTTTGAAGATGTCACGAGTTCTGTAGGCAACTTTGCCCAAACTACTGGGGTTTTATTTGTGGTCATGAAAAACTGAGGATTTTTATTTCCAGACCAGATTAAGTGACTGAAACTCCATTATATGGATAAAATGCAGTTGTGATCTGACAAAACAGAAACTATGGCAGAAAATTTAAAATACTTATAATGGATGAACAGTCTTATGTCATGAGGACTGAAGGATGAATACACTGTGTGTACTTCATGAATTCAGAGAATAGACCTTTATTGTCTCTTCTCTTCTGAAGATAACAGTGCATTGCACATTGTGGAAATTTTTAGAATAGAAAATAGCAGTTTTCAAATTAGAGATTTTCCTAGGCATTGACAGGTATATGAATTCTGTGTAATGCATTCATGAAACAAACCTTTGTCTGAAAAGAACAGGATCTGTAGAGTGATTTTGAGATCCTATTGCTTTTGAGCAATTTTGTTTCATCTTCTTAGTTGCCCTAAATCAGCCTTTCTTAAATCCAAGTGCACCAGAGGGAGTTTTTTGGGAGAGAAGAGAAGGAGAGGGGAAATTGTATTATCTCCCAGTTTGACTGTAAACTGTTTAATCTGTGTAGGAAATGTAACACAAGGTGGGAATACTCTCACATCACAGTATAAATGTAACCGACTTTCTGGCTCTGTAAATGAGTATAAGCTTTCTTATGAATGTGTGATGCAGGCATAGCAATTGCAGGAGTAAATAAGGCGGAGAATTGAAAAGTTTTTAGTCACAAAAGGCTTCTTAGTTCAAAACAAAGTATGTAAGTGGCAAACATTTTATCTTGTAATTAAACTGTGTGAAAAATGTCTTCCTAACCTTTGTTGATTGTAAATACTGATGGATGTGGTGGAAAACATGATACAGTGGACCTAATTACTTACTTCTTATTGTCAAGCAGCCCAAGATAGGTCAGCTACATTTGTGCAAGATGACTTTTTCCCAGCATAAAAGTTGAAGGTTAAAGGCTGAAGTTAAAAGCCATTCCCTCTCCTTTCCTAATGAGTTGGTGTGCAGGACAGTCAGTCACTTTGCCTCAAAGTGACCTCTCCTCTCCAACCCATGTGTTCTACCTCATGTGTTTTTATAATCTGGAGCTTACAGAGCTGCAGTTGCAAACAGTGTTGAAGGAATAAGCCCCTGTCATATCAAACTCCCAGAGTATTGCAGTTCTGTGAAAGTCTGAGGTGTATCTAAGTGCTTCCACACACCAGGAATGCCCCAGCCACTTAGCAGACCTGGAGTTAGTTTACACTAATGAGCTACCTTTTGCTCTTCAGCTTCCTCCTACTATATAGCCTGATGGTTTTGCTGCGTGAGTGTGCCGTAAGCTTGTTCCCAGTCTTGATCAGGTGTCTCATCGTTACACCTCCTCTCACCAACTCCTATCAGAGTTTATTTCTAATGGAAGAGGTTCATATGATAAAGAAAAACCAGCCAATCCTCACACCGCGATAGAGGGTGAAAATGCTACCTTGGCTTGGGACTTCTCCCACGCCAGCGTCCCAGAGCTCACCAAAGCTGACCCCCAAAGTGAAAAAAGACAAGAAAGTCACCAAGGGCAAGAAAGAGAAAATGAAGCTGCAGAATGAGGGAACAGCAAGCTGTGCTGGCAGAGCAGAAGGGCCATCTTCTAGTGGACAGTGATGACCATCATAGCCCTGAAGAGGAGCACAAAATCATCCAATGGTTAACCTTCGGCTTCAGAGGACTCTCTACAACATTGACTTGGAGATAGAAAAGGTAAGAGAAGAAAGGAGGAAATCTGAGCTTTCAAAAGGCCTCATTTTAGCTGTCCCTTGGAATAGAGAGCTGTGTGTTTTCACATGAAATGGAGCATATTGCTTTTGTGCTCTCCCTGTAATATCCATGGCAACTGCAGTATCCAGGATGCAGTGTCTGATCTTGCTGTAAACAGCTGTGCCATTTTAACAAACTAGATCTTTGCTAACAGCCTGTGAAAACAAGGGCAGGCTGTAGCGCTTCCACATTCAGCTGAGGGTTTGCAGCTCTCAGTACAGCGTATGAGCCACTGAGCTGAAAAATCCACAGGGCAGTGGGGTACCAGGGGGGTGTTGGTGGGCAGTGTGTTCCTGCAGTGGTTTGATAATTTTGCAGGGTTTCAGCTATATTCTGAACATTTTAGGCAATTAGGTATTCCAATAGAGCATAAACAGTACTTTTCATTGGAGAATCTGCCGTTTTCTTCCTTGAGAATTTTCGTACAGTAGAAGGACATAGATTTTCAAGAATTTAGAAGCATTTGGAGTCATCGTTCCAAGATGGGTATTACTTTGAACTTTTGAGAAGAAGATAGTTTAAAAAATTACATCACAAAGGGGTACAGTTACTTGAAAACCTAAAGGCTAGTTTTCTGTCAGAAGTTTGCTATCAAGAGGAGGTCAGCAACGTTTCCACAAGTGGCTATATAATGGTTTTGTTCACTTACCTTTTTTTACAGAAGGAACAAAACCCAGTTTTGATAAATTAATTGTTTAATGTGGGTAACAACTCACCCATTTTATCACAGAGAAATTCTTCAAAGCAACTGAATTCTACCCTTTCTTAGCAAATTGGATCTCACAGGCAGGGAGTTTCACTGGACCCATGTACGCTAATTCTGCTTTTCTTTCAGACTTTCCCTCTTTGTATCTTTCCTTACCACTCTCAGAAGCATCTTGATGCATTCTGTTCAGATGGTTGATTGATTCTCTGGGCCTGTATCAGGCCTGGTAAGCTGTAGGGGTTGATTTCAGTTTTATTTCACTGTGGGATAGTGTTCACTCTGTGCTGTTTTGAGAGTTAAAAATGCTGACTTCTTGCTTTTTCACCTGTTCTGTCCCTTTCCAGCGTTATTAGTGTCTACTTCTCCCCTCAGAGGTACTAAAGGTAGTCCAAATTCTGAAAGGGATGGAGAATGTAAGAAATGAGTACATAATTTTTTTTTTTCTGTCTAGGGGAAAACTTGTTGGAATTTGTGGCAGTGTGGGGAGTGGAAAAACTTCACTGATCTCAGCAATTTTAGGACAGGTGAGAAATTCTGTTTTTGACTAATCTTCTCTTCTCTTCCATCTTCCTATTTCATTTTATTTGCACTCTGTAGATGAGGTCTATTCTAAACATGGAATAGCATAATTTCACATTTATCTGTAATTGCAGATGACCTGTTGGAGGGAGCATTGCAGTAAGTGGAACATTCGCATATGTGGCCAGCAGGCCTGGATCTCAACGCCACACTTCGAGACAACATTCTTTTTGGCAAGGAATATGATGAAGAAAGGTTTGTCAGACTGTTTCTGATTTTCATGAGAGCTTAGTAATTCTTGGCCTAAGTGTGGGGAAAATGTAATGCAGAGCACACTGCAGATAAAGCCTATATATCCTTCTGGGGTTTGTTCTCTGCCTTAAGGTCCATTCAAGAGCCTGCCTCTCTTGCACATGGTTGCTGTGTCTGGGGGCTGTCAGTGTGCCTGTCATGGCTGATCAGCACTGAGGCTGTATCCTGTGCTGGGGTGCTGCCTGACCTCTGTTTTGGCAGCTGCTGCGGAGCAGCACTGAAGTGATGTTTGCTCTTGCTGTCCTGGCCTTTCCCTCTTTAAACCACAACAACTGCTGTTTGCAATGTATTGGCATCTTCCATGGCCCCCCTCCAGTAGGGGCCTTTCCTGTGGCCTGTGCCAGCTATCCCTGGAAAAGAAATTGTCTCCTTATCTTCACAATGTTTCTGAATAGGTGGTTAATTATTATTCTTGATTTCCTTCTGGGAATCCAAGGCAGATGATTTGGTTTAGGCTGTTGTAATATCTGCTATTAGTGTAGAAAGTGAGGTAATGCTGTGCTAGATAAATAATTGGGGGGAAAAAGCACGTTCTTACTATTTATCTGAATGTTCTTCAGATACAATACAGTGCTGAATGGTTGCTGTCTAAGGCCTGACCTAGCCATTCTTCCAAATGGGGACCTGACAGAGGTATGTGTTGTGCTTATACTAAACGAATTAGTAGATGGAGAAAAGAGTTCTGGTTTGGCAGACTAAACTGTAGTTGAGGCTATGTCAGTCTGGGTGCAAATGAGCTAAGCTGGGCTTAACTATGCAGGCCCTGTACTGCTGAGTGTTGGGCCATGTTTTTTGCTCAGATATTGACAGTTTGGGAGTTTTTTATCATGTTGCAAATTTAGCTGCCTTAGTCAGACCTATTGGAACTTGATTGAAAGTAGCTAAGAAAAAAGCCATGGCTATGTTAGTACAAACCAAGGTAAAATAAGCAAAAAAAGTACTCCCGTGTTTCAAGCATATTAACCTTGAGTATGAATGTCTAACACATTTCACAAAGTGGACACCTAAACTATAATTATATGTATTCATATATAATGTTATGGGGGTATGGATATGTATATATATATTATGATCTGCTTCATTCTGGTCACCTCTTAAGCTCTGAGTATCTGTGTTGCTGCAGAGATAAAATAATGGTGTCTCTTTGCAGATTGGTGAACGAGGGGCTAACCTGAGTGGAGGACAACGTCAGAGAATCAGTCTGGCTCGAGCCCTGTACAGTGACAGGGACATTTACATCCTTGATGATCCCCTTAGTGCCTTAGATGCTCACGTTGGAAATCACATTTTAACAGTGCAATAAGGAAACACCTGAAGTCAAAGACAGTCCTTTTTATCACACATCAGCTTCAGGTACTGTATCTCTCATACCTTTCTTGGCCTTTGTTTGAAATGATGTTTAATCGGTTGCTTTCATATTGCAGATTTCTATGCCTTGACCTGTAACAGCACGACTCTGTCTGTAGAATAGTTTACATTTACAAACTAGGTTTGCAAATATGCACTGAGCACAGTCTAATTGTTTATCTGATATCTGTGCTGCTTGGTGTCTGACTGGGACTGGTAAACTTGGCTAAAGAAAAGTTACCAGAGAAATAAATATCCTGTGCAAAAACCACTTTTGCTAACGTGCTATAAATCTATTTCATCACATCAGAAAACACAGAGATTTGGTGTCAGAAAATCAGAATTGATGTATTCTGTGGGGGTTTTTTGCCATCTTCTGTACACAGAAATATTAGTACATAGTCTACCAGTATTTGCAGTGTTAAGTATCCTGAATCATGTCTTCTGTAAGAGATTTGCTTTGTTAGAACATAAACACTTTTTGTGTTGTGTGAGCAGTTGTGCTCTGGTCAAAGCAGGACCTCTGAGAATCAGATGTCTATTACATGGGAATAGGTGTTGTGTACAAGCATCTATGAATTTGGAAAAGGGGACGGATTATGTGGGAGTGTGTTGATTATCAGATATGACAGAGACTTGTTCTTACTGCCATTTTCTCAGTATCTTGTTGACTGTGATGAAGTGATCTTCATGAAAGAAGGCTGCATTACTGAGCGAGGAAGTCATGAGGAACTCATGAATTAAATGGGGATTATGCAACTATTTTTAATAGCCTACAGCTGGGAGAAACACCACATATTGAGGTACTTGTTGTTACCTTAAAGTGCTCTGAATACTGACTGTTCTGATGAGATGAATCAAGTGATATGGTTGGAAGACTGGAAAAGGGCTTCGCATATGTGTTGATCTGACCACTAGATTGCTTATAGAATAATCTGTGCTTCATTACCACTTTGTGTTTGCAGTAACAGTTCATTTAGGGAATGTGTACTAGAGAGGACTCTGCCAACGAGCTCATGAGTTGATCATGAAATATGTAGTGTCTCCCCTGGTGATGCTCAGAGCAGGAAGTTTATCCCTCTTATTGTACACCCCACTCCTTATTTACTTCTAATTAGCACAGACCTTGAACAACCTTTGTCTGAAAAAAATGCTTACTGGCTTGTTTACTATTTTTTAGGTGGAGTGTGACTGAGGCACAGCTGAAGTGACACAACTTGTCTAAAGTTAATATGACAGTATTTTGGAAACGTAACTAAAAATGCTGTGTTTTAGGGGGTTTTGAGAAAAAAAATGTGGATTGACACTACTACTCTTATTAAAAGATGTGTAACTACAAACTTGGATATGTGTTCAGTATTTTAGTATTTGCAAAAAATCTAGGAAAATAACAAGAACCCTTCAGTACAACAAGCATTTAAATTTCAGCAATTTTAATTTTTCCTACCCTTCTCCTCTTTGTTTTCTGAAGTGAATCTGCAGTAAAGACCTTTGCCTTTTGTTTTATAGTAACTTACTTCTCTAAGTTTTGTGTGCATTTTCTTTTAGCAAGAAGAGATTAAAAGTAGATAAGCAGTTTATTTTTTAAGAGGTAAGGGGCTCCTTATTCACAAGTTGTGGACATCTGCAAAAAGAAAAAAGGTCTCTGAGAAGGAAGCATTGTGAGAAATACAGATATAGAAGGTGCTTGGTGAAATATTTTCCTGGGAGATGTTTGTGAAAGAAGCAAAAGGATATAATGCATTGCTCTGCATATCCTTTGAGGCATGAAGATTATAGTTCTGCCCCTTTAAGATTAATGTAATAACAGTTAAGAAGAGGTTCTTCAGTCTGCACGCTTGGCTGACCTTCTGTGTCTCTCTGTAAACACTAGCTCATGGAAGGAGCATTAATTTGCATTCCCTGTGGGATGAGAATAAATGGATGATCAAGTTTAGATTCTCTGTGGTTTGATATGTGAGATGTCTCTTCTCACATAAAGTGTGGGAAGATGACCCTGGAGCTGGCGTGTAGAGGGTTTTGGTTAACATAGTCTGTCTCTGAATAGGTAGTGACTTGGAGCATGGCTGGCTTTAGAACAGTGGTTTTGTGTGTGCAGTTTAGTGTTTGGATGCTTCATTTCTGGAAGATAAGTTAACCTGACTTTGTTCTTAGGAAAGGTCTCAAGAAATGTCTCTGAAGTACTAGGGTGTTTGGGGGGAAAAAGCCTCTTAAAAAACCTGTCAGTTATTTTTACAAGGATCAAGGGGATTGTAACTTTCTCTCAGTAGTAGAAATGTCGTTCCTTTACCATGTAGGCTCCTAATGTCACTTATTCTGGGAATTAACCTTGCACACTCCTAATACAGGTTGGTAGCGGTTCAGGTTGATAGAGGAGGAGAACGTAATCCACCAGCAATGGCACTTATCTGTAATAACAGCAAAGTTAATTTCCTCCTTGACATGAATGCTAAGCTATTGAAAGCCTTTGTCCCTAGGAGGCAGCTTATTAGCAGTTTGGATTCAGATATGAAAATGTCAAAGCAAATTACTCCGATATGTTTAGTGTCATTGTTTTCTTGCAGATTAATATAAAGAAGAACACAAGCAATTCGCTGAAAAGGCCCCAGGATAAAAGTACCAAAACAGGGTCTGTGAAGAAGGAGAAAGTTGTAAAGAAGGAAGAGGAGGGTAACTATGTAATCAAATTTCTGGCTGTAATTATTTTGTCCTCCAGTAAGCTCAAAACATTTCCTTTAAAAGTGTATTGTGAAGGTTTTGAAAGCTGTCTCAATCCTAGTCACTCAGCATGGTTGATAGGACACAAGCAGTGGGCAAAGAGCATTCATTAACTCATTAAATTTGGGTGCCTGTACAATGTTTTTGAGTTCCATCAGGCTGCTGCTGGTCAGATGCCACCGGCACAAAGGAGCTGGTTGTGTCCTGTCTCCCACACTACCTCTCCCTCCTATCCTAAGAGGGCAATGTGTATAGCTTGGCACTCAGAGGCCCAGGCAGAACATGGCATTTATCTATGAAGAACTGGGAGGTCTGACCTCTGTAGTTCTCTGTTTAATGTTAACTTTGAACTTCAGGGTTTAAAAAGTAATAGTGAGGCTGATACCAGCCTAACATTTAAGTCTGTGCTAATGATACTTTTTCAGACATACCATGACTAAATGATTCTGCAGAGGAAATAGGACTTTTTCAAAGACTGTTTGAACCATTGAGTTCTACATATTAAGTAAAGTCTGTGTTTCTGA
The DNA here is from genome assembly GCF_009829145.1 of Chiroxiphia lanceolata. Lineage (NCBI taxonomy): Eukaryota > Metazoa > Chordata > Aves > Passeriformes > Pipridae > Chiroxiphia > Chiroxiphia lanceolata. The sequence goes on from NC_045646.1 coordinate 9,390,669, forward strand.
CAGTAATTTGCACAGTTTGAAAATTACTAATTTTGTGTATGTTCTCAAATTTACAGTTTTATGGAACAGCTTCCTTTTCCTCAATCCCTCTTCCTCTGTTGTTTCACAGGCCAGTTGGTCCAGTTGGAAGAGAAAGGCAAAGGCTCTGTCCCCTGGTCTGTTTATGGTGTTTACATTCAGGCAGCTGGAGGCCCAATTGCATTCCTCATCATCATGGCACTGTTTGTGCTGAATGTGGGCAGCACAGCTTTTAGCAACTGGTGGCTGAGTTTCTGGATCAAGCAAGGCAGTGGAGTAAGTTAAATAACTTTTCTACTCCTGTGTCTAATGGTCAGGGGGTTTGCTCAGCTAGACTAATCCCAAGCAGTATTATGAGACCAAATGGTGCTTCCTAATTTAAGTAAGTTCTCAGGCTCCCCAGGAGGTGATCTCACTAGGGAGTTACTCTCCAAGAATAAGAGAGCTCCAGTAATAAGAAAGATGTAAGAGCTCATGTGGCTTTATACTGCCCTCTTGTTCCTTGTCTTGGTTAGTCTTAAGAAAAGGAAGTGAAAATGTGAAAGGGGCCAACAAGCTAATTTTAGTGTTTTTTTTTGTTTGAACATGATCTTACATATAACAGGATAATCTTGTTAAAATATGGCTTTAAGTCAAATGACTTTGGGGAATTTCTTTGCGGATTCTGATGACCTGGAATGGTTTGGGATTTTTCCCACTCTAAGGGCTTTGACTGCAAGTCTTGTTGCATTTAAATGTAATTGCAAGACTTTTTAGTGGAGATGCAGAGAGCAAGCTAATAACCTCAGAGATTAAATAATGAAGTGCAGATGGCCAACAATATTAAAATAAGCAATGAGGGGTCCTTAAACATTCTCAAAGATGAAAAATAAGAAGAGAGAATGAAAATGCATGACAGTGTGACCTTAAAGAATTTACTACATACTGGCAGAAAACAACAGTTTGAAGACTGAACCTATCCAAGGTGAATATTGCTGTGTAGTGGGAATGGTAGTATGCAAATATCTAGCATTGTTCAGAAGAACACAAGAAATAAGTGTGAAATGAGAGGTTAGGAATCAAATGAAGTAGGTATTGTGGTAGTATTTTGAAAGATATGGTAGGAAAAAGTCCAAGGGTTACAAATCTGCAAGTCGGGTGTCTCTGCCAGGGAAAAATTGCAGAAGTGTTCAAAGGTCACTGAAATACTTTAAAGAAGAAATATCAAATATGGTGGGAGAGGACACAAGACAGTAAAATTCTACCTCATGTAATGTGTACATGCTTAGTCCTTGACTCAGCTAATCACTGAAATCTTAATTTTTCTGCAGAACACCACTGTGACTTTGGGAAATGAAACTGTCATAAGCAGCAGTATGAAAGATAACCCTCACATGCATTACTATGCTGGCATCTATGCACTGTCTATGGCAGTTATGTTGATCCTGAAGCTGTTCGTGGTGTGGTCTTTGTAAAGGTATGTGCCGATGCTGGTTTTTACTATCCCCCCTTCCTTCTGCTCCTGTATAGTGCTGTCACTGTGGTTCTTTGGTCATCTCCAAGAGAGACTTTTGAACCAGAAGAAGTCAATCATGGTTTTTCTGTGTCATCTCTTGGGGCCGCACCATGCTTTCTGCTAAACTTCTGCCCAAATTAAGAACTTCCTTCTGTTGTTTGGAAGCACAGAAGGCAATAAGAAACCCCTTATGGTTGGACAGAGAAACTGAGCAGAATGTTTTGGTGGCCAGAGAAGATGCAGTGACAGGAATGCAAACACCCCATTATAACACTGCGATGTTTTCTACATTGTCAGGGAACTCTCAGAGCATCCTCAAGGCTCCATGATGAGCTTTTCCGACGAATTCTGCGTAGTCCCATGAAGTTCTTTGACACTACACCCACTGGGAGGATTCTCAACAGGTTTTCCAAAGACATGGATGAAGGTATCTCTTACTGTGTGTGCTGTAAATCCCTCATTCAGATCTCCCAGTTAATTCCTGAATACTCTCCAGTCTCTTGCTGTTTGTGTAATCGTACCCTATAGCAAATGTGTACTTGTAATAGACAGAGCTGGAATTGGGATGTACCTGGGTTATGATGATAGAAGGCAGCTGATGTTTCAGGTCTGTCCATTCTCTTATAAAGAAGAAAATGTGCAGCTGCTGTTGTACCTACAGGCTGCACACAGGCTCTTAGCAGTTAATGCAGGGGCGACCTAAAACATCAGGGTGAAGCTGATGTGCAGCAGTGGTGGTAATTAGGTCAGAGTTCCATCAGTGCTATTTCTGCAAATGGGAATAATTGGAAAAACTACCAGCAGCTCACAGGGTAAAAGCACCCTAATGAAAATGTACATTTTTAATTTGAGTAAGCCATGAAATCACTGTCCTTGTCAATGATGATGTACAGCTGGACTGAATTGCTCTGTCTAGGTTGTTTTAGCTTTCTGTACTCAAAATCTTCCTCTCTTCCCTCCATCTTTTTCAGTTGATGTTCGTTTGCCATTTCAAGCGGAAATGTTCATCCAGAACGTCATCCTTGTGTTCTTCTGTGTGGGGGTGATTTCTGGGGTTTTCCCCTGGTTCCTGGTGGCAGTGGGGCCCCTCATTGTCCTGTTCACAGTTCTGCATGTTGTGTCTAGGTAAGTGCATCAGCTGCTTTGACCAAAAGTACAGATACTTTGACCTTCCAGTACATGTGCAGCAATGTAGTGGTTGGCATATGGTAGTTTTACACGTCACTTAAAGTGCTTCTTTCCTTCCAGAGTCTTTATTCGGGAGCTCAAGCGTCTGGACAACATCACACAGTCTCCATTCCTGTCTCACATTACATCTAGCATCCAGGGTCTCTCTACAATCCATGCCTACCACAAAGGGCAGGAATTTCTGCACAGGTCAGTCTAGATATCCATCTGAGACTGGTGGAGCATAAAGCAGGGTGCAACAGGGTTGGCATTCAGAAAGATTTATTAATGGGTCTATAGCTGATGGCATCATTAGTTCTGAGAGTGAAAGTTACTTTTTTGGGAAAAAATGAGGGAGAACAAGAATGGAAAACTCCCCAGTAACCAAGTGGGAAAGAATAGTGGTGGGGTCCCAGGTGAACGCCCTCCTCTGGAGTTCTCTACCAGGTGGCAATGGTAATGGAGAGGATAACTTTTTGACCATGCTTTTCCCTTACTAGTATGTGCTTTTTATCAGGTCCTGCTCACACATTCTGTGGGTTGTTTCTCCTTGTGATGTTATTAGCATTACCTAAGGCATGCTAACCAAACCTCAGTGGGAGTATTGATGAGCTATTTGTCTCCGTGCACGTGTGTAATTGGAGAGTATCTATCAGTTATTTCAGTGATCTGTGGCCACCTTGTGCTCTGTGCTTGGTTTTCTCCAGTATAAAATAAAATTTTCAAAACAAATGTTAGTGAGGGAAAGCAAAACATTCTCATGTAAGTGGCATTTGCTTCCCATGAGAACCTGCTGTAATAGTATCAGGGTTTTGCAGGTGCAAAGTCATGAGACCGAGAGCGTGGGAGTGCAGGGAGAATTGCCACAGAAGCTCTGGAGAGGCACTGCTACACCAGCTTAAATGAAAGGTTGTAGAGGTGCAAATAGCAGTCCATTGGCATTGCTGGTTGCTTGAGCACTAAAGCACTGCACACATGTGCAACAGTGATTGAGTTGGATGATCAGAAAATCTAGTTACTGGCTTTGTGAATCTCTTAAGAGTCTCTCCTTAAATATACTTTCTCAGCTCTGCATTATCAGGATTGTAAATTAAGGGGTTACTGATGTGTTTTAGTTAGTGTCACCAGTTCTATCAAGACTTTGTTTTTATACTTGTCTGTAAAATAACATATTCTGAAGCACTGCTGCTGTTACCCATGGAGTAATATGTAGCCAGTGAGCATCTTCTGGAGTGTCTTGCATAGATGAAGTTGTGGTGAAAGTGCATGTAATGTCCCTGATTTTGATTCACCCTGGTATAATTTACTGTTGTACGCAGAGAGACTCTGCGATGTGACTTTTGAGAGTTTGAGCTAAGTCCATATCTGACATTACTCAGGGAAGTTTGCAAACCCTGCTTTCGTGGCCTGGTTTGAGACTTTGTCAATGATGAGCCTTCCTATCCTGAACTCTGGTACTGGAGGTATCTGTAGAACACCGGGCTCATGGAGTCTGCTAACCTTTCCTGTATCTGTTTCAGGTACCAGGAGCTCCTGGATGACAATCAGGCGCCGTTTTACCTGTTCAGCTGTGCGATGCGCTGGCTGGCTGTGAGGCTGGACATTATCAGCATTGCTCTTATCACAACCACTGGCCTTATGATTGTCTTAATGCATGGCCAGATCCCTCCTGCCTATGCTGGGCTGGCTATCTCATACGCTGTGCAGGTGAGTGTGTCCACATACTGTAGTATTTAATTTCTCATTTAATATAGATATTGCTAATAGGTAAAAGAAACACATCACTTAAAACTTAATGCACTAGAATGGAAAAATATACTATTACCTCCTTGGGTAATGCAAGGGAAAGCAATTCGGAGTCATGACCTTTAGCAGTCAAATTACAAATTCTGAGGAGCCTGTGTTCTTAAGGCTATTGTTCTGGCAAGCTACTTCTTTTTAAACAAAGAAGTAGAAACTGAGGCATATGCTGAAAATGGCAATTTTCTTGGATATTTCCAGAGATAGGATTGATGGTACATCAGGCACGTGCCAAACTAATATCTTAATGTATTGCCTGCAGCGTGTTCTCACAGCAAACATCATTCAGCGCTGAGTCAGAGAAGCTGCAGGCTTGGAGTGCTGGTGTTGGACCTGCTGTTTGGCCTCTTCTGCCTCCTCGTGGTAGTGAGGTGAAATTAAAAAGCTTAGGCAGCTCGTACTTAAAGCTGTTGCTCTTGGGAAACGTTTCTAAGCTGCTGGTTTCTCAAGTGGTTCATAAATTTTGATTATTCTAAAATCAGCTGTTACATTAACTTGCTTGAACACCTTAGTTATATGGTGCCCAGTGCCAAGAGTACTTGTATCAAATGTCATGGAATCATTTTGGTTGGAAAAGACCTCTAAGACCATTGAGTCCAACTGTTACCCCAGCACTGCCAAGCCCACCACTAAACTATGTTCCCAAGTGCCATATTTACATGTCTTTAAATATCTCCAGGGTTGGTGGAGTCTACCACTTCCCTGGGTGGCCTGTTCAGTGCCTGACAACCCTTTCAGTGAAGAAATGTTTCCTAATATCCAATCTAAACATCCCCTGGCACAACTTGAGGCCATTTCCTGTTGTCTTATCACTTCTTACTTGGGAGAAGAGACTAACCCCCACCTGGCCATAACCTCCTTTCAGGTGGTGGGAGAGAGTGAGAAGGTCCTCCCTAGGCCATGTTTTCTTCAGACTGAACACCCCCAGCTCTCTCAGCTACTCCTCCCAGGTTTTGTGCTCCAGATCTGTCACCAGCTCCACTGCCCTTCTCTGGACATGCTCCAGCACCTCAGTGTCTGTTTTGTAGTGAGGGGCCCAAAAGTGAACTCAGGATTCGAGATGTGGTGTCACCAGTGCTGAGTACGAGGGGTTGGTCATTGCCCTGGTCCCACTGGCTGCACTGTCCAGTAGGTTCATCTTTCAATTCCATAATAAATCACAGCTATCTAAAAAATTGTGTTTGTTTTCTTTTGTTTCTTCAGCTGACAGGCTTATTCCAGTTTACAGTCAGACTTGCTTCAGAGACAGAAGCTCGCTTCACCTCGGTGGAGAGAATTGACCACTATATCAAGGTAGGACTGTAATGCATTCAACTGCCTGTTGTGAAATCTCTTGTTGCTTGTTATGCTGCTGTAATCTGCCTTAGTACAGAATGTATGCTTCTGATCTTGTAAGGGCACTAATGCTTGTGCTGTAATACTGCAGAGTGAGTTTGCTTTATGAAGCACATATGTAAGCACTGGTGGGATGAATGGCCCAAGAGCTGGTAGGTAACTAAGCTTACAGGCACCACTGGAGTTACATAAGGATATTGAAAGTTTTCTGGAACTCTCAGTAGAGTGGAGTGTGTGAAAGGGGCAACTGGGAGTTCAGTACAATATCTTACAGCAAAAGGATGGTTTTCTGGCATCCATTGTTCCAAACCTAATAGAACTCCTTCATTTAAACACAGATAACTGTTACTTTATCTACATGTGATTCTGCTACATCCTAATAAGCCTATTACATTTTCCAAGCTGTCTTACATAACATATTTCTGTATGCTTGAAAAATCAAGGAATTGCTCTTGTTGGAAACACAACAAATGTGCTCAGCTAAACATGAGAAGTATGCCAGGCTAAATGCTTAGCAAGCTGTTTTGATTATCTGTGACTCTTTGTAGCTAGGATTTGTGTCTGCAGAACCGGGCGTAGGTCAGTGGGGAAAGTGCAGCCAGGGGAAAGCCTTCTACTGGGTCTGGTCTGTGAGGTGAAAGGTTTTGTCACTGAATGTTCCCTGTGAACTTCAGAGGGAGATATCTCCATCTGTTTGGTAAATCTGGGCTATGCAGTACTTGATATTTGTAGAATTTTTGTAGCCCGTGGATTTAATCTGAAGACAAGAAAACCCCCAACCTGCCCACTCCCCCAGTTAAATAAATAAATCCTCTTGTGGCATCTAAGTAGAAAATTTCTGTGTATGGAAGACGTGGTGACCACACAAGCTGACAACTGTGCCAAATACTACCTGTTATCTTTCACTGGGCTGGGATGGGTTTATCACTGGCAGGCCTTAGATTGCAAAACCTACAGTTGTAGGCTGTTTGGGGTTTTTAAAAATTATGTCTTATGTCTATAATTTCATATCAGTGTTAGGGCAACACTATCTGTGATTTTTATTATGAAACTATAAAACTAGTTTGAAGCTGAAGTGAAGGGGTGGGTGAGCAGTGGAACAATGTGCAGGTCCTGGGTTTTACCAAGGTCCAGGGTTGGCTTTTTTCAGTGAGGGTTTGAGGTGCTGTTATGGACCAAGCTCAAAGAACTGGAGCACTATTGTAGCAGATGGCTGTTTTTCTCAACCCCTTGGGGTACAATTAATCTGCCTCTAACTAGATGCTGCAGATGTCCATGAACAGTCCTTGAGGGATCTCTCAATGGTCAGTGTAGGAAATGGGTATCTCCAGAGGGCAATTTATTACCTGTTCTAAGTATTTATATTAGAATGAGAAAAATCATGCTCCAGAAATGCTATTTTATAGCATTTGTAGAGATCTCTCTTTTGTAGACACTATAAAGGAGTTGTCAGGGCCTGGTTCATTTGGAGATTTTACTTTGAAAGTTATTCAAGGTGAATCCCACGACTTGATTTCTGCCATTCTTTGAGGCTGCTTGTGCCAAATATGGGAAAGTGACCTTGGCTTCACTCTAAACATGCTATAAGGGCTTGTGTTTGGCTTTCAGAGGTTCTGCTTTTCTGTTTAGTCGGTGAACTGCTCAGTGAGGGACCTATTAGGGGGCAGAATAAAATAGCAGAAGTGAGCAAGCTGGAAGGGGGCGACTGACTCAGTGATTTAATGGGACAGGGGAACATGAGGAGAAGGAAAAGGTGACATTTATACAATGTGTCACTTGGGCATTCTCTTCTATGTCAGGATCAACAACGGTGACACTGGCACAGCACAGCAAATGAGGCATAGAAATGCAGCAGATTCTGCATCCAGCCTTTAGAGTGACACAAAACTCAATAGGATTGTGCTGATAAATAATAGGCCTAAAATACATTTTGAATTCCAATGATGAAAGACACTGTTGTATAAAAGGACTGATGTCATTATTGAGGCAGTGGTCAGTATAACACAGCAAACTCCTGATCCACTGGGCCCACATTCAGCCACACAGCTTGTCATGAAACTGCCATGAACTGATCTGGGCTGAGTCTGCAGGGAGGAACTGCTGAAAGCTGCAGCTGATAGTTTTCCTTTCTGGTGGTTTGTTTACTGGAAACTGAACTTCTGATTTTTTATTTTTTTTTAAAGACACTTTCCCTGGAAGCTCCTGCTCGAATTAAGAATAAAACTCCTCCTCTGGACTGGCCACAGGAAGGTGAAGTTGTTTTTGAAAATGCAGAGATGCGGTACCGAGAGAACCTCCCTCTGGTACTTAAAAAAGTGTCCTTTACCATCAAACCGAAGGAAAAGATTGGCATTGTGGGAAGGACAGGCTCAGGTAAGGAAAAGCACTCAGCAGAGTTAAATTACTACTTTAAAAGAATAGATTGGGTCAGTCATATTGGTTCTCCTGTTTTTGGATAAATTGTTGGTTGCACAGGACTAGTCCAGCAGTCTCAGTGGTGGATTCTGTTCATGTGCATACATAAGGAAGATACCTGTAAACAATAGTGAAAATAAGTTTCCATTTAAATCAGAGTGATATCCTACTATGCTTAAGCCAGTATGTTCATTATGTTTAACTCCCCAAACTACTTAGCAGCACAGAATGTTACCTACGTTCATTGCAGCTTATTTGACTCTTAGAAGTTTTTTGTACTGATGCTGCAGCCAGGTTTAGCTATAAACTATCTTAGAAGTCTGTACTGGGAAGAATCAAAACCTCTGTTTGTGAGATTCAAATTAAGTAATTAATAATGCTGTATTGGGTTTATATGGCAAGGTTTTGGCAGTGAGGGGTGAGGTGGCTTCTGTGAGGACAGATTAAGAGCTGCCCCTACAATTGCTTACAAGTTTAAACACTGGGATTGCTTGCCAGGACTTTATGGTAGTTTAAAATATTTTTCTTACACATGGACAGCTTTTAAAAATCTATTTCATCTGAAAACTGCCATGACTCTGTATAAACAGCAGTATTGTTTTTCCTGCCTCCTTTTTAGGGAAGTCTTCCCTTGGAATGGCACTCTTTCGTCTCGTTGAACTGTCTGGAGGCTGCATTAAAATTGATGGAGTGAAAATAAATGACATTGGTTTGGCAGATCTTCGAAGCAAACTCTCCATAATTCCTCAGGAACCTGTGCTGTTCAGTGGCACTGTGAGGTTAGTCAAACTATAAGAAGGCAAGAAGGATTGAGCAATCTATCAGCTTATAGCTGAACTCAAATATGTGCCTGTTGAGGTGGTAGCTCTCGGGCATCCTAGCTTCTGCTCTGGTTTTGAAACAAAAAAACCCCAGAGTTAAATGATTTTAACTGGCCCAGGTCAGCACTGTGTGTGATCATCCTCTCTGCAAAGTCTTGCTTTCCCTTTATATTTGGTTGAAGTTTTTCTATCTTTGTCTTCCATCTCTACTCTTGTTCTTTGTCTCTTCTAACGGCAGTGTGCTGGGAACATCTGATTTCCTTGGCAAGGAAACTCTGTCATTGGAAGGCTAGATGTGAATCATCTGTCTGGATGAATTAGCACACTGCTGGTTTGCCATTCATTGCTGAGTTAAAATTCTGGTTGTTTTCTGCCTCCCCTTTCAGATCGAACTTGGATCCTTTCAATCAGTACAGTGAAGAGCAAATCTGGGCTGCTTTGGAAAGAACTCATATGAAGGAGTGTGTAAGTATCATGTGCCCTGTGAGATACATGTTTGTATTTGGCTTCCAAACCAACATATTCTGTTAGTAGCTACTTTAGATAAAGCTTCCCCCCCCTCATTTTCAATGTTTTATTTGACTGATTTTTCTTTTTCCCCACTATTTTATCAGACTGTGTTGGGGTTTTTTTGAGAACATGCTGTATTCTGTGTGTGTACTCTTTTTAGTCAATAGCATAGCAGAGTGCTGCTTCATCACAGGGATTCTTAAGGTGTTAAAACGTTTCCAGTGATATTTTTATCCTTCAAGTGATATTTTTCTATATATGCCTCAGGTGTGCATTCTGCACTTATATTTGTGAGTGTGCATGTCACATGTGCACGTTTATACTGAGCTTGTAAGTCAAGTGGCACATATAGCTATGGAACACAGGCTGCAGGAATTCCTGCAGGGACTAGGTTCCCTCTCTTCTCTTGATGACAAAGATTATCAGGAGATCTGTATTTATGTTTATAAGATTTTGTGCAATGCTCCAAGATTTTTTGCCTTTTCCTTTCCCCACAGGTTGCACAGCTGCCTATGAAACTTGATTCAGAAGTAATGGAAAATGGGGAAAACTTTTCTGTTGGAGAGAGACAGTTACTGTGCATAGCTAGAGCTCTACTGCGTCGCTGCAAGGTGAGCACAACAATGAGAGAAACAGCTGGAGATATCAAACTGATAGGAATGAACAAGCCTTTTTGTGCCAGATTCTGTCAGAGGAATCACATCAATGATTAGATTAGGTTAGAACAACTAGGAAGGCATTTGTAGCCAGCTGTGAGCTCCTGTAATGTCCTGCCATTGGAAAGGCACTGCTTGCCAGTGTTAACAATAGTGTGTCAGACTGGCCTGATAATTTCTTCAGTGTCCTGTTAGCAGTGAGCATCAGATTGTTTCCTTCTTCCACCTTTTTGTGAGTGTGAGCCAAGTTTTTTTCCATCTACGTGGTACTCCACTAAAATGTGATCTACAAATGGAATTTGGGATCATGCTGTGCCAGCAAAGTGAAAGCTTTTGCAGAAATAGAAGACAAACAATAATTACAGTGAGAAAGATGAAAGCAAGTGTGATCTATAGGGTAATTTTGAAGGCAATTACATCAAGAAAACTACCTTTGTGACCACAACTCTGTAAGGATTGCCAGTTGTGACAACTCTTGGACGTGGCAATTCTGCCCACTCTATGTATTTTTATGTTTAGGGAGGGGAAAGCATGACGGTGAGTAACAGCCAGGATTCTGTACTGCTTTCAGATATTGATCCTTGATGAAGCAACAGCTGCTATGGACACAGAAACGGACCTACTGATTCAGGAGACCATCAGAGAGGCGTTTGCAGACTGCACTATGTTAACAATTGCTCATCGCCTGCACACGGTACTGGGCTGTGATCGGATCATGGTGCTAACACAAGGACAGGTGAGCAGGAAGGCTTCTGTGGCTGCAGCCCCTGTTGCCTCGTGATGCCATGTGTGCAGGCTGAACTGGGGCAACAGCAAGCATTACAGGGTGGGAAATCCTCTGTGTTCATTCACATCCTTGGTAAAATACTCCAACACAAGCAGTTGCTGCCTGACTGTGACAAGATCAGAGGGCAAAATATCTTTTACACTCCAAGAAAGTATCATAGAGTAACAGTCTGTCTTTAAAAGTGTTTTCAAATCTCCATTTGTTTGTTATTACCTGTCTCAGAATTAACCTACATCTCTGGGGCTTAGTGGTCATTTCCCATTACTTTCATAAAGCCTTGTGCCATCAAGCAGGTCTATGACAGATGCTTAACCCATTTTCAGGCTTCCATTTGGGAGCCATGAGCAGTTAAATTAAGTGCAAGAATAGTGGGCAAGACTCTTAAAGGTAGAGAAGGCAAAAGCCCATAGAATCTGCCTCTGCCAGAGCCACCAGAGGTTGCTTCCTGTGAGTTAGTTCCAATGTTTGAGCCAGTCCAAAGCATTCCAGGTTACAGTATGTATCCATAAATGCACATATTTTCACTGCCTGTTGTCTAATCGAAAGATGAATGCTGTGTTTTTGATTCTTTACTACCATGTCACAAGTCCAAGGGGTAGGAATCCATTTTCTGCTGGATTTTACTGACATACTTTACTTGCCTTGTTTGCTTTTAGGTTGTGGAATTTGACACGCCGTCTGCCCTTCTGGCCAATGAGAACTCGCGCTTCTATGCTATGTTTGCTGCTGCGGAGAACAAGGTTGCTGTCAAGGGCTAAAATTCAGGGCAAAGTCACTTTATTTTGGAGAGCTACACTCCCTGCCTGTGGCAGGCCAGCTCTTCCTCCTCCTCCTCCAAGCAGATTATTGCCTTTTCATCTTTTAATTTTTAGCACAATGTGTCAAGCCAGAGAGTTTTTAAAACCATGTCAGAAGAACTCTTCATGTTTTTATTATTGTATTTATTCCATATTACTAATTTTTTGTTATTAAATGCACTCTACAAATGGCTCAGGGAGCCATAGTTATAAATGTATCAGAGGCCTATAATGAAGCTTTATACATGTAGCTATATCTATACATATTCTGTATATAGCCTATATTTACAGTGGAAATGTAAGCTGCTTATTTTATATTAAAATAAGCACTGTGTTAATAGCAGTGCATATTCTTTTCTATCATTTTTGTACAGTTTATGGTACCAGAGATCTGGCTTTGTTATCGGACTGTATCAGACACCATTTTGTCTTTTACAGTTTGCCTTTTCCTAGTGCCGGATTTTCTGTGTGTCTGAGTGGAAGTGAAGCTTTGCAATAGTGTCCTTTATTGTCACATCTTTGTCTAGCGCAGCAGAGAAGAGCTCTGTGGTGTAACTATTGCATTGTAATTTATCAGAGCTATTTGGAGCATCGCTAATGTTCACCATGGCAGCAGCTGCTGCTTCCCATGATGCTTTTCCAAAGCAGGGTTTTTAGTGATCTGAGTGGAGAATCACTCCTGGGTCACATTAAGGCCTTGTATTTTCTCAGTGTCCTGACACAGTATTTCTTACTGTATCAGCAGAGTTTATTTTAATGCAAGCAAACCCAAGCTCTTCCTGCTTCGCTGATCTAACACAACCAAAATCTAACTGTTCGTGGAATGATCTGTAACAAATTAATCATAAGGTTCAAATCATGCCCTGTGTGGTAGCAGGAAAGCCTTTCCAGAGTTGCTTGAGCTGACTGACTCCTTTACCTTGAAGCTGCTAACACTCCTCAGAGGTTTAGGTTGGCTTTCACTGGCATGGGTAACACTAACTCTTTGTTCTGCTCACTTATACTAAAACTAAACAACATCAATATTTCCTGTTCCTTTATTGCACACTTGTTAAGGAAGCAGTCCTTGACCCCACATCTTCTGGAACCTTAAACAGGTTCCTGTTGATCAGGATGTAACACTGGTGTAGGACATGGTTTTCTTACTCTAAATGACCTACCTCAGGTTACTGGGTCCTGTGTAGTGCATTGCCATGATCACTGTACACCATCCCCATTTTTGGGACCTGTGGCCCAGGGGGACACGGTTGCTCCTATAATAGCTGTGACTTATTGAATGGTCAGCGTTGCATGTCTTTGTCAACTTGGACATTTTGTAGCCTTAGCATGTTTGCAAAATGTCTCATTGAGGCAGAAATCTGAAAAGTAAATAAAACTATTTTGGGTTTTGTAAATTTTATTGGCTTAAGTGGTTTGTTTTGGGCAAATAAATGACTTCTCACCTTTTTCAGCCCTGGGGGACAGGTTTGCAGGCTGGTTTGGGGTTTTTTTTTCTGGTCATACGCTGTGGTTTGATCTTTCTTCAGAGTAGAGGTATTTCTTTAAAAGTGTGCTTTCCGGCATGAGGATGGCTTACAATACTTGTATATTGAGTAGTAAAGGGAGTAATAATTTATAGTGCAAGTTTTTAAGCCAAGTAGAAGGGCTGAGGTCAGATGGAATCAGAAGATCCTTCTTGGGTTCAGATTTTCCATTTTCTTTACTTGCAAATGGTACTGTTTATAGTGTCACATTTCTGCAGTCACAGTAACAAGCATTTCTACCTACCAATACCACAGGCAAATTCTGGCTTTAACAGAGCTCGGAATGTAGCTTGAAAACAGCACAAAAAACATCATTTGTTGTGATTGTTCTTAACTCTTGTCCTTAGCAAGAATTAACTGGCACAGACCTTACCCTGCCTTGAGTTTACCCCATGAACTTCAGGATTTCCCTTGAAGGAAGTGGGCTAATGCACTTAGTTCTCGAGTGCTGCTGGGGTCAGTGTGTGGCTTCGCTTTGCAGCTAAGGCTGAGCTAATGGCAGTCTGGGCAGAAGGGGAGCCATCCTGATCTTATCCTCCTTCTTCTTCCAGGCTGGGAGTTCCTCCTCCTTTCCCGATGCAGGAGTGTCTCTTGTGTGGTCCAGCAGTGACCCAGTTCAGAAAGCTAAGTTGCAGAAAGGTCACCCTCCAAAAGCAGGAATGCTGTACAAAGAAGGAGACAGGAAGGCACAGCTGGAAGGGAGGTGAAGTGGGGCTGCTCTTTTCAGTAGGTGCTGTGACAGTAGCATAGGTACGAGAGGAAACCATGCTCAGCGTTCACTGCACCAAACTGCTGCTTCCCAGTCATGCTCTCCTAAAGAGCTGAATCTTTCCTGCTGCTTTGGTGAGCTGAAATAGCTCAACAAGGTGTCAAACAAGGACCTGTGATGGAGCAGGTGAACAGTCACCTGTGGACAGCAGGGATTAGCTCAACCATTTTGTTAAACCTTGACTGCACTACTGTTATTTTGGAATTAAAGACAGAGACTGCCAGAGGGAAACGTTCTTTCTGTTGTACTTGCTTCTCTGCTTCACTTGGCACTTGTCTCACAGACTTACTGAAGTATTGCTGTTCACATGGGTAGCTGTAATTTTTTTACTGGCTTTCATCCTGCATCACAGGAGCAAGTTGAGGCCTGGCCTGAGGCCCTGTCACTGAAATGGAAGGAAGAAACATCAATATTTACAAATGAGACTGAAATATCTGTATCTTTGAAGCATTCTACAAGAGGTTGATGATGATGATGGAAATTTTCAGGAATTGGATTGTGCTGTAGAATTTATAGTGTGTTATCCCAGAGAAGACTTCATCCTATGGAGAGTAGAATAAGACACTGGGATTGGGACAGACTTTCCTTAAAACGATCCTACCCAAAGTAGCATGGAGATAGCACATGCTTCTATTGTGGTTTAATCCCAGCTGGCAACTAAGCCCCACACAGTCCTGTGGGGTAGGGGAGAGAATCAGAAGGGTAAAAACTAGAAAACTTGAGAGTTGAGATCAAGACAGGTACCAGGGAAAGCAAAATCCATGCAAGCAAAGCAAAACAAGGCATTCATTCTCCACTTTCCACAGGCAGCCATGTGTTCAACCATGTCCCGGAAAGCAGGGCTCCATCATCTGTAATGGTGACTTGGGAAAACAAACACATCACTCTGACTGTCCCCTCCTTCCTCCTTCTTCCTCAGCTTTTATGATGCCATATGGAATAACCCTTTGATCAGCTGGGGTCAGCTGTCCCTGCTGTGTGTCCCCATCTAACTCCTTGAGCACCCTCAGCCTCCTTGCTGGTGGGGTGGGATGAGGAGCAGAAATGGCCTTGGCTCTGTGCAAGCACTGCTCAGCAACAGCTACAACATTCCTGAATTATCAACACTGTTTTCAGCACAAACCCAAAACACAGCCTGATACCAGCTACTGTGAAGAAAATTCACTCTACCCCAGCCCAAACCAGCACACATTACAGCAAAGGCTGTGGCCCAAGACCAGCAGGTGTGCAAGTGGAGAGAGATTTGCCTGGGATAACTAGTTGCTGTATTGCTCTCTGTAATTTAAATTGCATCAGTTTTGCTTATTCTGTCCAAAGTGTGGCCAATCCTGATTCATTATCGTAAGCTTAGAGCCTCTTCAACATTTTCCTGCTCATCTCCTCTGTCTGATGAGTGGAAACATTGCACTTGCTTGGGACTTCAGTCAAAGCACAGGTAGGATTCTTCTAAAATTACCCAATGGAGTTAATGTGCACTTAGACTGGCGTAATTAAGCCCAAAATCAGTCCCTGAAATTGTACTGGCTTGAAGACCTGAGGAGACTTCACCCATACCTGGGGTGAAGGCTGTACAGGGTCAGATCCTGAGGCTGTTGGGGCTGTGCTCTGCACATCACCTGTAGGTGAGAGCCAGATCAAGCAGTCTCAGTACGTCACTGAAAACAACATTGAGAAAGGCAAATTTTTTCAGAAGGTAACCGGTGTGAGTGAGAGAAGGTGTCAGAAGGATAAATACAGGACATTTGATTTATTAAAGGAGGATGTGGAGAGCAAAGATAGCAGGACAAAACGTTTCTCTTAATTACAAAGGGGATTGCAAAGACAAAATTGCTTTTTGAAGGTGCTTTGAAAGAACACTGAGAAGGTATAGGGTGGCTGTACTGCCCTCAGCAACCAAAGAGCCTCCCTGAGTGCTACGTTGTTATTTTTTTACCACAACTGTAGCATGTGTTCTACTATATATAAGTGATTACACAAAGGTTTTCTTTAGCTTCAGGTCTGTCTAGGGTGATATTGTGATTTGTTTGCCCCTTGTTTCAGCCGGTGACCACAGCCACGTTGTGCTGAGGCCGCACTTTCTGCCTCCAGCATGACAACATAGTGGAAACTCAACTGGAATTTGGTGCAGATGCTGTTGTTAGTGCAAGGCTTGGGAGGCTTTTACAATGTACCACTACGGGTTCAGTAAAGCCACAACCATGTAAGAAATGTTCCTGTGTCATCTAAAATATGTGCCTTGGAGCCTCATCAGGCAGCTGAGGTGTAGGCAAAGTGTAACAGTGAAAATTGGAGTGAAAATAACTTACAGAAGTGTCACTACATGGGGCTGATTACCCGGACACCTCTCCTGGGCTGCAGGGAATGCAAATCACAGTTACTTGCAGCACACCTTCCTCCCAGCTTGCTGATTGCTGCTGTTGCCATGCAGAGAAACAAGCGATTGTACAAAGCTGATAATTTTGTGGTTTCTGTCTTTTCCGATTTAGGAAGGCAGCAGTGGATGGCGTGTGACTGATTGCCTCGAGGATTTGGGGAAGAATAAAGTCCATTATGTGTGAGCTGCGCTCTGGGGGCAATTTGGAGTGAGAGTTGTAGGCAGGCAACGATGGGAGGGAAAAGATTTTTAAAAAGTGTGTGTATGGTGCAGGGAACAGGGAGGCTTTTTAGGGTTAGCCTGTGAGCTACATGTGGAGGTGTGACCAGAAAGGAGGAGGCCAAAATAGGTACCGGTGGGATGAGGGTGCAAGGATCAGCCCGGCTGGGAGCCGTAGTGTGGAGGGCTTGAGGGTGTTTGTCGTGGATCTGGCAAGGGGGCGGTGAAAATTAAGTGTTCAGGCGGTGCGAAGGGCAGAGCCGGCTGTGAGGGGACAGGAGTGACCTGAGCGGGGCACTGCGGCCGTGCCAAGGGCCGTCCCCAGAGCAGGAGCGCTGGGATCGGTGTGTCCGGGGAGGCGGCGGTGGTCTGGGGGCTGTGGGGAAGCAGGGGAGCTCCGCGTGGGTCGGTGTGGGCGGGTGCGCACTGAACAGGGGGCGCGGCCGCCGGTGCGTGGATCCGCACGCGTGGGCCTGGCTGGGCGTGCAGCACCCACGCCTGTGGATGGATGAACGGAGGAGTGGATGGATGAACGGAGGAGTGGATGGACGGGAGCGGGTCCGGAGCAGCAGCAGCCGCGGGCAGAGCGGCCGGGCGCTGTGAGGGCGGGGCGCGTGCGCGCGCAGCCGCCGGGCGGGGCGGGGCCACCCCCGAGCGCCCCCCGGCGCCCCTGCGGCGCCCCCCGGCGGCCGCGCCCGCCGCTGCCGTCCGGGCCCGGGCCCTGCGTTCTCCCGGCCGGTCCTTTCCGCCTCCCCCTCCCCGCCCCGGCCGCTCCGGCCGCCGGGGCCTCCCTCCTCCCCGCCCGCCCATGGATTTCACATAGCAGCCGCCGCCTCCGCCGCCGCCTCCTCCTCCTCCTTCTCCTCCTCCTCCGCCACCGCTCCATGGCGGCTCCGGCTCCGCGGCCGCCCGGCCTGTGCTGCTGCCGCAAGGGCTCCGCGGCCGGGCCGGAGGCGCCGCCGGCCCCGCCGCCTCCTCCCGAGCCGCCGCCGGACGTGGCGTCGGCGTCCAGCTCGCAGCTCTTCAGCCTGCGGCACCTGCACCTGGGGTTGGAGCTGCGGCCCGAGGCGCGGGCGCTGGCGGGCTGCCTGGTGCTGGAGCTCTGCGCGCTGCGCCCGCAGCCCCGCGCCCTGGTGCTGGACGTGCACCCGGCCCTGCGCGTCCTCTCGGCCGCCTTCCGCCGCGCCGCCGCCGGGGAAGCGCCCTGCGCCTTCGCCTTCTCGCCCGCCGAGGCCGCCGCCGCCCCGGCCCCGCCGCCCCCGCCGCCCTGCCCGCCGCCGCCGCCGCCCTGCGCGCCGCCCTGCGCCGCCAGCCCGCCCGCCACCGCCACCTTCCTCTCGGCGCCCTGCATCGCCGCCGGGCCGCTGCCCCCCGCCGCCCCCTCAGGGGACCCGCCCGCCGGACCCCCGCCCGCCGCCGAGCCGCCGCCGCCGCTGCCCCTCTTCGCCCAGCCGCCCTGCTCCGCCTGCCCGCTCGGCTTCAGGGTGGACCCGTTCACCGACTACGGCTCGTCCCTCACCGTCTCCCTGCCCGCCGCCCTCCAGCCGCACCAGCCCTTCCAAATCATCGTCCGCTACACCACGGCCGACGGTCCCGCCGTGAGTACTGGGGGGTGGTAATGTAGGCAACGGGGTCCCGGGGTGGCTGGCGGAGTCCTGCCGTGCCACCCGCGCCTGTCGCGCATCTTTGCTCCTGTTGTGAGTGACCGTCGGGGAAGCGCCCCGGCCCGCAGCGAAGGCGTTGGGAGATATCTCACTGCCAGCCCCTCTGTTCCTGTCCCCGTCCCCCATGGCCGGGCAGCGCCTGCCCGCTCGGCAGTAGCATCTGCCCCTGCCCGCAGGGGGACTCGGCGGTGCCAGCCCCCGCCCGCGGTCACCCGCCGCACTCAGCGGCGATGCTCGTACCGACCCAGCCGATCTCCCTCCTGCCTTCCCCCATCTATCTCCGCGGCCCCCAAGGCTGTTCATCCCCCACCACGATAGCGATTTGAAAGTTTTTCATCCTTTAAGGGCATTGCAGTTGTTGACGAGGAGAGGGAAAATTTGTAAACTCTTGCCTCGACTCAGTTCTTCAAGAGAAGTTATGTCATCCACAATGCAGGAGTTTCCCTGGGGGTTTTGCCAGGCACTTAAAAAATCAGGCGTTGCACACCCAGGCTGACGTTCCAAAGAGCTGTGGTCAGGAGCTTTGAGAAGAACAGGGGTGATTCCACATGTTCCTACAAGTTATCTGCTGGAAAAAAGGGATGAGAAATGGCCCAAAACACCCGTTTGGATGTGGTCATGGAGGTGCTTCCACGTCTCTGTTGATTTACTTTCTTCGTCAGCGAGATGCTTTGTAAATTCTGTCTCTTCTTTTAAACCCCTGGTATATAGAAGTGGTTCGTTCCTGGCCTTTTAGGTGCTGCCTAGCAGATCTTGTGCTTTTAAGAAGTTATGACAGTGAAAACACGAAGTTATCACTGGAATATTGATTCTTTTTGTTACTGTACAGTCAGTTCAGGTTGGGAACTAAACTGATGTGATTTTCATTATGTGCTTTATGAATCTATTTGCAAAAGAAATGTTTTTCTGAGAATATTGCAACTTTGCTGCCTGTCTTGCTTAAAGGAATTGACTGAGCCCACCGGTTTGGTGTTGCTGTTGCACTGGTCAAAATCAGTAAATGTGTGATCTGTTCGACTGTTACAAGGTATTTAACAAGAGCAGGAATTGAACATAACAGTTTCTTGGAAAACAGCCCAACAGCAAGTAAATAGTAGGCCTTTCCTCATGATAGAGAGGCGTTGCGGAATAGAATGAGTTTGCTGGATGTTTTTCTGTCTAATTTCAATACTGCATTGAAGCTCAAGAAATTAATTTCATCCTCAGAATC
Source organism: Chiroxiphia lanceolata (assembly GCF_009829145.1). Classification (NCBI taxonomy): domain Eukaryota; kingdom Metazoa; phylum Chordata; class Aves; order Passeriformes; family Pipridae; genus Chiroxiphia; species Chiroxiphia lanceolata. The sequence goes on from NC_045646.1 coordinate 9,410,229, forward strand.
ATCTAAGTAGTCTTAATACATTGGCTCACTCAGAACAGTGAGTTGCACATGAAGGTTTTTATTGACAGAAGTTTCCTGTGGTCACATGGTGCCCTTTTAATGTTTTAGTCCTTCCCTTAAAGTGTAAAAATGAAATAAGATTCTGGCACTTTTAAATTCAGATCCACTTAGATATTGTTCCATTTCATTGTTTTAATATTTCCTTGTACAGTACTCTTCCATGTAGCCCACAGTGCATTCAGAAGATCCCGTTCTTTATTTTTTTCCCAAGGCTTGTGAAGAAACCTGTTTCTTTGTCCACTCTCTGCCTTGTTTGTGGTGAGAAAGCTTTAAAGCTAGTTTGGCATTCCTGTGTGCAATCATTCTCAGTCTGGCTGAGCTAGACCTCCCGAAGTACATGATAACATGCTTTCCTCCTCTTGAACAAACTGTTTCATTTTAGGCTGGCCTGTGCTTACCCCTGGTTTTTGCCAGCCCTGTTGCCAAAGGGGCAGCCTGTCCTGCTGAGTCTGTGGAGAAATGATCTCAGATGTAGTGCAGTACTCATCTGAGTCTCAGGAATGACCTGAAAACCACTGGAAGGTGCAGGGCACTGATTGATGTGATGTCCATTTAGTTTCACCTTGCATTAGTGTGTTGCCTCCTTGGCCCCACACACCATCCCATGTGGATGTCCCATATCTGAGGATGCTAAGAGCAGAAAATTTCTTCCATTCCATCTGTTGTTGTCTTGCTCCCCCTGGATCAGAGGTGAACTAGCTGTTCTTATCCTGTCTTTTGAAGTCTTTATTGTGCCTTTAATAGCGTGAACTGCTTCAGTTGAAATGAAGCTGCAAGGACTCATGTCAAAAGATTATTGATGGTCAGAGTCAGGGGCATGCACTGCCCTTCCTGAGTGATACTGGAAAGCAGAAACAGGCATGCTCACTGACATAAATCCTACTGTGTTTGCTCGCTCACAATTGTAGGTTTTGGCTGGCAAAATATTTGTCCTCGAGTAGCACCTGTTCTAGCCCTTCATGTTCAGTATGCTGAACTATTTTTTTTGGATCCAAAGTGGTTTGGTGCTATTGTAGTGCTCTCTGTCATTGCTGTTTTCCAGCCCAGTGTTGCACTTTAACAGGGAAGAGTAACCCATATGTGTATAAGGGTGAACTTGTTTATATTTGTATCTTGTAGGTATCCTGTCCGTTCCTTTTCTCTGTGTCAGTGAGGCAACTTTACAATGTTAGACCTCTCTCTTCTAGGAGTTCTGTTTTCTTTGGCCATTCTAGGAATATATTCTCCTTAGGTCAGGGTTTATTTTCTGTGGGACCCTTAACATACTTATGGGACCTATAAAACAGTAAATTCATGTTGCAGTGAAGTGTGAATGTGTTGGCAGTAAGATCATCAGCAGAGATAGTAGAGTGTTTAAAATTGGAAACCTTTTGTCTTGATATACTTGGTTTGAGCCATCTGGATATGTAATTTGACTGTCCCATTATTTCTCGTATGGAGGAAGGAGCCAAGATCTTTGGTTGTTTGATGGACATTGAGAGACAGCTGAGAGATTAAATCTGCCTTTCACAGAGCGTTCCAGCTCCCTGTGCTGTTAGGAAACCATATGCTTGGTACATCACCAGTTTCCATCAGAGGCAAGACTGTCATCATCATTTTGTATCTCTCACAGTGTGGGCTGAAGGCACACACTGATCAGGTGTGTCAGGGACTGTAGTTCTGCTCTTCCTCCCCTTATTTTCCCTCACCCCTCAAGTAATACTCTCGCATGATATTTTCATTTTGGGTTGGTTTTTTCCCCGCTTTGTCACACCTCTGATTTGGCAGTGTACATCTTAACATCAGTGCTATTTTCTTTCCTTAAATGAAAATCCGGCTCTGTGTTCTGGTATAAAAAATGATAGCATTTCCTTGTCCTCAGGATTTAGCAAAAAGGACAGCCCTCTTTCCAGTGCTGAAACTTCTCAGGTGTTCCTTAGATTTGTCTTGAATTTCTCAGTCCCCCTACAGTGATTTCCTGCCCAGGTGTGCCTTGCTCCTGTAACATGCTCTGCATCTCAGGTGTTTGGTTTACTTTGTCATCAGATGGAGCGGCTTGTTTGCCTAGAACATAAGCTGTGGCGTTGCAGCTCTTCCTGGGACCTTCATCAATAATACATGTAGAAACATGGAGAGATTTAAAACTGAAAGAGGCTTAGCTAATTGCCTTTGTTGTCTGCCAGATTTGGGTAAAAGATTATGATCTAAGTCAATAAAAATTATACTCTTGGCAGGTGTCTTATAAAGTGGGAGCTTCTTGCAGTATGTGGGCAGGGTGAAGCCTGGGCTGCCCAAAGCCTCTGTTCAGCAGAGGAACCATGCAGCAGGTTTTTTTTTTCGCTTGAAATGCATCACAGAACAGCTTTAATGTGTGAAGCAGCTTTCCTGTATACATGGAAAGCTAGATAAAAAGGAAGAGCATTATGATGATGTCATGTGTATTTCCCAAGGGAAGCGCAGGAGGGATTTGGATGTGGAGTAGATGATACAGCCCCAAATGCCTCTCTGTCCCTGTGCAGGGCTCCACGGCCTGCCCCAGCAGCACCCTGTGCCTCACACCCCTTTCTGGGGTGCTGCTTTTACTTGTTTTCCCCAGCCCATAGCCCTGTCTCTGTCCAGTGGCATAGCCTGGTCTATTTATATTACAGATCTATTTATATTGTTTCAGGATAACTTTCATCATTGTTCCAAGTGCCTCTGGAAAGAGAGACGGAGGCTTGCCATGTAGCTGCAGACATTAGAAAACAGGGGAAAAAAATACTTCATCCTCTGCAAATGTTTTCCCTCTTGGCTTGTGGGGCTGGTGCTTCATTTAACTTCAACCAAATGTCAAATAAAGGGGCATTGGTTGAAAAGAAATTGTCCTTAATTTATGGAGTTTCTTGTAAACAAGAATCAGCTCTCAGTTTCCCTCCCCTTCCTGCTTATGTTTTCCTCCTGCCCTGCTCAGGGTGAACTTCCCCTTATCTCTCTGCTCTAAAGACATCGTCTGTCAGCCCTTTTTCCTTCCTACTTAGGTGTTGCAACTTAGGTCTGGTGGTGCCTTATCTTTCTGTTTTCTTTGTTAGCCTTTTCTGTCTCAAAAAGCAAAGGAAAGAGAACATTTTGAGGATGAGTCTCTTCAGGGCCAACCTTACATAAGTCAGACTTTGTGACACAAGCACAAAGCTACGGATCAGAGGAGTGCTTTTAGCACCTGGCATTTGGGCAGATCTTTAAAAGCTTAATTTCTGAGCCTCCTCCCTGGATCATTAGAAAGCTACTACTCTGGGTTAAAACACAGCACTTGCATTTTTTTGTAAATGTGTGATCTGGGCGGAAGCTATTAGTTTCAAACCGTGGGGTTTAATGAGACATATGTCCCCAAATGCCTTCTGGAATAGTTGTCTCCAGTTCCACAACGTCACATTGCAAAGACAATATTCATTGCTGTGAAATGCAGGTATCCATGGAGTGGAAATCTGTAGCTGCATAGTGCCCCTGGGCTGTGACCCAGGAGTGTGGGCAGTGCTACGCTGAAATGCAGCACGTGGAGGTGAACAGTGGCACAGCCTGAGCCCTGGTGCTGTGAGCAGACAGGCTTCCTCAGAAGTCCTGCTTTAAGCATGTTTCTGGCCCTGGAGGCTCAAACAGAAGAGGGTAATCTTAAACCAAATTTCAAGATAAGAATGCTGTTCTGAGATTAATGTTACTTCTACGTAGAGGTTTCTAATTTTGTGATGCCTCTCACCTGAAAATACCCAAACGTTTGCCAGTGGAAGCGTTTGCCGGTGGAAGCGTGAGCCTCCATATGAACAACTGGAAGCTGCTGACAGTGTGTTTCCTGTCTTTACCTTTCACTGATCCCCGGGGGTGCTGCTGCAGTGGATGATTTGGGAGAGGAGTACACTGGCAGCTGAGGAAAAAGGTCTAAAGGCAAGAGAAGATAACAAAGAGTAACCTGATAGGGCAGGAGAGAAAACTTTAACTTCCAGAAGACAGGTTAACTAGGAGGCAGAGTTGTAATATGTTGTTAAAACATGAGCAGACTTAGTACTCAGGTTTCTCCTCTGTGTTTCATTGCTTTCCCTTGAGGACCAGAACTGAACTAATGTCTGCACTAACTGCTGTTCCCTGATTTCAGATTTATTGGTTCCTTTGATCTAAGAATTCAGTAGACTCAGAAGTTTTATTCCTTGTGCTTGATTGTTCCCAAGGCTTCCAGTGGTTCCAACTTTATTGCAAGTTTCACAATATTTGATATTTTCCATTAAAGTTCAGCTCCAGAGTTCTAGGATTACAAGAAAATCCTTATTTAAAATTGCTCCTGCACTTCAAAGTTGGAGGCAGGGAGCATGTGAAAGCACAAACATTTGAAACAGAAAAAACAAAAGGCAAATAATTGCATTTTTTCTTATTATTCTTAATCTATTCTAATTATTTGCTGAGGATCTGACTTGTGATTTATTTGCTGTTTGGTACTGAAAATTGACATGCTCAGTGTTGTGTTTTGTTGGTTTTTGCTTTTGTGACCACCCAGAATCTCCTTATCCATTCTGTAAAAAGGGGCCTCCAGTGTCCTTGACCAGATGTTTCTTACATATACCGACTTTTTTGCATAGTGTCAAAATGTTTGATGCTTCAGCCAGGAGAGCAGTGCCAGGGTCACAGATAATGTTGTGTACACTGTTCAGCCTCAGGGTTTTTTAGTTTGTGGATTTGGGTTTGTTTTGGGTGTTTTGTTTTTTTTTTCCCCAGCTTGCGTTACCTGACCCCTTCTACTCCTGTTCATATTGAGTTATAAACATGAAGATATCCAGAGTATTCCTTCTGAGAAGGAGGTTGTGTGGATGTTGGTTAGGGACTTGCTATTAACCAAGCAAATTGACACAACAGAAATAGTGAATGGCTGGAAGTCATTATGCAGGGTGTCACCACTCAGTGGTCAGGCAGTAAGAAATTCCTCTGAGCAGTCCCAGCGAATAAACAGGAGTAGAAAGATGTATTGTTAGGAATGGAAATGTGCCCTGTGCCAGGTATTCATCTAGGGTGCCAAACAACAGAGATGGTGCTTCTCCCCCACAATCCTCTTGATTTCAGATTTAGTTTTTGGCAGTTCATCCCTGTGTTGTCCCTTTCCCTCACCTCTTCTTCACGTCATGTTTTAACAGATCTGGTGGCTGGATCCAGAGCTGACGTACGGCAATGCCAAGCCATTTGTCTTCACGCAGGGCCACTCGGTGTGTAACCGCTCCTTCTTCCCCTGCTTTGACACCCCTGCAGTGAAATGCACCTACTCAGCTACTGTCAAGGTAAGGGGCCGAATGCCTGTGAATGGAGCTCTTAGTTGCTGTTCACTTGTGAAAGCATAGTTACATCATGTATGTACACATGATAAAAACATTAACTGTGATTCAGAGTTATAAAAAATACTGCATTTTTTAGGTCCCATTCTGGTTCTTGGGCCAGAATCAGGGTAGTGCCATGAAGGTAACTCTGCTGCCTATCACACTTGGGTCTTGCTCCCCTATACTTAATGCTGAAAGAGTAATTGTGAAATGGATAATGTGAGAGAGAATTTGGCTGGTTGCTTCCAGTAGTGTCAAATAATGTTGCATCTTGTATAGATGCAATAATTTGATATGTGAGTGCTTTTGGGGCAGCTGGCATATAGGAGAAGTAATATTTTTGGTTGGTATGTTTTCATGGGCTGGGCAGGTTGTGGTATAAAAACCTCACAGAAATCTTACGTTCTGTGTTATCTAAAATGATTGTTTTTAATGTACATCCTCAGACAGATGAAAATAAACAAGGGATCTCTGGTGTAGTCATTCAGCTGTGATCATCTGGTGAACTGATGTGTATGATGTTGGTCTTCCAGGCTCCAGCAGGCATACAGGTGTTGATGAGTGCCACCCAAAGTTCCTACCTAGAAGAGGAAGGTGTATATCAATTTTACATGGAATATCCAGTTCCTGCCTACTTAGTGGCCCTGGTGGCAGGAGACCTTATACATGCAGACATAGGTCCAAGGTAAGGTTTGCAGTGAGTTGATCCGCGTTTTCTGTCTCTGTACAGTACTTTGTGTTGTAAGTACTAATGGCATTGAGTCAGTAATATTGGAACAGTTGGGTCCATGAGCTGTGAGTGCTGAGAGAGTTTGAGGTGTAGTTGGGTGTAAAGAAATTCATGGCACTGCACTGGCAAAAATATATTCCTCTTTCATAAATGCTGCCTATTGTCCCCTGCAGTCATTACAGCTGCTTTCTCGTTGCCTTATTGTAGGGATCTTTGGTTACCTCTTGCCATGGAGCGTTAGCCGAGGAGGGCCCGAGTCTGATGGGAGGCCTCCTCTCACTATTACCATACATGGAAGTGTATTGAGCAGTCAGGCTATTTTTTTCTAAGAGATAATTCAGTTTGCTGAAGTATCACCTGATGTTTTCTGTTTTCTGACAGGAGCAGAGTGTGGGCAGAGCCTTGCCTGCTGCCAACAGCCATCAGCAAGCTTTCTGGCATTGTTGAACGCTGGTTGACTGCTGCAGAGAGTCTGTATGGCCCCTATATATGGGGAAGGTGAGTTTAATCAGTCTCCCAGGGATATATAATGGGAACAAAATAAAACAATATTGAGAAATGATCATGCTTTCTCCCTATGCAATAGCAAGGCAAATGAGCATTTCAACTGACGATTGTAGTAGTTGAAAACAAACTCCAGAGTTTTGTCTTCACAAGTGGCAGGGAGGACCATGAAGGCACAGACGTGTTTTACCGGGTTTATGGGGCAGAACTGGAGGTTTTTAAACAGTGGATCTTTCCTAAGGAGTGAAGATGTTTTGTGATGCAAGCCCAGCACTGGGCCAGACACCATTTAAAATGTATGGCTATTTTATTTATCTCATTTATTTCTGCATGTGGTACTTTAGATGTGATGTATTTATTGTGATAGGCCTGAAGATACTGAAAATCTCAATACAGACTCATTGAGAGTCCAAGTCCCCCAAACCAACATTAATACTTCTTGAATTAAGCTTGACTATGTATTACAAAAGAATGTTTTTAAGAGAATAATTTCATTCTTTGGATGAGAGGCCATGTTTACCAAGGCTTCCTGTATTTCTTTGCTAAAGGTAAGCAGGAAGATCTCATTGTTGTTAACTTATGAAATGTTACTTGAAGTAATCTGGCAACATTGCCCAGTGTGCCAGTGCTGATCATTGGTAGAGAAATTTAGAAAACAAACCAAATATTATTGTTGTGTTCTGAAGCAGACAGATCTGAGTTATTTTGCTGACACTGCATGTAGACCAAATCAATTAATTCATTGATAGCTTCCCAGTCTCTCTTTTTCCAGGAGGCCTTTGGAGACTCAACACTGTGTTACACTCCTGTATATAGTGTAAACTTAGTGGTTCTGGCTCTCAGATACACAACTGGTGATGAGTTTGTGTGTGTGAAGGGAGCATGATGCTTTTGGGAAGTGCTGGATCTGCTGCACATGAAAAGACTGTCAAGTCTTTATGTCCAAATGTGAGCAGGTCCTTGGCCAACAGAATAAATGCTTGATTCCCTGATCAGAAGAACTGGGCACCACTGGTCTAGGAAGTTTGTTCACGAAGTCACATAAAGGTCTCGGATGAGCCTTTCCTAAAAGGAAAATGTTACTGTGTCTCTTCTGAAACAGCTGTAGTTTACTTACCTCCTCTCTCCCCTCTCTCCTTAATTTTAGATATGACATTGTTTTTCTTCCTCCATCCTTCCCTATTGTTGCTATGGAAAACCCATGCCTGACCTTCATCATCTCTTCCATTCTGGAGAGCGATGAGTTTTTGATCATTGACGTCATCCACGAGGTTGCCCACAGCTGGTTTGGAAATGCAGTCACCAACGCCACCTGGGAGGAGATGTGGCTGAGCGAGGGCCTGGCCACCTACGCGCAGCGCCGGATCACCACCGAGACCTACGGTACGCCTGCAGAAACGTGTCTCCTTGTCTACACCTTACCATGACAGAGTTGGCTGCAGTGGGATATTTGCCTTGGAAGCTCAAAAGTCTGTAGGGAGCTGGTTTTCAGCCACAAACTTTGCACTGAGCACTTTAAATGCTTAGAGTTTGATGTTGTCTTGGTTTTGGGTGGAATCGATACCTGATATGGTAACAGAGGCTTTGAGTGAGGTGTATTAGCACAGTGTAGTAGGGACTTTGGAACTACTGTTGGGTACCAGGCAGGTGTTCATATGTGAGACCAAGGTGAGCAGAAGATACTTCAGAGAAAGATGTAAGGAATCTTATTATGGTTGCGTTGTGAAATAACTGTCCTCTGAACAGGTGTCCTTCTAATCCTGATCAGTTAGTAGGTACCTGCTGTTAGAATGAACGATGGCAATAGCACAAAAAAAAGTATACATTTATGTAGCTGTCTGTTTATCTGCTGGAGGCTTCCTGCAGGACTGAACAGCCCTGCCTTCGCTTATGTCAGTGAATTTCACAGGCCAGTTGTTGGTGCTGCCTTTAGAACATATAAGTAGTAAATCATTCCTCTTGTTTTTAAATTTAATTGGCTTTTTGCTGAAGTGAATAATGGGAACACACAGTTTTCTAGTTTGTGCTGTTATGTTCATAAAAGCCAGTTCCATGTGTATTCTTACATGTCTGCTGCAAACAATCTCAGAAAAATTACTGGAAATCTTGGCAGCAAAAGTGTTTAGAAGATTGCTTATGTTTTTATTCACGTATATTGTTTTTGGAGATGAACCGATAATGATTACGTTTAGGGAAAGAAGTGTCCTGAGCATTTATGGAGATGTCAAATTGCATATTGTATGTCTTTGAAAGCTGCTTTATGTTGAGTAATTCTCAGTGGTTAGGACTGTCCTAAGTCACATTATACATGGCAGTGATATGAGTAGGTCAGAAGACCTGTTCTCTGTCCCATCTTAGTCTGTCCCTCTGACGCAGAACAAGCTCTTTGCTGATTTTGGTCTGTTCTCTTGAAATTTAGAACTGGTTGTTTCAAAAAGCATTTGTTAGGAAACTAAGAAATGCCTTTCCCTGTGCCATTCTTTAGTAAGCTCTTTTTCCATTCTATTTTGTATTTTGTTTCTAAGACAAACCTCTGATCTAAATCTTGTCATTTCTGATGTAATTTCTGGAGTATCTTCTGTTGTTAATAAAAAAGCATCTTTGTAATGACACTGTTTAGAGAAATTTGAGTCCACTGACTGCCACATCTCTTGGATCTTGCTTAATCCTCCCTGCAGCTTGAAGTAATTGCCCTTAACACTAGCTATCCTGGTTCTTGCTTTCCCCCGGGAAGCACATCCGCCCCTTGCTCTGCTCATAGAGGTTCTCCTGTCTTCCAAATATATCCTGCTTCTTGATTCACATTTTGCTTTTATTGGATTCTAGTGTTTCATGCATCGCGACTCTGAGATTGGATCTATGTAACAAACACTATCCTTCAAGTTGAAAACTTAGCAAAGAAGGCTAAAATGTTAATAGTTATGGATGTTAAGTATCTTCTGAATCTGAAAATCCATTTTCTTCTGCCTTTATCATGTGCAAGGGCATAGGAAAGATCTCTTGACTTGCCGGTGTAATACAGCTAGTTTGGCTTGAAAGCATGGAATGCTCTGCACTGCAGTCAGGGAGAAGAGAAGGAATGGCCTACCCAGTCACAGCTGTAAAAAACCCTAATTAGTGCAAGGTGAAAAATGTATGACAAAATATGGGTAGGATGATAGATAAAGGTTAAAAAAGATACACAGGATCAGTAATATACCAACCAAATCTAATCCTTTTCTCTTTTCACCCAGAGGTGGCATTTACTTATTGGCAACTTACTTCCTTGGCAACTCGAAATTGTGTCTACTCTTCTACCAGTGGCATTATGTTTTTGTAGTACTTGACTGCTCCCTGAAAGTTACCTGTAGAGTACTTATTTCAGTGCTGCTCTGCTTATCTTGCAAGAATTGATAAGATGATGTCAAGGATGTAACTCTAGTGTAGTTTCCATGCTGCTTTGTTTTTCAGTGCAGCCTGCTGCATAAGTGTGAGGAAATGCACTGGGTTAGGTTCTGCTTCCACTACAAATTGAAAGGATGTTTTGCACTCAGGTTTCTCTGCCATTACATTACTGTGATTCTGTCTTGCTGTTGTGTCTTTTGCACCTTTGGCATCTTTTACTTTGTAGCTGTGCTAGTCCTGCACAGGTCAGGTTTTGCTGGTCATTTTCCCACAACTAACAAGTTATTTTCTGGGGTAGGAGCTGCCTTCACATGTTTGGAGACTGCATTCCGCCTCGATGCTCTCCACAGACAGATGAAGCTCCTTGGAGAAGACAACCCGGTCAGCAAGCTTCAGGTTAAACTGGAGCCAGGTATTGCTTTTGGCAGAGGCTAATGTACACAAAATTATACACATTTGTATATCACTGCTGGAAGATAGAAAAAAAAAGATTGATTTTTACATATCATTTATAAAAGAAAGAAAAAAGAAATACTGGTTTGTAAACCAGGCTAAAAGTAAGTAAGGAAACTTGGCCTTGAAGTTTCCTTCGAATCTAGATAACTCGCCTTTACAAATATTGTTCTGTGTAAGAACAGAACAGACTCACTGCGTAGAAAGAGTTTGAAAAACTGCCTTGAAAGCTGTATGGGCTTGAAATTCTGAATTTATAAAATAAAGTAGTTTATAATGGACATATTTGGAAACATCACATGAAATCCTCTGCTATTAAATGTTCCTGGTTTTATGTGTTCATGTAAGAACTACGTATGTGTGTATTTAGCATGCTGATAAACATAGGCACTTGCTCCAAGCTGAGCTTCGCAGAGGCTATTTGGTTATTCCCTGAGCCAGATGCATGAATGCACTCCAGATCTGTGTATCTTCTTCACTGATAGTTCTCTAGGTCTGTGGTCACTGTTGGTGGGGTGAAGCAGTTTTCAGTCGAGGTGGTATTTAAAACAACCTCAAATGCAAGTGGAGATGATACTGGAACCGAATGGAATGGAAAAGCACATGTTGGAAGTTTCAAAAGAGGAGCAAGTAATGATTACCTTATATTGATAACTTTGAAAATTTGTGGTATGGCAATTCCCTGAGTTTGGCACTGAAAAATGAGAAAAGGATTTGTTTTCAGATGTTTTCCATGACCTCTAATTTAGAGTGACTTGTTCCATTGGGAATTAGTACTTACAATAATTGGGGTTTTAATTATTATTTATCAGGCTGTGTGTTTGACTGCATCCATTTGATTTACTGTAGTAACTTAAATGTACTGACAACAGACTTGTTTGGGTTTTAAGTCACTATGTTTCGACTTGGTGATCTCTGAGAGGTCTGTATATTCAGAAGGGCTGGAAATCACTGTCCTCATTAGAGTGTCTTATCACGTTGTCTTCTTTCAGGTGTAAATCCCAGTAATTTAATGAACCTCTTCACCTATGAGAAAGGCTACTGCTTTGTTTACTACCTGTCCCAGCTTTGTGGTGACCCAAGACACTTTGACTCCTTCCTAAGAGTGAGTGTGAATAAGCACCTGCTTCTCTTGCGATTTAGAGCTGCTTTTTTTGTTGTTGTTTGGTTCTTTTTTACTGGGTTTAGTCACTGTGGCTAATTGCTAGGGGTAAAGTTGAATGCAGTTGTGTCTGAGATGAAGGGATATTGTGGGCCTGTCTGTCAACCTGGATGAATCTTTTTACGAGATTTTTTAGATTCTGAGCTTATGAGGTGCTACATACAGAGTAGTAGTATATTTTTGTTATCTCTTGTTCTCTGCTCCAAGTAATTAGAAAGCTGTTCCAGCACAGATTGCCTGTGAGTGGAGTGATGTGGCTTGATTCACTACTAAGAAGTGTTAGCTGCTTGTTTTTTTGCCAGGGTGACAAAGGGCAGGTTACGACCTTGGAGCACATTTGCAAAACCTGTAGAAAATTATCAGCTACTGACTTGTTTTTGAAAAGGTAGAAGAAATGGTACGCAGCTGTCAGTGTATTTGCAGCTACTCGATTTTTTTCTTATGGTGCTTCACTCGTCTGGGCAAAGAAGGAGAATATTTTTCTTGATTATTTCTTTTAAATCTTCAGATGCTTGGTCTCACTCTTCTGTTTCTATTTGTTTGTTGTTGTTGTTGCATGCAGTTGTTCTACATCAAAAGGAAGCTGTCTTTCTCCTAACTATAATTTGAACTTTTTACTCTTTCAGGCCTACATTGAGAAGTACAAATTTACCAGCGTTGTGGCTCAAGATCTTCTGGATTCCTTCCTGAATTTTTTTCCAGAGCTGAAAGAGCAATGTGTTGAGAGCAAAGCAGGTAGGAGATTTACTTAGTTAACTGTAAACACTGTAGAAAATCTGGATGATAAATTTTGTGCTTTGCTTGGAGGATGCATCGGGAAATGCTAAGGTGAACAAAACCCTTTGGCAACAGCCAGGTTTGTGACAGAATTTATTGTTGCTGTCACTGTGTTGGGGAATGAGAACATATTAAATTGCTGACAATTTGGGCATTAATTAGCTGAGTGGCCCCTGGTTAACTTTCCCATTAACTCATCTTTCACTCTGCAGACAGAATGATCAGTGCATGTCAGATTTACACATGCTCAAATGCAGGGAAAAGGCAAATATACTTTGAAATTCCATCTATTTCAATTATAGAAAACATGCTTTGAGAACTAGAACTTTCCCAGGGTCCTACACATACATAGAATCTCTTCCATAATGTTTCACTCTCTCTTATATCCCCTATTTATAGCTACTGGTGGATTTATGGAAGGTCTGTAATCTACTAGGTGCTTACTAGCCCACTTGCTTAAAGAAATGAAACTAATGTTATCGTGCCAGTTGTCCATCCTTGCAAGTAGTCAGTTGGTCAGTTTAAACCAGACCAGCAGGGGAGTACAGCTCTTAAAGATACTGGGGTCCTTCAGCTTTGTGGAGAGGAAACTGCCTGTGGAGAGGTGTAGATGAGTGAACTTACTGTGGGGAAAAGCTGCAGCAGGAGCTCAGCAGCTCTGTGTTTTACTTGGACCAGTGGTTGGCTAAAAAGTTAATCACAGCACGGGCTAGTTATTGCCTGGCTAATATTCAGTGGATGCAGGAGAGAGGAGTTTTAGGGTAGATGGAGTGGAACAGGAAGTATTGCCAGAGGTTAGAAAAGTACTGAGGTGGTAAAGGGTCAAGGGGAAGAGCTTTAGTGGAAAGCAGGCTCTGCTGCTTGTGCAGAAACTTTTTTTTTTTGCTATTTATTGTATAAATAAATTTAAATTGCTCGTTTTTACTGGTGGATAGGAAGAGTTTAGTCAGCCCTCTCACCTCCCTTTTTTTTCATTATGAAGCAGGTTTTCCCAATTTTCTTTAGTGCTCCTCATAATCCTGAGAAAGAGAAATGCATGCACAAGAAGTCTTATATTATAGTTTGATCACAGATACTTGTCAGCCTGGCTGCCTTAAGGGCATATGTGGTTTTTGTACTTACTTGCTGCAATGTTGAGCTCTAGAAATCTCATGGTTAGGTTTGAGAGGTGTTTCTGGCACTCTTTCAGGTGTTCCACAGGCTATCCCAGTGACGCTGCTCTGCTGTGCCACTGTAACTGTAGATTGGTCTGATTTGCTGTTGTTAGAACCTCTCTTAACTATGTTAGAAGCAGTCCTGCACCTTGAGGTAGCCAAGCTACCTGCAGAGATCCCTGCTCCACATATTTGGTGTTCCTCATTCCAGGACTGGAGTTTGAACGTTGGCTCAATGCTACAGGACCTCCATTAGCTGAGCCAGACTTATCTCAGGGATCCAGTCTGACGAGACCAGTGGAGACACTCTTCAAACTCTGGACCACAGAGCCCCTGGACTCTGTTGCTGCTGCCAGCAGCGTTGACCTCACTAAATGGAGAACGTTCCAAACTGTGCTTTTCCTGGACAGATTGCTGGATGGGTCACCACTGCCACATGGTGAGTACTCTTATCGGGAAAGTAGAAATTACTCCTGGAATAATTGATTGAATTCTAAAGAGCTTTCTGGTTGACCTTATCATTCACGTAAAGTCAGGTTGAATGGGGCTTTGACCAACCTAATCTAGTCAGATGGGCAGATGTCCCTGCCCACGGCAGAGATGTTGAACTAGATGATTTTCAAAAGTGCTTTCCAGCCCAGCCCATCCTATGATTCTGTGATTTTATGATTTGTTATTTTCTGTTGACCCTCAAAATCAACAAAATAGATCATAGTTCTTTCTCTGTGTATGTGCTCTCTTCAGAGGTGATAAAAAAGCTTTCAGAATGTTACTCCTCTCAGCTGGACTCCATGAATGCAGAAATCCGTATCCGCTGGTTGCAGATTGTAGTCCGAAATGACTATTATCCAGACCTTTACAAAGTCCGTCGCTTCTTGGAAAACCAGGTACTAACTGCTGGATTAAAATCACTGCACCTCTCAGTGCATGAGACATGTGCATGAGACATGCGACGTGAAAGACCTTGGAACTTCTGCTTCCTGGCCAAGTGTAGCCCAGGTGTGTTGTGAAGGGGCTGAGCATGGCTCACCTGCTAGCGGGCGGGGAGGAATGGGCAGATGTAATTAGAAATGCCTACAGATAATCTCTGCTTCTCTAGCCTGACTCAATACCCTTGTCCCAGCTCTGCCCCATGCATTGTTTGTGTTGCTTTGTAGCAGCCCTGGCTTTTCCAGACCAGAAGTTTTCACACTACTGAATCATGTGATTATTTGAATATTTACACTTCAAGCAAGGTGAGGGCTCATCGAGCTCCTTTCAGTGATTGTTACTGTGCAAGAGCAAAAGGTTAATGCATGTATTCAGTGTGGCCTCTTCTCCTTGGCCTTCCTGTTATTTGTGGAAGTGGCTCAGAGAGCAGATTTTTTTTATCATCATTCATAAAAATCTTTGCATTAGACTTACTTAGAATAGACTCATCTGTCTTTTGAAGAAACATGTTGCTTGTCTACAGTGTGAAGTTATTCAGGGCTGTTGGAGTGTAGCTGTAGAAGATCCGAACTTGTTGACTTTTATTGAAGTGTTTTTATCCAGTTTTCTTTTTTTGCAGATGTCTCGGATGTACACAATTCCACTTTATGAGGACCTTTGCACTGGCACCCTCAAGTCTTTTGCCTTAGAAATTTTTTACCAGACCCAAAACCAGCTGCACCCCAATTTGCGGAAAACGATCCAACAGATCTTATCACAGGGCTTGAATCCACTTCCTGCCATAGACACTACAGCAGTCACTACAGACACACCAGCAATGGTGCTTGAGGACAAAGTCTCAGAGGCCACAAATGGTGCCATTTCACTCAGGGATGTCAACGTGTCTGCTTAAATCGCCAGTTCATGCCAGCCACAAAGCTTGAAAATGGGGACAGGAACAGAGGAAAGATACCAAGCGTTGCCTCCTTTCTCTCAGCCTTGCAGCTGCAGCGTGTCATTGTAACTGGATTTCTCTCCCAAAACACAAAGCAAATGTGCCTTCAAGTATCCAGTGTGTGACACTGCCAGGTTTCAGAGATATCCTTCCGCTGTGTGATGAATATTTTGATTTGGTTTATACTGGGCAGGGACTCCTGGGCAGTTGCTTCTGCATGGAAAGTGGATAGTTCCCTTTCCAGAGGCTCATCTGGATGGTTTCTCCGAATCTGTTGATTGGTGGGGTTCTTTTCTTTTTCTTTTTTTGTCTGAGGCCACTGAGGCATGTTCTACTTGCTGTGTGTATGTTGCTGGGGAGTGTGTATGTGTCAAGCTGTCATTGTCCTGATATTTGGTCTAAAGTTCTGCAAAGGAGAGACTCAGGAATTGTCAGTGGCAGCAAACACGTTTTCGTGTTAAGCTCCTTCCTGTGACAAAGGTATTGTGATTTGGGAGGAAGGGGATTAATATTTCAATAAGAAACTAATTTTAAATAGCTCCTGTTCCCCCCTGCCCACAGGTGGCTAAATTATAATAATAATAATGCTTTTTATATATATATAAAAAGATATATCAAAAAGAACCAGGAAACCCTATGATGGATTTGAAATCCTTCTGTAGTTAACCCTACCCTCCATTTTCCCTTTGCACTTGATGGGACAAGCAATAACGAAATGTGTAGGCTTGAATTTTCACAAAAGTTAAAATTGGGTGCCCAAATGCCATCAATTCTGATCTAGCTGCAACCTTGGGTTAGTGTGTCATGATATGTGGCACATGTGTTTGTCAGATAGACTCTGTGTGTCTTCTGTCCTTTTGGAAGAATTAACAGGACCTTTAGATTCTTAAGATCCCCAGCATATCTTGGCTTGTAAATCAACCCTGGCAATATCCATGGTAAAATTTTACTGCCTTGAATAATGTTTGCCTGAATAAGAGTTTGCCCTGTCTGAGGGAAGCACCATTTTTCTTGATGAGAAACTTTTAAGCCCCACTTTACCCGAGTCTGTTTTCTGACTTATGGTGGGAGTAAGGTGCCATTTAATTTACCAGATGTGCTGTTTCTCTGGATCACTGGCCAGCCATGCAGGATGCGGAGACGTTGTCTTCCGTCTGCGCCGTTCGGTCTCAGGAAACTTGAGGGCAAAGTGTCCTTGGGTGTTACAGAGTACAGGCGATGGTTCATAGACTCTGTGCCACAACACTTTTAACACGTGGGTGCCTGTGTGCCCCTCTGTGAGCTCCTGCAAGGCATCTCTGAGCTGATGAATCGCCAGGATAGTCTGAATAAAAGGTGAAACATTTGCAAGAGGCTCAGCTAACGGAGATGTGAGAGAAACTGTTTTATACTTCAGGGCAAATTTTAGCCCTGCTACGGGGATCTGCACAGAACAGGAAGAGGGGGAAATTTGGGAGGCTTGTTTTTTTTCTTCACCAAAAGTATCTGTTTACACCCATGTGTGGATGGGGACTTAGGTGCTGTTACTGGATCTGCATTTTCTGGCTTTAAATTAATTTGGACTTCACCATAGCCTTAGCCTGGGCTGAGCTGGGATAAAGCAATAATAAACTCAGGCCTCTGTAGTGCTTCATTAGTTTTAAAAACGGGCCATCAGCATTGTTGGGCTTCAGAACTCCAAGCTCTGCTCTTTGCTCCTTGAATGGGATTATCTCTTTAATTCTGTTTTGTTTTCCCAGAAAGGATGGAGAATGATGTTTTCTGCACAAATCTCTTTCCTTTTCATTTGTCGTTCTATTGAAAGAGATTTGTACAAGCTGACTTTACACTTCCGGAGTTGCCGCTGTTGGTGCTGCGCCTCCTGGACCCCACTGCCAGCAGCGGCGGCCTGGCCAAGACCAGGAACCACTCGCATCTTTTGGAACCACAGGCCTCTGTTTTAACTCGGTTTATTTCATGGGAGAATATTTGTGACCCTGGTGGAAATTTTTCATTACATGGATGCCTTATGATGACTGTCAAATTAAACTAAGCTTTGTGACAAGTTCAGCCTTTTGGGCAGTTTTTTAGTGTCTCTGCTGTGGCTGTGTGGAAGAGCTAACTTGGTACAGTGTTTTTGTTCTGTCCTTTTCTGGGGTGCAGCACAGAGGGAGTTTGGAAGCTGTTTAAAAGCTGCAGAGGAAGAAGCTGGAGAGGTGGCAAAAGCAAATAATCAAAAGTAAATATTATCTATTGTTCCTACAACTGATAGAAATACATCAGATCAGCTGTGTGTTTGCATATACGCCCATCAGAGCAGGGAAGTACTGCCTGAACCAGACTGTTTCCTTTTTAAAGAAACCTAAGTTAGTGTTTTTGCTCTCATCATCTCTCTGAGATCCCATCAAATGGCTTTTTTTGTCAGACTGGTTTTCTGAAACATAGAAGCAGAGTGAGATTTGTTTAAAGTATTCCATGCATTCTTTTTCAGGTACTTTCGTTTCTCCTGTGAGCAAGGAGTGCATTTTTATTTTGGAGAGGCAAAAAATTGGCAGTGAGTTTGTAGAGATAAGTCTTCCTTTTGTTGACATAAAATAAATTAGTGCTTCAGGTTACTTTCTGTCTTGATTTGTAGTAGACTTCACTGACAGGCAAATTAGACTGATTAAATAGAAACTATTTATTTGTTTTATCTTTGGTACGTTAATTTCTGATCTGTTTAAGTCAGATTAGTACAACAAATTGATTTTATTTAAACAGATGCCAAGAAATTGGGTTATCTTTTTTATTTTGAAAATGAAAACTATTACTTTATGTCATTGCAGCCTTGAACAGGGCAACATGGGATCTAGAAATATCACTTGTGCAAAAGCTCAGAAGAGCCAAACCCTTTAATAAAATGGAATATTTCTAACTTAATTTTTTTAGCATTTCATAGCCATGTTGGTTGATGCATTGTAAGGCAAAGTGGGAGGTGATAAGAAAGGGTGGGAGACGGGATATGATTTGGTATAAAGTGTCACAGGGATTAAGGTTGACGTTTTAGGAGTATGATCTAGGGGAGCATCAGCTTTGTGCATTGTTTTAATTTTGGTGTTTTGTACCACCTTGCTCTTGTGTGCTGTGGTAGCCAGGCTGGAAGTTTGGAGCTGTGCCTGAGCTAATGAGAGATCTATAACCCCAAGCACCCCTTCCAAAGTCTCCCCTAAGCAAAAAGATACTCAGTGCTGTTCCTCTGATACAGCGCCGACCACTGTCAGCTGAGTGATATTTGCAGGGACTAAGCCTTTGCCTTCCTAATTCTGGTATTAGGATCCAGAGAACTGGAAGAGCTCCGTTGTGAACAATTTCCATGTATCATAATTTGCAGAAACAAACACATGTGTTGGGCCCAGCCACCGCTGCTCTATCACTTTTACTTGTCCCCCTGTCCTTGAACCACCAGGAGTTGGAGACAAAAGCAGACATAGGGTTGATGAAACCTAAAAGCTGGCAAATAATCATGAAAATATCAATGCTATTCTAAAGGATTGTCTTCATTCATATGGAAATGAGCTTGCTATTTAGCTGGACACAAATCCCTTTTAACTTTAAATATCTATAGCAATAGGACTGTGTTTGTGTCTCCAGGAGTGGTTTAATTCAGCAGGATTACCACGAAGCAACAGAGAAAATTCTCTGCTGCTTTTTTTCTCAAGAGTTCAGGTTAACAGAAAAAAACATCATCAGCTGCATAATGCATGAATTTGCCCATTTCCAAGTCTGCAGTGGGGCAAGGAAAGCATGTAAGGTATCTAGGAGACAAAGATAATATCCAGCTCTTTCCTTTTTCTAATAACTCATAAATAGTTATGTGTTCAACTAGTTAACTGTTCCAGGTTGGGCCTACTGTATTTAGTTAGAGCTCAACACTCCTCCTGCTTTCTAGAGTCTGTCCTTTAATGGAATTTATGCAGTTGTGATCTGTGATTGCTGTTCCCTAAAGAACGCAGGGGTGAAATCACATAGATCAGAGCCTCACTGTTCCTGACACAGAGGCCTTTTTTCCCCTCTCCCTCCCCCAACAGACCTCTCCTGTGTTGGCTCCCTCACAGCTGCAGCTCCCTTGCATGAGCCATGGACAAGAGGGGTCCTTATTCTTACTGCCAGCAATGTTTCTTCTGCTCCCAAAAGGGTCAAAACTGAACGTGAAAAGTCTTGTTTGTTGATTAAATTTGCAGTATGCAGGGGAGAAGTCTTGTGTCTGTAAAACAGACATGACGAAGGGCCAGAGAACCTATTCGTGGGCGGACAGCTGCTGCAGTTACCTGTGAGCATTTCCATCTGCTAAAGTTGGCTCAAGAGGAGGATTTCTGCATTCATTTCTGATGCAAACCAGTCAGGCACTTGTTTTCTGTGGATCTCTCTCATTCAGATGACCTCTCTACCCAAGGACCAGGGGACATAACCTTTAGACTCAAACACGTCACAGGCAAGTGTGAAAAACAAGCTTTTTTGTAAACACCAGGTCTTCCCACGCTGGCTCAGCAGCTGCTTTATTGGCCAAACCTGAGCTCCTTGAGAAACACTGACGTGAAAGGCCCAAATACTGAAAAAGAAAGTAGCCTGCTTCAGTGTGCCTTGACCTGTCCCAAAACCTTGGTATGCTGAAGGATGGTCTCGTGGGGCCCTTATTTCTGCATTTCTGTCCTTTGTCATGAACAAGTGAGTATTTTTTAAAGTATTTTTTCTATTTCACTGATCAGCAGTAGCTATCAGAGTATGAGAAGTTATTTCCTATGCCAGTACAGTCCTTGGACAATTACATGGTGATAAATTATCTGAAAATGTGATCTTTGCCATTATGCCAGGGAAGCACTTGGTGAGGGTCAGCAATTTCTCTGACAGCTTCTCTGTCACAATCATCTCGAAAACAGCGTTTGGGGCTTCATTTTTCTCCCCCTGTAAGAGCAGCTCGGGTGACCACTGCGCTTTCCTCTCTCAAATAATGCTCCACGCAGGCAGTCTCCCGTTTCTCCCAGGAATTCCGGGACAGGGAATCTGAACAACGGGCTCGCGGATCCCGGGAACTCCCCTCCCGCAGGGGCGGAGCCAATGGGTGGTGCACGGGGACGTAACGCCCGCTGATTGGTCGGCTGTCCCGTCAGTCACCCGCGGGGTGGGCGGGGCCGCGGGCGGTGGCGTTGCCCGGTAACGGCCGCCCCGGGCAATGGCGGCGGCGGGGCCGCCCCGCGGTGAGGGGGAAGCGGGGGCGTGTGCGGGGGTGGCCGGGCTGTGAGACCCTGTGGGGACGGGGGCTGCTGGGTGGGAGGAGGTGTGAGCAGAGGGGCCCTGCTGGGGCTGGGTGCGAGGAAAAGGGTGTTGGGGGGGAGCCCTGTGGGGAAGGTGTGTGCGGAGCGGGGGTGGGGGATGTAAGTGGGTCTCCTCAGAGACCCCCTTTCTTCCAGCAGAGCCGTACAGGGTGGTATCGGGTGCTGGAACAACCAGCAACGTGGTGGTTCAAGGTGCTGCGTGTTAGAGCGAGAGGCTTTCTGTCCCTAAATAGATGCGCCGTGCCTGTTTGTTTCCCTGTTGCAATTCCCCAGTAACACTCGTTTCTGTTGCAGATTTGTACCTGGCAATATAAAGTCGTGGGAACTGCCGGCAAAGCTGCTTAGGACTGTGTTGAAAATGCTGGGAGAGAAAAAGCAGTTAATGGTGAAAAGAGATCTTTACACTGACCCCACGTTTCCGGCCAGTGATACCTCTATATTTTTTGATTATTGTACCCCACTTGCCCAGTTCAGAGGCGAGATATCTTGGTTGAGACCTAAGGTGAGTTTCAAGGTATAAAGGGCTGTGATTTTAGCTGAACTGGGCTTTCAGGTAGTAAATTCAAGTTAGCACTGAATGACTGCTTCTGGGTGTTTTTATTGTTTAGAAATATAGAAGGGATAAAACCAATGTATGTCAGTGTTAAAAATACATGAGTTATAGTTTATAAGCCTGGGTGCTTGTTTGTAGGTTTAAATCCTCTTGTGGAGATTTTAAATTTCAGGCGCTGGTGGAAGTTCAGATATTTTATTATAAATATGTTTTGTTATGCAAATAATGTGCATTCTGAGTTAGAATACAGCATTATGTCATTCCCAGATTTTTCAATATGTTGCATAACTGCCTTGAAAACAAATAATTGGATTTTAGAATTTTTCGGAAGCATATTGCTTTTTCTTGGTTGTTGATTTCTTTGATAACAAGAAAGAAAACTTAAAAAAGTTTATAACTTGTCATATGACTTGTATTGCTTTTAAACTTTGAGCTGGGTTGCAGAGCAAGCTGTATGAGAGCTAAAAGCTTTAGAATGCTTTTTGGCAGTGCACTCATTTAAAGTGAAGTATTTATGATACTGCCTTTGTGTTGAGGGGAAAAAAGGCTATAAGAATGTAATGGAAGAAAAAAGTATGTTTTCTTCAGTTGTATTTTCTCCCCTTCATCTGGGGGTGGCTGTAGAACTGTGATAGAGCTGTTGGTTGTCAGGTGTAATTGGCAAAGAAATAACTTTACAGAGCCCAGTGTGTAGTTTCCTGCTTTTGTACTTCACACCTTGATTGCTCCTGGGGGCTGATGAGTTAATTTCCGTTTCTTGCAGTGTTTGTACATAAGAAGAACCATTTAAAAAAATCACTTTCAGATATGATTAAAAGTGTTCAGAACTTTACGTTTGAAACGTACCCCTCTTGCTACCAACTAATCTATTTTTATTTGCTCTAGGAAAGGTTTTTCCCTTATACTTATTTGAAGGTTTTTGTGACTTGGGGCGTGCAGTTCAAAGTGGATGGCATCAGCTGTCACAGTCCATCATAACTCTAGAAAAGAGCTGATGAGTTATGTTGTCTTTCACTTATTGCTGCTTCTGCTAAGGTTGCACCTGATGGTGACATTTGTATACTAAAATTCATGTGGGAACTTGATTTACATCACACAAAGTACCTGCAATATAGCCACAAGACATTTATTGTTATTGCTTGCTTAGGCTGTGTCTGGAAAGGAAATTTTCTAGAAGTAAAAATTCCCTTGCTTTATGAGATGTCTCTGGAGCCCTCCCAGTCCCTGAAACACACTTCCTTAGAATGTCATGCAGGACTTGGCTTTACCTCTTCTTCTTTTAATTTTAGGACATTTGTTCTTCTCCTCGATTATTTTCAAACAATGTGCAGGATGTGCAAGTGAAACAAGGAATTTTGGGAGACTGTTGGTTCCTGTGTGCCTGTGTGGCTTTGCAGAAGAGTAAATACCTACTGAACAAGGTATGGAGAAGTTTTCTTCACCTAGTTGACATTTGTGTATTGTTCTGGAGTCCCAAACTGCCATGTGAGTATCGGTTTCATTATGCTCAGTGTTACTGGTTTTGTTGTCATATTTTTTTTTATGTTTACTACAAATTGTTGATATTCAGTATCCTTTAAACTGGCTTTATTTAAAAAAAAAAAATAATTCATTGCTTGTCTTCGTTTTGGCTTTTGGCCCCTAGGTGATCCCTCCAGGTCAGCCCAGCTGGACAGATGAGTCCTACCAAGGCTGTTTCACCTGTCGGGTCTGGCAGTTTGGGCACTGGGTGGAAGTGACCATCGACGATCGCTTGCCTTGCCTTGGGGGTAAACTCTGCTTTTCCCAGTGTCAGACAGAGGATTTGTTTTGGCTTCCACTCTTGGAAAAAGCTTATGCAAAGTACGTGAACACTGTTATTGAGGAAAATAAAAATACAATACTTGTGTATCCCTCCTATTTACTTATTTTACCTGACTGCTTTGGGCATAGATCTGCGTGTTGTTCAGTTGGTGGTCCCATCCTGGCTTGTGCAGAAGTTGCTCTTTAACTGTAGATCTGTAAAGTGTGTTTTTAATTGCATATGAGGTAAGATAGCCTTAGGGAGAGAATTCTGATGAAAAGTAAGAGCTTTTTTCAGGATGCAAATTATGTTTGTTAAGTTGCTGTCCATTGGTCATCTAATTTATTAAAGGAAGATATTTTACTAGGGAAGATGAGAGCTCAATGAAAAGCAGAAAGCATGCAAATATTTTCGTGGAAAGCAACAGCATTATGTAAGTTTATGCTAGTTGAGGCTCTGGTTGTGTGAGTTTCACTGCTCTTTTGCCTAATTTGATAGTTTATTATTTTAAGAAGAAACAACCATAGTGTTAATGTGTTTGAAAATGTAGCTATTTTATGGTTTATGACACATCCATTGAAAAACTGTCCAGATGGACAAAGCAATTTGGAGACAAAATGCACTGGTAAGACAGACATCTAGTATCCAGAAGAACGTGGATGGAAGATTGTGTGGTTACCAGCAGAGGGCAGAGAAAGACTTCAAGCGTCAAGTAATTTATTCAACTGTAGGTATATTGAGCAGAAGTTCTAAAGCAGCAATGTCCTGTTAAAGGTTCTCTGTAGGTTTGAAATGTAATATTCTTTGTTTTCTGCTGAGATCTTATTGTTAAATCTTATAATTCTATTGTAGTCTTGATTACTTTTGCTATTTTTTGCATTTGCTGCATCAGGTAAGGTAGTCTCTTGGCTTGCTTAGATTGTTGAAGGAAGTGATACTCTGCTTGTTTGTACAGAGTGAACAAAGAATAATTGAAGAAGAGGAAGAAATGTTCTTTATTTATACAGAATGATCATGAAAGGTGATGTAGAAATTACTAGTACTAGACTATAGCAGTTTTTACATAGGATGGAGGGAATTCTAATAAACTACCCATTAAACAGTGGAATATCTGATGACTTACATATTCTTTAGATGTTGTATTCTGTATAAATAAAATAGTATATTCTTTCTCTTGCCTGTTTTGAGATGTGAGATAGGGTGCAGTCATAGTTGTGATTTATGGTGGGGTTTGAAATTATGTAGGAACTGTGTTTCTTTAGTTCTGCTATCTGTACAAACTTTTTCTTGTGGGTTTTTTTTTTTTTTTTTTTTCAGAGTGCATGGATCTTACGAGCAGTTGTGGGCAGGACAGGTGGCTGATGCTTTGGTTGATCTGACTGGAGGAATTGCTGAAAGATGGACCCTGAAAGACCCTGGAAAAAACATGGAGAAAGAGAAGACTGGCATGGTTTTGGAGAAAGCAGTATTTAGAAGATTGATGAATCTGAAGGAACAGTGTGTAATAAGCTGCTCAGTCCTCAATTCCAGACAAGGTAATATTAAGTGTCTCTATTTAACAGGGTTCAAAGCACAAAGCAGCCAGCAAATGCAAGTGCTGATTTTAGCACCATGCCAATTTCACGGTGCAGTTTTATATAAGTTTGGATAAATAAAGATTTAAGGATGTTACTGAGTTCAAGATGGAGGGTGGTTTCGAGGAGTGCTTTTTATATTAGATGCTAATATGGTTAGTTCTCAAAAACAAATGCACTCTGCACACACTCCTCTAAAAAGCTTCTCAAAACCAACCTTAAAAACCCCAAAGAATTTTAGCATAGTGAATTTGTAGGTATTTGAAATCAAGGAGTTAATAAGCTTTAAAATTTTATTTTATTTCTATATAGTCACAACTAAAATGAGCTGTTTAGGGTTTTTTTTTTTGTGCTGTTCTAATACAGATTTTAAAAAATTTTCCCTCTATCTTAAATGTTTAATGTAATTTTAAAATATGGAACAGGTTCTTTTGTTTATTTTCAAATGCTTTTTTTCCTATTCAGGTGCAAGTGAACTAGGAGAATTTCATGCCTTTATCGTGATAGATACATTGAATCTCTTTGAAGTGTCAGGCAAGGAGATCTTCCTGCTACGAATTCGAAATCCTTGGGGGAGGCGGTGCTGGAAAGGGCCCTGGTGTGAGGGGTGAGTAGGTTTCTTTTCATTTGGAAAGTCCTTTGTGAAAGTTCTGAAGCACAAGAGCATTTCTGTGTGTTGCATAGGCAAACAGCAAACACTGCTCATAGTCTGTAGTGGAGGAGAGAGACTGCAGTGTGTGTGCAGTCCTTTAGAAAGCTGGTAGTTAACACAGCTCATTGGTTCTGGCTGGTAATTTTGATCTCCTAGTCCTAGTAATCTGAATTTTTTTACCAAATTTTTTGTTTAGCAAATCATATATTCTCATGGAGATAAACTTAAGGTGTTGGTTTATTTTCTGTTTCTGATTTTTGTGGTGCTTTTTTGTTGTTCTGCAGTTGATCTAAGTATCTCTGATCATGTTTATGACTTGTAGTCACTCAGCTTTACTTGACTCTTCTCATGTAATCTTGGCTTAGTTGCAGAAAACCAAGAAAGGAGTATTTATGAAACAAAATTTAGCAGAATGAAGGATGCTTATGTTTGTTGCTTGTGTACTGTCATTTCTGTAGATTGGTGTGAGTTGGAAGATTGATATGAAGCTGGAACTGAATCCATAGAAAGTAGAAATAAGGAAGAGATCTGTTAAAGAAGATGCAAAAATATGTGTAGCAGTTCATATAGCAAAGTAACAAGAATGAAAGGGCAGACCCCACTAGCTTATTTTGAAAAACATTAGCATGTTTTGACTCTACAAAAGAACATACAATTCTCAACCCAAGGAGCAAGTGTTCAGCATTAAAATATGATAACAATATGATGATGTTAATAAACATTTTTATAGAAAAAGGCTTTTTTTCCCCTGAGTTAAAAAAAATGATTTCGTTGTATTAATTGAGACTTCTGTAGATTTTTTTATTTTTTTTTTTGCCAGTGGTCTGTTTTACTTTCTTTTTCAAACAGTAAACTGCCATGTAGTTGCAAGAGGATAGTGTTTTCTTGGGTGGCCTTAGACCCCTGTTTTATTCAAGTGCAAAACTGTTCTTTTTTGCTAGTGAAACAATGAACAATACTGAAACTCTTAGCTTTTAATGGCCCCTAAATAACGAGGTGTTTAAATTCTTGGTTTATCATGACTTAACCAGCAGGGATAACCAGCTGTTTTATACAAACGGCAGTTTTTGATGTACAGCATTAACATTCTTTCAGAACAGTCACCGTGCAGCTTGTTTTACTTTTTTGCCACTGTTTTAACAATTGCTAAAAATCTTTATTTTGCTCTCACACATCAGGCTGTACCGACTGTTGTAAGTAGAGCACCTATTTCACCCAGAAGTCTGTTGCTGTATCCAGTCTGGTGTCATGTTGTTTCCAGGTTTTCTTTAATATGCTGTGACTCATACTTCCTATGGTCCCTCTCACTGACCTTCAATGTTCAATGCAAGTATTTGACAATAAAGTGAGGAAATCTCTTCTTACTGTCCTGGTCCATAAGATATTTGGTAGAACATTCTTGTGGAACTCTGTTGGGAAAAGGGTTAAATGCTAACTTTTTTCTTATGTGCAGTGGGCAAGGATGGAGCCAGTTAGATCCAGTAGTTGCTTCAGAACTGCTCTCACAGATCCAAGAGGGAGAATTCTGGGTTGATGAAGAGGAATTTTTCAGGGAATTTGATGAGATTACCATGGGCTTTCCAGTCAATGAGGAAGGACAACTTCAGAGCCTCTATACAGGTGTAGTATTAGAAAACATCTTTCTCATGCAAATAACATTATGTCAATAGGAAGGACTGATTTGAATTGCAAATGGATCCAACTAGACCTTAATTTCTCAGTTTTTCCCTCTCCTTTAGGCCCATAGACCTTTTCTGTCTCTACTGGGAAGAACAGAAGGACAAGAGGAAATTTAAGCTTGGATGTTGCTCTGAAACCTCATTACTTACTAGTTGGTAGAGAGATTAGTGTCCTCTGTCTAGAAAGCTGTTGTTCTGAACAGCCTTGTGATGTCTTGTTTTTAATGGTAGATACACTTGAGATTTGTAGAAACAGTTTCTTGTTGTAAAAATCATGTCATCAGTCTGCCATTACCAGTTGTGACATTAATTCTCATGCCTCTCAAATCTTGGTCATGAATCTCTGACACTTAGAGAAAGCGTCAGGGCTGTTGACAGCATGTTTTCTTGGGCTGGTGAATCTCTGCCATATATCTGTTGTATAAAATTAAGTAGCCTCCCATGTCTGAAATCTGCACTGTGTTTTTCTTATTTTGTTAGAGAAAGTGCTGTATCACTCACAGAATCTTTTTGGATCCTGGGTGAGAGGCCAGTCTGCTGGTGGCTGCCGTAACAACAGCAGCTTCCCTACCAACCCCAAGTTCTGGCTGAGAGTCTGTGAAACGAGTGAGGTGTGCATTGCTCTGCTGCAGAAACACAGGAAATACAGCACTGACTGGGCTGGAAGGATTCAAAATCCAACTCATTTAGCAAAGGAAAATCCATCTTTGACTGAAGGCATACAGGGGAAAAACTACCAGGCTGTGGGATTGCATGTCTGGAAGGTAATATGTGAATGACATTTTTCTTTTTGCAAATAGAAGTTTTAAAGCATTACTGAAACATTTGAGCAAAATCATTCATTTCCTGTGGCACTGATACAATTCAATTGGTCACATCATTTTGCTGGAATGGTTCTGTTTATCTCACAGTTACTGCCTGTAGAAACTATTAGTGGACTAGTACTTTTTTCTTATCACTGAGCACTTGAAATTGTTCCAAACTAATGCATGACATTTCAGGCTGATTATTTGAAGACCATTCCTAAATTTACTCCTCCTGAATATTAACTCTTCCTGCCCCTCCTTGATCTTCAGCTTATGTGCTGGTACTGCCCTCCTTGTTTCTTTTTGTAACTGTATTCATGTTTAAAAATGTTTTAAACAATATTTGATAATTTTTAGTTTTATTAGAAACTACTCGTTTTTCCTAAAACACCATGCATCATTATGCATCTGTTCTAGGTGGAGAAGAAACGATTTAACCTTCCAAAGACCCTCTCTGCTCCTCCAGTTGTAGGTACCCTCTGCCATTCCTACGACAGAGAAGTCCATGTGTGCTGTGACCTTTCACCTGGCTTTTATCTTGTTGTTCCCAGCACTTTTCTGAAAGATGCAGTAGGGAATTTCTTGCTTCGTGTATTTTCAACGGGAAGAATCTCTCTCAGGTAGGTTTAAAACAAAACAGAACATTTCTTGTAGTTGTTGACATAAATACATGAAGTATAGTACTGAGTGTGAGTGTTTAAAATACTTTGAAGGGTTGTGTAGAGTGTCAGATAACAGCATTTTTTTGTCTTTGAATTCATGTAAGTAGTGCTGTAGTTCCTTATATTTGTCATGAAGCTGCTACAACCTCTTGTTGAAATGCTAGTCAGAGGTAGCCAGATGAGTAACATCTTGACTCTAAACTGCAGCTTGCATGCAGAGGCAAAATGTACTGTTGGCAACGTGTTTAAAAGCTGTTCAGATTTTTTTTATACCGTGGTACTACACAGGTTTTATACATTTTAGTTTCTTTTCTCTCTTATATTTGATAGTGAGCTAAAGCCAGCACCCACAGATGCTGCCCTCTGCGAAGAACTCCCAGCTGGTGAATGGGAGACAGTGCAGCTGCATGGATGCTGGAAAAATGGGCAAAGTGCTGGAGGTAGCAGGAACTTCCCCTCCTTCCATACCAATCCCTGCTTTCCCCTCTCCATTCCTGCAGGACCAGGAAAAAGCAGTGTGAAAGTTACCCTCCGTCAGCACTGCCAGGATAACAAGTGTCGTCCAATAGGTTTCCATATTTTCCAGGTAAGGCTTCTGGTCAGTTGGATTGCTCATTTGCCAAGGGTGAAGGTAAACCTATCATTTAGTCCAGGACTCCTTGCACTTTGCAAGGGACTTGCTGCTTCTAGGAGAAACACAGGCTGATCCTGGGATGTAATGCCCTTGAAAGATAGAGTAACTACGTAGTTACGTAGCACAGTAACCAGATAATTGGTTCCACTGAATCCTTACAGTGTTCTGAATTAGTTTTAGAAATTATGAACTCTTTTGAGGATTTGCAAAGAATTCTCAGTGTCCTGGTGATCGAGGACCAGACATTTTGGTAATTCATCATGAAAGCTTACTTTCTTCATGTTTAATAATCACTTACTTGTCCGTAGGCAAGTGATCAAAAGGATCAAAAGGATTGTGATATCTTGAAACAAAACAAGATATGATTTGGTATGGACAGATATAGATTCTACACTGGCATGTGCCAGTGATCAGTTGCATAAATGTAACATGAGAAGCCGCTGATTAGGTAACTATTTTGCAGAGAAAGCCAGCTTTATTTCTAGAAAACATGCTTCAAAAAAGGTGTTGCTCAAGTGAAAAGTCTGGAGTTGAGCATCAGAAGTGATCACAAAACTTCAAATATACAATATACAAAGAAAGATTAGCATTTTTTATGCCTTTAGGAGACTGAGGTGAAGTCTAATATGAATTTTTAGTACAGGAAAGGCCACTAGAATGAGGAAGGACATGGTATGTTCACCAAATTCATGAGGTGAAAAATAAGTGCATTAGGATACTTATGCAGGGAAGAGTGAGGTTAGACAGCAGAGAAAGCTTTAGAGCTGTGTGAGTAGTGGGTTGCATAAATTGTCTATAAACATGCTTGGAATGATTCATCTGTATTTAATACTGCCATCTGGGTTTTCTGGAAGCCTTCTCATCCTTCTTCTCTCTAGCTCTGTACAGCAAAGTGAGTATCGGGAGTGCAATTAGAGATAGGCCATACCATGCTGTGGTGTCCTAGGAATTAAACATTGTGAAATCTAAAATAGATGAAAAAGTAGGCACATATTCTTTTTTGCAGGTGCCTAACAGCAGCTGGAAACCACAAACTACTTCTTTTCTACACCTGGAGCCACTGGTGAGCTGTGTTCCTCATTGCTATTCGCAGGAAGTGAGCCGACTCTGCAGGCTTCCTGCAGGACGCTATGTCATTATACCTTCTACGTACTTGCCCAATACAGAAGGCAATTTTACAGTGGTCATAGCAACCAAAATAGACAGGTAAAGTTCTATTGTCTTCTATTTGCATTTCTAGTCTTTTTCATTCATGTATTACAGGATGTTTGAATCGTAGAATCAACCAGGTTGGAAAAGACCTCTGAGATCATCAAGTCCAACCCTTGATCCAACACTGTTGTGGTTACCAGGTCATGGCACTGATGCCACATCAAGTCTTGTCTTAAAATACTCCAGGGATGGTGAATCCACCACCTCCCTGGGCAACTCATTCCAGTGTCTGATTACTCTCTGTAAAAAAGTTCTTCCAAATATTCAACCTAAACCTCCCCTGGCACAGTTTAAGACCGTGGCCTCTTGTCCTACTGCTGGTTGCCTGGGAGAAGAGACCAACCCTCATCTGGCTACAGCCTCCTGTCAGGTAGTTGTAGAGAGTGATGAGGTCTCCCCTGAGCCTCCTCTTCTCCAGGCTGGAAACAATAACTGTAGTAATGTGTTCTCACTTGATGCAAATTTTTTTTAAAAGTCTTGGTTTTGCTGTTGTCTTTACATGCTCTGCTTATCACTTTGGTTATGTTGGAAGAATGACTAAAAAAATTTAAGTATTTGTTAAATCTTCTTGCATCACTTGCTGAATAAATGGTGTCTAGTGCTGGAGAAGATGGCACTAAAGCAACTAATTACCAGCTATGTGTGGATGTTAGGAGTTATGCTGAAATTTAACTGAACTTTTTAATAATCAGGGTTATTTTTGAGAAAATGTGATGAGTAAGCAGCCTTACTCCAGGTAGTTCCTCCTGATGTGAATAACAACAGGTCTGCATCTGAGTTTGTAGCTTCCATAAGATTGCGGTAAGATTCCATGGAATTGCATCAAGATTCCATAAGGGAAAGGACGTGGAACAAAGCCTGATATAACAGTCTTCTCTTTTGGAAGTGGGATAAATAATTGGTATTTACAAGATTCCTCAATGCTTTGTGCAAAAATAAGTGTGGTTTGGGTTTTCAACAGGAAGCGCATTCAAAGTCAGGAGACACTTGGACAAGTATTGCAAGAGGTAAGGGACACATTTTGATGGATATGTTTTGATATATTCATTCTTGGTGTCACCACAGATCTGCTTGCTTTAATTATATATCGTATCCTTCCTCCATCTGATTGGCTTTGATATCAATTTGGTATCCTATGTATTGTGATTTTGAAATTTAATGGCATTATAGTGTTGTAAAGACTTAAGAAAGCACAGCAAAAAGAGAAGATCAAACAGGCAATTCAAATATTAGCTTTCACCACTCTAGAGTTTAGGGTTTTGATTTGTTTCCTTACAGCAAGCCTATATAGCATCCTAACATTGTAATCCCTCCTGGTGTGCAAGCTGTTCTGATCAAGTTCATGCCAGCTATTTCATACTTGGGCTTTGTGTTTTGCTTGATTAGATAGACATGTAATATTGAAGGGTTGTTTGTGAATGCTGAGTAACTAATACTTACAGTATGTGGAGAGGAGAACTTTGAATGTATTTTAACAATTGTTTAAAGATACCTGATTTGAATGGTGGATCAAAGCATGCCTTTGATAATACTCTGCTTATTAGTTGGAATAAGACCATCTAGATACTTGGGTCTTTCCTTTTGAGGTTTAAACAAAACAAAAATTGTAGGAAAAACTCTTCACCCATGGTTAGAACTGGCTTACTCATTTTCTTAGTCTGGGTCATGTTGACCAATTGTTACATTTTGTCCTTAAAACCGCAAAACCAGTATGGATTTTGTGTGCTTCCCAAAAATGATCACAGACCTGTGTGTACTTTCCACATGGTTCTTTTTATTTTAGTATTTAGTAGCTGAAGTATGTAATGAAGTCCTTTTTCGCTGTTGTTTTGGAAATAAAACATTGCAAGACCATTATATCAGAAGGAATCTATTGCAAGATATGTTTCTTGTATTCCTTGAAAATGGAATCAAGGGAACAAACAGTTTAGATTCTTAAGGACTTGAAAGCTTCAAGAATCTGGAAATTGCAGTTATAGTTTTATATCAGTGGCAGAAATTAATGTCTGAATCTAGTCTTCAACAGCATGGGCTTTTCTAAAGACTGGACTTTAGAAATCATTCCATGCTTTCCGGGGTTTAGCTCCTCAGTGAGGCAGACTGCCTAAATCCCTCAGGAGTGGGGCTAGTGATTTCTAAGGGATACATAACAACAGCAGAGCTGGATGTCAGTGTATTTTTCTAGAAGTTTGACTGTGTTTTCTCATTAGTGAAGTGATGGGATTTATGATTAAGATTTTTTTAAACAATATTTCACAGGAAAAGCTTGCCTTTTGTCCTTAATTTCTAAGTATTTCTTGTTTCTGATTCACTTTAAATCCTTATGAATTCCTTCTTGACAAAAAAAGGCTCATGAAATAGCTTTTTTTCTGTGTTGCTCCTTTTCTTATAGATTTCCTTTACAACTGTGATGAAAAGGTAACCTGGAATTCTCACACTGTCATTTCAAGAAAGATCGGAAAGCCAAGGGATGCCTCACCTCTTGCTGTTCTTGGTTTTAAATGAAATAACAGGAAGATGCCCTTAGCCCAGCTGTTTGTCACTGGTACCAACTGTCAGGCCTATGATGACTTAGTAAAAATACCTCCTTTAATCATGTACACTCTGAATATTTGTTCTTCCTCTGTTTTTAGAATGAGAATTGTACAGCAAATTATAATGTACCTCAGTTCTTCAGAAATACAGGTGAAGAATATGTGCATGTTTTAAACCAAGCTACAGTTTTGGAAGAAACATATATGCAATGCCAGGTTGGATGGAGCCCTGAGCAACCTGGTCTGGTGGAAGGTTTGAACAAGATGATGTTTAAGGTCCCTTCCAACTACAACCATTCTATGATTACAAAGTAGTATTTTGTGGAAAAAAGTTATCAACCTGACAGAATAAATTCAGGTGACTATTGGGGTAAACATGGAGAAAAAACTGGAGTCTTTTTTTCAGGTAGGACATACCTCAAGAACCATCAAAATACACTGGAGTAAAGAAAGTCCAGGCTTGTATCTGACACTGCCAGTCCTGCTGCTGAGCACTTTACCTCGGGCCCTTTATGGAACCATGCAAATGGTGTGTTGAAAGGAGAGATTTTTTTGGTGAGTTTTTCTTTAATGAGCACCAGAAAGGAAGAAGACAGGACTTGAAAACTTTTGAACTATCCTGTCAGACTGCTTTTGTAAATCTGTAAGAAGGTGTTTTATGCAAGATCTACCCTCACTGTAAGAAATATCAAGTTTAAGAGATTTTTCTTAATTTATGACTGAAAGTATTTCTTATTCAAGCAGGATTTTTTAAATGTTATATTTTCCTCAATAAAAATAAAGTAAAATGGCTTTTATTAAAATGTCAGTGATGTTGAGTTTGCATTTGTTCTGCGGTAGCAAACTTTACAATCTGTTAGAAACCTGGAGTTTTCACCAAATGGAAGAGAAATATGTTTAGAAATATTGAAAATTGGAAATATTTGAGAGGAGAATCAAGTCTTCCATTAGTTTTATGTCTGAGAAATTTGTAATATTCTACTTCCGCTTTTAACTATATCCTGCCATAATTTATGTTGGCTCCTGTTGAACTTTGAAAACTGAAAGCTTTTAGGATGCTTGCAGCTGAATTTTAAATGCTCAAAACCTTCCACATCTGTTTATGTGGAGAAAGGAGAAAACACCCTGAGTAATAAATCAGTACCGTGCTTGCTTTAACAAATGTTGACATTTTCATTTATTTTCTTAATTTCTTGAAAGGCTGGTCCTTTTCACATAGGAAATTATTGGATCATATAATAGTATTTATAAACAGAAGAAGGAATGTTTCATGAAAGCACAGGGACTCGAGTTGTGATAACACAGGAATTGGATACTGAGGAAGTAAAACCAGGTGTAAGGATTTCTAAATGGACCGTGGTAATGAGAGGCCCCATTCTGGAGTCATCTGTGCCTGTGTGAAGTTTATGCTACACTATATAATGCTTATAGGAGTGTGAAAGGAAAAAGAGTCATCAACTAAGTGTG
This sequence comes from Chiroxiphia lanceolata, assembly GCF_009829145.1. Classification (NCBI taxonomy): domain Eukaryota; kingdom Metazoa; phylum Chordata; class Aves; order Passeriformes; family Pipridae; genus Chiroxiphia; species Chiroxiphia lanceolata. The sequence goes on from NC_045646.1 coordinate 9,444,470, forward strand.
TGTCCTCTGTTACCTTCTGCAAGAAGATGTAAGAAAAGACCTGTGAACTCAGAGGAGTAACAGCTTACTGAAAATTTTAAGTGTGATACCTGACAGAGCACATATGCAGGAAACTGCTTGATACAGTTCACTTCTCTAAAATCCTACATCTAATTCATTGCTACTGTGAGTGTGAAAATACATTTTTTTTCTGAAATGTATTATTGTGTACTTGTATATGCCTAAGACACAATTATATGAGCTTTGGCAAGTACACTTATTTAAAAAAGTTCAGTACTTGAGGTCAGACCTCCTGAACAAAAACACTTGATTAGTTTGCTGTGCTGAGCTACCTATATTTGAATGCTATTGAGATAGTGGTGTGTATTTTTAAAGGATCTGCAGTTATTGACAGGTTGAAGTCCCTCTGCATTGTAGCATGTTGCAGACTAGCGTGGAATAGCACAGAGTTGATATGGATGAGGCTGCAGTATTGCACCCAAAACATACTCTGAACTGATTTCCTTTACTCCCTCAGGCAGCTGGAATGTAAATGCCCGAAGGAGGTTGGTAAAGAAGATGAACAGTTCAATTCGTGCCATCTGTTCCCCCAAACACACACGATGCCCTGCAGGCAGAAAACATAAAGTGTTAGTTGTATAAAGTTCTGTAAAAGGACTTCACACAAAATTCTACTGAGTTCCATAAATTCTGTTTCCTCTGTAAGGGCAGAAGATGCTTTTGGAGGTGGGGGAAAAATTTAACTGAGAAACTGTGCATCAAGTGTTTCATTTGGTGTTTTAATTGGTTTTATTTGGGGTTTTTTTTCCACCCCTGGAGCATGTATGAGATCCTCCCTTTTCATTTTTGCTACTTGTTCTGTGAGAACCATAAATTGCTTCTCCGTTAAGCGAGATTTTAAAAAGTTTCATATACTTGAGAGTCTTATCTTTGATTGTGGAGGAGGGAGGGCTGGAGCATTGCAAGATGCAGTTCTGAAGCCAAGGAGAAGGATGTAATCAAGCTTTCTTCAACAGAGATTCAGAAGGGTACTTTGGGTCCATGTAGCCCACAATCTCTAATGCTGTCAGGAACAGATCTGTGAGCTAAGGGACTGAAATGTACAGTGGCATGTGTGGTGATGTGTAGACTCAGTGACTCATTTTGGCACGTTGTTTTCACAGTATATGTCAGGATATCTATCGATTCCAGACTAAAAAACCCCAAAAAACAGATATTCAGGATATATAAATGCTCAAATTATATAAACAGAAAACAACCAAGGCAAGTTAGAAATCTTCCTATGCCTGGCTTGAAATGGTAGTCCAAATTAGGTGTCTTGATTGATGTGAACTACGGGTATTTGGTGAGTGCAGGAGGTAAGATGCTATGTACCTGTTTTACAAAGATGAATTTAGGATTTATGGGCAATTTAGGCACCTGATGCTAGACTATAACTGTAGGATTTGGGAGGGTGAGGTTTGGTTTCCTGCTTTATCACACATTTCTCTGTATATTTTGAAAAATCATATGCTTTTATCACTGGGCTTTCTGTCTGTAAGGTGAAAATAAATCAATTTTCTGATTTGAGGGTGTTACCTTGATTTGACACATCAGGAACTAAGAAGCTCAGATACCCTTATAGTAGGAGTTGTACATATGCCAAGGAGAGCATTGTGTCTTCTGGCCATACTCATCCTCTGTTTGAATGCATCAAAATTACAAAATGCAAGACAACATTTGTAGCTCTTACAGAGCAGAAAACTTGACTTTAAATCTTTGTGCCAAATACATTTTTATAAAGGCATGTTTTTAAAATTTTAGAACTTAGAAACGGTGTTTCTAATCTTGCTGTACAAGACACAGAAAACAGGAATATTCAAGGTCAGAGTGTTACCTGCTGAGAAAGGTAAGAATGCCTCTTTGTTTACAAAGTTGCCATCCAAATCAAGGAAATGATTTGGGTTGAACTTCCAAGGAGTCGCCCAGTGCTCAGAGTCATACACCACAGAGTGCAGATTTGGCAATACAAGTGTGCCCTGTAAGAAGCAGCAGAGTTTATATTTTTCATGTATGATTGATTATTTTTTTTTTAATTTTCCTTCTCTCTAATAGATAGTCTGCCATCCCATGCCTGCAGCCCCGTGTTTGGATTCAACTTGGCCTTTTTACAAGCGCACATCCCCTTGTACCTTCTGTTTGTCATAACCTACTGCATGTTTGTTCTCTTCTGTCAGTACTACTGAAGTGTTTTCGTGTCTAAGATGGACTGGAGCTTGGATTGTTTTATGTGCTTGCCAGGGTAATCATAACACCATCCTGTTTGGTTTTTGCACTCTTCACACTTAATGTCTGTGACATGTTGCCACATTCTCTGTGAAGTTAGGAACTGTAGAAGCTCATGTCGTATAAATACTGAATATTAATAGCTCAAAGCTTTAAGAAACATGGACAACGTGGACAGACACATGAAACTCTGTACCTTTTTTATGTGGAAGCCCAGCAGAGTTGTACTCCTCACGCATTGTCGGGGGACCCCGACAGAGGTAACGTTGCTGTACCGCAAAGCCTCGTGAATCACCGCGTTGGTGTACGGCAGCTTCTTACGGTCCTCATAGCTGATGGGATGGGAGGGTTCCACAACATCATCTATCTCTCTCTGAACCTTTTCTGCAGAGAGAGAAATGAAAATACTTAAACTTTTTTTCCCCTCCTTTTTTTGTCCTGCAGGTTTTTGTATGAGAATGTCCAGGACCGGGAAAATAAAAGAAATTATGTTGCAATGAAATACATTGGCAGGTGGTTTGACTGCTGTATTGGTTTCACTTGGTCAAGGAAGTGCATATCCCTAAAGCACAGGATGACACATCCTACTTGGTGATGAGTGTAATACAGTTCTATGTTTCAAAAAAAAAAAAGATTAAAGTTTGAAATTACAGATGTAATTTCTGTTATGTTTTTAAATACACATCGGACCAGGTATCTTTTAAAAGCTTTTCCATTTTGAAGGTTAGGAGGAGGCTAGGTTGCATGTGAAATGTCTTTAACTGCTTATTCTGTCTTGCCAACCCCTCTTCTATGAGATAAAACAGTGGCTACCACCAATTTTTGGTAGTGTTGCTGGTGAACTGGAGGGGAAAGCACCTGTTTGTTTTCTTTATTAACTTTCCATTTTCCAGATCTCAGTTGTTGATGTACCACTATTCATATTCCTATTTAAGAGTTATTTTGATGTATTGCAAGTGATTGAGCTAACACTTATACTAATAATATTCATTATGATGTTGACTGCAGTTCCCTCTGATAATGATTTTGCTCACCTTGTATTTCTGGATGTTGTACCATATAGAGCAATGCCCAGAGAAGGGTGGTGCTTGTTGTTTCTGTCCCTCCCAGCAAAAGATCAACCACGGTCTGAACCATATTGTCTTTATTGAACGTAGAAGTAGGGTCATCTTTGGTCTGTAGGGTATATTCACAAGAAGACTATGAAGTGGATAATTTCATACATTTCATCAGTCATGTAGAAATTGTCATTGTTTAATGAAAACAGTGAGCAGCCCATCAGAACAGACGTCTTCAGTGCTACACAAATAAAGTGTGCACGTGAAAGTTCCATGGCAGTTACTGAAACCAAGTGTTTGTAGTAGGCATTGAGGCCAAGGAGGGTGATAAACAGATACTTACTTTTGTTATTTGAGCTAGGTAGAAGTCAATGAGATGCTGTGGATCACCTGCCTTCTCCCTCTCATGGGCCTGGACCTCCTTCATGACTAAACTGTGCATGAAGTCGTTGTATGCAAACACTTTCTGATGAGGCCCTGGGAGATGGTGCATAAGCCATGGGAAAGCATCATACAGCTGTGGTTGTAGACAGAAAGGAATGTGAGCTCTTTTAAACTGAATTCTAATTTCCTGATAACTCTGTGAAGTCACTACATCACATGGAAATGTGATTATATTTTGCTTTTTGGATGAATACCTAAAAATGCAACAGAGGTTCTAAAACTTGGTGAATAGGAGTAATTGAGGACTGAATCTAACAGACATATTTTCTCAACCCTGATTTTTTTAAGACAGCTCTTTACGGAGAAGCTGATAATGTTATAGAAAGTCAGTGTGCCAAAATCTCCACAACATAAGCATTAGATAGGTTTCTAAGAACCTAAAAATATTATTCTTGATGTGATGAGATTGTAGCCTGTATTTTATAGGAAGCTCGGAATAACTCAGGTCTTAGTGGTAATATGAATTATATGAGAAGCAAGATATATTCTCAAAATAACAGGACTTTGAAGCCTTAGTTCTTATTAACTGCAATTCTGTATTCGCAAGACTGAACAAAAATTAAATTTTAGAAATTGCTTTCATTTTAAGAATTAGGAATCTTACATACCCCGTATTCTGCAAATGATTACTTGCTGGAAATCTGTGAAAACCACTGATGTCCTAAAATTTAAATTCTAGATCATGTGATTTACAGACGTGAAGGATTATAAGGCAGTAGTGACATATACAAGGTATGTATTCATTTATTAGTTCACGATGGCTCATGGAGCAGTGGTGTGGAGACGTTTGGGAACAATCATCACATTGTTTTGACTTGTCAGGTGCAAATGCACTTAAAGGAATAAGAACAAGAAAATCAAATTCTTACCCTGCCCCAGATAGTAGCTTGAAAGTAGATCACAAAATAAATGGCTTTGATAAGTTTGCTGAAAGATTCATCCTCACTGGAGAAGTGATGACCGAAAACAACAGCACAAATTATATTTGCAATGGCATGGACGATGGAAGTGTGGGGGTCAAAAGGTTTGCCTGTGAATACAGGAGGTTCTGTGAGTAGTTCTGAATAGAATACAGCGAAAGAAATGAGGAAGACTTTTTTTTAATGGTAAAAATAATAGGGGATCAAACTACTTTTAGATAAATTTCACACAAGTGAACCCTGGTTTAATACATATTAACTGCATGAATTGTAAATGCAGGGAATCTTAATTTTCAATCTGCTCTTTATTCTTGTAAAATACAGTGATTATTGGTTTTGAGAAGACAAACATTAATTCTCTTTTCCCTTCTTTGACTTGGGGTCTGAGTTGCATGGAAACACAAGCAATTAATTAGAGCATATGCCTTCAAATCTGGAGACAGATATTTAAGTTTGGTAATTAAAAAACAAAACAAACATTCCCCCTCCTCCAAAAAACAGAAAAAAAATACTTTATAGTTTTATTTTCTTAGTCATGTTGAAATGACTTATCTCCTTTTGGTTTTCAAGTAACAGCTTGACAATTCAACCATATATATATATATTTTCCCACAAACTGAAAAGGTAAAGCTCATGTAATGGGATGGAAAATGGCTCCCATTAAAAAGTATTAAATCCAGAAATCATAAACTGAAGTACATATTTCATTGGCAGGGACAACCTTTGAATTATACTCCTATGGAAAATACATCCCTGACTTCAGGCTTTTGGTCATTCTTGGAAAGAATAAATACATTTATTGAGTTTAAAATTGAGGAAGGGATTGCATGGAAGGTAAGGATTTGGGCTGTACAGGGACTCGGAGTAGATGGTTTTTAATCTCCTACATTTGAAAGATGTGTGAATATGTTGCTCTTGGAAGAGAGAGGGGCCTGGTCCAAGGAGAGTTGGAGAGAGACCTCAGGCAACCTCTCTGTGTTTTCACATCAGTATGGAACACAATGTGGGTGAGGGATTTGGCTGCTCAGAATATTTATATTTAATTGCTTTATTTTGGCATCTTGCTAAAATTCTATTGGTTTCTATTTCATCCAAACCTAAAAACAATTTTGTTGGACAACTGAATGATACATTCCTTGTGTTGGGGTTCTTTCTCTGCCAAATCTTAAAAGTTTGCTGTCCTAAAATGACTTGCAGCAGGTCACACAATGTGTATTTTATGGAGGAAAACATAGGATTTTTCTATACTCCTTGAATGTAAGAATTGCTACCAGCTGTCCCCAAGACTGTGTTGATAACAAATATTTATTTAACTAACCTTATTTTAAAAAACAATTTTATATGGCCTACTGTGCAGACAAAACATTTTTTGCAAAGAATGCAGTTAAGCCAGTAGAAGCCCTACTACTATGAAAAATATCTATATTATTTATAAAAATGTATCATGAAACTTTTACCACCCCTAATATTTCAGAAAAAAGTTCTAAGTGTTGTTTTTCTAATGAATTTACCTTTTGTGTTTGCAAAGATGTCCACAAGGCGACAGGCCTCTGTTTGAATTTGATGCTCCAAATTGTTCTTTCCGAGTGCCAGGCTTCTTACAATTGTCATGACAAAGCGTCTCTGTTGCTTCCAGGTGTGGCCACTTGTCAGGAAAATACCTGGAGAACACAGAAACATTCATTTCATTGCTGGGAAAGGAAATCCTTTCACTGCAGGAGGCAAAATCAGATTTAGGTGAGCTTATATTTCACCAGCAAGATACCACAATTTTAGATTCTGAGTTTTAGTCTGTAACTGAGGATTTTATGACTCCCAGCTGCTCATAAGTGTGACCCTGCAAACTGAGTGGTAGTGGGTTTTGGTAAGGACAGAACAGCTTTCTCTCTACGAACAGTTTTCTGGTTTAGAAATTATACAATTGAAGGGCAACTTCTCCAGGCAAATATTCCTTTGGATCTGTTAGGAAGGAAAAAAGTCAGTGGCATGCTTTATAAGAGAGGAAATTTTGGGGTTTTAGCTCTGCATGAAATCTTTTTGCAATGAAAGCCCAGTTGTGCCCTTGTTAAAAAACAAAACAAACATTCCCTCTCCTCCAAAAAACAGAAAAAAAATACTTTATAGTTTTACTTTCTTAGTCATGTTGAAATGACTTATCTCCTTTTGGTTTTCAAGTAACAGCTTGAAAATTCAACCATATATATATATTTATATATATATATTTTTTTAATATATATATATTTATATATATATATATATTTTTATATATATATAAATATATAAACTGATGTGTGAGTGTATGCACAGGAAAGCATCTTTCTTCTTTACACTTTGTTCCTATTTGAGTCTGGTGTAACACCCTGTACCTTTCTCGCCCATCATATCCCTGTAGAATGGGGTGAGAGGTCTTCCAGAAACTTCCTCTGAGTGGGTGACAAGGCCATCTCTTACTGCTTTGTATCCATTCAGTACAACCATAGGTGTCTGTCCCATCCACAGTGTGTAGATGTTTCCGTAGATGTTGGTTAACTGAAGAGTTAATAACAAGAAATTAGGAACTATAAACCAGGGAAACCATACACTTAAATACTGACTTATTCAAGAGTTTTCTGTAGTTGTTACTAAACCCATTTGCCTATATTGAATTGAATTGCAGGCTTTGGAAATATTTATCCTTCTGTTACTAATGTGCTTTGGGAACAGAAGATAGTTGTTCTTTGTGCAATAGATGTTAAGGATATCCCTCAGAAGAACACCTCTGAAAACCTCACAGAAAGAGAAACCGCAGGTTTACTCTGTTAGCTCTGAGTCAAAGAACAAATGAAAACAGGCAAAATCCCAGAGCTTTTCTGTTTATTTCATTAATGAACCAAAGTTATGATAGGTTTCCTGCCTCTAATTTCCAAAGAAAACAAAAAAAAAAGTGGTTTTTGCATTCTTTTCTGAGCTTCCACATGATTTTTCTTATTTTTCTTTATTCTCTGTTGTCAGACCATGATTGTATTTTTCCTTGAAATAGTTTGAAGCAGGTTCCTTACTTTTTAAAAAAAGTTTTAAATTGTTTATAAAGCAGACATGCTGTGAACATAACAGCAGTCAGATTTTCCTGCTTTGTTTTAGTAATCTGTTTACTACAGACAAGTCTTTTTGCTTTACAAATAAGAAAAAAAAGAGTCCATTTAGAGTATATGTTTGGTCTTTTAGAGGAGATGGGACCACTTGTGGCCTGGAGATGTTCCAGTGACATTGGTGTCATGCAAAGGAAGGTCTACTAGAAGTGACTTACAGGGCTGGATATCAACATAGAAACAGAATGAGGCTGTCAATGAAATAGCATTCTATGACAGTGCTTGTGATAATGCAACCAAAAAAGTGAGAAAATAACAAGGAGTAAAGGTATTGTGGTGTTTATTATTCAGAAATATTTTTAATAATGCAGGGTCCTTGGAGTCTTTGAAATTGCCTAATAATCAAGATTGAGGTTTAAAAAAAAATAGCAATTTAGACTGTTCCTATGCAATACACAATGTAAGTTAAAATAGATTCAGACTGATTTTCAACCATAGAGATAAATAAATACCTTAGTGAGAGTTTCTCGACGAAGTTTGAAGTCCAGCAGCCACAAATTTCCAATGATGGGGAGAGGAACTGGTCCTGGAGGAAGCTGGGTCCGCATCCATTGCAGCTTTAGGAACTGCAAAATCAGGAGACATACTACTAGAGCCATAAAAATCTCAGAAATCCCCAACATCTTGTCAATATTGTAACTTCTCCCTGGGTTTTGCCTTTTTTTTTGGTCTTTTTTTTAGAGTATGTCTTCCTCTGAAAATTTGGATTTGTGTAGATGAGTTTATTCTACTGACTGCAAACTCTCTCTAAGAATATATGCCTGCTGTAGCCATCTCTCTCGGACAATCTACAGTTTTCCCAAGCTGAAGTCCTTAGAAAACCAAAATATGTGATCCTTGGTGGTTAGTCAAGCCCCACCCACTCTTTTTTTAAGATCCGTAATTGAGATCTGTCTCTTTTTTTCACTTAGAATTTTGTTTCCTTCCTAGTCTTGATACTGGGTCTAAGTGCCAATTATTGAACAGTTATTCAAGGTTATAAAGTATCTTGTATAATGGTAACACCTCAGGCAGTTTCCTGTAGTTAAATGTTAAAATGCATTACTTCTTGCTGTTCTGAAATACTATAATTATTATGTAGTTTCTTTATAGAAGAAGAAACATCTGCACAATACCTGTGCATTAGAATATGGTCTCTGAAATGAAAAAGAACTGAATTCATGCAGCATCAAGCTAAAATAATGTCTTTAATTACAAAAAAAAGGCAATTTAATAATTAGGTGAGTATTTACTTTCTTCTTTTATTGTATTCAAGGTAGTTATGTGGAACACTAGTGAGAGGTTATTTTTTTCTCCAGCAGATTGTTTGCTGTTTTCTAAATTTTTTTTAAATTTCATTTTTTTATGCTAAGTTTTAAACTCTTTTGGTGCAAATTTTGGAAGTGAAACAATGCACAGGTTTTACTTGATTTGTGGAAAAGAGCAAATGAACTTAAGAAAGGGACAAAACTTTTAATTTTTGCTGATTTGTGGACCTCATAAGCTTGCAGGAGAGGTTTTTTCTAATGTGTAGCAAACATGAACTTAAGAGACTTACTTTTCATACTTGCTGATAGATTTGACTTTTGACACTTGGTTCAAGAACTCAGCTAATGCTATGATATATCTTCAAGTCTGTATAGGAGATTAAGGGAATCCATACAATTGCATAAGTTGTCTGTTTCCAAATTCTATCATAATTTCTCTGAGCAGGCTTGCTGAATTTTCCAGTCTGCAGTTTTCAGCTCAAAAAGTTTCAGCAAGATCAAGGTTATTGATTGCACTGAGTGTACATTATGATAGTGAATTATAAAGGTTTAAAGCTATCCATGGGCTTCTTAAGAACTGCATTAAACTTCAAGAAACTGCATTATAGGTGTGAATACTAATTTCAGTTAGTTTTCTAATGAGTTCAATTTTTTTGTGTTTGTGGGGTTAGTAAAAGAAAATGTGCTAAATGCAATCTTGCATCATTCAGTCTTTAAAAATATGTAGATGAGAATTTGCTTTTTTTTTTTTCTCTCTAGTGGATTGTAATAATTTCAGCTGCATATGGGAAACACAGGGGCAGTTTCAGGGGGCTGCAGAGCAGCAGCGACATTGCAGCCTTTTCTTGCCTTATTTTCTGAACAACCACCACTTGACTGCTCTGTGCAGTTTCATGCAGCTCTTCTGCCTTAGTGGGCTGCATGTGCAGATGCTTTTCCTGAAAGTGTGGAGGTGGAGCAGCAATCAGAGGGCAAGGACCATGCCTGTGTACCTTTTTTATCCATTTGTTTAGGTTTTGGGGCAGAGAAATGGAAACAGAAAAGTTTAATAAGCATCATTTTCAGCAGCATGGTTCTGTGAATCTTATACTTGCAGAGTTAAAAAGATAAAAAACTGAGAGAAACAATTTGAAATTCACTAAGTTTTATGGTTTTATCAGTCAATTCAGACATGTTGATATGCTTACCAAAAATCCCAGTGTTACTGAGTTATGCTATTGAGCAATCATTTATCCATCCAGTTTTTCAGATTTTGATGCTATTTGAGACTTTAAAGTGAGTTACCTGATGAAATTATCAAACTAACTTGACTTGCCTCCTATGTGCATTAGAATTTCATTTCTTCATATGTTTTTTTGCCCTTGTTTTGTCCAGCCAGTCCCATCTGCTTAAAAGAAAGCAAGCACTATTCTATTTCTTGCTTGTGCATAGAATCGTTTGTTAAGTTTTTAAGCTTTGCAACCCCTGAAAGCTGTTGATGCACCCATGCCATCAGTGAGGGTATGATTTATACACTTAAGACTACCAGAATTAAGATGACTTAAGCCTTGAGGTTGCCTATTAATAAGGGTGATTATAATGCAACTTAAAAAAAAAGAAAACAAAGAGAAAAAACTCCTGCTGAGTAAGGCTTGGCCTTAACCAAGAGGGTTAACCTGAGCCTTGCCTTTTGGACACTGTGGGCAGCGTGTTTTCCTGCTGCTAGATGAGACCTGTGGGCATGCTGAAAGTAGGATGAGGTGAAGTTATTTCACAAAAGCTTGTGATGAAGCTTGCAAGGAAGGGAAAAGCAAGGAAGCTCTTTTGTTATTGTGTACTTTAATACCTTCAGTATACGTGAGCAGCAGCTCTTTGCATAAATCTTGCTCGATCTCCTCTGACACAAATACTATTGCAAGAGCTCACCAGTTAAGATGACAGATATTAAGTTTGGTTGTTTTGGACAGATGAGGAAACCTGCTTTTGTAATGAAGGTTTCAGGCCATAGGAGTGGGAAGCAAATGCGGCAGCTGAAGAGGACAGGGAAAGAGCAGCATCTTCAGAAAGGTGTGAAGCAAATGATGAACGTGGTGTTCACAGGGTGGAAAGGGTTCCTGGCTCCCCTCCGCCCAGGGTGTGTGTCATGTGCTCTGCTGTAAAACCAGGGCTCGTTTTTTTATCTGTTGCAGAGACAGGCTCAGCATGTATTAGAAAACAGTGCCTGGTTCCAAGCTGTGCATGTATTGCTTGGCATAGCAATGTGCTTGCTGCCTGGCCTGGTGTCAAGCTAAACAGAGCAGACATTGCTAAGCAGGTTTGGGCTTTTTTTGTGGGTTTGTTATTTTGTTGTTGTTGTTTTGGTTTATTTTCCAGTGGAGACACTAATTTGGATTTCTCAACTTAACTATTCCTTCCTCCCTGCACTCCCTGGTCTTTCAAGAGCTTCATCTCAGGAGCTGGCATCAGAATTTCTCTGAGGAAAGAGAGTTACACGAACACTGTATGTCCAGGCAAGCACTGAGAGAGGGAGAGCATGGCTTGGAGCACAGAGCTGGAGTGAACATGGGACTGAGAAATGGGAGCAAATGAAGTTCCCATTCTGTGTTTCTGTTCAGTTCAGGAAAAGAGAACTTTGCTTACGTGCATTATAAATAACTTTGATAGGTTTTTGCCTCCTGCTGTTGTCTGTGGTGTTGGGACCTGAAGATTGATGAGCTATTTAGGTTGCGTAGACAAAGTATTGGAATGAAACTTGAGAACTTCAAATTCTGTTCCTAGATCTGTTCATAGCTTGTCTGTGTCTCTCAGGAACTAACTTGCTTTATCTCTCTGGGCCTAATCAACCCTGACATTGACTTTTCAAAAGAGCTTGAAGACTGAATAAAAGCCAAGTTGTAGATGGCAGGTATGACTGTTTCTGTTGAGTTCTTTCCCTGTATTTTCTTCCCACTCCTATGGTCTAAAACTTCCATTAGAAAAGGAGGTTTTCTGAGCTGACCAAACACCTACCATCTCTGCCTATGAGCTCTTGGATAGTATTTGTCAGATAATAATGAGCAACTTGCATGGAGAGGTACTGCTCACATCTAATGAAGATATTGGAAGAAGGAAAACTGATTTTCCCCAAAACAACCTGCTTGCAAAAAGGTTCTCTGTAAACACTTGCCTCTACCTGCTTGATCTCACCATTACTTTATTTGTATTTTGGTCCTTAATTCACCATTTGTGCACATTAACTGAGTTAATTTAAATACTATCACTCTGCATTACAATGAATTGTAAAAACCACCACTTTCTCTTCCTGCTAGTAATACCTAGTCATCCCAGACATCCCAAAGTAAAACCGGTTGGTATATGTAATCTTAGAGAGATTCATCAACAAAGGATGATAATTAATTTATTCATTTCCAAGTATATTTCTGAGGGTGTAGCAGGCTGAGACAGTGCATCACTTGCATGGAGCGACAGCAGGACCACTAAAAGCAAGAGCCCTAGCTATTAGGAAGGAAAGTGACTGTTGTAAACATTCCTAATTTTGTTTTTCCATTGTTTTTGTTGTTGCCCTCTGTTTCATTTGAGCTGTTGGTTTGGTTTGGTTTGGTTTTGTAGTGCAGTGCTACTTAGACGAAAGCAATGCAGACCTTACACAGGTGCTGTGCCACTGTACATCCTGATGACGTGGGAGCTACAAAGGTCTGGTGCCCTTTCAGTCTCACTGGTTTGTGCTATGTATATTTTTGGGCAAGGAGTGAGCACACAAGGAGATCTTTATCTCGTGCAGCCTTTTGCAGATGTTTAGCTTTACTCTGCCTGATGAAGTTAGAGAAGCCAGCACATCATATCCTTTGGGGGAGCACTGTGCAGCCCCATTCCTATAAGGTCTGCTGTTCTTCATGAGGCAGCTTGGTACCAACATCCCAAACAGCAAGTTCCACTTGCTGCACTCTAGAAATCTACTAAGAACTGCCCCTGTTTGTAGGGCTCTTTTTGTGTGTGTGTGTGTTGAGGAAGTCTTTGTATGTGCTGCTTCAGGTACTATGAATTCAAAATAAAGCAAAGATTTACAGGCTCTGGCATTAATTGTGGCTGAGCAGAACTCCTGCAACTGAGAGAAGGCAGAAACTAATGTATAAAACCTCATAGTGGACAAGAACTCAGTCCCAACAAGGACTTTGAAAGCCTTGTCTGCTGAGGGAGGCATCCATCTCTAGACCTGCCATGAAAAAGAGCCAACAGAGCTGTCAGTCTGTGCTTCCAAACAAGCAACAGGGCTCTTTCATGCAGGGGTATGGTGATCCCTGAAGAGCATTGGCCTGTGCTCCCTGCCCTCCTATACTCTGTGTAAGGAGACAGTGTACTGCTTCTGGCAGAATTTGGGCAGAACGAAAGCAAAGGCTCTTGTGTTCCCAGAGGAGTGTGGTGGGATTGCCTCGATGGACTCCTGCTGCCAGTGAAGTCACTGGCACAAGGTAAAGTGCAGCCCATCAGGTTGCAGAACCCATCCCTGTGCTGTTCTGCAGACCTGTATCTCTGACAGTGCTATCCCACCAGGACTTTTCCACAAGTAAAATGAGAAAAAGCAAGTGCACTTGTTCTCCTGGGATTCTTACAGACCCCCTGAGTTTGCACACTGCAACCTCCCCTCTCCTAGAACATCAGAAACTTGCCAGGCCCTGAGCAACCACTGTGGGGAAACGTTGCTCCAAACATACATAGCTGAGGTGGAATGTGCTGTGCTGTGAGGCAGCTGTGCTGCTGCAAGCTGTGTTATAGGGCAGCTCCTGGGACCTAACAATGATGAACTGGGATATGAGGTCTGTTACACTTTTTGTCAATAGTACTAATTATGTTTGATCCTTCACTGTTCTCTTTGCAGTTCATCTGTATTGTTTACTGTGAAAACTCAGGTTACAATACCTCATTGCTTTTGGTTCCCAAGTCTGCATTTGCACCCACTCTTGTACAAGGTTACTGACTGCTTACTTTTGCCTCTGCCCCACAAATGCTACCTGGTGAGTGCTCCTGTTCTTGTCTGTAGCTGGCTGACAGCTGCAGCTTTGTACCTGAGCTCTTGATGTGCACATAATCAGTGTTTTGAGTGACATCTTCCGTCAAACTGATTGATTGCTCAAAGGGATGTTTCTGGCTGAGGTTTCTGCCTTCTAGCCTCTGCTTGATCTTAAAGTCACGGTAGCTATTAGCATATTGCAGCATAGTGATGTATTAAATACATTCAAGAATGGGAAGACTCCTCATTGTCTCAGATCAGGAAGAGTGGTAGGAAAGAAGGGAGGTGAAAAATTCAGAAAGTTTCATTTTGCTAGGGAAGAGTTAAGAAGAACAATCCAGAGGCATTTCAACAGACAGATTCATAGCAGCTTTCTTGGTGATAAGAGTTTGAAGGTGTAAAATAATGATAAGTGTAATTCTCATATCCCTGGGTTTGTTTCTTCTTAGTGCACAGTTCTTGAAGTTGCAATGGAAGAGTCGTGGTTTTCCTCCTGGACCAACCCCATTTCCCATCATTGGAAACATGTGGTGGATAAAGTTTAGAGCTGATCATGGGAGCCTGAGAAAGGTATGTATTTGCAGATGTGAACTAAAGAACTATTGAGGCAAAACCTGTAAAAAAATGGTGGTGGCTGTTGATAGGCTGATGTGGTAGCAGGGAGAACTTAATCCTGAGAAAAGGTAACTTGTGGAAGTTAAATTAGGTGTCTAAACTTAAACAGAACTGAAGATAGTAGATTTGCTTCAAAAAAGACTTCTGTTTTTAAGGGAGTGTTTGTCCTTGAAAGAAAAAAGTGGTTTTCAGATTTCACACCACAGGTGTGTATTAAAAATCTTTTAAAACAAGGTGTCTTGAATTCATAAGATGTGAAAAGGACACCAGGATGTCTTCTGCTGTCATGGGATGGAAATAAGATTGTATTCTGTGTGCAGCCAAATCCTTTGCTCTGTTGTTTCTCTGGAGTCCAGTCTGGGATGTGCTCCTTGCAGATAAGCTAAGGGTGTAAATGATGGTGAAAGGAAAGACCTAATGGGAAGAATTAGGTCCATCTAAGCATGTTAATACAGATTCTTTCAGTTTTCTACATCCTCCACTGAGCCAAAACATCACAAAAGAATCCAGTGTGTTGATATATTTTTCAAGTTGTGACCTTTCCTTATGTGCTAAGGGCAACTTGCAGGTCAGGGTGTGCCTGGCTGCAGCTGGAGAGGGCTGGCTTCAGGAAAAGAGAATTTAAAAGGGCTTGAGGCTTAATTTTTCTGATGGGTACATGTTCATCACTGTGAGAGGATGGAGCTGTACTGTTTTTTTGTCTAGAGTCAGGGACTTGGTCCTTTCAGAATACCCACAGCACTGCCTGAGAGCAGTCCCCATCACTACCCAGAGGTGGGATCTATGCTCAGATGCCTCAGTTGACAGTATTTGTGTATAAGAGGGAAAGAGTTCCCGTCACTGAAACTTGAAATCTGCAGTACTAGAAGGAGAGTTACACCTGGAATACATAATTGCAAGAAGTTCTTGTTGTTGCCTGAGTTGAAAATTGTAATGAAGAAAGGGCAGGTGAAATTTCACATGAAAGCTCATATAGATCTGTAGACACTCAGGGGAATTTACCTAATGGTTACTATTGCAAGGGCAATCCAGGGTAAGTGTTAAAAAGGGGAAGAGGGTTTATTCTTTCACTGCTTCCATTTCTGTAAATTGTGTGTTCCCAGAGAGAACCCAGAACCTTTTTGGTAGGCACCCCCACTGCAAAACACAACCACTGTCCCTTTTCATCTCCTGAACCCCTGAGTAATGTCATACTGGAAGAGAGCAGTCCATCATGTGTGTGTGTTGGTTGATGTTTCTGCCATGGGTATTTTTTTGACATTGATCTAACCTGCAGATGGCAAAAACCTATGGTAACATCTGCACCTTGTGGTTGGGTCACAGACCTGTGGCGGTGCTCTATGGGTTCCAAGCTGTGAAGGATGGTCTCACCACCAACTCAGAGGATGTTTCTGGGCGACTACAGACCTATGTCTTCAACAAGTTGGCAAATGGAAAGGGTAAGATGTTCATGTCCGTGGCAGGACTTCATCCTTGACTTTCTTTGCTTCCTCTCATGTTTTCCTCACTGGAAGTTCCCAGTTGACTTATTCTGTCTGCTCAAGGTGAATCATATAATTCTGTAGCATTACCCTAAATGGCCTCCAAAGTCTCACTGTCACATATATGTTTCAGAATCTCATCAGACCAGCAATATTTATATATAGCTAGGTCGTGTTTGTCAATTCTTAGTGTTGTCTGCATGTCCCAATTTGAAATAATTTGGAGCTTGCAGCCTCCTCTGCAAGCTGAGTCTCAAATAATTCTTTATGCTCTCAGCTGTTTGTTTAGAGCAAAGGTTGCTGTAGGAAAGCATGTACAGTGCTGTGAATAAGATCTAGCCTTGTTCCAAAGTACAAAGTCACAGGAAGATGACTGGGGCTTTAAATGTATTGGCCAGAGTGCAGGTACAACATATCCTTGTTCAGAGCTTCTTATTGTGCTATCAGAGACACTGCTGAATTGTGGTGGATGGAGAATAAAGACAGTGCTCTGTTTAAAACAGAAATAATTGAACTTATTTCCGTCAAGCTCTTATCCAGAGCATATAGAGCAGATGCTTTTATCCTCAGTCAGGATTTCTTGCATGTTATTTATAATCTGGAAACCTTCAAGTTATAGTACTAGATAATATAAGTAGGAAAAAACCTCTTTAAGGAATAGAGATTATCAAGTCTGGAGCCATTTCAGTCCATTTGGAAGGATCTGTATTGACACTTTTTATCTGGGTGCTGTGGAGAAAAGCAGATGAGCTCTGGTCACAGGAAGCAGTTTGCAGACTGGCTAAAGCCTGTTCTTCCTTCTCTGGTTTTTGCTGGGTGGTTCTTGCCCTGGCTTCATTGTCTTTCCAGGAGGGACCTGGACCAGGGCAAGAGCTCAGTATCTGGTGTAAACAGTCTGGTAAAAGCAGGATCCCTAAAAGCCAGAGACTTTGTAGCATAGATAGTTTGTACTCAGAACCAATTATCCACTTTATTTTTGAAGCATAAGCAACAGGGAGATGTGATGATATCCAGAAGTTTTGCATAAGGTTGAGAAGCTCAAGCACAGGAAATGCCCAGACCTCCCCAATAACCTCCACAAAAATCTTTCTGTTGGTTGTGAGTAGCTTAGTCAGAGACACCACCAGGTTTCCAGGTGGAGGAAACCTGAACTTACTTTTGGTTGAGGAAAGCTGTGTTTGCCATTCCTGCAGAGTTAACATGTGGCAACATCTGTAAGGACACAATGTCCACACAGGGATGTTGGCAAGCACAGCTTACAAGTAAGTATTAATTGTATTAGAAGATTGTACAAGATAATAAATTAGGTCTTGTAAGAGATTGCATCAACTGGGCTACAAGCCTTTCTATATGGATAAGGGGAAAGATTAATTTTTTTTCAAAGCCTGGGCAAATAAAAGGCAACAACCAACCCACATTATTGCAGCTTTCAGCAGGCAGCTGGGTGGAGGTTTGAGTGATGACCACTGTTCTTGGATGCTTCAGAAAGAATAGGACTAGGTTTGGAAAGCAGATCAGAGACCCGAGTGGGTTTTTTGCAGGGCTGGGAATATCTTAACCAAGGTTTTTACTCTGCCTCTAATAACATACAATTAAATTATGTTAATAATACAATTAAACATACATACTCCTCTTTGAGCAGCAGCATGATGAGAAGGTGATTCTTATGATGTTTATTATTTACAATTGTATAAATGTTAACATGACATAAAATTGATTCTTGTTGGTTGAAGGTATCTTGGTCTCAAACGGTCTCATCTGGAAACAACAGAGACACTTTGGAATCGGAGCTCTCCGAAAACTGGGAATGGGGAATAAAGGAATGGAGCGCGGGATACAAACTGAGGCCCATTACCTGGTTGAGTTCTTCAGAGACAAAGATGGTATGGCTTTGGCACAGTGCTTGGGAACTGACACAGAGTCTGCAGGACTCTGAGGGTGAAGACTGTTTTTGCTCTAGAATGAAGTGGGTTTGGGCACATCTTAGATTTAAAGTGCAATTGAAACTGTACAGTCAGACCTCAGCAACGTGTATTTTGGGATCAACACCAAGACTGAGATTACTAAAAAAAAAGAAAAGGAAAACAAACAAAAAACCTCTAAGTCTGGGAGTTAAAGATTTGATGCCTTACTGTCCTCATTTTTTAATGAGGTTTATCTTTTATTACATTTGCCAGTGAATTTTGTGTTTGTGAGTAACACAGTTTGTGAGTAACAGTCTAAATACCATAGAGGGCACCTCTTATAAAATGTCATTGTGATCTTGCTTCCCAAATAGCAAAGGAGGTAAGGAAGTGCTTTGGAGATGAATGCTTTTCTCTGTCTGCAGGAAAAGCTGTTGACCCTTCCTTCCCCATTGTCCATGCTGTCTCTAATGTGATCTGTGCTGTGGTTTTTGGACATCGCTTCTCCCTAGAAGATGAAACCTTCCGTCAGCTGATTGAAGCATACAATGCTATAGTGGCTTTTGGGAACAGCCGCGTTTATTTTGTGAGAAAATTACTTATTTAATATGCAACTTATTTGATTATTGAGCACATTATTTATTGCAATATAATTATACAATGATATCTATTATGATAGTTATTGTATTATTTAATACTGATAAAAATGTTGACTGTGAATATGAACTGGACCTGCAGTGCTTTGGGTTTGACATAATTCAGTTATGAATATTACATGAATAATCTTTATTAGAATGTCCCAGCAAAGGCAATATGCTTGGGATACTGAACTTTTCTGTAGTAGAAACACCAAGATTGTTAAGGTGAAAAGGTGATACTCTTTGTGTGAGAATGAAAGAGAATGAATTTTTTTTTCCTGTGTACTAAGGTAATAGAGATAAATGTTTATTAATATGAGATTTATTAATAATAATACATGTTACATCTATCTGCAAAAGCAGATTATTTTGTTGGTGAATTAACAGTGGAGTTATGCAGTAAGGATAGGAAAGATTCCATTGTGGAAACTGTGTTGTCTTTAATTTGGGGTTTTAATGTGTGTTCATGTACTCCACATGTACCCAACATTTCTCTTTGGTGACACGGCATTTTTCCCAGAGAAATTAATTCAGCAATTTAGCACCAAAAATGTCCACACTGTATCTCTATCACCAGTCTTCTCATATGGTTTTCACTTACTGCCTTTGTATTGAATGCTTGCTCCACAGATCAGTGAAATTTTCACCTGGGCTGCAGAGCGTCTCTCAGGATCTCTACAGAAAGCAATATTTTCACGGGATTTTGTTTGTTCCTTTGTAAGGCAGGAAATCAAAAGCCACAGGGAAAAAGGCAGAATAGGTGAACCAGAAGATTTCATTGACTTTTACCTGGATCAGATAGAGAAAGTGAGTAATTCATGCTGTATGTGACACAGATCCAGTCATAAAGGGTTCTCTGTCCCTTCCCTACAGTTGTCTGTACACATCAGCATTAGTACAGAGCTCTACAACTACAGTTTAAAAACCCTGCTGTCAAAGTCAAAATATGACCTTTGAATAGTTTGTTCAATAACTTTTTCTAGTAGTACACATTATTTACATTGGCTTGTTGTCATCCTGTGGAATCCTTAGTGAGGGCTGGGCAGTGGGCGGTAGGGAGGACCTTGAAAAGGTTGGGGTATTTAGATGGCTGCCTAATTCTGATTCTTTGTGTCTTATTAATATTTGCTTTTATTATTTTTGTGCTTAGTAATACTGTATGATTATAAGAACAATTTTAAAATGGTGACAAAAACATAGCATAAATATTTTGAAAGGGTAACATATATATTATACTTTGAAATGTGTTTTCTGCTGTGGAAGTAAACAGAAGGTAGCATAACAGTATCAAGGTACTTATTTGAGGAAAGTCTGAAGAACCTGTGCTCTGCTCAGGTACCTGTATTTTTCTCTGCCCTCCAGAAATATTGTTCCTTTAGATATAGTGATTGCTGTCTGTCTCAGTGCTAACTGTTACACAGATGTACCCCATTTGACATTTCTCCTTGACACCTGTAGACTAAAAATATCCCCAATTCTACATTTGATGAAGACAACATGGTGCAGTCTGTTTTTGACCTCTTCTTTGGTGGCACAGAGACCACAGCCACCACTCTGCGTTGGGCTCTGCTCTATATGTTGGCTTATCCTGACATCCAAGGTGAGTTGTGGACACAAACATGGGTATGATTCAAGTTGAAGAATTGTCTGTTCTACTTTTTTTCTTCTTTTTTTTTTTTTTTTGGCTAAGACCAAGTTTTTCTTAAGATCAAGTTTTCCTTTTTTTTTTTTTTTTAAGATTACATTTTTGAGGTTTGCTTTTAATAAGCCAGTGTTGCAAAAAAATTTCAGAGAGATATTTTAAAATAATTTCAGGGATATTCAGCTTCTGACAGTGAATTTTGTCTTGCTGATTTTTGTCAGACTGTTTCAGTACTGTAAGCATATTTTTTTCATTCTTTTTTGTGCGAGAATGCTGGAAAAACAGAACCCTGTGCACACACATACCTTTCAAATGCTGACAAAATAAAAAAACCCTCTTAGCTTACTAGTTTAGGTTTTAAGTATGAAATCTGACCCTAAACCCTCTGAGACTGTATAAACTGTGTTAGTTACTGAAGCTGACATAACAGCCCAAAGAGATTAACAGTTGGTGATGG
Organism: Chiroxiphia lanceolata; assembly: GCF_009829145.1. Lineage (NCBI taxonomy): Eukaryota > Metazoa > Chordata > Aves > Passeriformes > Pipridae > Chiroxiphia > Chiroxiphia lanceolata. The sequence continues at coordinate 9,465,256 of NC_045646.1, forward strand.
TGTAGTAATATTTTCCTGTTTCAGTTCTCAGCATTACATCAGTTTGTTGTGATGGCTTCCTTGCAACACCCTCATTAGTGTGCTGTGAGTCTGTATTTACCTAGAGTAAAAATAATAGCTTAACTGAATTGATCTCTTCATAAGAAGTTTTTGTTTCAGTTAAAGTTTGCTCCTCTTCCTTTAAATATAAAGCTCAATAAATCTGTTGGGTCTGAACACAGAACCTATCAACTAGGAAATAGAGTGTAGTAAAATCATAACTATATAGATATAAAAATGTATTTAGAGTTTAACATACCATAAGTATAATTTATTTATATATTGTAGTTTTTTCTATCAGTACTGTAATCCAAAAAGGAAATGAAAGCGCTGTTTCATGCTAAACAGTGTTCTTATATCTATAATGGATTTTTTTTTTTTTTTTAAGAAAAAGTTCAGAAGGAGTTGGATGCTGTTCTGAGTCCCTCCCATCTCATCTGCTATGAGGATCGGAAGAAGCTGCCGTATACAAATGCTGTGGTTCATGAGATCTTACGCTTCAGTAGCATTGTTTTAATCACGATTCCTAGAGAAGTAGTGAAGGATACAACTGTTTTGGGGTATCGGCTTCCAAAGGTACAGATATCCTTTGTGTTCCAATGTGATCTTTGGCTGTGAGTGAAAGTCCTTGCAGTTGTGTTTACCACTAAGCCCTTTTCCCTCCAGTTCAGGGCGGGTGGGTGTTGGTGATGGCACTGGCAGACAGCACTTCTCCCCTGCCATGCCCTCTGGCCTGTGACTTTTCTCATAAATGACTGACAGTGCTTGCCAAAAGCCCAGTTTCACCTCAACTAAACCAGTGTTCTGTGAGAGTGCTGATGGTGTACTTTCCAAGAGGCTGTGATTTTAAATACTTTGTAAGCATTTGAGCTCTTACACTTCCACAAGACCACAGAGAAGACCTGCCCAAAATGGACAGTGGTGTCCATAGGGAAGTTGTTGCAGACTATTAATGCCAGGATATTGTCTGCCATGTGGACAACTGAGAGATGGGATGTTTTCTTCATTGGTGATGTCTGAGACAACACTAAACATTTACTGCATTCACCTAGGACTTCTTTTTCTTATTATCACCTCTCTGGCATCATATTTGAAATATAATGCAGATGTTTTCCCACAACCAACTTCTTCTGAACTGCCACCCAACAGATTGGAAATAAAGGCACATGCAGGAATACAGCAGGGAAATCCCTGAACCTGAAATAGTGAAGTTTCTTTGCTTATTTGTTTTTTGAGAAAAACCCCTCAGAACTGTTTGAGATTGATTTTTTTTTTTCCTAATAAAATAATCTTTCATTTCTGCGGCCTCTCCATGTGCAGAATTATAGCTGGAATCTGTTCATGTCCTTTTCTTCTTGATGCCTGAGAGACATAACTGCACCAACAACATCTTCCTTTCAGGGCACTCTAATTATGGCAAACATAGACTCTGCTCTTTTTGACCCTGACTACTGGGAGACTCCTCACCAGTTCAACCCTGGTCATTTCTTGGACAAGGATGGAAATTTTGTGACCCGAGAGGCCTTCTTAGCCTTCTCAGCAGGTAGGTGCACTGAGAACTGAGCCCACTTGTGTGGGTTAGGTGAAGCTGTGTTATTTTGGCTGTGGAAAAGGCCAAAGGGGAGTATAATCCCAAAGTACAGAAGCACATGGTTTTCCCAGGCCAGAAAAATGACTGACCGCCAAAAAAAGTTGCTTGGTAAGTGTATAAACACTTGCTCTTAGATTTTTGTGAAAATGCAGAGAAAGTAAAAGGAGTAAGGTCCTAGAATTCTCAATCATTTGTGGACTTGAGTCCTTATGCTGTTGTCCCTGGTCATCCTCTGCATATGCCAGATTATGCTCTTACAGTGGCTGTTCTGTGGCAGGCTGCTGTTCTGGAGCTGATTTATTTTGTATAAATAATTCCATATTCGTGAGTGCAGGAAGATGAATAGAAGATCCAGAAAGTGGATCAAATACTTCCCAGCTGGCTATGTCTTTCCTGTGGAGCTTCTGGAGTCACTCTTTCACCAGTGTGGGAGTTTATAGAAGCTTAACCAAACAAAAGCTCTTGGGTATCATGCCAGGAGGGAATAGCCTCGTTGTCAGAGCCCTCAACAGAGATGTGAAAATGTCAGGCTCAGGTTTCTGGCCTAAATTGGGCAGAAGAGGAATTTGAACATTAGTTTCTCACATCCAAGTCAAATGAGCTAACCACTACATTTCAAAGTTTGTCACTGTCTGTCTCTAGGAATTATATCCTGCACAGAAATAATTAATAAATTGGGAAGAGGTTTTTCTGTAACAAGTTGTTTTCACTGAAAGCATTATGTGGGAAAATGTTTCATCAGATGTAGAATGTCTTCTGTATTCTGATTTTTCACTGTTATTTGTGAAGATAAGTCAACCTGTTCTAAGTGGAAGCTGTGAGGCAACCTAAAAATACTTTCTTGTTTTCCTTATTTGGAATCAAGAGACTGAGAGTCCATTCATAGAACTGGAGAGTCCTATAGATTCATGGCTAGGCTTTGCAAACGAAGATTTGGAAAGGGCTCTACCCACATTTGTTACAAGTGCACTGGTGGCTAAAAAGGCTGAAGAAAGAAACTTCTGAGAAGCAACCCTGGCATCTTTTTCTGTAATCCAAGCAGGTCCTGCAAAGATGGATTGCAGACATCTCAATTGTTTGCCCAGTTCAATCTGAGAGGAAAACGAATTCAGCAAAGCTCTTTGTTCCTTCATGAGGCTGAGCAATGCTCCTGTGAAAAGCTGGGAAGCAGGTGCTGGTTACAGACCTCGCTGGGGACTGACTTCTCTTTCCCTTCACCCTCTGCAGGCCACCGTGTTTGTCTGGGAGAGGTGCTGGCCAAGATGGAGCTTTTCATCATCTTCTGCAGGCTGTTGCAGACATTCAAGTTCACTGCACCAGAAGGAGTTAAGGAAGTCAACACAGACTTTATCTTTGGGAGCACCATGAAACCCCATCCATACAAGCTCTGTGCAGTTCCGCGCTAGGCTACAGGGTGTTAGAGATTTAAGAAAGAGGCATGGCCACAGGTTTGCTGATATTTGTGCTGCTTTTATGGCTTTCATTTTTACATCAAATTCAGTGTGAATCTGTCCTTGCTGTGTTATAGGGCTAAGAAGCCAGCCTTGAAAAATACTCTGCTTTTCCCCACTTCTGGAAAATGTCTCTACTTCTTTTTCTTTCCCTGCTGTGTTGCCAATGAAATAAACATAGACAATTTTCTAGTCTTACTAAAATTTGTCAGGAATCTTCCTGGAGGGCGAAGGAACGTTAAAGCCAGATGCTGAGGGGGCTTCCCACATGTTCTCAAATCCTGGTGTATGGGAATGCTGTTCCCAGAGGTGGTGGCTCTGGGCATTGCCAGAGCCCCTAGGTATGGTTGCATGGGAATAGGGAGTAGTGGAGGGGCATCTCAACTGGCTGTGAGGCAGCTGCTTTGTCTGTTTAGCTGAGAGTCATGGGGAGATGATTGCTTGAAACTGGAAGCAACAGAGGTACAACAGCACAGCCCTTCATTTGGGTGTGAGGCTCCTGACTTGGGCTGAAAGCAAAGGTAAACTCCTATTCCCTACTGGAGAATTGCAGGGGGGAACCCCACTGCTGGGGAAACACAGTGGGTGTAAGTGGTAATGGAGCAGTGAGCTGGCCTGAAAATCCCATGAAAGAGGGAGTCTCTCACACTGCGGGGTTTGTAATGACCATGATATACAAAAAACTGAGTTGGTCGTGTCTCTTTATGGATGCTGTGGGAAGATGGATAGGCTTAAACCTGGAGGGGATTCAGAATTTTATGGTAAAAAGCAGCTGCAGCTCCCTGGATGGACTGAAGCCAACGTGCTCCCCAGCACGGTGATAAACATCTACTCAGAGAAACAGAACAGAGTGTGGAACAACATGGAGACTGCGTGGTCCCCTCCATTCTAATCCCAGCCAAATGGGAGAGCATTGTGGTACTGAGACCATACAGTACCTGTCTGGTAAGGCAGAATCAAGATGTTCTGCTGATGAAGACAACAACCATGTGGAACCCCCTCCTCAGGTGCCACAGCACGACCAACCTGCCCCCCCCAGTTAGGTACACCAATCAGAAATAAAAGGTATTTATGACTAGAGCCATTCAAATTCCACCCAAACATAAAGAAAATAGAATAAAAGTAAGTTGGGGTAGGGGGAAAGTGGGATAAGACTTCCCCCAAAACTGCTGAGATCAGTTAACAGGCTGAGTCCCTCTTCTCCCCCACCAGAGGGGTGCCTGGGGTGAGAAATATACTCTGCATGCATTAAATGCTGCTTTTAGAACTAGAGCTTTTGTTTGTGCTTACCCCATAGCATATTAGTAGATTGCTTTGTATCAGAACTTGTGCTTACTTAATATATGTCAGTATATTGCTTTAAAACATATTTTTGAAGTAGACACTATCACTGACAACCTTTGAACCTTATTAATCTGTCACAATTTGTATTAATAAAAGGTGTTATTCTATAAACTGTTAAAGTGAGTCCTTGCAGTAGCTGGCAGTGGATAACACCAGTTGCAGGACCCGCTTAGGGGTCTTGGCTCTGTTGAGTTCCCCCTAACAAGGGATATCAGGTACCCTCTGATCTTGTGAATCTCTCAGTGAAGGGTCTCATTACGAGATGCTGACATCAGGATCTCCACTCTCCTGAGGGACCAACAAGCAAAAATCTAAACTCCCACCTTTCACGTGACAGATGCCCAAATGCACAGTTAAGGGGACAGCTTGCAGTCCTGTGGAGCAAAGCTTGGTACCTGCAAAAGAGGGGCACAAAAGTGGTGTTTTCCAAAAGCTGTGTGTGAATCAAAGTTTTTGGGAGTTCTGTGTGAGCACAGGGCAGCTGCACACAAACTGCTCCTTCTGACAGGAGCCTGTCAGCAGAGCTGCTGAGTTCGAGTGCACACTGGGACAAGAGCTGTGCAAGGTGCAGCTGGTAGGAGCAGTGCCCAAGCAGGGCTAGTGGCAGCAAGTGCCAGAAGCCACTCTCACTGTGAGGTTGGCTTTGTTACCCAGCAAGATTTAAAAATCAGGATCAGAGTGAGGACTGCTAGTAGGTGTAGCACATACACTGTTGCTTTATCAATTTCTTTCCTTGAGGAAAAGGCTTCACAACCGTTATTGCAATTATGCTTCAAGAATTGGTTGTCATTGCCCTGTTTATCCACCATGTCAGACTTTAATTTCCTTAATATAATATTATTGGTTTAAAAGATGTATTTCATTTTTGTGAAGGAGGACAGTATCCTAAGGGTTAGTACTCTTTTCTCAGGCTTCTGAGTAGGGGCCACTGGGTGTTTTTATCATGACTCCCATTGATCTGAAGCCTGCTGCTGCTGCTGCAGCTACTCATTGCTTGGCAGAAGAGATGTGTTAGCTCAGTTCACCAAGCAGATCAAGCTGATGTGGCTCTCCTGCTCTCTAATCCATTTCTAGCTCTGTGTGGTGCTGCACTGTGTGGTGTTGATGTAGACTCTGTCAGGAGTGGAGGGTGGGTTGCATGAAGCAACTGGGTAACTGGTGTCTGCTGTGTTGACACCCAAGTCTCAGGCGTCTCAGAGTATAGGACAAATGAGAGACTGAATAGGAGGAAAGGTTTAGGAATAGACAAATGGGATCCACATTGCTTTAAATCTTTTTTCACCTGAAGTATCTTAAGAAAGACCCCAGTGGAGATATAAGTCCCTTTACACATTTTTAGAAAGGACTTGTATCTCCATTGTGAATTTTTTCCAAGACCCCCATGTTTTCCCTCTTCAAGAGTCAGGCTTTGTTTACGTACTTCTGCTACCTCATTTCACAGAATCATTTAGGTTGGAAGAGACCTCTGAGATCATTGAGTGCAACCTTTGAATGAACAAAACCATGTCAACTAGACCATGGCAATAAGTGCCACATCCAGTCATTTCTTGAACACCTGCAGGGATGCTGACTCCACCGCTTCTCTGGGTAGCCCATTCCAATGCCTCACAACCATTTCCACGAAGAAATTCTTCTTGATGTCCTACCTGAACCAGCTCTGGCACAGCTTGAGGCTATGTCCTCCTGTCCCATCTTTCGTTGTCTGAGAGAAGAAGCTGACACCCACCTGGCTACAACTTCCTTTCAGGCAGTTGTAGAGAGTGATAAGTTCTCCCCTGAGCCTCGTTTTCTCCAGGCTAAACACCCCCAGCTCCCTCAGCCACTCCTCATATGATTTCTCTCTAGCTGTTGATATCTATCCCTATCAGACAGTATCTAAAAAAAGATGTGCTTTCCTATCATCACCCCTCAGGGTGGGGCAGCAGGCAGGTGAGGCAGGGAACATGTCCTGAAACCCTTTTATTAACGTGGGAGGGTGAGCTCCCTCTCTTAGTAGCTGCCTCCAGTACTCGCCTGGCCATGAGCTTTGTGAGTGGGAGGTGGGGATTATTCCTGAAACTGAATTTGGGGCATAGAGTGTAAGTAATGGGGTGCAGACGAGCTGCCATGAGGCTAGTAGGGCACAGGCCATGGCATGTTTCAGTTCCAAAGCCTAAGTAGAGGGAAAATGGGTCTTCCTCTGAGAGCTGAAAGGGACAAAGAGAAGCGAACAGGCCAGGAGCTCTCCTGGGGAAAGGGAAAGCAGGAGGATTCACTGGTTACGAGGAATACCTTTTTGTTCTGCTGAGCTCCAACCCCTGCCTCCCCATGGATTCAATTCTCATGGAAGGTGAGAACTGAATTCATCTTATCTTACCAGGCTTCCCTCTTCCTGGTCCTCCAGCACCATCTTGTATGAAGAGGAAAGCAATTTGTATTCCCTTTAATGTCTCTTCCAAAGACTTGGCAAAGCTGTTCGGCAGCTGCCTTTCTAAATGCAAGCAATTCACATCTAGGCTGCGAGGTACAATCACCAGAATGTGGCTAATTTGTGTGGAAAAATCAGAGTAAGTCTGGAGAGCCAGGGGAGATGCAGAGTAGCCAGCCAGGTCTGTTCAGGGGCCAGATGGGACTGCAAGTGCACAGGGCAGGCAAGCCTTGGGGGCTGTGAGTGTCCTCTCAAGGAGACTTTGGAAAATACTGAATTCAGAGTTGGGAGCAGTTTGAGATATAGAAAGCACAACTCTGGTGAAGGAACTACAAGTCATACAAGTGGTCTCTGAAGTAGATAATTCAGTTCCTCAGTTTGATCCCAGCTCTCAGTTCAATTGCTGGCCAGCAATACTGGGCAAATGTTATCTCTCTGCCTCGCTTCTGGGGTAAATCAACTTGCTTCACACCTCACAACTTTTGGTTTTAGCTGTGCCAGCTCCGTAAGTTTGGTATGTGAGCAGCAAGACCACCTAGGTGACTTCCCAGAATGCCACATGCTCCTGTCTAAGTCAGATGAGCCAAGTCTAAGCTAGTGCTGTTCCTGCGCAAGCGCCAAAGCTGTATTGTCTGAAATGCCCCACTTTGCAGAGCTGGATTTGCTCAGGTGCATGAGAGTGCTTGTGAAAGAAGCTCACAGAGGCAGCTGTGCATCATCTTTACTCCTGCTGCAAGCAATTCAGTGGGATTAGCAGAGAGGCAGCTGGAGGAGGAGGAAGAAATTATGCTTTCTGCTTCGTCATGAAGACCATGCAGCCCCACTTACCTGTGCAGCTGAACAGGGAGTCTGTGGACACCTGGGTGTTATGCCATTATAACCATCAAACTCCTGTTACTCAATGATTAATTTGAGTCATTTACGTTTTATGTGCCCCAGGCATAAAATTAAAAGGTTTGGCCAAAGACCTTACAATACAAACCATGAGGAAAACCAAAATATAAAGGAGTAGCAGAGAACATCAGAATCAAACAATAATATGGGGCAAGTGAAGGAGCAGTGCATGTGGTTGGTGCACATGATGGTTACTGATCAGCCTGAACTTTCATTAACCCCACCATCCTTGGGTGTGAAAACTCTTGGGAAATTTTTTTTATTTCTCTGTTCTTGCAAGAGTTTTTTTATGAAACTAGAATTGTGGGCAAAGATTTTTGTCACAGCAGCTGTCATGGCACAAGGAGGTAAACAATAAACCTACATTTTGTATCCCTTGAAGAAACAACGATTGACAGATTTATAGCTGCAATATGAAGGAGTGATGTCATATACGCTTAAAAACAAGAACAATTAATTCTCTGGGGTGGAGAATTAAAGTGATAAAGAGGGAAAGATGGAGAGGTACAGAAATTTCAACATCTTTTTCTCTTTTTAGGGAGGTACCAGCAAAGCAAGATAAAGTGGGTCTATCCTCTGTCTACAGAGCAGCTGTCCAGAGACAACGTTGCCGTGTAAATCAGGAGGGAAATGGTAACAGTGAGTGGGGTGCTGGTATTTTTTGTGGTGTCTCTGCTGATTATACAGTTCCTGAAACTGCAATGGATGCGAAGACGACTTCCCCCTGGACCAACTCCATACCCCTTCTTTGGAAACCTGTTGCAGATGAACTTCAAAATTCATCATGAGAACCTTAAAAAAGTATGTATTTTCTGGCAATTAATTAATAGACTCATAAGCTGATTGAAAAGAAAATGTGTTTAACATAGTCTTATTTTGAATGCTAAGGAGGGATTTATTCTAAATTACATAAATGTGAAAATAGGTGGAGATGATTAAAATATTTATTTCTTGGTATGAAAATTTGCACTTAAAATGAAACAAATGATTAAAACCTTATGTGCTTACAAACAAAACCATACTGATGATAATAGTCCTGCCTTACACATAGGAAAAAGACACATTTTACAACAGAGTCTTTAATTCTGTGTAGCCTTTTGTATCTCTGTTGTTGCACTGGCAATTCTAAGTATTCCATGAAATTGCTACTGAGGGCATATATGTTTTCAGTATAGAAAGGATGAGGTTTTTTATACTTATTCAACAGATTTTTTGAAAGATCTTAGAATCAATTTTTTTCTGGCATACAGTTTGGTCAGATTTTCACAAGAGACTTCAGGCTTCTGAGCATGACTGAGCTTTTAAGTGACTGAACTAATTCACTGTGTGCCTATACTCAAGCCCTTTTTTAAGTCCAGTTGTAATGCCTAGCATTTCTAAAGTTTGTACCATGTTGCCATACATATATATTAAATATTTAACATTTATATGTATAAGTAATATCACCTCACTTTCCCTCTTTGTTTTCAACCTTCCTTTTCCCTGGTTCTTCCATATCCTGCCAGTTCTTTGCTCTTGAGCTGCATATTTCAAGCCAAAGTAGTATTATTCTACAGCATAAAATAATAGGCAGTGCCTGTCTGCTGCCTCTTCTTCTGTGTCTGACCCCCCAAACCTGAAGAATAGTATTGCTCATCCCAAGATTTCAAAAGACATGAATTAGTCCTTACAAAAATGAAATTAAACACAAATGTGCAAGCATGTGCATATGCATTTTTACTCAGTGTGCACACCTGTTCCCTCTTGTTTGCTCCCAAGTAGCAAAATTTTGTACTCCTTTAGTCCTGAATTTCTTGGGATGTTTTGGCAATACCCCACTCTTCCCAGGCCATTCTGCTCCACAGACTTGCTACTTTTCTAGTTCCTGATTCAGCAGCCAGGGCAAAGACTGTCTTGCCCACTTCCAGTGATTTCTGCATGCACAGCATTTGAAGACAAGGCTATCACAGCTGAGCTAGAAAGGAGAGGGTGATTCCTGCATCAGTCACCTTCTTGGCTGCTTTTGCTAGTCTTGATACACAAAGGGGAATCTGTAGATGGTTCATGTCAAACTCATGAGCTAATGCTTTCTTGTAATAAATAGTGAAGATGTAAGAGACCATCTACAATGAGTTTGAATTGTAAGACGTGATAAATAGCATTTGCAGACTTTGGCAACGTTGGCTAACATTTTAGAAACATCTTCATCTTTAGTAAGTGAGACTTTAGATAGAAACCTGACTTCAAACTACATAATATGTAAAAAGAGATTGCTCTCTTCTCAAAGTCAGTCACCCTTGGGGCACCTGCCAAGGGAAAGGATCTGGTTTATTTCTTTTGATTTAAATGTACTGGTTCTTACCCATGTTGTTCTGATGCTGCTTTGTTCTACAGATGGCCAAAATTTATGGTAATATCTTCACCTTATGGGTTCCAAATGGTCCTGTAGTTGTCCTACAAGGGTTTCAGGCAGTGAAGGAAGGTCTGACTGTTCATGCTGAAGATGTTGCTGGAAGGCCCACAGGACGTCTCTTTCACTATATGTCACATGGAAATGGTAATTATTATTCTCAGAAATTCTTTTCATGTGTTTGTTCCGACCCTAGTTTTGGAAATTGATTTAGAGCCTCAATGTCCTTAATTTATAATTGGGAAAAAAGTTTATTATTTTCATGAGTTTTTTGAAACAGTTCTATTTCTGATTCCTGCATTATTGTTGGAACAATAATGGCACCACAGAAGTAATGTGAGAGTTTCTATACAGGAAATAGATGGCTAAACTGCAAGAAGAAAGGAAAGAGGAATGCTGGTAAAAGTTTGAAATAATTAGAATAAAAGAGCAGCTCCTTGGATGTATCAACTGTATCAATTCATTAATTTATAAGGTATTGACAGCATTAATTCATTATGATCCTAGGTGTTATGTTCTCTAATGGCCATCTCTGGAAGCAGCAGAGGCGTTTTGGAATGGCAACAATGAGGAAAATGGGAGTAGGGAAGAAAACGCAGGAGTATCGGCTACAAGAGGAGGCCTGTCATTTGGTGGAATATTTACAGAAAACCAATGGTATGTGACTTGGTGGGCAGGTCAGTCTGTGCAGCGGGAGATTTTGCTGAAGGATGGGTTACCATTAGCTTTTCAAACTATTTGATTACAAAAATGGATTTAAAGTGTATATGCAGAGCTGAGTCTCAAAGGTCTGTATCATGTGACCTGCATGAGGCACTTCCTTTCAGGAGTGTGAAACCCCACAGTGTGAGCTTAGAACTGGAATCTCCTATCTGGTTGTATATACCGGTGTATATATAATATACCAGTATGTATATACTGGTCCCTATCTGTTAGTGCTGTTACTTCTGAGTCAGCTTTACATTACTCATGGCAACAGCATCAGGGTAAGAGCAAACAGTAACAAAATCAGTGTCACAACACCCCATACTCCTGTACAAAAAAGAAAAAAACCCCATAAAATATGAAAGGCTTTGATCAAGGCTGCACAACCCTGTTCTCTGCTCTGGTAAGTGCAGTGGAAAAAGCTCAGCTCACATGGCTTGTGATGAAGCTCCTCAGTAAGAGAGGGAGTTTGTTCAGGTTGTGCTGCTGAATAACAGGGTGAGTCCATAGGTAGTAGGCTCAAATATTCTATCATTATATGAGCGAAGAATAGGAGGTGATTCTCAATTCATCTATGTATTTAATATCTCATCTGACAATTTTGGTACCCTGGTTATTGCCAAACATGAGATCTACTGATACCAAGGCTCGGTGGAATCTGGGCATTTTTGTAATTATTACTACTAATTCCATTCCCACCAGCAGTTTTGCTTTTTTTTAACCATCAGTGTGTTTTAGGTGTCTGAAGTTACTTTTTGGCTTGGGCTTTTTACCAAAAAATCGGGATTTGCCATCCAGTGAACTAACTAATGTCAGAAATGTTTACAAAATGTTATCAGTTCTCCTGTCAGTGGGTAAAGCAGGAACAGTTCAGCGTTGATAGTGAATGCGGTTCATTGTGTTTACAGGAAAACCTCTGGACCCCACTATGCCTGTAGTTCATGCTGTGGCAAATGTGATTTGTTCTGTGATTTTCGGACATCGCTTCTCCAGAGATGATGAAAATTTCCATCGCTTGATTGAATCCATTGATACCATAACAGCATTTGGGAACAGCATCACTTTTTTTGTGAGGAAAATTAGTTTTGTTTGTTTGTTTATTTGATTGATTTCTATAGATAGACAATGAAAAAGGCAACTTGATTGTTACTTCTATAACAAAAATAAATACTAGTGCACCTGGAATTGCTGAAGTATACGTCAGAACAGTACTTCCAGATGCCTAGTTCAAAACTTGCTTATGTTTCATCATAGGACAGACATTTCCTGTGTCTGGGGGACAGAGATGGAAGCACAAAGGTTTGTTACATGTCTGGGAGACGTACAAAGGACTTTCTTGCATAAGCACTACCACTACAACTGTGGTGTTTGAAACAATCCCTGAAACTCAGTAGTAAAATATCTGAAAAGCTCAGAAAAAGACTAATATTGATTTCTGTCTGGCAAAGTGGCTTTCTTCATTCTGGTATGATATGGCTGTCAAAAAATGTCAAGAGTAATATGGGTCTTTACTACTTCCTTCATTACTGCTAACTAACTTCATAGAAACTGAAGTAGAGCAACTGTTTTGTGCAAAGGTAACATGTAATGAAATTGCTTAATGGTAGTTTTCCCCTATAGCTTTTGGCAGCAACACCTGTCCCATCTCTGCATGTCCTTACAAGAATTCAGTGGTTTGGTCCACTGGAGAGAAAAATTCTCTCTTGCTTCTGTGTGTGCAGCTGTGACTGCAGCTGCCAAAGCAGTGGCACAGATGGCCTCAAACAGGGGTAGTTTTATCATGAACAGTGTTTGAATGGAAACCACAGTACTGTGTATAGTCAAAAAGTCAATTTACCCATGTATGAGGCAGCTGCTTCTGCAGAACTTGCTGGAACTCATCTGGCTTTTTCACAGTCTTGCATGATTTCCACCATCTCTGACTAACTGGAAACTGCTGTAGTCAAGGTCCTAGAGAATCCGAGGACTAATTCAATACTTTTGGTAAATAAGCTAAAATAAAACTACTTAAGATTTTTTATCCCAGGAGATGCAGGTTGAATCATTCCTAAACTACCTTCTAGCCAGGGTAGACACAGGTTCAGCTATTTCCAAGCTTCTCTCAGTAGGTATTTTTATAAACTGTTCTTAAAACATCTTAATTGTGTATCAACAGCCAACAAAAACATTCTAGTCCCGCATTTCATTCTATCCTGCTCTCCACAGTGTTTTCACAGGGATGTACAATCCTTTAATGATGGGCTGTACTAATCTGTTTTCCTGGTAAGTGGACAGATAGTGTCAAACAAAATTATGCAGTAGGATGAAGAAGAAATACAAGCCAGGAATCTGAATAGGCTTGTGGGGAGATAAATCTTTGTCATGCAATTGCCATTTAAATAGATGAGCCCAGAAGTTATGGCCTAATGCATAATTTAAGCTGCAGTAATTCTGTAACTGGAGGGACATGATGCAATCTTTAAAAGGGGAAAACAGAAAGTGAAATGAAATAGAGGAATAGAATTCACCTAGGAAGTGTTTTATTTCTTCTCTACTGAGATGTGGTTTTGTAATGGTATAAGGACAAGAGTGTGAATATGTTTAGAACAATGAATAAACAGAAGGGAATCCCCCCCCAGTATTTCTACATCATTTAGTTGTTTTGCATATCACAGGGGTGTGATACATTTGCTTCTCATCTATGAGAAGGTGAATCTGAGTAAAATCTCAATGCATTCAGTATTCTGCCATAAGAAAATAGACCCGGGTTTGGATAGTTCTATTTTCAGTCAGCAGATGTGTCAAGGAAGTCAACCTGGATCTGGGTTTTTTTAGTGATGAAATAGAAATTATATGTGTGTTGGATAAAGTGAGAACAGGGACATGTTTCATAGGAGGTCCTTGGTACTAAAGTTGAGCCTAGCAAAGAATTGGGGTACAGAGGAATTTAATTTATTCTTTGTACATAACATTTGTATAATCTTATAGTATACATACATGTAATACATATAATTTTATAGTAAAAAACTGAGAGAAATTCTGCTCAAGAGAAAAATGGGATTTAGAAAGGCTTTAATGACACATGGGATAGGCACCATCTTTTCAGTCTAATGGGGAAGATTTAGTCATCAGTCTTTCATTTGTTTTTATCACTACCCAGAAGCCTGTATAGGATTCAGATTTAGTTTGCTAAATACCACATATTTATAGGTAATACCACATATCTAAAATATCTATTTTATAGGTATATGAACTGTTTCCCTGGCTTACAAGTCATTTCCTAGGACCATATAAAGAGACTAAGTCCAAATTAGATTTTGTGAAAGCTCTATTAGCAAAGGAACTTGAAAGCCACAAAGAAAAAAGAAAACTGGATGAAAATCGAGATTTCATCGATTACTATTTGGCTGAGATAGATAAAGTGAGTATCTCTGAACTCCTCTCACACTTCACTAACAACAAGCGATTTTAAGTGTTCCTTTGTTTATAATGATATCTAATATAAATATAGAAGTATACAATTTCTCCATAGTAAACCTTATACATAGATGAATGAAAAAACCTGACAGTAAATGATAGCAGCAAGAGGAAGAAGTAATAAAGTAAGTTAATTTTCAGGTAGATTATCTATAAGTGCAATAGCAACAGATCTGCATATGGCTAAGTTACAACTAGAAATGACAGTTATGATGAGATTTGCAGCAGCAGTAGAAAGTATGTATGTCATGGCTGAAGAACAATATGTGTATATGGATAAGACAAATTGACAAGTGTATTGGAGAATATTAGAAGATGGTTTCCTTTTATTCAGAAGATTTTATTTTCTAGCCCTTTTGTGGCTTTGTAGTTTATGTGGGTTTGTTTCTTTGTTTGTTTTGTTTGCTTGGGTTTTTTGTGTGTGCTTGTTTTTTTTCTTTTGTGGGGGAAGGAAAGTGAGGGCTTTTTGGGTAGTATCAGTAAATACTCCTGTGAGGTGGTTTAGTTCTTTTTTTGTGTGCCATAACTTTCTTTTCAATTCATATCTGCAGACTAAAGGAGATGCTGAATCTACTTACGATGAAGAAAATTTGATCCAGACTATTTTTGACCTCTTTATAGCAGGTACAGAAACTACAGCCACCACTTTACGTTGGGCATTGCTCTTTATGGTGATTTATCCTGACATTCAAGGTAAGCACATCCAAAGAGGTCTCCAACTCTTTAGCAATTACACAAGTTCAAATAGTAGCAGTGCCTCTTCAAAGAATAGTAGAGGAGCTAATTATTAGAGTATAAATCAGGTGAACTGAATGTATCTGTTTCTTGATGTATCCTTTCTAATATACAGGCCAGTTATTTCAGGTTTTGTTTTCAAGGGATCTACACAGAATGCAAGATGTGATTAATTTAATTAGATGAAGGAGTTTAGTCTCAGACAAGATAAACTGCTCCATTGCCTCTCCACAGAAAAGAATGATTAGACTTCCACTAAGGACAAGGTGGAGCCTTCAGGTCATCCTTTTAAATCCATGACTGCTATTCTTTGATTTGCTCCTCGCTTCTTGCAGCAGAAATAACTAAAATACAGTGGGATGTTTCTAATATATGTGGTTATTCCATCAATCTTAGAACTTCAAACACAGATATCTATGTATAAACACATGTAAAAAAATATTGGGTTGAGTGTCTTGAAAATGTGTGCTTTTAATAATGATATTAACAGAAGAAAGATACAGGTTGGCAGAGTAAAATGAGTGAAAAAGTAGAGTCAGAGTGTATGAGATAGAAAGGATTAGAAGGTATATAAATCAATTCAACAGCCTAATATTTGAGAGTTTAAGCTTGGTACCAGGCACAGCAGGAGCCTGGCAAATAGAAAATAGTGGAAGTGTAAAGGAGAAAGGATCTCCGATTTTTGTTACAAAACACTGCTCCAAAAGACCTAAAATTTGAGACTGGATTGCACGTACTGAATTTTCACATGGTCTCTCACCCTCTCAGGATATATTAAAACATTCTTAAGTTTCCTTGGGTGATTCTAATTGCAATTATAAAGGCTGTAGTATTAATAGAAAATTAATCAGAAATTGCCAATTCAGCTCATAAGTTAAAAAAAAAGAAGTTCTTGAGAAAAAGTAATTTAATTCATTAATTACATTAATTAAATTAATTAATTAATTGTGTGAGTGCTTCCGAAGGCAAGTAATTACAGAATAGCAGTTAGGCCACCTGTAGATGACAAGCAAAAATCTGTGTGCTTCTAAGTGAAGAATAATTCTTGATCAATTACTAAACTTCTCTCCTAATACACAGTTAATATTTTTTTCCAGTTGACTCCCTGCTTGTAAAAATAAATACTAATAAAAATATTTTTATAAATTACCTTAAAGCAGTAAATGTAACAGGAACCTACATCTTCTTATAGAATTACTTAATCTGGTATTGCTATTTTTAAAGTATTATTTGGGTATGCAACCTATAAACAACCCTAATGTCAAATTTTACTCAGGTCGTCTGTATGGGAAGTTGAAGGCATTCTTTTTTATAAAATATCTTTTTCATCTTGTTGGATGCTATTATGACTGTAAAGAGCAATAAGAAAAATTATGAATGCAGACTTTATAAATTGTTTGTTGTATATTTAAAGCTGAATATTCCTCCTTAGAGAAAGTTCAGAAGGAGCTGGATGCTGTTCTTGGTTGTTCCCATGCATTTTGCTATGAGGACAGAAAGAAGTTGCCCTATACAAACGCTGTAGTTCACGAGATCCAGCGATACAGTAATATAATCTTAATTGCACTTCCCAGACTGAGTCTGAAGGACACGGAGCTGCTGGGATATCATGTGCCAAAGGTACAAATGTGCTGCAGATTTGAATATCTTTGATTTTGGTCCATCAGATGATTTCAGACAGGCTTTTGAGGGTTTTTCTGATTAGGGACATGAACTCTTGTATCCTTTGTGTTCTAGCAGTGCCCCTAAGCTCTGATTGTCTCTGTTGGTGGCCTTTCACAAGGAAAGGTGCTCTTTGTCCTAAATATTAGTAGATTCTAAGGTGGTAATTTCTGTTGACACCACTGTTCCTCTTTTTTCAGAACACCATAATTCTTGCAAATATAGACTCTGTTCTGTCTGATCCTGGAAAATGGGAGACACCTGATCAGTTCAACCCAGGCCACTTTCTGGATAAAGATGGAAACTTTGTAAACAGAGAAGCGTTCTTACCATTCGCAATAGGTATGTGCACTGAACAGGGATTTATTTACTCCTTGTGATAACAGCTCAAGATCCATTCATTCCCCAAAATAACTAGGAAGGGACCCACGAAAGGGCGTGTACACACATTCCACTGCCCTAAAGATCTCCAAGAAGGGAGAGGTCCAATTGTACGTGGAAAAGACGGGAGTGGAAGGAATGACACATGGAAAAGTTTTTCTTCGGAGACAGATCCAATTCTTCTTGGAGAAGAGATCCAATTATCAAAGTAATGGCAGGAAAATCCATGGTGCTAGGAAGACTGTAAGTGTAAACTATATCACCCTGGTGATCATTTCTATAATGTTTTCCTGCCTGCTGTAAATGTAGATCAAAACTTTCTGTGGAAACAAAAGCAGCCTTTCAGTTCTGAACCATTAAATGACAAAGTTAAGACAAAAGGACAAGATCTGCAGAAAACAAGCAAATGAGCAGATTAGAGAGGGAGGTATGGTAGAAATCCATTGGCTGATTGCCTTTTCTGTCTCTTCACAGGGCAGCGTGTGTGCATGGGGGAGCTCTTGGCAAGGATGGAGCTCTTTACTGTCTTTTCCACCCTGCTACAGGCATTCATGTTCACCCTTCCAGAAGGAGTGAAGGAAGTCAACACCAAGTTTGTTTTTGGGAGCACGATGAAGCCACCTCCCTACCAGATCTGTGCCATTCCTCGGTAGGAAATGGTAGATGCAGGGAAGAGTTATTCTGTAAGATTACTTCTGTATGTGAATTCCTTTTTCCATGTCTTCAGATTTTTCTTTCCTCTTCATTTAGTTAATCGCTACCCTCAAAAATGTTTTTCTGATGGTTGCATCCTGAGGATTACAATTACAAAGAGTTCATATTTTGTTCTTTCTTTCTGTTTGGAAAATCTTGTTAAATTTCTCCTGATGTGTAACAAATAAAAACATTAAGGGAAGAATTAGAATTGGTGCTTATTTATTACCAGATGGAAAGAGGATTTACAGGGAAAGAATCTGAAGCACGGACTATAAATTGAAAGATCTGGGCATTTTTTCTCATAAGCTGCAGAGGCATTTGTGGAGATAGGCTCAGAGGTTTTCCAGTCTGTCTCAGGATATTAGTGTGTGCAGGAGATATAGGAAGCTCTTGGAGGAAGCTTTCTAGAGAGACATAATATTACCTGAGATAACACTGCCTCAGAATGATATTGTTTGCTGTTGAGCAAGCTTGTTGTATACAAGTCTATCCTTGACACCTGGCAGGACAGTTCAGAGTTTCAACCACTAAAACAGGTGAATTCCATCCCTTCAGATGAAAATAGAAGAGCAGCTTCATCAGCCAGTTCTGGAGAGTTTTCTTAACACAGGTAAGGAGTAAGATTGGAAGACAAATGACAACAGTGAGCAGTCACAGTGTTGATAGTTTGTCCTTTTTGACGACCCCACTGGTTGCCAGCAACATGAGAATGTCTTCTTCATGACAGGTCATCTACTGGTGGTGATTGCTCCAGATCCTCCAATAATTTATTCAGCTTCATTATTTTTTCAGTTCTTTAATGAATTCCTTATCACAGTTAGCTGCTTTTACATCAGTAAGCATAAATTAGCATATCATGACCAAGAGAAGATTTGACACTACTGAAGAATTCTTGAAGCCCTTTATAAGCCCGGTGACTAAGGACTTGGCAAAAGTGGATGTTTAAGATCTGGCGAATTTGCTTACTGGCAGATAACAAGGAAATTTTTTTTATGGCATTGAGATACGTTTTTCTTGTATGAGGTAAAAATTGGATACTGTCTGCCAACACAGGAAGGATTATTCTTATACCCTGATTAGTTCACAGTGCCATCTCCAGGACTGACATCATTATCACAGCTGTATTTGTTTCAGGTACCTCTGCCTACCTTGTGTTTTAAAGCACCCCAGGCTAACAGGCAGGGATGTGTGAGATCACTAATCTGCATACAGGATGAAACCTGGGTTGCCAGTTTCTTCCCCTCCAGGCTTACCTTTATGGGATGGTTCAACCCATGTCCAGCATGTCCTGACAGGCTGGTGATTGTTATGAAGTCCCCTCATGGTCAAACTGCCAACATCCCCCTGGCAGTAGCTCTGCACTGGTAAGAGGTGACTCATTTGTATCCAACTGGACAGCAGGAGGAGAGGCAGCAGTTTGCCTTGAGCAAATTAAAAATCATTAATCCTGAAGAATAGCTGAAGAAATGCTGCTGGTGGTTGCATTTAGTAATTATGTAGAAAAGGGAGCCTAGACAATCTCGTAAATACATTTTCCATCAAATAAAGTAAGATGAATCCCAGATTCATCTGTAGTCTATACCAATCCACAGTCATCTCTCTTTTCCAGTGTGAGAGAACCATATTCCAGGCTAGCTCCAGCTGAACACTGGTTAAAGTGTCTATTGAGCTCAAAACTAAGTAGGGTTTGAAGCTATTGAATGTCATCCTGGAGAAATATGTGGGAAAAATTAAGTGGACCTCAATGTTTCAGAGTTTCACATTTGAAACTCTGGCAAAAAAAAGATAGCCCTGGAGAAGTGGGAGATCTAAGGTGGTTATTGGAATCTTTGTTGTCTGCCATAGAAATATAATGTTAAAAAATAAATATATTCTGTTTAAGCTCTCAATTGTTACCTGGTGGAAAGAAGGATGGGAATTTATTGTGATTTCTTTGGAAGAGAGTTGTGGTACTGGGTAAAAATGAGATACAGAGAAAGTCCATCTGAGTACAAAGAGAAAACTGGTCTCTGCCCAGCATGCAGGAGGAAGGCAGAAGGGTGATGGGGTGATGTGATGCCACTGGTGCCTCACACTGTGGTGGGGAAGCTGTCTTAGGAGCCACCAGGCAGAGAGAAGGCTGTAGCTGCTACCTTGAGTGGGTATCAGGGAGGCAACCAAGTTCTCACAGGCAAATGTGGCAAAAAGACCTGTGAAAAAACACCTGGACAGGTGTCTGGAGCCAAGCTGAGGGGAAGGCAGGCTGCTGGCTCCCTGGGGAATGGTCTCTGCAGCCCTTTGAAGGGAAAGGCTGCTCTGCTGACAGAGCAATTTCTCACAATGGCCACTTCACATGGGATGGAGGAGGGCTGGGTCTTAGGGTCCTTTCTCACACTCACTCCCTTCTCCAGCACAGTGGTGACTACAAGTGCCTGTCTGCTTTCTATTCAGCTCCATTTCCTGCCCTTGTATTTTTTCTTGGCTGTTCCTGCCCCTGTGGTGTGCCCCAGCTTTAGACATGGAGGGAGGACAGGACTGCTGCCAGGACAGCGGTCAGAGCATGAGAGGAGACACAGATCCCCTGATCAGAGGGATGCTTTAGCAGAAACGATGCCAAAGGCACAAGGAAGAGCTTTGGGCTGGGGTTAAGAGTATGATAAAGGATGTGACAAGGGGCTAACAAGGGGCTGGAGGGTGTTTGGGTACCTGGACTTGTGAGAAATGACTGATAATGTGAAAACTGGAGGCTGCAAGACTAAAAAAAATACACAGAGGTCCTGCTGTGAGGCTGCAGCCTTGGAGGGGTGAAGGCCCCAGGTTGTAACTTCTTTCTTCACATCCCAGTAGAGAAATCACTGGACAAATGACTTTTCCTGATGACAAATCATTTAGATGGAAAATCTTTGAATATCTAAAAGGACAGGGAGTGTACCACATTGATCCTAAATAAAAAATTCTGATAAATCAGTAAATTTGAAGTAGATTTTGTAAAATTACACTGGATACAGAGCAGGTAAAACTTACCAAAATTTCTTTTCAAAAAGGCTATTTTTTCCCTGTTGAGGGAGAGAGATAAATTAGAAATGATTGCCTTGAAAAACAAGTTTTTCAATATACGCAAACAAAGTTTTTGTGGAAACCTAGAAACATCCCTTTCTTGGTTAATACACATTAATCAGTTATGCATTAGTGGTAATGAGGTGCCATGGTTGGAAAATAATTGAATTGGAGGTCTGTAAACTGCAGACTGGCAAACTCCAGGCTGTTCTTTCTGGATAAGGGTCTTCAATGTCCCAGAGCCAAAAATCCTGGAAATAGTTTCTGTCCCAAAGACAGGGCAGTTGCAAGAAGCAAGCTAGTGCACAAGTCATTATGGCAGGTTTTTCAGAATATCAGTGAAAACATGTCTCTTTTACAAGTGTTTTGCTTTCAGGGGATGGGCATTTTTGACAGGGAGGCACTGATCCATTAACATTTCAGTCTAGATCTGTAAAGGGACTGTAATGGTCATTGCTATGTGGTGCCTAGAGTCCTTGTGTGGTTTTCATGGTCTGATTTCAGGCATGTGAACTCCCCTGGTGCTGGATTTATGGGTCCTGTGTGTGTTGAGGTGTGGCAAAGAGTCTTGGCTACAGACTCTGTTCTCAAGTTACGCATGTCATGACTGGTTCTTGTTGGGGCCCTTAGTTCTGTTGTAGCTCAAGGTCCCTAGTAGGTTTTTCCCATGTTTGTTTTTTTTTTTTTTAAATCTGTTTCATACTAGATGTATTTTCTATATGATTATTTGTTATTTGTCTCATAAACTTTCTGATGAGTTCTCAAAATATCCTTTAGGGTATCCATCTTTTGTCAAGACTGAAAGGGGAACTTCAGAAACAGACAAAACCCTCAGTGAGGTTACCTATTGCAAATATGTTAGAAAAAAAAAGTGACTTCATACATTAAACCAGTTATGTTTTCAATTACATTCAAAAGCATAACAAATTGTATTAAGCAATAGATAGTTGTCTATGTATCTTAAGATAAATGTGGGCTTTTAACTTCTGTTGGTCTTGCCATTACTAGATAGAACATGTATACGGAATATATATAAAACAATTTAAAAAGTCCAAGATTTAATGTCCACTTACATTTGCACGCTTGATTTGTACGTATGACTATTGCTTTTCTAAAAGCATTTGTGGAGTGTTTGTAGGAGCACATACCATCCAAAATTGTTTCAGAAAAATTAGGTGGAGAATTTACGTGTATTTACATTGCCTGGAAAGTCTTTGCCCTAGTCTTTGAAGACACTGTTCCTACAAATCCTGTGATCCATATTTGATAAATATAATCTGGATGAGAAGAGGGAGAGAGGTGTGCATCTATTAAATATGCTTAAGCACGAGAATGTAATAAGTGGGACAAAAAGGGAGTGGTTGATAACAATGAGGGAGGGTTAGAGGCGGGGAAGAGTTATTATATGAAATTTAAGCTCTTATGAAAAAACTGGTTGAGCAACCAGCCTTAATAGCTTCAATAGACTATTTTGAATAAAGACAAGCTGGTAAAAGCAGACGGTAAAATGTTGACAATAAGTCAAGTTCTTATAGCTGTGGTTGTATTTCTTCTAATTACACAGTTTTTAAAGTTGCAGCAAGTACGGAGATGGCTTCCTCCTGGACCAATTCCTCTCCCAATTTTTGGGACCTTCATACAGCTGAACTTTCAGTTTAATCGTGATCTCCTCATGAAGGTACTTTTTTTCAGATATTCCTAATTGTTTAAAAGTGTTTGTCATTTCTTATGTTGTTTGCTATGTGAAAACATCCTCTCCTGAAACTACGTTGCTGGCACAGTGTAACTGTTAACTGGTCACTGTGATATCACACCCGGTTTGATTCAGAACTGCTGGTTTGGTTGCCAAAATAAGAAAAAGTTATTGCAGTGTGAAGTAGTTTGCCAAGTTAAGAAAACTGGTATTGGAATTTCTGAATATGTGAAGATCATTTTGATGCTTAAACTGATCCCCTTTTAATACTGAGATGGACAAATTCATGTGAAATTTGATATAATTTAGGATGAAATAGTTAGGGAAAAAATACTATCAAAAAAATTACATTTATGGCCTGGATTTGTACCTTTCTGAGCACTGGCACTCTCTAGCTTGAGCAGTAAATGGAACTTACATGCACTTTGTGTGTATGTGCTCACTTATATTGAAAATGGGTGGGAGGAAAGAAGAAAATAACTGGTACAGTCTCTACAAACTATTTACTCCTCTGGCATTTCTGTGTTCTTTTTTGCTATTTTACTTGTACAAATGATAGAAACCCTCTTGAAATAAATTAATGAATCAATGAAAATACCCTTTTTCACATGAATTTTTGAGAACTGAGCCTTGGCTTATATACAGTAATAAAAGATACATTTTGTTTCTTGACATAGACCTATGGCTCTGAAAAGTGGGAATACTCAGTTGTTTCCAACAGTGAATGCTGGAGAAGATATATATGCTTTCTCACAGATAATTATAATCCTGTGGGAAAGATGGAGAACATCACTCCACTTTAGGGCTGGTCTTGTAATCAGTGCAAAAACAGGTTCATCCTCTGTTTGTTTGCAATATGTGGGATTTTATCTGTGCTTTTTATCTGGCTTCTCTCCCATCTCTAGCTGGCAAAAATTCATGGCAACATATTCACCTTATGGTTTGGATGGGCCCCAGTGGTTGTACTGAATGGATTTCAAGCAGTGAAGGATGGTATGACCACGCACCCTGAAGATGTTTCTGGGAGGCTGGTGTCTCCTTTCTTCAGAGCAATGGCCAAAGGAAAAGGTGAGAATTTCTTTCCATAAATACTGCACAGAAGCATCATCTTTATAAATTGCAGCTCTTTTGTAGCTTGTAACCACTTTCAGAGGTACCACAGTAAACAGGATTTGTCTACAAGGAATGACTGCCAGGTGAACTGCAAGGTAGGGAGGGTTGAAATGGCTTTTGGACAGTAGCAGGAGGAAAATACAAGCAAAAGAAAAAAGATTCGTAATGTCTTGTGTGAAGTACTCACTGAAGCAGAGGTGATGCGATGAGGCAGTGGTAAGTTGTGCCACAGAGAAGTGGAAGAAAACCAGGAAACAGCCCACTTCCTTGTCCTGGACTTACTGCCTCCCACTATTACATTTTCAATTGAAGAGTGAGATTGATAGTGGGATCTTCTTCCCGTTCCCTTCCTTCCTTTTGTGAACGTTTTCTTACTCCCACAGTAACACCCAGAGGCTCAGTGCGCTTCTATTTCAACCTTGCTGTAGGTTTCATGCCACCAACCACACTGGAAATTCCCAAAGCCTATCACAAAGCCTAAGCACTGAATTTTCCTACCCTGTGGACAGGAACTTTCATCCCTGCCTGTGAACAGTCAGAGTTCTTTCCCCCTTTCCCTTCACAAGAACCATTAACCTGATTCAGGTGAGCTTCAGGCACAGCAGAGTGTGAGACGAGCACTACAAAGAGCATCTAGAGAAGCAGCTGTCAGACTTCCTGAGAAAGCTGGTTGTCTTGGATCAAGCTTAATCCTGCCAGTCATCTTATTATCCAGTTGAGTTTGTCCTTTTCAGCCCTGTCAACATACTTACGTGCCAGAGTTCTTTGTGCCTTTGTGTTCTTAGGCAATGCAATAGTTTAATTATATTCCATGGCCTAGTATATCCTGTACTGTAGTCCTTGTCTATAATTAATATTAGCATGATAAAGAGCTCTTCCTTTAATGGATGTAGGGATTATGTTGGCAACTGGTCACACCTGGAAGCAGCAGAGAAGGTTTGCACTCAGGACTCTACGCAACCTTGGCCTGGGGAAAAGAGGTCTGGAGCATCGAGTTCAAGAGGAAGCCCACTACCTGGTAGACTTCTTTGCAAGTATGAAAGGTATCCCTGCAGTAAATATCAATACATTTCTGCCATTAGTCTGATGTCCTTAGCGTATGAACTTCTCTGAAATTAAGGGCTACTTTTGTTCCACAAGAGAATGTGCAGAATCTTTCAGTGTCTTTGTGGAACAGACTGAAAATGCAAAGACCCCACTCCTGTGTTTTCACACAGACTATTATTGTCCAAAGTTATTTACACAACTACTACAGCTGGGAAGAAAAACTGGAGCTTATTTATTATTTATATCATAGAACACCCTAAGGAGAAAGTGATCTCTGAAGATGGACTGGTCCAACCCCTTCTCAAAGAAGGGTCAATCTGAGCAGGTTTCTTAGGGCTGAGTTGTAAATATCTGCAAGAATGGAGACTTCATCACCTCTCTGGATAACCAGTTCTGCTGTTCAATCAGTTCTACAGTAAAAAAGGTTCTTACGTTTAAGCAGAATTTAATGCATTTTTGCCTATTGCATCACTTGATACCACTGAGAAAAATCTGGCCCCATGTTCTTTATTCCCCTCCACCAGGTATTTCTACATATTTAGATACCTCCATAAGCCTTCTCTTCTCCAAACTAAACAGTCTCTCTCAGCCTCTCTTATGTCAGATGCTTCAAACCCTTAATTGTCCTTGTGGCCCTTTGCTCAACCTGTTGTAGTATGTTGACGTCTCTCGTACTGAGGAGCCCAAAACTGGACCCAGCCCTCCAAATAGGTCTCACCAGTGCTGATCAGAGGGGAAGGACCACCTCCCTTGGCCTGCCAGCAATTTATTTCCTAGTGCAGCCCAGGATGATGTTGGCCTCTGCCTCAAGGGCACATTGCTGGCTCATATATGGTGCTGGTGCACAAACTTATGGAGGCACTGCCAATGCTGATGAATTAAATCTTGTCTGTAATGCTGTTTGCACACTCCGTGTAGCAGTGCCTAGAATCTTGTCTTCAATACAAGATTCTACCCTTCTCAACCCAGTTAGGATCATGTGAGTTGGATTTCCCAATACTGATCGTTGTGCAAAGGCACAATAAATCAGGACATGCTATGGCTAGCATTACATCAGTTAAAAGCAATTAAATCTAGCCCAATCCTATGGTTTAAGAACTAGGAGAGATTGAAATGTGGCCATATATGCAGGAGAAAAAAAGCACAAAACAGTAAGTTGCTAATCAGAATCATGCCTTGGGTGTTGGACAGTTGCATTGATACATACATAAATACAGTTGTTTATAGAAATTTATTCCAGAGTCACAAAATAGGGATTTGAGATTAGGTTTTCAAATAATTGCTTTAAAATTAGTTATTGTATCACTGCCACGATTAGTTGAAAGGAGTTTACAACATTTTATTTATTTGTTCATCTCTAGCAAGGTCAGACAAAACATAGTGGCCTATATGTCCTTGCTGGATAAGGCTATGTCCCTTCTTGCAGTTCTCCCTTCAGGTTGCCTTCATCCACAGTGTTCTCAGTCATTCCCACGCTTAAGACATATTTTGAATTTGCCGGGCAGCAAATTTGCATTGAATGTTTTTTCCTTATCTCTAAATTTACTCTATCATATTATGCAATATTTTACATATCTGGCATTTCTTTAGAGTGCCACACATTCCTGGGATTATGGGATTGCACCATGGTTGTGAAGAATCAGTTTGATACTATAATTTTGTAAGAAAATTGCTGCTTCTCCGTGAAATGCAATGCTCTCTTCTATGGGTAACCTATAACATTCTCTGATTTCACTAAAGCAGGATACATTAACAGTGACATTTATTATTATGATTGCAGGGAAAGCTCTGGATCCTTCTTTCTCTCTTGTTCATTCTGTCTCAAATGTAATTTGTGCTGTCGTGTTTGGACATCGTTTCTCCAGAGAGGATGAGACCTTTCATGAACTGATTAGAGCCACAGAGGAACTGTTCAAATTTGGGGGCAGCTTTATTCATCATGTAAGTGAAAAATCTGTTGTATTTCTCTAAATAAGACGGAGAGTGAGAAATGCAGATTCAAGAGGTGGCTGTTGGGCAAAAGTTTTCAAATGGGTGAGTGATGTCCTGTGCAGTTTTACTGGGCAGTGCACTCTGTCAAAATGTGATGGTAATGCTCCACATACCAGCCTCAGGCATTTTTGTTCATTGTCCTATATTTGAGCACTCTGGTAGCCTGCTTCTAACTCTTTGCAGCAAGGCATAGGCCCATGGACTGCTCCTGGGTCATGGTTTTTCAGCCTCTATGCACCAGATTCCTGCCTTGGACAATATGATTCTTAAATATTAAAAGTCAGGTCTAAAGGTGTGATTCACATGCCAAGTTTAGACACTGTTTTGTAGAGTCAACAGAGAGAAGAATGATTCAAATACAGAAGTGTTTTGCCCGTGGCTACTTATCACCAGTTCCTCTTTAAGACTTGGACTTGAAGACTTCCCAGAGAAATTCTACTCCTTCAGTCTGAGTGAGGAGTAGCTCCAGACACAGGCAGCAGATGACAGGAAATGCTAAGCCAACAAATAGAACTCTAAGCTTGGCAGTCAAACAATCTGGGAGTCAAGGACTCATCTGACACTAGAAGCCTCCTTTGCACAGAAGTGCATTCAAAGTTTCCTGGGAGTTCTGGTTCTGTCCCACTACCAAAGTTGTCCCATACATCTTATGCAGTAACTTCTTAATGTAAAACACAAAGGAATCCCTGTAATACAAATATTTCCCTCCACATCCCACAGAGCATTCTTGTCACTGGGTTATGGTCAGGTTCCCTTTTGCTTAGCCTAACTCTGCTCCTGTAAGTTGTGTGTAGTGGTGGCGAGACCTGCTTTTAGGATAGAGAACATACCTCCTTTTCTTGTCTCCTTTCTACCCTGGCTTTGCTTAGTCCAGTGAATCAGATACTTTTCAAGGAAACAAGAACAGCTATTCAAATTGTTCTGGAGCTATGGCCACAATCTTCCCACTTCCCAGATGCAAAGAGTACTCAGTATTGTGTAAAAAATGGTATTGCTGCATCCACATCCCAATTTCTTGATTGGATCCCATGTTGTCAGGCACTAAGCAGGAGAACACTGTGGATTGGGCTTCTCCAGATATGGAGGAGGAGTTTTTGCAGGACCAGTAGCCAGGAAGGTGGATTGGAGAAAGTACACTGCAGATACAAGAACAATGTATACAAATTATTCAAGCATAAATAGAGGCTGAAAATCAGAACGAACTTTCTAGCTATCAGAATAAGTAGAAAGCAGCTATTTCTTAGGCTAGATTTTCTCCAATGGTAAGAGAGAAGGAAAAAATTAATCTGGTTGTGTCAGCTAATGCCTTCTTCCTTTCTAGAGGGGAGCACTCAAATTTGTCAGGTAGCTGTTCCTTAGATTTTCTGGATTTCAGATATTTGAAATTTTATTGAGGACCCTTGAGAGGCCAATTGGTAGAGAGTACTTTAGGGATTACCCAGCCTGTATAGCAGCTGCCGGCAGCCAGCCCTTGCTTTGGGTTTATCAACTCCTTTGGCACATCCTGGAGAGGGCAGTTGGCAGGTTTTGCTTTTCCGTTCCCGGTATTCTCCACTGGAGGGCAGGATGTCACTTTTAAAATGCCTGAATGCAGTTCATAGGAATTGAAGACGGGACTTGAATAACTGAATAGATGAACACAGTTCATCCTAGTTATAGTAATTCTAATTTAGCTTGTGATTGAGCTGAAAGCCTGTGGAACTCTGAATCTTACCATCAAAACAGCTAGAAACTAAATAGTGTACTGTTTTACAACTTGAAAGCATAAGCACAGTCTTTGACAGGATATTTTACTAATGAGGTCCAAACCCTGTGCTAATATGAACATTACCATCTCTCTGTAGCAGGCCTTTCTAGTGCATTTTCTGCAGTGTCTCTTGTGTGTCACTCCCACAGCTGTACGAAATCTTCCCCTGGTTGATGTGTCACCTCCCTGGGCCCCATAAGAAGGCCTTGGCTTGCTATGATGTCCTGAGCTCCTTTACACGGAGAGAGATCAGAATGCACATGGAGCGTGGGATACCAGATGAACTGCAGGATTTCATTGACTTTTACCTGGATCACATTGAAAAAGTAAGTTTTTTCTGTCAGGCTGCAGGCACCCATCCTGCATCTCCTGTCGCAGCAGAAAGGGAGCTGCTGTCCTGGATACTGCCCACCTTGTGTACACTGTGAGCAGCTCTGCTGCTGTGCTCAGTCACTACAGATGTGCAGCCAGGGGAGAAATCCCTCCCATCTATTGTCTGTTAGCTATTTCTGTCAGCCTACTCTTCAGTCTTGTAGCTTGTGTCTTATGAATACTTAATAGTGCCAGATTTTTTATTATTCTGGGGAACAAAAGCAACCATCTTGTGAACTCCAAGCATACTGCAACTGTGAAATTGTCATTATCATCCAAGCTAGTACTTCAAATCAGTCAAATCAGATCTCCTTGCTATGATAATTTTTTTCTATATAATAACCAATAGCATCAGTTTGTATTTCTAACTGGTAATTCTTTATTAATTAATTACCACATCAGCTGCTATATTTTTATGGTCAGGGTGGATGTCTGCCCAACTGGCTTCTAGTTCCTGGGATCCCCTTATTTTAATTTTTTTTTTTATACCGGTGCATTCACACATCTGGCTTTCCAAAGCGTTTAACAGCTTCTAAAGCATTTCACTGCTGTTCTAAGATTTATGAGTCTTGAAAATCAGTGGACCAGAAATTTTTTCAGTGAGCTCTTCTGGGATCTGTCGGATGGAAATCATCCAAGTTTGTTTATTAAAAAAATTGAACTGTCTGTAATAGATGCACAGGAGCAATAAAAAAAGATTAGATGATATTACAGCCGGGGAAAACATCCTTCCCACTTTTCAATTGCTCCATTGGCAAGAGAAAGGTTCAAGACCCCTGAGCATAACCTCCCTAAATTTAGACAATGAATTCCCCCAAACCATAATGATGTTCTTTTATAGTTTCAGTGTATACATACATGTCCTCACACTTCTAACTGAAAACTGTAAAACCCCGGAGCAGCTGTATGTGAGTCATTGTGCCTTTGTAGTGAAGAAGAAACCTGAATACCACAGGTTAAGAACTTTACACAGCCCAGGGTTCGTTACCTTGTCACTGCATTGCTTGCTAGAAAAAATAAGTGGTGGGCTGTGACTTGAGGCATGAAGAATGACATGCTAGTAGACATCTTTAGAGGAAGATTTACTTATGAAACCTTCTAAATGGACCACTATTTGCACATTTAAGCCAATAATCCCTTTCTGCAAAGAACATGCAATTTAGCTTCATGATTAAAAGGGCAGTAAAGATGGCTTGTCTCTGTGAAATATTAGCTTTTTGTATTGATAGTCATCCTTGCTGTCTAACATTCCTTATCAGTCTCTGTACTGTCCTATATGCAGAACACACTGCAGCTTGGGACCAGTTATAAAATCATATTTAACCCTATTTGGATTTTTCTAACTTTCATGTGTAATCCTCTATTTTATCTTATCATTTGCAGTCCAAAGATGAACCCAGGTCTACATACAATGAAGACAACATGGTTTATTCTATAAATGACCTTTTCCTGGGTGGATCAGAGACAACAAGCACTACTTTGAACTGGGGTCTGCTCTATATGGTGGCATATCCAGACATCCAAGGTGAGTAATAAGCACATCACAAATATCTTTCATACAATAGAGCAGCCAAGTCATAACATTTTCATGGATCAGAGATTATTCCTAGATACTGATATATGCCTAGTGGTACATGTACCTTTTTGTACTGGTAGATCTCTGCTAGGCAGCATCAGTAGATGCAGGGAATCTGTACAAAAGCTCTTAGAGCAGCCACAAGAATAAGGCAGTTCCCACAGTTAACCACTTGAGAATTATGCACCTGTATAGGAGACTGTGGCTGATTGAGGTGTAGGGATCTGTGGGGAAATTAAGATTGTGGTAGAGATAAGAGGACTGGAGTCACTTTTTGGGAAGTCAGTAGTTTGCACATGTGTTCCTTAAAGGAACAGTGGCCACTGCTGCAGCCACTGGTGAGGGGTGCTCATGGTGCTTCAAGAAATTGAGTTGGGTTCTGTCTTAGTCCTAAACACGACTGATGGTTGAAAATAATTAACCTGAAACTAATGTGTGATGATAGGAGTGTCACTGTTTGGAAACTTACTTCAATTGTGCTTTGTATTGCTGATTATCAGTAAGAGGGACTACAGGGGGTCCTGCCCCTCTTGGTGCTCTGTACATCACAGAAGAAATACAGATAATTGCCTAAAGGTCAATTGCCAGCCTTGACTTTGCTTTTCCCCATCAGTCTGTTTCCAATCCCAAGGTACCAGGGTGTCTGTCTAACCTGTGATTTAATTAACTCTGTGACGTGTTTGAGTCTCTTATAACAGAAATTATTCCAGTCAGGAGAGGAAACTGATGGCTCCTCTATTACATATATTTGTATTTAAGAAGCTTGTTTTTAAGTCTGTTTTTTAAATAACCATCAATCACTTTCATATAGCACTGAATGAAAAGGAAAGGAAGAAGGATGTCTTATGCTGGATAACAGAAATCTCATTGTTACATCACAGAACA
Source organism: Chiroxiphia lanceolata (assembly GCF_009829145.1). NCBI lineage: Eukaryota > Metazoa > Chordata > Aves > Passeriformes > Pipridae > Chiroxiphia > Chiroxiphia lanceolata. Next base: position 9,496,467 of record NC_045646.1, read on the forward strand.
TGTGCAAATACCCAGAGGAGAACAGGATTTTAAATGGAAGAAAGACATGAAGATAAGAAAAAATTGCTCATCTTGTAGCTGTCAGACAAGAAAGTCTGCTTAATCTCATGTTATCATGTTTTGTTATCACCTGTGTAATTAAGGTTATGAAAGCACTGACTCACCTGTGTAATTTTATTTAGTTAAATATAATACCTTGCACATATGTGGGAAAGCAGGGTGGGTGCAGAGTGATCCTTCCTGGGCTTCTTTTTGAACCCATTCATACTGTTGCATGTATTGAGACCCAATGACAATGTTGTGCAGTTCCACTCTGTAACATACGGAAAATTTTTGCCGTTTGCCTCACCACTAAATCAGGCTCTCCTTGTTCTCTCAACAACCCAGAGATGTATGTATATATTACACAGTGACTGATCACTTCAAACTACACTGGATCCTGAAGTAGTCATGCTTGCTTATGCAAGATAGTTCTTCATAGAAGGAAGTTTACTTAAAAATCTTTCTGGATTTACATTTTAAATTCTGTAAGGTGCTTAAATCTCAGTTGTCAGAGCCTACCTAGCACAGTTGTGTGAAGGACTGCTGGCAGTCACAGAGCAGGCTTGATGTGATGCAGAATGGACTTCCCTACATCTTTCTGCTTCTTCAACCACCCTGGAAAAAAGATAGGATCATTTATTAAAAATCTAAGGTGTTTTTTTTAGGTGATGTGTCCTGCCTCTCTTGAAGTTTATAAAACAAAGTTTTGTTTTTGTTAATGCTCCCAAGACTCCTGTGCAATAAGTGATTTAAAATATGCTATTTTTGATCAAAAAGCAAGTGCCAAGGAGTAGACACATTTCTTTCTTGGTATTTGGACATTGTTCTAATTGGCATTGTTTCACTTAGCAGACATTCTACATAGGAACCATTTGCTTTTAACAGAATATTAAATAGAATTAGTGAAAATACTTGATATGTTTTTCCACCTGAAACATTGAATATTTCTCCACAGAAAAAGTTCAGAAGGAGTTGGATGCTGTTCTAGGTCCTTCCAAGTTAATCTGCTATGAGGATCGGAGAGAACTGCCCTACACAAACGCTGTGGTTCATGAGATCCAACGCTTCAGCAACATTATCTCAGTTGGCATGCCCAGGGTGTGTGTGAGGAACACAACGTTGCTTGGCTTTCCCCTCAAAAAGGTACAGACGCAGTTTCTAAGTTGCTACACACCTTTATTGCATCAGTAGAGCAAGGTGTGGATTAAAATCTGTTTGTGCCAGGAGCTTCTCCTCAGTAGCAGGGGGACTGGATACCTCTGGGTCCCATTGAATGGGAACAAAGACAAGAACTCATCTGTCAGGCTGAGCGATGCAGCTCTTGGGGAGAGGGTGATTAGTAATGAGAGGTGCCCCTGGATGGAAAAGGATATTTTAGCCAAGTGTTTCTACAAACCAATGAAGACAAAACATTTGTGATTGATACTGAAGGAAACTATAGTGGGTTTGTGCTGATAAGGCATTGGAAAGATTTCTGACTGAATTTTTGTGTGCAGAAAGCCTATAAAAGATCTGGGGAAAAGCATGACAGCTTGCAACTAGCTTTTGTCAAAGAGACTAAATCACAGACACTCCTAACACTGGAAGTGAAAACGGATTTAGTATAAATAAAGTTGTTAGTTCCTATTGACGTGGTCACTTCCACTGTCTGGCTCGGACCAACATTCTGAAGCAAAAATATTTAGAGTTCCTCACAGTCCTTACTGGGGAACTGAGTCTATCAGCACAAAACACTGAACTCCGAGAGGGAATGAACATTGGTCTCATTAGCTGGCTCTGGCTGCTGGGTGAGGACTCACAGCCAGAACTGAGTGTTTTTCTCCTTTCAGGGCACCATAGTTCTTCCAAATATTGCTTCGTCCTTGTATGACCCAGAGCAGTGGGAAACACCTCGACAGTTCAACCCTGGTCACTTCTTAGATAAGGATGGAAACTTTGTGAGCCAAGAAGCCTTTTTACCATTCTCAATAGGTAAATGGACTGACAGCACAAGCATTAACAGTTTGGATTGGGAGTGTAGAATGAAGATGTCTATTACAAACCTATTGGTTTTCTATTTTAAACCTTTTTGTGGAAAACAATGCTTAAATCAACCTTATTACTTTCAGCAACTTTTGTTCTACTGAACAAATAATAACATGGAAAAACAGAGGTGTCCTGACAAATGTATATATCTAACTCACCTTATTTTTAGAAGGAAATTCTCTGCTAATGATCATGTCTATTGATTTGGGGCATACATTTCACACCAGACATACATTTTGGAAAGTACTTGCAAGCAGCCCTTCTGATTCTTTATGCATACAGCACTGGAGCATGACATCTCTCAGGAAAAGGAGGTCCTTATTCTTCATTTATATGATGGAATGAATTCCTTTCAAGTTGTCAGTCAAATTAAGATGAGGTTTTTGAGGTAATTGAAGGGATACTTGGAGCAAAAGGGCCACACAGTTATCTGTAGCTGCAGATAAGACTGGTCAAAGGAAGAATTACACTAAACTTTGTGTCATTGATTGCATTAAGTCCTAAAGAAATTCTCAGTTAGGCACAAATACCCTAGCTTTGTGTGAGAATGAATACTATTGCTGTTGAGGTCAGGGTAATTTACTCACTGTCCTCCCCTCTTCCCTCTACAGGGCACCGTGTGTGTTTGGGGGAGCACCTAGCGAGGACCGAGCTCTTTATTTTCTTTGCCAACCTGCTGCGGGCTTTCACCTTCCAGCTCCCTGAGGGAGTGGCAGAGATCAACACAGAGCCCATTCTGGGGGGTACCCTGCAGCCCCACCCCTACAGGGTTTGTGCCATTCCACGCTAGGCTGGACGTGTGCAATGTCCATGAAAGATCTTTGTTGCCTTTGTGAATGTATGTCTTGAGACCACATAACGCTTTTTGTCTTGGATTTGAATTTCTACTCCAAAAGCCACCTTTTGTCTACAGCAGAAAATTTTGTTCAGATCCTGTTACCTCTCTTGAAGGTGATCCTTTTATTTTGCCAAAGTTAATTTGATCTGTAAGGCATCGTCATTCTCAGCCATAAAGGAATCTTGCAGTTGCCATCTGGCCTGGCAGATATAACTCTGGTACACTGGTGAGCAAATGACAAAATTGACCAGCAGACTTCAAAATTAATTCATTATCTCCGAGTTATCCTGTTTCAAAAAGCAAGGAAGTTTGGGAAAACAAACCTGGAAGATTCTGCCTCTTGATGTTACTGTCATCAATTGTAACATTTCAGTCAACTTTTTGTTGATGGTCACTAATAAAAGATGCAGGAAAATATGTCTTAAGGCATCTTTAAACCCAGCAGAGGAAACTGAGTCCAGCAGAGAAAAGTTGCAGGCTGAAACTTGGTGGAGAGTGAAGACACAGAGAGAGGATTTATTTTAGGTCACATACTTCTAACATTTTAAAATTCTTCTTAGTTTTGGAAAGTTCTTTCTAACAGAGCAACTCTTTACTCCCATGCATGACTCCTATTAGGGTCAGCACTAGCAGGTTGATCCAGCAGGTGCAAGGAGCTCCCCCAAGGGGCAATTTGGGCAAAGAGTCTGTTGTAGTTAGAGTCAATGGTAAATTGAAAAATATTCACAGAAAATACCAGAGAGACTTTTAAAACGCCTCAGCAGTTCAGCAGTATTCCTGAAGCCACAAAGGTTTGCCATATGCACAAAATGCCTGTCAAATGCAATGGAAGAGTCTATAATAGCCAAAAAGGAAAAAATTGTTTCCCGTGGTGAATATTTATATTGTCTGGAAAAGACTTGCAAAGTGTGAGTGAACTTGTACTTCATTAATATTCCTATTTCTGTGAGAGAGGACAGGACAGCTCAAGATGATCATCTATTAAATCAGTTATCAGTGGATGTTGTCCTCTGTGTGATTGAGATTAGTTTTGGCAGTTCACCATGAATCACAAATTTAGACCAGTGCCATTATTTCTAATTCAATAGCTGATGGAACACAGCATCAAAATAGTAACCACTTGATATTTAGCTGTTATTAAATTAAATGGCAGGATAGCAGTAGTGAAATATGGAAGATCACATCCTGACATTTTCTTTGACAGAAAACTATGCCCTGTTAAAAACTGATGTCCAAGTCTGTGTGGATTTGCATGTGTGCATGGGTAGATAAGGCAAAGCAGAAACTGCTGTGATCTGGGCATGTTGGAGCTGTCATTGCTTCTTAAAAATGAAGCTGAAAACATCAGTACCATTACAAGCACTAACATCACTGCTGTGTGATGCTGCAACTCCTGACAGCCACATGGTTCCCCAACATCCTTCCAAAAGGGAAGATCATAAATTGGCCTGGACAGAAGTGTGCCCAGGATTGCCCATACACAGCCAGAACAGGATGAGTTCCCTGAACCCATGGGAATGGCACAACTCAAAACAAGGAGCACAGATGTCCAGGAGATGATTGCCCGGCACACGAGACATGACAGCAGGACGTCAGCGGGAGGATCCCAGCAACAAGATGGGAGAGCTGTGCTTTTCAGGGCCTTTGCATTTCTGTTCTTGCCTGACCTATTTTAAAAGTGAGTCACTTTAACTCATCTTCTAATGAAGTCTGGTCTTTTTGAGCTTTTAAAAGCCTTTTAAAGCACAGCTGACGTTGCCACAGAAGGCCAATGAAGCTGAGAGTAGCTCTGAGAGAAGCCCAGCTGCCACTCATGAGGTCTGTGATAATGCTCTCAGCCTCGGCTGTGTGGTGTCTCCTCCAATCAGGCTGCTGATCTGTGTCACTCCAGGGGTGCTGATCTTTAAGGGCTGTCTTGGAGACCACCCCTGATATCCTTGATTCCTCTCTCTTCTTTTCTTTATTACTTCTGTGTTACTTCTTATGTCTTCCTCAGGCTCCATTTTCTGAAGTGGCACCATGCAACTGTTTGACCACAGAGTGGAAGATCTGGCTATAAAGGAAAATACAGAAAATATAGAGAGACAAAGTTGAAGATTTTGGGTTCATGTAGCTCTTGGAGAGGCTCAGAGCCTATGAATTTGTGATGTTCATCTGACACCCTTTTCACTGAAAGTTTATACACAAAGCAAATGTAAGTAGTAAAGAAAAAAATTCTGTATTTCAAGGAGTATAATGAGAAAAAAGGAAACTGATGGTTTCTTAAAACTGCAGTAAATCAGGAAGGCTCTCTGGCAGATGGGCAATTTAATGCCTTTTTCGACTTTGGTTGTCAATGAAAATGGCAACAGTGATCCAAAGACCAATACATTCAACACCACTGATGTTCATGGAAGATTTCTGTCTACATTAGGAAGAATAGGTTAGAAAATAGCTAGATGAACGTGATGTTTTCAAATTGGTTGGGCTGATTCATCCCAGGGCACTTAGGGGAACACTATCAACCTCAGAGCTATTGGCAGTTATCTATGAGAAGCTGTGGAGGAGGGGAAAAGGTCAAACATTTCCTTGTCTTCAGATGGTAAGAGAAGCTGCGGTGTTATAAATCAGTCAGTCTAATTGCACTTCTCAGAATATCCTGGAAAATAATCAAATTGTAAGCATTGGGAGGAAACCAGAAAGAGTCAGTGCTCACCCAATAATGTCAAAGTTGCTTAGTTTTGTTTGAGGACATAGTTAGAGGTCTGTTCTCAGGAGAGAGGCTGTTAATATAATTTGCTGCTGTTTAATGTGATTTTGACACTATCTCGGGAACCCTATGGAAATGTGGGGTGTCTGAAGCTTTGTAAAACTTCATGGAAAACTCAGGAAATGCATAAGAATGTCAAACTGGAAAGATACACAGAATGGGATTTTGTCCTGCATCTATTCAATAGTTAATCAAGGACCTTTATAGTTAGTGAAAACACCAGACTTGGGTAAGGTCTAATTTCTTGATGCCATCAGATCCCAAACTGATGCCTGCAGCAAGGTGAGAAACAGGTATTCCTAAACTCATCATAGTTCACTGAAACTTACAAGGAGGACCGTTTTATTTTGATTTATTACCTTTGTGAAAGTGTGAAGGCTGTCATAACATGGATACTTCTTCTTAGCAGTTTTAATGTCAGATAGCTGGGGAGGGGAGGGTGACCCTGTTCCAGTGTCTCTTATTATTCCTTCCTTCCTTCCTTCACGGAGTCACAGTTTTCTCTGGGGAGTTTCTCTGGGATTTTTTTCTTGATCACTATGGTTCCCACGCAGTAGAAAAATACATTTTAGTTTTACAGTGACTCAAAATGCCTCTAAAAGCCATAGAATTCAAACTGAAGTTTATCGTCCTGAGCTAAACCATTTTCTTTAGATTTTCTGGAATAAAAGATACAGTGGGGAAACCAGAAAGTTCTCATTAAGAATTTCTGAGAGAGGTTATTTGAAACTATATTTGTCCATTGAGATAATTGACCTAAAAAAATCCCAATGAACTGGATTAATTTGAAGTAATATTTCAGATGTCTTTGGCATATCTTTTGCTTAGCGAAAAGATTATGAACTTGTCCTAATATCTGCAAAGAAATCTCAGCTGGTGGTATTTTTAGCTAACACTCCAGAAACTATTTATTTGCTGTCCTGCAGTGTGAGATTCTAATGTTAAAGGAATAACAATAACAAAATTGCAGCTCTTTCCCTGAACAGTTTATGAGATACAGCAGATGAGACAAGAGACGAGCTAATAATGTGAATATATTCTGGGGTCAGCTGGTGATATGATGATATTCTACAAGGACTGCATTTTAAGGAGCATTACGGAGAAAATGAGAAAAAAAATTGGAGTGTTTTGTATGATGTTCTTTTTGAAATAACTTTTTTGAACACTATTTAAATGTTTATTTCAGTAGTGCAGTCACGTGAGCATAGACTCTGTCTTGTAAATTCAGCTTGGACTGACAGCTGCAAGCTATAGATGACTAGTTTCTCTATCAGACAGTCAGCTTCCCTTAACCTACTTGTGGGTAGTTTTAGGCAAGGACGAATATCACAGCCACTACTCACTCCTAGTATTGAGGGTATCAGTAGCTTCAGCACTCACGGACATAAACGAGCATCCTAGTGAAATGCAACCATTATGGGATCTGCAGGGAGAGGTACACGGGTTTTCAGACTTGCCACTCTCTGACACTCTTGCGTCATTGTCCTGAGTCCTGGCAGAACTGGGCACAGCTCTGCAAGAGATCGCAGTTCAGAGATGTAGCCTTGATGCGTGTGTTGAGTCTGATGCTGCAGCTGAAGAAAACTGTCTGTGCTTAAGCAGAACATCAGGAGCTGCTAGGAACAGTGCTGGCTAATTCTGCATAGATCAGGCATGGATTCTACAGCACAAAATTTTCCCGCGTTAATATTTCAGCAGCTCACCCTCCGAGGCACCAGGCAGAGGGCAGCAAAGGCCTTTAAAGGGCTGCGCTGTCACTCAGGGCTCTGAAACAAACCTCTGTCACCAGGGTACGCTGGACCTCATCACACCTTCATTCACCGACAGCATGAGACTGGTTGAAGACGAAATTCAAATGCTACAATACAATGTCCTCAATAGATTTCTTGGACCTTTTGGTAAACACGGTGTCTGCACGGTTTCTTGATTATAAGGTACATGGATGTTATTCACTGTGACCATGTTCTTCTGCCCTCTGATCAAGATGAAAGGTTTCTAATTTTCTCTGTACTTACAGTCTCTCCCACATCGGGGAATGCAGTGCACTGAGGAAGCTCCCAAAGAAATGACTGTGCATCTTGCATTAACTTCCATTTTATCTAGGTGAGATGGCATTTGACAAGGGCCAGATGTTGGAAAAACAAAGTAATTATACAATTTGAAATGTGGGAATCACATCCATGAGGCTTAGAAGCAGAACATTTATTCCATTTGCCTCTCTCCTTTCCTTTCTGTTAAGTACTGCTAAGATAAAAGAGAAAACTTTGCTATAATTAAAAAAAACTCAAAACAACCAACTCCAAAACAACACCAAAATCCTCCCAAAAAACAAAACCCAAAACAAAACAGGAAATCTTGAATAGAATAATTCTGGCTATTTTTCATCAGTCTTAGTTTGTTGTTGGTTTTTATCCAGATTTGCAGGTAAGCTCCTGCAGTAGGGGAGACATTTAGGATTAAAATTGCCTTTTATCTTTATGATGTGTTTGACTGGATGCTTAACACAGAGCTGACCACAGTGATTCTCCTTGAACAGTGCTGACCTCCAATCAAAGAAAGCCCCGCAATTCATCAATCTGAGTAGTACAAAATGTCTCAACAGATCAGGCTGAAGCATTTAATGAAAAAAGACAGAGGACTTACCTTTCCATCCTCCCCTTTCCAGAAGTTCTGTGGAACACTGTCTCCTTTAGTGGGTTACACTACAGTGCAGGTGTTTGGGACACGATTTTCATGTAAGTTTAGGACACAAGGAGTGTAATCTGTTGTTATTGCTCAAACTTTTCTCATGTGTCTCTGTCTGCAGCAACCTGTGTCACTCCCCATTGACACCTGTTTGATTGCACATTATGTGCATGTAGTGGCCTTTTTAGGCTTTAGGAAATTCTGTATTTGTCTGTTCATGGTCATGTTAGTTTCTTTGTAGACTTGCATTATGAGGCATGCTAAAATGTCATTGTTGTTTGATCTCAGGCTGTGTTAGTTACAGGACCCCCACAGGCAGGATGGACATTGCTAATGGCAGAGGTTACTCTCAGTTTCTCTCCATCATTATCACCCAGTGGGCATATTCAGACTTATCCCATCACCAAAATTTGCACAGAAACAAATCCTGCATGACTAATGTATCCATATAATTTCCTGTGGCAGCTCCATTGTATTGTCTGAACGTTGTGCAAAAGAGAACAACTTCACAGCTCCAGGAACCCTGATTTTCCTAACAGGGAAACAGTCCTCGTGGCCTCTATGCCAACTTTGACAAATAGCCTTGTGTACTTCAGTCCGGAGTCTTTCAGCAGGTTTAGCATATGTTCGCATTTGTGTATCAAAATATTAAAATAAGATAAAATTAAATATTTGTATTCAAAGCACAACTGCATTGGCTGCACGCTGTGAGTACATCATACTTCTCCAGACCTGAGTTTTGCTGTCTGAAGACAGACATCCATTCAGTGAAGAGATAATTGGAAATGGGCTGCACCCGCAGGGTGGGGACTCTGACTTGCCCAGCAGTGCACAGGCATTCAGGGTGAGAAGCCAGCTCTCAGAAGTGGTTTTCCGCTGACCCAGTCAGAAGATTTTCCTCCTATTTTCTATCTTTTCATGACGGCATCAGAATTCAGCATCAGAGAGGTGAAGCCTGAGACAACAGACCTGAATTTGTTCACAGAGCAGAGGCTGTCAGACCAACTCCATGTTGATAATATGTCAGGTAATTAAAGACTTTGTGCACACTAAGGTCCGAAGTGAAATTTGCCATGGAAAAAACAAACTGTGTTCTTGGATATTGCTGTCTACTTTTCACTTAACTTGAAATTCAAGCTGACATGGAATTATTTGTTTAGTTTGAAATTGAAATATGCACATCCCTATATGTGGAACTGTTTGCTTTAATACAGTTACAGTGGACATACAGTAAGGGGGATATAAAACTTTGCTACAATGCTGAGCTCACAAGTATTCATTTCTTCCTCTTTCAGCCTTATGATCCACCATTTCTATGCTCTTGTTTAATCACCATTTGAAGTGATTAATTCCGAGTTTTTGAAAGCTTGAGTTAAAAAAACAAAACTTGTTTTTGAAAAAAGGACAAAAGACTTTTCAATTCTTTTAAGACTTCAGAGCATTGTTTTGAACAGTTAGAAGTTCACTCTGTTTACAAAAAGCACTTTCATTATTGTTTCCAACTGTAGATGAGATTTCCCTCAATCTAAGGTAATTTTTTCAAAATCCAGTGTTTGCACTATCCATCTGTGATTCTAGTTCTCCTTTTGTCATGCAGTTCTCTCTGTTGCATCCACAAACTGAACATCACAAGGATTTCTGGGGGTAAAACATGAATTCATTAAAAGCAGTTGCAAATGCATCATCCAGTTGTGACCACATTGCTAAGAAGATTTTGTCATAAAGCAAACAAGGCATATTTGAGGAACAGTGTCTGCTGTGCTGGAGAAACTTGCTTGTGACAGAATTAATGACATTCTCTGCAGTCTGGAACACAGTATTAAAATGAGTGAAACGATGAGCAGTAAAAGAAGGGTACATATGATATATGTATTTAATAGGGTAAAATCTAGGAAGGACTTGCAGGAAGGAAAAAAATTGGCCTTCACATTGCTGCAGACATTTACTCTTATTTTTTAAAATACAGATAAGTGGAGAAAACCAGCTGTGAAATGTGGACAAACACCATTCTCTGGCCTTGCTTTGTGTCTGCTAATTTTACAGTTTCTGGAGTCATAATATGCATGTATGCAAATAAAAGCTCTCATGCTGTTTTGTCTCCTGGTTTCTGAAGGAACAAAGTGGTCAGTGTGATCTTCTCATGCAAGTGGACAGGAAATACCAAATGCAATAGCATAAGAAATTAGCCTACTGTTTTTCTAAATATTTAATAAGAGAGAGGGACACATATTCCTTATATACGTGAGGCTCGTAGGTCAGTGAAGAGATCTCATTCTCCCTATTTATTCCTGGATTTTTTTTCTAACTTGTGTATTCTAGGAGCTGATCCAGCTTAAACTAGTTGTAAATCTGCAGGATATCTTCCCTTTGGAGAGGTCCTGGTGAGTGAAGTTTGAGCCAAGAGAAGATGCCTGGCTACCCATCCCAAACGCGTTGCCACGTGAGCTGTGCCTGTTTCTAGAAAGTCACAGCATATGAAAAGGGTGAGATCACTTTAACATTGAAACTGCCCGGAAAAACTCGACTGTGCTTCAATGTGCTTGTCCCTGTTGTTTCCAGCACTGCTGTGTAAACGCTAACAGCCTCTTGGGGCAGTGGAGAGCTACTTAGTGTATGTGGCCATTCTGACAGGAAAGAGTGGTGTGGAAAGCAAGAAAAATGACAGTGAGGGCAAATACCTGATGGGAAAGGATGAGATCTGAGGAGTGAATTTGAAGACTTCACAGAGGTTTTGAGGAGAGGTAACTATCTTTCAAGTACATATCCTGAGAATCTCTGCAAGCTGAGTGGATTTTCCAGTTGGAGGAATGGTTTAGAAGACATTCTGAAGAAAAATCTTTCCTGAAGCAAATAAGACTGGAAGAAGTTATTTTTCCTGCTTCCATACTTTTCTCTAATTATAGACTTACAGATTTGTTTCAGTTGGAAAAGGCCTCTAAGAGATCCAGCTTTTACCCCAGCACTGCCAAGTCCACCACTAAACCGTGTGCCAAGTGCTACATCTACACATTTTTTAAATACCTCCAGAGATGGTGACTTCATCACTTCCACGGGCAGCCTGTGCCAGGGCTTGGAAACCTTTTTAGTGAAGAAATTTTTCCTAATGTCCAATTTAAACCTACCTTTGTACAACTTGAGGCTATTTGCTCTTGTCCTGTCACTTGTTACTCAGGAGAAGAGACCAACTCCCTCCTGGCTACAGCTTCCTTTCAGGCAGCTGGAGAGAGCAATGAGGTGCTCCCTGAGCATCCTTTTCTCCAGGCTAAACACTCCTCCTCATCAGACTTGCGCTTCAGTGTCTGTCTTGACAATTGTACAATAGTTCTGCAGCATCTGAGGGTGCTTCTTTTCTCCTCTGTCCCCAGGCCCAGAATTGTGGCCTTGTGCTGTCCCACGCATGTTTGACATCCCCACTCTCTTCCATAAATCCTCACTCCAGCTGTCACATGTAACTGGGGGCTGCAGAGAAGATGACAGAGATGATATGTAAAAGTGATGGATGTTTAGGAGGACACAGATTGTTTTCTGTGGTAGAGGATGTCTTTCCTGGTTTATATGAGGTCTCTCTTAGCAGTATAAGTGCAAGCAATAAAATTTCTTGCAGCACAATGTCTATAGGAAGAATAACAGTTTTGACTTCAAGTGGTATTTCTCAATCCATTTTAACTCAACACCAATGGAATACTTTTGAAGAAAAAGAACTTTTCTGGACATTGCTACTGTATTGCACAAGCAGTAATATCAAAATTGGAACAATACAAAAATTAGGTCACTTTTTTCATATTTTTTCTTGCTTAATTCCAGGGATGTGTCCATGTACTGCAGTCATTTCATGTGCAATCGATTGAGCAACTTGTGTCTAAAGGACTGCATTGTCATTGCCGTACCAACTGCTGATCTCTAGATACTGTATAACAAATTAATATGCAATCACTGCCACCCACCTTGCCCTTTGATCCACAAGCAACTGTCAAATACTGAAAGCTGCTGAGTGTGCTTGCCATCTTTCTTGAAAGTCACACTAGCAGAGTTGTCATAGGTGCTGGGAGTATTTTCCTGGAGGCAGACGCTGGATGGTAAAGCCATAGCAGCATTGGCTGAGTGCTTTCTTCCATAGGAGATTCGGATAAAATGTGGGGGGCATTGGTTAGTCGTGTCCCTCCCTCCCTCTCTCAGGGAACTGGTAGAAAAGCAACAAAGAACCATCACAGAGGCAGATGCTGAGAGAGGGCAGATTAACAGGGCCTGTTGGGGCAAAGTCCTGGCTGTAAAATCAATTGTGAAGAGAATTTCTTGCCACCCACGGTGTGTGACTCTAAATTCCCCTGTTCCCTTCATATTAGCACTATTGCAGTGCGAGTCCTCATCATTCAGCTCTCCTTGGAAGCAAGAAGAAAAAGCTTCTCTGGACAGGGAAGAAAGGCATGAGTCAGACTTCTAGCCCCTGCACTTCATGCATGGCTAATTGTCACTTTGCCACTTGTAACAAAATAGATGTCTTCTGTTAGAAGCTTAATGCAATTAATGAAATACTTAAAAGGGCTGCTGTCCCTGCCACAATGCTGGAGATTTAGGAGTGTGTGACGGAGGGTTACTAAGATTCTGTGCTACTGTTAAATTTACCCCCCCCCCCTTAAGATACGGAAAATCAAATACAGAAATGTTCCCTAAATCTTTTGGAGGCTTATTTAGGTTGCTAAGTCAACCTCTGAAACCTTAAATGTTATTGAAAACAGGTCTTCTTGAGAAAAAGCCTGTGAGAAATGATGGTGTAATTGAAGACTGAACTTCCAGACACAATTTCAGTTTTGGTTGGAGAATATGTTACCTTCTCTGGATTATGAGCCATCCTGACCCTTTGTTATGCCTGTATGGCTGCTTCTATCTTGGTCTTTCCTTGGTTTCTGCCTCCTGTTGCTTGACGCTTTACCACACCTTAATTAAAGACTTTGAAGGGTTGAAAATACCTGGCTGCAAAGGATTACAATGGGAAGTGTGAGGTGGAGGGAGGTAATGGAGCTGGTACAGCTCCATTTATACCAATCTGGGATAATATATTGCTACATCTTGAGTGCAGTAATTAGAATACATTATTGAGTTGCGCTGATTCTGCCTTTCATGTTTGGCATTTAAATTCCTACCATGTAAATTTAGGGGTATTAATACTTGTCTGATTAGAAAGTCTGCTCCGTTACACATTTTAATTATAAAAAATCCCATAGTGCTGTGTAATTTCTTGCCTTCTTATGTAGGAATAGATATCTTTGCCTTGACAGACATAAAATGTATTTAATAATGATAAAGCACCGTGAGAGATACTTGCTGAAGTTGGAACTAAAGAAGGGAAAACATTGCTTATTTTTAGTACTGCATAAAGTATGTTAGAGTTCTAGGTCAGTGCTTGTATCTTGATTTTTTTGAACACTGGTTTCACAGAATGCACATTGCAAGCTCCTGATTATGATAATTTTGATCCTATGAATTGTTTGAAGACAAAGAAAGGGTGGGGGTCATATTGGTCTTTCAGTCTTTATCTATTACCTTGTTTGTTCACTGTTGTACATTACTGCAACCTTCTCAGCCTTTCTTTGTTCCCAAGGCTTCTCCTATTTTAAAAGCTGCTTCTCATTTTGCAACCACTGGTACATACACCCGCATCCCTTTAAAACTGTGCTTGTTCTCCATGTGCTTACTCCCTCTGAGCTTTCTCTTGTGTATGACTTTTCTGGAATTGTGGGTTTCTCAATGCTTTGTTGTTTGGGTCTTAGGGCAATGTTCCTGTCTATGTTTTTCTGGGCACATAATGGCCAAGCTTACAATCTGCAGCCAACCCAGTGAAGAACATGGCAAGAGTGAAAAACTCATCTGCAGTGTTCCCTGCTGGGTAAGCTGATCTAGCTATCCTAAGAAAACCAAGATCTATCTCAAATATCTTCTCATTTTTTGTGCAGAAAAGATGTAACTACGTTGAGTCAGTCCCTGGAGCTGGTGCTTTCAGTTGAGAATGACTGTCTCCTCACTATGTTCTATTCTAAACACAAAATCAGATTGACCAGGTCATTTCAGACTGCTCGGACTCGAGTGGAAGGGTAACACCATCTTCAGAGCCGTGCTCTGCATTTGGGGCTATTTCGAGGTCAACATCTTTAACCTGGAAGATGCCCATGGCTCTGTCTCAGAGTTTGTCTGTCCCTGGTGTGCCTGGACATGCTTATGATCTCTTGGTCAGGCACACCAAGGTACACATCCTCCAAATCTTCTTTTACTCCTTCACTCAGCAAGATTGACTACGGCCCTCATGAAGCCTTGGCCAGTGTGTAGATGAGGCAGGTTTGGTGCCAAGACTTCTGCACTTCTTGGTGCAGAGCTCCAGCAGATTGTATCTAATTCTCTGTCTTCTGACTTTCCTTGGGACAAACTACTTCATTGTATGTGGCTTTACAACTCACTGCACTGCAGCTGATGCAATGGTTGCCACCTCTGTCAATGATCTGCCTTCCTGAGTTTCACTGTTCTCCCAGTCATGAAATTTGCAAGCTTTGTAAACAATATTTTTAGATTTTCTTAAATTAAGGGTTTAAAGTAATCAAAAAAACATTATCAGTAATGTATTTTCAATGCTATTGCTTTATCAACCAGGTTTGTAATATTTTCAAATTAAAAAAAACAAACAAGTAACTTTCATTTGTTTTATGATAGAGATTGTTTTCTCTATTCAATTATCTTAAGAGTGTATAATGAATACCTTTCAGCACATAATGCTTTCTTTGGGCATTCTTGGGATGAAAAAACATGAGCAATCAGCTAGTGGTGTTGCTTTAATTTGTCTCTACCATTTCCTTTATCCCATGTACTGCAACACCCTAGAGCTTTTTAACATGTGAGTTTTGCTAATTACTGTAAGCTTTGAAGCATTTTTGTTTTGGTATCTAAATATCTATTTTTCCTTGTTCTATTGGCTTTTCCCTATTCCTATGTCAATAAAAATAATTTTTACCTGTGATCAGTACAAGCTTTCAGTGTTTTCTCAGACATTCACTCTTTAATTGCAGCTCTCCTGGATTTTAACTTCGGTGTATTTTTTGTGACAAACTGTTATGACATACATTCTTGGGTGCTTAATTTCTGTCAGACTTTGTGGGAGTGTCTTATTGAGCTTGTTTATTTAGCTTAACTTGAAAGTGCTCTGCCAGCACTGCCGTGTCATTGTGCTTTTCCCTGGCAGTCATTAGAAATGCTGTGAAGAAACTACTGATAAGAGATTGAGATGATAGACTGCTCCAGCTCATAATATCAGCATTGCATTTTACAGTTTTTTGCCATATTTTTGCTGGTGCTTCTCTTAGATGTTTCTGAAAAGATGGTATTTATGGACTTCGAACTTCTATTTTTGCCCCACAGCCTGTACATCCTCACTTACTCACTAGCAGCAATAGCACAGTGCTGCTGGCCTACGAAGAGGAATTCTAATGTCAGAATATTGATTTCAGCCTCTTTTGTGAAAACAGAAACCTGTTTTTTTCTGTTAGGCTTTAGAATATATCCTCTAACGTATTTTTACTTGTCTTTTCCTGTTGATTTTCTTAACCCTTTGAGGGATTTTGTGTGCATCCTCAAAGTTGTTATGCAGAAATTATGGAGATGATCTCAGTCGTTTGCATTTTCCTGCATCTTGAAAAATTCATCCAACTATTCCTCACATAGAAGTATCACGTGGTTCCCAGTAATTCACGCAGAGAACATCAAGTTACTCTTCTTTAGGCAAACTCTCTGCAAGAAAATTCTTGCAGCAAATAGGATCAGGGATGCCAGTCTCAGTTATGTTGCTTTTTCCATTTTTATTTTGGATATTAAGGTCTCTTACATTTTTTCTTCTCACTCCTTGTGCCACCTCAAGTCCAGCCTTAATGCTCCCAGTTTCCAGTCTTATTCCAGCTTGCGAATTTTGCAAGTTTCTGAAGGTAATTGTGGGTGAGGAGTTAGAAAGCGTAGCAATATATTGTGCAATTTCCATTTCTAAATATTATTTATTTGAAGCCTCACTCAAGGCAATTGGCTGCTACTGTGTGCGCAATGTATGAACAGTTCCTGTGCTTTGGAGATACTAATTCCTGACATTCCCTCCTGCCAAATGTATTACAGTTTATACTTCATATTTAAGTATCAATGTCCCAGAGCTGAAATTAAGCATTTGCTTGCTCAAGGATTTCAGGACCATGCTTGTTTGATTGTCGCATTACCTGCACAGCTTTACTTTTGCAAGCATTGCACTAATCTTGCTGAGACTTACTTCACAGTGTGCTTTTATGTTCACTAAAAATCTTTTTGAAACTTTGGCTTCCTGATAATTTTCATTAAAACTTGCTGGGTTTGCCTCTGAGTCCATTTCTTTGGAATTCTCTTTACTTGGGTTACTATCTTTTAGGAAAACTGAATTTTCTGCCAAAAATACAAACCCAGCAAATATTGCTGATAGTCTGTCCAGAAGAGGAGGCATCAGACAGGAAGAGGTCCAGGCCAACACAAGATCCCTCAGCCTGGTTTTGTTTTCAGTATAGCTTATCCAGTGACATCAGGTGACACTGGTGTAAGTAACTATTCGTGCATCTGGATTTCAGACAGTTGGAGCATCCTGAAGACACTGCAAAAGGAAAGGTAACAGTAACATCTGGCAGGATAAATTCCTGGCTGGCTCATTTGGCTTCATTCTGCTTCTGACACCGGTGCTTTGATTCCAGTTAAACCTGACCCATGTTCTGAAAGAGGTGAATTCATTTACTGACGTCAAAACATGAAACATCTAAAATTAAACAATGTAATACGGACCAAACAGAGGAGACAAACATGATTGTATTTAGTCTATTAATGAAACTTGTGTAATTCAGCATTTCTTCTGACTTCAGTTGTCCGCACAAAACTAATGTTCTTCCTTTCTTTCCAAATTTTAAACTTGACATTTTGGTTTGAAGAAACAATTTTTTCTGATTTTATGTTTTGCTGATTTCAGCCTCATAATGGGCAATGGTACTTGACTTGCACTGGTTTCAGCAAAGCCATGGAGCCCACCTCAGCCTACATCCCACCATGCTGCCCACAACAGGCACAGATAAGGTCATGAAAGACTAGTTGCCCATGCTGTCCTCACTGTATCATGCAGGCAAGTATGCACCCACAATAGCTTCAAAGTTTGGCCAAATGAAGGAGATGAATTGCTATCATTGAGTCACATGACTTTCTTCATGTTGCCACGTTTGCAAAATAGAACATTTCTGTCTGCGTTGGAGGGCACAGCAATGTCTTGTTCAGACTTGCACTTCAATTTTAGCGACGACACTTTCTCTTTACACTGAAAGATCAGATCCTCTGGTAATTGGTACACAGTGCTTTCCCCCCTGTCTGTGCCTCAAACTCAGTGTGAATCCCTTCATTGTCAGAGGATAGATTTTTTTTATGTGTCTTGTAAACTTATTGATAACTGGTAATAATATCCTGGATTCTGAAATTGATAGAAAAGGTAGAAAACTAACCAGGGCACATGAAGCTTTCAATTTGGTTACACACTACCAAAAAAAAAAAAAGAAAGAAAAAGGAATTTTATTTTTAATTAATCTTTAAATATAAAAATTTAAACATTTTGATTTTTTAAATTATTTAATTGTAATATGAGTTTTTAAGTACTATCTCCTTATCATGAGTGCTCACTTGATGAAACACTTATTTTTTCCATTTACTGGGAAAAAAAGTTTGATTGAACAATCAAGGCCAATTTTTCAGAAATCACACATAGCAATTTTGTCTTCTAACTGCATCCTTAGTCTTCATGTACTCTTGTCTTTGCCTATGTGGACTGTGTGTGCTGGCAGGCAAATCTGAATTTACAACCACATTTAAATAACGTTTGTGACTAAAGCACCTGGAAAATCTAACCTATTGTAAGTATATGTATGTATCCAATCTAACCTATTTTAAGTATGTACTATGAACTATTGTAACGGTATTCTATGTAACTATATAATCTAATCAATGTGTAACACTCATAACCTGAATTCAGTGATTCTGAGATGAACCACAATATATATTTTTAAAGTTCCTGAAACAGATGAAACCGAGTTTCACTTGTCTCATATCCAGTGGTCAACGAGGGCTTTCACCTGGTGTCACTCCAATCCCGATCTCCCAATAGGCTCCAGAAGTTCCTTAGCACAAGCTTCAGGACAAATACTTTGGGTACAAGTGATTCACATTTCCATTCTAAGGCTTGCTATAAGCAGATAGGTGTGTTTTTGGTTAGGGATCAGTTTGATATATCTCAGTGTGGCAAATATATACGGTGCAGGAAAAAGGCAGGCAGTGACGAAGAGGGAGGGACAGAGGGAGGGAAGGGAATTGAGACTTTATAGAACTCAGTCTGCAGAACTGGTGGAACAACAAGGAAGATCACCTTTTCCAAGATCCAGTGCCTTCTTTTTGATAGACAAGCTGATAAATCAGCTCAGAAATGCCGACAATAACTCAAGCTTTTGTCGTCCTGATAATTTTTTTGTTAATTGTTCAGTTTTTCAAACTGCGAAAGGCTTGCAAGCAATTCCCTCCTGGACCAACTCCTCTCCCACTGCTTGGAAACTTGGTGCACCTGAACTTTCAGTTTCACCGGGATCTTCTGATGGAGGTATTTCTTTTAAGATGCTATTAATTGGTCATTTTTAGTCACAGATTTAAAAAGCCTGATATGTTATTAATCAAACTGAAGCTTTTAAGTCTTAGAAAGTTACAGACAAGGTATGGACATAGAAAGATCAACTTTATTCCTATATTTGGGTCACCTTCTTATGTAGAATATGTCATCTTCATGAGAATCCTAATGTTCTTAAGAAACTTGGGGACAGGGTTTCTGGCTTGTTATTAAAATTGGAAAATACCAATTCTCTAAAATATGTTTCTGCACTGCTGATAAGTCCCCATGTGATATTTTTAAAAATTCTGACTGGCATTGCCTGATTTGATCACAAAGGGGCAATATGTTGAATGTGTATGTATGCTTATAGTACAGGAAGGGCATTCACTCCCCATCTTCTTACACCTCCTGAAAGCTATCTGTTTGCCACTTGTTTCTAGTGACAGCTGCAGTAATTCTTCTAATGGTTTACAGAAGACCTCTAATTCAGGTGTATGCCTAGGACAGACACATGGATCATTGAGTGCAGAGCAGACTTAGACAGGCAGTGATGCTCTAAGAGGGAGAGGAAAACTGGAATCTAAAGAATTATCAGGAGAAGCAAGTGACTGGTGTGATCAGCTGGATGTAATTCTAGTGGCACCTTAGATACTGTGAACCATCTCTTTTGTATCATTGTGGGTGTGCTGGAGCAGAATCCCATACTTGTACAATGGTTTTTCCATGAATGACTGGATTTCCTCTGTCATACACCCGTCTCTGCTTGGATACCTCTGCTGTGTCCAATGGTGAGTGCTCTCCTCAGTGCTGTGACGAAACCCTGGAGTTGGCTGCAGCCTGCTGGCACTTCATAGCTGTTGACTAGTTTCTGGCTCCATGTCCTCTCCTGGAGCACACAGACAGTGCAGGTTTAATCAGCTGGTTTCCTTTTGCAAAGGAAGGGATCACTGGAGGCACAGAGCCCCAGAGCCGTGCAGAGTGTGGCTGTTCAGATCAACAAGGTTCAAATGTTGGGGTTGGATGTGATGCAACATAGAGCACAAAGTTTTCTTTCTCTTGCTGCAGTGTTGCTGCAGGCTGTGCTTTAAAAAGAAAATAGCTTTCCCCAGAGTAAATAAAATTGGCTGCTGAAAGCATTGTTCTCAGCAAAACAACAGTCTCTTTCTGCTTCTATCTACAATTATATGCACGGGATGACATTTTCAGCACAAAACTGTCCATTGGTGAATACCTGATGCAGTGTCTGTTCAAGATGTATATATGGGACTTCATCTGTTCTTTCCTGGCACCTTTTCCACTTACAGCTGGCAAAAACTCATGGTAACATATATACTTTGTGGTTTGGGTGGACGCCAGTGATCATACTGAATGGATTTCAAGCAGTGAAGGATGGCATGACCACGCACCCTGATGATGTTTCTGGGCGGATGGTGTCGCCTTTCTTCAGGGCAATGGCCAAAGGAAAAGGTGAGATTTTCCTGCCACAAATAGTGCACAGGAATGTTGACTTGGCAAATTATTCTGCCCTCCTGTTCAGAATGATCTTCCATCAGATACAGTCCAAGTCCTCCATTACCTCTTGAGAATAATTTACTACTTGGTGTGATGCTTTTTGTACTGAGTTTTCCCAAGCCTGGGAAACCCTCCAGGTTGTTTCTAGGCGACCTTTTTGCAGTATTCAAGATGTATGTATGTGATCCAGCTCAGAACTCAGCAATCTTGCCCTCATCACAGACTAATCCATTTTTCTGCATACGATTTTGCTGTACATCATGCGAATGCAACACTTGTTTGGTAACTGTATACATTATAGTTGCCAAATACTTTCCATCATGAGCAAGAGACCTATAAAACCCTATTTCAGAATTTGCATTGCTGTATTTGCAGACACTCCTAAGCATTTTTTGAATATCCTTTGACTATGAGAGTGCCTCTGACACAGGAAAACTCAGTTCTTCTTGGTGTATTCCATCAGTTTGCAGTTTTTCCCCTTCCCTTCCCTGCATTTGCTATACTAAAGCAGACACAGGTTGTTTAAAGGTAGGTAAAACCTCACCATCACAGCTCTTCAGGTGACCACAAGTGCAATTTACCAATTAGTGGAGTGTTCTCTCTTCCACAGGAGAAATAGAGCCCAAATGTCACTTTTCCTTCACCTTCATCACCTCAACCTACAACCATCACATTAATTGATCTACACCTTCATAAACGTACCCTGCCCTGTACTCCACTCTGTGGAAATTCATCCAGTTACTCCTGTCCTGAGCACGATCACTTGACTATGGCTAAGGCAGATTTCCTAAAAAGGCATCTTAAGGTATTCTTTTTTTTTTCAAGACATCAAGAAATGGAGCAGTTGGAAAATCCTTAGACTGCTCTTTTCAGTTGTGAACTACAATCAAGATTAAGACGATGTGGCCTAGTTATAGTTTGGGTATGCTTGGCTACGATTTCTGGTTACCAATAATTTCACCTAAAGATATTTGTATCACAGTATATTCCCTGCTTTATTCCAAGCATTTTATAATATATATTTAGATGAATCACTCATGTCTGTGGCAAATATTAATATGCCAAGGAATACCCTCAGGTATTATATTGGCAACTGGTCGCTCCTGGAAGCAGCAGAGACGCTTTGGAATAATGACTCTACGCAGTTTGGGAATGGGAAAAAAAGGCCTGGAGCATCGAGTGCAAGAGGAGGCCTCTCACCTGGTGGAGTTTTTTATGAACCTGAAAGGTAACTGTCTGCTAAGAAACCAAGCACTTTTCAGTCTGGATCTACAGTATGCAAACTTACCTACCCCTTCTACGGTCCAGGTTAGATCCACAGTGGTGTATCCAAACTTACTAAAGCCTAAGAGCAGATAGAGCATAGAATCAGAAATGGGAATTTCTTTCTAAAATAGCTATTCATAAACCTAGTGAAGTTGTGAACTTCTGAGATTCCACCTCCATGGGCTGACTGTCTATAACATGATTGTACAACGACAGGACGCCACTGAATTGCACAGCCAAGACATCCTCAGGCTGCCTGCAACAGGTAACTGAAGAGTATTGCAGAGCTTGGTAATTTCAATGACATTAGGTGCCATTGATATTTTAGTCTGTCTGTCTTAGTAACTACTGGCAAGAGAATCAAAGAAAGCAGGAGATGGGAGGGAACTTCAGTGGATTATCAGGTTAATCCTAGAGTCCAAGCCAGGATCATTTCTACCCAAACTACTTTCTATGGATATCTGTCTCATAACTTTAAAAAAATTATCAGACAGAGATATGATAATCTACTGCTCACAGTTGAGGTTGTAATAGTTTCATTATGTATACTTTGCAGGTTCCTGTCCAACTATTCTTCTTCTTAAACGTTCCCAAGTTCATTCGGTCTTTCCTCCTAAGTAGTTATTTGACATTTTTGAACGTCTGTCACTGAATTCCTGCAGTTATCTCTAGTGACATTTCTTCCTTCTCACTCGGTGACTTGTCTTCCTCCAGACAACTGAGGACAGCAGATTTGATATGAGATCCTGGAACAGATCTTAGTTGTACAACATTATTTCACAGAAAGGGGTTTGAGATTGTTTTAGAGGAAACGGTTTAACAGTGTCCTTTGCTCTAAGGCTATGTTTTATTTTCATTAGTTCATATTAGTGCCAAATTTCTGTCCCCATTCATGCCCCAGCTGTATAAAGAGAACATTTTATGTAATCTCTAAAAACACTTTGTCCTATCTGTATAAGGAACACTTGAAGAAAACACTGAGAGTGAATATCTGTTACTGTGTTTGCAGGAAGACCTGTGGATCCTTCTTTCCCTCTTTTCCATTCTATTTCAAATGTGATTTGTGCTCTAGTTTTTGGATATCACTTCTCTGATGAGGACAAAACCTTCCATGAAATGATCCATGCCACAGAGAATTTATTCAAGTTTGCAGGCAGCTTTCTTCATCAGGTGAGTAAATGATATGCTGTTTTTTTCTGAAATAGGTAGAAAATGTAAGAGCAGATACAAAAATGGCTCTTCACTGAGTACAGAGCTACAGGCAAATGCAAGTTGGGAGAGAAGTGGTGTCCTGGGGACCTTATTACTGCCTCCTTGGCATGAGGACATTTTTAAGAACTCTCTTGTTTCTTTGCAAGTTTAGGGGTTGACTATCTGTTGACTCCTGGTTTTTAAGTCCTTCAGCATTTCTAAGAATATTAACAGAAACCTTTAAATCTAATTTGAGACTGGAGTTTGTAATAAATATGAACTCTGCAGTGCTGCTCCTCCCACCTCTATTTACTTCTCTCCTCCAAAAATTGGAATCATTGAATTCACTGTTCTGCTTTTTACTACTCTTCAAATTGTATGCTAAAAATTTTCTTTGCTTTTTCCTCCCTCACAAATAATAAAATATTCATTATGAATTTCCCCCTTACTTCATAATAGCTCTGAATTCACACATTGTAAAAACAACACATACATTCTCTGACAGTCTCACGATTCAAGTTCTGTCAAAGATTTTTTGGTAGGTACTTCCCACAACATACCATATAGGACAGCTTTGCACTTGAAGGGTCTTGAAGCGCACTTGAAGTTTTCCCCATGAATTAGACTTTGTGGTTTAGACCCTTAAAGATGGTCAAGCTGCATGTAATGGGGAATGTGGACGGCCAGGCAAATTCCATTGACATTTGAATTTTACAGAATAAGGCAAACTAAAATGCTGTTGTGGTAGTAAAGCTTTTCTGCAAATCTTAGGAGCGTGAGCAGAGTGTCATCAGAACTGGCTTGACCCCTGGGATTGTGTCAAATCACTAGTAAAGCTTTACTACATGATGGCAAAAACCTGCTCAAAGCAATACAAATTTGTTTATTCCGCTATCAACATTTTTGGACAGGACAATTCAGTCTTTTGGTGTTTCTAAAAGTAGCTTTGTTAGTGACAGAGAATTCACACTACCTCTTGCGTGTCACTCCTGCAGATGTACGAAATCCTCCCTTGGCTGATGTGCCATCTCCCTGGGCCTCATAAGAAGGCATTGGCTTGCTATGATGTCCTGAGTTCTTTTGCAAGAAAGGAGGTCAGAAGACATGTGGAGAGAGGGATACCAGCTGAGCCACAGGATTTCATTGACTTTTACCTGGCTGAGATGGAGAAAGTAAGTGTTCTGTGTGATCACACATTTATGGAGTATAAGGCCCAGTATGTCAGGGGGTGAACTCGTGAGCTATCATCTGCTTTCCATAAATATCCATGTGCATACTTCAATCCTGTAGTAAATATGAGACAGTTTATTCCTGTAGGTTACATAAGTTTGGTAGAAACCACCTCATCTTCTACAGCAAAGCACCTCATGTACAATGAATTTAAACATGCATACACAGGTAATTGCCCTGAAACAGAGGACATTTCCTTGGGATTCAGTGTGTGCTCTAACACCGGCTGTCCTTGCACCACGTAACTGTATGGTTCCTCCCTTGGCAGGGAATCATTATCCCTGTGTTACCTCTAATTTCCCCACAGTTTGAGGCATGGTTGGCTTGGCACCTATATTCTAATTGGATATCCTAGGAAACAATTTCACAAACAGGGCCATAATAAGCATTAATCTTCTTCCCTGCCCAGGCTATTGTTTTCCATAGTAGGAAGTGGCTCATGAGCCAGAGAGGCTCTGCTAAGAGTACCAGAGTTTCTGCTTCAAACTTTCTCATTTTGGGGTACTTTTGGGAAGTAAAAGAAGCATCTCTTTCCTAGGGTAGATGAAGTTTATGTAGCTTCTACATCTGGTCATAAGCTTTCAGCTAATCAGGCTGCCATGTCCTCACAGTGTTGGCTCAGAGGCTCTGAAAGGAGCTGATGCATCATCTTACATTTTATATCTGAATTGACTATGACAAGATTTGCTAAAATAAGCATTTTAGAGGCAAAGATGCAACTTTCTCTGGTGTCAGGGGTGCGATTTATTGCAGTATTTATTGCATTATTTTAAAATGTTTTGCCTAATTTTTTTCTCTAAAATATTTTTATTTTACTCCTTTATTATTCAGTAGAAAACACCTCTCCCCCCCAGTTCACATTTATCCTGAACTCAGAAAAGAAATTACTTTCAAGGTGTTCTTTTGAGATTCTTTTATTCAGATGGAATTTCCTTTGGTATTTTCTAGCACCATTTCATAGTATATTGGAGACCAAGGCCTGAAGAGTGGCATGCTGTAGGGCATTTGTATAGAAGCACACTGTAATCTAACTGCAAAACTTGTACTGTGCTTTAAAGTTTTCATGACTAAGTCATCAGACATAGAATTGTCTTTTTTAAATGAAAGAATATTCCACCTCATGAAAGACAGCAAGACAGACTTACCACGTCTATTTGGGAAACTACTAAACTACTCATCAAAAACTGTAATTTTGACTATTCTTTGTGCACATGCCAGCTGTGGAAATAAGGACTCTCTCACAGAGGGTATACAAATTGACCTAACTTTTATGCTTTAACTTCAACTTTTTATCATCATCTGCAGTCAAAAGAGGGGGTCAAGCCCAAGTATGATGAAGACAATTTGGTCCATGTCATAAATGATCTTTTCCTTGGTGGATCAGAGACCTCAAGCACAACATTGTACTGGGGACTGCTCTATATGGTCGTGAATCCAGATATCCAAGGTGAGAGGGATTCTTGTTGTGAAGTGCTGTGGGTACTACAAATATTAATGATGGCTGAATAGGATGAGCTGCAGCTGGCTCTCACTCTCTGAAAACACAAAGAATGGCAGCAGAGAAAAAAATCAGAGACCCGTTCTGTGACCTGACCCAGTCAAGTGGCTGAAGGCACTTGCAGTGAGACCAAAGTTAGCTCTTGGTAGTGACAAGTCAGTGAGGTGCTCTCTGTGGAGAGTTTGCAGGTGACTGATGGCAGCAGGTACAGAGATCAAAACTCTGAATCCCATCTGCACCTGACACCATTCAGGTATGAGGAATGCTAACATAGCTTTATGTTGTTTGCCATACAGTCTGATCTCATATTTATAGCAGCCTATGTTCACTGCCCCTCCTGTGAGGCAGTGAACCCAACTCTCCTTGCTGTGCACACCAGTGCTCTTCACAAACCACTGGACCCCTTACATCCCTCCAATGTGTTCCTGGACCACACTGTTGGTGGGGTTTTCCTGTATATTTTTATTATCCTATATTAAACTCAGGCATTAAAACATATTAAATCACAGATTATAGACCTAATATACTATGTTGAAGGAATATATTTTCCTGTTGCTCTAAGAGACCAGTTAAAATATTTTATACATTTTCTCATCTGAAGTTGTGAATATTTCTCCACAGAGAAAGTGCAGAAGGAGCTGGACGCTGTTCTGGGTCCTTCCCAGTTAATTTGCTATGAGGACCGGAGAAAACTGCCCTACACAAATGCTGTGGTCCATGAGATTCAGCGCTTCAGCAACATTGTCTTTGTGGGCCTGCCCAGGCTGTGTGTGAGGAACACAACACTGTTGGGATTCCCTGTCAAAAAGGTACAGACACATTTTCAGCTTCTGTTCTTTCTTCAGCAGAGAGGCATTTATTTATCTTTCATTTCAGTTTCGTCACCCATTTTCAGTCTATAAACTATTCTCCATTTAACTCAGGAATGGGGTGCCTGGGGAAGAGTTACTATTTGTGGCTACACAAATTAGTCCTTTACTTAATGTGTAGGTGCTCAGACAGCTGATAAGGCCCCTACCAGGGAAGCCTTGAGCTTCTGCCCATCATCACAACTGCAGACACCAGCTCTGCTTGGCTGGGGATGGACTGGGAGGATAAACTGTTTTGCCAAAGCACTGGTCAAGAGACCTCTGCTCAACTTGGCACTTGTCCAAATGGCAACAAGCAACAGTTTTTTCTGTCAGGCAGAAACTGATGGGTGACAGGCCAGTAGTTGGAATGGAATCAACAGTTTCTTCTTTGCAGGGCACCATCGTTATACCAAATATAGGATCTGTTCTGTATGACCCTGAGCAATGGGAGACACCTCGACAGTTCAACCCTGGCCATTTTCTGGATAAAGAAGGAAACTTTATCCCTCGAGAAGCTTTCTTACCTTTCTCAGCAGGTAAACGCATTGGTAGTTTGAAGTGATCCAATAGATAAAATGAAGAATATAGAAGTTGAGATTATGGTATTTCTTCAGATAACATCTTCTATCTCTGCTGTTTGCTGCTTTTTAAGAACAGTACTGGCTTGTTTCTGCCAAGCGAGAGGCTTCTGTGCCATCAAACCCCAAACTGTCCTTAGGACTCTGTGGTGGAAGCCCCACTCAAACTGGGCTGGTTGCATGCTGCAGTCATACACAGGTTTTGTCTGTAGTATTCTTTATATGTAGTTACATTCCTGAGAAGCAATGTGCCTTGTTTGTACTGGAGTTACTTGCAATCCCTTTTAAAGGATCAAGATGAAAGAAAAACAGAATGCATCCTGGTAAACAAAAGATTAAGTTCTTGCTTACAGAACTGAAATTCCAGTTGCCAAAGAAGGAAATAAGATAGCAATGCACACACAGTTAGCAATCACACATAGCAGTAAGGTTCCTATTGATGGTTTTGTTTTAGTTTCTCTGTTGCTGTAACAGACCAGTCATTTAGATGTCCATCCAGCAGTGGTTTCTTAATGAAAATGGTATTTATTTCCTTTTATTTGTCTGCTAATCTGGAAATGTGAATGTATTATTCACCTGTTCTGCTCACACCATCGGTGCCAATGAAGAACCCTGGGAAAGGAACAGTAGACCTCATGCTTTGCCTATGAAGTGACCAAGCCTCTGTTCAACTGCAAATGCCAAGTAATTTTGATCCGCTGATGTTAACTCACTAAGAAAGCATGTGCAAGCAGCTGGCAGATTCTTTGTGTATGACCCTGGAGCTCAACATCTCCTGTAACAAGAAAATAATGTTCTATCAGGTCTAGAAAAAAATTATATCTGTACATTAGTGATTTTCATTGAAATTTTCTTTTGGTGTCTCCTAAGCTATGACATTGGATCAGATCTTTTTGGGAAGGGATTCACATAGTTTTCATTCTGTGGCTTTCATGATCCTGCCCTTAGACAACAAAAAAAACACCCTCTGCTTGCAACAAGAATGAACTGACTATGAAGCTGAAAAATTCCTAGATACTCACTATCCTTCCCCTCTTCCCTCTGCAGGGCACCGTGTGTGTTTGGGGGAGCACCTAGCGAGGACCGAGCTCTTTATTTTCTTTGCCAACCTGCTGCGGGCTTTCACCTTCCAGCTCCCCGAGGGAGTGACAGAGATCAACACAGAGCCCATTTTGGGGGGTACCCTGCAGCCCCACCCCTACAGGGTTTGTGCCATTCCACGCTAGGCTGCAGCAGTCACTGACCAGCACCAGACAGCCACCTTTACCTCTGTGAATTTCCTCTCAATGTATAAACCTCCTTCCACTAGCCAGGATATTGATATTAGTCTATCCCAGAGCTATTCAGAAAGTGGATGCAAACCATGATCCAGACTGTCAGTACTTTTGGTCTGGTCTTTATGAAAGTCACAGGTATTCTCGCAATGATCTTAACCAATTTCTCCTCTCAGAGAGCAAGTGATGCCAGATGCTAAGGTTCCCAGCCGAAGCCAACCCAACCGAAGCTGTGTCCCCTTGTCCTGGCCAAGCAAAACCATCCTCATGCTCAGTCCTCAGTAAAATTCAACAGAGGATCTCAACAAGAGCTGAGTAGGTTCCATTCCTGTGAGTGGTCTGATAACCTCATGTAATTTGACTCTGAAAAACACCCTTTTAAAGCCCTGTTTTGGTTTTAGTGTCCCAAACTTAGACACTTTAATTTGTTGATACGTTGCAAATAAAAAAAAACCCAACAAAACCAAACCAACACCCAAATTCCGAGAAACACATTAGAATGTGGGTAATTCATGTCTGAATTTGATGTTAAGTATCTTCCACATACAAGGTAAAAAGACTCATCCTAAAGTTGAAGAAAGAAACTTGTTTAGCGTTTACTAGCAATGTGAATGTGTGACTTTGCAGCCTGATCATGGTTATAATATATTGCCAAATGATTTATTAGTTGTTTTGTTGTTTATTTTATTTTTAAGGATGTAGAAACATGCTCATTATCAATCCTGCTTGGAAGAGGTTTAAATGTGAGATGAGAGAGTCACTTTGCCAGTGGGTTTCACTGGTAACTCCACAGCAGAGGAACATAGAGACTTTGGAAGGTAGCCTCTAGGGGTTATCTAAACACTCAGTTATTCTTCATTTTCTCTGGGCCCTTTTCTTCTTTCATTACAACCCATACAACATTTCCTGCTCCCCATTCAATTTCTTTCTAATCCTCTTCCCCAGTTTCAGTTCCTGCTCCCACCTATCCCTTATCCTTATAAACTCTATTTCGAGATTCACCTTGATGTGATGACATCAAGCTTCTGTCTCCTTTTTTCTGCACAAGTATTAGTTGAGGAATCCATCCTGAGCTGAAAACAATCACCAGTGTGTTTCCAGGAGGGAGTTTGGAAAATCTGATATATTTCTTCTTTATGGCTCCAGACCATGGAAAGAAGAGCACAGTAACCATGGAGGGAACACTGTAAGTGACCTAATACAAGAAAAGACATAAATGATGATGTGATGCAGGAATTCTAAAATATCTATCACTTAATGTAGCTGTTCATTGGCACTGATTCAGCTCAAGACCAAGACAGTTCGAGCATACAGCTGGAGGTGACAGCCAAATTCAACTGTAGCTTTGTTAAGGCAAGGTGCTGCAGAATGCTCGAATGCAAATCACTTTTGGAAAGGATTCAAATGTTGGAGTTGAGTAGGGCTGCCTGTAAACACTGCAGTAAACTTAGCATTGAATTTGTATTGAGGACCAAAAGTGCTCTTATGTTGGAATAGAAAGTATTTGTAATTAAATCACTGTGCTACATCTGAACTCCCTGAATTTAATAATGAACGAGAATGTTACTGCAAAAAAGTGAGAACTACTGAAAATCAGGCTGAGCCTAACGAGATCCTGGTGTGCCTTGTAGCTCTGGCTGTGGTCTGCTCCAGCACAACCCAGTATTGGCAGGCTTACTGGGCTGGAAGGGAAATTAGGGCAGCAATAGGTTTCACAAAAGCAATAGCTGTAATAAATAATCCAGCCTGTTACTCCACACAACGTATCAAACAGGGTTTCAGGGCCTACACACTTCTGCTCAGCCTCCTTTCCACCTTTGTCTGCACTTATCCTCCACCCTACCATCCCACACCTGCTCCTCTCCACTAACCCTGCTAGAGGTGCTGACTCTCATTGCCTTGGCCCACTCCATTTGTCATCTTGCCACTCGCTGAAGAAGCTTAATCATAAGATGTGTGTGAAGCTGGTTGTGCTCAAGGGCTGGAACAGTAAATCCAGTGTGCTCAGTCCTGTTGAGAGATGGCTTCCCCATGACTCGGCAGGGCTCAGGAGCGGCACAAGGTGGAAGAACTGGCAATGTACTGCCCATTTCAGCCACTCCAGGACCCCGTCCACCAGCCCCCTACAGTACAAAGAAGCACATTTGCTTTTGAAGAATCTACTAGAAAATCTGGCTGAAGAGCAGGAGATCCCCAGCTTTACCTTTGGCTGACTGAGTTTCCAGACAATCTGGCACAGTAGTTTTGCTGTTCCCGACCAGTGGAGCCAGTTTGGTGTGCGCAGCCTCCTATATGGATTAGTCCACATGGGTCAAGCAGTGAGACAGTTTTCTGGGCTAGTGACCTACAGCACTGATTTACACCCATGTATTCCTGTAAAGATTTGAAGAGAGATGATGGAGGAAGAAAAACAAACAGGAAATCTGATAAAATTAACTTTGCTCTTCCTCTACTCCTTTGGGAAGCTTGGGACTGTTTCTGATACGGAAAACAACACTGTTCCCCTTCCAAAGATCCTTCTCTCAGTAAGTGTCCAGGGTTACAGACCTCCAGCTCCTGGACTGACTGACCTCTGGCAGTGGAGAAATTTGCAGGTTATAGGGAAAGAGCTGAAGTGATCCCAGGGCACTGGTTTGATGACAGGGATGGCAGCAGTTACTTCTGGTTGGCCCGGATGGTCAGTTACTCAACTGACTTCCCTAGTCCCCTGTCCACAGCCCTTCCCATTCCATTCTGGCCCCTTCAAGTTCTGCTTTCCCTCCTGTCCACCATCTGTCATCACTTGGCCGCCCACCGGTTACAGCCCAACGGCACGTGTCTGCCTTACGCCATCCAAGAGCTGCCAGGCTGAAAGGTGTATACCTTGCTGCTGATGGCTGAGTGGTGTAATAAATCCTTTAATTATAGAGATTAACCCTCCCACCGCATCTTTTTTTTATTTTATAACCAGTGTCAGCCACAGCCTCAGGTCTCTGAGTTGAGGTAGAACTGTCATCCTTAATAATACAGTTTGGAAGGTTTTGAAATTAGGTTATAGGTTGTCTATTCCAGAGAAAGATGTGCAAATGGGTGTATTACTTTTTAAAGCACTGTGATTCCTTCGGGGAAAAGTGAATTCATGTCACAGATCTGCAGAAGTGTTGCTTTGTTTCATATTTGCAGGATAGCAGGAGTGTGCCAATCCAGAAAACCTAAAATATTCCATGTTGCTGGATATGAGAGAGCTGCCTAACATTGCATGGTGCTCACCCAGCTCTGCTAAGTTACAGTTAAGGAAAATATTGCCAAGTTGTCTGACATCAGGATCCTCTGCTAATTTTTTTCTTATGTTTTTCTTTCTGTTTCATGGTGGAGCTCTCCTGGGCAGCAATATTAGTGCCACAACCATAAGCAGGCTATGTGCAAAACTCTAGGGAAGCTATTTACCCTGGCAAAAGGAAAAAGCAGACACTGGAGACAAAGAGAGCCTTGTGCAAAAGTTTGTAGATTTTGCATCCACCCAAAGACTAAAAGCAAGAGTTGATTTTTTTCTCTTCTGTTCAAACAAGTTGTTTGGGAAACAGGTTTGTGCCAAAGACCCAGGCTAAACTGTCCCTGTTGATGCTTCAGGGTATGACCCTGTGAATCTACAGCATGTAATGGGGGAACCTGACATTTATGGGATTAGATTTGGGGAAAAAAAATATTATCTGCTGCACCAGCCTACACATTTGGGGAAACTATTTCTGTACTTTTGAGGAAGTCTAGAAACTCTTGGGCAAACAGGAGGTGAGAGAACAGGAAAGGTTTGCTGTGTCTCCAGTGGAAGGGCTGGCACGTGTCAAATGCAACCAAAAGGGAGATGGGTCAGAAGAGCCAGAGGGGGTTGCACTGCACATGCCTTCTTGGTAAGATGTGCCTCATAACGGGATTTGTACTAAGCATTTATTTCTGTTCAAAAAGCAGTTGGATAGATTTTCAGCAGGAAAATAACTTTAGGGTTGTTTGATACCAGTACAGTGTTTCTGGTTTGTCCTGTTCTCACAGACTTTTCTAATACATCTGCTATCATGTGCTGTCAGAAATGGAAAAAGAGACTGAGTAAACTTTTTCCTGACACACTATGGCTGTGTGAAAGTTCTGTAACACTCAGAATCAAAGTAGTTTCATATTTATCTTCATCTTGAACATTTATTGTCATAATCTTACATTTTCCATTTGAACAATTTGCTCTTTTTTCAGAGAGTGCCCTGACCAAGTGCCTGCTGAGACATAATTTGGGAGACTAGAAAAAGATGCTCATTTAAGCAATTGTAATCCTGGAGTATGAGCCAAAATGCATTAATGTTATTCATTTGTCTTTGATTAAAAGTTTTGCCTCTGAAATTTTTCAAAGCTTAATTTATTCATTTGCCAAATGTCTTCAGGTGAGAAAAAAGCATTGTGAACAGAAAATTTAATTTGCTTTAGTATTAGAATGAAATTTCATGTTAAAAAAGGAGATAATATGCTAATTGAAATAGGGTTACACACACTTCCTTTAACACATCGTTTAGGAGCCATTTGTCATCAGATGTGAGATCTGCATTCAAGTTCTGCATGCTGTCAGGGCTGCCTTGAACTGGGAACAGGGTAACCCAAGACAAGGAAATCCCTCCCCATAAAATCCTTGTGCCATAAATGTTGTTATCTGCCCGCTTCTTTTTTATCTTCAATATCTCCATCATACTTATTATTATGAAATGCTACATAAATGTTTGCAGCCAAATTAAATTGAAAGTAACAACAAACCTCAGTGTCAAATAAGAACAGATTTATGGAGATCTGGAGACAGTTGAGTTTCAAAATGTGAAAAATACAGCTAATGTACCTGCAAAAATCACCATGAACTCAAATATTCAGTGGAAGAGGGAAAGGGAGGTCTAGGGCTGCATATGCAGTGCAGAACAAAGCAAAGGACAGAGAGATGAGATAAACCACACTACATAGTGATTGGAGCACACACAATGGCAAACATGAGGTCTGAAAACAGCTCTGCCATCTCACTAAAAACATGGCTAAGGCAGCTTTGTGTGTAAATCAAATGGTGGGAGATATGGGCACTACAATTTGAATCAGCAAGTCCCTTTTTTATTTCAGATTTGTAGATAAAAATTGTACCTGGGAAAAGGTCAGCTCTTCAACCTTTTTCCAACATGCATAGGCAAATTTCATTTCATCCTTGTTCCTCAGCCCTTTGAGATATCTCTCCAGATTGTAATTACACTGTTAGAAATTGTTCTCATTTGTTGAGGTGAATTACACCTTACTTTTAACAGAAATTCATAACCAGGGGTCTGGTCTAATCAGCTTTACCAAAAAGGTGCCTTCTCGGAGAACCAATCTTACAAAACCAGCAGGTTTTGCTTGTTGTGGTGGTTTTTTTTAGCTCAAGTGAATTCAAACCAGTTCAAAGTCATGATCTATAAAAGAATCGTAAGAGATGAGTTTATCATTCTGTGGGCGTTAAGAGGATACAGCAGAGAATCAATTCACAGGCAGGTAGCCAGTTGCAGGAAGCTTGTTCAGGGCAACAAACACCAACCAGGAGCTGGAGTACAGCTTTATTTAGGAGCGCAATTCCTCCAAAACATCACTTACATTCTTGACTGCATGGTATACAAAGTTCCCGACTGAATATAGATTAGTGACAAGACAGCACACAGGATTCGGGTGTCCCACCAGTGAACTTTGTAAGAGGTGAGGTTCATGTAACTCAGTTATCAGTGTCATTATCAACAAACTCTGCCCCATTGCCACTGGCTATAGTGATGTTAGTTTATCAAGCCCAAGAAGAAGCCTTGGCAGATCTGTTGTCCACCTTCTCTCCAGTTTCCAATCCACTGCTCTTAGAGGGCAAATTGCTGGCCATCCATAAGGTCTGAGGGTACTTTAGTCTTGAGGCAGCTTTACAAAGTGACTGCAAGTCTCAGAACAGTTTTAATTTGATTTATATTTTTTGTAAGTCTTTTACTTATTCTAGTTTCTGTAAAACTGAGTTTGAACCTGAGCACTGGTAATATTTGTCCACTTTTGAGATGCCTCTGTGGTATCCTCCACATAGCAGCTTCCATCTTGTGATTCCTTTGGAGTACACAATGCCAGGGCTTCAAAGACATGCACGTGCCTGAAACCTGCGTTGGTGCTGGTATTCCTGGCAGCGGGTGCTTTCAGAGCACTGTCTGCTACAAATATCCTTCTGGCATCTAGATGCACCTACTCTGCTGTGTTCAGTGCTATGGCCAGCTTTGTGTTGGCTATTTTGTAACGTTCAGTAGGTGCATGGAAAGATTCCTTTCAATTAGTTTCAGTAAAAACTCACAGCTATGGCTGGAAACTCACTGAACGAGGTAAGGTCTATTCGAAGGGATGGTACAAAGGGATCTAGCATTAGGTTTGGCTTGATTTACCATCCACTCACTGGTGATTAAGAAGAGTTGAAGAGTAGAAAATGTTTTGCAATATGACATTTTTAAATTATTCTAAACTCCTTGCAGAATGCTTAGAGGAAAAAGGGGTTTATGGGTCTGGCTGAATATAAAAATGGAGACACAGTATAGAAAATAATACATGGAATAAAGCCAGACAAATGTGAGCACAATAAAACACAGGAAAAATACTCCTAAATTACGTGGGTCATTCTCCAGGATGCTCTGAGGAGCCACTATAAATCTGTATGAATCATCCGTTAAGATGGTTCCAAAGAGCTCATATGAGTTGGAACGAATGAATGGCTTCATATGCGCATGGAAACATATCTTATAGAAATGAGTAAAAAAACTGTGGGTTTCACTGTAGATTTCTCCTTGCTCCAGAGACATCCACAGGAAATAAAGCAATCAAATATAAAAAACACAGCAGCTATGAACCCTATCTTTTAGACCAAATCAAAATGATTTAAATTATTTTCTCCCTCCACATACTGAGGGGAATAATAACTTAAATGAAATTTCCATTCAAAATAGCTTTTACAATTCCTCCCTTGGGGGAAAAGGGAAGTCTCAGTAGGAGCTGAGAGACTAAAGTGCAGTGGGTGAGAAATAGCTGATGGAAAAGTGTCATCTATTAAACAAATTTCACTCAGCAGCCCCTGACCTCCTGAAGGTTCCAGAAAAGAAAAATTACAAGGAGCATAGCAAAGTGGTGGGAAGGAGAAAAACCTTTGTCCTACTGTTGGAGTAAAAGGAGTTCAGCTTTTATCCCGATAAGCACTGAGGACAGATGGGGAGCATCAGGGAGACAAGGGAGGGTTCAGTAACTCCAGTTTTTCTTTCCTAATTAGCAGTGTTTGAGCTGTGCTGAGAAAAGGAGACCAGCCCTCCTGAGCCAGCTCTTCTCCCCACCACTGAAAACAGGCTTCAGGTTGTGCTGTCTTCAGATAGCATCACAACCAACACAACATCTGCAGGAAGTTATACAACCTGGATATTTTAAAGCAACTGGCAGATAAACGATAAAGTAATCTAAAGATGCCATGTAAACAAGGTGTGTTATACGTGGAGTAATGCTGTATCTGTAGTTTACTCTCGCGAAAACATACGTCACTGCCATAGTCCATGGAAAAAAATGTGGATTTAGGGGAGCCTTCTGAGTCTGAGAGGGAATGAAAATAGAGTGTTTGTGACTCAGTCAAAAGACAGTTAAGAAAATAGTATTTTCACCCTCAGGGAACAATTAAGTCAATTTGAAAAACTTTAGTTTACTGTTGCAAGCAGAGGCAGGCTAATGGGGAAATTTCCAATTTCAAAATAAGTTACAAAGTGGTGTGGTATTTAGCAGTACTTAACTTTCAAAGAAATCCGTGGTGCTTGGTACAATAAATAGAGACTTATTTAAGCTCCTCTCCTTAAAAAAATACCAGCCTAAATTATGCCAGCCTACCTACCTTTATTTTGCCATATTTGATGATAACCCACAGTCACCAGTACATTTCAGTGAAGGTCTCACTCTTCCCCAGCTCATTATTCCTTAAGACCTATTGCTGTCCAGTGTGATCTTACAAATAAGAAATTCTCTCCAGAGTGAGAAATAAGGAGAGACCTGACTTCAGTGTTTCATGGAGTGACCTGGGTACTCAAACTGCTAGAGGAGGGGAAAATGACTGACAACTTTGGCATTCAACAAAGTATGTGTTTTGGCTTCAAGAACACAATCCAGCACCTCGAGTCAGACAATCAGAAGTGTTTCATAGATCCCATGTTCTCTAATGCAAATGTTGCTAGTTTGCAAAAAGCCATGAAGACTCTTAGAGGGAAA
Source organism: Chiroxiphia lanceolata (assembly GCF_009829145.1). Taxonomy (NCBI): domain Eukaryota; kingdom Metazoa; phylum Chordata; class Aves; order Passeriformes; family Pipridae; genus Chiroxiphia; species Chiroxiphia lanceolata. The sequence continues at coordinate 9,533,155 of NC_045646.1, forward strand.
GTCATATTGTCTGGGAGAGGGGCCATATCATCCTGGGAGAGAAGAAATCAGATTACCCAGTATTGAATGATTTTCTAATCAGGAAGATGATTCCCAGGGAAAGAAATCAACATGCCACAGGGGATATGTATGTCCAAGAAAAACACAGGCAAGGTCCTTTTTTTTGTAGTCATCCAGGTTAGGTGTTTTGGATGTTTCCTAGTGGTGCTTTAGCCATATGTTTTTAGATACTGCCAATCAGAGTACTGAAACTGAAACACCACTATGGTGTCAAAACATATCTCTTGGTAAAATTAAGTAGCAGTTCTTACAGTCAAAATGTATCTTGGATACTTCAATATGTTGAGAGCACTGCTAGGCATTTAAGTAGAAAGAATAAAGGCAAAGCTGCTACGTGTTTGCTATTGGTTTATGACATTTTGCCTGGCTCCCAAACCAGCTCCCAGATCTTCATAGTAAGGTGCTTGCATGTTTTGCACATTCTTTGATAAAGAAGGAAGACACAACAGCTGCATTTTTCAGTGGTACTGGAGGGCTCTGTCCCTGCAAGATGACACAGGAGGACAGTGTTTGAGAAGTGGACTCTATAAACTTGTCCTAAATCTTTCACTGAAAGAAGAAAATCCCATGGAGTGTTCTGAATTCAACAGATCAGCAGATCTTTGAAAGAAACATCTGCCACTGAAAAATTTCCAGCTTGATCTTTTGCTGTCATTCAAAACATTTTTTAACACTGCCTAGAAGACAGGATGCTTTGTTCTGACATGAGAAGACAGAGACTTATGACATGATACCCCTATTTCCTATTGCTCTTCACATCTATTTGGTTTAGAAAATCAGAGATTCTGCTAACTACTGTTTGCTGAAGTCATCTGGAGTTGATAACCATATGTTGTATTGTTGGCTGTACTCCAAACTTGCCCCTCTCCTGCATGCAGATTAAAGGCAACCCCAGCTCTGCAATATGACAAAGACAGCCTGGCCTGGGTTCTCCACAACCTCTTTTTGGCAAGAACAGAAACTGCATCGACCACTTTGCACTGGGCACTGCTCCATATTTTGACTTATTCCAGAAAACAGGGGAGACTAATGAGGTCACATGCAAAACTGCTTGGATTGTGCTTTCTCAGGGAACACACCAAGGTCAGTCCAAAGTATAAAGGTAAACACTTTTAAAACTACATCCAACTGAAAATTCATACTCTCTGTGAGCTGACAAACACATCTGATTTATTGAGAATCGGATAAATATGAGAAACAGTCTCGCCCAGGCCTGTTAGCTTCATCTTGCTGCCTTGCTCCTCCACAAGAAGTATTCACTCTTTCTTCCTTTCTGTGAGAGAATGAAAGCAGAGGGAGCTGGGCACGCAATAAGACTGTAAAATGACAGCAGAGAGTACCAGGTCTCTGCAACTGTGCTACTGAGCACAAACAGTTCCCCAGGTCTCTCCCAGGGTGCGACAGCAGAGTTATCAGTTGCACGTTAAATGAGAGAAAGGAAACTCCCATCTTGACACGCAGCTGCAACACGGGATCGAGTAATTTCTTCTTTACAGGCCACCACAGTCCTCCTCTAGTACAGCCAGTTCTAAGCAATGGCAGACATCCTGGAAGTCCTACAGATTCCTGATGCTAAAGTTTCTCTGTCTCAGAGAAAAGCTTGATTTGGGGGAGAAAACAGTGCTGGTGTTTTCTGGGCTCTTTTGCAGTATTTTGCAGTATTTTGAAGTATTTTGCAATGCTTCGTTGTCTTTCACAATATTTCTGAAGAATATCAAATTTATTAGATTTGTTTTCAGTCTTCCATAAAGTTCTCCCATTATAATGTCTCTCTATCCCTGAACCATCCATACATATAATACCTGCAAAATCTTATTAGGGCATTAGCTGAGCATGTTTTAGTGCATTAGAAGGAAACAATCACCAGAGATTGTAATATCATTTTTGTACAGGGTAGTTCTCTGTCTACTGTAAATGGAGTGGTTAACTGGAATGTATTTGTGACAGCAGCAGCTCCAGGAGCCAGCTAAACTGATCAGTGGGTCTGCCAAAAGGGGTGGTCCTGCCCCTTTCGTCCTTGGCCACATTCTCACTCTGCTCAGTGAGGCAGCAGCCAGCAGGTGAGGGTGTTCAGATTGCTGAGCTGGCAGAAATCTATTGCTGCAACTAAAACTGAAAGGCTTTCCACTAGATCAGCCAAATGAATCCAGGCACTTTATAGCTCTATGGTTGCTGGATCCAACCCTGGTGAAAGGGAAAATGAGGGGATGGGACTATTTGTTTTCAAGACATCTTGCTTACAGGTAGATTACAGACTGACTGTAATTTGAAGCTACATGAAACGGCTTGCCCAGAATCACAGAGAAGGATCTGTACCACAGTCCTTAAAGTCAAAGCCAATGTCCAGACCAGGGAACCAGCCTTGTTCTCACTGTGATGGCTAAAGGGACCCACCTCAGCTCACCTGACCCATTCTTCCTGCTCACTCTGTGCACAGGGCAAGGGACACACCCCATTGCAGCTCAGCTGCATTCACTTGGGACTAGGCAAGGTTTATTTGCCTGGGCTGTTCAGGTGCTCCAACATGACTAATGCCTTTCAGAGTGTGGATCTGGAGGATGGAGGCTCTGGGACTAGCAGGTCACAGCTGAGTGAGGACAAACATGAGAACAACAATGTTTTCCAAAAGCCAGCTTTTTATGTGTGTTCTTCTCTTTCTCTGTGTCTGGATATTCTGTTCTCTGATATTCCTAAACATCCAGAAGGCCCAAAGAACGCTGGCTCCAGAACTGATACCTCTCTCCTTAACAAGCTGTGGACACTGGACTTCCAAATTCACCATGAAACACTCTTGAAGGTACTGATGCTTTTTGTAGTTTCCCAAGTAGTTGACGTGTAGACTTCTAATGCATCCTTGGCTAGAATGTAAAAGCACCTTTCTGCTCCTTCTTGGCTTCAGTCTGAACTGTGAACTTTCTAGGTAGAACTTCAAGCCCTATGTCTCCCTGATGGACTTTAGAGAGGACTAATAATGAGTGGACAGGGCTTGTAGCAACAGCTGCAAATAATATAAATTCACCTGGCCAAAAAAATAAACAATCACCGGGCCAAAAACAATGTCTAAGGAATCTTGTTATTACAGCACAAGTTACAAGGAAGAAGGAAAGGAAACAGGAAGAATAAGCAAATCTTCTCAAAGAGAAGTAGAAAACAAAGTTTATTTGCTTAAGGACTGAATCCTGTAGCCCTTATTTTGGAAATATTGCTGGTTATGTCTTGTCACAACAAGGCCATGGAATGCTTCCTTGGACAGAAGCCTGGCCTGGCCAGTGCAGAAGCAGCAAAGCAGGTGAGACTTCAGCACATTAAAGGTGTTATTGCTCCAGGCCAGTCCTTGCTGTTGGGGACAAGAATGAAGGGGAAAGGATAAAGTGTTGTTACCTGTGGTGTCACGATATTGAAGGTTGTATTGAGACAAAATTTCCTCAGAGTTCTGCTTGTTTTGAGAGTGTGTTGCAAGTGTCAGTAACAATCACTGCAAAACAACCAAGTGGGTAGATTAAAGTCTTAATCCACTTGACTGCATAATGCACAGAGTTGCAGCCAGGTGACATTGTATGTACTATCTGGTACAGTAGGGTATCAACACACTGGTTTTCTGGCTTTTTTTTTTTGGACAGTGTAGAGACAAAGAATGAAGATATTAGTATTATTACTGACAATCCTTAATGTGGTCTACACACTGCATCTGCCAAGATGAGCTAGGAGGGATTCATGTTCAAGGATTCATGCCATGACCCCATCTCTGGCTGTCCTAGGAAATACAGTTATATTGATAAAAAGCGGAGTCACTAAGCCCGTGACTTACAGGTGTGTGAGACAAAGTGCACCTTTCAGGCACCCTGTCTTCCTGGGTGTACAAAAGAAAAACCAAGCTCTGCGGTTCCTTTGGATACTAGATGAAAAACCGCTCAGGGATTCAAGCACTTAATTATTCTTCCCTCTCCACCTTACCTGGGCTATTAAGGTAAAAGGCTGGACTCCAACTGCTGTGAAAACCATTTTTCAAATTACTTGCCCTTGTGGAAAACAGCCATTGCTCACAGCAAGTGGCAGCAACCAGGTGTCTGATCATATTTGCATGCATTTTCAGTACAGTCAGCATATTCCGGAATCCCTGGCTACATCTTTTGTTTCCAAAAATTGCAAAGGAGCAATGCATGTGCCTCCAGAGAGATGCAGTCCTGTTTATAGGTGTTCTGAGTAATGTATCTGAGTTCAACAATACAATATTACCAGTGGATTCCTAAGAGCAAACCACAGAAGCAAGGACACACGTGGAAACTGTGCTCAGTCAAACTCTTAACAGCTTACAAATGCCATGTTTTCCCCAGTTCCCTGAAAAACCCTAGAGCAGAGATGTGCCTTTTCATCTTTCAAGTGTCCAGCATACATTACCAAAGTGCTGCAACTGCTCAGAAAAAGGTCACACTTTACATATATATATAGGTACATAAATATGTATATAGTTACATATGGTGCAGACACAATCTTTATTCATCTCTCTGGTTTACACTTTACAATCTCTGAAACAGATGTTCAGAAATCCTTACCTCCTATCCCATACAGTCAAATGCTAACTAACGTTGTACTTATCTAAAATCCTAAATCTTTGTGCAAGGTAACACTACCTCGTCTCCCCTCCCTCTGTGCAATTAGGTCTTCCTCAATTACCCAGGGTCAAAGACTTCAAAACCAGTCTCTAGTTTAATAGATGCCAGAGACTTGATTTGCAGAGCTACTGAGAGCCCAGACTCCAGTGGAAATGAGGAGGATCTGCAGAAGGTCAATAGTTCCCAGACCACTCAGAATACTCAACACATCCCCAGTGAGAAACTCCAGATCAGTGGCTGTTGGAAAAGTTTGGTCTCACTGTGACAGACCCCGCAAGCACAGCCCAGTGCAGCGATGAGCAAACATTACCATCTAATGGCTGTGTCTGTTAATTACAACTATAATTTCTACTTAGCGATGAAGGCTGGTCCTTGTGTAAGTACTGATACACCAAACAGGCTGTATGATTGGAAGACAAATAAACATGGAAAGATCATAAAGGCAGTATTTATGATTTTGCAGTATCTATCAATCAGCTCCGGTGGGCAACGTGAATGGAGAAATCCTGCTGAAGTGTTTCTGGGTAACATGACACAGTTGCTGCACTGCTGGCTGTACGTGCTGCAGTCACGTGAATAATGACCACCATAAATAATAATGGAATGAATTAATAACAGTGAAAGCCTTTTAAGATTCTAACATTGAAACATGATTCTGACCTCTTTTATTTCCTGACAGCAGGATGAAATTTCTCCCACCCCTTTCTTGGCCAGTGACAAGGGTTGCAAAACAGCCCCTGCATAATAGAAATGGTCTTTGAGCTCTGGTCCAAGAGTACCACCAAGATGGAGAAGGTCCTCTCTGTAAATGTCTCATATCTTCCTGCCTTCATGTGTCTTACTTTTTCTCCAGGTGGCCAGGATGTATGGAAATACATATATACTCTGCCTAGGAAAAACACCAGTGGTTTTGCAAGATGGATTTCAGGCAGTGAAGGATGCCTTGACTGGCATGCAGAATGACTCTGTGAGAAACCCTTGGCATTCTTTTTTAGGGATTTTGTGGGAGTCCCCTATGGTACTTTCTGTTGTTGTGTGTACTGAAATGTTGTCAGCAGGGTGAGCTGTTCAGAGAATGGGGTTTGGGACAATGACTTCCCCTCCTCCTAATGCCTCTTTTCAAGAGGAGCTGCTCTTGGCAGCAAGATGGATGCTGTAGGGCCACTGCTGCATGTCCTTCTCAAACACAAATACACATCAGTACACAAAACTAATGTGTTTTCTATTTATAAACTTGCATAGCCTGGGCAATTCTTAGTTACTGGGCATGTTACCAAGCTATCTCAAGAGGTCTTTGCGGTAAAAAATGTAAAACTGTAAAAATGTCAGCCAGCAGGACCCAGCATGTGTTGAGTGCATAGTTCTACATAGAGTAGCAGATAAAGAAAGACAGGCAAGGAGCTTATTTCTCACAAAAAGGATCAAGTAGATGTGAATAAAACAGCATAAACCCCTCTGATTCTCCATATAAATACTGCCAGGGGTCATTCCACTTATGGTGGTAAATCTTGGAAACACTACAACTCCTGCTTATGGAGTTGTACCATCCCATACCTCTCCCTAGTCCTCCTCCATTTTGTAGCAGCATCATCTTTGCCAGCAGGCATGTCTGGAAGCAGCAGAGACAATTCAGGCTGATGACTGAGGAACCTAGGACTAAGGAAGAAAATCCTGGAAGCCTGGCTCCAGGATGAAGCTTGCTGGTTGACTGAGGTCTTTGCCAGAGAAAGAGGTGAAATATAGGTATGTATATGACCATGACATGGACTCATTCTCCTTATTTCCAACTCTGCTTTTTCTGCTGGAAGTTCAGTTTCTGGAGTAGGTTCAACGGGAGGTTTACACAGCTGATGCTTTCACAGTAGAGCCTAGAACATCACACCTGACTCATTGCTCTTGTGCTAACCCTTTATGGGCGAAAGGGACAGATGAGAGATGCCAAATCGTGCTGATTATGCATTTTTCTGTAGGATGGAATCTTTCCCCCATTCATTATAAGGGTGCCTGAAGAATGATCCCCCAGTTAGACTTCTGAATCTTGATTCCTGCAGGCTATTTGTGCAATCCCATGCAAATCAAGAGCTCAGCATAACAAAAGGTCAGAACATATAAAGGAAGTTAATGATGCAGCTTGCTTTGTTGGTAGACACCAATGTCTCTGTTTCACTCCCTTCTTGCATCAAGTGGATGTGCTTTTTGGACATTGCTTCACTCCAGAGGATGCTCAGAGGCTTCCAGGCCATGGCAGAATTCCACGGCACCTCCTGGCCTCAGGTGAGCAAGGGCTTCCCTGTAATTTTATCAAAGCCTGACAGCATTCCTCAGTGAGCTGTGGCATGAAGTGGTTGTTCTTTGCTAACGCACAGAGAGGAAGAAGAGCTCTTAAATAAACACCAAACTCTGCTAAAGCTAGCACTCACTGCTGTCCCTTTCTTTCTCAATAATGATCCCTCTGCAACCATTCCTGGCTTGCTTTGTCTACAGACCCTTGAATTTCCTGTAATAGCTCTCTTCAGAGAGACTGACCTAGCTTTACATAGAAGTTATTCTGCATCAAGTTTGCCATGCGGCCAGAATCAGGTTTTTCCTCTTAGCTTGTGCCTCAAAGGGCTTTGTAATAGCCCTGATTTCCTGTGTTAGAGTGGGCTGCAAAAACTATCCAGAAAAAAACAGGACAAGGTAACATGCAAGTGGCTTTGAGAACTATAGACAAGTGTTGACTTAAAATTTAGGAAGGAACAGGTCATTTAGGAAAGACTTCACTTGGAAAACATAAGAAAAACTGTACTCGAGGGCATTTAAATCCCCCAAACCTGAAAGTTACTAGTAGAGAGCAGGCAATCTGGAAAGTATATGACAATGGTCATCCTTCACATACTTCTCTATAGGATAATTTTTTTTTTTAATTAAGTGGTCATTCATTCCCTATATCAGACAAGTAATACATCTGGATCATTACAACATTAGGCACAGTTCAGCTGTGAACATTCAGGCTTTAAATGCACTGTGAAATCAAGATATCATGGCATTCCTTGCACTTGTATTTCCAGGTGCACCTCTACGACACTTTCCCATCACTACTGAGGCCCTTAAGCACTACGTTAATGAGAAAGCTGCTGGCACTGACACACTTGCAGGACCTATGAACACTTACTATGGATGAGGTCAGGAACTACCAGAAGAGCTGGGTGCCTGCAGAGCCACAAGACTTCATTGCTGCATGCCTAACTCAGATGTTAAATGTAACACGTAATTTTCTCTTGCACAGCTAAAACATATTTAAAATGCCTGTAGTCAAGGTATTTCCAGCTGCACTGCTACTTCTTTCTCCTTCTTTTCCTCCTGAGAGATTGTTGAGCTATTTCTTTCCTTGAATTCAACCTAAAAATTAGAGAGTAATATTGTTCCACTCTAGACTGAAAGAAAACTTATTGTGTGCTGCCTTCCTCAGTCAGCAAGATCATATATTTTTAACAGAGCAACATGGTTGCTGTCTCACCAGCTTCATCAACTCAGTACGGAGTCTGTGGTGAAAAACAGATCTGTTGCTGGAAATTTGCTATGCTATTAAAACAGTCTTAAATCTCACTGTCTGTCTTGTATCTGCAAGCAAAGGATGACCCACCCTCTCTATTCATAGCACAAGAGACCACAGATCTCTTTGTGGTGGGCTCAGACACCGTCACTTTCCCTTTATGCTTAGCTCTCCATGAGGGTGTATCTGGAAGTGCAAGGTGGGAAATGTGTGCAGCTGCACTTACACGTGCTGTGTTCTTGCACATGGCAGGGTAACAGGCAAAACACTGTCATTTAGCTGCCCTAATCCTGCAGTGTAAGGTGTCTTGGGTATTTTGAGTTTCTGCATAGAGTCTGCACATCAACTGCCTTCTTGAATACCTTTGTTCTGCAGAAAGAGTCTGTGTTGGATGCTGTCATTGGTCCATCCTGTGGAACTGAATATAAGGACTGAATGATCCTGCCACATGCAAATGCAATCCTACAAGAGATTATGTGTTATAGCAGCACTAGTGCCACAGGGTTTATGTGAACCCAGGACACCACACTGCAAGGCTTCCCTGTCACTAAGGTCTGTTAATGCCACTGAGGTTTGGGGATACCCTTCAACAAAGCAAAGCCAAGCATTACATCCCTCTCACTGACTTAAACATCACATCTTATGTTTACATTTGGTCCCAGGCTGCAAAATTACCTAAAGGTGAGTTCGAACAGCTCATGAGGAACTCTTCACTGTGAATAGGATGCTGGATGTTATCTACATCCTACAATATGAATAAACCTATACTCAGTTTCCTCCTTCTATTGCATAGATGTTACTTTTACCACTTTTCTATACAGGATTACAAGAGTTGGATCAGTGTATAAAGGTACCAGTATATTGACCTTTGAATTCTTTTAAACTGGTACAAGCTAAGTATAAAAACCACAGAAATTTTAGAAAAATACTGTCTATATATGCAATTTATTATATCAGCAGAATACTTTAAATCCATATCCAACTTCAGGTAGGTGGTCTTCCCAACAGATGAGACCTGTGTGGCTTTGGGAGAATATATCTGAGAAAATCAAGATCCAAGTTAGGGGCCTTGATAAGTGTGAAGCCTTCAGTTCAGTGGGATTTAGTGGTGGGGTTTTTTTAAAAGTTTTATTATGGTAATAACTGCATCCTCTGGTGCTCTAAAATAGATCTTGAAGAGTGACTAATAATTTTTAAATAAGCTATTCTGTAGGAGATAGCACAGTGTGACCCTGTTTCTCACCCCATAATAATTAATTGGCACTTGCACTGAAGAATTTCAAGAGAGCCATTGACATCCTGAAAATTTAAGTCATTAGTTTTTGATTCTGCAAAAAAGATCTTTGTATTTTCATTTTGTATTTTAGTAAGACACTTCAATTTTCCCCAACATATTTTCTGTCCAGTATGATCAAGAGCAGTGGGAGAGTCCTTGACAGTTTAACCCTGGTCATTTCCTGGACAAGGATGGAAACTTTGTAAACAGAGAAGCTTTTATGCCATTTTCTGCAAGTAAAAGTGATCCTCAGTCTTCCATACAGCTGTCCTGCAGTGACTCTTTCACAGCCCAAAACTTTTGTAACATCTGATCTCCTTCCATGAGTATCTTTATTCATTCCCATAATAAGGTCTATGTAGGAAGAAAATGGAGGTGGTGTTTTTAGAGATCTGCTGCAACTTCACTCTTTTGAGGAAAAGCAGCTAAAATGAGCTGGGGTCTGAATGAAAGGAAATGCAATTGTGGTAGGAAAGTAGATTGTCATGTGGGAAAACAAGGGCTGATTAAAGCCCCTTCAGAAGGCAGGGAACGTAAACCTGTTTGCTAATCAAGAACTGGCTCCTGGAAGGATAATACTAATACTGACATCAGCGGAGGCTGAGAGCACAGGAAAGGAAACAGCATCTATGTTAGGTCTCCATAGCAATTTGTATAACACATTCTTTCTGAAATATTTTTGTAAACTGTTAGTTTTCAGAGCACAAAGATCCCATTTATGTGTAACTGCAACCAACCAGGGAATTCTTCATGAGTTTTTAAAACTATTTCTGCTACTATCTATTTATAAATAATTTTCTATGTCTTCTAAGATTATGAACCCGAGTTTGAGCCCATAAAGCAACAGGAATGGGAGTGCCAGTGGTAAGAACATTTGGCCTAGGACTTAGGAGATCCTTTTTCCCCTGTTCTACTGTACTTCTGTGATTTCAGGCATATTGCTGAGACACCCATTGCCTTGGCTTTCAAATAGTAAAATAGCATAACATTACTGTGCTGTGCAAGGGTGAATACACTCAGACACTATAGAACAGAGGACATATAGTACCTTACATATGTTGAACACACTTTTTTCATACTTCTGACAGACAGACTGTTGAGGGATATTAGTTGTTTAGGATAAATAAGTAAGTTTTAAGCAGAATGAGTTACACAGAGTTATAATACTGTGTGATTTATTATGGTTTTTTGCTTTGCTTTACTTGCTTAGCATGAGCAGCTGGATTACACAGATGATGAATTTTGTATGACTCTCTCTCCACACCAAAAATTGGTGGAGAAACAGAATCAGTGAGAAATCCATTTACTAACTCTGCCAGATAGGAGAAATTATTGGTCAGATACTCGCAAAGTACTATGAGAAGATTCTGTGCTCATGGAGTAACATGGGGATGGATTCATAACGTTCAAGGAGACGCTAGAGGAGGGACTATCTCCCTTGTCCTCTATATAAGGTGTCCGTTATCCTTTACTAACACTGCAGGCGTTGCAGGCTCTTTACAGGGACAGTGTTTTTCCCACTTTCTGTGCCACCCCTCACTGTGCATGAACGGGATGGGGATGGCGGCCGGGATGGGGGTTGCATGTCACCACAGGAGGCAATTCGGGCAAATCCTTTGACGTGTAACTGTATCTACCAAAGCCAAATTAATTGTACAAATAATTTGTGAAGCCGCTTTACAAATCACGAGGCTACAGCCTGGCGCCAGCCGCGTCACACCCAACATGGCGGCTTTATTTTCCCCGCGCCACACTCAAGATGGCGGCCCTGACCCTCAGGGGAGGTCCCGGCAGGGTGTTCCCTCCCCGCCCCGCCGTGCGCTGCACTGACGGCTCCGGGGGGAAACGGGGGCGGCTGTGTCCGCGCTGGCGGAAGCGGCGGAAGGTTTTGGCTGCCGGACCCAGCGGGGCGGAAGTCGCTGAGGCGGACGGGGGTGGCGGCGGTAGCGAGCGACGATGAACAACAAATTCGACGCGTGAGTGTCGTCCTCGGGCCCCCTGGTCGGTTCCCGGCGCGGGGTCTGCATGGCTCCGTGCCCCGCCGGCGCCTCCCGCCGCTGCCCCGGCGCCCCTCGGGCCAGACGCGATGAGTCACGGCGCCGCACAGCCCGGTCCCTGCAGCCGGGGCCCGGCCCGGCCCCGAGGGGCTGCGGGCCCGAGGGCTGGAGGCCGTGAGACAGCGGCCGTCCCGCACCGGGGAGCCGCGGGCTGCCTCGTGGCCCCGCTTCGCGCTCGTCTTTTCCGGCGCTTGGTAGGGAATGGGCGGGCGGAGAGACTCGTGGGGTGCCGAGTGTGTGCTCGCCTGTGCCGTGCTGAGAGGCGTGGGGAGCGGGGTAGGAGAGTCAGCAGAGTTACAGAGTTACAGTGACAGCTCTTCGTGTGGTCCCTCCCTAACAAGTCACTGGGGTTTTCTCTGGCAGGTCAGTATTAGTAAAACTTACTTGAGTTTGTTCTAAAAAGCTATTTTGTTGCTCTCTTTAGCTAAAAAGTGTGTGCCCAAGATGCCTGTGATGGGCGCTGGCCATGCCAGGTACAAGTAGTTTTTACTGTGTGGGCTGTCAAGTGCAGATTCCCAAACGCTGGGGACCCTGGTGCCACGGAGGAGCTTTGAAGCAGAGATTGGCGTGAACCTTCCCAGCTGTGTGGTACCAGACTGGCTTTCTTTGTCCTTTCCTTTACCAGATTGAAAGATGACGATAGTGGAGACCATGACCAGAATGAGGAGAATAACACACAGAAAGACAGTGAGAAGGAAAAGAATGATCGGGAGAAGCCACAGAGTACTACCAAGAGGAAGGTATGGTGCTGCCATCTGCAATCAGTCCACTGCCCGAGCATGCTGTGGGAGTGCTAGAGAGTCAGCCCTCAGTTCAGGGATAAGAAAAATATGTCTTGGAGGGCTGTGGTCTCTAAATGCACTGTCACTGCTGTGATGAAGACAGGGGCTGTGTTAGACTTTCACAATTTGATGTAGCATTTGGAGGTCTGTATTCTGAGGGGTGAATGCTCCCTTCACAAACACAGCTAGTACTCTGCCAGGCTTCTGAACAGGAATGAGAAATAAACCTTTATTTTCCACCAAAAAAATTTTGGCAGAGGGTGTGGGGGAAGGACTGGTTGACAGGGCACTAGAGGCTTGCAGTTGGTTTACCCGGCAGTGATGAAATAACTCATGTGTCTCTGTGTGTGTATTGTAGCATGGTCAGGAAGGCATAGGGTGTATAATCTTGTTTTCAGGAAAGCTGCTCTGTCTAAAGTAATGCAATCCTTGTAAACTTGCAAGAGGAGAGAAGGGATTCAAGCCCGGGCAACCTGTAACAGTATCAAGTGATACAAGATAAGAGCTTTGGTTGGATTTTTCTCTGTAAGTTTCACTCCTGGGTAATGAGCTCTCATTAGCCTCTTTTGTGATCATTAGAAGCCTTTTAAATCATTAATCAGTGCTTTGGAAATGGAAAAGTGATCACTGCCCACTGCTGGTGATGGGTTCTGCCAAAGCTGACATAACAAGTTCCAAGATTAATTCTCCCAGAGCACTGGGGTGTTGGTTGCTTAAGGCAGTTGGTGTCACCGAAGACTTATAATTGCTTTTGAATCACAGATTAGTGTAAGTAGGGTTTGTCCTTCCCAGAGGGGAAGAGTGTCTTTTTTATTTTTTCTCGTTTTGGAAAAGCTCTTGCATTGCCCTTTTTAGTTTGTCTTTTTTTGCCTTGGAGACAGTTAAGGACTAAAAGGAAATTCAGTAGTGCTGCCTCTAATAGTTATAACCGTCACTTTTGTTGTGATGCTCTGCATGGTTAAGTTATTCTTTCCTTAACCACCCTGCACTGCAAATTTCCAGTATTTCTGAACTAGACTAATCGTTAGGCTGTTTTGGGCAATTAAGAGAGACAGAATTTTTCTGTAAGAACGAGGATTAGTTTGTTTATAAAACAGGAACATGTGGACTTCTGATACTGTGGATGTAATTTTTCCCCTTCCCCTTTTAGAGGAGCATGTCAGGGGTAAACCAGGCTCTTTCTGTCCTGCAGGCTGTTGTCCCCGGGCCAGCTGAGCACCCCTTGCAGTACAACTACACCTTCTGGTACTCCAGACGAACGCCTGGGCGGCCCACGAGCTCCCAGAGCTACGAGCAGAACATCAAACAGATCGGCACCTTTGCCTCCGTGAGTACACCCCTGTTGCCGTGGCTGGTTCAGTCCCTGTGTGAGGGGTGGGTGTGTGCACACACAGGCTGTGCTCTCGCTGCCAGGAGCAGGGGGGAGTGATGTGCCAAGGCTTACAGATGAGCTCTTGAATTGCCTACAGCAGATGATGTGTCTTTAGCAGTTCTGCTCTGTGCTAGACCTCCGTGCCTGCAGTAATGGTGGCAGCTGGAGTTATAATTGCAAAAAAGAGGGAGCTCCCATGTAGGTCATATGTGCTGGCTAGAGCAGGACTGGACAGGCCAGCAAGAAAGGAACAGCTTTTTTGGGTGTATGTGTGAAGCAAAGACTGTACAGTCCCCCTCATGCTTCCTGTATTCCCACTACAAAGACTGTGTTTGGATCAGGCATCTGGCCTCTTGTATTTGCAAACACCTGGAGGCCTGTTGTCTGTCTGGAAGTGATGGACAAGGTGCAGTTTGGTGTTGCAGTGAAGTTCATTAAAAGGCAAACTGCTCTCCCTTTCCTCTTACATTCTTTGTGGTTGTTTATTCCTGGAATAAATTTGAGTGTGTCCTTGAAAGGCAGTGTTGGCTTGTTGTATGGTACTGGGAATGCAAAACAGTCGTGAAGAGCCTAAGATATATAAGCAAAATATGTCTCCCTTAAAATACTATTCTCAAAGTCAGGAAGTCTGTTGGCTGTTTTCTTTCTTGTTCGTTTTTTTTTTTCCTTTTTTTTTGTTATCTGGTAGTTGTCGAGTTTTTTCAGGGTCCCATGTAAATGTTGATTTTGACCCCCAGTACATATCTTCTGTAATGGGAGAATTTGTAAAAATACCCCTTTATTCCTTCTGGAGACTGCATAAAAATATGCCTGTCAGAGCAGCTGGGTTGTGATGTTGTATCCACAGAGGATAAGAGTGGAAAGAAGAGCCTGTTGTTGTGGATAGTTGCTGCTCCTATTACCCTGCATGAGCAAGTGCTTTCAGTTCAGTGAATGAAAAATGTGGCTACTGCATGATGATCTAGTAATAACTTCTCAGTCTGTTAAATCAGTGTAGACTTAACATTGATTTTTAGCTCCTTAGAGGAAAAATGTCACATATTCTTTTGTCTGCTCTTTGCTGCAAAGAATTTGTGGGTGCTGTTGTAGGCTGGAAGTGCTGTAGTTCTGTCAGGATGGAGAGAGTCTGGCCAGCAGAGCTGATAATGTGTTTGGTTCTAAATTCTGTTTAAGGAGAAGGAAGAGCAACCTTCAGAAGGAATTGCCTGAGCTAAGTCTGTGTTCAGATTTATTCATGGCTTCTTTAGAAAGCTCTAAAAGCTGTGAAATGTGAACCACTAGAGGGCACGTGCCCCCGCTCTGGGAGTGCAATTTCCACACGGTATTTGGATGTGTCTGGCAAAACCAGATTGCTTCTGACCCCTCCTGAGCCTTGGTTCATAATTTTATTGGCTATAAAAGGGATGACAGAGGTCAGAGATTGGAGCAGAATTCCAACTGCTGACCGAGTCATTAAGGTCTCTGAAAATTACTTGGAGTGGTGTCTGACCCCTCCAGCTGCACTGCTGGTCTGCTTAATAGCTGTTGTCTTAAATGAGTAGAGTCTTCTTAAACTATGGAAATTAGTATAATGTCTTCCATTTTTTATTTTGTTTTAAAGATCTATCTCTCTAAAATCCTTTCTTACTCAAAGATTCTCAAAGGATAAATGTTATTTTTAAGAATTATAAAAGATAACTCCCTTTCCTTGCAGTCAGATCGTCTGACCCAGGGGTGCCAGAAAGGAACTGGTCAAAGTGAAGTGGTCCAAGTGTACAGATCTTAAACTACCACTAGAGGATGTATTTTGTCTTAAAATCTGGATACAGTAAAATTAAATTTAAAAAATGTCTCATTTGGATGCTCCTGCAGTGTCCATGGTCACAGAGAGCAGTGGTTATGCAGGGTAGAGAGGCTTGGCTGTAGCTGATGCATTTGACACATATCCAGTCGTTGAAAGTTTGGGCAGTAGGATTTACAAGATATGGAATTGGAACTGTTCTCCAGAGCAGCTGTTATCTTAGCATGGATTTCTTCAGACAAACACCGTGTGACTTTAGAGGCACTTGTTGAATGTTTCGAGTGGTGATCTGGGAATGGAGCCAGTCAGAAACAGGCACCCAAGCTCTGATCCTACTGCTGCCTTCTGTGTTTCCTAATCAACACCCTTGTGACAGGAGAGTGCAATAGAAGAAGGGAAGGTGACACTGGCGAGCTGGTGGAGAAATGGAAGCCTGTTTCTGTAGGAATCTGGACTGTGAACAGTTTGAGCAGCCTCATTGTGTGGTTCCTGTTGTTGCAGGTGGAGCAGTTCTGGCGGTTTTACAGTCACATGGTACGTCCTGGGGACCTGACAGGCCATAGTGACTTCCATCTTTTCAAAGAGGGCATCAAACCCATGTGGGAGGTGAGTTGGAGCTCTCATTTCTGCCTGGATATTTTCCCAGAGTGTTTTGGAGGGAACCTTCTACAGTAAAAGGACTCTTGTCATTAAATGGCACTCCATTGGCTTCTTTTGGGTGCAGTCCTTTCTTCAGGGTCTCCTGTTAACTTGTCCTGAGAGGTCTGTCCCATGTGACCTGGCATTTCTGGGACGTGCTGCCAGAGAGGGAATGTGTGGGATTTGCTGTTTGCCACCCCCCACAAAGGTTGCTGAACTTCTTTGCCTGTGGGTCCAGAGGGTCTCTGGGCAGTGTTGCCTGGACCCCAACTAAGCTCTGTGCCTCCCAATACAGACACTTGCCCCTTAGTGCCTCCAGTGACACCGGTGCAGGCCTTTCCTCTAGAAGGGTTGGACCTCTCTAAGTGGAATTCAACAAAGCTTATAAAAACCAACCCTGCTTTTTCAGCTAAGGAAGGCAGAGGTGCATGTGGTTAAAAGCCTACAGTTGCACATAGAGCTGGAAATGGAAAAACAACTTAGCCTTTTATTTGCCTTTTTTTTTTTTTTTGTTCCAGGGCACTGAGTTTGCTTCTATTCCTATCCAAATCTGTTAAAAAAAATTTAAAAAAATCTTGGCCCAGCAAATCATTCTTCCAGTTCCTGGCCTGCTCCCAGCAGTGACCAATAGCATTCACAATATGAGAATTTTATGTGTTGCTCTGAAGTACCTAATTATACTGCTTGGTCCTGAGAAATTTATATGTGACCCTTGTTGGCAATTATTTTGAGCAAGGTGTTTTATAGCCAGTTACTGCAAATACAATTTATATAAAATGTTTAACCCTCTTTGGACTCCTGGTGATTCAGCTGCTCTGATAATGTGTCAACCAGAGAGTCCACAAGTTAATGATACCAGAATTTCTATAAAGCATTTCCCTGTAGCCATTTTAAGATGGAGGTGGAGAGATTCTTTTGTTTTTTTTTTTACTTGTGGCCCCACTCGCTCCTTATATTTCTAGAAGAGGACCTGGGATCTTACTGCTGGCCTTCCCTTGGCTGCACGGTTTGTAGGACTTTGTTTATGCTTTTTCTCTTCCGAACCGGTCCTTAGTTATTCCCATTCTTGTAGGCACATATGTGTCTGTAGGTAGCTGATCTTTTTCTGCATCCATCTGTGCCTTTTCTGGTAAAGTCAGAAGCACTAAGCATAATATCCCCTGGTGATTTACTGAGCTGCAGATCATTGTTATTCTGGTAAAGGAAAATCTAATGCTTGACTGAACTGAAGCTTGTTTAACCTGAAAGAAAACTAACAGTAACCATAAAGCACATGATACAGCATCTGTCTCCCAATCACTGCTCTCTTCGTAGCCTTGAACCTGCTTAAACCACCTTTGAGATATTTAGAGGAACATCACTCTCTCTTCTGATGCCCACTAGTCATTGTGGAAAGCTTGAAGAGTTAAACCCAACTCCCAGCTTAAAGGTTAAAGTGTGATGTTCAGGACTTGGAAAACAAGGACATTTAACTGAAAGTAGTTTGCATCTCATGGGAGTATGCCACATTCCCAGAACTTATGTTGTTTTGGATGGTTGAGGTTTGTCTGGAGCTGATGCTTTCCCCTTTCAAAGCAGGCTTTAGCACATACCTGAAAACTAGGAGTCAGGCAAATGCTGCCATTATTCTGGCCCTTCCATGTTTCCTCAGGATTGCTTCGTTAGCACTTGCTGTCTCAGCAGTGACCGATGAGAGCACACAAATGTTCGGTTTTATCTGAGCCCTAGAGAAGCTTCAAGGCTAAAATAAAGTTAATTTTATTTCATTAAGAAGGGTTGGGCTGCTTTGCCTGGCATCTTTGAGATGTGTCCCAACTTGGCAGAAGGGATTGCTGGTGATTTGACTACGGATGTCCTGTTTTCTGCAGTCCCCCCTCAGTCATCCTTTGTTCTTCTCTATGTCTGTTCTATACCTGTCTTCCCTTCCACTTCCTAACTGCCACCTCTTTGACTTGTTCCTACTTCTGTGTCTTCAGCTTTGGATGGAATTTGTTCCCCCCTCATCTTGTAAGATTTCCAAGCTACAGTGTTGTACAAGACAATGCCACAGTGTTCTGCACAGAGGAGAAGCTGTTTGACACAGCTCTTATGTTCTGGGGGAGGCTGTAGCAGTTTCCAGTTGATTATCAGGTGCAAAATACAGAATCACAATATTTAGGTGACAGACTGAGTGCTAGCATAAATTTTTTCTTTTACTCTCTCCCTTCATTTTTGGTTATTTCCCTTGGTCACCACAGCCTGCAACAACCATTCAGCTGTATGATGTGTGATACTGTCAGTGGTTCCCAGAGAACAAACTGGTTCCTTCTTGTGAGCCCATTCCTAGAAATGTGGAAGGAAAACGTTTATCTACTTTTTGCTTGCTTTTAAATATCACTTTGAAAACTCTTTCCTGAGCTTCCATGTTCTATGATGAGGGATTTCTCCTGTTTTACAAGCAGAACTACATATACAGGGAATTAGACAAATGGGGAATCAATCTTAGTTTTAGGAATAGTTTTAAGGTCCTTTCCTCTGGATCTGTGTGTAGATTGGTAGGCTGGTGTTAGTCTTTGCTAGTGAAATCAAAACACTAGAGCTCAAGTCTTCAGAGAATAGAGCTTTGGAATGCTGAGAGCCATTGTTTCAAATACTTCGTATTCAAAGTAAGTCTTTTACCTCTGTCTCTGCTTGTGTGGGGGAGAAGTGAAATGCTTTTGCTTGAAAATACCTCTGTTTGTCCCTTGCCCCACCCAATCAATATCTGCTCCTATTTGTGGCTCTGCTGCCTTATGGGTAGCAGAAAAAAAGCTCCAAGAAAACAGATCAATTTCTTGCCCCTCTTCCTAGGATGATGCCAACAAAAACGGTGGTAAATGGATTATCCGTCTGCGGAAGGGCTTAGCGTCACGATGCTGGGAGAATCTCATTCTGGCCATGCTGGGAGAACAGTTTATGGTGGGGGAAGAAATCTGCGGGGCGGTCGTCTCTGTCCGATTCCAGGTAAGTGCTTTTGAGGGCTGGCACATGCTCCCGTTTGGCAGGGCTGCAGACAGTGCATCCACCTGCTCACCCCTCCCGTGCTGTTCCGCAGGAGGACATTATCTCCATATGGAACAAGACAGCCAGCGACCAGGCCACGACAGCGCGGATACGCGACACGTTACGAAGAGTGCTCAACCTACCTCCCAACACCATCATGGAATACAAAACCCACACCGATAGCATCAAGTACGTGTGGGGGCAGGGGGGGTGCTGCAGGTCGCACGTGTTGCTTGAGTCAGCGCAGGTGGCAGGGACTGAAAGAAGTGCTGGTGTGCGTTAGGGCTGTTCCCTGCAAATGGCAGCAGTTGTTGCCAGCGCGCTTTGAAAGCCAAATACCTGTGCTGTTATTGTGCTGTTATTAGGGACATCTGGTTCTAACAGCAAAAGCTTATTTTTTTTAAGTGTGTAGTCCAGGGGTATTTCAGCAATCCACCCAGCCTGTCACCTGGGCGATCGGCAACCCAGGGTGGGACTGTGGCCTGATGTGTTCAAAGACAAGATTGCAGTGGGGGGGGACGACGAGATCATTTGAATAAAAAGAGATTCTGGGGAATAAAGTGCGGAAGCTAACGGGGATTTATAGTGCCATTAGACTTATAAATGGTCTTGGGAAAGTGCTGTGTGAATTTACAGTGCTGTACAAATGATTTCTAATCATAATAAACGTCGTATATTAAGTCTTCCAGGCCCTGGTGACAGAGGCTCTTTAACAAGACTAGAAGATCACGGTACACAGAGAGGACAGCTGTATTTTTAAATAAATGTGTTATAGCTTACCATACCAGGCCATTCAGGGTGACTTTTATTTTCCACAAAGTGACGCAAAATTGCATATATAGGTATTAGTTAGAGGTGAGTTATGTAATTTTTTTCTTTTTTTTTTTTTAAGTTTTATAAACCAATACACTGATTAGGTCATATTGGTTAAATTAACACTTGAAAAGGTGCACCTGGAAAAAGTGAAACAAATTAATAAGACACTGATAGGGCAATGAGCTTTCTAATCTAGCTTGTAATCAGGGTGCCAAGTACTTTTCATGACTTCCTTTCATTATGATGGCTTGTTGTTTCCTCCTTGTCATCAGTGTGCTGTCAGACTGTTTGGTGACATCAGTCTTGGTTTTAGCAGACAGCTGGCTGCTGGTTGTGGCCAGTTTTGAGTGTGAGTAAATTAGTAATTATACAAAGATCTTGCTGAACAGCCTGTAGGCATCCAGTGTTCCATGTGGCCCTCCCTCCTGAGTGTGTGGGAAAGAGGAGGGAAGGAGATGGGTTTTTTTCCATGACTTTGCCAGTAACATTTCTCATGCACTTTCTGCCAGGAGAGGGCACTATGGACTCTCTGTCCGTGTTGGGAAATAGCGAAGTGCTCTCATGGACACACAGCAGAGTATTTTACTCTTGTTCAGCAGCAGCAGACTGCAGACTGGTGATGTGGCTTTGTGGTGAGAGGAAGGAGGTGTTTGACTTCTCTAAGTCTCTGTAGGGAAAGCTGTGTATGGAGTCAGCTGTCCTAAGTTGTTGTGGTGGTTTGTGTAGCAAGAGTAGAATGGGAATGTTGTGGCCTTTCTCTTTTACACTATTGCCACCAGCACTTTGTAGCACAGAAGAGGCTGCTGTAGCAATGTTTGTAACTGCTCTTGCTCTGGCAGGTGTCAGGCCTTGAGTGATGGTGCATCCAGCAGTGTGACCTTATTTCTCTAACCAGTGTAACATGTTGTGCTTCCTGCCCTCTCTTCCTGCATAGCATCCAAGCTTCATTTTGTGTTATGACGTATGGTGCAAAACGAGCTTGTGTGAGAATAACAGGTGTTTGGGGTATCAAGTTTAGTAGTTCAGATTACAGCTGGGAGCAGTTCTTAAACAGAGGCCAACTGGCTCGTCTCCCACTCATTCTTCTGTGGGTAGGAGGGTTAGACAGAAACTGGTTTGATGGTGTCCTAGTCAGGTAGATCTAAGCAATTAACCTTTTGCCATGTAGGGCATCAAAAAAGCCCCTTTTTTCCCATTGCCTCGCTTGAGCTGCAGCAGTCTGATGATTGCAGTGCTGTCCAACATCCCCTTCAAATGGCACTGGTGTAAATTCAGAGCAGAACTGCTGTCAGTGGAGTTTCTGTGTAGTGAGGCACAGACTGACCTCTTATACCTCCCTTGCCTGGTACCAGCAGGCAGCAAAGGGGCAGCGGCTGCAGAGAAATGACGGTGGCTGCTTTGTGACAGAGAAGAGCAGGACAGCCCCAGCTTTCAGTCTGACTCTGCTTGGCTTCTCTTCATGTCATTAAGGTTCTCTCACTAATGAAGAATCTCTTGTGTAACTAGTTCTATCCTCCATAAAATCTGGCTCCTTTTCCTCACCCATCTATCAAGCCCTGTTGAAATACTGTCCGTCATGAATAAACTCCACTTATGCTGCACATGTACCATGTGATTTATGACTTGGGAGGGCTTTCTAGCCAGCACTCTATATTCACACTCTGGCTGTGTTTCATGAAAAGCTCTAATGGAAGAGCTGTGCTGTAGGCTTTGTCAGGGCTGCCTTTTGAGGGGGGGGCTTGTGGCATTTTTCATTTGTATGGGCTGCATCTCTCCACTAGAGCTCTGCTCATGTGCAGGGTTTGATTGGCATTGATTGTGCTTCAGGGAAGGGAGCACGCTTAGTAAGAAAAGAGCAGGCGTTTCTCAAAACCTTGACTTTTAGGTGGTGAATTGACCTGGATTAGCTTTTGACACACTGTAAATGAACACTTCTGTAGAAATTACTAGCATGCCCCTCACTGTGGAACCTGAGCCCTGTGTTTCAGGTTTTATATATTCCTTTTGTGATGATGCATTTCATATTAAATCAGTTTTAGACACCATTTTTCATGAGTTGTCAGTGAGGCTGCAGCCCCTTTTGTTTCAGAAAGCAGCAGTGCTGCCAAGTGGCATCTGAAAAGTACCTGTTGCATCACAGCTATTCCAAGGAGCTGTTCTGCATTCTGTCCTTCCAGCTCTCAGTGATGGGGCTTGCGCATTTAGCTAGATAAGCAGATCTTTCACTGCAATTTTCCTGTGTTTGTCCTTTCTCTTGCTTGTGATATTGACAAGCTGCCTAAATCCTAGCGAGTGGAAGGGTCAGCTTAGTCTGTATGAATTTCCAATCTTGCTAGGAGAGCTAGAACAATCTCTTGGACTCTGTTTAATTCCAAGGGATTTATAGTACCTTAGATGTTACAGTGCTGAACACCTGAAGAGTACATATGTGACATTTTATGGGCCGCCTTGTTTCAGTAGCTGGAGAGAAATCACTTCTCTTTGTTCCCTCAGAGGTGGACTGAGAGAGGTGCACACGGATGCAGTGAACCACTTCATGGGTTCTGTTCATCAGCGTTGTTAACCTTGGAGGTGACAAGGTCCAGAAGTGACAGTGGGTTATGGACAGTGGTACTTCCTGTGGTTTGGAATTAAAGAAAAAAACCCCAACCTCTTTTGCTGCCATAGGAGGGGCACTGTGTTTTTTTTGAAAGCAGGATATTTCCAGGCACAGCCTGGCAGTGTCTCAGTGAAGCCACTGAAAACAGTCTGTAGTCAGTGAACTGCAGTTCAGAGAGGGGTGGAAGGGAAGTGAACACTGTAATATTTGACTTTTGAGCACTGCAGCATGAAGTTCTTATTTGTCTTGCATACACCTTTGCCCTGCCTGGGGTAATCAGCCTTTCTTTTCTGCGCTGATAACTGTGTGATCAGTGACCATCTCCTGTGGTGAGAGCTCTCACCCGCAGTACCATCCAGGAATCCCAGGCAGATTCAGCAACATTGCTTCCTATACCGGGAGGGAGCAGACCAGTGGCCATCAGCAGGCTGCCACTGAGAGGGCTGGTCCAGAAATGTTTTGGTTGCTGTGTGACGTTATGGATCGTCCTGTCAGCTCTAAAGCAAGGCTGCTTTTTCTGAAAACAAAGCTTCAGTTATTCGTAAGTGCCTGCTGCAGTGAGAGCTGAGCAGGGTATAAAACTATCCTTTCCTTTCAAAGTCACCACTGATAACTAATGGGATGGCTCGAGTAAATGAGAAGAATAGTTGATCTTAATAGAGCTGGCACTGGGTTCATTTCACTGCAGGCAGTTGGAGGAAATGGCCTCAGACTGTTTTAGCTACCAAACAAGCAGATACCTTATGAAGGGAATAAGGGTGTGGACTGTAAGAAGGCCACAGGGTTGAGGTTCTCAGGACAAAAAAAGTGAGAAATGACAGAAAAAGTGACAAGGAAGAGAAATACCTGTAGAAGTGGCAGATGTTGGGCAAGAAGATCAGTGTTTGTGAGACAGTCAGCTGGTGGTAGAGTTCTTGTGAGGTCTCCCTTGTCACAGCAGAGTACAGCTAATTCTGTAACTGTTACGGTTTTATAGCACTGGTTTCCATTTGCTTGCCAATTTGCAAAACCTTGGGAGAACTTCTCAATATTGCTGTCCTGCTTGTGTCACCTGTGCCTTTGACTGTGTCTTAAATGATGTGTGCAGGGTTAACCTTGTCTAAAGTTAGATGGTTGGCCAGTGGGACCCTTACACACTGTCTGATGCCTGTCAGGGAAAGGCAGGTTGCCTTGGGTCTTGCCAGTCTGGAGAGCTGCATTTCACCCTCATTACTTCAAGTCTGAGAGCAGGAATAAAATCTAGAGGAGAGCAGTGAGGTTCCAGATCTGATAGCTGTCCTCTTCTCCCAAGTCTCTGCAGTTCTGGCTTAATTCATTTATCGCTCCATTCTCCCATTCCAGTAATGTTTCCAGGTGCTGCAAGTCTAAGAGCACTTCTATAGACCCGGGCTTTGAATTGATGGATTCATTGATTCGTTCTCCATCACTCATAGTATGCTTTATTTAGAAGTGCATGACTTTGTGAAAGGTTTCCTTATCTTGGTGGCCTGTCTCTTACCAAAGAAGTGACAGTTCAGTTTTGTTCATTTGGAAGTCATGATGGCTTCTCTATTTGCCTTTGCTACAGATACTGCCAGGTAGGTTTAAGAATTGTATCAGGCTAGGAGACTATCCTAGGTTATTTTTTTTAAAAGCTGTTAGTCACAAAGTGTTTGTCTGACTGTGAAGAAATCCCAAGGGGAGCCTTGGGAAGAGGAGCCTAGGAAGAGGCTGTGCTGCCCTGGACACCTGCAGAGCGTAATGAGTGGTCAGTGTGCTGGGAGGTTGCATGTGGGCTGCCAGAAGGATCAGACCTTCGTGCCTGTTGTGAGGTGCATGAGTGCACTATGAACTCTCTGAATCCTTTTTGAGCTGGGGAAACTGCTATGACGTACAGATTGAAGGTGGTTGGAGAAAACAGCTAGTGCGGCTTGCACAATGGTGATTTGGAAAGTCCGTTCAAGTGGCTGTGACTGTTCTGTTCTTCCTCTTTTTGCTGGAGTCTTCCTCTTTTTTTTTCTTTTTTTTCTTTTTTTTTTTGTGAGGAGATAGTGGCTCTTTTTTGCATTTTTTTTTTTCTTCAACTTACTTGCTGAGGATAAAGGGAGCCCTGCCTAGGTCCTGACCCTCGGCAGTAGGAAGTTTCAGCAGTTGTGGGTCAGGAATGAGTGTGGAAGAACAGCACTGGCTGGCTTTATTTAGCCTGCTAATGTTTCCATTTCCCATCTGTTCGGTGTGAATAATCTAAGTGTTGGGGATCAATTCACTGAGTATTTGATCGCTGCACAGACAGTACGGCAATAAGGTACTAAAAATGTCTATACATAAAAATAACCTCTTAGTCTCTCTGGCACTGTGCCTTTGGCATGTCACAGGTCATAAAGATTCTGCCAGACGGACTGAACTGGCAGCCTTGTTGGGTGCAGGATGGAGAGCAGTTCACTCTGTAGCATAGCTTAGGTACATCGGGGCGGACACATCCTGGTGGATTTTTTCAGTCAAGTCAGCAGATAGTTGGAGTCATTAGTACTATAATATGTATGAGGATCTTGGCTTAAGAATTCTTGGCTGGATAAGCTTTTTCTCTTCGTCTGTGAGGACTTGGCAGATGAAGGACTGTGTGCATGATGTTATTGGGCTGTTGGAACAGGGAACTCCTTAGTTTGAAAGGGGTAATAAATTATTGATTATGTTGACAGATAATCTGCCCTTGTGTCCCTCCTGCTGAGAACAGAAGTTACAAGTTTGGGGAGGACTATGGGACAGGAAAAAGAGAAGATGTGATTGTGGATGATGGGAATGTGGCAGAAATATGAGGTCTGGGAGATTGGAGGGAAGACATGAAGGTGAAGACCTTTTGACAAGGCTGGAGATGTGCAAAGCTTTCCAACCCCTATTCAGCAGCTAAGAGGGCTTCATATCCAGAGTTTCTCTTCTCCCTAACTTTCTTCTGGAGAGAGACAGTTGTACCCACAATGTCTCTGTGTTTATTTGGGCTATGATTTTGCTGGGAAAGAGCATAAGACACTGAGCTGCTTTTGCAAATGTTGATTTGGAGCTTGATTCTGAGGCTCATGGAAGAGCCAGTCTGGTGGTCTGGTTTTGGCACAGATGCTGACTAACCCAGGGTTTCCATTTCTGGAATCTCCTCTTGTGTTGCAGTGGCCTGATGAGGCAATGCACAAAACAAAATGTGAGGTAGCTGGTAAGTACCAACATCAAAATCTGCAGAGTGATCTGAGTTTATGGTTGACCTGGGTTTACTTGAAGGTCCCTGCAGCTCCATTGGAATCTGTGGATTTGGAAAATGGCTTGGCATGTGCTGTAGGCATCAGTACTGTTTTGCTGGGCATGGAGAACTATGAGGTTCTTTGATGTCTCTGATCCCAGAAGGTAATAGTCATGTTCACATTAACCTCAGCATCTTTTCCCTGAGAGGGCTTTCAGTATGCTGCCTTCGTAAAACCGACAGCAATTTCTCAGTCTGCTAACTTCATCTGTCAGTAACGTTCTCCACCAGGGAATGCAGCGTTAGGCCTGTCCCTCCAACTTACCTGAAAACATTTTCATTTCAGATGGCTGTGATGTTTTTATTGGGTTGTCATTAACAATGCAGGTTTACAATAGGAAATGAGACTTTCTAATAACAATTGGATTCTGCTGCCTGATTGAAGAATTTCGTAATAACTAAGCCATGTGGCATTAAAAGAAGCCCCTTTTGGGGAGATTACCTGCATATGCAGTACGTGGTAAAGCACGAGGCCAGTAACTGGCTGAGTTTAACCAGCCAAGGAATGTGATAATCCTCCAGGAAGATGTAACATTGGCTATTTTATTAGCAATAGGAAATGGATATTCCATTTGTGACTAGGAAGGTCATACCTGTCTCTGGGTATTAATGTGGCTTTATCACCAGCAGCCAGTGGGAACGCTTCATGTCTGTGCAGAACGCTAAAGCTGCCTCGCGCTGTCAGATGTTTGGCTGGGTTTTAAGGATGCTTCTATCCACTAGGGCTATCAGAGAATATTGCCTTGCTCTCTGAAGACAAGTGCCTTTCAAACGCCATTGAATGTTTCTGCTCTCGTTAAAAGTTAAGAAGCCTTTGATCTGAAGTGCTATTTTTTGTTTTTTATTTCATTTTTTTTCCCTCTGGCTTGCCAGGGCCTGGGAGGAGTTTCATGGCCTGGTGAACAGCAGTGGCCGCTGATCGAACGCTCCCCCTCCCTCTGTCACACCCAGGGTAGGGCCTCATCTTTTTTCCTATGTGACTTCATAGCATACCTCTCAGCTTCCAACCTTCTTCCTGTGGGCTGGCATGTTCTCTTGCCTTATGGGCCCGATGGTGGGCCCATTCTGCTATTTGTTCTTTTTCAAAGGTCAAAATGATTTTTTAAATTTGTTTTTTTTGACCGGACCACCAGCATCTTCTGTTGTGCTCTTTTGCTGAGTGCTATTTTGCTGATGTGTCCTTCCTCTGTGTGAGGCACTTGCATCCCAGACCTGGTCCCGGGAGGCTGAGAGGTATGTCTTCAGCTTGGGTGTGTTGCCTAGGGTTGACTGTAAGCAGGTATGGAGTGGTAAATGAATCCTAAGCACATCCAGGTGATGGACACAGAGAGGCACCTAGAGCTTGACATACTGCCTTTGCTCTTAACAGTGGGTTGGAGCAGAATAAATTAGTGGTCAATAAAAGCTTGTTTAGAAAGGACACAGAGTAGCTATTATATGTAGAAATAAGGTTGTGGGTAATGAGAAGACCACCAGCTACCGCTGGTAGTGGCAGCCGAGATGTGCAGAGAAAATAGCCAAGGTGAGCTCAGGGCAGTTGGGAGCCTTGTAGCTCGGATTGTTTTTCCCCTCCAGTACCCACTTCCCTGATGGCAGGCCCTTTCTTTAAAAAGGGCCAGCAAGAAGGCTGGCCATGAGAGTTGCATTTGGTAGTAGCCAAGTGGGATCGCTGCACTGCCGAGTGCCAGAGCAGAGGAATCTGGTGGAAGGAAGCATTTACATTCCTGGGCAGTGGTATGTAGCTGCTCCAACACAGCTGAGCTCTGAGGAGCCGCTTGGGATCCCAAAACCTCCCCCAACAGTGTTGAGCAAGCAGTGTTCCCATAGCTTGCTTCAAAGTCATGGGTGAAAATCACTCTCTCTCCTCACAGTTTTGGCTTTTTGTGAGGATCAGTGGTTACAAAATGTTATACAGACCCTTAGTAGTGTTGCTATTGTTAGATGACATTCAGGTGACCTTCCAGAAGAGGAAACCAGCTCACTTGATGAAACGTCAGCCTCTGAAGGCAGTAAATGTGCCAAGGGTATAGGAAAGCAGTGGCAGAGTTGATTTAGCTCTCAGCTGTATTGGGTTGTCTGTGCTGAGCAAGGATGATCAGAGGGCCTGGAACACCCCAGTAAAGGCAAAAGAAGAGGAAATGTCCAAGAACTGACCAAAGTGTGCTGTCATGAGTGACAGATGGCATGGGTGAAAGTCCAGTATGGGATAGAAAGCCAAACCACTGTTGCAAATTAACCAGAATCCAGTTAATGAATCCTGAATCATGTTCCCAAATGGCAGCACGGCCTACTTTGCTGGCAAGTGCAAAGGTGAACCCTAGTCTTCTGCAGATGGCCTCCAGCATGGTTTTTGCTGTCATGTCATACCAAAGTAACTTTTTTAACTCTACAAAGTGTTTTTCACTTCCTTCTGCACTTCCAGCTCCTGAGCCCACCTCCTGGAGGTGTTCCAGTCTGCACTGTGCTGTGTTGGTACAGCTGCCGTGCAGCTCCTAGCAGCACACAAGGATTTAAAGGATTTCACAGTCCTGCAGAGCACCTTGCTACTGAAGCTGCTGCCTTTGCTCTTCAGCCCAGCTCTGCCTGTTTGGTCTGGTTTGTGTTGGGGCATCCCAAGGTGTTTGGTTTGGGCACTTTACTGCTCTGTTCCTGTTTATGGGAATAGCTGCCAAACCTATCCTCTCAAAGTAATTGTAATCTCATTTGTTTCCAACACACCACCTCTCTGTTAATGTGTAAATACGCTTTGCCTGTTGCTGCTGCTCCGAGGCTGGCAGTGAGCATTTACACAGGTTTGTGTAACCCCATCTTCCATTGCTGCCCTGTGCTGCAGGTCTGTAGAGGAAGGCTGTAGACCAGCAGTCCTTTCTTTGTCAGTAGCCCCTGTGACTCATGGCTGTACTCATGTGAGTAGAAGCTGCTGAAGAAACTCTTTTATTTAAACTTGAGAGAAACGCCCTTGTCAGATTAGATATTCTTTTAAGGTAGTAGAGACCAGGGAGCTAAATTCGTTGACAGTATGATTAAATACGAGGGTCAGAGGCAGGAAGAAGTTGGTCTGACGGTATATTTGTGCTCCAAGCAGAATCCCTGAAATGAAATGTTTGGTAAGGAAGAGACTTTGCAAGTTGTTTAAACAACAGAATCCATCAGGGAGGTTGCCAGATTCTATTATATGTTTTGCTCACAGGAGATGACACTTCTTTCTTGTCATTGAGTGGGGATGAACCAGGATCTCCCACTGTTCCAAGTGTTCTGGAGTGACAGGTTGACTTGTGTGAAAAGTCTCAAGTTAGGAAGCAGATCTGCATAGGAGGTTTAATGAGCATTTGAGTGACATACTGGGATGGCAACACTGATAGCTTTGGTGGGTAGAATGGGGAGGTGCTGTGATCTGAAGGAATGCACATCTCTTAACCTCTTTTCTTCTCTCTGTTTTCCAGGGATAATTCAAGCTTTCGAAACACAAAAATCACATTGTGAGAACAAGAGTTGGCACTAAGCTCCTCTCTCCATGTTGAAAGCACTGAGGGGTCTCTACCAGTGCCCTCGACCTCTGAAGGGACTCATGGGCCACTCTCGCACTCCTCCCTGGAGGAAGGATCCATCAAGCCCTCCAGCAGCGGTGACAATAGAGGCCGATTTTGTCTTACACAAACTTTTTTTAGCAGTGGGGCGGGAGGCCAGCCTTTCAATTAGCAGCGTGCCCTTGGGGCCGCATCTTGCAGCACTTTCCTCTCTTTCTCTACATGGCATGCAGGATCTCTGGGATTCTGCCTCAACATCGGAGCCTTTTGCTGAGGGATACCAGTATTATAAATCTCTCTGCAGCTGGGCGGAGCATCCCAGTTGAGAGTCAGCCCTGTGGTTTTCAAATGCCCCTTTTCAGTTCTGCCAATAAATTATTGGGTCTCTTTGTTTCTTTCAGTCTCTCTTTTTTTTTTTTGCTCTGTCTGAAATTTGGTGGAGTGATATTTCTGTAGGGAAATCCACAGACCTGCTTCTGCAAGCTCCATAAAGCATCTTCCCCTGAGCTGCCCACCTGCATGAAGCTGCAGAGCACCCCAAGTGCAAGTGGTGGCCAAACTTTGCTGTATTTGTGGAGTTACGTGAGCAGAGGGGTTAGAGATGTACCATCTTGCTTAAAAAAATGAGATATTTGCTTTGTCTTTGGCTCTTCTTCATCCTCCTGGGTTAGCAGTGCCTTATTTGTTGGGAAGAGGAATCTGAGCTTCCCTTAAACTAAGACAAAGAGACGTTTGGTGTCAGTTGCCTTGACTCTGGCTGTTGCGGTGGAGAGCCAGCAGTGCTGCCCTGTGCTGGATCCAGGGAAAGGCTGAATTTGGGCCAAGCCCATTTCTGGGGTGCACTGGGGTTTGCAAGTCTCTGTCCACTTGGGAAACTGGGTCCCCACTGGGTGTAGCAGGAGAGGGGGATGGCCCAGGCTGCTGCTCATAGCTGCGTGACAGCTGTGACCAGAACAGGGGTTGTGAGTGACCCCCTGTCCTCTGGGGTGAGGCTGGAATGAGGGGTTGTTGCCTGGAAAGCCAGCATGGCTGCAATTTGGATGCCACGGAAACAATAGGAGCTAATTATTTCCTCTGATTCTGCTTGACTACAACACTAATTGTACTCATTAACAGCTTCAGCCTTTTCCCCTTTTCCTTGGGGAATCGCACAATTGCCTTTCATTTTTAATAGAGTCTTTGCATTGGGCCCAGGAGGGGAGTCTGCAACCAGTGCTGGGGCACATCTCCTGCCCCACATGCTCTGCACAGTCCCCCAGGAGAAGGGGCTGTTTGGGCCCGTTTGGTCGTGACTGCGGAACTATCAGCCTATGTCTGGGACAATTACCAGCCCTGGGGACTGAGAGACCTTCAGCCTCATGACTCCAATTGCAAATTCCTTGTCTTACCACTGAAGTCTAGACTGAAAACAGCCAGGACTGGCAGAGAAAGCAGGTTAAAATATTCAGTCTTCTGAAGGCTTTGTTTTCTGCATTGAGGGTGTCAGTCCTAGGCTGTCTCTAGAGACATTCAGCACTCTGACAGCAATGACTAACTGCTCCCTGTGGTCAGGCACTTGGCATCTGGCTGTGTTCCCCAAGCTGTGGTGGCATCCCTCTCCATGTTTCTTGAGACCCCATGGTCCTGTTCCTGCTCTTGCCACTTGTTTGTCACCAGCTCTCAACCAAATGCTCTTTTTGAGGCACAGTTTGTTTTCCCTGCTGCGATCAGGTATTACTATGGCTGCTACTTAAGATTCCTTTTAAATACAACTCTCCCCTGCTGCTCTCCAGTATTTGTTAGGGGGGATTTAGTTGTAATTACATTTTGGCAATCTAAGCAAAAATAGCCTTGCAAGGCAGGGCTGAAATACTAGCTGCAGGCTCCTTTATTCACAGCACATTTAGCTTCTTGCAGATGGCATCACTTGGGGCTTTAGTGCCGTTGTTGTGCCCAGCTGCGTGTCACGTCCACCTCTGCTATTTCATGTACTCCCCCACTTCTCGCCTCTCATGCCCCGTGTCTAAGCTGGTGCTGATGAGTGCAGGCTTGCTATTAAATCTGAAAGTGCTGCGGTCCTGCTGTGCTTACCTTCAAATACGCTTTGTGAGTGAGCTGTGGAAGAGCCCTTCTCTGGGAGGCTGTTCCTCTCCTCCCACTGCCACTGTGGTTGAGATTTGGAGGAACTCAGCAGTGGTTCCTGTTGCTCAGCCTTGAAGGGAGAGAGCTGGCTGGGCGTGGAGTTTGTCCTCTTTAAGGCTACAACTTTTCCAGAGGTCAGGAGGAAAGCAGTGTTTGATCAGTGCCAAGCATCAGGTCTGGTGCCTCCTATGGCCTGGTAGGGGGGGAGCCAAACTGGTTTTTAAGCAGGACTTTTGGTTTATGGTCTGCTGTGTCCTGCTGTGAAAATACAAGTGTGGGGTTGCTTGGGAGGGGAGGGAGCTTCCATCAAGCTCTAGAAAAAGATTTCGGGTCCTCCTCACTCAGGAAGGAAACCTCTAACCACGGGAGCCTCAAATCTGCAGAGTCAGGACCTTCCCTGCTTTCCTTATCCTAAAGGCTTTGTACACCTTTAAATTTCCTCAGATTCCTGCAAAGAGGCCTTTGGGGAAACTGGAAGGGCTTTGAACCCCTTGGGGCCCTGGAGCCCAAAGAAGAGCATCTACTTGGGCTCTTTTTTCCAAGGGGATGCTGAGCTGTGGTGGGCTCACAGGCCCTGGATGTCTCTGGCTACAGCTGCTCAAATGGGGGCTGATGGCTCTTCCCAGCTCACAGAGAGAAAGGAGTCCCCAGTTTTGGAGGGGAGCAGTTGGGGAATGCTTGGAGGATTCTGTTACTTTGTCTTAGTGCTTCCTGATGGAGTGTGGGCACGTGAAGCTGATAACAGGCTGGAGAGGCTTTTTGTCTCTCACTGCAACTCGCCCCAGTGCCCTGCACCTGCAAGGTATTCCCTCACCAGATCCTGCAAGGCACATCTGCTGCCCGAGACCTGGGACATGCTGGCTATTTCTCTGTTCTTATCTCTGGTGTGGTGATAAACCTCAGAGATCTCCTGAGGGCTGGTAAAACCGCTGCTTGGTAATGGTGGAGAGTGTGGTTTTGATCACATGCTCTTGGCAGGCTGGAAGAGCTCATCCATTTCCACTTGTGCTGTATGGACACACTGAAGCCTGGACTTGCTGGAAGAAGCAGCGTCTCTGTGAGCAGGGAGAAGTAGAGGACAGTACTTGGCTCTGGAGATGGGCAGCAAGGCAACAGGGACATAGGAATCAGTGGGAAATTGCCAGGCAAAGACAGACCAGAGCTCATTAATTCTGCACCTTCTCAGGGACAGAGGGCCCAGGGGCTGCAGACGTGCCTGGTGCTCTGGTTTGGGCTGCTTACAGCAGCTCCTGGCTCTCTTGGGTTGGGAACACTTGGCCAGGAGAGTGTCCCTTTAGCCACAGGAGTACTGTGCAGTGCCATCACTTTCCAGCAGGAGGTCTGTGGCTCAGAATACAGTGTCCCAGGACCTGGTCACCTCACCTGGGTCGTGGCCACAGGGCTACACCCCCATGGGAGGCTGAGGGCAGGACCCAGCCAAGGTTCTCTGGGCACTCCTGCCTACACTGGTGAGTGCCATCCCCACCTCCTTCAAGGTGCCAGCCTGGAGCACCGGATCCACCCGGTCTCGGTGCTGTGGGCACTACACATCTTGCAGGGATAGGGCAGGAAAAGCCAGTGCACAGGCAGACTGGCACAGCCGGGGTAGTTCTAGGCCATGACCAGTCTGCAGGTGTCCATGAGGTGATGTCTCAGCTATTAGGTATTTGCCTCCCTCCTCAATCTGTGCCTGCAGGGCCCTCAGCTCTGGCAGGCAGTGCCAGGAGCAGTTGCAGGCAGTAACCAACTGGTTTTCTCCCAGCAGCAGCAGAGACAACTGGTACTGGGACCATGAGGTGGATGGAGACACAGCACATCCCAGAGCCAAGCACAGGTGGCATGAGCTGGATCACAGAGGAGCAGATGCTGCTTGTCACCATTCCCAAGCTGACCTCTCATCTCCCCTGCCAGCAGGGACAAAGCCAGGGGGCCCCAGAGGTCACTGAGGGGTCTGGGGGAGATGCGGCACTGCTGGGATGGGGGGAAGGGGCTGTGCTTGACAGAGATGATGATCCCATGGGGCAGGGAAGGCTGGTGGGGGAGGAAGTTATGTGCTGGTGCTCGTAACAGGATGGATGCCAAGAGGTACACATCCCTGAGGAGGTTTTAGTGCTTGGTGGCCCAGGATCTTCTCACCTCAAGCTGCTTGCTAGGGATCAAGGACAGCACTTCATCTGTCCCAAGAGCCACAGCCAGAGCATAAACGGAGGGAGAAGTTAGCTGCCCCTAATCCCATCCCTGGCTCTGCTGTTGCCCCAGAATGGGGGGCTGTAGCTGGCATTCCTGCCCCATTGCCATGGCAAAGGATTCCAGGGGCCCCATTTGCTGTGGGTTTGAAACTGTAAATTTGCAGTGGAGAAATGTGGCTCTTGCTGCCAGTGTTGCTGCCCTGCCTGTTGGATGCCTGTCTCTGCTCTGGGCCCCCCATATCTCGTCTCACAGGACTGTGTGACCTAGAGGTGCATGGCCAGCCCACATAGGTGGCACATCCAGCCTGCCCAAGTGGTTTGGGCATGGAGCAAAGATGCCATGGAGGCTTGCAAGACTGTCACAGGCTTTATTTCTACATTTAGCACAGCATGGTGACCCCATGTTCCCCTTTTCCCCATCTCTGCCACTGTTGTGGTGTGGCAGATCCACCACTCCCAGCCCTCCCTCTGTGCTGTGCTTGGCACCAGGAGCTGCAGTGCCCACAGGGATCTTGGCCAGCCAGGGGACTTTAGGGGTGCCCAGCCCCTGGCTCCAGCAGTCCTGGCAGCAAGAGGGCTGTTGGGCACCTGCAGGCATCACTGTGGCTGGTATGGCTTGGGGTCTCCGGGGAAGGGCAGGGCAGGTGCCTGGTTGAAGTGAGCCACGAGGAAGATGCCAACGGTGCCACACACGAAGAGAGAGGCCATGATAAAGAAGCAGACACGATCGATCACCTGTCCCACCATGATCCACTCCTCGCTCTCCTGCCGGTGGCACAAGAAGGGTGAGGGCTGTCCCCAGTGCTCCCCACGTGAGTCCCTCTCCCCCCAGTCCTGACTCACGCTGCCAAAGTCGTTCTGCTCCCGTGTGGCATTGGCAATGTGGTTGCAGGCATCCACACATGCCCGGATCTCAGGACCTGCCTCCTCCAGGCTCTGGCAAAAGTCTTGGGGACTACCACTCTCCAGGCCACGTCCTATGAGCAGCAGAGGCAGCACAGCCGGCACCAGTGAGCACTCGGCCCCCTGGCACATTGCCCAGCTTCGCGGGAAGGTGCCGACCCCCTGGAGACACTCACCAATTTTCTCCAGCACAGTTTTCATCAGCCCATCCCTCTCCTTCTGCTTCTCAAAGAGCAGCTCGGTCCGGGCTTTCCAGAGCATGTACTCATCGGCTTTCACCATGAGCCCAAGGGAGCTGCATCTCCGGACAGCTTGTGGTGGCCCTGGTGTCTCCTCTGACACAGGCATGCCCAGGTAGCGAGGCAGAAGGTGCAGGAACACCTGGACACAGTGTTACTTGAGGGGATATGACCCCCTCACACCCAGTGGGTGCCATTGGGTCCCCTGGCATTGCCTGGAGCATCCCTGCGGAGTACCTTTGTGCTACTGGGATGCTGGGCGTGTTGACACCTGCTGCTCCCCAGTGTTGGGAGTGACTTGGAGGGGTTTAGTGGCACTCTGTGATCCACTGGGGACATCTTTGTGCCAGGACTTGCACTCAGATGAAGGCATGCCTGCCACCCTGCTCCATGAAGGACCTGGCCTCAATCCCCAAATACCCATCCCATTCCCCATGTTAAAGGGTAGAGAGATGACAGCAGGTACCTGGCGGACTCTCGGGGACATGGAGTGAGTGTTGGGTGTTCTCAGGGAGACATTGAGGACAATGACAGCATTCACCACGATCACCACTGTCACCACCATGAGGAAGGTCAAGTACCTGGAGAGAGGGCACAGAGCCTCATGTGGGGCTGCTGGGTCACAAGCTACGGACGTGCAAGGTCCTTCTCAGTGCCCTTCTGGGCTGGAAGTTGGGGACTGGCAGTGGGATGTGAGCAAGTGATAGCCCTACCTGGGCTGGGGGTTATTTCTGCACCAGGGTCCTGTCCCTGGGCACTGGCTGCTGCACAGCACCTGAAGACCCTGCTGGCACAGTGTGACAACAGGGCTGGCACCCCTGTCCCCATGTGTCACTTACTTCCCAATGAGTGGCACAGCCTGGGAGGTCTCAGGCACCTTCTGGGCAATGAGGAAGAGAAAGACAGTCTGGGCCAGGAGAACGTTGATGGAGACGGTGCATTTCTGTCCACCCGCTGCCAAGGAGAGGGAAAAGTAGAGTTTGGCATGGGGCAGTGGTGTGGGCATTGCCCTCCTTAGGCAAAAAGCCCCCACCCCAAAGCTGAACTGGCCAAGTCCTGTCTTGAGGCTTTAATCAAGGGGTACCTGAAAATTCACACAGTTTCCCCCCAGATATCACAGGAGCAGGCAAGAGATGACACTGATGGGACAAGGAGCCCTTCCTGCCGTGTTGCTGCCCCCTTGCACATCCCCATGCCTGCAGTGGGCACAGCACCAGTGTGTACCTTTGGCAGGCAGAAAGTAGACGAGCACGCCCATGGCGGAGATGAGGACACAGGGCACGATGATGTTGATGACGTAGAAGAGCGGCTTGCGCTGGATGATGAGGTAGAAAACAACCTGCTGGTATTGGGTGTCATCTGGGGTGAAGTGCTCTGAGTTTATGATCTTCCGAGCAGGGCGGTGCTTGATGGCCCATTCGCCATTCTCTGCATCATCACAGTGCCACATGAGCCCCACTGCCCCAGTGGGGGCACTGGGGCTGCCAGCCCCGCAGTCCAAGTAGGGGAGGAAGGGGAGGACTGGTGATTATCATGAGCCCCACAGGGCAGCCAGGCTGGGCGCAGTGCTAGAGCCACTTGGAAGGGAGATGAGCACTGTGCAACATGCCATGGTGCCTATGCAAAATACCCCAAAAAGCTGTTGGATGGGGCAGCTGGGCACATATGGGGCACCTTGAGCCCCTTGGAGGCTCCCAGGGCTTTTAGGTGTGGGGGTGGGGTGCCCACATCTCCCCATTTCCAGGGTGCCACGGAGGGAA
Organism: Chiroxiphia lanceolata; assembly: GCF_009829145.1. Classification (NCBI taxonomy): domain Eukaryota; kingdom Metazoa; phylum Chordata; class Aves; order Passeriformes; family Pipridae; genus Chiroxiphia; species Chiroxiphia lanceolata. The sequence continues at coordinate 9,569,712 of NC_045646.1, forward strand.
GCTGAGTGTGACACTGGGTGATAGCACACTGCTCTCCCCTGCTCTCCACGGGAGCGATAGATTTTTTCCCAGTCAAGATCGCAACTCAGGCCGGTAATGAAAAAATAAATCTCGCTGCCCGAAAAGCATTTTGTTCCTTCAATATGCAATTAAAATGTGATGGAAAACGTCATTGTTTGGCCATGACAGCTACGTTCCCAGCATCAATCAACCTTGCAGGAGCAGTGCTCTCCAGGAGCGGCTGCCAGGCAGTGAGAGCCCCGAGCCAGGGTGGGGGGTTAGAAAAACAAATCTCTCCTACACTCCCGCTTCCACTAATAACTTAAGTGCCCATGTAATGATGGGAGCTGCTAATAGTCCCTGAAGCACTGCTTTTGGCAGCCACCAGCATGGCAGCAGATCAGTTGGATACCCCTCCTGGTGGGACATACTTATGCTGGGGGGGAGGGGGCTGCAGTGTTACCTGTGAAAGCCTCGGGGTCGATGACGATCCACTCCACCGTCTGGCCTTCCTCCACCGTCAGCAGCAGGTTGATTTCATTTGCACTGTATGTCTGAGACCTGGGGAGAGACAAAGTGGTGGCAGAGGCTGGCATGCAACGGCCTGGATGGGCAAAGGGTGCCAGTGTGGCACCAGGTCATGCTGCATCTCCAGCTCTGCTTTGGGGTGCTTAACTTGTCTGTGGTGCCTACTGCCAGGTAGCAGGGGACAAGTAGGTGGCATTTATCTGCCATTTATCTGGGCTCAATGTCCCAGGGCAAAGGTGGGCATCCCATGCTAATCCCTGTGTCCCAGGAGGACCTGCCATGGAGCCCATGCTCACTGGAAGACCATGGTGCAGTTCTGCCAGTCGAAGGGGAAGTAGGTGACGTGGATGACGCAGACACTGCGGTAGATGGCAGGGGGCAGCCAGTAGATGCTGCCATCAGGAGATACCAGCACGTTGGCGTAGAGAGTGATTTCAAACGTCCCATCGATGCTGAGGGGGAAAAGGGTGGGTTCAGCCCCAGATTGTGCCTGGGGGGCAGCTGCCACCCCTGTGTGGGGTTATGTCCCCATTGCCCTGTGACGTACTTGTTCTCCAGAACGATGTCAGGCAGCCAGACCATGGTGGAGGGCACCCGCAGCTGCTGGATGTTGTCGTATTTCTCAGGGTCCCACTGCAGGCGATAATCGGACCATTGCTGCAGGAAGCAGAGCAAAGGAAGAGGGGTCATGGTGCTCCCCAAGACAAGGGAGATTGTGAGCTGTCTGTCCTGTACTGCCCACAAAATGGACTCAGCCCCCCACAGAAGGGGGTGCAGATTATAGTGCCAGCCCTCCATGGGGTGCCACCCTGAGGTGCAAACATGGCAGGGGGTGATCCTGCCTGGAGGTGAGGGGTCTCACCATCTCGATCCAGACGTTGGTGGTGAGGGTCTCCTCTCGCTCATTCTGGCAGGGAATGAAGGAGGGAGGTGGGTTTAGTGCCCCAGCTGCTGCCCCACATGTGGGGACAAATCCTCTCCCACTGTGGGTGCCAGGGGACCTCTCTCACCAAGGAGATGAGGTTGGTGAGGGTGAGCTTGAGGGAGACATCGATGATCTCGTCCCCTCGCAGGGCCGGGCGCAGTTGCCGGTTGTAGTTGCTCATGAGGTCTTGGAGCAGCTTCTCCTCCTGGTTCCTGCAGCCCACACCTGGAGAGGGCACACGCCAAGGGAACACCCCGGGGTGGGGACAGTGGGGCCACCAATGCCCCCAAGATGTGATGTGTTGAGGGGGAGGCAGGGGGTGTGCATGGAGAGGGGATGCCCAGGTCTGTTACTGTGAGCGAGCACACTCAGCTCTGTGAGCCTGACAGTCGAGTCAGTGCCCTGCATGCAGCAGGGGGGGTGCATCCCCCCCACATCCCCCGCCCCACTCACCCCAGGGACCTCTCCAAGGGCAGGACATGGGGACAGCAGGTTGCCAACACGGGGACACCCCGGTGGGAAGGTGCATGGCACTGTACTCCCAGGGGTGACAAACCCTCCAGTGCAAAGGTGGGGGGTGGTCAGTTCCCCCCCCCTAAGCCTCTCCCTGGGGCGGGCACCCCTTACCTGCCAGGGCGCAGAGGAAGAGGAGGAGGCCGTGGCAGCGCATGGCGGTGCCGTGGGGCGCAGGGGCTGGGGCTCTGCTCCGCCGCCCGCCCGGCGCTGTTCTGGGCCGGGCGCCCGGAGGGATGGGACAGCTGTCCCCTCCTACCGTCAGCTGTTCCCAACAGCCACGGGGGCTGGGGAGGAACGGGTGACCACCCACCTCCCCCCGCTGGTGGGGTGATGCCAGTTTACTGGGAAGCTCCTCTGAGATTTTGTGCCAGAGGGGTTGGGATTGGGGCTGGGGGCAAATTAAGCTCCGTGCCTCAGTTTCCCCATGTCCCCCATGGAGGCATGCATCTCCTTGCAGCAGAAACCCACGTGCCCATGGGTTATGGAAAACGGGTACCACGCTGCCAGGACCTCCTGTCACCACCAGGGCAGTGGCTGCCCACAGGGTATAGGGTGAGGAAGGGGCAGGCAAGTCCCACCACGCCCAGAGAGTAATGCCCACCCTGGAGGTGCCAGGCCCCTTGTAGGGGGGAATTCCACGTTGCGGGGGAATGGGGGTGTGGTGAGATTCCTGGCTCAGCAGAAAAGATGTGACAGCTGTCCTGGGCCACCGCCGGTGGGGGGACATCAGCTGTGCCCCTGAAACCAGAGCCCTGGCATCCCACTGCTGAGCTGGGGAAGAAGACAGCCCTCTGGACCCCCAGCTCTGCACTGCTGGATGGGGTGTGCTGGAGGGGAACACTGTGGGTTTGGCTGGGGGATCATGGGGGCGGGGGGTAAATGTGGGCACTGGTGGCATCTCTGCTCACTGCAGTGGATCCGCATGGGATAGTGTTACATCGGGGGGGATACATCCCCTTCCCCTGCCCGTCCTGCCCCCAGTGCCCAGCCCACAGGAGTAGCAGGGCTGGTACCACCACACCCCTCTGGAAATTACCCCTTCCAGCCACAGCTGAGATTCACTGTGCTCAGGACACCCAACAGCACCCATTCCCTGGCTGGGCATCACCCTCCCCAGCACACACACAGTGCTCAGGGTGGGCATCATGCCCAGCAGGGGACACTGAGAGAAGCCACCAGTTCAGTGCCCCATGGCAAGAAACATCCAGCTTTATTTTCCCAAGCCAAGGCAGGTGAGGGAGAAGTACATGGGACCCCCCCCCACCCCTTAGACGAAGCGCTTGTTCTCCTCCTGGTAGTTGTAGGGGTCTCCAGCGAAGGGCAGTGGTGGCGGGTGGTTGTAGATGCCCATGAGGAAGATCCAGAGGGTGCCAACCACCAGCGTGGGGGTGATGAGAAAGAGGCAGAGGCGGTCCAGGGTCCGGGCCACACGATTCCAGTTGTCAATCTCCTGGGGAGAGAGTCAGGAGCCAGGCAGTGGGGGGCACAGTGGGCACAGGGAGCCCCCTCTACCCTGCCCGTGTCCATGGCCCCACCTCGTTGTAGCTGTTTTCATCCCGCATGTGCTTGACAATGTCATTGGCGTTGTCAATGACAGGTTTTATGTGCTCATAGAGCTGCTCATCACCTGTGACTGTGCCCTGCGGTGCCAAACCTGGGGGCAAGGGGGCAGTGAGATGGGCTCCACTGCTAGAGACCCCCGCTCCACCACCCTTCCCCATGTCCCCATGGAGGGGCTGTGGCTCACGGGCAGGGGTGACGCGGCTGACCAGCCCGTGCCGCTCCGACTGCTTCTCGAACATGAGCTCGCTGCGGGACTTGACGCTGAAATACTCCTCTGCCTTGGCAATGTAGCCAGCGGAGCTGCAGCGTCGGATGCACGGGGCACCCGCCGGGCTCTCATCCTGCTGTGTCATGCCCAGTAGCCGGGGCAGGCTCTCCAGGAAGACCTGGAACACAAGAGGAGTTGTCAGGTCCCTTGGACACCTCCCCAGTGCGATGCCATCTTATCCCCACTTTCTGTCCAGACTACATGTGGCAGAGATGGGACACCCTGTTGCAATGTGCTGTGCTGTCCCGTGTCCTTCGTGGGGCACAGTGTCATCCCTGTGCCCACCAGTACACCCACACCCTGCTCACCTCTTTGACCCAGTCAGACATGACATGGGTGCTGGGGGTACGGAAGTGGAAGTTGAGGACCACGACACAGATGATCACCACAGCTGTCACCAGAAGCATGATAAAAAGCAGATACCTGGTAGGGAGCATGGACTTGGAGCTGGCATTGCCACAGGGGCTGGGCACAGGCAGAGCTGCCCTCTGGCACCATGGGGAACCCACAATGTCCCCACTGCACCCAGTGGTGCCCAGGACTCACTTGCCAATGAGGGGGACGGCGTGGGAAGTGGCAGGCAGGCGCTGGGAAATTAGAAGGAGGAAGACAGACTGGGCCAGGAGCACTGAGATCACCAGGGTCATCTTCTCACCACCTGGAGAGCAGGTGAGTTCAGGGAAAACCCTGCCCCATGTGCCTTTCCCAGTATCCCCAGTGCCACGGTTGCCCTTTCAGTGTCCCACCATACAGTGCCCCATATTGGGTTTTCTGTTATGGGGGTATACCAGGGTCCCACATGGAGTATCCTGTCCCCAAGCATGCCTCTGCTAGGGTGTCTGGCTGGGATGACAGTGTCTTACATGGGGATATCCCAGAACTGGGATATCGCTGTGCTGAGCATTGGGGTATCCCCATGTCCCAGGACATGGTGCAGGTGTGGGACACGGAGGTGCCCCGGGGCTGTGACTCCCATGCCGCAGGGCTCACTCACTGTCAGCAGGCAGGTAGAAGACGAGGATGACCATGAAGGCAATGAGGATGCAGGGTATGACGATGTTGATGACATAGAAGAGCGGCTTGCGCTTGATGATGAGGTAGAAGGTGATGTCCTGGTGCTCACTGGTGTCAGGGGGAATGTCAGGGTAGATGTTCTTGCGGGCTGGGCGGTGGATGATTTCCCATTCCCCATTCTCTGCCAGGGCACATGGGACAGCACATGGCATGGGGGACACCTGCCATGACCGTTCTCACCAGCCCCACCAGCACTGATCTCCCCGTCCAGGGTCTGGGTAGCTCCAAGTCTGGTGGGTTGGGTGCCAGGGTGCAAAAGCCCCAGGTACATGGGTGTCTCCGTGACAGAGTGCCCCAACTCCAGAGTGGCACCCAGCCCTGCACAGGATGTCCCACTGCCACAGGACATAGGAGAGAGCACAAACCTTACCTGTGAAGCCTTCGGGGTCGATGATGATCCACTCCACTGGGTAATCCTTGCCTGTGTCCAGGTCGGTGTCTGTCTTCAAGTGCATGTTGATCTCCAGGGCACTGTATGCCAGTGACCTGGACCACAGGAGAGAGGCAGTGAGGAGCTGCAGCTGCTACTGGGCACACACCACCCACCCACCCTGACCTCCAGCATGACGGACTCAGGCCACCAGGTCACCTGCAGACCCCCACCTTGCTGTACCCCAACAGCAAGGGGAGGGTGCTAGCAGCAGCAGGCACCACAGGGGGATGGGATGCCCACCCTGCTGCCCTGACCCAGCAGCCCAGCACCTGAATCTGAGGGTGCAGTTCTGCCAGTCGAAGGGGAAGAAGTCAACGTTGATGAGGCAGGTGCTGCGGAAGATGGCAGGTGGCAGCCAGTAGACATAGCCCGTGTCGTAGAGGAGGACATTGCAGTAGTAAGCGACCTCAAAGAGCCCATCATTGCTGTGCCGACAGAGAGACAAGGTGATGGTGGGGCTGGGAAGGGGCCAGGGGAGCTCTGGGCATGCACCAGGCACAGTTTAGGGGATTTGGGAGGGGAAACTGAAGCACAGCTCACTTGTTCTCCAGGACTATCTCAGGCAGCCACAGCATGTCTGCCGGCAGGCGGAGCACCCCAATGTCCCCAAAGTCGGACTTGTTCCACTGCAGGCGGTAATCGGTCCAGCCCTGGAGGGGAGGATCCCCAGGTCACCCCCTCACCATGCTGGGCCACCCCGTGGTGGCACAACTGATGCCATGACACCTGTCCCTACTCACGTGCTCGAGCCATATGCTGGTGGTGAGTGTCTCGTCCACTTCTTTCTGCAACAACAGTGTGGGGCAGTGAGATGCCAAGGTGTCCCGACAGCTCGGGACCCCCAACACTCAGCAGCAGAGTGAAAGAGAAGCAGCCTCAGGGGTGACATCCAGCCAGACCTGGGGGTGAGGCATGGCTGTGGGGCTCCCCACGGTGGGCACTGCCCACTGGGGCTCACCAGTGAGATTAGGTTGGAGAGAGTGAGGGCCAGGTAGACGTCCACGACCTCATCAGTGGAGACAACAGGACGCACCTCTTTGTCATAGCCCTTCTCCTTAAAGAGGTGGTGGATGAGCCTTTCCTCCTGGTTCACGCAGAGCCCACCTGGGGGTGTGGAGTCAGGCAAACCAGGGGGCTAGTGGGGCTACTGGGCCCAGTGCCACCCCATAGGATGGTATAAGAATGTAGGAGACAGGAACAGGCCAGGACATTGTATGTTTGTGCTGCACAGGAGCACAGACATGGACATGCAGGAATGACAGACTTGCGAGAGCACATTGGGTGCACATGGGCATAGGACAAGGACATGGGCATGGACACAGGGACACAGAAATACAGACCTAGCACATAAAGGGGCACACAGACACAAGATACTTGGGTACAGATCCAGTGGCATTGTGCACATAGATGGATGCACACACAGAGGCACACATGGACCCAGTGTATGCAGGGACACGTGGTCAGAGATTTGGTGTCACTGTACACACAGACAGGCATACACAGGGACATACAGATACAGTGACACTGGGAACAGATAGCACATGGCCTGGGCTGGGACACGGCTTTGGGAAAGAAGCACAAGGGACACACAATGAGGGGATTCTGCCAGGTAATACCCAAAAAGCAGCTCTGGGGACCCTCGTGCCCTGTTTGGACCCTGCCACCGTCCCACCAACCCCATTGAGGGGACCTGGAATCCCCCAGCAATAGGGCACCCCATGTCCCAGACCCCGCTCACCCGACAGCATCAGTGCCCCGAGCAGGGCCAGCTGCTGCGGCAGGTTCCCCATGCGGTGCCCGCGGTGCCCTCGCGCCGTGCCAGGCCCTGGCTGCCTCCCTGCCTGGCCTGGCCGAGCGGATGTCCGGCTGCCGGACAGACTAGGAGATGGATGGTGCCAGGTGCTGAGGGGGAAGGGTACCGGCACCGGATACCCGCTCCCAGCCCTCTCTTCCGGCACCCCAGCGTGCAGGGAAGGGGAGACAGGCAGGCACAGCTGGACTCACAAGCCCCACGGGTGACAGCTCATCACCCTGAGCCTGGGCACCCCAGCACGGGCAGTGCTGGGCACGGGGAGGAGCGGTCCCTTCCCTGCTGCTCAGAAGTCCCAGTGATGCTGCTCAGGGTGGCAGAGTCCCCACAGGTGGGAGGGGTTGGTACCCACTGATGCCCAAGCACAGGGGTGGCACCACCCTGCCACCCACCAATGGCCCAGGGCACACTTGGCCCCTGCACCGGCAGGTTTCACGTGGGTCCCTGGTGGGGTGTCACCAGGGATGAGCACCAGTACTGTGCCATGGGTGTTGCCATGGGCAGGAGGGGTGTCCAACCCCCAGTGAGGGTCTGGAGAGTCAGTTCCAGGTTGGATGCAGCAGGAATCAAGGCTGGGGGCATCGCTTCGGGGTACAGGGTGCATGGGAAGGGGGAGATGCAATGAGATGTCATAGCCCCACTGGAAAGCCCCTCCACTCTCACCCACCTCATCAGCACTGCATGGCATGCTTGCTTCACACTCACTGGCTACTGGAAAATAGAGCCCTTCTTTATTGAAAAATAAACCTTCTCTGTACAAATAAATAACAACTTAGGTACCTTTGGGAAAAAATGGGGTGAGGATGGGGTGAGGATTGTCAAGGTGGGTGGTCCCAGGAGAGAGGAGGACTGTGATTCCTGGCTGAGGTGCTCCAGGTACTGCCTGGGGCACCATTGCCCTGGGGGAAAGCCAGGAAGTGCTGATGGGAAGAGGGAAGTTGGGGCACGATGAGGGAGGAAGAGCCTGAGGCAGGGAGGGGACTGTGTTTGAAGGACATAAGGGTCACCTGCCCCAGTGCCCTCTCCCCATGCTGGAATGCTGCTCCAGGGGCACCATTAGGTTTTCAGCGCTTCGAGCGCCAGAGCAACGAGGCCGGGCATGCTGCGGGCCAGCGAGTCACTCTCCAGCCCCACAAGGCCAGTGAAGGCCGTGGGCCGGCCCCCTACAGTGGCCCGCACCTGCGCCCGGTACAGTCCCTTGGTGTTTTTGGAGCCCAGGTCCACGAGGATCTGCAGGGAGACAACGGCACCATGAATCCCCTGGGGGAGCCAGGGGCAGAGCAGGACAGTAATGGGCTCGGGGGTGGCATTTGTCGGCTGCCAGGGCGGGGGACTCTGAGTGGCTGGACAAGGCACTCACCTCCTGGAAGGTCATGGCCAGGTCAGTCTCGGGCACCTGCAGCACCCAGGCGTACAGGTCACGCACCGCACCCACCCGCACTGCCGACTCGTTGAGGCTGGGGCAGGCTGCGACCCCGGGAATGGGCAGGAGAAACATGGAGGGGGACATCAGGGTGAATTGTGTGGCCCAGCCTAGGGAGGAGCACCCTTGCTCTGGGGACACTATGGGAGCATGGGTCCCTGTGGAAAGGGATATAACCAAGGGCTGTCCCACTGAAATGGGACTAGCAATCCTGGGACCAGGGTGCAAGGCTGAGGCTGAGGTTGTCACTGTCCCCATGGTGGCACGTGGCATCCCGCAGGGTTTGTGGTAGCTTACCTTTGCTGGCACCTGCCTCCTCCTCCTTCTCCTCCTGCACCCTGGGCAGCTCTGTGGACACCAGCTCACGTTTCTCCCTCAGTGCGGACCCTGCCACCAAGAGAGGTGTGACACTCCTGGCAGGGACACGGCCGGTGGGCACTCTCCGCGCACAGAGCCGGCTGGAGAGTGGACATCCCACTGCCCCCAGACCCTCCAGGCTCACAGGGCTCACGGCTTGGCAGGGGGGTCCCTGCCAGCTCTCTGGGTGCCTGTCGTGGCTCCATAGTTTCCAAGGCAGTGCCAAGGTCCAACTCTGCCCGCAGCTGGGTGAGGAAGGCTCGTCCCTGTCCCACCATCTCCTCCACCACATCTTCACCCTGCTGAAGGGAAGGCAGGGTGATGGGGTACCCACAGGACACCTCTGAGAACAGCCAGGTGCCTGGTGGCAGAGTGCAGGGCACAGCTGGGCTTTTGTCAGATGGGGCACTGGGGACATGCAACTGCTTGTGGCAGTGTTGGGTCAGATCCCAAGCTGCAGGGTCAGACCCATGGCTGGCTCTGCACTGCCTGGACTGGGAGCACTGGTTTCAGTTGGGGAGGATGAGATGCCCCCTTTGTAGTGGTAAAGTGAGATGGCTGCACAGGGAACAATAGACCCATGGGATGTCCCTGGTGGCACAGTCACCAGAGGGGCAGGGGCTCCCCCAACCTGTCCCTTCCCACATACCTGCAGAAAGAGCTGCATCTCCCCGGGGAGCTGTTCCCTGTCCATTGTGGGCACTGGGGGACTGCTCCCCTCCATGGCCCTCAGCGCCTCCATCCAGTCTTGCAACTGGGGTCCCACTGCCCCAAAGAGGTCTGCAAAGGGGGGCAGCCGCCTGGTCCCCCACCTGCAAGCACATGAGGTGAGCTCAGACTGGTGTCCAGCAGCACCCATCCCCAGGGCAGTGCCACCCGGTGCACCCCACTGGGCACCTCTGGGAGAGTGCCCTCGTTGCAGGAGGAACAGGACCCCAGTGTTCAGGCTGTCCCCAAAAGCCATGCCAGTGCCCACTGTCATCTTGACCACCTCCCCAACCCTTTTAGCCCCTCGTCCCATGCCGACCATGCCTCACCTGGTGGGGACTTTCTGGGGTCCCTCTGCTGTGGGCCTTGAGTGGCCCCCTGCCACAGCCAGCTCTGAGGGGACAAGAAGGGGACAGGAGAGACAAAGGGAAGGGGAATCCCATGGGGGTGACAGGGCAGGCTGCTGGTGCTCCAGCCATCAGCTCAGGGGAGACTGATGGGACCCCAAGTGGATGTGGGGTGGTCCAGCACAGGAGAGTACCTGGGATATCCCTGCGGACACGGGGAGGGAAGAAATGCCCATAGATCTTGCCCAGGAGCTGGGGCAGAGTGCGGCTGAGGAAGGAGAAATCAAACTGGTTTCGGATGAAGTCCCCAGCCTGGCGCAGGAGATCCAGCAGGGTCTGGGCGTAGGAATGCAGCTCTGTGGGCAGAGAGGACCCTGTGGGCACATGGCCCTGGCGCCACACCAGCCTCATGCTGCCAGAAATGGGGTCACTCCCCACACCCTAGCCCTGCCACAGTCCCCCAGCTCACCACATCGTCTTATCCTGGCACGGCAGGTCTCCTCAGCCAGGCGGGCACAGGTGGCCCGGCCCTGAGGTGCCCGGCAGGATCCGGCATAGAAGGCGCAGAGACGGGTGCGCTCAGGGTTCTGCCGCTCTGGGGGTAGCTGGGCCAGTGCCAGCAGGTCGAAGCAGCTCGGTTCTCGGCTGCCAGGGACAGCTGTGAGAGAACCGGGGCTGCAATGAGGTGCTGAAACCTCTCTGGGTGTCTCCGTCCCCCCTACGGTGCAGCCAGTGGCACTCACAGTCCATCTGGAGGCTGAGCCAGTCCGTGAAGGCAGTGACGCGGGTGTAGACTCCCGGTTTGCCCCGCTCACCACAGCCGTCACCCCACGAGGTGATACCGTAGAGGACAAAGTGGTGTGAAGTGGGGTCTTGGCATGCCAGTGGGCCCCCTGAGTCGCCCTGTGGGGGAGATGCTCATCCATTGGGCTTGGCTGGGACCCCAACCACATTGACTAGCTGTGGCACGTGCCCAGCAGCCCTGTGTGCCACAAGGGATTTTTGAGGTGGTGTAACAGCAGTCCCTTAGGCCCAGGTGTTACCTGACAGGAATCGATGCCTCCAGACAAGTACCCAGCACAGAACATGGCACTGGTGAGCAGGTCCTTGCCCAGGGCACCCCGGCACGTCTCCTGGCTGAGCAGGGGCACCTGTGCCTCCATCACCACATCAGCCACTGGTCCCTCTGCCAGGCAATGCACCGATTGCAGTGTCCCCTGTGCCTGGACGTCTCTGTGCCCTGGCTTGGTGCGTTGGGACTTGGCACACGAGAGGGCACAGAGGGGGACACCCCACGGGGTGTCAGAGTGGCTCTACCTTCATAGAGGGAGCCCCAGCCCGCGATGTAGCAGGGAGTGCCAGGGCTGGGCTCTGTGGGGCCACTGGGAAGGCACACGGGGCTGATGGTGGGTGACGGGGCCAGCGGCACTGCCAGCTCCAGCAACGCCAAGTCTCCGTGAAAGGTCTTGGGGTTAAACTGGAAGGAGATGTGGGGGTGTCAGTGGGGGGCCCTGGGGCATGCACAGGGAGGTCAGGGGGGTGCCCACCTCCACCTACCTTAGGATGAGGCAGGATGCGTCGGATGGGCACTGCCCTCTCGCCCACACCCGGCTTTCCCAGCTCGTGGTCACCCACCACCACCGTCCACGCCAGCTCATTACGGTTTCTGGCAGGGTGGGGGGCAGCTAGTTACAGAGATGTTGGGGTACCAGCCCATGCCCCCCTCTGCAGGGACATCATCCCCGCAATTGCTGTGCACCACGCCGTACCCGCCAAAGCAGTGTGCCGCGGTGAGGACCCAGGAGCGCCCCACCAGCACCCCTCCGCACATCAGCTCCCCGTGCAGCCGCACCGACACCAGCCAGGGCCAGGCACCCCGTGGGGCCACGCTGCCGCCCATGATCCGTCCGCGGGGGGCCGTGGCATTGGCTTGTGGACCCCCACGGTGCCCACAGCTCCCTGGGAAACAAAGCCGGGGTGAGAGGGGGTCCTGCAGCCCTGCTGCTGGGACACTCCCTCTGCCAGGTGGGCACGGGGCGTCCGGGGACGGTCGCGGCAGGTGGAGGGGGTGGCGGGGGCTCAGGCGCGTCGGGCGCGCTGTCAAGCCTCATCGTGCTCACGGAGGCGAGCGGGCGGAGGGCCGGGGGCACCCCGCAGCCCGGCAGCTGCCGACGCTAACCTCTGCCCCCCGGCCCAGCAGGCAGCCGGGGGCCGGGGGCGCCCGCTGGCGTGGTGGGGGGGTGGCGTGGGCACCGCGGGGCCGCCCCGGCTCACCTGGCGTTGCCACCTCTGCTGCTGCATCAGGACCCGGGGCCGCGGCTGCCGTCTCTGCAGGGACAGGCTGTCAAGGCACCAGTGCATCCCTGCTGTCCTCAATTCCCCCCAGTTCCTCTCAGTGCCTCCAGACCCCCATCATCCCGAACAAACACCCGTGTACCACCCCAGGAGTGCTTGCACCCCCAGTGACTCAGTGTCCGCAATCTCTCAGCCACCTTTGCTTGCCCCCTTCTCCCTCCCAGATTCTCCATTACCTCTCAATGTCCCATTCTCCCGAAAGTGCTCATCATTCCCAATACCTCCATCCCCCAAATCTCCACCTCTTACCCCAGATCCCAACATTCCTCCCAACCTTCCATCCCACCAAAGATACCCCATCATTCTATTGTACCCCCACTTTCTCCATTCCACAACTCCGTCCCAGTATCGCATCACTGCCAATGTCCCATATCCCCTCCAAACCTCCCCTGGGAATGCCCCGTTTTTTATCATAGGTTTTCCCTCTCTGGGAGGAGCCAGGGGGATGCAGGTGCCCACTCACGGCACTCCTGGAGGCGGTTCTGGCAGAGCCGGGCGCTGAGCGGGGCACAGGTGTGTGGGGCCCCCTCAGGTGGGCACAGATGCTGGTAGGGGGCACAGGCCTGGCTCAGTGCCCAGTTGCGCTGGGGCAGCTCGGGCAGTGCCTGGGCATCCAGCAGGGCCTGGCAGCTTGGGGGCACAGCTGGCGCTGCAAGAACAGCAGGGCTGTGAGCATCATCATGTCCTCCCTGCCCACCTCTGCCCAGGCCATCCTGAGTTCTGCTTTGGTGTGGGTGGGAAGGGGGCATGATAAGCTGTGTAGTCAGCACATTTTGGTATGGTCTTCTGTGTGCTGGGATATGTTTTTGAGGGGATCTCTGAAAAGGAGACAAGGGATCAGGCAATGGTTTGGATAGGGCTTCGGGTGATTGGGTAGGATACAGAGAAGATGGAAACTGCTTGGGTAGGGTCTTCAGGTGGTGTTTTGGTAGGGTCTCTAGCAGTTAGGGATATATTTTGGGAATCTGGGTAGTTTTGGTAAAGCCTGTAGGGTAAGCCAATAGGGGAGAAGGTACATTTTGAGTAGGATCTTGGGGTCCAATTTTGTTAGGATTTCTAGGGGATGAGGTGGTGCTTTGGTAAGGACCCAAAGAAATATTTGGCAAGGGTTTCTAGGCATGGGTGCAGGTTTTGGCAGGGTCCTTTGGGCACAGGATGGTGTTAGGATAGGACCCCTGGACTGTGTTTGGGTGGGGATCCTGGGCTCTGTTTGGGTAAGGCCTCCTGGGGATGGGGCAGTGGGGGCCGTGGGGTCATGACTCACGTGGGCAATGGCCGGTGATGTTGGCGCAAGGTGGGAAGAGGCAGGGGGCACAGAGTCCACAGGCCCCTCGCTGCCGCTGCTGCTCGGACAGCGCCCGCTCCAGTGCCAGCAGTGCGCTCCTCAGTGCTGCCTCCAGCACCAGCGTCCCACGGCTCGACAGTGCTGATGGACACACACAGGGTGCTCAGATTCCCAGAGCCCCCACCACTGCCCCCCACTGCAGCCATGGGGTGACCCCAGCCCGCCTGGTGCCTGTGCCCCAATATCTCTGTGGTGGGTGTCAGGCTGGGCACAGCCTGTCACCTGTTGACATTGCCTAAGGTGACAACCTTTAGTGTCACCTCTCTGCTGGTTGGCACATGGGCACTTGGGTGTTTGCCCAGGTCTCTGTGGAGACCCCGTGGACAGATGTGTGTGCAAATGTGGGCATACAGCAGGGTGTGAGCCTGGGCAGGTGTGCCCACATGTGTCAGTGTGCAGGTACCTCTGTACACACTTGTGTGTGCACTGTGAGTGCACACCTGTGTGTGCCAGGGTCTGCATGTCCCCATGTGTGTACAGTCCTGTGTGTGCCCTGTATGTACATCCCCCCATGTGTCCCTACCTGTGTTCGCCTTCCTGCTGGCCATGCCCTGGCAGAATGTCCCCTGGAGCTGGCAAAGGTACCTGGGCAGGAGGGAGGACGCAGGGCACCCTGCATCCCCTGTGTCCCCTAGTGCCACTGGTAGCACTTGACACCCAGTCCAGGCAGCACAGGTGTGTCCTGGGATCTGGGGGTCTTCACCAGGGACCTGGCCGTTCTGCTTGTGCTCCCTCCCCTCCTGAGAGTGAACCCAGGGGTCCCAGCTCCTACAGCAGCCCTGTCCACAGCCAAACCGTCCCACAAAGATGCCCCCATTCCCGTGCCCCACTGACCTTGCAGGATGCTGGCCGGCATGGGATACAGCCCCTGGCCCAGGGGGACCCCTCCCACCAGCTGCAGCAGCAGCAGAAGCAGTAGAAGCACGGGGGGGACCAGGCGGACCCCGAGAAGAGCTCCCCGCGTCCTCTTCCCTCCTCGCTCCATCCCCGAGCGGGCAAAGGGGGGCAGGAGGGGGGAGCCCCCGAAATGCCCGAGGCGGGAGAGGAGGGATGGATATATACGGTGCCCCCCGGGCGGTGGGAGGAGAGAGGGGCCGGGGGAGCACAAACAGGCGAGTTCATTAATGTCGCGCCAAGATGCCAGCTCGGGGCGGGGGGCGCGGGGGGGGGCGCAGCCGGGGCCTCAATGCCGCCTTTGTTCGACGGGGCCTCCGGGCGGGCAGCATCAGACGGGTGCTGCGCTCCGGCGCTGCCCGCGGCCCTTGATCATTTTCACGCCAAGCCCCGGCCGCGCCACCCTCCCTCCTGCGGGCCCCGGGCGGGTGGGAACGCACCGGCGGCTGCGGGCGCGGGGGGCCCGGGCTGGGCGTGGGAGCCCCGCCGGCGGTTTCAAAGCGGGCAGCGGGCCGGGAGCGGTCGGGCGGACAAGGCGGGGGAAGGGGAGGAGGGGGGGCTCCGCGGGGGGGTCCTCTTCTCTCTGTGCCACCCCAGCCTTGGCTGAACGGGCCATCCCGTGCCCAGCACCGCCACCCCCGTGTTGAGCACAGGCTGTCCCCAGGGACCCCCCTCCGATTTCTCTCTCAGTTTCCCGTGTCCTGCCTGGGGTGCAGGAGGGAGGATGTGCCCCGGGGAGGGGGCTGGGGGCAGGTGGGGCCGGGGCAGCGGCTGTCCTTCTTGCTTGTCCTTTCTGTCCTTGTTAAGCAGTGGGCCCGGGTTGGGGGCAGCCTTGGCCCCAGGAATGGGGGGGGCTACACTCACCAGCCCAGCTGGAGAGGATGCCTCCGTGCCTGTCGCTCGGCTTGTCATTGGTCCCACGCTTTTGGGATGCCACCGTCCTGCTCCCATTGCCGTCTTCCTGTGCCCACGGGCTCAGCTTCAGTTCCTGCGGCGGGACAGGGTGCGGCTGCATCTCTATCACCTCTTTGGGATGCAGGGGATGCCCATGCCCCCACCTCTGTCCCTATAAAGGGGACTGGGGTTTCTGGGTCCCACATCCGTTTGGAGGGTGCCCATGTCCTTTTTTCTGTCGTTGTTAGTGGCAAGGGGTGCCCGTGTCCCCATGTCCACTGCGGGACAGGGGGTGACCGTCCCCCTATCTCTTTCCTCCTTAGGGAGTACCTATGTCCCGCTCTCTGTCCCCATTAGGTGCAGGAGGTGCCCATGTCCCCATCCGCATTTCGAGTCCAAGGGGTGCCCGTCCCCATTAGGGGCAGGAGCGCCTCCGTGCCCGCGCTCCCCCTCGCCCCCCCGGCCGCGATGGTGCCAGCAGGGCGCGGACAATGCCGCTTCAGTGGTACATCAAAGGCGCGGGCTGCCCGCGGCTGGCACGGCGACAGGCCCGCCGCAGATGAAAGCCCCGGCCCCGCTGGGCTCCCACCTCGGCCGCGGGGGCACGCTACGCCTCCGCCCCACGGGGGACGCGGAGACGGGCGGAGGGACACATGGCCGCGGCACATGGGACAGCGGACCCGCGCCCCGCCCCGGTGTCCTCGCACGGATCCCCCTCCCCACCCGTGACACGTGGGGGTCCAGCCGCTCGGTGACCGCAGCCGGCGCCCACGCGGGTACTTGAGGCTGGCGTGGGGTTCGACCCCGGCCGCACCGTGCCTCCCGCTCCCGGCCCCGGTGCCAGTGCCAACCCCATTAACCTAATTGGCGAGGCGCTCGGCCGCCCCGGGCGGCAGCGGCAGTGGGACCCCGGGGCCAGGGCAGATCCCAGCCCCGGTGGCGGGCGGGGGGGTCGGTGCCCCCGGGGCCCCGATTGTCCGGTAATTGGCGCGGGCAGCCGAGCCCGGCCGGCAGCGTCGCGGGGCGGGGGAGCGGCCACCGGCGGCGGCTGTACCGGAGTTCCCGGGGATGCCCGGGGCGCGGCGGGCGGGATGGGGGTGCTGGGGTCGGTATCGGGGTCTCGGCCGCTGGGGGGTCGAGGGCAGGGGGCGTGTGGCGATGCAGGGGGGGGAATTGGGGTGCCGGGAGGAGTGGGGCGAGTTCAGGAGTGCAAGGGGGATGCCAGGGCCGGGTATCAGAGTGCGGAGACCCCGGGAGGGCCGAGGGTTGTGGGGGTTCAGGGTATGGGGTGACGCTGAGGCTGTGAGGGGGTCACTGTGGGGGTGTCGGGATGGGGCTGGGGGGGCGGTGGAGGGGATGAGGATGGAGTAGTATTTTGGGACAGGGGCCACGATGAAAGTAGGGGGCTGTGGGCGGGGCCAAGAAAGGGGCACGGTCAGGTGGTGGGGGAGGGGGCCTCGATGGTTGGGCTGGACTGGGGGCGGGGCCTGTCCCGGCAGGGCGGGGCCAATGGCGGGGCGGGGTCGGAGGCGTGGCCTGTCCTGCGGGACGCGGGCGGGGCCATGTGCGGGGGCGGGGCCATGTCCGGGGGCGGGGCGAGGGCGGGGCACGGCGGGTCGGGACCGGGTCGGCGGGCGGGACCGGGAGCGGGACCGGGTGGGGGACGGGGCGTTTTGCGGGGCTGGCGGGGCCCGAGCCGCGCCGAGCCATGGAGAGCTCAGAGCGGAGCGCGCTGCTCACGTACCGCCTCTGCGGCGGCTCGGCCGAGGAGGAGCGGGGCCGGGAGCGCGGCCGGGCCGCCGCCGCCCCCCGCAAGCTGCCCACGTTCCTGGGCGTTGTGGTGCCCACGCTGCTCTCCATGTTCAGCGTCGTCCTCTTCCTGCGCCTCGGTGAGTGCCGCCGCCCCCGGGGCGCCCTCCGCTCCCCGCCGCGGCCCGGGGCCCCCTGAAACTCACCAGCCCTGCCTGGTACCCCCAGCCCGGGCCCCGTGTGTGTTACCCCCAGGCCCGGACCCTCCGCATCTGGAGCTCCGAGCCCCGCAGTCCGGGTCCCTAGTGCCCTCTCAGTGCCCTCTCAGTGCCCTCTTCTGAGCCTCCGTCTCTGGAGTCCCAGTGCTCTTCTCCAGTGGTTATGCCAGTGCCCCCAGTCTGGGGTCCCAGTGCCCTCCCTGTGCCCACTCAGTTCTCTCCCGGGCTGGGGTCCCGGTGCTGTGTGTCCCTGCTTGATCCCTCCAGCCTGGGGCCTGGGGACCGAGGGACAGGAACCTGCAGGACAGGAATCCAGTTAGGGACCCCTGTAAGCGACCCCAGTCCACCGGGGTGGGCACCCCTAGTGTCCCTGGGGTAGAACTCCTGTGTCTTTCCAGTGCCTTCCCCTAAATGGGATTCCAGTGCCCTCGTGCCACCTGTCTCACAGTGCTGGGACCCCGCTGCTTCCCGGGCATCCCCCAGTGCCAGGCTCCACCACCCCAGTTCTCTCGCACATCACACCTGATGTCCCAAGAGCAGGGCCCTGTCAGACACCCTGCTGCCCCTCTCTGTGTGTAAAAAGGGTACAGACTGGTTCCCAGTCTGCCCCCAGTTTGGGTTATGGATCTGTTACTGTGAGCCCTGGGAGAACTCGGAGGACAGGTTGGGCATGGACTGGGGCAACTGGCAGCGTTTTGGGGGGCCCTGGGGTGCCCCTGCACGGCCCAGGGCAGGCAGAGGCCCGAGACACGCAGTGTCCGCTCTGGTCCAGGAACGGGAAAAGCTTTTCCTCTTTCACTTTCCGCCCACGGAAAGCCCAAGGCGGGAGTTGGCTGCATGCCCGGAGACCCACGAGCCCCAGGGGGCTGGGAGGGGGGCCTTGAGCCCCTTCCCCTGCCTGGGGCGCCCCCCACGCTGGGGGCACAGCTCTCCCCTGGCATTGCTTGCTCCCTTCCAACTCCCCTGCTCGGAGTCCTCACACAGGCTCTGACCCCCCAACCCCACAGCAGGCACCAGGGTCCCCCCGCCCAGAGATGTGTTGGAGGGGAAGTATGGGGCGGAGCGGGAGAGAAGCTGCCAGGAAGAGGAACTTTCCCCCCTGTCAGTTCCCCGTTTCCTCCACACCTCAGAGGCTCCTCAGATCTCCAGGGTGAGCACCCCCTCCTACTCACCCCTGCACTGCTTTTGGGGCACCCCTTTATTTCCACCAACCCCTCTGCCTGCCCTTGTTTTTGGCACTCGAGCACCCTCCAGCCCTCTGGGGACCACAGAGGTTTGGGTGCCCCCAAACCCAGCCTGGCGCCCCAAGGGCTCCTTGTAGTGCCGGTGCCCCCGTCACCCCCCCCTTGCCTCCCCACGGGCATGTCTGTGGCCTGGCTTGTGGCTGAGATAGGGCAGCACCCACAGCCGCGGGTGGCCCCTTCCTGCCCACAGCACTGCCAGCCAGGATCCTCCCATCAGCAGGGCTGGGGAGGCTCTGTGTGCCCTCTCAACGCAGAATACACACACACACCCACGGGGGAGTGGTGCCCTGGCTGGCAGGGACACCCAGGGCTGCTTCTGCTTCCTGCTCTGCTGTGGGTGAGCAGGGCAGCAACGGGAACCCTGTGGGGAGCGCCTCACTCCCTTCACTGGGACACAAGGGTGACATCCAGGCACAGGGTTCCCAGCATCCCCCAGGTGGGCAGCAGAGCCTGTGCCCCTGTTTGTTGGGTTTTTGGGCATGCCTGGGCCTGGCATGGCAGGAGGATTGAGATACCCTGAGGTAGGGACACCAGTGGGTGCTGCTGTAGGTGGGAGGTGGGAACATCCCCACCCTGGCAAGGAAAGGGCTGGCATGTCCTCAGGGGAGCTGTGGGCGTGGGGCTGGGAGCAGCCACATACCTCAGTGGGGTGAGCTCTGTGTGCTGGCTGTGCCCAGGGGCTCTGTCATGGGGTGACCCATTCCCAGCTAAGGGGCACGTTGACCTTTCCCTTGTCTGTGACAGGGTTTGTGGTGGGTCATGCTGGGTTGTACCAGGCCCTGACCATGTTCGCAGTGGCCTATTTCATCATTGGCATGACGGTGCTGTCTGTGTGTGCCATTGCCACCAACGGGGCGCTGGATGCTGGAGGAGCCTACTGTATCCTTCCCTGTGGGTGCTGCTGGGGCAGAGCATGTGGGCCAAAGCTGGGTGACTACCCGGTGACCTTGGGGTGCCACACTGAGGCTGGGACCCTGTTGGCCTGTGAGAGAGGGGTGGGGGCACCTGATGGTCATTTGGGCTGCTGACATCTTCCCTTGACTCAAGCAAGATATGATCAGCCGTGCCCTGGGCCCGGAGTTCGGGGGCAGCATTGGGATCATGTTTTTCCTGGCCAATGTGTGTGGCAGCGCCCTCTACGTGCTGGGGCTGGTGGAGGCAGTGGTAGACAGCTTTGGGATCCCGCCTGGTAAGTACCCCCCTGTATAGTGGCAGGGGACAGCAGGTGTCCCTTACCATGCATGCCAAGCACTGTGCCCAGCATAGCCAGCATGGCTCACCTAGCCCTCTGGCTAGTGAGTTGTTGCCCATCATGCCTGGCACAATGCCAGTGGCTCTTGTCTCCCAGTAATGCCCCTTCTGAGTCTCACTGATCCTGACTTGTCTCTCCCTAGGGCAAAAAGCAGGCACGGGTGTCCACGTCCTGCCCCAGAGCTACTGGTACGAGCTGCTCTATGGCACTGTGCTGCTGGCACTCTGCCTCCTCGTGTGCCTCGTGGGTGCCTCCATCTATGCCAAGGCCACCTTCCTCATCTTCCTCATCGTTGCGGGTGTCCTGGGCACCGTCCTTGTCAGCTTCTTTGCCACGCGGCCCATCAGAGTGCCCATCCGCCTGCCCCACCTCAATGGCTCAGAGATCGAGAACGGCTCCTTCACTGGCTTCTCCCTCGACACCCTGCGAAAAAACCTGGGGGGTGAGGAGAGGCTCCCCGCACCCTGCGCGCCATACCCACCATGGCACTGGCACTGCCACATCAGCAGCGGCTTGCTGGAGGGTGGGGGCAGCTTGTGGGCACGTAGCAGGTGCCATGGGGTGGTTTCTCCTGCTGTTTTTGTATGAGGAAATTGAGGAGAGGGCATATGGTGGGGCAGTGCCACCCTGGACAGCCTGTCACAGCCCCTTCCTGTGTGTCCTGCAGGTGACTATGCGGTGGACTACACCACTGGGCAGATGATGAGCTTCAGCTCCGTCTTCGCGGTGATGTTCAATGGCTGCACCGGCATCATGGCAGGCTCCAACATGTCGGGTATGGACAGGAGGTGCTGGGCTAGGTCGCACCAGGAATGGTAGCTGAGGCTGGAGGAGATTGGGGGTGCCTGTGAGTTAGCACTAATGCTGCCTGCTCCTGTCCACAGGGGACCTGAAACGCCCGAGCTACTCCATCCCACGGGGCACCATCTCCGCTGTGCTCTTCACCTACCTCGTCTACAACTTGCTGGCTTTCCTCATGTGTGCCACCTGCAACAGGTATGGCCACCTGTCCCCTGACCAGGGCCATCGGTGCCAGGCTGTGCCTGGTGCCAGGGCATCCTGGCCTGAGCCGAGGCAGTGCCGGTGTGTCTGTGTCTCTCTCCAGGGTCCTCCTGCAGAAAGACTATGGCTTCTTGCATGACATCAGTATCTTCCCTCCCCTGGTCACCGTGGGCATCTACGCTGCCACTCTCTCTGCAGCCATGAGCAACCTCATCGGGGCATCCCGCATCCTGTACGCCCTGGCCCGGGATGATCTCTTTGGTGAGTGCCTGGAGTGCGCTGGCACTTGTTGAAGCCCACCCAGCGGGTTGACCCTACTGGGGACCAGCCCTGGTGTCAGGGAACTCCCTTTTTGGTGTGGGGGTGATGCTTTGTGGGTTGGCATGTGTCCATTTGGGTCACCTGTGTGTGCCCTGCAACTTGCCTCCACCCCAGCACCCAGGGTGGGGATGGGACTCATGGCTGGTGGCTGAGCCTGTTGATGCCCAGCCCAAGCTCCCCACTCTGCCTGCAGGCCGGGCACTGGCTCTGGCCAAGAAGACATCTTCCAGTGGGAACCCAGTGATGGCAGTGATCCTCTCCTGGATGGTGGTGCAGGTGAGTTTGTTGGCAACACTCCCTTCCTGTCCTCACTGGGTGTTGGTGGGTTGGCACCTGGCCTGGGTGTTGTGGAGCCTGGCACATCCCCCTGCCCCTGGGGATTCCTCCCCCAGGCTCCCTGCCCCAGGTGTCCCGCTGCGGTTGTGCCCTTCCCTCCCTGAGGTGGGAAATGTCCCCTATGTGGAGGATAAATCAGTGCAAAGGTCAGGGATTCCCGCCTGTACACTTTCCCATCATACCTCTTGGGTATGCCCCAAGTAAACAGGGATGGCTCAGGTGTACATTCACCCTGTGCTCTCTGCAGCTGGTGCTCTTCTCTGGGAAGCTGAACACCATTGCAGGGGTCGTGACCACCTTCTTCCTCCTGGTTTATGCCACTGTCAATCTGGCCTGCCTGGCACTGGAATGGGCATCGGCCCCCAACTTCAGGTACCCACCGGCACAGGGGAGAGAAACTGTACTGAGATGCTTGGAGGCGCCCATCCCTGCATCCTTCTGGTTTTGATTCCCCTGCCTCCCTATGCCTGGGCATTATGATGAGATGGTGGGCAGAGATGCTGAGCACCGCTTTCATGGGCATTAGGGGAGGCAGAGATACCCCTATCCCTGGGGAGGGAGAAGGGGACAGGTCCCAGCATGGCACTGGCTTGGCACACTTCTCATACCCTGGCATCGCTTTGCTGAGTGGGTACAGATAAATCCAGCGCCCCCTCCCCTTAGGCTTTCCAGAGGTAATTTATAGCCTGTGCCCGGCCGGCATCCCCCGGGCTGTTTGCCAAGCAGTGATGGAGCCCACTTTCCATTAGTGCTAATTAAACTAAGGGAGAAGGGGGAGGGAGGAAGGGGGATCCTGGGTGGGGGGAGGAGAAAAGATCTTCCAGGAAGGAGGAATATGTGTGGCAGGCAGCCCCAGCATGGAGCACAGGGTGTGGGGTATCCTGGCATGGAGCTGGGTTGGCAGGGCTGCCCAAATCTGGGATGTGAGGTCCTGGCAGAGTAGCCAGGGGGAGCCTGATCTCCCCCCATGAGATGCCCACTGCCCTCAGTGAAGGATGCTGTGACTCCACAGTAGGTAGAGTCCCCTGGGTGCACAGAGGTGGTGCCCAAGCAGGGCCAGGTGGCACTGCCCTGGAGTCCCCCAGAGCACCCCATTCCCAAGGGAGAGCTGATGTCTGTGCCAGGATGGGGCTTGGCCCACATCCACCCTGCCCAGCTGCTCCCTTGACCAGGCACGGATGGGGCAGGATCAGTGCCTGGGGTAAGCTGCTGGGGTGGGATAGCAACAGGCTCCTCGCCCACCCCACATCTGGTGCCTCCCCCCGTCCCTGCACTGAGGTCTCCATCAAGCACAGCGGAAAAGGATTTTAATTACCTTTCAGGAAAAACAGCAATTAGAGAAAATAACAGCTTCTCGCCTCCCCGCCTCCACCTCCCTGCACCAGACAGAGCCGGCACCGTGGCTGCTAGCACTGCCACACGCTGCGTAACTCTGCCTGAGTGTGCCAGGGCAGCACCAGCCCCATGGCCATCACTGCCGCTGTTTGCCAGGGGCTGGCAGCAAGGGGCTGCCCTCTGCCCTGGGAGGTACCGTCTGCCCTCCATAACCTCTCCTGCAGGCATATGGGGTGCCCAGCGTGCCCTGGGCTGGCACAGTGGGATCACTGAGGGTGGCTGGTGTGTCCCCTTGGCACGGCTCCCCTTGTTGTGCCCTCCTTGCAGCTGGCATGGGCACCACAATGTAGCAGGTTTCCCCTCCTCCCTGCTCCAGGCCCACTTTCCGGTACTTCACCTGGCACACGTGCCTGCTGGGCATCGCAGGCTGCTGCGTCATGATGTTCCTCATCAGCCCTGTGTCAGCCTCAGCGAGCCTGGGCTTCCTGCTCCTCCTCCTCCTTGCCCTCCACTACCTCTCACCCAGCAGCACTTGGGGCTACATCAGTCAGGCCCTCATCTTTCATCAGGTGAGCCCTGTCCTCCTGTTGTCCCCTTTTGGAGTGGAAAGTTGGTGTCCCTGTGGCAGCTCAGCTCCATCCTGGGCTCCATCCTCAGGACTGGCATCCCCACGGGTGGTTTGTTGAAAGAAGAAGTGTTCCTCACCTGTTCCCCTCCCTCTCTCTTCCAGGTGCGCAAGTACCTACTGATGCTGGATGTCCGGAAGGACCATGTCAAGTTCTGGCGCCCGCAGATGCTGCTGATGGTGCAGAACCCACGAGGCAGTGCCCGCCTCATCGACTTCGTCAATGACCTCAAGAAGAGCGGCCTCTACATCCTGGGACATGTCGAGCTGCAGGACTTGGGTGAGGATCTGCACTGTCCCCAGTGCTGGTGGACTCTGTCCCTTGCTGTGGTGCCAGTGTGCTCTCAGAGTTCTTGGATTGATGCTGCTGCCCAGCTGCCGGTTTGGCAGGGTGGGCACGGCAAGGGAGTGTCAGCATTTTGGGCACATGTGTGGCACCATGGGCTTGGCTTGGTATGACGGACATTGGTGGCTTGGGTCTGTCCTGTGCCTCCTGTGCGCACACACTTGCAACACACATGCCGCAAGCTTGTACGTGCGTGCGCTCAGATGTTCGTCCCTGCACGTGCACATGGGGCTCCTGCCCAGCCCATGTCAGCGCTGTGCACACGTGGCACATGCCACCCTGTCAGCGCCTGTGCACACCCAGCACACGCGTGGGCATGCACTCAGCACAGCCCTGCTGCTTTGTGTCCAGGTGCTTCAGGCATGTTTGCACTCTGGTGTGTGCTGGTTTGCACACCCCTGCTCCCTGGCACACGTCATGGCTGTCCCCATCCCACCCCAGTGGATGCACAGGCTCTGCTCCCCAGCTCCCCACCGCTGCTGTGGTGACTAATGGCCTGAAACTGGGGAGTGGGGATGGGGCTGCCTGGGTATTTTTTTACACATTTGTGTATAATTTTGTATCTCTGTCTTTAAGCAGCTACTTCCCCCTCTCTGTCTCCTGGGTACTGGGGTGGGCACAGGGGTTGGCACTGGTCTGCAGCAGGGATGGACACCAAAGTTAACCCCAGTATGGGGTACCCGTCTTGCTGATGCTTGCTTTGCTCCCCACCCAGACATGCTGCCCTCAGACCCACTGCAGTCCCAGCAGGACTCGTGGCTGAGCTTGGTGGACAAGCTGAACGTCAAGGCCTTCGTCAGCCTCACCCTTGCACCCTCGGTGCGGCACGGTGTCCGGCAGCTCCTCTTCACCTCTGGCCTTGGTGAGTGACACTTCAGCTGGACATGGGTGAGGGTCCATCCTACTGTCCCTGGGGGCTGAGAAGTGCCAAGGGGTTTGGAGGCACCTGGCCAGAGCCAGGTTTGCTCTCGGAGGCATCTGGGGTGAGCAGTGCTCTAGCCAAGTTGAGCCTTGGAGGCATCAATGTTGGCAGTGTTGAGGGGCTTGAAGACACCTGGATGGGAGATACCAAGAGGTTTGGAAGCACCTAGTGTGGGCACTGCCAAAGCCAACTTGGAGAGGTCCTGGGTGGGCTATGCCAAAGCCAAGCTGGGTCTTGGAGGCATCTGTATGTGTGATGCTGAGGGGTCTGGAATCACCAGGGTAAGCAATGCCAAAGTCAAGCTTGGCTGGTGGAGCCCTCCACCTCTGCTCATCTGGGTTGGCGTGGTCTTTCTGGCAGGTGGAATGCGCCCCAACACCCTGGTGTTGGGCTTCTATGATGATGAGGCACCACAGGATGGTCTAGCCCGGCACCCTGCCTTCAGCAGCGCCCGTGAGGAGGTTCCCTTGGGCTTCCCCCCGCTGCGGGCACCCACCACTGCCAAGATGCTCTCGGCTCGGGAGTACGTGGGCATTGTGGCTGATGCCCTGAAGATGCTTCGCAACGTCCTGCTGGCCCGGCAGCTGGAGAGTCTGGACAAGGCCTGGGAGCTGCGGCGGGCTGCCAGCCCCCCGCCCACCATCCATGTCTGGCCAGTCAACCTGCTGAGGCCCGACAGCGCCCGCTACGCCGACACCTGCAGCCTGTTCCTGCTGCAGATGGCCTGTGTCCTCAACATGGCGCGGGCCTGGCGCCGCGCCCGCCTGCGCCTCTTCCTCTGTGTGGAGGCGGGTACTATGCCCCATGCCCAGGAGGAGAAGCTGCGCCAGCTCCTCAAGGACTTGCGCATCCAGGCCCAGATCCAGCTGGTGCCCTGGGACGCCATCACGCGCCTGCACTGGCAAACCTGCCGGGGACCCCCAGGGGGACCAGCAGAGGAGGAGGAGGAAGAAGAGGAAGGGGTTGTGAACTTCCCGACCAACACTGCCCAAGTGTCTGATGAGTACGTGTGTGCAGCCAACAAACTGGTCCTGGAGCAGAGCCCCGCGCCGGCCGTGCGCTTCCTTTACCTGCCACGGCCGCCGGCCGACACCAGCCTCTACCCACTCTACCTGCACCAGCTGGAGCTGCTCACCCGCGGGCTGGGCCCCACTGTGCTGGTGCACGGGGTGAGTGCCGTCACCAGCACCCAGCTCTAGGTCACCCTGCTCCCTGCACCCTCCTTTGCCCAGTGCCTTTTGCAGCCTAAGCCTGAGTGTCCCAGTCCTGGTGTCCCCACCCTGGTGGACAGAGGGGTCAGTACCCCACGGTGGGAGATAGGTACAGGAAGAGGGTTTGCTTTTTGGGGTTGTCTCCTGCAGAGGATTAAAGCTGCCCTGGCAGGATCCAGACACAGCCCTGGTGTCCAGCCAGGCAGCATGGTGCATTCACAGTGCCTTTTCTTTGGGCTGGTGGTGGGGGATAGCAGGGTTCCAGGGGGTGCCAAGCACTGAGTGCCCCAGTTGGCTGCTGGGAGGCCCTTGGTTGCACCCTGCAACCCCCCCTGTGATTCCCCCCTGCCACAACCCCCATCCTCTTCTCCGCCAGCTCCTCCGGGCACCCAGCCAGCAGCGGGGATTGATTAAAGGCAGCCTCGACCTTGGTGCCCCGGCTCCCCGCCATCCTCCTGCCTTTCATTAGGAAAAATTAAATGGGAAAGAGTGGGGGAGGGGAGCCCAGAGGCCTGGGTTCCCTGCATGAGGCTGGGTGTGTGGGGGAAGCACTGGGGTGCTGGCCCTAATGGCTGCAGGGTATGACACCACTGATCTTGCTCAAAACCCCCAATGCTGTTGGTGAGGGGGCACCCACGTGCTTTAATCCGTAGTTCCCCCACCCCCATGGGTGCTGAGCTCCTGGTCTTGGCAGGAAGGGGGGAAACGTTTTGTGATGAGGGTCCTTCCTTGCACACCTGGGTCTCCTGGCCTTGCTCTGGGCCCTGTTTCATGGGGCATTTTAATCTCCCCCACCAATTATGACCTGCAAGGGGGAGCTGGCCTTGCCCCCTGCTCCCCTTTATTGATTAGAGGAGGGCAGGAAATTGCCTGGGCACTGGAGATAAATCCTTTGGGTGCCTGGCGGGTGGGCAGCGTGCCCAGCGCTGCCTGATTGATCACTTCCTATTAGCCCTGGCACACAGGGGTGGGGGACTGTTCCCAGCCAGGCTGGCCTCCAGTGGGGGTGACAAGCATGACACTGCTGCCTGTGCCTGCTCTCACCAAGCCTGGCACTGCTGCCTGCCAGCCAAAGGGCTGGAAAAACCCAGGTGGCTGGGTGCTGCTGGTGTGGAAAAAATGGTGTGAACTCTTACTCCCCACATTTTGCAATGGATTGTGCCCCGGTGGGTGGGCAGGGGGCTGGAGCTGGCTTTGCTCCCTGCTGTGGGAGGTGGGTGCCCTGGGGTGGCCACCGCATGGCCTGTGGGATTTATTTACAAACAGGCAGGAGCTGGCACAGGGCAGCCGGGCACCAGTGGGACCCGGCGGCCTATAATGTTAATTATCACCACGTAATTAAAAGCCCATAAAAAGCCTCACACTTCATTAAATTAAAGCTTCCCTGCACTGTGCCGATGGGCTCCGGCAAAGTTAACCTTGGCCGTGCCAGGGACCAGCTCTTCCGCAACTGGGGACCCACGGCTGGGCGTGTGTAGGACCCGAGGCTGGGACTGTGCAGCCCCCCACAGTGTTGTGGGGTGCACCATTGCATGAGCACCTCATAACTCCATTCATCACTCCTGGGCCACGTGTGCTTGGGCACACGCAAGGATGCTGTCCCTGTCGGAGATGCCCACACGCATCGCATGGGCGTGTGTGCCCATGGCACTGCTGCAGACACACCATCACACGGGCCAGGGGCTGACACAGGCACACACCCAGGTGTGCACACACAGCGCCACGGCCGCTGCAAAGGCAGCATCTCACGCCGGCACCGCGGCTCCAGCAAACCAGCTCTGGCACGCAACGCCCACGCGGCACACACCTACACAAACAGCATTCTTCCTCCCTTCCAACATACAGATGTGCAGACAAACAGCCACACATACCCCCTGCATCTCCTCCAGGCTCCCACTCACTGCTGTCAGCGGCCAGAGGTGATAGGCTGTGGGGAGAGCACCCACCTGTGCCTGCCCCTTCTGTGCCTCGGTTTCCCCAAGGGCTGTGCTGTGCTGGGGCAGAGGGGGATGAATGGGGGACCTCCAAATCCTGGTGGCTGGGTGCTATGCCAAGGTGTGGGAGGGTACAAAGTGGGGGGGACCCTCCAGCACACAAGAGATGACATGTATGCATGTGTGTGTGCACGTTAAGGCAGCGATATGCATAGACTAGGAGACTCTGGGTGTGTGCATGTGCACATGGGAGGGGGGTGCTGTGCTGGGGGATGTGCACATGCACAAGGGGTGTCTATATGTGCACACATGTTGGTGTGGGTGTATAATCCCTCCCCAGCTGTGATGTGCTGATGTGCACACAGGGCTCAAGGAAGGGGGGGGGCAGGGGAGTGCACACACCCACGAACACGGGGTGTGCAAACTGGCACGTGTGTATGCCCAGGACCCCAGGGCACCACTGCCAAGTGGGGCAGGGGGCAGGGGGCTGTGGGGGGCAGGCACCAGTGGGGGCCCATGCCCCGGCCCTGTGGGGGTGGGCAGCCAACAGGGCCTCGGCTATTTCTTGGAAATTTCGCAGCATTCATTTCAGTGCAAATAAAAGCTGTCATTGCTGGAGAAATGATACTGATCGGGGTCTGAAAAGACAGCAAATTACCCGCCTGAAAATGCACCGCTGGAAAAAAATGCATATTAAACACACAAAAAGGCACTTTGCCATCAGCCGCGCTTCCCCCGCCGCTCCAGAATAACCACACTTTACATAATTCTCCCTCTCCACCTCCGAATTAATTTTGCAGACAGAGGCAGAGGCAACCCTCTGACAATAGCAGAGGGGAGACGCAGCAGCGGCGGGGGGAGCGGGGCTGGGGACTGCTGGGGGTGCCTGGCTCTGGGCTGGGGGCATGGTGGGTAACGGGATGTCAGGGTTGGAGTTGGGGCAAATGGAGGGATTTGGGGGGTCTGAGGGGTTTGGGAGAGTTGGGTCCATGGGTGCAGGTTGTGGGTGCTGGGTGCTGGGTGGATGTGCCCAGCTGTGGGGTGGAGCATTCTCGTGCTCCCCACTCGGGTGCTGGGGCTGGAATCCTTTGGGGTAGGGTTTGTGGGGTGATTCTCACCCCAACAATCATGTCTTGGGCCAGGTGTTTCCTATAAGGGACAATCCCTCACCTCTTACCACTGGAATGATCCTGCCATGTGCCTACCCCAGAGCCTGGCACCATCTCTGGAGGCAGGCAGGCCCTGGGGGGTGCACATACCCTACTTGGTGGGCACTCCCAGGCACTCCCTGCCCTGCTGGCCTACCCACAGCGCTAGGCATGTGGGTGCACCCAAAGGACACCATGAGGCCATGCTGCCCACCCAGGCTGACACTCCTAAACTAGCATCTCTCTAAGAAACCCCCTGGGAACCTGCCCCACTGGGCATGAGGGCACCATGCCCAGCACCCCAGGACCGCTGAGAGGCAGCAGCAAGCAGAGCAGGGGGTCTAGCAGTGATAGTGGGGGAGTTCATCTGTCTGGGTGCTCAGCACTGAGGGGCTGATGGAGGTGAGGGCGGGTGGCAGAGGTTGGCACCGCGCTGCTTTGCATTTTCAATGACAGACCCATGCCGGGTGCTCGGGAGAGTGGAAAAATCTTATTTGTCACCTGCTGGCGATGTGCGGAGGCTCCCGCGCCGCGGCTAATCTTGGGGAAAATGAGGATGCCGGCGGGGTGGCCCACGGGATGGGCAGGGCTGAGTGAGGCTGGCGAGGTGGGTGATGCAGGGGCTCTGCTTTGGATCAGAGCCCTGGACCGTGGGGTGGGCAGAACCCTGGGGGTCACACCTGCCTAGTGATCCCTGGGTGTATTGGCCCCATGACATGGATCCTGCCTGTTGGGGGTGCATGGGCTGGGCATCACTTATGGGCATCCTGGAGCAAGTGCCCTGCACCTCCAGTCCCATCTGCTTATGTATAAACTCTTTTTTTTTCCATCCCAGCTGCAGCAGCAGCCAATTCCCTCACAGTGCCAGCTCCACAGGTTGGCACTGCCTGTGCATCCTCTCAGGCCACTCAGTGGACTTTCTGGGGGAAAGTCAGGACATGGAAGTGGTGCAGGCACTGCCTGATGCCCTGTATCTACACACAGGTGCCCATCACACACCTGCCGTGCCCTGGATTTTTGAGATGCCAACACCTGAGGGATGCTGCAGCGCTCTGCGGCCGGCTCAGATTTATCCATTATTTTATATCCACACGCCTTTAATTTTTACAGCCCTGTTGGAGCACTACCCAGGGCTGTTAATAACACCAGGCCTTCCCCTGCCCCCTCCATGTGCATCCATCATGCTCCAACCAAGGTGCCAAGTGTGTCTCAGCACTGGGTGAGTGCAGGCATGGGGAGGATGGAGCAGCAGGATTGGGCTCCCCATGCCCACCTGTGAAGCAGCCTGACTCTGGGTGCCCTTATACCCCACTGTGGTTGGTGGTGCTTGGCTGGTTGGGATGCCCAAGCCTGAGGTGTCTCTCTGGTAGGATTCATGGAGGCCCTCTGCCTTGGCATGAGCCCCAGGAAAGCTGTGCTGCAACACACTAATGTGCATGTAAGTGTACCAGGGTATGCGTGGATGCCAGTGAATGCCTGAGTGTGAGTACGTGTGTGGAGGTGCAGCATGTGTGTCTGTGCAAGTGCGTGTCAATGTGCGTGAGTGTACATGTGATGCACACGTGTGCCACTATCTGTGCAGGTGATGTTGTGTGCCTGCTGCAGCAGAAGGCACCTTGCCCAGGCCATGCCCAGCATCCTGGCACCCCAGCATAGGAGAGTGCAGCTTCAGCTGCCCCAGGCAGTGAGGGCTGTGTCTGGGGCCAGCCCATGGTGCCCACAGGGACTAGACACTGGATCTCACATCACTGAGCCACCCATCCCATGGCAACCAGGGCCCCATGCCATGTGTAGCACAGCACCCAGTATGTGCCGTCCCACCCCAGCACTCAGGAAGACTCAGAACTCCCTCTGAGCACCCGGGAATGTCCTGGCTGGGGGTGGGGGGAGGGTAGCAGGGCACCCCTGAGCATGGCAGGCAGGACAGCCGTGCGGGGCCGGGGTATGCAGCCACTGCAGGGGACCACCGCGGGCGGTGGGAATTGCTGGGCTATAAATCTCTGTGCTGGGCCCCCCCGTGGCAGAGCAGCTCACGATATTTATGTTGGGGATTTATCTGCAATGCAGTTTAATATTCCCGGACCTTTACGTGTGTGTGAACGCAGGGCCCCCTCCCTGTGCCACCCCATGCCACCCCCTTGCCCACCCTCTCACCTGGAGCCTCTCAGGCTCTGTCTCCTGCCCACTCACAGTCCTGTCCCCTTGCACCCACCCTGGCAGGACGGGACGGGACCCCCTGGGTGCCTGTGTAGGGCGGGGGGTGCCGAGCCACCGGGATGCTCCTGGCACCGGCCCTCGGCCGTGCCCACTCGTGCCCCTCCGGGGTGCCCGGCTGCCCGGGGAGTGGCATCAGGGTCCTCGGACGGGCAATGCCAGGCGGAATGGCACTGCCAGCGGCGTGCCATCCCCGCGGGGTGGGGAGCCGAGGGACCCCCTTGCCCTGCCTCCCCGCCGGCGGGGATGAGGTAAGGCTGGCGGGTGGCACAGGGCTGCTTCATTTGCATAATAATCTCGTTAATGGAGCCTGGCCTGCGGGAGAGCCGGGCTGGAGACACCACCCCCTCCCCGCCCCGCCGCCTCCCTCCGGCCCCGCCGCTCCGCCAGCCGCGGCGCGGGGCGCGGAGCGAAGCGCGGGGCGCGCAGCCGGACGGGCAGCGCGGGGCCGGCCAGCCCCCGGCAGCCTCCTGACACCCCCCGGGAGAGCCGGTGAGCACCCCCAAAACCCCTCGAGCATCCCGGACAGCGTCCCCGAGCATTCCGGGCAGCATCCCCCCAGCATCCCGGGAGCATCCCCCAAGTGTCTCGGTGAGCCAACGGCGAGCGATCCCCGAGCACCCGCGGACATTCCGGGCAGCAGACCGAAGCACATACCCTCAGCATCCCCCGAGCACCTCGGTGAGCACCCCGCGAGCAGCCCGGGGAGCAGACCCCAAGCCTGCCGGCGAGCACTCTGAGATCATCGCCCAAATATCGCGGGCGTCATCCCGGGGAGCACTTCCCGAGCATCCCTCGAGCAGCCCTCGACCCCCGAGCATCACTGGCATCATCCCGGCGAGCACCTTCCCGAGCATCTCCCTACCATCCCGGCAAGCACCTTCCCGAGCATTCTGGGCAGCGTCCTCCGAGCATCGCGGGCAGCATCCCCCGTGAATCCTGGGCAGCGTCTCCCGGGCACCCCTGAGCATCCCCCGAGCATCGCGGGCAGCATCCCGAGCAGCATCCTCCGAGCTTCCCGGCCAGTCCCCTCCCCGGCCCCGCGCCCCGCCATGCTCGCTGCCGTCCCCGCTAACTTTCCGACGGCGGCAGCTTTCCGGCACGGGCACCGCCAGTCTGCGGCGCCGGGGCACAACTTTGCCCAAGTTGCGGAGGGAACGGGGGTGGGGGGCGCGGTGCGGTCCCACCGCGGGGATACTGACCACCTCCCGAGCGGCTCTTTGTCCCCAGCCTGTCCTCCTGCACCTGCAAATCCGGATGCCATTCTGCACCAAGCGAGGCGCAGGGTCTCCGTTTGAAATCACGCTCACAACTCATCTGTGTCCCCACCCTCCTTTCCCCATGGGCAGACCCCCTCCTCCCCAGTCACCCCTCATTGACACCCCTGCCCATCGGGCACCAGCCAGTGGAGAGCAGTTGGGTGGATGGTGGTGGTGCTTTTGTGGGAGTGCTGTGAGATGTCCAGAGGGTCCAGGGCTCCCCATAGACTGGAATTAACTTTGCTCACACATCACGCATCGCACCACAATTTGACACAACACAATGCAACACGGCACACCAGCACCCAACCCAACACAATGCAACGGCACAGCACAGGGCCATGCAACCTGACCCAACCCACGACACTCCAACCCAACGCCTCCTCTCATAAATCTCCCCAAAGCCCCTCTTCCCCAGGCTGCTCACCCCATCTGTACCCCACCCAGAGGGACTGGCAGTCCTGTGCACCCCGTGGTCAGGAAGGGTTCTCAAGGTGCTGTCTGAGGATGGGCTCACTGGACCCCCCTGAATATCCACCCAGTGTGGATGCTCTTGCTGGTGTGCTATGTGGGCATGAGGTGTATGCGAGATAAAGCTGTACCAGGGGCTGAAACCTGCCTGGGATCATGGAGGCAGGACCCTGCCCTGCCACCAAAGGAGCTGACAGAGGGGACAGCTATGGGATAGAGCTGTCACCAAGCTCCTGGCACTGGGGCCAGTCCCAGCACCGTCAGTGGGGTACACAGGCAGGGATGGTGATGCAGATAGCAATGACGACAAGAAGCAACCCCCCCGCCCTTGCTCCTCCCAACTCCCCCCCTCAACCATCTCCTCTGCCTTTTCCAGGAGCTTCCTGACTCACCCGGACACCCTCCACCACCTCCCTGTGCCAGGCACAGCTCCAGCATGAACCGTGGGGTGCCTGAGCCTGCCCTCCACCTGCCCTGAGCCCCCTGCACCCGTGCTGCCAGCAGGGAGCCTCATTCCTGGCCATGGAGAAGACCTACTCCTTGACAGCACACTATGATGAGTTTCAGGAGGTGAAGTATGTGAGCAAGTACCAGAGTGGCACCCTGCCCAATGGCTTCGCCCTCCAGTTGGGCACAGGGGCCAAGAAGCGCCGCGGGGGGCTGCCACGCTGGAGCCGCCGGGAGGTCTGTTTGCTCTCAGGGCTGGTGTTCGCTGCGGGTCTCTGCGTCATCTTGACGTGCATGTTGGTCCTCAAGTACCTGGCAGCTGAAGGGGACAGCTACTGTCTGGAGGGGTGCCAGGAGAAGAAGGCCTTCCTGCGGGCGTCCCGCTTCCTCAGCGCCAACATGGATGCTACCATCGACCCTTGCCAGGACTTCTACTCCTTCGCCTGTGGTGGCTGGCTCCGGCGGCACGGTATCCCTGAGGACAAGCTGGTGTATGGCACCATCGGGGCCATCGCCGAGCAGAACGAAGCAAAGCTGCGGGCGCTGCTGAGCCGCCCTGTGCGGCGCCGAGCCCCTGCCTCAGCCGAGAGGAAGGTCAAGGAGTTTTTCCGTTCGTGCCTGGACCGGGCTGAGATCGACCGGCTTGGCCCCCGGCCCATGCTGGAGGTCATCGCGGAGTGCGGTGGCTGGGACGCCCCTCCGGACCGTGGGGACATCAACGAGCTGCTCTACAAGACGCAGGGGGTCTACAGCGCTGCCGTGCTCTTCTCCCTCACTGTCAGCCTGGACGAGAGGAACACCTCCCGCTACGTCATCCGGGTGAGGGCACCCTGCCCCTGTGGCTGCCCCCCACACCAGCTACCCACCAGTGCTGGTGACACCTGCCTGATGTCACTGTCTTTGTTGCAGTGGCACTGGGCATGTGGACTTAGCTGCAGCATACGGCTCGGCTGGGGACTCCCTCTGTCCCTGGGGACTCTTCTGTCTCCCCACCATGGGATCCCTGTGTCAGGCTGCCCTGGGGTGAGGGTGGCATGTCCCAGACAGGGTTAGGGATATGGGCAGGGGGATGCCCAGAGTGAGGCTGTGCCACTCACCTGGGTGCTGAGGACAGCCCAGCAGGGCACCAGGATTTCCAGAGTGCTGGCAGCCAAGCCCCTCACCTTGGCATTCTGAATGCCATCTGTACTTGGGGGCAAGCCCCAGACAGAGGCAGGGGGATGCCCACTGACCCCACAGCACTATGCCAGGGTTCCAGGGCATCTGCCCATGGCTTTGTCAGCTTTTCCCACTCCTTCCAACCCATGCTCTTTGCCCCGTGGTGCCACCAGGGCACGGGTGGGCTTTGCCAGGGTGGCCAGTGGGCGTGGGGATGCAGTGGTGGGCATGATGGGAGCACAGCAGTGGCGCAGCAGAGGTGCCATGGTGGGCACGGAGATGGGCATAGCAGGGACAGGGTGGGCATAACAGGGACATGGGTGTACGTGGTGACAGCATGGCAGGGATGTGGTGTTGGTGCTGGCAGGAGCACTGGGAGGACACAGCGGTGAGGACCAGCCGCCCCGTTCCCTGTGAGATGGTGGGGCTGGGGTGTGTGAATGTGAATGAGAGTGCGAGTGAGTGTGCGGGGCCAGGGAGGCGCGGTGGCGGCTCCGGGCCGCGCGTGTGTACACTAGAGGGAGCGTGTGTCACAGGGAAAGGGTGGGCGGGCTGAGCGGGGTCCGGTGTGCGCGCGGTGGGACAGCGTGGGAGTGAGTGGGGGGAGATGGGTGTGACAGGCAGGGCTGGGGGTCGGGGCTTGGGGGAGCGGTGTGTGTGTCGGGGGCGAATCTGTGTGTGTAGTGGGTGTGATTGGAGGTGGGTGTGCGATGGGTGTGACCGTGATAGGAGGTGTGCGAGGAGGCTGAGGGGGTGTGTGAGGGCTGCAGGTGTGGCAGCGCCCGTGTGGGAAAGCAAAGAGGGTAGGGGGTGATGAGGGAGGTGATGGAGAAAGGCTGAGGGTGCCCGTGTGTGTGGGACACGGGAGGCTGAGACAGAGGGAAGGGGAGGGTGTGGGTGAGTCTGTGCCTGTCTGTGTGCGTGTGCACGGAGGGAGAGTAAGATGGATGCATGCATAGGGGTGTGAGTATCCATAGGCATATGTCGTGAGGGATGAGTTACAGGTGCATGTGTATACATATATGGAAGTGTGTTCAGGTGTGTGTATGTGTTAGAGGCCGTGCCTGTGGCTACAGGATAGCAGGGGTTGTGTTTGGAGAGTGAGGGTGTCCATGCAGCTCATCCCTGTGGCTCCTCATGGGGCAGGACACAGCACAGGATTGGGGCTGGCCATGGGCAGGTGTGGGGATACCATGGGGCAGAGTTGGGGTGGAGTGTGGTGGCATCATAGGGCAGACTATGGGGCAGCCTGGGTGCCAGTCAGGCCCTGGAGCAGGGCCTGACCCAGCGCTCCCACCCCATTTTATGCTGCCCAGTGCAGCTCCAGCAGCCTCTAGCAGGAGGGAAACTGAGGCACCGACATGTCTGTGGCTGTTCCACCACACTGCCACCCTGTGGCTCCAGGGGCACCAGGAGCACACTGTAATACAGGAGAAGGTGAGGGGTGCCTGATTCAGCACAGCCCCCTTCCTCTGCTCACACACTGCCCCCATCTGTCCCCCCCAGATCGACCAGGATGGGCTGACTCTTCCTGAACGGACCCTCTACCTGGGGCAGGATGAGGAGAGCGAGAAGGTGAGGGGGGCACACTGTTGCCACTGGGACACCAGGAGAGGGACCAGCACCCAGCATGAGGTGTCAGATAGAAGGCACCCCACTGCAGCAATGCCAGGGACTGGGGTGCTGCAGAGCAGTGCAGGGTGGCACTCAGCATCCCTTCCCTCTGCACAGATCCTGGCTGCATACCGAGTGTTTATGGAGCGACTGCTCACCCTCCTGGGGGCTGAGAATGTGGAGCAGAAAGCCCAGGAGATCCTGCAGCTGGAGCAGCACCTTGCCAACGTGAGGGGGATGCCTGCACTGGGCTTTGGGGTGCCCCTGCCCAGCCCTTGGACACCCCAGTTACAAATTTTTGGGGCCCTCCATGTCTGGTCCTAAGGGACCCCATTACAATTCCTCCTTGGGGACCTCCTCTCCCAGCTCTTGGGGACCTTCATGCCTGGCCCTTGGGGAACTCAGCCCCTTGAGGACCCCATGGTGGAGCCTCGGGGACCGAGCCCAACATCTTGAGAACCCCCCGTTCCAGCCCTTGAGACAATCACTCCAACCCCACATCCACCCTTGTGAACCCACTCTAGGCCCTTGGGGACTTCATACTAAGGTCTCAGAAACCCCAGTTTGGTCCTTGTGGGACCCCTGTGCCCATCCCTTGGGTACACCAGTTCCTTGAGGATGCTACAGTCAGCTCCACTGGCAGCAGAGGGTTCCTGGGGCAGGGGGTAGGAAGGATGTGGGTCAGTAACCCCTCTTGCCCCAGAGCTGTGCCCCATCCCACCGCCCTATCCCTGTGTCACCCTCAGGGTGGGCAGTGGGATGGTGACAGCCATGCCCACTCTGTGCAGATCACAGTGTCTGAGTACGATGACATGCGGAGGGATGTCAGCAGCATGTACCACAAAGTGACCCTGGGCGAGCTGCAGCGCATCACCCCTACGGTGAGTACCCCTCATGCCAGCCTGTCACCCCTTTCCCCCATCTGCCCTGTGCCCCACATTTGTCCCTGTCCCCCTGCTCCACGCCCTTGCTGCAACCCCCCCTTTTGCCCTTAGTTAAGTTTACTTGAGGGTGATGAATCCACCTTGCACTTTTGTGGGTGGGAAGGGGTGGCAAGGAGTGGGGGTCCCTGTGCCCCCCTGACAGTGCCTGACCTGGCAGCTCAAGTGGAAGCGCTTGCTGGACCGCATCTTCCACGACAACTTCTCGGAGGAGGAGGAGGTGGTGCTGCTGGCCACCGAATACATGCACAAGGTGTCCGACCTCATCCGTGTGACACCCAGCAGGTGAGGGGGGTTGGCACCCCCTGTGTCCCCGGCACCTTTCCCAGCCTGGCACAGGGTGTCTGTGGCTGGTCCTCCCCCTCCATTACCTTCTTCCTGGGAAGGCTGGGCTGGGCACAGGAAACCTGAGAAATCTCCTGGGAGAAGGCACTGCTGTGAGCCCCACAGCATCCTGGTCATGTCTGGACACCCACTGAGCCACCCATGCTAGAGGTTACCAGGCTCATCACACATCCGGGAGGGACATGGTGCCAGGCTGTTCCTGTGTCCCCACAGGCCATGGTCCCCCTGTTTCCCTGAGCAGGGGTATCCCCATCCTGGCGTGTGCTCCTGCCCTCCCTGTGTGCCCGAGGACATGCCCAGGGCTGATCTTGCCCCCTGTCACCAGGATCCTTCACAACTACATGCTGTGGCGCATCGTGGTGGTGCTGAGCGAGCACCTCTCCACCCCCTTCCGCGATGCCATCCACGAGCTCTCCAAGGAGATGGAGGGCAACGAGAAGCAGCTTGAGCCGGGTAAGATCTGCCTGAGCCAGGCCAACAAGCACTTCGGCATGGCCCTGGGTGCCCTCTTCGTTGAGGAGCACTTCTCCTCTGCCAGCAAAGCCAAGGTAGGTGATGCTGCCTATGGGCATGAAGCCACCACAACCCTCCTGTCACCTTGCCAAAGTGCCACTGCCACCCAGCACCCCACTGAGGGCTGTGTGGTGGGTAATTGATGGCGAGGATGCTGTACCAGCACTATGGTGATCCATCACAGGTGCAACAGCTGGTGGAGGACATCAAATACATACTGGACCACCGCCTGGATGAGCTGGACTGGATGGACGAGGAGACACGGAGAGCGGCCAGAGCGAAGGTAGTGGCCACCAGCATGAACCACTGTCTTCACCCCATCACCAGCCTGGGGTGGGGGCCTGAACCCACCATTCACTTTGCCTACAGCTCCGGTACATGATGGTGATGATCGGCTACCCTGATTTCCTGCTGAAGCCAGAGGCCATCGACAAGGAGTATGAGGCAAGGAATGGCCCAGGAGCACAAGGGGGAGGGGGCATGTGTAGGGGGAAGGTGTTCCCCACATCAGGGTCTGCGGAGATGCCACCCTAAAACAAGCCACCTCCTGGTGCTCATTGTGCCCACCACTGGCAGGGTGCCCCACACAGGCAGAGCCATACTCTCCCTGAGGTCTGGAATGGTGTCTTCTTCCCCACATTACAACCCACTGAGCTCAGCCCCATTCTCAGCAAGGGCTGGGATTGCCAGCATGACCCAGGGACCCCACAGAGCTGATGGAGAAGCAGCTGTCCCTGTGGGCACACAGCATGGGACATGAGGACAAATTTGTGCCATATTCAGCCCATGGCCACAACCCCACGCTCCCTCACTAAGGCTTATGGGGATGGGAGGGTGTCCCAGCCCTGCTAACCATGGACTTGGGCCTGGCATCCCCTCTGATATGACTGTGCCCCCCAGTTTGAGGTGGATGAGAAGACCTACTTCAAGAACATCCTCAACAGCATCGCCTTTGGCATCAGGCTCTCAGTGAAGAAGATCCGGCAGGAGGTGGACAAATCCGCGTGGGTATCCCCTTGCCCTGGGAGGAACATGAGGGGGCACAGCATGGCCCCACCAGCCCCCTGTTCCCATGCCCAGTTGCACCCCACAGGGTGAAGGGCACAGGACAAGCCAGGAATATCCCCTTTTTCCCCAGCTGTGCAAAGGGGTGGCCTTTCCATGCCCCTTGGTGCCCCTGCAGCCTGGCACCACTGTCTCTCCTTGCAGGTGGCTGCTGCCTCCCCAGGCACTGAACGCCTACTACCTGCCCAACAAGAACCAGATGGGTGAGCACTGCCCACCCCCTGCTCAGCCCCTGGGGTGGGGGAGTGGCAAGGGTCTGGGGTGGGAGCAGAGCCCAGGATCTCCTGGCACTGGCTGGTGCTG
Source organism: Chiroxiphia lanceolata (assembly GCF_009829145.1). NCBI lineage: Eukaryota > Metazoa > Chordata > Aves > Passeriformes > Pipridae > Chiroxiphia > Chiroxiphia lanceolata. Next base: position 9,609,125 of record NC_045646.1, read on the forward strand.
TGGGTGGGTACAGGGCAGGGTAACCCCCAGTGCAATGTTCCTCTCTGTCCCCAGTGTTCCCTGCTGGCATCCTGCAGCCCACCCTCTATGACCCTGAGTTCCCGCAGTGAGTGTGGGGCTGGGGGGTGGCCAGGGGTGTCAGGGTGGGCGATGGGGTGCCAGTGTCCTGGGGTCACCACCATCCCTGCCACCACCTTGCTCTACGCCCTCTCACCCCTGTTCCCCACCCAACAGGTCACTGAACTATGGTGGGATTGGCACCATCATTGGGCATGAGCTGACCCACGGCTACGATGACTGGGGTGAGTGTTCCCCCTATACCATGCCAGGGTGGGAGGTGGGTGGGCTGGGGGCAACCAGGCAGGACGCCTGGGTCCCTCAGGAACTACTGGAGGTGGTGATTACCTTGGCAGGGGGACAGTACGACCGGCACGGGAACCTGGTGCACTGGTGGACAGAGCGGTCGTACAGCAAGTTCCTGAAGAAGGCGCAGTGTATTGTCAATCTCTATGACAACTTCACTGTCTACAACCAGCGGGTGAGATGTCCCTCACCTGCTGGGCAATGCCCCCCAGGGCACACACTGCCCCATGGGGGGGCCCTGCCGCTCTGTTGCCATGGCTGGGTGCCTGCAGGAGAGCCTGGCTCTGCCCTGCCCAGCCCTGAGACCCAGCGACTCATCACAGGTCAGCTTAGAAATTCCTCAGGGTGCTGAGTGGGGGCAACTGAGGAACAGCCTATGTGCCAGGATGGGGATGGGGGGATGCCTGGTTGAGGGGACATCTCTGTCACCCTGTCATTTCTCTTGGCAGGTGAACGGCAAACACACACTGGGGGAGAACATCGCTGACATGGGGGGGCTCAAACTCGCCTACTACGTAAGTGTCCCCCCACCCTGGGGTGTCACAGCCATGGGCCAACTGCTTTTGCCATCCCCACTGAGTGAGCAGGAGATACCCCAACCCCTCCTTGCTCCCTGCAGCAGGGAGTGGGCATGATCCTGCTTGCTGGTTGCTGGAGGCCCTGAGGGGTGGGCTCAGGGTGGGTTTGGAGGAGGCCATGCTGAGGCCACCCTTTGTTCTCCAGGCCTACCAGAAGTGGGTGAGGGAGCATGGACCTGAGCACCCCCTGCACCACATGAAATACACACATGACCAGCTCTTCTTCATCGCCTTTGCCCAGGTGAGACCTTGTCCTCCCCACATGTAACAGGTACTGGGGCAGGAGGGTCACCCTGTGTGGGTGGCCCAAAGGGATGGTGAGACAGCCCTGGGGGACCCAGTGCCAATAGCCAGGAGTCAGGCTCAGCTGCATCAGCAGGTCCTGGTCTCAGGGTACTGGGCACAGCCCTGCACAGAGCACCCCACATTGCCCCATTGCTCCTGGGGACCCTACAATAGCAAACATGTGTGTCCCACATCATCTCCAGAAGCCCCATACTAATAAATACACATGATCCCAAACTTCTAGGAGAACCCTACAGCCAGGCAACTCACAAACCAGGAGACCCTATAACAACAAACATGCCTCCACACTCTCCCAACCCACCCACATACACAGGTTCCTGGGACACTCTACAACAACAATTACAACTGAGGCATCACTGGCCTAAACTCCCAGCAGCCAGAAGGGCCACTGTGCCCCAGTAGGTGCCAGGACCTGGGGTGCCCCATCTGGCTCACCCACGGAACCTTTCTCCCCTGCAGAACTGGTGCATCAAGCGGCGATCCCAGTCCATCTACCTGCAGGTGCTGACAGACAAGCACGCCCCCGAGCACTACAGGTACCGGGTGCTCCCGAAATGGAAGGGGCACAGTGGGTGCCAGCCTCCTCCACAGCTGTCAGTGCCATACAAAACGGGGTGGGCACCTTTGGGGTGCTGGTGCCACCAGACTTTGGATGGATATCCCTGGGGGAGGGATGGGGTAGTGCTGGGATGAGCAGATGCCCTCAGCAGGACCCATGGCAGCAGCAGGGGCAGGGGATGCCCAGCTCTGAGGTGCCCTCCTCTCCTGCCAGGGTCCTGGGCAGTGTCTCGCAGTTTGAGGAGTTTGGACGGGTTTTCCACTGCCCCAAGAACTCTCCCATGAACCCGGTGCACAAGTGCTCAGTGTGGTGAGGTTGATCCCCCTCTGGCAGGCTGGCAGCCCCCATCCCCATCCCTGCCTGAGTGCCACCCTGTGCCCACTCCCCACCTTCCCGTCTCCCCTTCCTATTCTTCAGGCATAAGGGGTACCCCCAGGTGACATAGGGGGTCACCCCAAAGACAAGCACCTGCCATAGGGGTGGAGGCAGCGGGGAAACACTTGTTGGGCAGCTGCCTCCTGCCCATCCCCTTCCTACTCACTGCCCTGTGCACTGGGGGGGCCCTCAGTCCCCGTGGAGGAATGAGGGCACATCCAGGCACCCCTGTACCCCATCTTCTGTCCACCCACCCCAAACCCTTCACCGAGCCCTACCACATCCAGTCCAGCATCCGTCAAGGCAGGGAGAGCAATCCAGAGTCACGATGGGGCTGCCCCATGCCAAAAGTCTCCCCTCCCCGGTGCCCTCCCTGGCATCCACCATGCCAGCCCCATCCTGGCCCCTCACCAGTCCTGCCAGTGGGGGGGGGAGAGTGGCAGAGCTGGGGGCCAGGCAATGCCAGCCTGCCTGGGAACACAGACATCTGCTGTATTTTTTGCTGCTGTTTCTGGTCAATAAAGCACTGGATATGCCGGGCGGTTGCAAGGGGCCATGGCTCGTATATGGGAGCAGTGGGCAGCACCCCCAGCCCTGCCCACACAGCACCCCCACACTGCTAAGATGCTTGTCTCACCAGTGTCACACCCCATGTTTATTTAACACTCCCTGTGCGGGTGGTGTAGGACCCGCCCCACGCTCAGGGTTTGGTGACCCTTTGGCTGCTGCATCTGAACCAGAGGTGCTTCAGAAAGCTGCAGGTGCCACACCGTGAGGAGGGGAGAGAACACAGGTCTGGCAGCTCCTATTGGGTGCCCTAGGGACACAGAATCAGTGGAAGAGGGGCAGGAGGAGGATGGGCAGGAACAGGGTCAGGGTGGTGGCACGGGTGCCAGGGGCAGAGTCCCGCTGGTGGCAGTCGGTGTAGGGCTCGAGGCAGGCGGCGTAGGCCATGACATGGGCCACGTAGGTCTGCTCCTGCACCCCATGGAAGAGGTGGGCCATGGGGCCCTTGGCCAGAATGGCCACGTCCTCACCGCCATGGGTCTCTGAGTCAAGGGGCACGGCCGCCTGCTGCAGGTACTCGAACTGCACTGAAGAGAGTAGAGAAGGGGATGAGTGGGGACCAGTGATGGCCCCCAGCCCCACCCCATCACCCAGCCATGGTCTCTGTGCTCTCACTGGCTGTGTCATGATCCACGTCGGGCCGGTCGGGGCCCGCATAGCCTGGCCCATTCCCATAGAGGATGGATGTGTAGTTCTTCCCATCAGTGGATAGTGAGGGGGCCAGACCTGGGGAGGGGTTGATGGAAAGGAAGGATCAGCCAAGGAAACCTGTATCACCCCTCTGGCCACAGTCAGGGTGCTGCAGAGCTGGCAGTGCCCAGCACAGGGCAGAGCCCCACCAAAGATGGAGGAGCCACGCAGGGTGTAGCCACCAAAGGAGAAGACGTGCGAGTGGTCGGCGGTGACAACGGTGAGAGTCTGCGCCTCGTCTGTCAGGACTCCTGCCCGCTCGATGGCCTGGTCGAACTCCACCGCCTCCGTCAGCGCCTTCTGGGCTGCCCCTTCGTGGTGGCCGTGGTCGATCCTGCCGCCTGCAGATGGGCACTCGCGGTGGGCTGGGACTGAGGGCAGCACCCCCAACTCTTACCCCCACCCTGGGACATGGGACCCCCCTCTCACCAGCCCCAGCGGCACCAGCCCCAACTTATCTTCCACAAAGAGGTAGAAGCCTTCAGGGTTCCTGCTCAGGATGGTGATAGCTGCCTCCATCATCTCGGTGAGCGAGGGGTCCAGGGTGGTGTTATGCACCAGGCTGTACTTCATGTCCCCGGGTTCAAAGAGACCTGGGAGGGGACACGTTGGAGACAGCCTCAGTGCCTTCATGTGTCCTGGTGCCTGTTGAGTCCCGGCACACGGCACATTTGTTACCCATCAGATAATTCACACTGGGGTTGGCAGCAGCAGCCAGCATCTCTGTCTTGTTCCAGACATAGCGGGCACCCTGTGGGTGAATCCCACAGGGGGGTTAGTGGGTGCCTGGCCCTGTGCCAGGGGCAGTGGGCAGAGGACGGTCCCTGCTGTGTCACCCACCGGCCGTGCCTCCAGCCACGTGTCAATAAGGTTTATCCCATCCTCTCGTATCCCATTCTGCTGGCTGTTGGTGGGATACTCAGGGTCTGGTGTCTCCACGGGGGTCATATATTTCCGACCACCTCCCAGGATCACCTGGAGGGGGTGAGACAGGTGCAGTGTTAATGGGGCTGTACTGGGGTGGGGGGGGAGTGTCTGGCCCTGCTCCCCCCGTCCCACACATGGGCACTCACGTTGATGTCGACGTTGTGGACCAGCTGCCAGGCGATGTCCTTGCATCCCTCCTGCCGTGCATCCGCAGGCATGCTGGCGTCCGCATACCAGTTACGGTTCACCACGTGGGCGTAGGCCCCCGAGGGCGACGCGTGCTGCACCCGCGTCGTCGTCACGATGCCCACCGCCTTCCCTGCCAACCCCCCAGTCATCAGACCCCATGAAGGGTAACAGGGTTCCCACGATCCAGCTACGGGATGCTCATGGGTGAAAGCCCCCAGTGTGATGTCCCTTGTCCCTGTGGGGTCCCTCCAGCCCTGCAGCCCCTGTTACCAGCTTTGCGGGCTCGCTCCAGCACCGAGATCACCTCGTTGCCCGCGGTGGTGTTGCACTGTGAGTAGCGGGCGGCCGCACTCAGCCCCACTGTCTGGTAGTTGCCCTTCACCCCACAGAGATAGGCTGTGGCTGTGCCCGCACTGTCAGGGACCTGCCGGTCCACGTTGTACGTCTGCCAAGGACAGAGGGGGTCAGGGCAGGGGGCAGTTGGTGGAAGCACACAGCGGGGTGCCCCCCCAGCACTCCCTTCTGCACTCATTGCTCACCCAGGGACAAGTGTGGGATGGGCAGGGACCCCACACACTGCACACGTGCATCCTTGTGCTGCCAGCAGCCCCACGGGTACCACCATGGCCCCATGCCTGGGATCACTCCGGCCCCTGTCCAGCATGGTGGGATTTACCTTGGAGAGAGCCACGTAGGGGAAAGCATCCAGTGCAAGAGGGGTCTCAGGGCCCAGCTTCCCCTGTTGCTGCCCCTTGAGGATGCGAGTGGCCGTGATGGTGGGGATCCCGAACCCTGGGCGAGGAGACAGGGTCCTGGTCACCCTCTGGACCAGGTGCCCTCCCCACACCCCACTTAGCAGAGCACTGGCCATACCAGCCTGCCTGCCAGGGGTGCCAACAGGACTCACCATCCCCCAGGAAGAGAATGAGGTTTTTGGCTTGGCCTATCCTGGGCTGGATTTTCAAGGAGGCGTCGATGGCCGCAGCTGCCTGCTCGTACCAGAAGGACGGATTCTCCTCCTCCTCTAGGACAGGGCAAACACCTGTCAGTCCCAGCTCACCAGCACCTGCCTCTCCGGGGGCACACCAGCAGGGATACTCATTCCCTGGGCATCCCCATGCTGGGGCCTTCTCTAACGTGGACCAAAGGGTTCAGGGTGCTATTTGGGGTGGGAGGAGACCATGCAGGCTTGCACCTACTGCCTGGACTGGGGTTCTGAGGCAGAGAAGGAGGGGGGCAGCAAAACCAGACACGATGGGGAGTTATCTGGCAGGTGGGATGGGGTCAAATCCATGGCAATTGGGTGGTGATAGAGGATACAGGTGCTTCCCCCAGCCCAGCCTCCAGCCCAGAAACAAGCAGAAAGCTAGGGAAAAACTGGCTCAAGGACTCCAGAAAAGCAAAGTTGAACCCTATTCACCCTTGCAGAGCTGGGCAGCCCCTGCTTCCCTCCCCAAGCTCTCCCTGTGGCCAGCCAGGCTGATCTGCTTCCCCAGACACCACCTGCAGCCAGGGGCACCCGTCCCCATCCCAGTCCCCACCTGGGATGACAGCAGTGCTGAGCCCTGCCCAGAGGCAGAGGGTGAGGGATGCCAGGACCTTCATGGTGGGATCCGACAGCCCGATGCCACTGGCAGTGTCTGCAACTCCAGCAGATCCAGGGAGGGACTTTGGACAGGGACCAGCCCTTACAGGGTGTGTGAAGAGGTTCAGCATGTGTCCAAAAGCCAACTGTTCTGCTGGGCAGCTCGCACAAAGGCCACAGGGTTGGGCTGCTGGCACCTCCTTGGCACACCAGTATGTGGCTGCTGGGGCGGATGGGCTTGGGGTGCAGACAAATGCAGGGACAAAAGGATGTGCAGTTCTTGTCAGGAAATGCTGCCCCACCTACAAAGCTGCAGTGTCAGACAGCGGAATGCCCTGTCCCCGGGTGCCAAGGGCAGCACTGAGCACTGGAACTGGGATAACAGCAGTATCAGCAGCACCTGGGGTCACTTGTTCATTGAGCACCCTCCTCTCTGCCCAGACTTTCTTGAGTAATAAATCCATGGATGTGGACTAAAACTCTGCTCCTTGCGCAGCCCCTTTCCAGGAATGTACCAACCCTTGTGTACTGTGCCCCAGCCTGGCAAAACTGGGGAGGACATGGCCTCCCCTCACCATCATTTCCTTACCTCCTTCACCCCAGTGCCTTCAGTGCTGGTCCCAGGGGGGAACTAGGAGCCATGACCAGCTGGGAAAACTGAGGCATGGGGCAGCACCTCAGGAGGTGACCACCACTATGAACCTTTGCACAGTGGACCGAGAAAACAACATGTGTTTTATTGTATCCCTTGGTTCTGGCCACAGTGGTGATCTGGCTGCCAAGACCCTCAGAGGGACTCAGCCAGGGGCTCTCAGCCCCCCACCATGAGGGCAGCCACACAGAGGGTCAGGAGGGTGAGCAGGGTCTGTGAGGAGCATTGGGTGCTGTGGGAGGCCCTGCGGGCTGCCCTGCACCCTGGCTCTGTGGCATAGGGCTCGAGGCACGCGGCGTAGGCCATGGCATGGGCAATGTAGTGCTGCTCCTGCACCCCGTGGAAGAGGTGAGCCATGGGGCCCTGGGCCAGCACCACCACGTCCTCCCCACTGTGAGTCTCCGTCTCCAGGGGCACAGCTGCCTGCTGCCTGTAGTCCTTGTCCTCTGCAGCGGTGAGAGGAGAAACAGGGTTGAGGCTTCCCAAGGGTGGGGGGAGCTCCCATTACCCCAGTGTCAGAGCAATTACTGCCCAAGTGACTCCTGAGCCTCGTGGTGGCACCAGGACCCTGTGTGTCCCCAGTGGCTGTGCCAGAGGGATGCTGTTCCCAGCCATCCTGTGCCTCCACCCCATTCCCAGCAGACTCCTACCTGCAGCGGGGAGGCTGGCAGCTGGACGGCCCCCATCGCGGATGCTGTAGCCAGGACCATTGCCGTAGAGGATGCTGGTGTAGGCTCGCTTGTCCTTGGCTTTCTTGGGGGCCAGCCCTGACACAGGGAAAGACATTGTCACCTCACACCTCGCTCCACACCTGGGCCAGATCAGCCTCAGGTGGGAGCAGAAGGCTGAGGTGGGAAGAGGGATGTTCACTGCCCCTCCCCAAGACCCACCGAAGATGGAGTTGCCACGTGGTGTGTTGCCCCCAAAGGTGAAGACGTGGGAGTGATCCGCTGTCACCACGGTCAAGGTGTCCGAGGGGGAGGTGAGCTCTCCAGCCCGCGCCACTGCCAGGTCCAGCATGACGGCCTCCATCAGTGCCTGCTTGGCCCGCCCGCTGTGGTGGCCGTGGTCAATCCTGCCACCTGCACAGGGAACGCAGCCATCACCCTCATCCCCTTGGATGCCCACCTGCTCCCAGGACCCGCATCCCACCCCAGTCCCAGGCACACTGCCCGCCTGGAGCTACTCATCTTCCACAAAGAGGAAGAAGCCATTGGGGTTCCTGCGCAGGATACGGATGGCCTTTTCCGTCATCTCCACGATGGAGGGATCCGTGGATGTGTTGCGGTTCAGCTCATACCTCATGTCTTTGGGCTCAAAGAGGCCTGGGGGAACAAGGTGAGGAGGGTCCATGTTGGGGCTGCTTTGTGTCCCTGTCAGCACCTCTGGAGAAGTGGGTGGAGGAGGAAGCATTGCCAGTGGTGCAGGCAGTGATGCTCCTACCCATAAGGTGGCTCACGGAGTCATCTTCGACCGCATCCAGGCCTTTCTTGTCCCAGACGTAGCGGGCACCCTTCCAGCAAGAACAGAGCCAGTGCCAATGGCATGTGCCCCACGCCCGGAGTCACATCCCCTCTGTCCTGGCACGTTACCTGCTTGGCACTCAGCCATTCAGCAATCAAGTCCCGGCCATCCTTCCTGGTGCCATTCTGGTCTGGGTCCTCTGGGTACTCGGGGTCTGGAGTCCGCTTGGGGGTCATGTACATCCTTCCGCCGCCCAGGATCACCTGCCCGGGAGCTCAGCAGACCCTCCCAACATTCCTGGTACCCCCTCCCTCCCGCACCCGCTCCCCAGCTCACATTGATGTCCGTGTTGTGCACCAGCTGGTAGGCGATGTCCTTGCAGCCGTCCCGCAGTGCCTCCTTGGGCATGTTGGCATCCGCGTACCAGCTCCGGCTGGCCGAGTGGGCGTAGGCTGCCCCAGGGGACGCGTGCTGCACCCGCGTGGTCGTCACAATGCCCACCGACTTGCCTGCAGCGTGGGCAAGGGTTTACAGGGAGCCCATCCAGCCTTGCACAGCACGTGGTGGCCATGCCAGGCTCTCTGATAGGGTTGCCTGCTGCCCCATACCCGCCAGCCTGGCCCGGTGCAGGATGGAGTCCACCTCATTGCCGAAGGTGGTGCGGCATTTTCCATAGGTGGCTGCCCCACTCAACCCCAGAGTCTTGGCATTGGCTTTCACCCCACAGAGGTAGGCGGTGCCTGTGCCAGCACTGTCGGGCACCTGACGGTCGATGGTGTAGGTCTGGAAGCAAGAGGGGTCCAATTGGGTTTTGGTCGGGGCAGCACGAATGTCCCCCCTGGCACTGCCCTGCTCACCTTGGCCAGGGCCATGTGGGGAAAGGTCTCCATGGCCAACACGCTCTCCTCGCCTGAGCCACCAGCCAGCTGCCCCTTGTAGATCCGAGCGGCCGACATGGTGGACAGCCCCATGCCTGTGGGCATGTCCAAGTCACAGGGTGGCATGGGCCGGGACCAGGGACAGTCCTGCCCTTCCCAGGCACTGCCCCGCGATCTGCATCAGCCCCATCTTCTCATCAGTCACATCCACCAGCTGTTGAGGGCCTGGCAGGGACCCGGGGTACTCACCATCGCCCATGAAGAGGATGATGTTTTTGGCCCGCTGTGCCGCTGGCTGCAATGCCAGGGCCAACTCCAGCCTCCTCCTGGCGCCTTTATTCCAGTAGCTTGGGGACTTCTCAGCATCTGGAGGTGAGAGCAGAGCTGGGGGTGTGCAGGGGCACTGGGCACCCTGAGGGGCTTCAGGGGCACACCCTAGGGGTCCAGTGTGGGCATCTCCAACCGAGGTGAATTTAGCTGCTCAAAGCCCCCTTCCAGGGAGGACCAGGTATCCTTTGGGGATCCACATGGCCTTTGGCACACCAGTATTGCTCAGAACCCACCTGCAGAGAGGAAAACTGAGGCAGAGTTTGGCAGGGAAGCTTCTTGTGTCTCTTAGCAGAGGGGATGGGGTGCCCAAGCACCAGCCCCCATGGTGAGGGTGTAATGGCCGGGCAACTCCGGCTGGCTGCGACTACGGAGTCGCTTGATCCAAAGTCAGTGACGAGGGCAGTGGGGATGGGGGGAGCAGGGACAGGGCCTGCTTTGGGGGGAATGTTGGGGTCTCAGACCACCCTGAGGTGCCTGTGAGGGTTCCCCTTTGCTGGTACCCCATGGGAGTTGACAGGGTCCCTGGGGACCCCCAGGGAAGTGACACCAGCCCCAGCACCCCCCACCAAGGGCTCTTACCCCACTGTCCCACACGTCCCCTGTCAGAGGCTGCAGATGTGAGCTGAGCAAGGAAGCAGAGGAGAAGGTAAGTTCCAGGAGTAAGAGGCCGTCCCATGCTGCCCACCCCAGGTCCCTCCTGGAATGCTGCCTGAGTCCAGGGCAAGGGGACAGCCCTTTATGGCTCTTCCCAGTCCCGTGAGACGATGGGCTGATAACATTCCAGGACTATCTCCCAGCCCTCCCAGGGCCCTCCCAATGCTCCTGACCCCCCTGGGGCCATCCCTGCCCCCACCAGCGAGGCAGGACCTCCAGGCCCATCCCTAGGGACCTGGGCACCTCGTGGCCCCCAGCTCCATGGTTTTCTGCAGGACCCCGGGGAGCAGCAGGGGAGGGTGTAGGGCAAAGGGCTGTTATTGCAGACAGGCTGAGCCCGACTGGGCTGGATTTGCCTGGTTTTCCCCCTGAGACAAACCCAAGAAGGGGGACACTGGGCTGAGGGGTAGGGAACGGACATCTTGGCTTTGGTGTCTGTCCTCCAGTCCCCTCTCCCAGCAGAGCCACACACTGCCTGTCAGGTCCTGGGTGCATCGGGGCAGCCCATGCCAGCACACCTGCACAAGAAGGTACCTCTTGCAGGCAGGGAACAGCCCCATGTCACCAGTACCAGTTGGCATTCATCCATGATTGCATCAGGCCATCCGGAAAGACGCTGCGGGAGCACAACCCCTGGGGACTGCAGGTGTCCCTGATGGCTTTCAGGGCTCACCAGCTCCTGAGAAGTGTGTTCTACCCACTCCTGACCCATCCCAGGGCCTGATCTGGGCATCCCAGATTTGGTCAGCTGCTGGTTCCCGCCAAGGGCAGATGTGTTGATGCCAGGACCACAGCTGTCACCACTGATGAGGAAGAGTGATGCAGGGCTCCCTCCCTGCCTGGCAGAATGGATCCATTCCTTCTTGTCAGACTGTCTTTCAGCCACTACTTGTGATAAAATGGGAGCTGTCAGAGCAGCCCATGCCCTCCCAAAACATCCTGCACACTGTGGAGGGTGGACATGGGGACAGAGAGCAGGCAGAGGTGCCTGGAGATTGCAGAGGTCGGTCTGTCTGCAAGGTGCTGGATTCTCTCTGGACTGGCAGGGAGAAGCAAGGACATGATGCTGCAGGGTCCCCAAGAAGGGTTAGGCTGGAGGACAAGGTGTGAGGGACTGAGCAGACACATGGACACTCCTAGAGAAGGCTCAGACTGAGGGACTAGCCTCCAGACTGGGAGTTGGGAGCCCCTTTCCTGATCTCTCACGCCTTCTGGACATGCATACCTGGGGGCTGGGAGAGATGGTGAGATCACTTGGATTTCATAATGCCTGGGAAGCAGAGGCAGGGGGAGGCACCAGGCTGCCAGAGAGATGAGTTACTGCTGGGATTCCCCAGCTGGGGGAACATGGAGGGCACAAAATAAAACCTGCACAAGCTCCACATAGGGCTGCTGACCCGGCTTTTATTACATGACACACAACCCTGCAAGAAACCCTCCTGTATGGCCCCACAGCTGCATCCCAATGCATCCCACCACATCCCACCTGGGATGGCGGAGCCAGCCCCTCTCCGCTCCTGGGGACATGCATCCCCACTCGGCCTTCACCACGGGCATCTGAAGCTGGGGATGGACACCACTGCTTTTAAAAAAAAGTAAGAAAGCATCAAGCTAAAAATACCCGAGAGTAGAAATGCTCTGCTTGGGGAAGGCTCAAGCTCTGAGCCCTGATCCCAGCTGGAGTTAAAATCCAAACCAGAAATAAAACCACACTGGTTTTAAAACTCAATCCCCAAAGTCCTCATGGGTCCCTTCTGCCTCCGGCAGGTGCTGGTGCAGGGCCTGGGAGGTGAGGGAGCGTCGGGAGTGGGAGCACGTGCAGCCTCCTCTGAGCTCACTTCTCTGAGCTTGGTCTCTTGAGCAGGGCACTGTACTTCAGGGAGCCGCTGTCCGCTGTCAGCACCACCTCCACCAGCGTGAAAATGGTGATCACCTTCAGCCAGGGAGAGAAAGACAGAGAAAAGAGAGTTTTCAAGTGACTGACAACACAGTAAGATTTGCTTAGAGCCATGCTGGCTTTTGTTGCCTCCACCAGTGTACCCATGGGGAGCCAAAGAATGGAGCAGGATGGATTCAGATAGCTCTGCTGGGGTCCAGGGTGCTCCTGGGGCTGGGGCTGGAGACAGCATCTTTAAGGGCAATACCACAGGCTCTGAAGCCAGACAGGGAACCCAAACTGACCTAAATGAGCCTCCCAAAACATCCTCACTTATTCCAGCCTGATCAGGCCCCACTTGTGTTCTTTGCACAGTCTGGGAAGGATTATGGGCAATTATCTCCTTGGCTGTGAGTCCCAACCTCCCCTCAAGTCCGCTCATGCCTTCCCCCTCCAGCCACATCATCCTTTAATGAAGCTTGGCCAAGTGCCAAAGGGAGCTGCGGTCATAAGGGTTTTCCACATCCCACTGAGCATTTTATCAGCATCCCAGAAGGAAGGAAAAACCTGCCTGTGCTCCCACAGCGAGAGGAGACCCAGAAGGGAGCACAATGGATGAGAGAGATGCAAGGGAATAAAACTCCCAGAAAACCAATCCCTCCTGTTCAGGAAAGGCACTGCTGCTGCCACCTCCTCACTCCTCTGAACCTAGCTCTTCCTGTGATTGTATGGATCACAAAAGTAAGGCATCAATTCAGTCTGTCCTTGAGGCAGAGTTCAGGGGCTGGCTGGGACACTGGGAAGGGCTTTCCTGGGGCCATGGCCAGGCACCTGGGGATTTGCTTGCTGGAGCCTTCCCCAAGCCCTGTGCTGTAGCAGGGCTCGCTGGGGCCATCTGCTTGGGGCTGGCCCGCAGGAGGAGCAGGCACAGAGCTACCGGGGTAACCTTGTCCAACCCTTCCCAGCTCATCCAGTGCCAGCTGTTCCCAATTAATCATTCAGAGCAGGAAAATCTCACTGAGATTTAAATGTACTGAAGTGGCCAGCGAGGAGTAACCTGCAGGGAAATCCTTCTTCAGTTGGCTGCCCAGAGAGCTGCTGGCTACTGAGCACCAGCCCCTGTCTGCCCCAGTTGGCTGCAGTGCAGGAAGGGGTGGTCAAGGGGCAGTCCCCCAAATCTGGGGGAGTCAAATGGGGATTATCAGGATTCTCCCTTGCAATCCTGCCTCATTCCTTTGCTGAACTGCTGCAAAACACCACAATTTCACATCAAGTTCCCCCGAGTCTTAGATCCACTTCATGCTCTGACCCTGAGTGATGCACACTTGAGGACCTGGTCATCTTGAGATCACAGAGAGATGGAGGCAATAACTTCCCTCTGTGGCAGGGACAGCCAGCCCAGACCCCTGCACAGCTTCCCATTAACAGCCTTCCCTGACATTCCCACTGCCTGGCCAAGCTGAGCTAAAGCAGGAAGCAGAGGCCAAGCACCGGGTCCGGGTGGGGAGATGTGGTGTTTGGTGCCATGGGATGTCTAACGTGGTTCAGCACAGCTCACAGGGAACTGGCTCATCCCAAGGCTGGAGATTTATCAACTCAGGGATCTGCCTGCTCCCACAGGAGAGCTCTTGTATTTTCTTAGGAGGTGTGGAGGGTTCGTGAAGGAGTTTCCTCTACCAACTGTTTGCTTAACCAAAATGGGCCCTGCTCATGCTGGGGCGTCATTTTTCATGCAGCTCTCTGCTAGGGTGTAAGTGATCCCTGCTCCTGTAGGAAAGCAGGAATCGAGGCCACTTCGGGCCACATCCAGGGAGGTTCTCTGAGCCAAGCTGAGAAAGGAAAGCTCAGCTTCAAAGGGAGGGAGGCCTGCAGAAATGCCTGCAGCAGCCGGGGAGCTCGGCCAGCTCTGACCGCAACATCACCCCTGGGAAGGGAAGGAAAGGACTGTGCTCTGTATCAGGAGCCCTAGGTGGGCAAGGATGGGCTGTGCTGGGCTTGGATGGCAATGGGGCTCAAGTGCAGAGCCGCCAGAGTGGTGCAGGGAGAGGCTGGGATTCAGCCCTCCCATCCCCACCCTGGCAGCAGGCAGGGATCACAGCAGTCAACACAGCTGTGATTTTAGAGCGATGCCAGACAAAAGCTGGCAAAGAAGCACCACTTAATCAAGCCAGACAAATGTGATTGCTCCCTTTGATTGAGTTACCAAGTTAATAGATGACAGGGACACAAAAGAGAGATTTCTAAACGCTGTTAAAACATTTGACACTGTATCTCAGGAAGTCCGATTTAAAAAAATTCTCCTAATTGGGGCTCAACCCTGACACAGAGATGGAAACCCCAAGAAAGGGCCATGTCAGTGAGGGGGAAAAGAATGCCAGGATGGGGGGAAGAGTCTAGACTGGAGCTGCTTTAGGCCTGATCTTACTTAACATCTTAATTGATGATCTGGAAGGAGGAAGTAAACAGCACGTTAATTCAATTCCTGGAGGAAACTGAATTGGGAGGCAGGGCACACAGCAGGCAGGGCAGAGACTGAAGGGTGTGGAGGGGTCAGATGTGAGGGTAGTGATGGGATGGAGCAGGGCTGAATGTCAGAGGAGGTTAAGACTGAAGTTGGGCTCACTGGGGACACAGAGAGACAGGAGGACCCGACAACGTGTGAGGCAGTCCTGCCTCCCAGACCTGTTCTTACAGACATCACAGGTGGGCATTGCCACCTTCATGGTGTTGAGCCTGTCCCATGCTGTGGGGGTCTTACCTGGTGCACAGATTCCTCCTCCAGCTCCTCTGGTTCCCACATGAGTGTCAGCTCCGGCTTCTTCCCCACCTTCTGGAAGCGGAAGTCCAGCAAGGGCAGCGCCTGCAGGCAGGAAGAATATTGGGAACATCTCTCTACTCAGCTCTCCTCCTTCACTTTGCCTGTGGATGGGGCTGACGCTGCTTTGCCCAGCACGCTCTTTTAACAACCGAGATGCAGCCTGTGAGCCTGAGCCTAGCACGTAAATCAGGGGCTGCTGTGATACACCATCAGCCCATATATCACACTCTATGTCCTGTTTAAAGATGTCATTGCCAGCCATATAACCAGGTTATTAAGAGAGGATGCTGTCACCAACCACAGGTGCTGGCCCACAGCACTGCTGTCACAGCCCCAGATAAACCACCTGATTAAATGAAATGAAAACCAAGCCTCGCTCCCTGCCCTCGCTTCAGATCCATGCTCATCTCTGTTCCCCTGAATCTGGCTTTATTTCCTAGATTAGGCTAGATTAGCCAGCACGTCACAGGGAGAAGCTGGTCCTCAGAGCCTGGGCTGATCCAGACCCCCAGTCCCTCGTACCTGCCCAGGCTGAGGGGTGGAGTGGAAACCCCATGAAGGCTCCCTCCCCTCTGGCTGGCCTGGCTTGGGCACAGCTCTGCTGGTTGCAGGGTGGCACAAAAGGGCACCAGGACAGCCACTGCCTCCAGCTGCTGCAGCCATCTCTGGTGAGGTAGTGCTGGCACTGTCTCACACTGGTGAGGTACTTACATTGCAGTAGATACGCTTCTGGATTCCAAACTTCAGCACAAGGACATCAAAGGCCTTGCTCAGGACACCCATCACCATGGCTTCTGACTCCAGAGGACCACATTCCTGTCAAGAGACAGGGCTGTCACTACACAGCAGCCCTCATCCAGCCATCCCCAAGGGGAGCCAGTCCTGGAATCTGGCAGTGGCGGTTGCTGAGCCTGTCCCCTCACTGTTTGCCTTTCCTGAGGCCAAGTGGGCAGCCACAGCCCCCCACCTGGCGGCATCTAGGCTGAGCCTTCAGATGGAAATCCAGAGATGCCTTGAGGGAAGACAGTCTTGGCTCTTACCCTGACGAAGATGGAGAAGAAGAGGTCACCGCTGAGCTCCTGCACCCTCTTGGAAGCCATCTTCCGGTCGTTGCAGTGATCTGCCTGTCTCTGGATGTCCTCTTTCTCCATCTTGATGGGGGAGCTGGCACCTGCAGAGGGGACAAGTGACAATGACATGCCCATGCTCCCTCCTGCTACAGAGCCATGCCATGGCACCCTGGACCCAGGTGCCCAGGCCACCCCCAGGAGCGGCCGGGCAGACCCACCGAGCGAGGCGGAGAGGAGCCGGTGCACGATGATGTCGGCGTAGCGGCGGATGGGGGAGGTGAAGTGGGTGTAGAAGGGCACGTTCAGGGCGTAGTGGCGAAAGAGGGTCTCGTCCTTCACGACACCAGTGCAGAAGTAGAGAGCCATCTGAAAGGGGGGAGAAACGAGGGAAGGGTGTAAGCAAGGATGGTGGCAGGACCCCACATGAGGCTGAAGGGGTCTGGGTCTGTGCGACAAGAGCTCCAGCAGCCAATGGTCCTTCTAATGACATCCTGTGTGCTGATGGCCCTTCACCGGCTGCTCAGTTTGAGCTGCACAGGGACAAGGCGGATGCTGCAGAAACTGAGCACAGAACAAAAGGTGCAAAGCCACTGCAGGGAGCTGATAGCTGCCAGCTGACCCTGCCAGGCCCAAGGACTGCCTGAACTTTCACATCACACATGGGTTTAAGCATTCTCCTGCTTCTGTTCAGGCCCTGAGGCTCATTAGCCATCCTCCCATCTTCCAGGGGAGAGCCCAGCTTGTTCCATGCCCACCATGGATGCTTTCCCAACAAGGAGCCTTGCAGAGTGGTTCCTGTGCAAGGCAATTTGGTTCTGGGTCTGGCTGCAGGCTCTCCAAGTGCCTACCTGAAGAGCACTGTGAGCTGGGATAAGTGGCTCCTCCATTCACCAAGGAAGAGACAGCCCTGCTGTGATCCCTGCTGCTCCATCCCACCATGACAGCTGGGAAGCAGAGTGGATGGACTGCCCATCTAAACCAACACCAAGGCGACAGCAGCATCGTGTTGCCCAGAAGTCTCTTCAGCAGGAACCTCTCCTGTGTCATCCCTGTTATCACATGTTACAGCTTTTATTTTTACATCTGTGAAACACCAGCTCTCAGGACTGGGAAAACAATGGGGGCTGAGCCCAGGCGGGGAGGGGAGGCTGTGCAGGTCAGGGGGGTTGTGGCGGGGTCACGGCACAGTGGCGATTGAATGAACCCATTTAAAAATAAGAGCGATTTAAAAAAAACAGGAGTAGCCAGCTCTGATTACAGAGCTGTCCTGGGATCCTCAGTTTGGGCAGCTGTATCCTCTGCTCTCCAGCCCAGCAGCACAGCCAGCTCCTGCTGAGCAGCAACGCACTGATCCGGGCAAGTAAATAGAGCAGGTTAAAAAAAGCAGCATCAGTCCTGGCCTTATTATGAGACCCAAGAGCTGGGATAGGAGTTGTGGTGGCTGCCAATTTCCACAACCCAGAATTAAATTGTTTCTGATGGACTCCACAAAGTATGGTCTCCACTCAATTAGCTCGGCTCCCACCGAACAAGGCTCTGTTGGGCAGGGAGAGACGCCAAGCACTGGAAGCTGCTGCAGGAGAAGATGAGTGCCCTTGTGCAGACAGACAGTATGAAATCTCAGGGGATTTACAGGCACTTGTGCCAAGCTTCTGGGCAGAAGGGAGGAAGGTCTTTACAATGCCAGGCAGGTAGAAAGCAGAGCACCAGACAAAATCCCTGCTGTAGGGATTTTCCCTTCCCCTGGTAAGGGTCCATCTTTGCCCTATGCCCAGCAGTGTTTCAAGTTATGCTCTGCCTTGTTTCAAGTTAGAAAAGATGCTGAAGGTCCTGTGCTGTTTGCTGTTGTCTGGGGCACTTCATCTTGATGGATGCGCTGGCCAAACCAGGCCACTGCAGGGTCCAGCACCATTTTGGACACCCTTTTGGCAGCTCTTGACTCACTGACGTTGGCATCAGCTTGGGTATCACAGCAAAAATACTCCTTTGCGCTGTAGCAGGGTGACACACTGCAGGGAGCCCAGTCCAAGCCCTATCTGATACCTGTCCTCACCACCATGACCACACTACCCAGTGACACTAGCCTGGCATAAAGCAGATGCTTCCTTATTAACAAATTTGACTCACAAGCGGTCTCAAATCTCCAGGGTTTGCTGCAATCCCTGGAGAACTGCCAGAAGCCTGGAAATAAATCAGCCCCAGCCAACCAGGGGCAGCTTTGCTCTCACGGACAGATTGAATCCCCGAGTGACTGAGCCCCTGAAAAATGGTATGTCGCTGCTCCTTCATCTGTTACAAGGCTCCTGGCATGGCAATCCAGGCGCTCACCCAGACACACACATTACCAGTTGCTTCCCACCTCCCTCCTCCTTCAAGAGGCTGATGCTTTGACCATCAGCATGCAGTGAAGATGGAAGACACAAGCTTGGAACAACGAGGGGTTAAACCTATGGACAAGTTGCTTTGGCTGATTTAGCTGCAGCCTTGTCCCTGAAACACCAGCTTTATCACTGGGAGCTGAGACATGTGCAGGGATACAGGTGACTCCTCAGTGCCCTGACCAGACGGTCTCGCCACACCATCTGTCAGAGCGATGGCCCAGCCCTCGACACCGTCCCGGGCCCCCATGTGGCTGTGCTCCACAGCTGCCAACACTCAAATCTGTCCTCTACCCCATGAGGGACTGTGACATCCGGCAGGATGGGGCTGATTCTTCCATCTGCTCTAATACTCATGGCAGGCAGCAAAAAATACTACTCCCAGGGAAAGCTCCTTCCTCCTGGAAGCTGTCTGCCCTTTCCAAGGGGTACTGACATGGCTTTAAACTACCCGTCCTCTGCATTTAGCAGTAGGAACAATGGTGGGAATCTGAACTGCTCAGGATTTTGGGGAGCTGCGAGTCCACCCCACAATGAGTGTGGTCAGAGAACAGAGACCACCGCAGTGCCATGGTCCTTCCCTAAGGACTGGAGGTCATGTGGACCCACTGCTGTCAGCACACACTGGGTTGGATTGGAAAGCTGCCCTGAAGACAGGGGGGCAGCATCCGCTCACCTGGCCGATGGCTTTGGGCAAGCCCGAAACTCCATTTACAAACTAAATTGCATAAGCATATCCCAGGATTGAGACTGATTTCTGCTTCTTCTGGTTCATGCACCACTTCCAATAATGACAGCACCCCATGACATACAGGAGTAGCACCCTTCTGGGGAGTGCCAGCAGATGGGAATGCTGCTTACCATCCAGACTCAGGCTGCCCAGCAGGGC
Source organism: Chiroxiphia lanceolata (assembly GCF_009829145.1). Lineage (NCBI taxonomy): Eukaryota > Metazoa > Chordata > Aves > Passeriformes > Pipridae > Chiroxiphia > Chiroxiphia lanceolata. The sequence continues at coordinate 9,628,273 of NC_045646.1, forward strand.
CAATAGGCTCAGCTGTAAACAGGGTTTTGCCTGTTATGGGAGTGTGCCTGGCAGCAGGTTTGCCAGGTATGAGTGGACCTGAACCGATGGGCACCTTGATCTTCTGATGATAAAATGAGTCTAGTTCCTGCCAAAATCAAGTCTCATGGAATATTTCCTTTAAAAGTGCTTCTTTCCCAAACTGTCTGTCAGGTATCTACTCTGCAGAAGATTTCACCCCCAAAACCTTGATATCTCTTTCACATACAGAGCTAACATGTATTCACAGGGCTAAATCTTAACAAGAGCCACTGTGAAGTATATCAGAGCACACGCGCCACTTCTCCAACTAAAGTCTCAGGAGACCACAGAAGCAAAATCTCAGTAAGTCAGTGGGTCCCCAAAAGCCCATCTCCTCCTTGGTGCCACTGCAGAACAAAGTTGCATTCTCCTTGCTCATCCATCCTGGTCAATAGCCAGGTTTGCTCCACATGCTTCTACTGGCAAAGCCTAGGCTTGTGCCAGTCAACAGGACCAGAGAGGGACTCCAAGGAATGCATATCACCAGTGCACCTTCCACCAGAAAAGAAAGATGTAACAGAAAGGACCAGAATAACCCAAAGCAGGCCATGGGTTCTGGGACAACACAGCCAACTCCAGAGGACACTCCCTCTTTACAAAGCAGCACTCCTGAGCTGGGCACATAGATGAGGGGGGTGATTTACAAAATGGCTTCAGACCCCAATCCCAGTTGGAAGAAAGCATTAAGTCCCTGAAGCACAGCAGGACTTCAGGCAACTGCTAATGAGTAAATGAAGCAAATAAGCTAATTAGAAGAGTGACAGTCAAATGAGTGATGTTGGGAAGATGATTCATTCCTGCAGTGATAAGCAGGCCACAGCAGAGAGACCATTTCCGGAACGTGCCCCTTCTCCCTGTGGGGTAGGAGTTCCCTAAAACCAGGCTGTGCTATGCCCAGCTGCAAGTGCAGCTGATGATTCACAAAAACTTTTTTTGATGGTGATAAACACCCAAATAAGTGTCCTGAGCTGCAGATGCACCAAACATGACAACTGGTGTCAGCAGCACAAGCCTCCATTGCAGTGACTGTCACAGAAAGCCACTTGGGCTGGAGGGAGACCAAAGGTTTTCCAGAATTTCCCTGATTCTAAGAGCAGATACCAGACTGTGCTTATGGCCAGTTCCACACCCCTATATCATCCTCACTCTTGATTCCTTCTTTGGACCAGTTGGGATACCATGGTGTGATGAAATGGCACAAACATGAACCCTGGAGCCCACAACCAGCTCTTCACAGAGCAAGCTGGGCCCTTGTGAGTCTGCTGACACCCCACATGCAGCTTCAAGGGTGAAACATCCAAACACGGGATGTCCCAACAGGGACACTATGGAGGACAAGGAAAGACTCAGCCCAACCCTGCCATCCAGTGAAGCTCTGTTGCTCAGGGGATACTCCCACTGCCAGCTACACAGTGCTGGAAGCTCTGGGGGAAGCTGCTGGCAGCCCCAAAGCATCATGTTCAGTGTTCATTCACTCTCCCTGTGTGGAACAACGAGCTCAGTAATGCAGAAGGGGCGAGGATTGAAGATAGAGCCACAGCAGAAAGCTACAGCTACAGCCAGATGTGTCCAATGCTGTTCTCACCTGCATGGGCCTGGAGAACATGTAGGTCAGCACTTCTTTCCTTGCTCTGGAATATTTGTCAACACCAAATATTTCATTTAGGCTTTTCTGAAGGAGAAAAGAGAGAGCATTCAGTGTTGGTATGTTATGGTGGTAGAGCAACCCAGGCAGACCTTACAGGAGCAAACAGCAGCTTGTCAAAGCCAAATTCCTCCTTTTCCTGCAATTCCCCTTATAAGCAAAAGGTGCACATAAAACTGGGCTTTGCTGTGGTCCCAGCAGCCCCGGCAGGACTGCACACAGAGTCCTGAGTACTGACCCACCTCCTGGGCTCAGTGGCAGGGAGCACCCAGGGCACAGGGACTGCTGTCTCTGTCCCCAGTTGTGCAGTGTGCAACAGTGCCCATAAACCCTCTCCTGACCTGTGCCTGGCTCCCATCCAGCTACTGAGAGCTTCAGCACATGGACTAATGGGACTCTGGGGAGATGTGGATATGGGAGGTCACTGGTTGGGGTTAGCAGTGAGGAAGGGCTGGAGGGTTCAAAGTGCAGGAGAGGAGCTGAGTGAGCAACCCCGTGTCTGCTGACATAGGCTGGGCACAGCCAGCAAGCGAGAAAAGCAGTCCCAGCTGATGGAGGGGTGTGCAGGAGGCCAGTGGGGATGGGATTAACAGAGGATTATCCACAGTCCAGTTGCTGCGAGTAAAGAAAATCCTGGAACCTGTGCTGCGCTGTTCAGCTGGAGTTCAGCCTCAGGACATGCTCAGCAGAGGAGTGGTCAGATACCTCTTGCACTGGCTGCATCTGACCTTTCCCAGAACCGCTCTTCAGTCCTTCCCAGTCACCCTGCTCCCCACCCTGCCCTCCCTGAGACCTGCAGCAGCCCCGACAGAAACACCCCCTTGCACAGTTACTTTACTTGCAGTATGGAGCAAATTCCCTGCTCAAGACCTAGCTAGAGAAGGAAATCTGGGTGTCCCAGTGAGTGCTCCTGCACTGAAACATCCTTCCCATTGCAGGGAGGGCAGCGCTGGGGTCACCTGCAAGGTCCTTCCTTCCCTATTCTAACCTCTGTGCACAACATGGCAGACCAAGACAATAGTGAATGAGGGAGGTGTTTTGTTTTGGTATGGAATAGCTGTCAGCTTTGCTTGGGCAGAGAGGGACAGGGAATAAACCACATGCTGCCACAAACATGCCATCACGTAGCTGCCCCTCCTCTGCCCCCATTGCCCTGCTGCTCCCCAGGCCAGTGCACTCACCTGCAGGGTCCCTGCACTGCTGAAGTCGATGTCAAGGCCGACTTGGTTGCAAAAGTCCATGAGGTCTTTCAGCAGCTTGGTTTGGGGTGAGGGGTGGCGGCGAAGGAAGGCCTGCTCGGGGAAGAAGTGGTAGATCCGATGGGCCACGGCCATGTTCGCCAGCAGCATGAACTCTTCCACCAGCCTGCAGCACGAGGGAAACAACCCCAGACCCCAGTTAGAGAGGGGAGTCCCCTGGCAAGCCAAGCCAGTCCACAGTGATGGGAATTAACACGACACAGAGGGACAGGGGAGCAGCTTGTAGTTGCTGTCATAAGCACAGATTAGATCTGAGACTGCAGCAAATCCCCCCCAAATTCTCACTTTCTAGCTGAGGTTTCCCCAGAGACTCAGAGTAAGCTGCCTTGCTGGCACAGACAAGCAGAAGTCAGTGAAAAATTGACAGCTTAAATTAGGATAAAATAATCTCCCTTTAGGTCATTTTATCTCCTGAAACGCTCGACAAGCAAAACAAACGCCGTGCGAAAGACAGCATGGAAAACAAACACACATCTCTGTCTTCCTGGGCCAGAGAAAACAGCGCCTTGCTCGCTCCCCATCCTGAGCTCGACATGTGTGGTCAGGCCCAGCCACCGAGCCCTGCCCCAAGCTGGCCTTCCACCCACAGCACAGCCCAGCCAGTCCCTGGGCAGGGCAAGCCACTGGCATCACTCAAGTAGGGCTGCCTTCGGCATCCAGGTAATGGTGAGTCCTCACTTTCCAGCTCTGAATGTACACCCATTGAATGTAAACCTCAAGGACTACACACTGCTAAGGAAAGCAGTCCCAGCACTAGGGATCATCTTTGGTGCATTTATGAGTTGTGCTACCAGCTGTAGGGCTGTGTCACAGGAGACTTGTTTACCTGGGCTTAAATAAGCAGAGAGATGTGCTTAACTGGGCTTCCTGCTATTTGCTGCATGTATTCCCAGGGCTGCTAACTGGTGCTAATTACCAAAAAAGATAATAGATTTACAGAAGTAACCTCATCCTCCCAGCAATGCCTGAGCGAGCTGTGCCTGATTATGCCGGCTCAGCCCTGTCCTCCTGCAGGCAAAGCAGCAATTTTGCAGGGCTGGCTGGGGGACCAGGGCTGGAGCCAATAATCCTGCAGCTCCCAGCTGCACCAGCCACTGCTGGTGAGACTGGTCAGGTGAGATGTGCAGGGTGCTGTGCTCCTGAGGTACTCACTACAGCAGCAACACATTCTCAGCCTGGGAGTACTTGCCAAGAACTCAAAAGGGAAAGGAAATAAAGACAAGCCCAGAAAAGGAATAAGTACCTGACAGTGATAATCTGCAGTAGAAATATTAGTCTTTAATGGGAAAGAGCTCCCTTATTAAGAGCCTTGCAGATTCTCCCAGAGTGTTTTGTGCCAGAGGCCAATGCTTCAGGCCCCACAGCGAGGGCAGGAGAGACACCCTGGCACAGGGGCAGTGTGGGTGGGGGGGAGCAGCACAGCCTAAATGGGAAGGGGCTGCTCGCCCTGTCCTTGGGAACACCTGCCCATGGGGAGATGCTACCAGAGGCCAAGGGCTGGGTCGGGTGTGGGCAATGCCCGGCAGCCCGAGCAGGATCAGGACACACTCCTGAGGGACCACTTCCAAGAGGGCTGAGCCAGGCTCTTGCTGCTCCTGTGCAACTGAGCCGGCAGATGGCAACCTCGGTCCCTCTATGGCCACCGGCTCCGGGGGGGTGCAGGACAGCGCTGGGCACCCTGGGGGTGGGGCAGCCAGAGGCATCCAGTGGGTTATGGCATGGCCATCCCCATCTCCTGTGGGTGACTCACCAGCTCTCACACCAGAGGCACGTGGGAACAGTGGCCTGAGGACAGGTGTGAGGCTGTGCCAGGCAATGCTCACACCTGAGAAGCCCTTTCTGCCCAAGCCAGCTCATAGGGAGGCACAAAAAACAGTGTGGGCTGTGAAAGGCAGCGCCCCTCCCTCCCTTGGGCTTCAGTGAAATGAAACAGGGAGACTTTTCCAGCTCTAGCCCCAGCTACACAGATTCATGCATGGGCAAAGGTTGGCCATGGAGTCCCTGCCCGATCCTTGAAATGTGGCCTCTATGGAGTGAGATGCAAACCCATTTTTAAGGACAAAGTAATAAACAACTGTGAACAAAATCTCCTCTTTGGCACAGATATAATGGGCTCATCACATGTCCCAGACAGTGAGTGAGTGCTCAAGCAGCTCCTGCCATTCCTGTTCCTATTGAGCACTGGAGTGTGAAGCTTCATCTCTTACCTTCAGCGACACTTTGGGCTGGAGGCAGTTGCCACCTGATTATTAAGTTCTGCATTTTGTTTTACTACTCTGGGGCTTGGTCTTTTACAATTTCCTGGAGATATCCTTGTTCTGATGTTGTAGGTAGTACTGAATGGAAGCTCATACCTAAGCACGCTCCTGCCAGGGATGTTTTTTCTCTTAAAGTAAAACTGACAGCCCATATTACCCACTTTACTCTGCAAAATCCCATCCTGGGGAGCACCCAGGAGCTTTGCATCCATGACAGTGTGTGGAGGATGTGACTGTAGATATTCAGAACTGAAAAAGTACTCTTGCTCTCTCACCCAAAGGCAGGGGTAGGCTTTGGGAGACACATCTGCAGTTCGGGCTTTCAAGGAGCAGGTAACACAGATAAGGCTGGACACTGCCCTGTACCTGGGGGGAAAAGAAACTCCAGGATCTGATGGGTTTGTTTGTATCAGCTGAGGTTAATGAACCCAGAGTGCTCTGGGAAGGCTGCAATGCCCTGTGGGCTGATGCCAAAACACTTTGCACAGACAGAGGGTCCTTCTCATCTCTGGATCACTGGGGGGTCATAGAACTGCTCCCCACACATTGCAGCAGTCCTGCAAGCTTGAAAGGGAAGAACAGTGTGGGGCTACTCCATAGTAACTCCTAGCCAGATTTGTTCTAAACATCAGGAGTTAGTCCCTAGGGAGAGGAAAGCAGCTTCCAGAAGGCACAAGTCATAGCTGGCTAATCCAGAGCATGTGAGAGCCTGCCAGGGTCAGAGGAAACAAGCTGGGGACAGCGAAGGAGCTGGCACCTGTGCCTGGAGTTAAGCCACGTCATCTCCCAGCAGAGCAATGGAGTCTGTGGCTCAGGACATGAAGAGGTAGACAAGATCTGCATCAAACAGCTTAATGTGGTGGTCTCATTGCACCTAAAAGGAAAACCTTATTCCCAAGAGGAGCTCACGCTGCATGGGATGTTGGTGACTCAGTGGGATGAGCCAGGGTTAGGACAGCCCACAAAGCTGGCAAGGCTTCAGGTGCCGAGGAGTAGGAGGGCACAGCAAAGCTGCTGCCTTTCTGCCCTCCCCATGTAGCTTTTTAGTTGCACTTTTAGCTCATCTCCTCATCAGGTCTTCAACTCAGCAAGCACTATGCTGTGGCTTGGAGAAAAGCAATGGATGCTGAGGCTAGTGGGAGCAGAGGCTGGCAGTAGCCTGGATCCACACCAGTGCCTGGTGCTGATGTTACTGGGAGCTGTGCTGAAGCCCTGCTAACTTGTCGGCAGGTCAAATGACAAGAGGTTTTGGTTTGGGGTTTTTTTTTCCTTTTTCTTGAAACAGCCTAGCTTGGAGTCTGGCTCAGTACAGCTGGCAGACGGGAGTGCAAAGAAAAATATTTCATGGCTAAAAAAATGGAGACAGAAAGACTGGTCCATCTGAACACGCACTGAATGAATCCCATGTGAAATGCATTCTAACACCATCGCTACAGTTTCCTCTGGATTAGCTGAGCTATCCTTGGCTCCTGGCTCCATAAAATCTCATAAACAATTTGATCTGAACTTTTGCCCTTTCTGTGCTGATGTGAGGTTTCCTCTGCCATCCCACAGACAGGGCTAGAGGTCAGCAGGTGGCTGTCCCTCCCATAGGTGTCTGCAGATCCCAGCTGTCCTGTTCACCCAGGCTGCAGGAGGGAGCGTTTCCAAATCTGTTCAGTGCATCATTTAACATGTGCACATGCGAGAGGGAGGAGAGGGAGTGATGGGATGGCTTATGAGCTCTGTAACGTGTACATCTCCTGTTGGCTCTTTCAATACTCTGATTTTTCTTATGAGTTATGTGGGTGAAACTCATAATCTGCCTTATGCAAGAGGTTAACCCGAGTGTATGGTTTACACTCATCTCTGAGTTTCAAACGTGACCAAGGCATACTAGTCCCTAAATCTCATCAACTGCTGGGGAGATTTCAGGTTCCTGACGTGCTCTTAAATGCAGGCCTTGGTGCTTTTCAAAGTATCCTAAATGATGGTCACAGCTACTGTAGGCAAAAAGCCACCTATAAAACCATCCAGTTGAAGAGTACTGATGTAATCTCAATGGCAGCCCCAAACTCAAGCTACTGGGCTGTAACTCCTCTCAGACAGCTCCTGCCAGAGCCAAACATCCATGGGACATGGGAAGAGGAGCTACACACTCAGATCCTGGAATTGCTTTAGTAGCAGCATTACCATTTGCTCTGTAAAAGGTTAGGCAGACACTTCCCAATCTCTTGATAGCAACCTTGAAAAAATACTGACACCCTTAGCAAGTTGGTTGGTTGAGGGCAAATAAAATACTAGTTTCTCGTGCCAAATCTCTGCAGAGCAAAGCAGGGCAAGTAAAATGTCTATTTGGCTGCTTGTCTCCATGGCAATACAGCCAGGCTATACAGCAACCATCGAAGTGCCCGCTCTCCCTGATTAACTTGACAAACGACATTAGCTAAGCAAGGTTCGCTGAAAGGGAAAGACAAGGAGTACTTTGTTTGCAATCCAGTAAGTGCAGGAAGGAGGCAGGCAGCTTAAAGAGAAATGTCACTAAAACATCTGCTGTTCCACCAGTGTAACAGACCCACAGGCTTCAGAGCCAACAGCAGTGAGGTGGGGCTGGACACATGAGCACAGCTCTTCCCCCATGCCGCCTTCTTCACTTCCATCCCCTCTGCAAGATGTAACTGATGGGTGCATGCAGGTGTTGGAAGAGTTATCACAGCTGAGGTATGAGAGACAAACCCAAAGCACCATGCACTTCTCCTATGGCAGGGTCTTTTGCTTTTGACAGGCTGAAGAAGTTGGTCTTTTTATCATGTGTAGCTCATTGTGGAAACCTGCTCCCAAAGGGACAGAGCCAAACTGTTCTGATCTGGACTCTGAGCTCCCCTTGGTCCCTCTGGCTGGGTCAGCTGCCACCAGGTAAATCCCCAGTATCTTTCCAGCAGCTCAGACTTGAGCCAAATGTAACCACCCATTTCTGTAAAGGTTACCAATCTTCTTTCTCCTAACCCATCACAAAATCCCATCTGCTCCTCTCCATCTTGCCTCTCCTTCACAGCACGTGCTCCCTCCTGCACAGGAGGAGAAAAAAGCACAGGGAAAAAAGCTTTTGCTGCTCAAACTCCTTCCCATCTATGGATGGATTTACCATCCCAGCTCACCATGGGTTTGTGCTTCAACCTGCAGTCAAGACTTCTGGTTTCTCAATCCATATCTATGTGCCTGCCTCAGGTGTTCAGCTCCACGCTGGGTCCAAACAGGGTTAGGACAGTATAGCTTTGAAAGCATCACACTTAGTTTGTGTTTGAACCAAACAGTGCCACTGGAGGCAGCCCTGACGTGTTTGTGTGTGTCTGAGAGGGCTCTAAAGACACTGATGGATATATATCCCCTTGCTAAGGGTAGCACACTGCTGAGAGCCCTTGCTCTCTGCTGGCTTGGAGGGGATTATAATTACAGCACACTCTCATAATAAACAGCAGATCTACAGCCACCTCCTGGGAATGGGACTCTAAATCCTGCTGCATTTGCCCAGAGAAAAGTCACCTTCCACAAAAGGGCTGCAAACAGTCCTGTGCACATCCAACAGCAGCAGCAGCTGAAGGAAAGTGGTAAAGAAACAGCACCACGGTTCAACCAACAAACCCTCTCCAGGGTGTTAAGTCCAAAGACGCTGGATGTGGTACGACTTTTTCTTCTTTTCTTTAAATCATGTTCGTTTATTTTTGATTACAGCTCTTCCATGAAGCAAAGGAACTTGAGAGGTTTCTATAAAAGCTCTTCTAAAAGCAACATTACCTAATCCCGCATCTCCTGAGAGCGCAGCCAATGACAGAATCATGCTCTTTGGCGAGTAGCTGGACCAGCACTTGCAATGGCTCTTTTCCATGCAAAATTCTGTAAGAACAGTGTACTGCCTTCCTGGTGACACTCTGCCTAACCTACAAACAGGAGCATCTTCAGCCATCCACTCTGGAGCAGCACTGCTGCTTGAAGAATTCTGACAATCAAATCCCATTATCCAAAAAAACTGGATGTTACATACAAACCTTGCAGTGTTGGTGTGGAGCTCATGTTGCCAATAACAGTTGCCAAAAGACCAAAAGACCTACTTTTTTTCTTGCCTTTTTTAAAAGGCAAGAACGCTGGTGGTTCCTGGCTTGATGAAAGTCATTTGTGCTCCTCTCGCAGCTAGCAGTAGCCTTGTACAAAGCATAGCTGAATAATGGAATTACTCCACTTTCTGAGATTGCTCAATTAGCTCTTGGTTAAAACTGCTAACACTGAAACTTGATGAGAATAGCAGCTCCGAGGCAGTTTTAGATTCATTTCTTACTAAGCAAGAATGGCTTTTCCCTCTAATGAACTCCCTTTCTGGGGTATAAAGAATGCCCTTTTCATTTGTTATGGTGCCTTCCCAGTAATAGATGACTACAACACAAATGCATGGGAGGGTTCTCTGAATACAAATGTCACTTACAGACCACGCTCACACCTTGAGGCTGGAAATGCCACGAGACCACTCTCTTTGCTTTACCCAAATTATCTGCAGTACGGTGGAAAACCGTTTTAAGCTCTCAGTATTGAAGCTGGCTCCTGAAGGCATTTGGCATGATTAGGAATTAATTGCCTAAAGCCTGATGTACTGGTTTGCACACAGGGATTTAGACCACTAGAAAAACCTCAGCCTGAGTTCCTCTGAAATTATCGACAGCATTGTGCAGCCCCGTTATATGAAAGTGCTGCCCTGATCTGGTAGCACGATGTCAGGGCAGACGTCAGGGCGCTGGACGGCACAAGCGGCCCCAGAGCCTTCAGTACCTCTTGGCTCTCGGCTGTGTGGGTGAAAAATGCACCCTGCCTGGCCTGGAGCTCTTCACCCTCATCTGTGGTTTGTATGGAAGTCAACACCTGCCTGCCCTACCACCCTCCATCCCATCTTGATCAAAACGGCAATGGAAACACCACTGGACTGAAGAGTGAGTGTTGCAGAGGACACAGGCTCTGCGGGCTATGCCTCTTCATTAAATGTTAATATATCTGCAGTCTGCTCCTTTTCATGCAAATTGGCAACAACCTTCAGACTGAAGTGCCCCTCTGTGCCAAAACAGCACCTTCAGCTGCTGTGGGCCAGGGATGAAAGTTTAGACCTGCACCCATGTGCCGGGCCACACCGGACATGGAGGTACAACTTCAGCAGGCTCCCTCAGTCCCAGCTCCAGCATTCTCCACAATTTTCTCAAGACTATCACATTTTTTAACCCAGGGCAGAGAACCTTGGGATGGGGCAGAGGAGAGGGAAGATACCTCACAACCAGCCAGACTGGCAGTCCACATTCCTGAGACGTGCAGTCTGATATACCACTGGCTCCGAAAGCACAGCTTATGACAAGACACATAATATTAATGTCATCCAGAGTCTGGCTAAGGGGGGAATGGAAAGAATTCCTGAATGAATGCAGACAGTCCCTCTGCTGACGGGAAAGTCTCCGGCCCCACACATCAGGCCAGCACCGCTTGTTATCAGGCTGCATTTCCCACTGAAAGGAGGAAGCTGGAATGAAAGGCACTTTTCCTCACCATTAGAAGTTTATACAAGTGATTTATGGGTCAGAAAAATTAGAAGCTCGTTGCTGAGTGCTCCATACAGCAGCGTGTGCTACGTGGCTGCTGACCAGAAATGCCAAGACCCATTAGGTGGAAGCAAAGGGCAGCACGATGCAAAGTTAAAGATGCTTTTTGCCGATTTAATTAATTAGCCAGGTCTTTTCTCCATCCCCCGCAGCCTTCATTAATGTAACATTGAAGTGAAGAAATATTAACAATTCAGACAACACATTAATATTAACACAACACCTGCAAAATGCAAATGTAAGTCCATTAGGTAAACATGATCTTAAGCCATCAAGGCAGAAATAACACTCTGACATTTTGTAGCACAAGTATCCTGCAGAGATACTGTCCATCACTTATGCTCCATTATAAAGCCATGGCCCCTGGTATGTGGGGGGCTCCTCATCTGTTACTAGTCCCTGAAAGGATGAGAAAAACTTACATTTCCATTAAGACATTTGCCTGTTCCATATGCAAAGTGTCTTACTAAAGCCATGTCACGAACCAGAAAGATCAAAAGCGATTTTTAAAAGGATTTTATCTCTGTGCTGGCAGGGATAGAGATAAAACCTGAACCTGATAGCTTGTAAATATTAACCTACACTTGGGATCGCTCCAAAACATGAGCTTTCTATTACAGTGGTTCCATCTGAGATAAGTTTTCATTAAGGGAGAAACAAACAGTTAATCACCCGGAGAACTGATAGTGCTGTAGGGAGTCAGAGACTGCTAGAACCAGCCTTCCTGTTCCACATTCCCCATCAGCTAATGCTCTCCCAGACATTCCTAATGAGGAGACATTCACACCCTGTGTGTGTTTCTCCTTTCAGCCTTTGGATGTTTTTTTCCAGTTTACCTGGCATTAAAGAGTTGATTATTTCCAAAGCAGGAGACAATCTGATGGACAAGGGGGAAATAAAGAATAATGGATGAACATCCTAGACTAGAAGCATATTCTGAGATGGTCAATGACTGGGAGAGCATCCATCTACCAACCAGGATATGACCCAGGGACAAACAAGCAGGGGCCTGCAGAAGCTCATGAAGAGATGAACAACAAAAGATAATTCAAAAAAAGTTTAAAATACCAAAACCATGGAAAGTAATCTAAATAATCTGGCATCCAAATGCACTGGTGGTAAAACAACTCAACATGTACCTCCTTATGTTCATGAAGTGCAAGTCAGGCAGTGACTTGCTAGGTAATATCCTCTTTTGCTGCAAGTCTCTGGTCCAAGCAATGCAGGATAATCAAAGTTTGGATCAGATTGGCCTTTTCCAGTTGAGTTCTAGCAATCTCCAAGGTCAACTTTCTTACAGCCCCTCTGGGTGCCTGTTCCAGTTCTTAACCACACTCACAAGTGTTGTTTGAGCTTTATAGGAAGAGACCTCCAGGAGAAGCAATCACCCAGACTGGCCAGCCTTCAGCAAGGGCCTTGCCAGAGGAGGAATGCTCAGGAGAAGCCTGTTACAGATCAAGGGAATTAAAATGACCACTGGGACCAGTGGTTCTGAGAAGATCCATGTCAGAAAAACACACTCAGCTTAACGAGGTCCCCAGCAGACAACACCTAAAGGCAGCTGCTCCCTGGTTGTGGGATGCTCTGCTGGGGGTGCTGCTTTCCAGGCAAGGCCACAGAGCAGGGCTCCCAGCACTGCCCTGGTTCAGCCTCAGATTTGCAGTTGTAGCACTGAGTGTGGGCAGGTTAAGGGGAACAGTTGTATCAATACCGAGCAAGGGATCCAGCTGGCTCCAGCTGTATTATTCTTGGTCTGAAACAATTGCAAAGCACAACACATGAACCTTCTGGTTACCAGGACTTTCAAAGACATGGAAACCCTAAGGGGAGGGGAGCAAGGTATGGGGGACACTGACAGCAGATCGGGGTTAAAACAACCAATAAAAGTTGGCAGGGAGATAAAAGGGAAACGGGCAACACAGAATTTGGGGGTGATGTTTTCTAAATACCCTACTGAAATATTCTGGATAACTTCTGTTTTCAAGCAGCCTCTTGGCAGATTAAAATGTCCCAGAAGGTTTTATATCCAGCTCCTACAATCTTAAACTAAATATTAGGTGAGAAAAACATGCTGCTAAAGGAAAGTCAGACATAGCCATGAGTGAAAAACAATGATCAGGAGAATGAACATATTGGGTTTGTTGAATATACAATCAGCATCAGTTTTCTTGCCCAAAAAATAAAGCCAAGGGAATAAAATGCAGAGATGAGCAGAATGGAAAAGCTGTAGGAAATTTAGGCAATCTCCCCCCCCGGCCCATCTTTCCCAGGCAGGACTCTCACCCTGTCTGGCCTCAGTGGATAGGCTTGGAGCTTCGCTGGGAATTCCTGACAGAGCTTTACCCCCTCTGCAGCAGGACAGGCTCAAGGTACAATGGGTCTTTTCCATCTGTAACTTCTCTCTCTTGACTTTTATGTGCATTGATTCAAAAGCTATTTGATTTACTGACGCAGGGGCTGTGAAGAGTCTGGCTTGGTCTAAGGACAGCCTGAGGTTAAAGGCAGCAATGCAATTTCACCACCACGTCCATTATAAGAAAATGTTCAGATCTGAATTTACAGTCATGTTGCAGCGAGCCCACACATCATGGCAAGCTGAAATCACCCTCATTTACACAACAGGATTGAGGAAAAACTGACAAACATCCTCCTTGAGCTGGACACACAATGGGAAAAGCCAAGCAGCATGGATGGGAGTGGGTGCTGAATGGCATCTCGCTGCCAGACAGGAGGATGTGCGGCCCTGGCGACAGAGGGTTGTTTGTCTCCAGCTGGAGCTACTTACAGCCAGATGGCAGATGAGAATAGATAAGGCAGTTTCAGTGAGACCATAACAGGTAAGGATGGGTGGCTTCATCTAAGCAAGAAAGAATCATATCCTTAAAGTCCAGAGATGGATATGACAACTCTCCAGAGCTGAATTAGTAGAAAAGGACTTTGTTTCACATCACAGTCCCTCTACTGAAATCACATGAAAGTGAGAACAAGCTCTGTTGATACTGAGGTCTGCAAAACCTCACACACCGCTGGGTGAAGTTAGCAAATGTCTCTGTCCCTGGATCTCAATTCCAGTGAGTAATCTGGTTATTCCTGCTAATTCCTCCACTGATTTTTATGGATCCCTCAGCTGCATTTAAGAGCAGAGAAACCAAAAATAAATCCACAATGATACCCTGGATTGCTCCTTTTTCACTAGATCAAGGCAAGTTTGGTTAAAATAAAGACCCAGGTGTGATGAAAAAGAATTCTTGCTATGTTACCTTCCAGGCTCTGCAACCAGAGTTCAGCAGCACAGACCAAACTCCCGAAAAAATCTACCATCACCAAAAAGCAGATATACAGACCTGTCAGCACATTTGTGCTGCTGAAACCAACCAGTCTAAGCACCGGATTGTGATAAGATTTGCAACACTGTCATCTTGCAAAGCCTTGGCAGTGCCTTTTAATCCTTGAAAAGGAGCACTTCAGCCATCAGTTCTTGCCTTTATATATTAATGTTGCAAAGCCAAAACAACAACCTTTCTTGGAGCACGGGGCATATCCTAAGATGCCCTGGAGTTTTCTTGTCCTACAGACATTGAGCAGTAATCTCCAAATGACAAAACAGAAATAAAATCATATATCCTCATGCTTTGGTGAGCCTCCAGTCCAGGCCTGACAGATACCTGGCTCTGGGTGCTGCATCTCTCAGATTACTTAACCCTTGAATGAACAGGGAAGATGTACATTTAAAAGAAGAAAGCCCAGTTTTATCCTTTTCCCCCTTCAAATCCACTTTAAAGCTCTTTCAGTGAACCCTGCTAACTCTTGTGCAAAGATCCTTTTCCCCCTTTAAGGCAGGTGTACCCTGCCTGCAGATCTGGTACTGTGTAAACCAACCTATAATGAAAAAAACTGCAAATTCTCTCAGTGACCTCAGGCTCAGAATCAGGTATTGATTTGCTGGTTCTTCCTGTTCCTTCCCTCATCATTTCCTGCAACTGGAAGGATATAGGAAACACTACCTGTGCTCCTGATTCCTAAATCAGTCACCCTAAAGCCCTGAAATATCTCTTGAATGCCGTTGGACTTCTTGTTGAAAGTTCATTGCTGCCTACCTGAAAAATCCATAATGGATAATGTCTGAGGGCTGTACCAGGGTGGAAAGTTTTCTCTTCACATCTTTAACCCGGGCCCCAGGGAGGCAGCAGACTTCCCTAAGGAGTGGGTCTGGTCTGCATATTGGGCCTTCAGCTCTCTACCAAGGGTTATTCAATAACATCGAGTAAAAGCTTTGGGAGCTTCCTCCAACTGATCAACCTGTTAAATCCAGACAGCTGAGGAAGACAGTGAAGGAGGACAGATGCCCTTTCCTGACCCAACAGGGGACAAACCCACCCAGAACCACTGCCTGCAGCAGCAAGGTGACTGTGCCAAGAGGTGTTAAGAGAAAGGGGGCACATGCTAGTTAAAACAGACAATCCAAGTACCTGAGAAAGGGCAGGGATTACAAGAACCTGGTAACCCACCACAAGGGATATAAAAGCTTCTGTTACTGCCCACATTTCATGTGCTCACATGTGCTATCTGGACATGACAGACACCAGAAGCTTCTGTGAATGCTTGTGGAAGTGTGACCCTCTGTAGCAGGAGAGGTACCAACCCCATTTCAGTCTGAGCTTGCTCCACAACACACCGAGATAGATTCCACACAGAAAGGAAACAGTTTGAGAGTGATGCATGGATGGGCTGAATGTGAAAGCATGGGAAACACAGCTTTTGGTACGTGCAATCCAGGCACATTATACCCTCTTTGAAACTCACTCTCCCATTGTTATTTAACATCCTGCAAGTTTCAGCCAGAGACGCAGTCTCCCATCCGTGCCCCAAACTGGCCTGGGTAGGGCTGGGAAGAAGAAAGGGAGCTTGAAATGAACTGTGGAAAGATTTAAGTGCTCTAACTGCTGCTTTCCAATACAATTTTCCACTTGGGGCAGGGGAAGGGAAGGAGGAAAGCCTGACAGTAGTTTAGAGCCAGTCACAATTGTGACAGGTTCTTCTTTTCCATTTCCAACCAGCTCACAGGCAGAAGGAGCACTTTAACTTCCATTAATTATCACAGCCTTATTTCAGCCTAGGGTTTCAGAGCAGCAGTGGCGAATTCTTAGGACCTGTTAGGAGCAGGTCCTGCCTCAAATTGTGTGCTACTCTGCTCAGTACAGTAAAACTGTCATTCAAGAAACCAAGAGCTACTGCAACTCTCCCTAGAGTACCTTAGTTTGCAGCCAAGGGCATCTCCCATAGGTAGCATCAGTACTGTCAGAGAAGAGGATCACACAAACAAATTCTTGCACTCCAGACTCTGAGAACAGGTTAACAGCCATTTAACAGACGGATCTGTTGCACTCCCAAACTGTACACACAGAAAAAAAAGGAGCTTAACAGAGGAATACATCACTTCTGTCTCCTCCCTGACTATCAGAGACTCTCGTTGTAACTCTACCACCACGTGAAATTTATTGCATTTATCAGTACTGGATATGCAGCTTCAAAGAGTGTACATGGTGCTTAGGGAGATGGGAGATGCAGACAGCTTGAACACGCAGCCCTCACACAGCTGGGGCAACACTATTATGAAATATTGTTATGTGGTTTCTCCCACTTCTTGGCTTCATCACAAACTATATTATAAAATATGAATATTATAAAAAAATAGCTGCAACTGACATGTGCCTGTGCAGGGATAAGATGCCCTAGCTCAGCATTTCAGCCCATGCTGCCCCATGTCCCTTCCTGCTTCTCTGCCAACAGGACTGATCCATTCTCTGCTGGTCTCCTCTGCTGAGACCCAGACCCAGTCCCTGCTCCCACCCACTCCCCGTGCTCAGCTGCAGGTACCATCCCTTCATGCTCAGTGATGACATGATATGTCACTCTCCCTTCCCCACTTGATACTCGAACTTTGCAGAGCTGCCCCCTCTGACACTCACAGCTCGCAAACCACTCACAGGTATTTTTAGGATTACCCTTTGGCACTGAGTAATGCTGCTGCTACATGCAGCCAGACCTCTTCCCAGTCACCCTACAGTCACCCCAGGAGATCCTGGTGAGCAGCTGTCTTGCAGTTCAGGTGCTTTGTGGTTCTGAGTGGAAAACAAGCCCAGCCACAAACGAGGTATTCATTTCCCTGCCTGCACACCTTGAAGAGCTGATGGCTCCAGCTGTGGCAAATTTTCCAGTACAGAGCAGGTAAGAAGCAAGGCAGTGTGCATCCGTGCCCTAAAGGAGGAAGGAGGACTGACTATAAGTTCAAATTTAGACTGATTGGGATATATTGTGCCAGGATGACAAGGTTCACACAGCAGCTCCACATTCAGCTCTGAGTCACACAGGAAGCAGCCTGGGGAGCAATTACTGGTATACAAATGCTCTTGAGCTGCAACAAAAGGAAGGCAAGGAGTTTCCCATCAACACTCCTTGAAGTCTTTATCTCGCCCACTTAGGCTAGGGAGAATAATTCCTTCTGCTTAGACAAGTGAAGGCTCGGCAGAGTATCTGCTGGGGGGCCAGAAATGCTGGAGGGGAAGTGACCAGTGATGTGAATCAGGGGTGAGCAGCAGCCACAGCAGCACAGCAGGTTCATCCTGACAGCATCATCCCACTCCCATGCCAGCACTTGTGACTGCAGGAACTACGCTGCATTAGGAACAAGCTGTTCCTCTAATTTAGTCCTCCTGACTCCTCTGTTAAAGATTTTCCTGAAAATATTTGGGGCTTTGACTAGCCAAATGCACTTTTATAACTGACTTCAGATCTCTAGCTGCCACTGCACTATGCCCTGCAGCCCAGCCTGGGCTACAGAGAGCCCAGCCTGGGCTACAGAGGGCAGGAGGAAACTGAACCACAGCCTGATCCCAAAACCAGGTCTGCAGCTCCCCACAGTTTAATCCTTCCCCCTGCATCCTCACACACATAAGCTTTTTATTCTAGCAACCACAGACTACTCTAGGACTGAAGGGGAAAAACATAACAACAATGCACGCCCAGTTGTTCATTTTGTATGTGCTGACAGTCTCGCTTTAATTCTACTTTCCACGTTTAAGGTGTTAATGGGAACCTTGATGCATTTCAGAGGGAACACGCACAGATAGAAGACAGATGAACAAGTCTAAAACCCTGCTTCCAAATTTCATATCAAGTGCTAGATTTGTTTATATCCATATGATACAATCTCCATAAAAGCAATCAACCACCACCGAAAGGAGATGTTTCAATATCTGCACAGCCTTCACAAAGACTAGGCATTAGGTTTTCTTTTATGATGCAGAATAATATAACGGATTCCTTCCACAAGTTCCCAAATGTTGTTATTAAGTATTGCTTCTCTAATAAAATATGCTGCAACATACAACAGTACATGATGTGGCATTGACACGAGTCTTTTCTCTATATAGGACTTTCTGGCTTTTAAACAAATCTGTCTCTTCTATACACTACAGAAGCACAAGATGAGTAATTATGTTCTCTGCTTAATAATGTTTTTGCACTGGCCAATTTAACAGCTAATCTCCACAAACCTCTGAGATAGTCCCCCAGCAGCTACATTTGCATGTTGTAATCAAGTCTTGCTATTAAATCACACTTTGCAACAATAGCTGAGCTGTCAACTACAAGCAATGGCTCTTGCACTGGCACCATGCAGGCAAAAACCCTCGATAAACATGCACAAAGCCACACTGCTCTGCCAGAGAGCATCCCTTTGCAATTTTGGGAGCTTGGGAATGGCTACACCCATCACAGATTTCAGGACAAACATCCTTTGTCTCACTCTGCTTTCTGGAGCGGTCAGTCGGCTTGCAGGTTGTTTTCTCCAGGCCTGTCTGCTGTTCTCTGCAGTGATGCAAAGCCAAACTGGTTTGGCTGTGGTGCTCTGTTGTACTTCTCAGTCTTTCTATGGCACCCTTAAAAAACTGAGCACTCTGGGTGTAAGAGAGAGAACTCTTTGTTGCAAAGGTCCTGTCTTGGCTGCGTGGGCAGAACAGTTTGTGGAGCCGAGCTGAGATCAGAGCACTGCACCCTTCAGGATTAACCACTCTCCTTGAAAATCTTTGCTGTCCTTGTTGCTCACAGTACAGCATGGAGATGTGGTTGAGAGAGAGGGCAGGCCAGCATCCATTCAGTTAAGTGTCCCTCTAAGTATCATCCTATTTTGGCTGTGGAGCCCCGGAATGGTAGGTGTGACACACAGCATGAAGCAGATGTTTGATTTTCCTCTGCTGGCTTCGATCAAGGACTGATCCCCTGATTCTCACTTCCCATTTGCCCTCCCAAAAAAACTCATCCCCAGAAACTCACATAAAATCCAGCTTAGCTTGACACCACACTCCTGCTCCTGTAAATTCACTGGAGTAACAAGTCCCTTCTCCTCTGCTCTCCCACAATCTCGGTTTTCACTCAGTGGCGATAGGGACTGTGAATACCTGAGCAATCCGAGTGCGTCTGTCAAATAACCACACCTAGAGGCAATTCCTATGAATTCCCTGCAGCAAACATCACTGCACCAGTCCAGACTGTTATTGTTGCCGAAAACTCTTGTTCTGAACCAGATTCTGACTCTCTGCAAAACACTGCAAATGTGCAATAAATAGCAGACCCCTTTTGAATCCTGCCTTTTGCAGCAGCCGCACCAGAGGTAGAGTTTCCACACAGTGATGTGGATCAGCCGCAGCCCGGCTGCATCAAGGATGTCTCTGTCCTAATGATTCTTCCTACGCATTAGCACAACATTTATTTCTACCTTGCCCTGTGCTTCCCATTTATCCAGAAATCTGACAAGGTCTCCTTCCTTTTAACATGGAAACAGAGGGAAAGGAGAATTTCTTGCTGGAATTGGCTCACTCTGAGAAAGTAGACAGATCAATCTAGATTTAATCTGTCTCACTAATTGTTGGGGGCTGGAACTGACCCGCAGTTGGCCTGGCTCCGAGTGAGCGTGTGAGCACGGGCAGCCAGCTCCCAGCCTCTCCTGCTTTATGCTGCAAACAAATCACACCAGACCCCTCTGCCTCTGGTGGACCCTCTCTGCTCCTCTGTTACCTGGACACTTGTGCCAGGCAAGTGGCACCACACCAGACAGAGCCTGTCTGGCAGCAAGACTGCAAATGAGCACTGAGCTTAAAATAAAGCATGAAAAACTCAATAATGATGAATTCTCCAACAGGTGCTCTGTTTAGTGCTGCAGAGCTGCCTCTTCACCACTTTAAGTCCTATTTAACCACCCAGTACCCACAGGTACTTCCTGCACGTGTAGCTGCTCACTAACCTGATTATGCTGAGATGAGTAGAGTTTGTATGAACTCTTTTACTACATCAGGCTGTTTGGCCTGGACTGTCTCAGCAAAATGAGATTATGCCAGAGATGCAACACATACAAGAGCTCTGCCAGGGTTGGCTTTCACCACAGGCATGGTGCAATGAGCAGTCGGGATGTTGGTCTCTGCTCAGCTCAGTGGAGATGGAAAGAAATATCTACGGGCACCCCAGAAGGAGATAAAAGCTCTACTGAACAAGGCAGGAGTGAGGAGTGATCTGATCAGCAAGAGATGCTCAGGAACAGTTAGTCACCACAGTATTCAAATGTCAAAGTTGTCAGAGCAGCAGGAGGGCACAGAGCAAAGACAGAAGGAGGGGAAGCTGGGGATACTGTGTTGCTCAGCTCACAAGGCCAGTGCTCAGAGTGGCATGGCCCTGCAGAAGCAGAAAGGCCTGACAAGACCCTACCCAGGCTAAAACCCAGGCTGAGCTCTGCACCTGTCTCTACCAACCAAATGCTGTGTGCAGATAATCATACCCAAAGCAACAGAGCTTTGCTGTAACTGAGAGCTGAGTTGCAACAGCAAGTTTGCTTTTCTCTATTCCCTTCTGTTTGATGATGGCAAAGTGCTTTATAAATGCTAATTAAAAAGTCACTGAGGATTCTTTCTCTTTTCTGTTCTGCAGATGGTGGTGGAGCAGAGAGCATGCAAGGGACAGCCTCTGAGTCAGGAGCTGACCCTGGACATCCTGCCCCACGTCTGGTGAGCTGGTGAGGCGTCCAGTGGGATCACCAGAGAACAGAACATTTCCAGAGGCAGAAAAATCTTGCAGAACATCTTGGCCAATAATGACGCTGCTCATTTAAGGGTGCTGCATTTCAGATGAGACAGGTGAAGGACACAAAATTTAAGATGTTCAAAGCTGATCTGAGAAATTTAGAAACATCTCCCATTAAAATTAATGGAAACATTAATGCAAAGTACACTCAGATCCTCAAGCAGGTTCTTTCCAAGCAAGATCTTTCCATTAACTTGAAAGGAAGTTGTGCCCAAATCCTCTTACATTGCTGGGAACGGCTCAGATAATACAGGGAAAGTCAGGTTACAAATCCATTAGGCTCCAGATTGACTAATGCATGGCAAATTGAAAGAGGTGAAAGTGCTAAGCTGTAACAAGAACCCCACTCAGGGTGACCTTGACACGGTAAGGAGCTGAGCACACAGAACATGCTTGTGAGTTGGAGTTCCTTTTTTCGATGGAGAAGAAGCAGGGAGGTGTGGAGGGAGCAGAGTCCACTGCCAGACTGATTCAGCTGAACTGAACTGTGGAAAAAACACTGAAAAAGCAAAAGGACCCAGAACAAAACACAGCAGTAGCTGGAAAAGTAGAACTGCAACCCTAGTTGCTCAGGATAGGGTAAGGAGAGATACTTCCACTCTCACCCTCTAATTTGTGAGGACATAATTTCAAACGATAAGGTAAATGGCATGCCCAGCTTGGCAGAGTTCATGGAAAGAGAAGTGGTATGAGTGCAAAGCTGATCCTTTACATTAACACAGAGCAGTGTGGCAGGAATTTAAGACTGGGAGGATTATTCTGTCAGCTGATCTCTTGTGCCTGGAGGCCTTCAGGTTGCTACTGGTCTGTCAAATAAACTGATGTGTAGGGTCTAAAACACCTTCCAGAACTACATTTGCCCTTGAAGAAGAATTCCCTGGTTTCTCTTGGCACAATTTGCCAGTTAATCTCTCTTGCCTTTCAAATGCCTGCTTTATTTCTAATCTGAACACTTCAGCTTTCAGCCAGTAGCTCTTTATGAGAGAGCAATCCCAGCTGGCTGACAATCTACCCGGTTACTCCAGTTTGCACTGTGGATTCCCTGGGGAACAAAGGTACTTAGTGCTGAACAGACTGTAGAGGTCCTGCCCATGGCAAACTGAAACCCCCACTCCCTCCAGGCAGAGAGTGCAGACCGAACAGCAGGATGGGATGGGGAGCAGGAATGGCAGGTCTATCCCCAAGCAGAGAATCCTTCATTGCCGCCAGTACTCATGATTCCCTTCATCACCTCGGTGTTACCCCACTGTCTGAGATTACATGCAACTCTCCACCCCTAGTTTGTACCTAAAGCACCTCCTGACAAAGCAAAAGAAGGCAGCACATGCACTTACCTGCTGTCCCAGTGCTCCCTACTTGCAACATCACAGGGTGGCCAGCAAAACCCACTACTGGCAGAGAAGTCAGTCTGCACGATGCCTATATATTCAAGGACACAGAGACCAAGCCAAAATAGGACTCCTCCCTATTATGAAAAGAGTATGTCTAGAAATCCTGCTGGGAAAGGGACAGCTAGGGGGTCTGGTGACTTTTCTAGCCAGATGTCAGCCCAGGAGAGGGCCTTCCTTGACACAAAATCAATCCAGCAACTTGGGTTCAAGGTGAAATTGAGAGGTGTTTCTTGTGGAATGACGATTATTCATTCTTTCCCACGTCAGATCTGTCCTCTCCCATGTTCCTAAGGGCTAATCACAGACTCATCTAATTCAGGGCTGCTAAGAAACCCACATCCACAGGTTAGCAATTCTAGTCCAGATATAGCTCACTGCCTTGGGCATTAGTCAGACACACAGGCCAGGGAAAATGGTGCTGAAATGCTGCTGAGGGCTTTCAAACCTATTGTTAAACAAATGGATATGTAAACAGATCTCAGAGGATGACACATGGAGACAGCATCTCTGACTCAATTACAATTGCAGGATATTTTCTCGCCTACCTGACTGCCACCAAATACCCAGACACCTAACACTGATAACAAGGAGGTTTTACAGCTCCTCCCCGAGAGAACACTGAAACAAATAAGATGACAAACTCCTCTGATTCAGTCTAGGGAGAGAAGGGAGGTCCTGCACTCACTGGGATTTAAGATCCCAGTCCTTCCTGCCCCTTAAGGGTGGGAGCACACACTGACTGCTTTGGAACCCTGATAAGGATTTAGAGAGGGCTACTGGTCACTGTGGGATATTGTGCAGGACACTAAAGAAGGCTTCAAACATTCATTTGGGAGGGATAAGGTTATCTTCAAATCCCATCTGATTGCTCAAGGGAAGGTGGGTTTCCTTGATCACCTTTTCTATTTGCATCCCCCATATCACACTGACACTCCAAGGATTTGGCAGTTACTATTTCTACAGCTCTGATGGACTGGAAACCTGCTATTAAAAAGCAGGGTGGCAGGAGGAGGCAGGTCTGTGTCAGCAAAAGCAGTTAAGTAGTCCCTGGACAGAGCCTTTTCCAAGAGCCCTTCTTCCCCAGCTACAAATGGCCATAGGGGCCCTTCTGCAAGGAAAGAACAGCTCTCTGCTCTTGCAAGTCTCAAGTGACAAAGGCTATTTTGCAGCATATGTCCCAGCAGCCTGTGGAGGTGGCAGACAGAAAACCGAGCTCATGCCTTAGGCAGGAAGGATTACGTATCTTTTGAAGTTTTAAAGGTCAACCTCCAGACTTATTCTCCTGGACAATTTACCCTTCACTGAACCAATACCAAAACCAGGAGGACTGGTTTATCTCCATGTACAGTGACAAAATAATTCACCACCATTGGCCAACTCCAGTGCTTAGGCTTTGGCACGTGAAGGGTGTATGTGGGTAAAGTTCAGTGCCAATAAGTCAAACAAAAACCAAGACATGGTATCAAAAGAAAAATTCCAATGCGCTCAGTCTTCTCTTTTTTTCCTGGAAATTACACTGATTTTATTTTGATGTGAAATCTAAACAAGGCATTTCAAGGCTACTAGCTAGCATCCATCCAACCCTATGATGCCAAGGGTCATGTACATGGATTTCCCCCATGAAATTCCAGCCTTCCAGACAAGACAAACATGAGAAGATGCCACTTTCAGAGACTTCCCTGGCCTTGCAGGTCAGAGTGGGGCAGAGCACATATTTGCTGATTACTAACCAGAAAATCAGATGCCAGCAGGGGAGCTCCTTTACACCAACACAAGCAGAGCTGCTCCACTGGGATGCGTGCCATGAAACAACCATGTAATAAGGCAGGTCAGGCATCCAGGGACTGTGTGAGCTGTGCAGCAGCTCCTTGTGCAAACAACCCACTCTGCAAGCCTCAATTTCTCAAAAGGAACAAAACATCTTATGGTAAACCTGCCAGCTCACTGCAGAGCAACCAGGTCCATGCTAAAGTCCAACACATGAGCTGTGCACCTGGGAAGTACCTCTGAACACAAATCAGTTATGCTGTGTCAGCTGCTTTACATATTTTGTTCCTAGCACTGCCAGTCAACAGCTCTCCTAGCAAAAAAGAATAAATTCCGAACAATTCTGCTTTGCTCTTTTCAGAAAAATAAACCTTCCCAAATCTCCACCCAAGCTCTGTTTACATCAAACCTGCTGCAGTCCTGAATGGGAGCAATAAATGGAGTGAGCTAATGTGTTAGTGACAAATAACCAGTTCAAACAATTCCAGCATAATTATAGGTTGGCTCTCCTGATGTAACATTGGGTACATCACTGCAGATATTACATTCACCTTATGAAAAGACTGCACAGAGGAGCTCTGTTGGTAACCCAAACAGCATTATGTATCACGAGCCTGTCAGCATCAGGAGTGCATGCACCCTGGCATTTGAAGTCCTGGTGTTTTAACTGATAATCCGATGTACCAGGCATCATTGATCTCTATATAAAAGGGGGCACCACTTTTCCTTTCAACTGGAGCTATTTTTCACTCCTCATTCTGAAGAGTTGTGTGCTGCTGCCCGCAAGTGGCTACACTGCACAGCAGCTCGATCTGCAGCACTCTGGGTCCCCAGAGAGACAAAATGATCAATACTCCAACGCTGCTTTTGTAAGAGGTCTCTAAGTGCTTCCATGCGAGATGCTGCTCCTCTGGGTTTAGAAATTACTCTGAAGAGAACATGAAAGCCCCCACTGCAAATTCATAATCCTGACACAAACCACAGCTGCAGCAAGGAATTAAAATGAAATTCATTTGTGAGCTGCAAGCTGGTCTATCGGCAAAGGCAGAATCTGGGATGTGGGGAAGGGACCTCAAAAATAGACCAAAACCTAGAGGCTGAGGGAGCAGGAAACCATATTAGAGGAGCACCAGCTGGGGACAAGGAAGTGTCACACTTGACAGGGATTTACAGCTTCTCAGCAGGTCTGGGATGGCAGGGACCCTGAGCACTGCATCATCTAAGAAAGGTGACAGTAATCAGAGTCTTGGGAGGGAAGACAAAGGCATTTGAAGGATCAGATCTGCTGTGGGTAGGTGAGCAGAGCATAGGAGGTCTTCAGAGAAGAGTCTGGACAGTGATGGTGAATGCAGAAAACAGATTGGATTTTCTATTTCTTGGATACAGCCAAAAGACACTGAAGTTCTTGCAATTAATTTCTTCCAGGGGGATCTCAAATTGGCTTTGGCTCTTCCTGCACACAGCCTGGAAAAAGTCTTTCATGATCATCTGTAACCTTTATGGATCTCCTCCTTCCCGCTGCCTGGCAGCCCAGAGGAGCAGGCTCCAGAGTGGGCAGCTGGCTCTTCCTCAGCACAGCCAGAATCACATTCCTAGAGCAGGGACTGGTGACTGCATGTTGTAAGACACGATTCATGAGCCGTGGTGGTGGATGTGAGTGGACTTGATGGTCTTTTACTGCCTGGCTAGGTTTTGCAATTGGATCCTGTGTAGGATCAGAGAAACCCAGCCTGTGTCAAGAGGCAGTGACAGAAAGCCATTTCCACTGTCAACACCCGACACGTGCTGCAGTCACACCACAGGATGGCTGGCAGGGCTGTCCCCTCCTGGATGTCACTGCTCTGGGGCCATGTGAAGGCTGACAGTACCCTCCCGTTCCAAATGTCACCGGCTGTCTCTGTGTCATGGCACAGTGCTCCCATTGCAGGGTAGTGTCCTGCAGAGCCCAGAGCAGTGGCCCAGGGCTCTGTCTGTGTTACACTGACTGATTCCCATTAGGGAGAATTTAAGCAACATGGCTTGAAAATGAGAAAGCACATTGCTTGCTTCTGTATTAGGTCAAGCCATTTCCTCTGGGGCCAGGAAGGATTGAAAGGCTGGGAAGGACTGGCAGCCAAGGGGATGGAAGTGTCTAGGTCTGAGCAGGAAGAAGAGGAGAAATGATGTTCCCTGGTCTAACCCCTGTGAACTGCAGTCTTGCTCCTCCATACAGCTCCAAGTAGAGCACTTGGATCACTACTGGGACTATCAAGTGCCATCAGATACCCACATATTATAGCAGGGTTGGAAGGGTGAGCAGCCGGCTGCTCAGCACATCTTTTGCTCCCAATCCAAGGCTTCTAAGGCTCTGCAGAGTCCAGTCTACCCAAAGTGCTCGATCCCCAGGGTGCAATAGTGGAGCAGGCACCTGGTGAGCACTGTGCCCATAAATGTTCCTGCAGGCAGGCAGGGAGGCAGGTAGGCAACAGGAAACTGCCAGGGGCAGGCAAAATTTCCTTGGAAGGGTTTTATCATTTTAAAGGGAACAAATTCCATTTGATTGCCCTTGTAAGAGCCTGCATGGTACTTGCACTTCTAGCCTAAGCAATAGAAATTTTAATTGCTCTGGTAATTACACTTCCAGCAATGCTGCAGTCCTTTGTTCTGCAAGTGGGAGACCAACATCCACTGTTCTCCGCTGGCCCCATCTGGCTGTAGCTTGGAACAGCATTTGCCACTTGGAGGGGAAGGGACATTCCTTCAGTGACCAGGGTGACAGTAAGCCTTGACAAGCACAGCCTGGCTCGCACAGATCTCTGGGGCACTGGGTACACTCCCCAGGTCAGAACGGGTTTTTGTCGACCAGAATCACCTCAGCTTCCTCCTGTTAAAACTGCTGCTCAAGATCCTTGCAGACCTGCACTCCTGCCCTAAGTCTTTTCCCGGAGCAGGTCCCAGACCGATGCTCTGCCGAGGGCACTGAGCTCCAGGGTGCACATTTCCAGTCTTTCCCATGCATGAGCTTGCAGTGTGTCACCAGTATTTCTTTTCTGGGCTGTAAAACGGCTCCAAAACACAGTGTAGACACCAATCTTATATTGCTTTAACTTCTGGCTACATCTTAAGAAGGAGGCAGAAGAGCTGTTACCCCTGAGGGTCTCAGTGGGTACTGTCAAAGCTTGAGAGAACAGAAGCCCTACAATTTACCCTGGAAAATTACTGTAAGGAAAAACTATAGTAACATGTGCTATATTACTCTGTGGATATCAAATTAACCCTGTGACAGGCCCAGTGCTTGAGAAGAACCACCTCTTCTTGGCTGAGCAGGAACCACATCCGGTGCTTCCCAAAACTACTCAAATACAAAGCTCTGTTGCCAGTAAAGCTGCAGCACCTGTGAACTCCTCCAAAATCATCCGGGGTACAACCAGATCCAAGCGCACATTTGGCTCAAGGGCATTTTACCTGCAAGAATACGTCAGCCGTAGCACAGACCTTCACGCTTCAGTTCACCAGCCAAGGATTTTTGGAAGTGCTGGGCTGCATGCACAGGGTTTAGGAGGATAAGCATGTGTGCAAACATAGCCAGGCTCTCCCCAGGAAATGGGATCCTGCTCCCCCCAGGTTGGTCAAGCAAGCTATAAAATACAACGCATTGGACTGGGGGCCTGCAGGGAGATGTAGTTGCAGTTTGGATCTATCGGACATGCGCAAAGTCTGGGTTTATTTGCAATTCCACTCATCCTGCCCACACTGTATTTTTCCAAGTCATGATCCCGGCTGGCATGGCCCAGGGTGGCTCAGCTCTCACACTTGCCAGAAATGCAGGACACAGCCATACATCTCTAAATCAACAGCTGCCAACATGCCACAGCTACTTTGTCACATGCTGGACCCCTCACAGCTAAAAGCAAGGTTTCCAAGTGGAATTGCTATTGGCCTTAGCGCTTAAACAAAATAGCTCCACTCCTGTCCCCAGAGTTTCCTCAAACAATGGCACAAAACACCCACTGGAGCCTAGACAGAGGAGGGTCTGAGGCAAAAAACCCACAGCTGCTGATTTTTGAGATATACAGCATACAATTAGAAACATTGGTTTATAAACATCCTTAACAAACCCCAAAAGGCCTGTGGGGTTTCTTTTCCTCACTGTCCATTGTGTGCCACCGCCCTCAAAAACCTCAAAAACAAACGCTCCTCCCTTGTTGACTTTATGCTTTGGCACTGAACTGAATGTTTCCCTGCGAGCTTGGTGGTGCTAGAGGTACCAACTCTGCTCATACCAGCCTCTGGGGCCAGGATAGTTGGGGTGGGATCATGTGCTAATCACCTATCCACTTGCAGGAAGGAGTCTGCCCCTAATGATACCCCTTCTTGTTTAAACATTAAGATTTCTCTTGGCTAAGAAAGGGGTCTGTGCATTTGCAGATGTCCCTCTTCCTCACTGGAGCTGTTCCTGTCGGTGTTTCAGAGCAGATCTAATTACAGACTGTTCTGTTCATTGACAATATCATATACCCTCCTTTTTTAGGTTAACTTCAATAACTGGCAAGAAGAAGAACTACATGGGTGGAGTAACAGGCCATGGATTTATGACATGCTGGTATTCTGCTGCTGCTGTCAATTTGATAATGAGAATGTGATTTGATATAAAAACATCTTGGGTGCCAATTCACTACAGCAGCTAGTAAAAATAGGCAGAATACCTAGAAATAGAGGACTCTGTGCTCCAAACACATCCAAAGCTTGAATATCATATAGTACCTTACAAAAACAGAGCACGTGGCTGCACTGGGGCTACAGTACCACAAAGGCCACTCAGTGAACCCAGGCATGAGCTTTAGCAGAGAGAATGGGGCGCTGTGTGGTCTAGCTGGGCACAGGTGAGGGCTGCCCTTTTCAGCAGTCTTTGGGTGCTTTACCCCAGCCCATGCTCCCAGAGTGACCCCAGCACAAAACAGTGTAGGGTGTGAGCTGCAAACACACCACGGCACAGCCTGGGTGAGCTCTGTCAGAGCCCCAGGTACTCAAGCAGGCCTTTTAGACAAATGAAAGCAACTTTTAAAAGCTGCAGAAAAAAGGGGGCTGCTGCAGGGCCCCGTGCATTTTAAAGGATCTGGCCTTTACAGGAGCTGTTCCCAGTTTCGGGTCAAGCCTGAGGCCTGCTTTAATTTACTTTTAAGTGGTACAAGCAGTTGCAATCCCTTTGCCAGAAGGCAGGGTAGCCTCCTTTCACTGCACCTTCCCGTATTTGCTGTATGTAATATTCCACAGGCCTTACCTGTTGCTGTCCCGGTACTGATAAACATAACAGCTTTGAGGCATCCCACTCTCCTGGTCCAAGGTAAACGAAAGCTTCATCTGCAGAGAGGAGAAGGAGTGTGGGACAACGAAAAGAGAGAGAGAAAGAAAAAAAAAAAGCAACATTTTAGGCTCTCAGTCATCACAGTAATTTCTAGAGAGGTTTGTGGAGGAAAGCTTAATTCACCAAGCCTGACACGCAAACACCATGGCCTGGAACATACCGTGGGGTTCCAAACCTCAGGGAAAAGTCACATGCGTTGTAGAAACCTCTTGCTTTTTCCACCCTTTGTTACTATAAAGTGTTCGTGGTTCTTCTGAAATGCATGGGTCATAACAGCTCACCCCTCCAAACCCACCCACACACACCACCCTTCACCAAAGCGATTGCGGTTCCCCTCAGACACTAAAGAAATGAGTTTCTCCATCGGCAGCTGTAGTTCCCACGAGCCTTTCTCTGAAAACTTTCCCGGCTCCATCTCGTTCCTCCAGTGCATTAGAACAGAGGAGAAACCACAGAGGGAAAGGTGACAGATTTTTCCTTCTGTGCAGAGTTATTAAAGAGCTGTTAGAAGGGTTTGCAGTTTGGATCCGCCTCCGGCAGCAGGCTATGATGGGACCTGGAAGCTGCTCTCTTTGCAGCTCCAAGAAGGCATTCAGCAAGGCTTTTCGGATTTCAAACATGGCTCATTTTATTTAAGGGGGAAAAATTAATCCTCTTTCAACAAACAGCGGAATGGTTCTGTGGGGAGACTTTTTTGCTGAAAATGTCTCCAGTGATTTTATACACTGAACTGCCTAGAAACCAGCACGGAACTGAGTCCTGCAACAGCCCTGCACATCCAAGCAGCCCCTCATTCCCCAGGGGAAAGCTGCTGGCCCCCAGACCAGTGTCCCACAAGCTCTCACAGCCATGAGGTGCAGCCCCTGGGCTCAGTAAAACGGCTGCAGACCCTGACCAGGAGCCAGCAGGCTGAGTAAGAGAGGCAGCATCCTTTGAAGGAGGTAGCTGCCAGTCTTCATGCACTTTCTTGGGGTCACAGAGATTATTATCAGCAGGGCTGTTGCCACTGCTGGATCATATAGGACTCCTGAAATGGTCTGGGAAGACCATTACAAGGGCTAAAAGTCAAAGGAGATTTGTTAGGATGAGCCTGACCTTTTTAAACAGGGAAAGGAGGAGAGAGCAGTATTGAGCCACTCCATTTGATCACAGACTCCTCTCCTCTGGGCTCCAAGAAAATTGCTAACTCAAATTAATGGCTTATTCAGGAATGAATACAGAATTAACAGCTTATTCAGGAATGAACACAGAATTAAAACGTTTTTCTCCTGTAGGCTGTTAAGAAACCCCGTGTGCTGAATCACTAGATGATGCACTGATTTCCCTTCCCTAAAGGGTAGCAAAGTCATATACTGTGTTCTCACTGACCCAAATAAAACTGCATGCCACGAAACCATTGAAAAATTCACCATCTGGAACACTGAGCTAAGAACCAAGTACCAGGCTGAAACCATATTCAGTTGATCTCCCTTGACTTCTACACCCCTAACACTGTAAGCCATTCTGAAACACATGATCATGCAACACCACGTCACACACGTGCCTATGTTACAGGTACCACTGTCCAGACAGTGGCCTCTTACACTCTCCACAATTCCCTTCCTGCAAGCCCTGATCTTACGACAGCTTAGTAGATCACTCAGTCCCATTTTGGAGACTGGTGTCTAAGGCAGGACTAGTACTGCTGGGGCTGGGGATGCTTCTTTTGGCCAAGATCCATGAAGCCTGGCTGTGGATCCAGCCTCTCCAGATGCTACAATGGCAAATGGCAGCAAGAAATGAAGCAACCTCCCCAAGAGAGACAGGTGATCACCCTGCTGGCCATAGGTTAGTCCATAGCCAGAGTCCTCCCAAGTGAGCTGCCCTAGTTTGGGGAACTGAAGGAAGAACTTCTCAAAGCCATTTTTTCCGGGACAGGTTTTCCACAGCTTTTCTACTAGAATATCAGGAAGCACCTCTGAGGCAAAAGAGACAGCAGTTATCTCAGACACAGCTCCCCCGGATACTTTCCTCTGTGGAATGGGCAGTGCACTACAGAATCAGTGGAGACAAAACACGAAAGAAAGTGAAAAATTTGGGAAAAGTGTGACTTTGGCCACTTACAGCAATAATTTTGATCAGGACAAACTCAGGAGTGCCTGTCTCTCGTTTGCAGCTCTCACCTAAGTGGGCTTTGGGGTTGCAGTAACTGAGCATCTCTGGTTACATCTCTGAGCATCACCTGGGTTCTGGATCCCTGGCACAACTCAGGGCTGAAGCCAAGCCTCTGCAAGGAGACAAGTCCAGGGTGCAGGAAGGAAGGAAAAGGGCTGGGAAGGAAAACAGTCTAGTCTGAACAGTCTGCCAGGGAAAGCTGTGTGGTAATCAGGTATAGGAAGGTGACCTTTCCACTATCTGGGGGGATGGGGTCCCATGGAACCTGCCTACCCAAAAAGGAAAGATCACAGTTCCCAAAGATAACGAATTTTCAATTTTCTGTTATTTTAACCTCTCTTTGTCTGCTCATGGTATTTCAGACAAATAAAACACACCCTGCTTGGCAAGCTCAGCCATTTCTGCTACCCATCAGTGCCAGCAAGGCATGGGTAATGGAGACTATACATGGCTTGACCATCTGGGGCAATACTGTCAGGCAAGAGGATGCTGCCATCACCCACATGACCCTACTCAGAGAAATGCAGGGTCAGGCCATCACACAGAGATGTGTAACTAAAGGTCTGTCCCTCAACCATAGCTCAAGGTAGTTGTGCTGTCATTGATGCACAAACCATGCTCTTGTGCAGATCTGCCCTGCTGATGCCCTGTCATGGTCAGCCAGGAGGGGGAAGAGTGAACCTGTGATTGTCATCCAGGCCATGAGTCCTCACAGACTCCAAATGAACAAGCCAAGCTCTGACTGTGGCCACCAGCAACACTCCAGCTGCCTTTGCTCATTTGGTGGCATTTGGCCTCTGCAGGGAGCAGAGCCCTAGGCAAAACTCACCACAGGTTGGAAAAAGAGGAGGTAAGGCAGGTAAAGAAGGACTACCTGAATGCTGCAGGAGGCACAATGGGTTGCAGACACTGCAAGCTTCCCACTAAGCTTAAAGAGATTATCCACGCCTACTCAACATCTTGCAGTTGGGTCTTCCCTCCCATTGGAGCCACAGGAGAGCTCCACAGATCACCCGCTGACACGTGCTCACTTCTGCACAGCCGTACTCACTGCAAAGGCACTTATGCCTCCCAGCACCTCAGTGCTTTGGAAGGTCAGCACAGATTTTTTTCTCTCATGCTAAAGCTAATCTATGAAGTTCCTGCTGCCACAGACTTCCAAGAACAGAACTCAAGTGTCCTTTCCCAGCTCTCTGCATCCCTACGCTGCTGCTTCTCCCTGCTTCTATCTTCTCCTGCAGCTGCCCTTCCCTTTTGCCTTCATTCACTACACACAAAACCTCTGGTTATTTCTGAATTACAGAAGGTTGCAGGGCAAGGCTGGGGCAGATGTCAGGAGCTGATTGACCACTTCATCATTCCTCTATCTGAATTCTGCTGCACTAATGTCACGAGACATCCAGAGCCTCCTGGATACATGAAGCCCAACAAAACAAGCAGCCTTTTGCAATCATCCCTCTGGCACAGCTTTAATTCTTAAGCAATTTGACAACATTGCTCCAACACTACATTGCTGCTTTGAAGCTCCTTTTTGTGTGTGTCAGTGTTCCTTGTCTGAAGGAGCTTGCTGTAAAGCCAGCAAACAAAGTACCATGGCAAAGGAAAGGGCACTGCTCCTCAAAATACCGCATTTTATGCCTGCAGGGGCAATGGAGGATTAAGTTTCTTAGAGAAATGCAAGTGCAGGGTGACCCCATCACAAGGATGGTTCATCAGATCAAGGGATCTTTGCTGTTAAACATATGAGATAATTTCATTTTACAAGGCACTGCTGGGCTTCACTGGGAGAGGACGGGGAGAGGAAATTTCACAGCACCAAGCTGTGGTGTGCTTTGGCTTGCACTGCCCCCTTCGGTTGTGTAGCCCTGGAGCTCACAAGCTAATAAAGATCCCTTTCCACTTCAATGGCTTTGCACATAAAGAAGCGTTCGGCATGGTGTGCGTGAACTCTACAGGAAGGGGAGCTGG
The DNA here is from genome assembly GCF_009829145.1 of Chiroxiphia lanceolata. NCBI lineage: Eukaryota > Metazoa > Chordata > Aves > Passeriformes > Pipridae > Chiroxiphia > Chiroxiphia lanceolata. The sequence goes on from NC_045646.1 coordinate 9,661,859, forward strand.
AACGTAGCCATGCTGAGAACAGAGTGCTGCCTACCAGGAGAGCCCCATCAATAATTGAGACGTCAGAGGCACAGGGAGGTGCGTGAATAAGAGCTGTCAAAAGGAGTAATTGGGATCTCTTTGGATACAGTGATGGATAGGCTCACTTGTTACCAGACACAACTTCAATACACCCAAAGAGAAGAGGAGCAAGGCACTGAAATTCAAAGGGGCTGGGGCAGGCTCTTTGATGGGCAGGATGCTGTTGACTCCATGGATGGGAGTATCTCACTTAAGGTACCAAGCAGGTGTGAGCATGCTGTCCTGTGACTGGTCAGTGGAGCAAGAGAATGTACCCACAGCACACCCTTGGTGAAGTTTAGTGGCACATACTGCAGGCTTGAGGTGAAGGTAATGCCACATCCTTGAGGAAAGCCACCTCAAGGAAAGTCACCTCTCACCCAAGCACGTGGGCTGTGTGCACATAATGCTTGTTTGTGCAATGGCTCCACTCTTTGGATTAGTTAACATATTCCTGTTCTCTATTCCTATGTCCTTAAATCAAGCAGAGGATACAGCTGGCTGACAGTGGGATGCTACTTGTTTATCAATCAGACACTGACATGCTTCGTCTGCACCCAAGGGTTCCCACACCCCCTCAGCAGAGGTGAACAGTGCACAGACATGGACAGACACAAGACACCAGCAAAAGCAGAAAGGCTTAGGGAGCTGCCCCTCAGTGCACTGACCCCTGTGGGGACCCCATGCTCTGCTCAGGAAGACAGACCTTGGTGGGGGTATTGGGGAAGCTGCTCACATCTTGGGACTTCCTCCATCAAGGCTAGAAAGAGGATTTTCAGAAAGGGGGAGCAGTGCTTCACACTGTCACAGACCTCCAGACTGCCTGTGCTTCAGTGCAGCCAGCAGCCATCCTCATTTTAAAGAATGTTTTAGGCCTGCAGTAGTTAGGGGCTCAGTCATGCGATAAAGCCTGGTAGTTCCAACAAGGAGAGAGCATGAGGAGCACTCTCCTGGCTGCTGAAACACTGCCAGTACCTATCCTGACCTGACTGGGCAAATTCTGCATGCCCCTTGAGTAAATGGTTTGGCTTGGATCCCCCCGTTCCCAGCCTTGGCTCTGAGCAGCAAACCTTCGTCATGAGATGAAAAGTTTTCTCTACACATGCACTGTATCAGAGAGGTATTATCAGTTCAGCCAAATAACCAGGTCAAAGACTTCAGCTGTCCCAATTGTAGGGCAATGTAAGGGCACGCTCTGGCCAGCCTTGGTTAGAACTGTTCAAGGTAATTCCACTGATGTGATGGGGTATTCAAGCAGAAGAAGTTCACCCAGGGCAAGGAGGCAAGGCAGAACATGAGCCTCCAAGACAAAAACCAGGGAACTTGATCTAAAGATTACACTAAAAACAGTCTCCTGAAAGGCCAGGGCTCTTTTTTACCCTTGGCACTCATTCAACTTTAACCCTACTTGCATGGAAGTCCAAAAAGACTGGTAGTTGCTCCCTCTTGGAATAAAGGCTCCCCTCTCCAGCAAGCTCTAGAAAGCTTTTTAAGAATAAACTTACTCATCAAGCAGGTTTTCATGCCCCGCCCAAACTTCGGGTTTGACCCAAAAAAAAAAAATAGTCCTGAAGTCCTGACACTCACTTTTAAAACCACAAAAAACGAGCCATGCTCCAGTAACGTAATCACAGAGTTTTCTGGCACCTTGTCCCTTAAAAATACATCCATCTGCCTCCACGCAGGCCATCAAACTCAATCTTGTTCACAATGGATTTCCCAATTCCTGCGTGCTGGAAGGACTGCAGCAGTGCTGGCTGTGCTGGCTGGACGAGCCCTTACAGAAGCGCAGGCTGCAAACCTCACAGCTGTGTTTTCACTTAAAGAAGCTGCTCTTGAGACCAAAGCACTTCTTCCATGAGCTTTTCTATTTGTGCTGCAGCTCAAAATTGCTGGAGAAAGACCCTGGGTAGCGGCTGAAGAACATGTGGTAAGGATAGGATGGGGGTAATAAAGGACAGACCAAAAGTCCTACAGTGGAAAAAGAGGAAAGACAAGGAAACTCACTACCGGCTTAACTAGTCACCTCTCACACTGGGTTGGAGCAGTCCTTTCCTTTTGGCTTTGCAGACAGCAAATGTTTGGCCAATCTCAGCACCTTGTTATGGGACTGCTGTTGCTATTGGTTGGAAGTCATGAACTGGTCCTAAACCGATACAATCACACCTATTGCCTCCTCAGAGAGACTCCTTCTCCCCACCCCTAAATGCACAATTTCCAGGTGAAGGTTTAAATTCTCCAGGAGGCTCCCGAAGCCATCTCTGCTGCCCTGTGTCCTCAGTGCATTAGCCAGCAAACTACTTTTCTTAACAGGCTACAAGATCCACACATGCGGCTAAGGATAATGTCGAGCCAAACCCCAACCCAACCAGCTGAAGCTCATTTGGGGTATTACTCTGGTCTGAATGCCTCTGCTTACTTCTATAGGTGATACACTCCCAGAATCACAGAATATTCTCAGTTGGAAGGGACCCACAAGGATCATCAAGTCCAACTCTTCAGTGAATGGTCCCTGTGGGGATCAAATCCACAACCATGCTCTAAGCAACTGAGCTAATCTCAGGTGACTATTTTAAAATCCTTATCATTTACTTTGCTGCTGCCTGTATCATACAATTGCATAAAACATATGCAAGGCCAGCGAATCCCTGACATGGAAGATGTAAGATATCAGATAGCTCTTGTCCCTTAAATTAATCTGGAAACCCAGAGGTTCCCAGTCTGGGACCCAAAGCCACAATAAACTAAATTATCCCACAGGCTGCAGTAGGTCTTGCTCTCCAAATATCAACTCTGGGATGCAGTGAGGACCCGTGGGTCTTCCCATCACAGGAGTGAAGTCATCAACACATATTCTCTAGCACAAAAGAGGGCTGCCCTGTTGATGTCTAGTGGCCCCAAAACCTCTACTAGAGGTGATCAGGCAGTACAGCAGACCCAGAAAGGAGCGTGGCTGGATCCTTTGCAAAGATCAGGGCAAGTGCTGACATCAAAATGGCAAGCTGGCTTTTATTTCACAGCTGCAAGTCAAAGCTGGAGAGCCTTTTGGGAAAGACAGGGCATGAGACAACTTTCACCACTTGGCAAAAATATAAACTGCAAATCAGTTTATTTTTAAGCATTCACACTTGCCCGCATGGGAGGTTTCGGATGCAATCCACAAAGAAATGGATCCAGATTTATTTAGAAAGAAGAGCTGAATACTTCCGTTCATTTTATAAACTGGATGAGCTCATTCTCTAGATGCACGATTAGGAAACCACAGAACTAAAATGCGGATTATACAATTGCAAAGAGTTTAAATTTGTGGATTAAAAATACCTTCTTCAGAAGCTAACAAATTGTGACACTGCACCACATGCCCTAGACCACTAGAGAACTGTCAACGAAATTAGAAGTATTTTCTACACATACATCAATTTGAAAATGGAAGCAAAATATCCCTAGGAAATGCCACATAAAAAAACCTGTGACACTAACGAGATACATGCCAACTTTCACTGCTGGGCCATTTAGTTTTCTGTTACTCAGAGCCTGTCTCCCAGGCTCTCCTTAAACTATTCCTGACTCTTGCACCTCTCCCAGCCCCGTCTGACAAAAGACAATTTCACTGATTTCACTTGTGCAATAAAAAAGCCCTCACAAGCTAGGCTTTGCCAGCCTCAATAGAGATGAGAGATTCTGGGCTGCAAGAACATTCTTGCATTTTGAAGACTGATGATCACTACAGTCTTAGCAGGACAGTTAACACAGTTATATCCTGCCCAGTCCCAATGGTCTCTTCTTCACAGGAGAGAGATGGAAATTCACTTATGAAAGCAGGAATTTGGGAGAGGAGGATAATCAAGACTCTAGTAAGATGCTAGATTGCAATCAAGAATTTGAAACAACCCCAGAGACTCCTGGGAAGGCAGGACTGACCATACTCAAAGCAATTAGAGTTGATGGCAGGTGAAGTTTCCCTGTCCATGAATAAGTTGATGGCTGGAGGGCAGCACTTGGACATCATGTACCTTATCAGAGGGTTAAAATTCCCCAGGAGAGATCAGAGGCAAACAGCCAGAGGCCAGGGAGCAGCACAGAGACCTGTAACTGGTGTGAACAGGAACAGGCAAGACCAGGGTCTGCTGCATGAGAAGAGAGATGGGAAATGGAGCTGCTGACACTACACTTCCAAAGCAGTTGATGCAGAGCCCGGAGAAGGGGGGAATGACACCAGCAGCACCCACTGACACCCAGGACTGAGAGAGGCCCTGGGCTTCATAATCCCTGGCTCGTCCACCAGGAGCTGGCAGAGCAGCAAACACCACCACTGCTCTGAAAATCCTGGAGCAAACAGACAAACCAAATGAGTTCAAGTAACCATGAAAAAAAGGAAATATTTCTCACTATTAACAAGGAGAGGAACTTTTGGGGTACAGCTGATGTAAAATTTCCCCTAAGCTGACTAGTGCCAGCAGCCAAAGAAATGGGCTTTTCTGTGCGGCCACAGCACCTGTAGCCCAATTGGTCAGTCACAGGCAGGACCTGAGGGGTCTGTGGGACCTACACCAGCTTTGTCACAGGTTGGGCAGTGTGGAAATCTATGTATGTATATGCCATCTTGAGCTGATGAAGAAAGGCAAAGCCTGATCAGAAAGAGATCCCAATGGCGTTTCTGTCCCAAAATGGTTAAGTAAGAGCCTGAAGACTTAGGAAAAGCAATTGCTGTATTCCACTTCTGCGCTAGATGAAAAGTGACACAACCAAGTAGAAACCCTCGCTAAAGTCACTGCTTGGTATGCCGTTATTAGAGGGTAGTAGAGGTAACAGGTCATTATCCCCAAGTGCTGTTATTTCACACACCTGACAGCATGCCTGAAAACTGGTCTTAACTTACCGACCTCAGGTTTAAGCAGCCTGAATTTTAACTTGGCCCTGCTATTTTGTGAGAGCCCACAGTCAGTAGGGAACAGCATCGCAGAAGTTGGCAGCTCCCAAAGGGGGGGCAGATCCAGCACCTGATGGATGCCAGTGACAGAGCACACGGCAGTGGTTACCTGAAGGAGGACATGACACTGTGCTGTCTTCAAATGCCTCAAGTCACAGGGAAATGCAAGGTAAGAGCCGTGGGTGCAGATGTCCCTGTGTATGTGGCAGGAGGAAAAATGGTTTGGTGTCTTTTAGTGCACCTGACTACAGCACAACTTTCCCCCACCCCATGAGCTCTGGAGGATGCTGCTACACATTTTACAAATCAGCCTATCTTGTGTCTTCCCTATGACTATTGTGTGCCTTCCCGTAACGTGCCCAGTCTTTGTCACTGCTACTGGGAGGATACAGGGAGCCAAGGGCAGATCAGACACAGCAAATCCTATTTTCTTAAGTTTGTTAATGTTAACTGCTTCCCCTGCTAAGCCACTAATGGAGCTGTGAGAATCCAGGAGCACAGATTAATTCAGCACCCAGGTACTGCCTCATGCCTGGAGGGATTTCCGTACAGTCGCACTGAAGACAGATGAAAGCTTGTAATACCCTCCATACAAGAGATAAACCCATTAAAATATGAACAGCCCCTGTGCCACAGCGATAAGAGCTCTGTCAGGTAACAAGAGAGATCACAACAGTATTTCTAGGTTGTTATATTTGCCATTAAACTGGAGCTGGAACTATGAAGATTCAGAATACCCTGATCACACCGTGCTGATCTCAGTTTGACAGACACGCCATTCTCCCCCATCCCTTGGGGTGATGCTATGAAATACCTGGCAGTCCTGAAGTTCCAGGCCTACCACTGCTGACTCCAGCTTTGCTCATTCTGTGGGGATAATCTGGACTTTCTTGCAGCATGTTACAACCTGCCAGGAGTGCAGGCAGCTGCGCTGTGTCCTTGGCCAAACCTTTTCCTCCGACACCGTTAGCAGCACGGAGATGGGAAGGCATCTCCTGCCATACACACTCAGCCCACTGTCTTCTGCAGAGCATGTTCTCAAACACTGCATGCCAGAAAACACCATTCTGCATCCCACCGTGGCAGTGCTGACTCCCTCCTCCCCAGGCAGAGGTGGGTGCCATGACCTCCTTTCTCTTACTTCAGCAAATCTCATGGCGTGTCTAAGCACGGTTGCTCAGTGCACAAGCAGGAGATCTGAAGCTTTCCAAGGACATCCCTGCCCATTCCCATGGACAGCAAGAGCTGCTGCTGTTAGCGCAACCGCCGGGCTCCCCTGGGAAGGGGCTGGCTGTGGCTCAGTTGAATTCCTCTGGCAATGACCTGCTCCTGCTCACACTTTCCTAGGGACCCCGCAGCTCCTCTGTCACAGGGAAAGAAGGAAGCAGGAGTGGATGGGGGCCAGGAGACTTGTCTCAGCGCCCCCGCTGGCAGCGGGACGGGCACCCTGCCCTCCAGCTAACCCACAGCCAACTGTCCTACTCCAGCTCCAACACGGCTGCGCTTCAGCGGAGAAGCAATTTCTGCATGTAGGCGCTTCAGAAAGGGCTCTGGCAAGGTTCACACTGAAAAGGTGAGGTGTAAACTGTAAAGCATTTTTGCAGGGCCAAATTGATGTCAGAGCCCATGACGCTGCTGTCAATCCCTGGGCTGGAGTGTGAGGGGTTGGATCAGTGATCTTCTTCCAACGTTAATGCACAGTAGGCTGTTACAACTCTCTGTTCCATATTGTTACTTAACATATGTAAGGGGCTTGACATGGTTTATGTTCAGTAGCTGTGGTTTCCAAGCAGTATTGCATTTCTTCAAAATGAAGATACATAATATTTGAAAACTATTTTTAAAACCAGTCACAAACCTGCAATCTTTTACATCATCACTCCTTCTTCCTATCAAACCCAAAACATAACAGTCACAGAAGATCAGTGAGATGCGTGAGAATTTGGCTGCAAGGATCTTGTGTGTGCACATGCATACACACACAAAGAGGGAAATTCAAAGCTGTAATTCAGGTACAATCCATGTTTAAGGTTTCAAAGACATCCAGGATATAGTCCACTGTTAAGAGTTGTGGGTACCAGCACACTGTATGCAGAGCAAGACAATCTAAGAGCTGAACCAAAGCATGAGGTGGTTTATTTAACAATCTGCCTCAGCAAGTGTAAGGTTTCCAGCCCCTAGGACTTCAGCATACTAGCAACCTGATCATGTATCATCCTAAAATCTCATCATAGCCTTCACTTGCCAGGACTATTCCCATCCACTCCTAAAGCAAGTCACAACACAACTGAATCTCAAATTCCCATTTTTATATACCCCTCCACATGGCAGCATCAGCTGGGGCAGGGAAATCTTGGAAAAATCTTTAGAAATTATCCTTAAAAGACATTCTGCGAGCCCCACTCCCTAAAAAAGCCTGAATCCCGTGGAGCACAGCAGCTCTTGCAGAGCTCTCTGGTTTTTGCAGTAGTCTTGCATAAATCAGGCTTTCCAGTTCCCCAGCTTGATGAACCTGGGGCTTTGTTGGGTTAATTTTGTCCAGTCAGCCCTGGAACAGGAGTTGTCCATACCAAAGTGGTAAGTTTTAAAGGCAGAAACCAACATCATATTTTACAGAGACAGTCAAGTTCTTAAAATTAGTTATTTATTCCAACAATATTAAAAGGAGACACACTGCTTTCCCCGTCATTTTTCCATTCGTAGTATTTTGTTGGTTTTTTTTAAACTCATGAGCCTAATCCTTAATTTCTCCATGGAAAAGCTGGAAGAAAAAGATCACAGAGAAGAAGGATCAGCCTGCTAGAGCATCCACTGCGCTTGCTCTCCCTTTGGAGAGGTTGCTGAGTTTGTGGTTGAGATTATATTTTTAAAATACATTCTGAAAGTAAATAAATAAATAAAAATATCTCCAGGCATCAGTATTAGCTTGTGAAGGAGATCCAGACAATGCACAGGAGGCTAGAAAGGAGCCAGTAAATTCTAAGAGCGTAGAACGGGAGAGGGGATTAAGCCTGGTGATTAAATTAGGCGATGCATGAATACATTCCAATGCACAACATCACTCAAGCACTGGACAAAACATATGGCAACAATGGAAAGCACTGCCCACGAGGTCACCTTTAATATGATTAGCCATGGACGCCTGAAAGGAGATCTCCCAAGTACCAGTGTGCTAACCCTCCTTTGAGCACCCTGTGAAAGCCTTTGAGGCTCCGTTAACCCTGCAAAAAAGGCTGCTGAGTGTTAAGGGATGTGCCCAACTCCATTGAAAGAAGGACAAAAAAAAAAAAAAGAGCCTTGAGGCCGGGCAGGCGCACTGAGAGTAGTTTTTGTTCCCCTGCTCGCAGGGCACCGGCGGGAGCCGTCCCCAGGGTGTCCTGCCTGACAGCTGGGTCACCACACGGGCTCTCCTGTTCCGCTTGGACTTTTCAACTCCGCTGGCCCACATTCACCGGCACAGCTCGCCCCTTTGAAGGGGGAGAAAGCGCCTCATCCATCACTGACACGAAGGCAGTTAATTCACTTCTTTACAACTGGAAAGGCTTTTGCTGCGAGCAGGAGGGAGTGCAGGAAGAGTAATGAAATCCAAAAGGGAGCCAAATGATGCTTTCCTCTGCTAGACGCCAGTGCTGGCAGCGCTTGCTGCTGGCACAGCCCATGGTGGGTGAAAGGAGACTCTTTTGTGGTATGCCATTAGCTACTTCCAAGGCCCCAGTTCATGTTTACCACAGCCACTGTGTTACTTCACTTGGTATTTTTTTCCAGTCCTGTTGATCGTACTGCAGAACTGACCAAGTCCGTTTGGAAGCCTCTCTCACAGAAAGCAGAAACAAATTGCTTTTTTGAAAAGATTTTTTTTTTTCTTCTCTTCTCTAAACCAAGCCTCACACTGCTTTCCATAAACCCAACCTAAGGCTGAAATCCCCACTTAAAACTGAAAAGCAAAGATCCTTGCTAGGCTTTACCCACACTGATTGTCACCCAGCCACACCACTTGTCCCTGGAGATGCCACCAGCCATGGGAGCATCGAGCTGTGCTGCCTGGACTGCACGAGAGGGCATCTCACACCACAGCATTGCTCTGCAGCCCCATCCAGTAAAACTCTATCACAATGCAGCCAGCAGGTTGTCATGTGGACTGTAACGGGAAGGAACACTCAGTGACATCAAAGATAATCTTGTGTGAGTCACCTTGCATGACGACCTTGCTGTAATCAGGTGAGCCCTTCAGACTGCTGAACTCTACCCCAGAGGACTTTGACACACTCAGCCGAGTTCCTAGCACGGTTTCTGCAGGCTTTTAGTATTTCAGATTCCAGGCAATGACTAACTGGGAACACGTGAGGGACAGGCCCAAAGGCAACTTCTTTCACACACTTTGTATCTGCATGGCTGGGGGGTGAAAGTCATGGAGATAACTCCAAGAGGAACTCACTCTGGCTACACAGGTCTCAGCAGCTACGAAGCAACAACAAACTCGACACAGGACTGCCACCAGCTGAGCTCTTGATACTGCCAGGAAAAGGAAAGGATCATCTCCTAAAGCCCTTTCTAGTTTTACATTTCCAGGATGCCATAATTGCAGCTCAAGTCTTGCAACAGCACACCCCAGGCACTGCAATGTCACAGCTGACATTCAATACGCTGGGAGATTCCTACCCTCTCATACCACAGCCTCACCTTGGATCCTTCTAATAGATCTCTTAGACTCTCATGGGATCTGTCAAGACTGAAGATCAAGCCGGTTTCTAATGAGACAAAATAGACTAGGCAGCTGCTGGTCTAGAACACTAGTTCTAAAAGCACTGGAGGCAGCAGCTCCACAAAGGAGGGTATTATTTTTCTTTACTTCAGACAAACAAAAAACCCTTCCCCAAACATAACTCTTTCACAATAAAAATTAATGAGAGTTGGAAGAAAAGCCTGTGGTGGCACCTATTTCTTGGCTGCTTAAGCTGTTTGCAGCAGCAAGTCTTCCTCCTCTGAATTATGTTTTGTATCCATCGCTGTGCTACACCACTTTTACAAAGGCTACTTGTAGCAAAACCACCGATCCTGGGTCCCAAGCGAGGGTCCTAAGCAAGCTACAGCAACCTGTCAAACAGCAAGAGGAGGGATGATCCAGGTCTGGCAGCATACCAAGCCAAGGAAGTCAGGTGTACTTTCCTGAAGGGATGACACCCAGGTGATGTTACTTTGCCCAACTGCTTGGGGGATATGGCAAGTCCTCTCTCCCCTGCAGAGCCCAGGTGAGGATGGTAGCTGTGAACTCAAAAGAAAGGCGGCCATGGAGTTCACCTCAGAGGAGCATCCATTTCTACCTACTAAGTAGGCACACAAGGGCAGCTTTAACACACCTCTGTCTGCAGCGTTTCTTCATCCCAAAAAGCATGTACAACATCCTGTTGGTCCTGGCATGTGGAGACCAACTGGCTTCTGTTCTGGGCCTGACCTGTGGAAACTCCATTTAGACACCATATTTCTATCTGGCATCTCCCAGTGTTCATTGTCTGCTCAGTCTTTATCTTAAAACTCCTGAGACTCTGAGCAATAGCATTCCTCCAGGAGAGAGAACCTCCAAGGGTTTAATGCTGGTTTGCACTCTTTTAAGGAAAGATACACCTGTCTGCTGTCACAGCCAGTCTTTAAACTGATTTCAAGGAAACTATAAACTCTTGAGAATTTGAAAAGAGATGACCAAATTGCAAAAGGATTTTAAGGTTGGTCCCCAAGGGTAAAGGCTATTTGTCAGCAGCTCCCCCTGGCACAATGTTATGGATCCATCAATACACCTACCTCTTACTCCTACCTAAACATGAGAAACCAGTAACTCCCCAGCTCATTTAACCACCTATATGCTGCCCACTGTCTTCTTAAAGAAAAAAACAAACCTACAGAGAAAGGCAATGCAAGCACAGTATTAAAGACTATCAACCATCACTTTCAGTAATGTTTGAAAATAATAGAAAACAGAGAGCTGAAGTGAGAATTCAAAACCTCAAAGTAATTTCAACCATACATACATGAGAAGGGAAAAGTTTATACATGATGCAACAGAAAAAATGACTCACTTTCTGAAATGCCAAAGCCTGTTTTAGTTCATTCTGCCTTCTATACCTGCTAAACACATCATCAACCCAGAAATCATTTAATAAATTGCATTTTTTTAAAATCCCGTTTTAGCTATTTAAGCATTTTATTTCCTAGTATTGTGGGTCAGCTTCTACTCTAACATGCTAATCAGAAGTAAAGTGCTTGCTGGATCAGTGGGATTTTTTCTCAGAAAAACAAGGAGAGTCTTGAGATTAAAACAGAGACCTTGAAATTGAGGTGAAACTGCAACCATAAAGCTAATGCAAAACCTCCCATTGACTCATGAGACTGCAAATTTCTCAGCATTGCCATGAGACACCCAATAAGCTACAGCTCTGCATGCCCCAGGTTCTGCAGGATCAGACGGATCAAACCCATGGGGGCCAGTTTACTTCAATTGTCAAGGAAGGCATAAATTAAATTTTGTTGTATTCAGGCTAGGTTGGTTTTTTTTGTAAAAAAACCAAGCATCATTGCCTGCTTGGTTAGTCTGTATTTCTGTGACAGAAACAAGTTTTTCAAGTCCAGTTAAAGGAATTACCCATGAAACCCCTTCCCAGGGATTTTGCGTAGCTGGTTTCTTACAGATGTCTCAAGTCCCTCACACCACTCTAGTCCAACGAACTCGTGACGCTACTTTCTCGCTACCTCTCGTACAGTTTTCATGTGACCATCAATTTAATGACAGCCCATCACAGATGGGCAGTGGACTGTGCCCAGCTTAGTTGGTCACTAATTAGCACAAATGCAAGATATCTGCTATCAGCTGAGATCCAAGTCGGGAACGTGCTTCCTTCAGAGAGCAAAGTTCAATAGCGCTGGCAGGTTTAAGGTGCAGACAACGCAACAACTTGTGAATACTCATCTTCGGGGACAGATGGGTGTTTGTGCCTTAAGATGGAAGCAGGAAGCACCAGGGAATCACAGTGTCTCCCACAAACAAATGAAGCACTGCACAAAGGAGGAGGACTTTCTCAAATCTCAACTATGGACAAATCTCAGAAACAAGTAGAATGTGGACCAACAACTTTATCTGAGATGTCATGATTCAAGCTCCCATTTTACGCAATTCCATATTTAGGGGAAATCCATACTCTGAACTATGTTAGTTTGCTTAAAAATCTTCCCTGTTACCACATGAAGATGCAGAAAAGGGCAAGATAAATGATCCAGACTACTAAAGACAGATTCAAAGCCACTTGCTTTCAAAAGAAACCCAAGAGGTTGCTCAACAAAATGTACTCCAAATGAATCACTGCAAACTTTAGCAGGGCATATAATTTCAGAAGATGTGAGCTTGAACTTGGAATGTTTAAAGATAAATCCACAAGTGGACTTCAGCAGGCATTGGCTTTCTCAGGTGGGACAGGATCAGCTCCATCCTCAGCTCAGCTGTTGGTATCTTGGATAAGGCTTTTGTAATCTCATTTCAGAGGGCTGTGAAAACCACAGGTGCTTTCTGAGCTTCTTTGTACTTCAGCATCCGTATGCTATGGATCACAAAAGATAAAACATCCCAGGACTCAGAAGGAGTGATCCTGCCCAGAAACACCTGATAAAATGAACTGTGGTCATGGAAAGCAAGAATTTTTTCCCTTCTCACTTTGGAATTGAAATGAGAAATCACAGAACTGTAATGTCTGAATCTCTCATCTCCTTCCAAACATTGTCTTTTGTCATTATACAATTAGCCTTTCTTCCATATACCATTGGGTGAAACCGAAATAGCTCCGACAAAGAGCTGCTACATCTTCACCTATGGCAGACTGATCATATTTGAAGTTACATCACTCAACATCAAGTGACTCCATCTAAAGAGGATGATGGATTAGCCATGCAGTCAACTATAATTAATACCTGAAAAAAACCCTTGTCAAGCCTCTGTTCAAATATGTGATAAACAGAATCTGGAACAACAAGAGACTTTCTGATGACGTCTGTTCATCACCAGGGAAGAAAAACACCATCAACTGGAGGGCAAGACTCTCAGAGCAAGGACTGTTTCTTCAGCAGAAAATGTAAAATGAGAATTTCCTCCAAACACTCGCCCCACTTGCACCTCTACACTAACACATGTTTTTCTGGAGTTTATCTATCTTTCTATCAGAGACACTGAAGAACCAGTTTGTTTCTACTTCATTAAGAACCAGTTCTTCCATCCTGAATCTCTTTCAATATAACCAACCCCAAAAATACCAGTGAGTGGCTTGCTCAGCTGGATCAAGCACTGAATCCTCTGTTCACCTGATCTATCAGCTTCATGTTTGGGACACATTCCATCACACTAAGCCACCACCTACCACAGATGACTTCTCTTTCCCCTAGAAACACTATTTGGTGCTCTCTGAGGTCCCTGTGTGCAGGTGACCCCAGGCAGCCACAAGCAAGGACAAGACCCATCTGTGTCCAGCTAATCCAGGAAACCAAGAGATGTGCACTTCATGTGTGAATTTGGAGTACTTGCAAACACCTTCAACCTTCCTTGCAGGTCAGCATGTGATGACTTCCAGCTCACCCCCCTTCTATAATGGTGGGAAGGTCTGATGATGTACTGCCTACTGCAACTCTGTCCCATGCAAGCAAGAGAAACTTCCATGGGATAGTAGTCCATCGTCTTGATCCTGGCACACGTGGGTAAAGCCTGAGATCTGAAAAGACTGGAGAGAGAGGCCACTTGTGAAACACACCAATTGCTTCTGCATTGCAGAGACGTGCTGGCCACAGTTCAGCCCTCTGTGCTGATGTGCCTTGTTTCTCTGCTCTGCACTGTGAGATGTATCTGCTGGGGACAGGGATGAAAAAACCCCATGTCCTTAAATGGGCCAGCAATACACAGCAGAAACAGAAAAGCAACAGTTTTTATTCAAAAGCTGTCTGTAATAAACGTGAGAGGAAGAGAATGGTCAGCCTTGGCCTAAGGTGCTGGATTTGGTCTGGTAATCAGACCTGCCAGCTCTGCCATCGACACACCATGTGAGCACAGGCAACTGCTTCACCTCTTCATGCCACTGTCTGGAAGGATGGAGCCAGCCTCCCCTCTGATACTTGCTCTTAGGCTAGCAGATGAAAGAACAACTGACACTGTTGCTGTGTCAAACAGCATCTCAAAATTAAACCATAAAAGCTCCTTTTTATGGAGAATTTTCTCAGCTTGCAGGTCTGTGTAGATTTAATAAAACTCAAGGGTTAAGCTGTGTTTGTTTAGAAGAAAACCACTCGTACCTCACCAGAGGACTTGAATATCTGAGCTAGTGGCTGGAATACTTAGTCCAGGAAGAATAAAGTCATAATCCACTCTTGCATTACTGATGGTAAATTAATGCCAGAGCACCACTGTGTGGGGAGCTCCTTCCTGGCTGTGCTTGCCCAGACATCTGGCTGCAGTGGCTCCCAGCACGATGCTCCACAGCCGAGCCCTGTACTCCAGCGTCCGACCCTCCCCTCCTGCCGGAGCCAGCTCGACCACTTCACCACCTGCTCCTGCTGGGACACAGCTGCTCAGCTCTAAAAGAACGATCGGGGAGCGGCGGGACATGTGCGAGGACATCAATCCTACTCACACCCCTGGGAAGACTTCATTAAAATCCCAGGGCAAAAGATTAGATTCAGAGAGCTTTCCACTCAAAATCCTAATTTAATCAAAATACTTCAAAACCTACTGGCAATGCAAACATCTCCATGCGAGCAGAGGGATGTTCAGCCAACACACATCCCCTCCATAAAAAGATCCTGCAATGCCTCTGTCCTGCATGGATCCTCAAACTGCCTCACCTGAGCCGTCACCTGCTTATGACAACAACAGTGACACCTCACATTTGCCTGCCAAGTACCATGTTCCTCTGTGGTACTGCAGGAAAGACATGCTGAAAATCATTCCTACTTTGCTGACACACCTTTGCACGTTCATTTCAGTTACTCCTGCAAGGAAAGGCAGCATCCACCAGTAGGAAGCTGTGGCCTCAGATGCTCGTTTTGACATATTAACTGGGACTATGCAAAAGACATCAAATCCCCAAAGGAAATTAATCTCCAAATACATCCAACATTCCCCCAGCTGCCTTATGTATCACACAGTATAAGCAACTGTCCATAATGATCATATAGCACCTGCTGTCCCCATTCTGGGTTTCAGTGATGTCTCTTTAGCCAGACATCAAAGAGAAAGAGCAGACAATGGTGGAATTGTGATAGGAAGTGAATAGTGAAAGCTCCTTGTCAGTCTGGTTTCCATTTATCTTACAGCACTGTACATACAGCCCACCCTGCCTCTGCTGTCACGTTCATGCACAGTTGCTGTAACGGTCTCTTTAGGGAGGTATCATGGCAGTTTTCAGGATTTTATAAACGGGCCTTTGGGATTTTCTCCTGGGCAAAAGCAAGTGCACAAGCAGGTACACACCTCAATCTATCCTGAGGGAACCAAATCCAAGATGAATTTGGCACCAACGTCACATCCTAGGCGATGAACACCATGACTTTCTCTTTGAGACTGGCCAAGAGATGCAGCCAAGAGTCAGGGGCTGGAGCAAAGCCATTTACTCCTCCCCAGAAAGGTGCATGCACTGAGAGTGTGCAGGGGTAGCACATACAGCAGCCATGGACAGAAAACCTAAGCATCACTTCAGGGAGTACTCAATCCAGGATGACCTTTCTGCCCCAAAAGCATTTTAAGACATACATTCAGATCATGCTATTAGGGCAAACATAGGCACACTCAGTTAACTGAGCTCTATGCAATATTATTGCCCTTTGCTGTCCCATGTAAACAGTTCTCCCAACCAAAAGGGTCTTCCATTCATTTACTAATATATTGTATTTTGCACACAATGGCTGTTTATCCAGGGTAGAATTATTTATTACTTTCACGTAGCAAGAACAAAAGATCTGAATACTTACTATACTGATACGAGGCAGGAAATATGACAAAACAATTTGCCATAATTATTTCCAGCAGTTGCTCATATTGGAAAATTTTAATAGTGATAGTAATTAATCTGTGGTTCTTGGGATTTCCAATTAAACAGCATTAGCAGGAGCAACTGTCTAAAAATACGTGTTTCTGTCCTATCCCATTAGCCACAACTAAATATGAAATTTCCCAACATACAGTGTCACATCCTGCAAGTACAGTGTCCTCCCTCCTCCTTGTTTTCCGTGTGAATGGCTTGAGCTGTTTGCATCAAGTAGTCAGAGTTGGTTCTGAGAGCTTCAAAAGCTGTACAGAGCTGGTTACTATATCCAGTGTGCCATATACCCAGGTGGTTTGGAGCTGGCACTCTGCACACAGTCTGGTGTTTGTTTGGGATCTTTGCACTTGTTTCCCTATGTTTCCTGAGGCAGAAATGCTCTACAACTTTAGGATTTCCATCAGCCTTAAAGAAACAAAGCAATTCTCAAAGATCACTGGTCTTGTCCCCAGCAGCCATGGGACAGGATCAATGGTAAAGGTCTCCGGTGTGCTACAGAGTTACAATAACACCATTTTTACTACCTCTAAGTTATTCAAAACAATAGAGACCCACAGTGAACAGCAACCCTTGCTCAGATGATAAGACAGTGGCAAGGTACACAGGCTGGGAGCAACAGAAGTGAGACCATCTCACTACCAATTCAACCCTTATATTTGTGTAATATTCTCATCTTTGCCATTTTTGTCCTTTTATTCCTTCCCTTTTCACATACATCTGCAAAGCTGAATGTCTGCTTTGCAGAAAACAAGGAGAGAAGCTATTCTACCAAATGATTCAGTGTCATTAACTGGTCTAATGCAGATGCACTTTGGGTTGTTCTCGCAAAGAACTCTGGTCAATGCTGATGTTTTGAGCATCCAGGTATAAGTGTGCTGGCAAAGACAGAATCACCGGCACAACAAAAGGCATTGCTCAGCTCACAGACAGTTGTCATAGAGACAGATCAGCATCCTGGGGTATTCTCATTTTAAATACGCACAGAAATCCTTTTTAACCTGTCTTCCTGTAGGCATCCATCCTCGTGATTCATTTATAAACTGCTGAGGCCAAAAAGAGAACCATTTATCAGAACGTCTCCTCTAGGCAGGCTGGAGCTAAGGAGCTTTTCTGCAAACTTCATGGTTTTTGTTGAAAGCAAGTTTCTATCTGATTCTCTGGCTACTGTTTCTAAAAGCTGTGGGTTGGGGAAGCGATCCAGCTTCCAAGTAACCTGGCCAGGAAAAAAAAGGAAAGCTGTGGGTTGTACTCACTTTGCTTTTTAAACCAGGTCAGATCCCTGCTCCAATTTAGAGAGCGGGTGCACCAGGAGCTGTGAGAGGACAGCACAGGGGTGGTATTTCACAGTCCTGGGCAGGAAGGAGGTCTAGGGGGGGAAAGACAATACTGTAGATATCTGAACATTTTTTTCTTAAAGTCACATACAAGGCCTCTTGCCTTTACATCTAAAAGCTGCAGCTCTGAATGAGAAAGAAAAGAAATACATTAATTTCTGTCTGTGTGGACAAAGTTTCATAAGCTCCTTAGCCACTGAAGGTGCAAACTCTTTAAACCTCTAAAACTCAGCTCAGCTGCTATTTGGAACTAGGGAGCACAGGAAATCATATTCTAGGGGAAAAGTCCCAGAAGGGGCCTATGGAGACAGCTGGATCCCATGGAACGACTGATGTGTGGTTCTGGTTGCACCCATGGTCCAGTGCAGCAGGATTCTCTGCAATCCCATCAGGATTACCAGACCTCTGCAGAGGCACGAAAGGAACTGAGAAGGGGAGCAAGGAGGGGGCTGCAGGTATGATGGTTGCCGTGCCAGGACTAAACTGAAGCAGGAATTAGAAAATACACAGGCCCAAAGAGACACATATATACTGACACCAAACCCACAAATCCTAAGCTTTCCAGACTGTATGCTATCTCCATAATGTCTCAAGGTCTTCTGTGCCACCCAGATATACGATTCCTAAGTTATTAAAAGAAATAATATATTCCTCGTCTGTTGAAATACAGAGATCCCTTCTTCTAAAATTGCTGCTAAAAGATAAAACCATGGGCAAGCAGATGCCGCTCTCACATCAGGTCATAAAAACTCAGCAGTGACATTCAAACAGAAAACATTCCCCTCACCACAGCACAGCCAGCCTGACACTGCTGCATCCAACTGGAGCCATCCTGTGTCAGGACCAAAGAACTCCCTGGCCAACCAGTATTTCTGCTATTACAAATACATGCCCATGAATGGATTCATCTGAGAGATGTTCTTTGTTTTGGGGAATAAATCCTAAATTATATGGACAGTGTAGGGAGCCAAACAGGTGTTCAGGCTAGAGGCCTTGAAACAGCTACTCAGCCAGAAGCCTCAGAGATAATGCTGGAGATAGTATGGGGGAGACCAATATCATTCCAAAGAGAAAACTGAAGCAGACGGGGAGAGCACCAGCCCAAGGCCACCACAGCCAGTGGCAAAGGAGGATGGGAGATTCTTTCCCCCAGGAAAGCTTCCAACAGGAAGCACATGAGCACCTCACACTGAAAAATGGTATGGTGGAAGGAAGAAAAAAAAGCTGTCACTGTTCAATCAGGAGTGATCCCATGGTAGAACTCTCAAACGTAATGCAATGTATAGGAAGAGGGCTCACATCCCTTGGGAAAAAAAAAGCACAGGAGTCATTCACGCTCACCCATCCCCTCCCATAAGACTGTGGGATGATCATTTCCTTCACTCACATATTTATTTGGAATTCGATAATTCATTGCCCCTTGTTTCCTGCTGGAGTTTGTCTTTCATTGTTCAAGATTTGCATTACTCAACAGGAAATCAGTGAGAGGTCCAGTGATTAGAAAGGTGTGTTTCCCCTTCACACCCACCCTTCCTTGCTCACTGGGAGCTGGAAGTGGGAAACGGTGTACAGCTGTGTCCATGGGAACTCAGGGAATTAGGGGAACAAAAGCAGAGGGAGTTATCCCATTTTATTAAAAGATACAGATTGCTTTGTCTGGCCATATGCTGCTGGCCATGTCCACAAATCGATCCCTCACACACTGTTCATAGTCAGGCCTTACAGCAACTACTTTCTCCACGGGCTGGGGAGGGTGTAGTTTATCAAAACACAACTATCAGGGCAGTACTTGAAAAGAGTAAGTATGGTGAAAGTGTCCCTTGATCTAAAATATGCTTCCTTCTCAAAGACTATTACTTTGACACTCTTGCCAGGGGAGAGAGATTCTGCACAGACTTAAAGTGCCACTTGTGAGATATAACTCAGTTTATCACAGTGTTTAGGAATTAGGCTGAGCAAGAATCAGCCCTCTCTGGTGTCCTTAGCTGTGGCTTTTAACCCCGATCTCACAAATGATGCTCCAGTATGTTCTCTTTAATGGCTCCTCTGTAGCTGCACAGAGCAAAACAAAACACCACTAATCTTTTATGGGGCATCATTGGAACAGGATGCTTCCCTGGCTAAATCCCCCCATTGGAAATGTCACAGCTGTTTTAAAACTTATGTCCCCCAAAGTTAGTTTGATAACAGGTACTCAGCTCAGGGTTACATGGTGACTGCTCAGCACTACACTGTAACAGTGACTTGTGTAATGCAGTACCTGAACTTTCTGGGCCACAGGTCCCAGCCACAACAGACTGGATTTCCAACCTAGACACTTTCAAGGCTTCCCAGTTAGCTAACCCCATGCAAAGGCTAGGTCTTTTATGTTCCTTCAGGATTCAGAGCGTGCTTGGGAAAAAAGGTCCAGCTTATCCACCATTGTATGCCAAACCTCAGACAGGGAAGTCTCTGTTCCAAAAGAGGTTATTTTAATATATTTTAATTATTTTAATTAGTTTAATATAATTTTAAGAATGACTATTTCCTTTGACCAAGGAGGGACCTTAAGCAAATGTTCTTGCTCCAGGCTCACTGGTGTGCCACAACAAGCCTCCAAGATGTCCTACAACAGATGTAGGCAAGATAGCCCCCAGACACCACAATGCCTATGCCAGAAATTTTATCCTAAAGTAAAATCCCAGTCTCCTCTAGTGCAACTGAAGATACATGTGTGTCATTTTGTCCATTTTAGATGCAGGGGAAAGCACATTGCCTCCTCTTCATGGCAGCTCTGCCAGAATAAGCCACATGCTCTGTCAGGGAAGAACACAGATAACAGACACTTCTTGCTCCTGTTGCTCAACAATGATTTCTCTAAAATTAGACCTTTCCTGCAACTGGAGACAACAACTCAATGCTGAGTAAAAGGGAAGATTTACAACGTATGTCTTACATATAAAAGTCCTGTTTACACCTCTTACATAGCTTCTTTCTCAGTAATAACCTTATGTTGACTCATGCTCATTTTGCAAAATGAAACAATAGAGCTTCCTTATGTTAAGAGATTATTTTGTCTCCTGCTCAGGAAGACCACTGGGTTCTACAAATTACTGGAACCTCCTATCCAAAAAAACTATCAGAAGCCACCTCAGAGCAGCTAAACATCATATGCAAAAGTATTTTTGCTGTGATAGCCTAAAACATCTGGACTTCCTTGTAAAATAGAAATGACACATACCACAACTGATACAAGATTATTTAAATCACCCCAGACAGAAAACCTCCCCACTAGCATTTTTTTCCCTGAAACACACCCAACACTTATAAATATTATCTTAGATAACAGTTAGCCATTTTCCCAGCACAGAAAACTGCTATGGAAGCTGTGGAAAACAAGAGTATTGCAAGCACAGAAATAAATGTGGAGGATGAGCCTTTTACAGTGAAATGTGCACTAAGGATATCTGAACTGCATGATAATGAACGACACCTTCATGATTTGTTTCACTGTATGAATTACTCACCCAGTCCAGAAGGGTTTTAGGATTTTGAAAAATGCTGAAAGATGGACCACTCCTTAAAAAACAAGGATTTTTTCTTTTAATCCTACTTAACTTAGTGCTTTTGGTACATAATTTGATGCCTCTGTCAAGAAGGTATTGGTACCCAAACTTGCCTTTCTAATCCACCCTTAACTTTACCCTTTGAAGTTTTA
The DNA here is from genome assembly GCF_009829145.1 of Chiroxiphia lanceolata. Classification (NCBI taxonomy): domain Eukaryota; kingdom Metazoa; phylum Chordata; class Aves; order Passeriformes; family Pipridae; genus Chiroxiphia; species Chiroxiphia lanceolata. The sequence goes on from NC_045646.1 coordinate 9,682,940, forward strand.
GACTGATTGGGAAATTCTTAGGGGGTACAAGGTGAAATTGCTCCAGTGGAGTGGGAGCCCCCTAAGGGGCTGTACTTACCTGGTCTAAGTGCAGGGCACCATCAGTGAAGCGCTGCTTGCGGAGGTTCTGGGCAATTCGATGCAGGTTCAGCACAGCTTCCTGGATCTCAGCTATTGAGTGCTGAGGTGAGACAGGGGGCAGTTCTTCAGGTGATAACACCTTCCCAGGGCTTTCAATCATAATCTGTGCATGCTCGTAGCTTAGCTTCACGCAGGAGCAGATGACTGTCCGCCCAAACCACTCATCAAGGATCTGCAAAATTGGAAAGTGTAAGTCGATCTGAGGACTCATTCTTCCAGTGCACGAAAGCTTGGGGAGTTGTACAAACGCTGCAAGGAATGACACCAGACCTCACCACTGCCTGTGTTCTCCAAGTGAAGTTCCTGTCCTACTGAGACCATCAGACCTTTTGCCCATATACGTTGTCTAGCGTTGAGTAACATGCACATGCATGTAACATATAACAATATATTGTGCATATACATAGGGAACTGCTTGGATCTCCCTTCTTTACCTTATTTCCCTCCTTCATAGAGCCCAAAGAACTACAGCCAATCCAGAACTTGAAATCAGTCCGTTGAGTCAAAGGTTACCAGGTTGCAGGAGTGGCAACAGGCAGATACCCACATGTCAGATCTCCTACCTAAAACATGGCAGAATGAATTCCACCTCTTCAGTTAAAGTGTGGCCACCAGGGTACGAGGGGCTGGCCTTAAAATACGCTGTTTTCAGGAGTACTGGAAGAATCTCATTGTATGACTTGCACTTGTGAAAGTACCTGAGTAGGACTTTGGTGGGTCTGGAGGAGAGATAAAGAGTCACTGATCCCTTGTTTCTCTAAACATGTTTATGGTCCTAGGCCCAAACTCAAGCCAGGAACCTTTCCGGGCTTTCAAACTATTTTGGAATCGAAAGGAAAATATTCTATAAATTGCTTATAACACTCTTTTATTTTAAATCAGAAGTCACTCAATTTTAAACTCCCTAACAGAATACCAATGTAGAAGTAGCAATTCAGAATTATGTCTTAAAAGAGAAAGGAAAATCTATTTTCAGCTGAGATACAGAAAAGAATTCAACAGCTCATCAAGCCAGTGAGAAAACACAGAAGGACATGGGCAGAAGGCTCTTCACAAAAGTCAAGAGTGTTGGCATGAGGGCTCTGGAGAGAGATGCAGTCTCTGATAAACCATTCAAAGCACAAGTGCTCAGAGAATGATTGGAGAATTACAATTCTCCCTTAGCTACAAGTGCCACCTCACCCCTTCATCAGCACAACAGGACAAGGTAAATTCTGCAAGTGATGGTGCCCAGGGAGAACAGCCAGATCTCTGTGACAGCCTCATCAAGGACATGGCTTCAGAAAGACAAACTTTCTGCTTAGCAGTAAAGGCCTGATCCCAAAAATACCCTTGCTGCCTCACAGAATATATACTGTGCAGTATAACTCTGCAGATCAGAGCTCTGAAAGTCACAGGGCATTTAAGCTCATTTCTAATTCAAAAGTACTCTAACAGTGGAGATGCAGCAAGTGGCATCTTGCAATATAAAGTGCTCTGACCCTCAGCTCATGGTTATTCTGTGTGTGTCCCTTCCTCTAAGCCAAGGAGAAAGAAAGGAAGAGAAAGCCACAAAGCTGAACAGAGATGCTGTGACGGTGCTGGCAGCACCTCCTCTGTGCTCTGCTGCATCCCATTAAATGTGGCTCAGCTTCTTGTGGTGATGGGGGATGCATATCTGGTAGGTCAGTAACATCTGATGAAATCTGCTGGACCCAAGAAATCTCCTGATATTAAGCAAACACAATCTCTGGTGTGGAAGAGGCTGCACTGCTCTTTAAATGATCCACTTCCTGAGCACAGCCTGTGATGACAGCCAGTGCTGCTCAGCTGAAACCCTCCCAACAGCACAGTCTCTGGGGCTACAGGTCTCTCTGAGGGTGTGGCATAGCTGTGCAGGGGGCTGAGGTCTTTCTCCACACAAGGCAGTGTCTGTATCACGTCCTGGCTGACGACAACAGTTTTGAGCCTGGAAAACACAGTGTTTGTACAGGATGTTTGAGATTGAAGCAATTTTTCCTTGTCACTGTTAGAAGGAACCAGCAGGTCTGTGCTTCAAACATCAGCAGGCAAGACTTAAAAAGAAAAGTTGCATTGTTTGTTTGCAAATATCTTTCTGTTGACTGCATCCCAACAAGAACGTGCTACGTCGTTCCTATTAACGCCCAGCTCTGCTTCAGAGGAACAGCACAGATGTAACAATGAGGTTAACGCCTCTGCCCTTGGAAAGTCATTTCGGGTACATGGTGTCACACTATCCCACTGTAGTCCAGGGAGCTATGTGGAGTGCTGCTCAGGCAACATTTTGTTACAGTTAATGAAAACTAGAAAACTTCAGAACCCAAGAGCAATAGCAACAAGAAAGTCCCTGTCTCCAGAAAAGGCTAAACCTGGCATTATTTTTCTAAAAGAAAACCAAAATTAAAAATCCCAACAAGCTATCAATAGTCACATTCAAATGTGGAATCTGCACGGCTTTTCCTTGTGGAAAGCATAAGCTTTAGACTTACTTTCTTTGGAATAGGAACAGTGGAATCTCAGAGCAGCTCTCACCTTTGGTAGTGCTGCTGGGCTCTGCCTTGGAGGCTCAAGGTTATGGTACCTCTGTGCACTTGGGGTGCAATAAAGTGCCCTTCAGCCTCTGAGGAAGGAGGGCCACGGAGATGGTGAAGGGCCTTGGGAGGAAGCTGTATGAGGAGTGACCGAGGTCACTTGGTCTGTTCAGCCTGGAGAAGAGGAGACTGAGGGGAGTCTACAATTTGCAGTCTACAATTTCCTCGTGAGGAGAAGAGGAGGGGCAGGCACTGACCTCTCCTCTGTGGTGACCAGTGACAGAACCGAGGGAATGGCCTGAAGTTGTGTCAGGGGAGGTTTATGTTGGACATTAGAAAAAGGTTCTTCACCCAGAGGATAGGTGGCTGCTGGAACAGGCTCCCTAGGGAAGTGGTCACAGCACCAAGCCTGACAGAGTTCAAGAAGCGTTTGGATGATACTCTCAGGCACATGGTGTGACTCTTGGGGATGGTCCTGTGCAGGGCTAAGGGTTGGACTCGATGATCCTTGTGGCTCCCTTCCAACTCAGCATATTCTGTGATTCTGTGAACGTCCTGTCCTCAATGTCAGTGCTCTCACGGCTCTCCACCAGCAGCTGAGGTTCAAGGGCTGTGTTGGGGCCTTTAACTCACCTCCCTTTCACCTAGCAGAGTATGGGGGAGCATGTGATCCTGTTTACACTGAGATATGGACATAGTAACACCTATAAATACAAGCTCTTAAAAGAATGCCCCCCTAGGCAAAAGCCCTACAACCACTTTTTCTTTTGGAAAGAGTAAATTCTTCTCCAGCCTTCACCTGGAATTCACATCAAGTGACCTCAATTAAGACTGCAACCCTGAAAGTCCTTGTAGGAGAAACCAGTTTGTGGAAATGGCCACAGGCACGCTGCTCTCCCAGGGGCAGCATGGCCATGGCCCAGACCACTGCTCCTCTGGAGATCTGCTCCCTGAGCCAGCAGAAGGCAGATGCTACAGATCCTCTGTTTTCTCACTGGTCAGACACAGTTGGACTGAGCACTGTTTGAAATACAACTAATGGATTTGTTGCATGGAACAAGAGAAAAGATGTAATTAAAGGCTCATTTTAATTAAGACTTGACTATTAGCTGTTCAAAGATGACTCGGAGTCAATAAAAGGTCCACCAAGAATCTACTATTAGAAGGCCTTGTAAGTAATCACAGGGGAATATAGGAAGGGGAACACTTTTCACAGCAGACATACAATCCACCTCAGTGACAGAGCAGGGACTTGCAGCAGAAATACAGAACCAGGACTGCAACTCTATTTTGCTAAAACACAAAGTTAGATTCAGTATACTTTAGAGCAGCTGGGACCATAACAAGGAAGTAAAGTTAATCTTTGTGAAAAATTACCAAATTGGCACAATAGCGTCTACAGAAAGAGCTGTGGTTAAAAAAAAAAAAAAATCACGAAAAGTGATCAGAGTGTGCTCTGGTCCTGCCAGTCTTTAGCCCCTCTTGGTTAGTGAGGGGACCCTGTGATCACCAAAGAGGAGATTTTAGGGTTACAAAGAGTGTGGGAAAAGAATAGGGAGAGAAATGAAGACCTGGGGAGTGCTGGCAGGCAGCTGAGGGCAGCTCGCTGCACCAACAGACAGCTTCCACAACTGCTCCCTGGAAATGACACATGCAGAGGATGTAGCTGTGCCTTTGCTGAAGGGCTATCACGCTTTATTTGGATTGATGTAATTTGCAGCTCTGAAGAAGAATTAAATAGTCTGTTTACCAGAGAGAGGCAGAGGGATACTGCCCACATCCACTGCATTGCACAACTGCCTGTGAAGGCAGGGCTGGAGTCGGGGGACACATCTTGTACCACCCAAAGCATTAGCTTTGAATTGCTGCTGGAGGCAAGACATTAAATGGTTGGGTGACCTGGCAAGGAGCAGGACATTCTCTATTCCTGAGATTCATACAAATATTCCTCCTTTCTCCACCATGTTGAGAGATTAGTCCAGTTGGAAATTCCACAGTATATCATCAGCAAGACAAGATACAGGGACAGTTTTACATCCTCCACTATTTTTCACCTTTGCTATCCACCTGGGTGTTAAGGGATGGAATTTTTACCACTCTCTCTGCAAGAGCAGGGGCTGGCCACCAAGGTAGGACAGATTAGCAGGATGACTGCCTGCTGCTTGAAGTACCTTGCCTTCTGGAGTCAACTTCCACATCACAGAGAATGTCAGTCTATCTTGCATAGGATTGAGACTGCATAACTCCTCACAGAGCAGCCTGGGAAGCATTGGGATCACCTGGAAGAGAAGAGAGCCTTGGTGAAACACAAGCTTTTAGTGTGGTCAAGCTTACCTGAACAGCTGGTAAAGGGCAGGCTCAACAATGCACAGAAGGAGAAAATGCACTAAACAGTTGGGATCACATTCTCTGTGGCAGGAGTGGCTATGTCACAGCTCTGGGATGCATCATCCCTGCCAGAGCTATATCACATGGAGAACAGCATGCTGGCATGGAACAAGTAAGTAAATCAAACCCTCTGGAATGAGAGGAAGTCAGACATGACACCAACACTCACAGCCCTCAATGAGACCAGAGGCAGCTGTCAGTCTCCAACCTGGGAATCATTCCCAGTGCTCCCCTCTGAAGAATGGAGTAACCATACCGGAGCAACCATCCTGGAGCATCCTGCATCCTTGGTTATGCAAACACTTACTCTGCAGCTTTTAAGGTCACAAAGTTTGCTTTGTTTTCCACTTCTTTCCCATTGCCACTTTGGCACTGGGAAGAATGAGGAAGGCTCAGCACATCAGGAAACTTAATGTTGAAGAAACACGGTCCTGGCAGTCAGGAGCTGAAGAGCTTGGATTTGAGAACTGTGTTTCTTGCTTTGCCACTGAATACCATGTAATTAGGCAAGTAATGCAAGCCTGTTCTCTGCAAAGCATAAATGAAATTTCTCCCATGCATCACAGAAGCCATGCTTGGCTTCAGTAAAGATTGAACCATGCTTTGTAGCACGGACAGGAATGCATAGATGCTGGTGAGATAAACAAAAGTGCCTGTTTTATGACTATTGACCATGGTGTTTCCAAATGGAGAACAATTATTGCTTTATTATGTTCAACTCTGTTTGAACAAAAAGTCAGTCAACACAAATTTCTGGCAGGATTTTTTAACCCATGTCCTAATTCCTTAAAACTAATCAATATTTCTGCTGCTGAACATTGAATTACCAAACCACAAATTAGTCACCTGATTAACACCAACAAACCTAAACTTTTCAGCATATTCATGTTAGAGCAAACTTGAGCAGCTCCAAGTGTTTCTACCATCCCTGAGTTATTTCTCAAGTGAAGTCTGCAGTAAAGATAATCTTTAGCAGCTGTTTAATGAAGCAAACCTAATTATTAGAGTTTCGCTTCTTATTTCCCTTCTCATTATTTACCTTTGTGAAGAGGCAGTAAATGCCCTCAAAGAACCACCAAGTTATTCCTCTTGTTTATTTTGAGTAGCAACGTGGGCTGGTGCATTCCAGAAAAACAGAGAGAAATGCTCTACTTGGTTGCCATAAAATAATTTAGCTATTTAATTTAGTTTCCGTTTTGACTGCTCTGAGTGCCAGCCTGTAAATATAGGACCAGCAGGAAGCTGACTGGCATACAAATCCCAGCTCTTCCAAACTCTGTGACACCTGTTTAGTGATTTCAGAGATACCTGGATGCAGTGGAATAACTGCTCTTCAAACCAGTAAGAAAGAACAGTCTCAGGTGTCCATAAAGTGCACACACTTTATACTTACCTCTTGTTTTGAAGGAATGACTCTTAAGATATTTAATCACATTTGCGGTTTGGCACCAGATGATGGCTATAAATCCATTCTAACTGCAGTGCATGCTAATGCCAAGAGGTTAACTGTACAGTCTGGGACTGTCAGGGAGTCACAACATGAATCAGCAGCCCTGGTTCAGCTGGAAGGTCACAAGGGCACGGCCTATGATAAGCTGTTTCCCACAACACAAAGGCCGTCAACTCTGTTATTCCAGTTGTGAACAGAACGTTAACAATACTGGTACATTCATAACTCACAGATCCAGTACGTGAGCTCAGCCATGCTGCCTGGGAGGACCCGCACCACAAGGTTATAAATTTAGCATGAGTGGTGCCAACCCACACCAGAAAGGAGAGAAAATAGCTTTACAGACTATCGGAAATCCCTGCCTGCCTAAGATCACCCGTGACCACCATGAGACCCTGAAGTTCAGGTCACAGTGAACAAAGTGCTAGTAATTTAATAAAAGCTACGATGCCCTTTTCCACCCAAATTAAAAGCTGCTTTTCTCTCTCTCCTTAACTCTGTGATTGATCATCCGATAACGGTCTGTACTTATTGAATATTTCTGTGCCTTAGAACGCCCTCTTTCCCTTCACACTTCCTGCAGCAATACCAGTCCGCTAGAAAAATGCCTACATGAAACATGAAAGCCCATCTATGAAGAATAGCCCAAACTAAACAATGGGATGCCTGTTTTAAGTGTACTTGAGCAGGATTAATGTCCAATTCAAGAGGCTATAATTCAATGGAAGGGCTTTCAATGATGTGAAACACAAGCAAAGCTTTAACTCAGATCATAATTACAGCACTAAACACTCAACAAGCAATTAGCTGTAACAAATCTACTGTTAAATAGGGAAGCATCAACCTGCGTTACCCTTGTTTTACATGAGAGAAACTTTAGGTAAAGTAACTTAACCCAAGCCATTGAGGAAGTCTCATGGGAGAACAAGAATGCAATCAACTTTTTCCTGGGCTCAGCAAACACATACATAGCATAATGTGACCTTGAACTGAAGGTATTTCAATTTTATCTACCTTACTGAATTAAAGGACACCTGTTTTCAACACCACGACAGCCTTGGCTGACTGTCTCCCTCTGCTTTAACATCACAATTCCTCTTCACCCTCTACATGGAGAATAAACCAGCTGTCACAAGGCATAGAAGTTTAAGTTATAAATACACATTTCCTTTTTCCTTAACACGATACGGTCACAGCCTGAAAGGATTCCTAGTAATTGCAAGCCCAGCATTTAACAAACAAAGATGTCACAATTGTGTCACACTCAGAGAGCAAGATGTTTCAGGAGAGATCCCAGGGGCTGCCCAAAGGAACTTTGGCAACAGGATTATCTCCATCTCTTTCTGACGGAGACACAGGATGAGAGGAGATTTCCCTAAGTACGTCTTTCATGTCCAGATTTGCAAAACAGCAGAGTTGCGTAGCATCACTTCAAATAATCCAGAGGTTGCCTGGCATTTTTTAAATGCTTTGCCCTTCCCATGACTGTCTGCCAAGGGACAGTGGTGCCTGCCAGCTGTCCTGTGGAGTGCCACAGTACACAGAAATCCAGCGAGCTGAAACGCTGCCGAGGGATAGCACCTCCAGTGTGAAATGGTTTCCTTGGCAAATTGCTACATTGGGGATCACATCAATTCAGCTTGGTTTTACTGCAGGTGGAAATAAAGTCACCTGGGCTTATACAGGGATCATAAACCTGGAATAAGGGGTCTATAAATGTAGCTGAATCTAGAAAGGCAGTTGGAGAGGCCCAACAGGGCTAGGCAAAAGAATTTTACAATGTAAAAAAGGACTTACACCCCCCAGAAAATCCTTTCTAATGAATGTGTCATAGAAACCTGGGCTGAAGAAAGGCTTGGGTGGTGAGAGCTCGTCTGGTTTTCATCCCCCTCTATCAGTCAGACTAATAAAAGACATCATTTCTCCCCATAAGCCTAATAAGGCTCAAGAGATACTGGAAAGGGCTCTTCTTTGAGTGAAAGGCTGATATGCACAATGCTGGCAGAGGCAGGTCTGCATTTCAAATAAAACCACAGACAGAGGATTTATCTCTTCCTATTTCCAGTGTTCAGCACTACCCTGGAGACTCATTGCTCCAGCAGTGCCCAATGGCCATTCTCCCCACAGGCAGACCCATGTCCCAGCCAAAGCCATGGGCAGCACCGGAAAACCAAAGTGAGAGAAGGCACTGCTGGGGCTGGGGAGGTTCCTATACTTTGTCATCCCAGTGTTATAAAACAGACAGACCTGTGACCATGGTTGGCCACACTGCTTAGCAGCTGACTCCTCCGCATGGGAAGATCTAACCTCCTGATTGTGAGAGCCCTTGGGTTTGTTTTGTTTTGTCACTTTGACTAATAAAGTGCTTCCAGAAACCAAATGTGAGTTTCCAGTCTCAGACTCATTCCTAGGGAGCTGAGCAGTGGGAGGGAGCACACACATGCTGAGATGATAAAAACTCTGATAAAATCAGAAACATCTGCTGCAGCCAAGACTGACTCTCTGGCCAGGTTCAGAGCAGGTTATCCAAGAGTGGCTCCCACCAACGGACTCACTATAGCAGCTTTGCAAGGAACAGAAGGGGAAAACTGGCCAGTCAACCAAAGGGAAAAGAGAACAAACTCTGGAAGAATAACCCCTTATTCTCACAAAGTTGCACAAGCAGTTTTACTCTCTTCAAAAAACTCCATTCTGCTGGCATCCCGCTTTGGCTGACCCTCATTCTTGGTTCAGGTTGGTTATGACCACTGCTTACTCCCAGGGTGACTTCTTCTCCCATCATCCATCTGATGGGGAGGGATTGTATTAACCAAGAGTTTCCATCAGCTGCTCTCCCCAGAGCCGGGAGGAGGATGCTGAAGTCCAACAATGGAGTGGGCTCAGCAAGTCTCTTGCTTATACACTAAAAGACACTCAAAGGAAATAGGCAATTTGTTTATGAGCCAAGATTTCTGCTCAGAAGTTGTATAAACACTTCCATGAATTCAGATTTTGAGCAACTCTTTGTTACTCAGCCTGAGATTATCAAAATATCAACACCCTGACAACCTGCTGGTGTCAAAAGTGAATGTCTTGAAGTCCTTGGACTTAACATGAAGACAGGCTTACAGTTCCGATCTTTGATCTCCAGTGTAAAATAGGACCAATAAAATATTATAGGGATTTATGGCTGACCTCTCACTCAAGCTGCTTCACACCTAAAATAACAGCAGAAGATGTGCCAAAAAAGAGGAAACTGTTTAGGTTTTCTTGCTTCTTAAAACCTGATACATTCTTATTTCAAAAACTTTTGACTTTTATTAAAAAGACCACTAGCAATTACACAATAACTCCCCTTTTGGATACATGGTTCAGGAAAATTAAATATGTGGCTTTATTTAACTTTTTGGGGAGGATTAGCGTGGTGCTAACCTCTCGCAGAATCACAGCTGTCCTAGGAAACAGTTCCATCAAAGGAAAGCATACTTTCTACAAGAGTCACGCTACCATCTTGTTTCAGACAGCCCGGCTGCTTTCCTTTGCCCATCCCCTAGCTCCTTTTCATCTCTTGCAACTAAAATATTGACAATTTCATCATCTAACCCAGTTTACTCTTTTAAAATATATTTTCTGCAGGGCAGAAGTGTGGGTGAAACATTTATCCTGACTGCTAGGCCAAGCAGTTGAAGAGCAATTGAAGATGAGGGCCAACAGGTAACTTATGTTGGCATTGCACAGGACTGACTGGCAGTGCTAGGGAGAAAACATGCTTTGAAAAAAAAATTGAATTAGCTTTTACATTCAACTGGATTTTTATGAAAGATGTCTCCTTTCTTTATAAAAATCTTCCTTCTCCTTTTAAAGAAGAATCACATGCCTTCAAACCACACTATTTTGACTTGGAAATGCTGCCACAACATCCCCCTGGATTACAGCTTTGCTGCCCCCAATGACATCCCCCCCTTGGTCAGCCCACATCTCCCACAGAGCTACAGCCATCGAGTCATCCATCAGAGGGGCAAGCAGAGCACAGCAGAAGCCAAGGGCTTATCATGGGAGAGACTAGGATTGGGAAGACTGGTGCCAGAACTGCTGTTTCCATGAGATATGCATTGCTTCCCACTCCTGGAGAACAGCAAGTCAGTGGGAACTGGGGTCTCCCAGCGCATGGCACACGTGTGGTGTTGGTGTCACTACCGCGAATCCAGCTGGGACACTTTGGCATTGCTACCACAGCTGTTCCACAGGGAGCTGAAATCATCCAGACTCACTGAGGCCCCCTAAAGCTGTGCCTTGCTGTTTCCACCCAAAGAAAGTCATGGAACAGATACTAAAGGTTAATGGCTTGATATCAAACCACTAATTTGATTTCACTAGAGCAACATAAATCATTTTATCATCTGGAAAGTGTGGAGAGGACACAGGAAGCTAGTGGAATAAGGATCATTACAAAACCCTCCCCAGATAATAACCCTGAAAACAACCAGGAAGGGAAGGAAAGGGAAGAATCACTCCTAATCCTAAGTAGCAAGTAGGATATGTTTATTTATTATAGGAAACATCCTGTCATCCTGGAAGGGGCTGTGGACAGAAGGACTTTAGCCTGACAGAACAGAAGTGCAAGCAGAAGCAGGTTAATCTGCTTCAACACTCTTCTTCATGCAGCTGATGACTCAAGCCTACACAGGGCACTGACAGCCAAGTTTTCTAGCTTTCCTGCAAGTATGGTGACAGTGATATCTGATAAGCTACAAAGTGTTTCTGCTTATTCAACTGAAAAGGAGACAGCCACAGACAAAACCTACATGCTTCCTTTCCAACAGTGTTAAACTTGAACCTGTTCATTTTTCGAGTTTAGAAGTCAACATTAAACTTGAATTTAACATTTAATTCTGATATGCTAAAATCCGTATAATTTCAAATATCTTTTCATTGTGTGATGAAGGAACACCATTCTCCACTATTTGCGATACCCAGATAAAATAAGAGTGTGAGCTTTCTGTTTTACCTCAAGATGTTTCTTTGTTACGGTGTTTTACACCCTACTCTGCCATACATCCACTTGTGGGAGGGATGAGCTGTACTACTGCACTGAAGGCAAAGTCAAAACTCTCCACTGCATCTGCCGATTTCAAGCTCTCAAGAGCAAAGCAGAGGAGCCAGCTCAGGTCTGTCAGGCTTGGCTCAGGTCAGCATTGAGCTGGTGCTGAGCTCTGCTCCTGAGCTGGTGACCCCTGGCACACGTGGGTCTCTGACCACAGACACAGGGTCACACACTGCTCCACCCCGTGCTCTCCCCGTAAGCTCCAAGGTGGTCAGCACCCATGTCAGCTCTTGTGTTTTCATCAGCTTACTCATTTCTGTAGGCTTCCTGCAATAATAGCCAGATTTTGATTGTGAGCATCTGGCAACGAACCTTGAAAATCAGTTTATGGTAAATGTAAGACACAGTCACCAGATGGAAAAAGGAAAAGCTGTCCTTACCTTCTGCACTAGGTAGACACTCGTCGCCCTTTCGCTCGCCACTTTATCCAGTTCTGTTTCTTCCAGCACGAAGTAGCTCACGTCTGCAATGTGAACTCCCACTTCCAAGTTCCCTGGAATTGCACAAGGAAGTCAGTAGGCTGCGCGTAGACATGAACTGCTGACATATTTAACTCCTGACTCCTCTCCCCTTCCCCCCAGTGCTACCTTTTTGCCTTATGCCAATATCTCACAAAAATTATACGTCTTTCCACCTCTTCCATCTGAGATGAAAACTGCTCTCTCAGGACACTACCAAATTCACAACCAGTGTGGCTACAGCAAACAGGGGAATACAAATACAAGTGAATCCTCAAGCACAGTGGTGGAAATGTGAAAACCCTTAAAAACCATGTGGATAAGTCCTTCTAGTTAGAAGCTTGTAATAGTGAGCTCAGTCCTCATCCCTTTGTTATCTTGCACGCAAGAAAAATGGGACCCCACCTTACAAGCACACAGGCAATGCAGGATCCCATTTCCCAGGTATGGAGCAGTTGGTCACACATGCTTTCGGGTTCTTAGAGCTGCACTTATTTCCACTTCAAGCTGGTTGAGCCCAAATTGCTGCTGGGGACCTGGGAAATCTTCAATGGTTTTGGACCAGGCTATGCACAAGTGCAGCTTTCCAATAACAGAATATTCCCACTATTATCCTGCCTTCCCTTCAGATTTGGCTTTTTATCCTTTAATTAGAGTCCAGTCTAGAAGTATCTTAATTCAAAAGTTAGGCTAGAGAGCAGTACTACTGAGGTTTATCATGAGGTTTTGGCACTAATTGGGATTTGGAAGTAGTGATCATCCTCAGCTTTGGAAGTAATTAGTAGCTGGGTCCAAGAAATTCTGGTTTGCTAATCCTCAAAGCAGCCTATTGACCTTTGTTTTCTCTGGAAGGACTAGGCTAGATTTGAGGTGCTTATTTGTAGAATACTTCTAAGTGCAGCGGGTTCCTAATTATAACATTTGGTTCTTTAGAGGAATTCACTAACCTCTGGGTATCTATAAATATTTTTTCTTTCCTTAATTTTTTTAAAGAGACAAAGTAATAAGATCCCACACTGGTGTCAATCCTGTTTATTTATACACCTCACAAGGAACATTATCAAAGCCCTTCTCTAGAGTGTCACGTTTTTCAAGGAAAAATGGTTTGTTGCTGTTGTCATTAAGCAGTACATCTGCCCATGTGCCCTTCCGATGGGTAATGATGCGGGATTTCAGCAGAGTGGGAAAGGAAATGGGTACAGGTGAAGAGGAAATGTGAGAAGGATCAAGCTCATACTAGGAGAGGTACCTAGCCCACTGTGTCCCAGCTGGGAGCTCAGGGAAGTGAGCACCAGCCCACCCTGCACAACTGTTTGAATTGGTAACAATTTTAACTTTATTAGGCCATGTTTGCACAGCACTTTGAGTACATAAAGTGTCATCTTGCTTTTTGAGTGGTTTTTGTACACTCTGACAGAACACAGATGTAAAGGCAGCAGAAACACACACGGAAAACGGGAGCGCTGGGGTTTGGATCTGCCCACATAACCTCCAGTCACTGGAAGGTCCCGCAGAGAGTAAATATGATGGCAGCAGGGAGAGAGGGCAAAATCCCATCGCACACCAAGGGACAAATTCCACCACTCGTTAGGAAGCTGGGAGCAAAGACTGCAGATCAAATGGTTCACCTCAGAAAACTGCCTACAGCTGTGTTGTGATATTATCACATGCCTTGAAAGCTGCTCTACGTGGATTAGGCATCCAAGCCTGAAACTACTTAGACAGTAAGTCTTAGACCAACAGTTCAACCAACAGGTTTAATATTACACACACTCAAAGCCAACACACTCAGAAGGTAAAAAAATATTGAACACTTTGAAGTCAATATTGTAATGTATTGACCCTGCAGGCAAATATTGACTAAAGGAAAAGGAGAGGGGGTCATTACATCATGCCTTTAATCGTACTTTAATTCAATATGTGCACTGTTACATACATGAACTTTTTGTCCTCAATAGAAAATCGACAAATCGAGAAAGATCTCATTGCATGAGATAATAAAACATGGAGTCAGCCAACGAAAACACACTGAGCAGAGTTAAATTTCATTCAGGTTTCCCACCAGAGCTTCTAAAAGCTGGGGTCAGCGTGAGCCCCTTGCTTTTGAACTTTTAATGGAAATTCTATCTAAATATTTTCTTACATACATTGACATAATGCAAACTGGCAGCTCTTGGGTTTATCTTGCTCAAGCATGAATCACCCTATCTCCCTCACCCCCAAAATATTCAGACCAAGAGAACTTGAAGATACAGCACACTGATCAACCAATCTGATTTCTCTCAAATCACTGCTTTTGAATGTGCTAGACAAAATACCAGCCTAAGCCTGCAAAGAAATACCTGCCTGCTGGTTTATTTGCTAATTAAAATGAGAGAGCTTTGTGGATAGAGAAATACTATTCACTATGATTCTCTTCCAGGTCCACAAACTGTTTTTCTAGTCTCATTAATTTTTATGACAAAGTCACAAAACAAACATTTCACATTGCAAGTCTAGTGTTATGTCCCAAGGAAAAAAAAAAGAAAATGTGGCCTGAATGAAAAGAGAGTTAAACCTGAACTCATATATCAAAAAAGCATTGCCAGAGAGAGCAGAGAAAAGGGGAAAAGGGTGGACATTATATGGACCCCACACAACAGGCTACTACACATGGCCTACTCCACTTTCATTTTGATGAAAAAAATCTACTTTTCCTAGCAAATTGAGGCTTCCAACCTTGCCATGTTGCTCTCCATCATGATAGACTTTTATACCCTAAATTTCTTAGAGAAACAAGTACTTTACAAACCACAGACTTGCTTCATCCCAAATTCTCTTACAGAAGAACAAAAGCTGCACAACAACACCTAAAGCTAGGTATACACTACCAGTCTAAGGTTTGGGGTTTTTTTAAAGGAATTTACATAAGAATGTACAGGAGATTAAGCCAGACACTTCATACACTGCTATTAAAGCAAGAGCTGCAGGAAGCATCTATTGCAATGAAAAATGCTGAAGGCACTTGGATGGCTTCTTTCACTCAGGATCTCTGGAGTTTTTCATTTCACATCATTTCATCTGAAAGTGGGTGCAAAACTGTCATGTCATTCAAACTCTACCACTACAAAGCTGCTCATGGGAGAGGTTTAGCAACAGGGAATGCAGTTTAGAATCAAGCAACGTGTGTTTTATTAACCAGCTGAACCCTATTAGCTCCTCTCTGCAACTACAGAGATGCAGCGACAAAGATGGATGTGAGACAAGAGCATTGTTTGAAATTACACCATGGCATTGCAAAACCCAATAATGAGGCCCTTTGCAATGAGGAGCTCTCCCCAAAGGTCTGCAAGTAGAAATAGGAAAAGGGTTGGGCACTCAGCCACCAAAACTCCCCTTGGGAGCTGGGAGGGGAAAGGCAGGTTTCCCCCAGCACAATGCTGCACCAGGCACACAGCTGTTTTGGAGAAGGTTTGGCTCCTTGATCTGAGAATCTGGTTTGTTTGAACTCACTCCAAAACCTTGTGTGTGTCGATATGATGCTAAAATCAAAGAAGAGTGGTGGCACCTTGCAGAAGAACAAAGAACAAGCTGTTCCTTTTTTTCTTTTTTCTGATGATCTCACTCTCTATGACAAAACAGTTCAGAGAACTTCTTTTCTTCTTTATTGAGGAAAATTATAAACAAAAAAGGATTAGCAAGAAAGAGCTGGAAGAGAAGGAAAAGGCATTTCCAGACTGTAAATGCTTCATAAAAACTGCCAACCCAGCAAGTCACATCATTTGCCCCAGAAATTAGAAAGTTGAGTTGAATGCATTTGAACAGTAGGTGAGGGAACACCCAGTCAGCAAATCCTTCTTCCCTGTCTTCAGCAACCCTACTCAGTCATAGCACAAATCCAGAGAGACAGATCAAGCAAGTTCACTTCATACCTTAGCATATGTGAATTTTAGGACCATGTAACTTAAAAATGCAGCTCTTCAAGGATAAAACATCACAAGGTAATTCTCTACCTTGTAGACACACTCCCCTTCATCTCACCTTCAAGCATCATCATTCTCAGGAGGGAAGACAAACATGAGGAAATGTGTTAAGTCAACTTAAAATTGAATATCAGGGGGTTTGTATTAACCTCTATTTCTCACACCATCTTTATCACTCAGTGAGATACAGAAAAGTTCAAAGCAGATATAAAGTGTTTGCTCTAGCCAGAAAACAGCCAACCACCCACCAGCAGTACAAGGCAGTCAGCTTTTCCCTGTTCCCTGGTTAGACCAAACTCTTGCAGCGAATAATTACAGCTCTTTTCCCATTCCCCTGCCCTGGGATATCATGCTGCTGCACTTACCTGCAAAGCAGTATTTAGCACCTTGCAAAAGTATGAAAAGCTTGCATAAAGAGAGAGAAATGAGGCCTTTAACCTACATGCACATTTTGTTGCTACTGGCAGTTCTAGAGAAGAGTGTGGGTCTTAATCAAGGCTGAGGTTCTCACATGTGATCATGGCAAACAGGAGAGGACTGTGTCTGCTATGGAAGGACAGCCAGGGGGGCTACAGACCATAATAGAGGTAGACACACAAAAAAATGTAAGTTGCACCGAGGCAGAAAATAGCACCAAGACTTGGGGAAGCTGCTGGAACCAGGCAGGGCCATCAGGGATTTTTAACACACACTTTTAAATTACGGACCTGATCCAAACCCAAATATTTCTGCTTCTCTCTGGTATGTGGATGTACATCCACAACTTAAGGGCCAGAAGTGACCATCTTGGGATAGAGAGAGAACAAATGAGAGAGAGAAAAGAACAAGACTGGGAGAAAAGAGCAGGTGGGAAAGGAAAGAAAGTGCAAGACAGAGAAGAGGAAGAGAAGAGTTTAATAAAAAATAAAAGTGGAACCACAGAAAGAGTGAGTTATTTCTCTGCTCTGGAGCCTGAAGACAAAGGTGGGTGGCTTTAATTCTCGTCTGAGGTTACTCTTCCACCACAGGAAGCCAAGCTGTTGTTCAGAAAATCAGTACCTTATACTTATTTTAAAATAACAAAGAAAGTGCTTAAATTTTACTTGTGTGCCCTAGGGTCATTTTGCTTTTTGAAAGCACAGTGCAACTGAGCATAAATCCATTAACTTGTTTACCAAGAAACCAAATTTTTTAAATTATCACATGATGGTTCTTTAGCCAACTGAAATGCAACTAATTACACCTTTTTTTTTTTTTTTAAGCAAGTAATAGTTTTTCCCTTCTCTAAAGGTCTCTTCCTTGACATAACCTCACAAAAAGACTCTGGCAGAAGGATCAGAATCCTGTATCTCAAGAGAATGGGACAAGTCCCTGGGGCGCAGAGCAGCAACTTTTCCATTCAAGCATAAATATGACCTTAGTAAATGTTGCAATAACTTCAAAAAAGGAAAAACTGTCTGCCCAAACAAACAACAAGCACCTCTAAAGGGTAACAATCCACAAAATACTACATACTACCAACCCCTCTGCCACTGGTTTGCATGAAAAATGTCCCATGGAAATAGCCCCCTTCACCCACCAGCCACAAACAGACTTCAAGACCACCACGAACAGCCTGGCCAAGGTTTCAGGGAATTTAAACTCTTCTTTGAATTATGCTTAGTCACTTTTGGGGGGGTTGTAGCATCTGAAGATGTAGCCACAGTCAGGCCCTCAGCATCCACAGGGCAAAGAGAAAGGGAGCCAGCACACGCAGCATTGTCAGCACGGTCACGACAAGTGCCTGCATCAGACTGTAAAAGTGCTGGCTGGGTCTGGGCTTTTGCTTTCATTCTTAAATCACAATTAAAACCTTCAACCTTCACATTTACATCCCTTCCTTTAGGAGGAGCTGGGCTGATGTACAGATAATAAAAGCTGCAACTTTTCTCATTTAACTGCTCAAACTCAGGAGCTGGGAGATGGACCAAATCCTCAACGACAGCAGAACCAAGATTGGCCCCAGTTGTTTCAAACTAAGAAACAGCATAAGATAACAGAGAAGGAAAAAAAATAAAAATAAAAACATCTTAAAATGTTAACTCTTCCCATACTGAAAGTCTTGGCACTTCCTTGACTTCTGGAAGTATCTGAGAAACCACTGATAGGAATGGTGACATCGCAAAGTCATGTTTGTAGCAGTCCTAAGAGAATCAGGAAACATTCAGAGTATTTCACAAAAGTAAACCATAACAGGATTTTTGTTGTTTTCTTCTTCAAGTTAAAAGGTCAATGTAGAACGTCAATGAGTCTGAAACCCAGAATAACCCCTACCTGCTTTGTAGTGACTTTTAAAGCACCGTTTTACTCCAGTCTCAAGTACCCTGACCTCTGGCTATTTTGTCTCTTGCATCAACTGAATGTAACTGAATGTTAATTGTAAAACTACAATTTTACAAACCAATTTGGGAATGGCTCTATGTGAGGTACAAAACTCATCTGTTCATTAAGTGCAATGAAGGACAAGTGAAGATGAAAAGCAGAAATATCTTCTAGAGTTTTCCATGAGCCATCAGCAATTCTTTCAATAGTTTCCCAATTATGAGGAGTTTTTATCTATTAATAAATTAAATGCTGGGAGCAGGTCTTTCAGGTGAATTGCATAAAATCTTTGCCTGCAGCAGCTAATAAATTCAGCAATGTCCTAAAACCACTTAATAGAATTTAAAAGCCATCTTTTGTACCTCGAAACAAAGTTAGGACACCTCCATAAGGTGGCACTTCATGCGTTGTGCATGACAGAGCCCTGAGTCTTATACACAAACCAGCACAAACCAAATCAGTTAAGCACTGTTTCAAACACTTTGGTTAGGCTTAGTCCCTGCAAGGAAGGTGCTCCCCCCCTCCTGAGGGGTATACTCAGAGATGGCTCTTGGTCAGCACCAGGCATTCCCGGGCTCTCAGGAGAGCAGGAAGGTCAATCCTCCCACGGGAACATGGGGTTCCAGTTCCCATGAGCTAGAAACATCTAAGCTGGTGTCAATCAGAAGTCTCCAGACCACACAGATCATTTCATGTCACCAAGGCAGGGAAACATAAGGAGTTTCCTTTCCTGTGGGCCACCAGTCAACTCACATCAGCTCTTCATCACCTTGTGACAGAAGATGCTGCCATCCAGAAGGCACCTGCTACCTATACCTTTCCTGAAAACTACCTTAAAACTTGGTGCAATAACTCTGCAGAAGAATGAAAGAGCTCTTCTGTGCAAGTGGTACCACTGCACCATGAAGTTGGATACTTACACAAGGAAGGAATTCTCCCGAGGGAAAAATACTAAATACTCAGGACAGAATTCACACAGCATGTACAAGATAAAACATTTAATTGCAGACTGAAGGACATGGGCAATGATATCCAACAGAATAATCACACTGAATACAGATTTTTTCATACTGCTGAGCAACATGCAAGCAGAAAAATACAGATAAAAGTGAAGCATGAGTATCTTAATAGTAGAGGTCAGGCCAGAGCACAGAACAGTTGGGGACAGACAGTATAATGATGGAAAACAAAGAGAATGTGACATTTTTTTGATGTATCAAAGGTGTCCACTGAAAAACTGAGACCAGACGGAGCGGTTCCTTATGCAGCAATGCCTGTGTCCCACCTCCTGCCCACGCAGGTTCTCTCCATTCCTGTGCTGGTGCCTGCTTACACTGCAGAGGGTCACAGGAGAGCTGGTTTCCTCTCTGCTTGCACAAGTGCCTAACAGACCCTGTGAGCTGCCAAAATAGCAAGTTCCACTTGGAGGTTTTGCAAATTGTATTGATTTCTTTGCAAGATTCAAGTGTAATGAGCAACATGAAGAGGAGTTACAAACCTCAAATATATCGGATTTATCCACTGAATGCCAGTTCTTGCTTTTTGGCCATCTCTGAGAGAACCTCTAGATGACTACTTATGTCTTAGACCCAACACGAATCTTAGCTATACAGAGTCTATCCCAAGCACTTGGAAGATGGATCTTCAACACTTCATCGACACAAGATGTCAAGCAGGACACCAAGGCAATGACTGTGCTGCCGTGATTCAGATTCCTGACTCAGAAGGTACTCTCTGCTAGTCAGGAGGAGTTACCAAGGTAGATTGTGCTTAGCTCTTTCAAGCAGTCTCTGAACAGTGAGGTTTTCAGCCAACGTGATGACAGTAAAAGGACAATTTCGAGTATTCCTGACATTAGTTATTTTTATCATTATTCCAAGACCAACTCAAGAGGCTAACTCTGTCAGGAAATCAGCAGTCTTTGAATTTAAAGAGACGGGAAGTGACACCCAGCAGCTTTCAAGATGAATTACAATAATTTTGGGTGTAGGATGTCATCCTGTTCCTGAAACGGAGGTTTATAGTGGGGAGGGACAAGCCTCTCTCCACTGCTAGGTCAGTCCCTTCTGTGATACCTCTCCTGTACACAACAATTCAAGGTTGCTTGAGCACTCCCGGGCATTCAAAGAGACCTTGGGATTTAGTCCTAGGCCAAACACATATAATGTCCTTCCACGGAACAGCCTTGACATTTCAAGTTCTTTGAGAACAGAAGGCAGCTGCTGAGATTTCACTTTTAGTCATCTCAGTCTTTTGTATATTTTTTGAAAGATTTCCAAAACATTCTCATCTGCACCTGGTTTTACTCTTCCTGTGTAACTGGCATAATAGTTCACAATCAAGAAATACTGTAGTGGATCACAGTGTAAGATGTTTTTCCTGTTCACCTGGGTTCTGAAACTCTGCACTGCAATAGATTAAAAGTCAAAACAATTGCTCAGCGATTCTGAGGGATCCTGCCATTTCAGAAAGTTAATAATAAAGAATATATACAGCAGTAACTCCTTTGCTGCCTACATGTAACAGAACATATGACTGAAGATAACCATGTTGGAAAGTCTTCCCAGCTACCCTTTCAAAGTTTATTTTCCTCACATATCTTCTGACTCTTACCTGCTGAATTTACTGAAAGATCCTGTTTTCTCTAGCTCTATCTGGTCATCCCCTATCCTTTTTGGTTTGTCCCCAAAGATTCTCCTTGTCCCTGATGTCCTTTTCAATGAACAGGAATCCTGAGCAAAGTGCTTTTAGATCTGTTTGTACTAGAATTTCTGGATCTTCTTTCCATTATCCAGCTCCTTAAGGGCATTTGTTGGTTTTTTTTCTTCAATATACAACTAGACACTCTGATTTTAAGTCTGTACCCACCAATACCCCTGAGATCCCCCAGGACACAAAATCCCACACCTCTAAATCTCTGGGGAATTGTCCCAGGTCCTGAATTTATGAACTCAAATGATCCGGAAGGCGACTTTGCCCAGAGCATCCTTCTTCCTGCAGGAAAGTAAACTAACTTTTATGAGTAATTCTACTGGTATTTGCACATCTGTTTGCATGTTCTGTGTCCTTCACAGAAAATCTACTTCTTATTTTGTTTTAATCCCATGTCTTTTTCCCACACAGCTTTCTCTGTACACTGCAAAAAAAAGAGCCTTTTGGGATAAAGATGAAATATTTATAAAATACCTATACTTGATACAAAATTCCAGTGTAATAAATATGAATTACCAATAACAAATCCTATCCATTTTTGCTTAACCAAGATTATAATCAACCTTCTTACAAGCAGCTTTCAAACATATGCAAAAAATGTCTTGACAAATTATGTTCCAGCAATCAATGCTCCAACCAAATCCAAACTTTCTTAATCACTCGAATACCTTATCAATCAGTTTAATGCACTTATCTGGGAATTAGGCTCAGCCTATTTCCCTTTCCACACCAGCAGTTTGGAGCAAGCTGCCCTATGTCCAGTGAAACTGAGGGGAGCCCCATGTCACCGATTTCAAGAGAGATGTTTGTGGAGAAAAGGTGACACAGTTCAACCCTCTGATTCCATTCAACCCTGCACTGGGAAATTGAAAGTGATGTGTGTTTCCTCTCACAACTCCATGTTACTTTAAAAGAAGAGGCAAAATATACCGCACATGCTGCAGTTCCCAGCGTTACACTGGAGCCCACTGTGGGATGCAGCAGGGACCTGGATTTGGCACAGATCTGAGGGCATTTTGCATATTTCAAAGATTCTGCAACCAGAAGCCCTTGATAGGAAAAAAGGATATACACCTGTTTTTAATCACTACAATATATCTTTTTCACTTTGCTAGTGACACAACAAAACCCCTCCAAACTAATCAGCAGGTAACAGGAGAGACCAACTAATTATGTCTGATCCTGAAGCAAAACCTGACCAAATGTTACGCACAATCCCACTCCCTCTAGGTCTTTTTTAATTTTCTGATATTTGACTCCTGCAGTAAATTTAAATAAATTGCAGTTTATGGTCATTTTACATTTGACTCATACATCAATGTGTCTCTGTCATTTTCTCTCTGGATCTGGTGTCTGTTCATCTTACATATCTTACAAAGAAGGAAGCATAGTAATTTCATAATGTAACTTTTGATTCAACACTACTCCACTCTTCAGTGTTTATCTTAAGTAAGTCTGCCCAGCAAGACTCCAATTACAAACTCTCTCAATATTCTGTCCTGAAGGGACCAAGGGGATTAGCTGAAGGGTCCTGTACCACGCAAATTTCCTCCTACAGTCCTTAAGTGTCCAGGGGGACAAAGCTGAATAGAAGAGGGAAGAGAGCTGAATAGAAGAGCAAAGTATAAGTGCACGCAACTTTGCAAAAATAAAACATCCCAAGTGTTTGCAACCTTATTCAGGAAAGAATAAGGATGAAAGCAGAGGAACATAAACACTGGGAAGAGTCAATGAATGTATCTATTTGTCCCAAAATGCAGACAACCAATGTCACTAAGCATATGAAAAGTAGGGCAAACAGTCTGTAGAATATGTTTCTATTTTGCCATCCAACAATTCCTCCTAGAAAAAGATTTAAATTACTTAAACTTGTATTACTTTGTAGACGTTGTAAGGATACAGGAATGAAAGAACAACAGTGGTTATCAATAACCACGCTGGTTATCAATACACACAAAAACAAATGTACAGAAGCTCTGTCAGAATGACCCAAAGCACAATTTTGAGATCAGCATCAAAAGACCTGCAAACAGGTTAAGACGACCCCTCAGAAATACATCCCAATCATTTCTGCTGCATCCTTTCCCATCGCAGCCTGACCTTTCACTAGATGGAATTGTCTGCCTTGAAATGTGCCAGATTTCATTTCTGTTCCTACCAGTAAGCAGCCTTCGAACACAACTGCATCAGTACCGTGCATTACCAGGAATACAAACACCACTGGCAGGTAATTCCCAGAAGAAATTTGGCATGTGTGAGAAACATGCCTGGTGCCACACCAGGTCTCCTAATCTCACCAGCTCTCACGTGCTGAGATCAGAATAAATCTTTAAACCTCTGAACCTTGGGTGAAAACATGCAGGCTAAAAGCAGTACAGTTATTTTCTGCGAAGGTCTGCAACATCCGCACGACCTGAGAACAGTTCTGCTGTGCACTCCTGGCTGCAGTAATTTGCTAGAAGACGTGCAGAAAGGATCACAAAAAACCATTGACTGAAATGAACTTATTAAAAACCTCAAGCTACCCTGAAACAGCTCTACAAAGGCTGCAGAAACTAGGTGCAGGCCAGAGCCATCTTTTACTCCAAGCTTATGCTGAGTCATCTAAATCGAGTACAGTTTGTTCATATTTCTGCAGCTGTTACATAAATAACCCTATTTTCCTTCTTTATTGGAGCTGATCTCTTTTAAAATATACACTCACAAACGAGTGAACAGCAAGCTCACCTCCCTACTGCTATCATTAAACAATAACGAGGAGCACGACTGTTAATCAAAACCAGACTCCAATATAAAATCCTCTCAAAACCAGACCGGCCCACTTAAGACATACATCCCTGGAAAAGTTTCCAACTGCTGCAATATCCTACTGCAAGCTCCATTAAAAATACAGCTCTTCCCACAGCCATCCCATGGTTCCTTTGCTAGTGACACTCTGCTACCAGGTAGTTTCTCATGACAGATTTGTGGACTACTTCAGCAAAAAGATTCCTTTCCATCTTTTACTGAGGATGTAGCTTGGCAGAGCCCTCCATCCACTGATAGGGGTCACACTGAGAAGTTTTAAAACTTCGCAAAGGTGAAAAGACAGTCCCTTACCTCTCTGCTTGTTGCCTAAGATCCTTCAAGGCAAAGAAACCGTCACGATCTTGAATAAGTTAACAACAAATACTTGAGGACAAAGACAATTTCATTCTCCAAAATCTTCTGAAATGCCCTGATTTACCTGTCTGATAGAAGTGTAGGCAATGAATGTGGGTTTTTTGTAGAAATTCAAGGTGCTATACACCAGCAGAGACACATTTTCTGAATTGGGTTCTACATTCTCTGTTGATTTTTGGAGATCTCCCGACATCATGAGGATGCCAAGATATGTGGTTTGCTCATGTCGGGATTTTATGGTGGGGTTTTTTTAAGTGTTTTACATATGGGCAAAAGAGATGGAAAAACTAATAATTTCTTGTAACCACGTTTACATTTTGAATAAGAGCTGTGTTAACTCTTAACACAACTTTGCCCTCGTGAGAGATGCGGCCTTGCCAGACCTGGATAAGCTCTTAACGTCTACAACGTCTCTTCTTTGTCATGCTAATTACAGCTAGCATAGCAACTTTTAAAGCCAAAAATCCTCAGGGTACCTCCAAAACACGTCAAAAGTTTCTATTAAGCACAATTGAGGTTCCCACAGGGGCTCTCCTAAACACCGAAGAGCTGGAAACGGCCGTAACTTTGCAAGCAAGAGAACACAAAGAAGTGACCCCAAAGGACCCCCAGCACTGGTTTTGGATGCTTGTACCCTGGCTGAGGATCCAACACCTTGTCTCTTGGACAACAAGCTCTGCGGCTGTATCTCTAAGGTGACACCTTAAAAATGGGCACAAAATACAGCTTATATTGCCAACTGCATGTGAAACAGATATCCCTTATAGGAGGCTTGCAAAATAATGTTTTTATTGGGTTCTTCAGATCAGAAAGTATTCAAAAAATTTAACCTTTGGAATTCAGCATTTCAATACTGAACCACAGTGGGCAGAGAAGAAGGTCCATGAAATGTTGCATCAAGTTTGTGCCTCAAATAGCAGCACACTGAGAGGATAAAGGACAAGAGTCCATCAGTTCTTAGTTGTTTTTACTGCTCATGTTCATTAAAAGACTTTACAGGCATCTCTTTGCATGACATCAGGAGCCGTAAAAATGGAGATGGTTCCAGCTACTGGACTGCACATCTCTGCTTCAGAGATTTTTCAAGTTTTAAAAATACACTGAAGCATAGATACAGTGCTGAGATTTCCTTCCTGTGCCTGCTCAGGGAGTCAGTCAGCCATCCACCATGCCTGCTCCAAGGATGCAGAGGCATTCCCTGCAGTCACTCCCACTCCGCTCCTCAGCTCCCTCCTGAATGGATCTGAGCCACAAGGTCAGAGATTTCAAACAAACACCAGAGATTTTAAAAGAAATGAAAGGGTATTTCCATGTCGGTTCTTTCCATGCTGATTTAAAACCTGATCCCTAGGATTCAACAAAATGGCTTTTCCAGGAAGTGACTTCCCTTAGCTGAAGGTGATGGAGTGAGATTAGAGCACGGTGCTAATAACACCAAGGTCATGGCTGTGATCCCCGTGCGGGCCATTCACTTGAGAGTTGAACTTGATGATCCCTATGGGTCCCTTCCAACTCAGAATATCCTGTGAAATTTGCCATATGAAATTCTGTGAGTGTGGGCACCACTCTCACAGCAGATCACAAGCTAAAAGGAGAGGCTGAGCACACAATGCCCAGGACAGGCATAGACAAGGTCACTCTTAAGGAAGGCTCCAGCTCAGAGCATCTTCTCACTGAGAGACCAGGGTGAAACAAGGACCTACAGCTCCGGCCAAAAGGCAGAGATCTGGCACACAAAGGGCTGCTGGAGCAGGCTCCCACCTAATGGTTCATGAAAAATGAAACGTGGGGGTTACCAAAGGCCTTCGGGATGGGACAGCCCCCAGTGGGTGCATTCACTTTTCTGCCTCTTGGATCTTCTCCTCTGTCAGGGTTGGAAAGACAAGGCAGACTTCAAGGGTGGCCACATCCCTGATCAGCAGATATATCCACAAGCCCCAGTTATGAGTGGCAGCTCTGCAATGGCTTTTCAGACTTTCTGGGAAAGAAGAATTCTTGTTCAAACTGGTATTTTCCTTGAACATTTTCTCCAAATGGCTTGTAGATGAAAGAACAATGCAGATGTATGCACCACAAACCAGCTCAGTGAATGGTTCCTGCAGCATCTAAAACCCATGCATATGTGAGCAGTAAAGGCTCAGAAGCCAGAGTTTCAACACTTAAGATCTGAGGACCTGTGGGATCACAACACTGTCATAAACCTACAGTAATTCAGATGACAAAGTGGAAAGAGAGAGAACAGAGTTCAGCTTAAGATCTCTCAAGAAGACTGTTTACATTTTC
The DNA here is from genome assembly GCF_009829145.1 of Chiroxiphia lanceolata. Lineage (NCBI taxonomy): Eukaryota > Metazoa > Chordata > Aves > Passeriformes > Pipridae > Chiroxiphia > Chiroxiphia lanceolata. Next base: position 9,709,450 of record NC_045646.1, read on the forward strand.
TGTGAAACTAAATGGCAATTTTTCCTTAATCTTGCCTCAAAACTGCTATTGTACAGCACAATTAATTTTATAGGCTTCAAATTTTCTTTCACCTCTGCTTTTTTATCAGTTTTACAGCACTGTAATACTACTCTGTACCTGGGCCTAAATGACATGACAATTCATTGGCCACATTGCACAGAATGAAACCAAGCCAAAAAAAGGAAATGATGTCTTTGATATCATCATCTTGCAATGATAAGCAAAAGCAAGAAAAACTAAGCTCACACCAAAAAAAATCAGTTTATCTTCATTATTAGTGGTGGATAGGCTAATCTAATCGTGCAATATTCAAACTAAATGAGCAGAACTGGGATGGCAAAGTAAGCTTACAAGAGAGAAGTTACTTTGGTCAAGATTTGGCTTCTGGAGCTTTAATTTCTGTTCTGTTGGCTTATGGCATAGTAAAAGTACAAATAAGGCAGAAGAGAAAGCTCAGAAGGGAACGAGAAGAAAAACACAACTTATAAGGCACATTGTGCTCGTCTGACAATTTCCAGCATCCCATAAACACCAAAAAACAATCCAGGCAGTGACCTTAAAAAAACTGGATCCTTTATCCACAGACTGCGTATACAAGGTCAAAGTTTCCCCAGACTTCAGTCTGCAGGACTGGTGCATTAGCTATTCAGCTGTAACTCCCATAATGACAGAAGACAGCTGAGATCTGCTCAAATCAAATTACAGTTCTGTTTATGTAAAACACTGTGGCTCTGCATTTTCTGCCACCAAGACTGAGTGCAGCTTGAAGATGTCTGCTCTACGATTTCTGAAAACAAGCAATTAAAACAACAAGAGAAAAATTAGTTTATTACTGTACTTATATTTGGTAAAGAATACCTCAGGACAAATTATAGATACAAATGTGTCTACAGTTGAATACAAACACTAGAAGTATTTTGTAAAATAGATCTCATACCGTCAGGGAGTTGTTTACAGGACAAAGCATCATCAAGATCTCTGGCAGTTGATGGGTCAATGGTGAAAATGCATTCTTTCCTATCCAAAGAAAAAAGAAGAAAAGGAAAATTTATCTCCCAGTCATGAAGAAGGTATCAAAACACAGAGCCCATCACAGATATCCAGACAATAACAACCATGTTTTCAGAAGACTCTGCTGAAACATCTTCCAATCTCATCTGAAGTCTAAATGTAATGTACTAAAAAAAAAAAAAAGTATTTAGACAAGTGAATCTCCTTGGGTATTTTTTAATTTTTCTTTTTGGTTTAACTGCTTGCTCATAGCAGCTTTCATTTCATTACAGATATTCCTCCACAAAAGCTAAACAATTTAGCCCATCAAGTTCACTACAAAGAAACAAGTAGGAAAAAGTCCTGATGCCTTGCAGCTAGAGTAAAAATAGATTGTTCTTAATTGCAAAGTTAAATGGAACACAAATAACCACCATCCTCATGCAGCAGAGTAGGTATCACAGCATCTGACTCTCCACAAGCACAGCTAGCATGGAGCAGAGGCACTGGAAAATGTACATCAAGCTGAATGGTGACAAAATTGAGAGAGAGTTTTGGTCACAGTAAAGCCACCCAAGAGGTGCACTACTTTATAGCACCTACACTGCAAAAAGGCTCACATGTATGTCCTGTAGCAGTGGGTGGCAGGAACAGTAGGACCACAGATACAGTCTAGGGCCACATGGATGAGACAAGTAAAGCATCTGACTCAGAAACCATCACATTCAATAGAGCAGAGTCTGGCACCAGTGAGACCCAAAATCTGAAGTACTCAACAAATAAAACTTCCTAAATTCCTGCTTCAGGGCCTCCCTTCATACTGGGCTGCCCTATAGTAACTTCTTGGCCAGACCCCTGGACTACAGCAGAGTTCACCCAAGCACTGTGAATGTGGGACTGGAGCTGAAGAGCAGTGAAGGCAGTAAAGGAATGGGTTTGCTGGTTTATTCTGCTTTTATCTTAACCTTTAGAATAAGTTCAGCCCCTCCCTAGTTAAAAGATCTCTGAGCACAATGGCATAGGCTGAGGCTGCCAAGGAAGAGATCAGACTGCTGCTTTTCTTCTCTTTGTAACAGAGACTCATATCACAATGGCAACTCCCTCCCAGAGATGTATAATGCAAACATGTATTATTTTTCATACAGCATAACCACTGTTATACTCCTGGGGTAGGAGACATGGGAGGGGGAAAAAATTAAAGCAATTTTTTTAAAGAGCAAGTGTCATATGGAATTAGTAAGTCTTAGTCTTTTTGTATGGGTGCTCTCACAGTGAGAGCAATGTCCCCAACTTCACAGACCTACCACTTCAGTGCTTAAATGCTTTGGGTGGTATCTGCTGGTGTCAGACAGCTGGCAGCATGCATTTATATAATTCCACCAGGCACACTAAATAGAGATTTTCAAAGACATAAAAATCAGTAAAGCACTTCATTGCCTTCCGAGACTTTGAAAATCTTTTGGAATATGCTGGCTTTCAGATTGGATAGCAAAGCTGCCTTAATCCCCAGATGCACGTTAGTTTCTGATCCTTTGCATGCATCTAAACAAATTAAGAAACTGTGACACTGAAAGACATAAAATCTTTCAACTACACCGGGACTTTGATCTGTTGCTGGTTAGTTATCCAGCACTGGAAATCAACCAATTTTTAAAGGTTTGCAAACAACCTTACTTCCATAAATATATATTCCTTAAAATTCCACTCCAAGGTACTGTGCAGCCCTCTTTAGGGAGATGTGCATATGCAGATAGACACTCCTATAATACAAGCAGTATGGGGACATGTATGTGTGCCAACCTGCATGTATTTACACCGGGTCCCACTAATGCACAGGACATAAAGTCCCCCCAGCCACATCCAGTAAATCTTTAAGTTACTTCATTTAAAAGAGTCAACTGAATGGACACAAATGGCTTACTTTATCTGACAAGTGAGCAAGAGAAAGGTTAAGAGCTTCTTCAAAGAGAATGTGGGTTCCTGTGTCAGGGAAATAGATAGCTTATCCCAGATGTTTGGGGCCTGCTACCACAAGCATCTGCCACCCATTGCGAATCGTGGCTCCAGGCAGTTTAAAAATTAACAGATTGGTTTCAACAAAGTGCACATTTGCAGCCTGCCTTGGAAAGAAGAGAGCAGAAATACAGAGGTGCCAAATTCAGAACACATTTAAACAATGGTGGCAACTAACTGGCCGCTTTGCTGAGATGTATTTGACTGGTCAAGTCTATTGCAGAGGCCAGTGGTGGCCCCAGTTCAGAGAACTCGAACCCGTGGGGCTGGTGGGGCAGCTCCAGGCTCCCTGGGCAGTGCTTTGTGCTCAGCCTGCTGCCCTTCAGGACAAGCTGGTTGGGCTCTGAGCAGCATCTCAGCAGGTTAACAGCAGGCACGGACAGCTCACAGCCATCTGAGATACTTAAATTGACAGATGCAAAGCTGAAGAGGGGTCCAGACAAATTCTGATTTAGCATTTTTCACCAGCCAAGACATATGTTTAACCACCGGGCTCAGATCTGCTTCTCCTTTAAAACTACTCAAGGGACTTGAACCTGTAGCTTGTCACAGGCAGCTTACTATGGACACAGACTGCAAGGTGAGGTAAGAAAGTAACTGAGCAAGTAAAACAAGGAATTATACTCCCTGGCATAAAGATGCTGCAGAAATGTTGCAGAGCCCATGGCCAGGTAGTCAGTGGGCAAAGAGAAGCTGATCTGCAAGCAGAGCTCAAAGTTCACAGCAGTGAGATAATCCTGGCACACAGGCGAACACCTCACTGAAGTTTTCTAAGTGAATTACGCTCACCAGTAACTGCATTATAAAGTGTGATTAATTATATTTCTGGTTTTCAGTTTCTATTACTGGAGATGTTTCAGATGGCTATAGGAACTAGGGCTGGCATGTGAAAAAGCAGACAATCCACTGAGTGATGGGATGGCAACGCTGAGCCCAAGGGCAGCACACCACGTATGTGCTCCTCCAGGGCAAGGTCTCCAAGGAAGGCATGTTCTCAGCTATCTCCTCCTTTTCCTCTGGGCCCAGTGGTATCACTTTTATCTTCAGGACACTGCAGAGAGCCATCACTCATTCCAGAAAATCAGGCAAGGCAATGAGAAGCAAGGGGAGGAAAGGCTGGGTGCGGGCAGTGCACCCCGCCTGCTGCTCTGCAAGTTGTCCCCTCCCTCGGCACCCACACCAGCCACCCCTGTACACACCCCAGGGAGAACCCTGGAGGTAGCTGACAAAAAACATCTGGATGAAGAAACAGCATTGCTCTCAGATATGGGGCCCTGCGAAGAGGAAGGAGCCATTCAAATTCCTCCCCTGACCAAACTGTCTGGCTGTGCAATACCCCAAGGGCTGTGGCACAAGGGATCTCGGAGAGATCAGACCACATTTCTGACTGTAACCAATAACAAGACCAACCTGCAGCGGTTTGTATGATTCAAGCACAAGGAATAGAACTTTTTATGCACCTGCTAACAAAGATGTCGCTTACACCCATGGCTGCATACTTGCACATTTGCATTGACCACAGGTATATACAAACTGGCAGCTGTCTGCAGCTTCTGGAGGGCCACCAAGGTGATCTTGTGGGTTAAGAAGCTTGATCATCCTCCTCTCCCCCTTCTTTGAAGGCCCCAAAGGAACCATCTCTCATTGTCATCACACCTAATAAAAGTCTGGTTTATTCATTTAAAATTGTCAAAACATACTTTGTAAAAGTAATGAGATGATCCAAGTCCACTTGTTCCAACATAACACACAATTTGGTTAAAGGAAAACTGTTTAGGAGACAGAGACACACAGAGTTAAAAGATTTTCTGGTCTTCATGCTGGAAAGGACTAGAGATAAACATGTGCCTTTAAGAAACCCCCAGCACTGATCGAAAACAAAAATTTCAGTGTGGAAACTTCCACTTTTTACAGGACACTCTTCATGCAAAACAGATGTTTAATGCAGGTTTGCAGAGGTGGACTTGCTCTGGCATGGAGTTTCTGCCAATGGAAGAATAAAATCTTTCCTCCCTCTTCCTTGTGGCCAGAGGTTTCGAGCACCAGAGCAAGGCAATGCTTGCAAGAGTTTGGGAGGATCAGGAGAATGACTTGCACTGAACATGGTGGACCTGGCAAGCAAGAGCCAGGAAAGCACAAGCCACACAGACTGCCCAGACCCTGCCAGCCCCTGGCAGCGCTGATCCAGCCACCTCCAGCCCTGAGACAATGACAAGGGCACTGCTAAAGCTGACCCTGCCACCCTGCAAATCAACCACCTGGGAAAAAAAATTGCAGGATAGAGCACTTAGTTTATTAGACAGTAACGACGGTGTCAACATACACAGGCTGGTATATCAATCCTAATTTAAGGAAAGATAATTAAGTGCAGTTGCTCTTTGCACAGCTTCAGGAAGACTAATTAAAGCAGACAAGCATGTCTGCAGAGCAGTTAGTCTTTTTACCTTTAACAGGCCTTAAAATAAATGGCTAGTGCAGCAGTAGAGGTAAGATAAGTAGTTTGTTGGTGAGCTGGAATTACCGTCATGGTAATTATAACATTCACAGATCACAGGATTGCAACAGCAGTTTGTTTTTCTTTGTGCAAATACATACATCTATGCGAAGGTATGCACAGGAATCAGCAGAGAAAATACTGTACAGCTGGTGCCTCGAGGTTTGGTACGATGTATAAATTTTTGCCAGATAACTGTTCAGAATTCAACATATGAGTTAGTTTAATGATAGAATATGAACACCTATGGCACAAGGAAATTACAAGTACCAGTGGTCAGGGCTCCTTCTTCGTTTGAATGGAAGGTATTTGGATCAAGATGAAGCATTGCAATTGTAAGCCATGGGCTCAGACTGTATTAGAGGCCAAGTTTCTGGCATGGCTGGTTCTGGGGAAAGTTTGAGTGTTGCCAATGTGATTTTCTGTAAAAGGAGCTTGGTGTTGCTGATAAGAGAAAAGCACCAGTTTGTACACAGTAGACAAAGCAGCACTGTGAAGATCCTCCTGAAACAACTCGATGGTCTTCCCAGCCAGCAGCACACAGATGAGTCAACTTGCCAGTGGAGCCCAGATTTTCACCACTAATAAATGCCAACAACCATGAAAGATCAGTCCAGAGAACTGCATGTACCCACAAGAGCATCAGAAAACATTTCATGAAGCAAGATGTTGTCCTTATCAGCTGATGTAACCATTTGTAGGAGACAGAAGCAAGTATGACCCAGCTATTCAGGAATCAGGGAAAGCAAAGGATGGAGGAACTTCATCCCAGGCACTGCGAGCACAAGTCAGCCAGGCAGCAAACCCATGTCCATGCTCCTGTGTGCCACTCCTGGTCCTGGTTGCAGCCACCACCAACTCAAGTCACTTGGGCTGAAGCCCCAGCTTTGCCTTTTCCCTGAACCAGGACTGATCAAGGATGAGGCTGTGGGTAGAATTTAGGCTGCCAAGTCTCATAAGAGAGAAAGAGAGAGCTGGATGCCTTTGCAAGAAAATCAGAGCACAAAAGAAATAGGCTGAGAAGGGATCCACCAAAAGTCTTTGAATAAGAAACCCAGAGACAGAAGCTGAAATGGAAGGAAAGGGAATTAAATGGAATAGAATAGAAATATTTCAGTTGGAAGGGACCAACAATGATCACCTGGTCCAACTGCCTGACCAGTTCAGGGCTGACCAAGTTCAAGTATGCTTTTAAAGACATTATCCAGGCATCTCTTAAACACTGACAAGCTTGGGGCATTGACCACCTCTCTAGGAGACCTGTTACAGTGTTTAACCACCCTCTCTGGAAGGAAATGCTCCTAACACCCAGTTTAAACTTCCCTTGGTGCAGCTTTGAACCTTTCCCACACATCCTGTAACCAGGAAGAAGAGATCACCACCTCCCTCTCCCCTTCTCTCTCTTAGGAAGCTGATAGAATTAAGGTGTCTGAACCTAATGACCTTATTCACCTCCCCATCTGGACTCCCTCCCATGGCTAACTTGCAGACTGAAGCAGTCTCCTGAGATGTTTACTGGTCATTCACGAAGACCAGCACATTCAAAACAACAACAAAAGAGAACAAAGAACACACCAGAAGCCACAGCACCCACTAGCCTGGAAAAGGTGACTGAAACCTTCTGTCTGGAATCCCAGCCCTCAAACACTGCACAACTGAAGATTCAAGATGCTCAGTGGCTACCCACACGTTGACATCCTGCCCTGCCCCAGGCTCGGTGCTCATGGCCCACAGCCCCTCCAGTCATCCAATGGATCCTGAAGGACCAAACTGAATCTTCTGCAGAAGCATGAGCCTTTTCCAAAGCCCAGACTGCTGCAGCTGGAGGTGAGAGTAATGACCATCTTTTTGTTTATTAAAGTTTCGGCAGTGCAAGCCTTCTTTAAACTTGACTATGTCAGTGGTAAGACATTTACAGTACGAGTGACTGCATGTCTAGACACTGGCAGTGCATTTACATTCTTCTAGGGACTCCTTAGATTGTCCTGTCCTCTCCACTTCGTGAGTACATACAATAGCCTGGTGGGAGTGAAAGCTCAGCCTCCTGGTTTACCCTTATTAACTCCAGCTCAAAGCTGGCATTTTAAAATTAAGCATAAAAGGCACTTTTAGAATCTTTAAACTCTTCAGGTCATTTCTAAGACCCTGCTGAGCTCCATCTTGCTAAAGTTAAACAGAGACCATTTCTCAGAGCTGGAAACAGTTGTTTTAATTTGAGAACAGGCATTCTAGAGCTGTCAACTCACTCCAGTGAATGCTACTAACATTTTTTCACACAACAATCCAATTGTTATGGCAACCACAAAAATCAATCTTGTTCTTCAATCACAAGAAAACCCAGTTCAACCACGGTGTCTGTGCAGGTTTGTTATAAAGTGCCAATAAGCATGGGACCAATTCTGCCAATACTCGTCATTTAAATGGGATGAAGTACTCTTTCTCCAAGAGAAATTTCAGAGACCAATCAGTGCCTGAACATTTTAGAAAGTTCAACATTCCACTCCTAAAGACATCTATTACATGTAGTGTCTACCACATTTGTCACAGTTGATGCTGGCAGACTTTAGTTAAAACCCAAGAGTGGTTGCTTCCAAGACAGCCTCTTAAAAGGAATTTATTTTAAAAATATGCCTGCTACAGAAGTACCCTGACAAATCTCTGATGGCACTCTGAATGCCCTGTAACACACTAACAAAGATACTTAACATATCACAAAACTCTTTTGGCATGGTGCATAAATTTCAAAATGAACCAAAATTATAAAATAATTGGAAGTAAAAACTACCCCCTCCAAACACTGCATGTTAAAAGCCTCACAAAAATCCAGTACAGCATAAAATGCATTGAAAGCCCATCTAGCTAGTACTGTTCTTTTTAATTTCTCTGTGTTTATGTTTTAGCTAATGTCCTGTTCTGGTTCAGAAAATAGACCTTGGTCCAAGAGAGCAGCTGACAATGACTCCTGATGTATTACACATCTACAGCAACAAACTTCAACATTTTCACCAAGGCCTGTGCACTGGATTGCTGAACCAGAATCAATTACTCCTTCCTATTTATCCTTCTAATATTTCCTCCATATTTATGGCCTCCAAGTAAGGGGGAAGACAGAAAAAAGAGCACTGCAGTCTTGTAACATACCTATATGGCTTGAACAGCCAATACATATATATAAAGGAGATCACGGTCTCTGGGAGACCAAGCACCAGCAGTATTTCCCACAAGTCATGCTGTAATTGTGCCACAAATATAATGAGTTCTCTGCACCTCCACTATCCCACGCAAGAAGGCAGAGTGTAATTGAAAATACACTTGCATTATATAAAATACCTTAATCATAGATGCACAGAGAAGAGACATTAGGTCATCCAACCCCCATAGGTCAGAGCAGGGCTACTCATGACAATACATTTGCAAGGACTTTCTCCAGGATGGTATTAAGCATCTTTAGTGATGGCGTTTCCAGTACTTTCTTTAGCAGTCTACACTGCATTCTATTTTGGGTTGTACAGGAAAGGTTTCCTCTTTGCTTCACCTTACTTGTCCTCGTAACACGCCTTTCTATCCTCCCACCACCGTAAATGATTCTCACTTTTTCATTTTGGTCCACATATTTTTAACTATCAACCACTATATCTTTCACAAACTCCTAGTTTCAGTTTTGGCAAATACACATTGAACAGTTAATCCTTCCCTGTAAATCAATCCCTTATCTCCCAGAATATTTTTGTTAGTCTTTTCCAGACTGTCCCACTGCTAATCCATGCTGTGATATCTCCAGGACAACTGTATCTCACACAACCTGCATGTGTGCCACCTATATTATGATTTATGGGTTGGCTGGGTTTTTTTTTTTTACAGAGTAAGGATCTGAGAATAACCTAGTAACAACAATCCAATCACCCAAAAACTTGAGGACAGATGGACAGCTCAAAGCATGCTTCATGTCACTTCATTAGAGTGGAGCCATGAGGAAAATACTGCTCCTTGTAACAACCAGCTCAGTCAGTTAGAACATGGTGCTACTAATGCCCAGGTTGTGGGTTCAATCCCTGCACAAGCCATTCACCTAGGAGTTGGACTCTACACTTTCTTCTGCTCATCAAAACCCCATCTTGTGATCCAGTGGAATCTAGCAAGAAACAGACACATTCTCAAATTTATTTAACATTTTATCCTCATCTCCCTCTGTTATTCTCTCTTCATCCAGGCAGGAACACAACAGTATGTATAACAACCTAGGCACAAAAGTCAATACTGTTTTCCACAACTAAGTAGATTCTTAACAAAGCGAGCTTAGGTGTGATGGCCTACAAGATCAGAAAGCAATAATCCTGTCCAACTACACACCACCAATTCTGCTTGAAGCTGCACTTCCAATGGTCACACACACCTTCCTGTATGGAAAAACACAGGTGAAGTTGCTCACGTGTCTGTGTACACCAGCCACTGGTAACAACAATGTCTGAGAGCACAGGCCATGTATCATTTTGCACAAACCAGTGTCACCACAATTGCTGTAGCTATAGTGCAATAGAAAATGTAATGAAAACAGAGAGGAGGACCCAAAGAAACCAACTGGAAACAAGGAACTGAATCACATCATTCTGACAGCAGCACCATATTTACTCAAGAGTTTTACTTACTCAGCTAATGGGAGAGAATGGAGCTAATATGAGCCCCTCATCAGTCCAAGAAAAGTAGAGTTCCCTAGATTGCCTGGACAGCAGAAGTACCCAGAGCAGGTACAGTCATCATCACCACATTCTGGAATCAATCCTGTTATAGTGGGACTGGATCTGATATATTTTGACACCACTCAGTAATCCCTTGTATGCCATGTATCTCTCTATGGAGAACATTTAATTAGTCACAGAACAGCTCAGTGAGAGGGCAGAGATTATAATCGGGCCCTGTTTGTGTCTCCACTCCACACCAAGATAACATTCAGTTCTGCAGCAATATTGCTTATACGTTTGCTAAACAAGTCATTTTTCAGTTTCCATCAGAAATCAGAGCATTTTTACATATCCTATTATAGCTGAGTAAGGCTTGCTCTACTTAACTCTAGCTTTTTGTAGTGGAAAATCTCCAGGAAACAAGTTGTTTAATGATGTTTTATCTGACTTGCACTCATTTCTAACTCAAGTTGTCCACCTGCCTTGAAAAGACATCTGTTTCAGAGGCTGACTGCTTTCCTCTAACACCCTGGCACAGTCCAAGGCTGACATTTTTACCATCACCTCTAATTTTATCAGCCAATAATCTCCTCAGGCACCTACAGCAAAGGCTATGCTGACAAACCCTTACTGTACTCACTGCTAATCCCTGTTACCAGCAGTAATACTCCATGAGAAGGAAACAAAGTGGGCAGAACTGCAGTGCAGGTACCAACAGTGCCACAGAGCTTCTCTCACCAGCAGGCACAGGCACACAGCAGAGCACCTCTGCTCTTCTTCCCTTACCAACCAAAGAAAGGATGCCACATTTCTGAATGGGCAGTCAAAAATTACAATTTGGCCTTCAATAACTTGGATCAGTTGCAATTGAGGTCACATGCTGAAATACTGAGATGCAAATTTTAACTGAGAGCTTCATTGCATTCGAGCGCTTTGTCTGCCAAGAGCAAAGTTCATTAACTCTGCCCTGCAAGGGAAGCAAGTCAGCATTAATTGTCTCCTGCCAATGCAGTGGATCCTTGCTGTCCCTGGTCTGCTGCCCTCCAGGCCTTTTAGCCCTGTGGGAGGAACAGACAGTCACACTGCCATTGAGAGGGACCTGGGCAGAGGAATGGGCTGATGGGAATCTCATTAAGCTCAAAGGCAAAAAGACTCCTGCACATGGGGAGCAACTCGTGCACCAGTCCTGGATGGGGAACAACCAGCTGGAAAGCAGCTTGGCAGAAAGAGACCTGGGGTACTGAGGGACAAGCTAAACGTGAACCAACATGTCATTGTAGGACAGTTGAGCAACAGCCTCCTGGGCTGCATTGGGAAGTGCTGCCAGAAGGCCAAATGATGTGTTCCTTCAATCCCTCTCCTCTACTTGGCACTGATGAGACCACAGCTGGAGTGCAGTGTCCAGTTCTGGGCTTCCCAGTACCAGGAAGACATCGGCACACTGGTGCAACTTTGCTGAAGGGCCTTAACAATGATTAAGGAATCAGAGCATCCAACTAGAGGCTGAGAGAGCTGGGACTGTTCAGCTTTGAGAAGAGAAGGCTCAGGGAGGGAGATTTTACCATTGTGAAAATACACCTGATGGGAGGCAGTAAAGAAGACAGAGCCAGACAATTTCCAGTAGTATTCAGCAACAGGACAAGAGGCAATGGACACAAAACACAGGAGATTCTACTTAAAGGTGAAAAACACACACATTTTTCTGAACCCTAGAATGTGTTCCTCAGAGGGTTGTGGAATCTTCATTTTCTGAGATAGCCAAACCCCAAATGGACACAGCCCCAAGCAGCCTGCTCTAGGCTGACTCTGGTTTGAGCAAAGGGTTGGAGTAGATGATCTCCAGAGTGTCCTTCTAGCCTGAACCATTTGGTGATTCTCAGGAGCTCAGCCCTGCTCAGCTGAAATCAGTCAGTTTCTGCTCCACAGAACACATCCATCTTGTAGATATTTCAGAGTTCCCTGCCACAGCACCCTTTCTCTGCTCAGTATTTTTAGCTCATTGTTTTGTATTTTGCCAGCTGAGAAACTGCAGTTTGTAATTTTACCTTCAGCTTCATATTTCTTCTTAAAAGTGAATACAATGTCCTGTTTATAATAATAAAATCACTAGTTGGCAGGATGACATCAAATGGAAAAAGAGAAAGCAACTGGAAAATTTAGAGCAAGCAATTTTGAGTGCCAAGTTTCACATTTGTAATAGTCCAGCAGAGGTCAACAGGCTCACTTATTATTAGGCAAATGGTAAAGAAATAGATATCTTCTAGTTCTTCCATGTTAAACTATATAAACCATCTCTACTTGAACAGGTTTTAACACTTTCCAAAAGAGTGATGTTATATATTTTCCACAGTAACACCAACAATGGGAGACAAGCAAAAGGCAGAACTGCTTTGCAAAGAACAGCCTTTTTTCTCTCTCCAATATTTAGGTTTTTGTTTCCCACTATGATTGGACTTTCCTGGCTTTAGTTTCTTGTCCCAGTTAAGCAGTAAAGGAAACAAAAAGATATGAATGAAATTAGAAACATTTGGAATGAGTCTTAGAAATAGCTTTTGGGTTTCTTAGATTCCTGGCTACACCTCTTCAAACAGCCGCCTCCTCCTCCAGCCCCCAGCTCCTGCAACCATCTCTGAAATTTGTATTTCCTTCTTTGCCCTGACCTCTCTTCTCTTCAAGGGCTATATTCTGTCCCACACCACTGAAACACTGTGCAAAGCAAAGCAAACAAGGAAATGAAAATTACATGTTGTAACACTGGAAAAGAACGGAAAATGGTTGAAACTTTGCACCCATCAACATTTGTCTCTGTGACAGTAATCCTCCAATGTTTCCCTAAAAGCAGAAACCAAACACTTCTCAAACTTCTAATGAAACAAATGCCAATTCCAGTCAACCTGAATAATAAAATGAGAACTCTGGCCCTATCTGTATTATCACATTTAGTCTCTGGAAGGGAGGTTTCCTCAGTCACATCATCCTGACACTTCATGAACCTTCAGGCTCTCCGTAAAATGCAACTGCAGGATGCAGTGCCAACACCTAATACTTGCCTAGTGCTTTTCATTACAAGTTTTGGGTGCTCTTTAGAAACAAGTAAGCTGGAAGTGCCCATGAAATACTCATCTAATTTTACAAATAAACCCTTGCAGGTAAAAAACAGATGTCCACGGCAAAACTGTGCAAAAGTGGTAGAGCAGAGTGTTAAATCAGCTAAAACATTTCAAAACTATCTACGAGGTTTGGATCTTTTCTGCCTTAAGTAATGTTGAAATATTATGTAAACCTTTTTTTGTGAGCTATTACTGGAGAAATGAGGGAAAAAAAGATCTCCTGGAAGCAATTCTGCACAGGCTGTGTAGGTGAGATCACAGTTGCTAAACAAACAGAATATGCATGGCAAGAACAGGCTTCCTGTAAAACTGAAAGACTTGCAGGAAGATCAAGGAACACATTTACAAGATGGCATGGACAAAATATCTTTCCCTCTTGCCCAGTCTTAGCAGTTGGTGAAACACATTGTCTCACTTTCCTCTAAAACCGCGCTCCCAAACACCTCCGGCACAGAACCTCTGCTCCATGTTCCATACACTGACTCACAGACCCAACCACACTCGGGGCACTGGTCAGCAGAACACAGAAGTTGCCTTTTGAGAAGGAAAAGGTCACTTCCCAAGATAAAGGGAAACCAGGAAAAGTTATCTCAGAAAGAGGAAACACACAAAAACACAATGTTTTTTTTATGTCTCAGTTCCAAATCCCACAACCTTAATGCACGACACCAGAAAATCCACAGCCCTGTATTACAGAACTGGAGAGAATTTACTAAGATGGAAGTATTTTTAATACAAACTCTTAATACGTATTTACTCCAGTCAGGTGAGCAATGTGTAAATTGAATTAGGATGAGCTATTTAGAAGTGTTAACATGCTGTTTCAGGAAAAAAGATGAGTCTTTATTGCATTGTAATTTATTTGATATCATACTCTCAGACTACTGTACAGTAATCTAGGGAGCCTGAGAGACCAACATGCACAAAGTACAGCAAAGATGGACACTCAGAGAGGCAGGTGCCATCACATATGGTGTGAGCTCCCCTGGAAAACAAGGCACAACTCCCGTGTGCACCCAGACCACGTGCCCAGGGTCAGGTGCCTTCCTCTGGATGTCAGTCTACACCTGTGTGTACTGGCTCTTTGCGGGACACTGTAGACCACAGAGCACTTGTCAGTGATAATATGAAAGCTAATATCTGATACCAAGTTAAGGTCAAGAGATCTGGGATCTTGTCAAGAACAGTCTCTCCAGGTCTGATGGGTGAGATCGGAAGAGATGGCATCCAGGTCTCCAGCTGCCTGACTTCACTCAGCTACAGTTCACACTGCATTTACTAATAAAACTCTTTTATTTCTGGGTAGATAAACCTCTTTCTGTGAGGAAACAACAAGGAAGACTCACCTGTATTTTTCTTTCCATTACTAGAAATCTCATGTTATCTCCACATGTGTTTAGACCACAGACTAGCTAGTCAGCAGTGTGGCAGTTGACATTAAAAGGATTAGTAAATTCAGCTCAAATAATTGTCTTAAAAACTTTCACTGTTAAATGTTTATATTCGAGAGGATCAAAAGGAAATCTACTTTGTAGTGTGCGCTGTGGTCAGGAAGGGGCAGAGAGGGATTTAAATGGCTTAACTGCAAAACTGTTATCACCTTGATAAGTCCCAGTGTAATAATTCAGCAATAAAAGCAAGAAATGCACTTGGAATTCGTCTCCAAAACCAATTGTCTGACTGGAGACAAGTCAAGCTCTTTATTTGCTTAAAAGAACTTGGTCAGAAGAAACAGAGAATGCTACTGAACTGTAGTCAAGAATATAAAAATAAGCACTTTCCAGTGACTTCTGAACAGCAGCATTCAGTATCTTCTTTTTTTTTTTTTTCTTTTTGAAAGCTACTTGAAGCCTACAATCTGGAACTGGTATCTGAGTGTTAGCACAAGTCAATCAGGAGTGTGATTCTCCACCAAATTACTCCATTGTATGGCAGTGGAAACCCAGAAGGCCGAAGCAGTCAGGAGGCTGCAGGCTCCAGAGCAGGATTAGGTCCAAAGTAACACCTGGAGTGCAGGTACAGATACAAATGGCTGCAGTTTATCACCTGATCTGCTCAAGTTGCTAATGTCAATATAATAATGCCAATAACACAGATAAACAAAGAGAGGGAGGAGCTTGCTGCATATATACAGGTGCTTGCACCACTGCAGTGTCTTGTGGAATCAGGCTGATGGGGCTGCTTCACCTCTCCAATACACAAGAAGGCAATGAATTACTCCAGCTGAGACAGGATGCTCCAGCATAAACAAGGGTGGAAGTAGAACACACCATATATTCTTAATAATGCATTTATTTTTTTGTTTTCCTGCACCTTCCTTTATTTCAAAGTGAAGTTCTAAACAAGTTATTTTTCTTTGGCCTTTAAATCTTTTCTAGTAAGGATGTCTCTGAAATCTGACACTTTGAAGTGTAGCAAACCCACTAGTTTTATGTAATCCAGCACTATCAGAGAGTTGACCACCCAACAGACTGGAGTTCCTGAAAGCTGGTGGGAGCATCACTAAGTTGCAGGGATGGATAATGTGAGGTAGGTGGACAGCATAGAACTGCTGAGTTGCAGGGAGAGACTGCATTTGCCAGCTGCTAACCTGACCAAGAGCCATCACAAACTCCACATGACACCAGCTCTTCAAAACAGGGAAATACGTTGAGACTAGACAGGAAAACACAGAGGACAGTCTCTACCTGTGCTTAAGTTTCAAAGTAACAATGTCCAAGATCATTTGATCTGCCAGGCATTCAGAAAATCTCTGCTATAAAACTACCACTAAAATACGTAATACATTCCAGACAAAAACATAAAGCTTTCAGAGTAGGTGCCAAACACCAAATTTTCAGTTTTCAATAGTTCTTTTGAGAAAAAGCCTCTTTGCCTCAGAAAACAGTTCTCCAAGCAACTGATCTTCTGGGTTTATAGGTACTTTCAAAAGTAGTTTCTTTCCATGCTTTCTAGCTCAGGTAAGGTATAATATGGTACATGTAACAAAGTCAGTGCCTCTACAAATGTGATGAAAACAAAACAGAACAGCACAACCCTGCACCAACCCAAGGAGGAGTGTCAGACTATGCCTTTATCGTTACCTTAAATCTCTTCTTTTGGCCAGCTCTTCTGGTGAGATAACCCAGGGCAGGTTCTGGGGAAGACATTCCAGGGCTTCAGGAGAAAAGTCTGAAAAATCCACACCATACTCTGTCAGGATCCCTTCTGTTTCCGGCTCAATCTCTCCAGCCTGTCCAAGACTTTTGCACAACTGCCTGCAGAAAGAAAGAGATGCTTTTTAAAATGTCTAATTACTACTGTCATGTTGTTACTGTCCCCAAAGAGTGACTGCTGAGCCCTCAAATACACTCTTTCACCCATTCACTTCTCCCTGAGTTTTGGCAGAGGACTTAACAGGAATTCAGACCATACCATGACTTATGTCTGCTGGAGATGCAAAACACTCACCAGACAGTACCCTGGGCTGTTTCATGCATCTCATTTGAAGGAGATGTTTTATACTATTAGTTTTTTGCAGATGTGAGAAAGTTTTCCAAATTTAGAGAAAAATACATCCAGCAGGGATAAGAAAAGCACAGCTTTCCACACAGGCAGCTTCAGCTTTACACATGGTTGGTTCCCTTGAGACTCTCCTTCCTCTTCTCACCAGGTGAGAAGGTGACTCAGCCCACTACCCAAAACGAAGAACAGATTCACACCAGATCCCAGAGAGCTCCGCAAAAGGCAGCTCTCAGGGAGCTCAGTACACTGCTCTCGATCCCAAAGGATACGCATCTCTGCTGGGGCAAACCAGTGCCCTGTGAAGACAGTAGTGTGAAGAACCCTTACTGCCTTCCTTACAGGAGTTGTACACATAGACGTGCCCACAGATCATCTTTCCAACAATTTTCCAGGCTCCTTCCAGGATCTAAGCATTCCCGGTAGTTGTTTGTCCCTCCCCTTTGGGATAAGCAGAAGCCTCTGAACCAGGACCTAACTGGAGAGGAGCCAATGACCTAGAAGCAAGTCACAGACAGGGGAAATTGTCCCCCCATGTTAACAGCCCTTCATGAAGTATTCTGCACGTGTGAGGATGAGGCTGCTGCTCTGTTACGCTTAGAGAAAGTTCCCATCTGCTCCATCCCAGGATGGATTTGTCCGACAGCTCTGGCATCAAACAAGCCCTCAGCTCTGAACATTGTGCAAACCAGGTCTCCAAAGGAGAGAGACATTTGTTCCCCTCCCAGCTGGTTACAAATATCCCATGAGAACCTATGTCCCATGGTGGCTACCCTTGTCCCCTTTCTCACCTCTAGATTGTTCTACAGTACAGAGTTAAAATATTTTTTAGTTTTTAATATACTACCATTAGGGTGGATGGCACACTACAGTCAATAGAGATAATGTTCCTGACCCAAGAAAATTACAACTGAAATTAAGGCAAATCCATCAAAGTATGACACAAAAGAGAGGGGTAATAACACAGCACAAAACCAGCCACTCTAATAAGTGTTTTTCCACTGCATAAAATACACAATCATTATATTGATCCTTCTGCTTTGATTCCAATGAGTGAGAACAGACACTAATTACTTTCCTAAATTGGGGCCAAAACAGTGCACTTGTTATTTGGACGAGCAAGATGGTCTCAAGGCTTCAAATGTGCCATAAACCCACAGAACAAACCCCAAACTCGCAGCGTAAGCAAGACCATCTTCTTTATGGGAGCAAAGCTCTCTCTTCTCAACGGGAAGGGCTGTGTAATAAACCTGTCACATTGTGTAATATGCTGGAAAGGATTGCGCGCTTCGTGGTGTGCTAAATTGTAGAGTTCCCATCGTCTAGCTTTAAAATAAAAATGAAAACAAGGATAAAAGATATTTCCCTCCATTGTTTCAATTTTATGTACAAACTGTATGGCAGAAATACGTGCGCATTTGGCACCATGGCTGAGTTCTCTGTTCCTGCAGCTGGGTCCCAGGCTAATCCTTATTTTAATGTAAATAAATGAGGCATCAGTTTTATCTCCCTCTCTCTCAGCAGTAACAATAAACCAGAGAAATCATCACTTCATTTCCATTTCCAGCGTCTAATGTGGAGCTGGGACTGAGCAAGGACGAGCCTGCGGATCTGCAGGCCCACCAGTACCACCAAGGATGGACCAAAAAAAATAAAACTGGAAAAGGGAGGACACATTGCCCTACCCAGAAGAAATGTCAAGAGCTCGAGCCTTAGGTGCCCCTTCTCTTGGCAGGGCAGAGCTGGGAAGTGCATCGGGAGGGCGGCTGGACGTCTGCAGGACAAGTCATGGAAAGCACCTCTGAATGCCAGAGTGCTTTCCAGCTCAGTCTTGAAACCCATGTTCCTCTTGATCCGTTTACTGAAATTAGATTACGAACCATAAGGGGTTTACCCAGAGGTCTGATATAGGACTAATATTTTTTTAATAGTAATTAACATTTGATTTACAGTGTTCCAGGGAACATTTCCCAAGTACCTTGAAATAAAAAGTGTATAACTGACTTTAATTGGGGCCATGTTACAGTCACGCAGGAATGATGACTTGCATCAGAGCAAAATCTGACAGGACAGCATGTGATCAAAGGTAATGCATATAGGATCACCGATGGCCCTGGAGTAACAGCCAGGCTGCAAAATCACTCACGAGGCTCCACGGCCACCAAGGGTAGCAAGAATAGTTCAAGAGGCTTATAAACAACAACAGGCACAGGGCCCAGCAGCAGTCAGACGTTCACTCCCAGGGAGTCACAGCGTCTGTGACACCCTGGGCTTGCGTGTATCTCTGTTTTTTCTAAATGTCAAAAGGTAAAAAAAGTTATAATGGTTACAGACGTAAACATTTCTTTTCTGTGACGTTGATGGGGGAGCATTACCTTGAATTCCTTGAATACCCTTGGACTAATGTCAGACATGGTGGGAGCGTGCACGGACTGGAACATGCCATGTTTGGGGCAGCACAGGGTATTCCTTTGAATCAGCCACAGCTGTAGGATCACTGAACTGCTCCAAGTTGCCCACTCACCAGAGCCTGACCTGTCATGGACATGCACCTGGGGCAGAGCCACCCTCGTGCTGCCATCGTCCCCTTCATGGTGACACTGACCAGATCTATTCGGCTGCCCATGACTAGGAACATTCAAGTTCTCTCCACTCCCCAGACTCAGCTGAAACTGGTCAATGTATTCAAAGGTTACATGGTAAGAATGCTCCAAAGAGACAAAGCATAATTGCATAATGCCAAGCAGGCTCCCAAATGGGAGTGAATAACTTTCATTGGGAACTTAACACCTTTGCTCATTCTCTCACAGTCATCCTACATGCAGGGTTTCTTTCAGCAGCAGGAGAACATCCCACACATAAGCCACCACTCCTTGAGGAAGCTTTTACAGGAGCAGGAGAGGTGACAGCAAAGAAGCCCACCTGGTTGCTCCCACAGCCCAGGGCCTGGAGCTCATGGGCAGAGCTGTACAGGCTTGGTAAAGGCCAAGGGTCCCAGTGGAGATGGTGAGGTGGCTGCGGGACTGAGCACCATGGAAACAGAGAGCTGTGATGGAACCCACAGCACCTGGGAGCACAGTCCAGCCCTGCTCCCCACCATGGAGCTGCCTCCCTTCAGCTGCCAGGCCACTCACCATGGGAGCACAGGAGCAGGACGGTGCTTCCCACAGGATGGGGCCACCCCCCACTGCAGAGCCATAGGGTGATTAGCTGTGCCAAGGGAACACAGCTTTACTGAGAGACATTCCCATCTGCAAGATGCTACATTGCCCTGTTGAGGGCATCAGACCTTCCCTTGAGCCTTACAGTGAGTTACCCAAGGTATCTGGTCATTTGCCCTCACACCAAATACATTTTTTAATTAAAAAAAAAAAAAAAACAAACCAGAATAAAATGCCAGAGATGAAAAGAACTCAAGCCACTTGGATGGCTTTGGAAAGAGTGTCAAGTGAAATAACATCCTGCAGCATTTGATTTTATTGCAAAAGCTGGGACAAATCTTGTCACCTTGACAGACCAATATTCAAGGCCTTGAGCTAGAATGGCCACAACCACATGTGACACAGAGGGAGTCAGTGATTCCATGCTTTACTGTTTCAGGGTTTTTTTAATAGTCTCATCCATCATCATACGCTGGGACAAAACAATTCCACCTTAACCATATCCAAAAGTGCACAGACGTCTGGACTAATACTCAAAATAAACCTGGACTCCAACACTGAAAAAATGTCCCCAGAAAATAACAGTACATCGCAGCACTTGTGAAATTTATCTGGAACAGGAGAATGTTTTGGAGATAATTTGCTTCACCTGCTACCTGAAGCAGTTCAATGGCATTGTACTGCCAAGGTAAAATCACTTCACATGCAGGAGAGAGCACAGCAGCCCACGCTCTGGGCATCACCAGCAGGACATGGAACCATTAGTTCCTCTCTGCTCCTTCCCAGCATAGTCGGGGTGACAGGGTGGCCTTCGGAGGGGACAGTGTCAGGTTGGTGACCACCAGGTGGCAATCACGACACAGAAAAGCACCCCCTCCCCAAGGGGACCTCCAGGGACTAACACGTTGGCCCTGTGCAGGTGGCCACCCTGGGTGGTCAGTGCCACCACCAGATTCTCGGCCAGGGCATCCCATTTCTCCAGCCACATGTGGTCACTGTGAAGACCAGAGTGTGCCATTAACTGTGCTTGGAAACCTGATGCTGAACTTCCCAAGGCAAAAGGAAAGCTGAGGAAGGTGAATGACCGGTCTGGGAGAGTTCAGCTGCAGGATGGAGAGTACCTAGCAACAACCAAGGCATCCAGGGGACATGACTGCCAACTAAGCAGGGAGTTTCCTTTGTCCCACTTCCAGCAGACAGTGCAGGGTGATGACCTACAGGCTCTTTGTCCAGACACCTTCAAAACCATGGTGGTGATGCTGCCAAAGAGGTATTATGAATTTTGTGGGCAGAACTATGAGGTGCACAAAAAAGTTCAGAAAACCAAGCATGTAATGAGCTACAGATCAGCTGCTTTTCCCTCCTTCAGGCCATGACAAGCAACACAGCTCATAAACAAGGCAACATGGCTTAAAAACAAGCTTATAAATGAGCCCAAAAGCAAACAGAAACTTTTGGGACCTTCAAGAGGTTTCCTTGTCTTTCCGTGTTTAAACAAGCATTATTTATGGCTAAAAGCAATAAAGGGGTCACCAATGTACTATGCCCCCATCTCCACAAGGCACTTACTGAAGTGCAACCAACTCCCAGAGGAAACAGCTATGGTATGAAGACAATCATGGACATTTTCTTTCCTGACAACACCCTTCACATCTTGGAAACGACCAAACCAGAGAGATGAGAATATCCAATGTTGTCAGAAACACAGAGTAAAGACACACGTTAGCCAATAAAAAAGATATTAACCCATCCTCCTAATTTCCCCTGTTCCTGCTGAAAAGGGGGGTTGCTCATGACAAGAAGCCAAGCAGTACAATCACCCTCCAGTCTTTTCTCAGTTGGAGTCAAAGAAGACAAAGCAAATCTCTGGCAGTAAGACTCTTAGTCACAGTGAAGCTCACAGCACAGCCAGCCCCTAGTTAAGTAGGGCTCAAAGAGAGGCCACTGCAGTTCATGCACTGCAGTTTAACAAGGAAACACTGAGTGACTTCATGGCTCATGTGGCTCTCGAGGAGTACATGTGAAACTTGATATTATTGGGCAGACAAAGCAGCTACAGCTGATAACAAACTTAAACTCTGTGAAACAGGGACTTCAGTTTAGTTTACTTTTTAGTTCAAGTAAACTCAAGATCTGTCTAGTGACAGATTTGCACCAACATACCTTCTCTTAAAAATGTTTTCTGTAAGTTTTAAGTTTTACTAGTAGTTTGAGCTGAGGACTCTGAAACCTGCAGTGATGATAGTGTATATCACCTGTGCTACCCCATCAGAATTGTTTTGCAAGGGGAAGAGCAAAGTTGGGCTTTATGCCCAACCCCCACTACTGCACATGGTCCAGAGATTACATCCAGGTACCCATCACCTGTTTAAATTTGACCACAGTATTACCATAGGTCAGAATCACCAACTAAGCCATGATTACTTAGTTTTCCCCAAGATAATTGAATAGATTTATCAATGTCCATTCTTATTGAGACCCACTCAATAGAAACAGTGTGGCCACTCCAGCCACAGCTTAGCACACTGCACCTGTTCCAAAGAAAAGAGTGAAAATGCTGAAAACTACAGTCTTCCTCGCGGAGAGGCAAAATGAACTTGCAATCTGGATCCAGCCCAGCACAGGCCATTTGTGTAGTCCTGGCTTAAAATTTCTTCCTTCACGGCAGTGGTTGCAATTTGAACTCTGGACAGCAATGACTCTACAGTGCCTGATGAAACACACAGAGTGCAACAACCTTCTCATATGCTTCAGGAGGGAATGAGTCTTCTCTTGAGTTCTAGTATCCTTCCTTGAAGCAATGAGACTTTAAAACCACAACAATCTGAGACTTCTTTCTACTTCTTATCAGTAAAGCCTTACAAACTAAAGATAAGCCTCACAGCTACTGATCATCTTCCTCTGGCAGAAGTGAAATGCCTACACACTGTGTACTACTCTTAAACACACAGAGGAAAGACAGGAAGGCTGCCAGCACCCCACGGCGTTTGTGCTGGTCAGGCTCAGCACGTGTGTGTGTGTGTGTTCCCTCTAGAACACGTGCTGGTTAATGCTGGCACTTGCCAGCACACTGAAGCAAGCACTGGAAGAAACTAACACTTTGTAGCCATGAGCGATGAACTGTTCTTCATCTCATCATACTTCATCCAATAAATACCAGAGGGATACAAGACAAGTGTCTTGTTAATAGATTTCTGTCTCTATTACTCGTATTACATTAAGTGAAATCAAGAATTCTGACTAGAAATCTCAGTCATCTCTACTTTCCAGGGGCAGCCACGTACCCTGTTGCGAAGTTGCTGTCTTCTTTCCAGTCCACAATGCGACAGATGAAGAGCTTCTGTGAGTATCCCTCAGGCCTGGTCATGAAGTCTGGAGGACAATCAGCCAAGGGCACATAGACCCTGGGCACTCTGTGGTCCACAGGTGAGAACATGGCACACCTCTTGAAGAGTTCACTGTTCCTGTCTGCCAGAAGTTTGATGAAACCTGTAGCTGCTCGGGAATGCTTCTTTTCCAAAATATAGACCACCTAGGAGAGGCAAAAGTTTCTACAGTTAATACCTTCAGAGAAAGTTATTTTCTTTAACAGAACAGGGATACACAGAGGCTTAGCAGAGTATCTGGAAAAGTCACAAGATCTATATCTTATTTGCCCTGTGTGTATGTGTGTGTGCATTTTTAACTGAGTACCTATTTACAATGTATTTTCCTTGCCATCTTGCTCATGGCTATAGAGGATCTAAGTGCCTTCCAAGTGCTAGCTCTCTACAGCAATTTTCTTGATTACAGAACAAAACCAGACAAGAAGCAGATGCTTCCAAATGCAGGGAATTAGCCACAAAATACAAGCAACTCCTGTAAAATCTTTCATTTGTATCCTCGGCCTGTGATTCCAACAGTCAGCACAGAATAGGCCAGTCCAAAAACGGTGCCGCTGGCGGATCCAATGCTAACCACAGGAAAGGATGTGCTGTTGGGAATTTGGCAGTTCTCTCCTCCTCTCTGTGCTTTCTGAAGTTAGGGGTTATTTTACCTTTATACAAGATGGCTTTGAAAAGAATAATAAATTACAATATCACTAAATAATTGTTCCAGAGAGGTGTTCATCCAGGCTATATTTTTGTAGACCATAATAAATCACTGGATAACAGAAACATTATAGCTGATTTCCTAAGCTTATACTGAAGAGTCCTTCCAAAAGGTTTCAGGAGCTGCACCTCTGCACGATTCTGAGTGCTGGAATTGCCACATTGGATGAGACTGGAGCAGCCCAGCCAACAACAGGGACCAGAATCAGAGACTGTAAGGGAAAGCACAAGACGTGGAAGAGACCTGACCCAGTCTGACCCAGCAGTCTCCTTTTCTGGTCTCTTAACATTTATAGATTGACTCAAATCTTGAATCAACAGCACTAGTAGCCTTTCCAAAGTCTGTAAGAATTAATTCTGACAACTTTGGATATCCTGACACTCATATTAGTATCCAGTCTTTTTCCTGAATCTTGCTAAGTAATTTTGCATGACAAACAAAGGGAATTTAACCTAGGATAACTGGTAAAAACAACAAGTCACTTGATTTTTATCAGATCAGACAATTACTCTCTTTGAAATGGGGAATGAGACTCAAAGATCAACAGATGGAGACTACAGGGAGGCCAGGGCTGGTCTCCTTCAGCCTTTGAGAGCACACACGTGCTTGCTTGTCACTCTCCATGGAGTTACCTTGGCCGTCCTTTGGAGAAACTCATCTGGGAGAAGTCTGGGATCATTCACCTTGGGTCCATCATCTTGCTTTGTTCTGTGCATACCACTGATCCCAGCTGCCTTCCCTGCATCAAACACACACAACAGTTACTGTAGAACATTTCCATGACAAATTCATGTTGGGCCTTTGCTGTAAACTACAATACAAGGTGCATGTAGTAGATTTATTTGAAAGGAAGATCTCTCAAGTGATAGAATTGCCAAGCAAGAAGTAATTATTATTTCTCTAGACTACAACAGACAGTAGATATATGTTCACTTACCATGCACATCTGCTGAAAACCAACAAAAATCAAAATAAATCCCAACTTTGTAAGGAGGACTATACCAGCCATAATACACGAAATTATAGCACACACATTCTGTTTACTAAATACTGAGAATTACATTAATTTCCTGGCATTTCTTAGTTGAAGTCATTAACTTACATAAGCAATTCTTTAAGTACATACATTCATTTAATATTCAATTTCCTTTAAAAACATTATGTAGGGTTATAAAATGTATGTTTATCTTTGAAACTGAAACCGTAACTACTGAGCTGACCTTCTTCAGCTATGGATCAGGATTATGAAAAGTCTTATAAAAGTAATCGCTGCATATGACCAAGAGCTCCCTTCCCCTGAAATCTCTGGACCAGATACTGATAATATTAAAATCAAGTGTCAACTAATTTCTAGTTTGAAATTTTAAAATATTCAAGTATGTGACTTTGGGCGTATCTGCTACAGATGGCTGGCATTTAGTGTTTACAAACATCCAAAGCGATCTTTGCCATGCAAAAGGCTGGATTTGGTCCCTTCTTGAGCTGCCTCCCTGTTGAGTGCCTGTGGTTACTGCTCTGCCAGCATTTTCCGGATGGAAGCATCCAAGTGCTCTTGTCTGGAGGGCTCATGGAAGATGGCTGCCTTTTTCCATTTGTATGGCAATCACATCCATCTCAAGCACATCAGGCCTTGAGTGTTCAAAAGAAATTTTGCTTTCCCAAGGAGAGACCGTGGCACCGACCGTCACTGTTTTCCTTAGAAGACAAGAGATAAAGCAAGATTTCGCTGAGGGCTGTGCTCCAGCAGGCCAACAGCGCTCGCCCATGTGAGAAAGCATCCAGGAGAACTGCAGTGACACGCAGACCCTGGCCCCCAGATGACACCCATCTGTCCCACAGAGACCCTCGACGGAGGCTGCTGGTGACATGACGGATGGAGGGGCTGCGGGAGGGGCTGAGCAGTGCTGGGATGTTGGGATCAGTGCTCAGGGGAGCCAGGAGGAGCAGGAGGGGCAGCAGCTTCCCCGAGGGGAACGGCTGTGCACCACCATCACCAGGGCACGTTCACAGATGGTCGTGGGACAGCCTGGGCTGCCTTCGGGCAACGTTATCCCAGCAGTCGTTTGACAATGACAAACTCTGGTTCTCATATGCTGCTAATTATTCCCAGCTTTGCCTTCTGATACAAAGCTCTTCACACTTTGTTTCTCCCCAGAGATCTTTTTCTAATTGATTTTACTTTTATTTTATCTTTATTGACTTGCCAGCAAGGCTGAGGGGAGAATGAACAGGTATTCAGGGGTTTAAATAAAAATGAACTTTCCTTAAAAAGCACCAGTAATAGAAGCAGAAAAAACATTTCTTTTTTATTTCTACTGAAATGAACTCAGACCTGTCACAACTAGTATTACTAAGGGATAAAACCACCCAGAGCTTCACAGTGACAAGTTGGGGGGAAAAAAAATGCTTGGGTAATCATAAGCAGCTTAAAAAGTGGGGATACCCAGGTTACCTCATCTGCTTACCTTCTCTAAGGTTTCTGCCAGCTAAAGGTCATACCAGGCAATCATTTAGCAAAGAATAAATGCAAGGAGCCATTTTGTTTTCTTATAAATTGTCAAAAGATCAGTTAACAGTTTATGGTGTGCCAACCATAAAGACAGCTTGGACAAAGAACAGGATGATCTGGAACAAAGAAACACTGGCAAGGCCAGAGGACAAGAGGAGCTTGGGAGCCTTCCAAAAGCCAGGCCTCCAGGCACACCTGCCACAAGCCCAGGGCTTTACTGGAGTGAACTCTCCCCAGGGAAGAGCACATACTGGTTGGAAGAGAAGCCAGATCTAAACGTGTTTGGGGAAAAAAGAAGGAGCTGCGTTCATTCTTTCCCAGTGCAGCAGAACAGCAGCAGTGACTCAAGGTCCAGCAGGCATGAATGAAAAAAGCACCCAGAGTCACGTGAGGAACATGCCCTTGTTAACACTGCCTTCTTTCCACTTATCCCTCCAACTCCCAGTGCTCCAAAAAGCCACTTGGAAATTTTCACTGAAGCAGCTTTCCCTGTCGAAAAGAAGCCAGCAGTGATGTCCTTGGGAAGTATCACACAAACAAACACATGCAAAAGCACAGAAGCACCAGGGTGCAGCTGTCACAGACAGCACAGCAAATGGGAAAGCAGGTCTTCCATTGCCTGGGATAAAAAAACATTCAGGGCTGGGGCACTGCTCCCCATCCTGCTGAAGATAAGCCCCACGTGAACCCAGTACAGATACCAGAAAACATCTAAATTCCCACTGTGGCACACGGTAGAACTTGCCTTTTCCTTCACAGCCAAAATCAACCAGGGGCCTTTGGCTGGCTGGAGAGTATCTTCTTCTTCAGTGATCTCTCCAATTTCAGCATCCCTCCCCAAAAATCTTGGGATTACTAGAGACTCCAACAGACAGAGCCTGGGATCTACAACTATTCCAACAACAAAAAGAAAGAAGGAAGCTAATCCCAGCCAACTACTACTTCTTACACATCTTTTTTAATCACCTTCAGTATCTGAAATGTCATCATACACATTTACTAATGGGGAATGTTCCTGAAACAAAGGATGGGGAAGAAGAGACATGAGAAACTCTGTACTCCTGGAGCCAGGAGATGTGGACTTCTCTACAGCTTGTAGCTGCTCCCTTGGTAGTCAAAATTCTCTTGATACCAGGGCTACAACTAATGCTCAGAAGTCTACAATAGCAGAGCACCAGAAATAAGGATTCCCTGCCACAAAATCTTCGGCTCAGAAAGGACAACTCTCGATATCCAAGGTCCAGCTGGCTCAGTTGTTAAATTACTGCACAGAAAGCTCAGTCACAACAACCATAATCTGCCATGAGAGTCTGGTAGCCAAGTCCCCTGAATACACCTCTGACAGTCCCTCTCCTTCATTGCACATCCTCCTTCCCTCTAGTGAAGCTGGAACTTGGTGGTTGGACAGAAGGGGCAGGTAAGAGGGATCCACTGGAGACTGGCGGTCTAGAAGATCTGAGCTGGGAGATACAAACATCTCCCCCAACAGGGTAGAGGCATGGAGGCAATCCTAAAGGAGAGTTAACTTGTGAGAGGAGCAGAATTTTGAGCAGGGAAGGTGGGGAGAAACTCCTAGCATTATGCCAAACTAAAAATGAATTATTCTGACCCCTTTACTGCAGTGGTTATCCAATGACCATTCAATATTTCCACCCTGGGCAAAGACATGTTTTCTGAGAAAGATTTACTATGTTAGCTTGGGCAGTACTTCATAAGCTTATCTTACAGTGAAAACACACTTCAGCAACCAGGATCCAGTGAAACTGCATTATAATCTCAGTGTTTTCCTTTCAGCGATTATCTGACAAACCAAAACTGTAATAGTCTTACTTAAAAAAAAATTAGGCACTAGATACAAAAAGCAACTCAAATTAGTTATGTTATTACCAATGAAGTAGATCCAGGACACTTGGAATTTGCCTCCCTCTGTAAGGGAGTTTAGGCAAATTCAATACACACTTAGATTTGCCTGACAGGCATTCCTAGGTCAAACATTATTTTATTTTTAAATCCCCCCAAATTTCCTTCTACAATTCAATTACCACGACATTAAAAGGTAGCCAAAATGGACCAAAAATCATCAGACTAGAATTCTGATTACTTGTGACAGATCCAAAATTATTTTCACTAGGTTTGCATTGGTCACTGTGGAAATTCGCAATTCTGTCCAAAAAGAATACAATTAAAGATGCAATATCCACTTGCAAATGAAAATATATCACAGTTTCAGATCTCAAACACAACTTATTGAAAGAAAAAAAGAAATATCTCTCCCTGGATGGAAAAAAACAAGTTTTTTTAAGAAAATAGTTCAATGTTTGCTACTTCAGTTAGAAAAAAATATGTACTTGAGAAGTTGGGTTACTCTACATGGGAGTATTTAAGAATCCCATCAGAAGGCATTATTGATATGAAGCTTTTCAAAAAGAAAATACTGTTCTTCAGCTCAGTGCTCAGATACAAGCACAGCTGTAAACCTTTCAATGACAAAGTCTACTACTTACTAATGAAGCAACAACAGGTTCTCTGATATCTGCTTCATGAAGCAGTTTTCAGCATGTTATGTCTTAGCACCAAAGACATAAGTGGTGTAAAACAGACCAATTTATTATAAATATCTCCAGGACTGCATGGCATACTCAAAAAGGATGTGTTTTTGGAATTCTGTCTACATCAGTACACAAGAGACATTAGGAAATTAAAACTCCCTTCAACTAAAAGGTGATACATTCACATGCATGCCCTGATTTGCCCGGGCTGCACTATTCTGCTACAATCTTCATTTTCAGGGACAATGAGAAGGAAACATGTTGCTGTTTAGAAGAAAGTACAAGCCTCTTCACATTCTGCAGCTGATATTTATTGGCACAGAAGAGTTTTCTCCTCCAGAACACAAATCTACCAAGAGGTAGAGAGGAAACAAAGTGCCATTTCACTTGGTACCAGGTACTATCCAAAACTGGCATCTATTTTAAACAGGCTATAAGAAGGCTCACTTAGGAAAACATCATGCAAGAAGCAGTACTCTGTGAGTATTTATACCTCCAGACACTGAGCTTTCCAGCTGTGATGGAGAAAAGACAGGTATTTCACTGTGATGAGACTGTTAGGCCAACAGCTTTGGAATTTAACACATGCAGCCTGTCCAAAATCAGTCTAACAGCTCCCATGTGCAATGGAAGAGAGCTCTGCAGGTAAGAAGCAAAGCAGCTCCAAACCATCAGTACTCCTGAGCTGTCTCATCCCAGAGTTGTGTGTCTAATGAACAGCACTAACCTCCTTAGAGATGTTTATTTTTGAATACTCATTTAAGCAAAATCACCCTGCCACAGCTGTTCATGTCTTAACACCTGAGCTCACACACCTGCCTGCCCAAAGGCACACTGAAGACGAGGACCAGGAGACTCAGATGATTAGTATCAAGATTTTTAAAGATGCACAAGTGAGAGAGAGGAGGCCCTCAAAGAGGGAGAAGAAAGGTATTATAACAGATGTGTACAGCACAGACAAGGATCTGCAGTAACACTGAGTAAAGGTAACGTGAAGAGGTGAGTACAGCTGGCTTCCTTAGACACGCAAGGCAGCCAAGCATGTAATTATTTACTTATATTTAGCCACCTCCACGAGGAGGGATGGAGGAGATGGCAGAATGATGAGACAAGAGTGTCACTTTTCCTTAGAATCCTCCAAGCCTGATCCACAACAAAGATCAAGATGATTTTGGGAAGCTGCCATCTACCCCCAGCAGATCCGATTGTAGCTGTCTCAGTAGCCACATAACATTACTACAATCACAGCATGGGTACTCAGGGCTCCTGGCCCTCACATGTCCTTGAGAAGCTGCCAGTCAACATAGGGGTTGGAAGTTTTACTGCAACAGAATTAAACCTACAAAAAAACAGGTAGAGTTGCAGTCTATATAAATACAGTTTTATTACATTAATGGCAACCAAAATTAAAATGTTACAAAAACAATTCCATTGAGGATTTTGCCTATTTACTTAATATTTTTCCTTCCTGCATGTGCATTTGTTCCTAAAGTCTGTGTGTCCAATATTACTATTCCATGGAAAATATGCTAGCTGAATGAATCCTAATCTGTTTCATCCTGGAAATCTTGCTGCTAACAATAGCTGTACTCTGTTTATCTCCACACCCACCATTCACTCTCAGTATCGTGCCCTCTCACTTACTTGACCTAAACTTGTAATTCAAAGGAAAAACATAGGTGAACTCAGGAACATATTTTAATATGCTGAATTTAATCTAATTCCTGTTACCTAATTGCCTAAGTAATTCATTTTTTTGCCATACTTAGGAAGTCATTTGGGGGTCAAGATAACTTACTAGGGAAGAACAGCCTAAGGAACTTTCCCAACATTAACTTCCATTGCGGGCTTCAGCTGTGCAACAAAAGAATAACTGGAGCTTTTTCAGCCTGTAGCATTTAATCAATGCAACCGTAAAGTCCAATTTGTTCAATACCAGTAGAACACTTCTCTTCAGTTGCTATACTGTTTATTCTGCTAGAAATCTATGCTCTCATTTAAGAAAAGTTATAGCAACAACCAAAAGAGCTGGATCCAGAGACCTACAAACATGAACTCAGGATAAACTAATAGAGAGCTGTCTCGAGCAGCTGAAATGGCTCCAGCTCCTCTGCCGGCTTTCCAGGCTTCAGCAGAGTGAAACTGATCCGATTTTTGACAGTTCCACCTCAAGGATTTCTATTAAAAGCCGTGTAACTGAGAAGATTTCCTGGTGAGCTTTCACTCCGCTGTGGCCTAGAAATGTTCAGAGCTATGCAGTGGAGACGATCCATCTCCAGAAAGCTGCAGGCTAGGAAAGAATAGTGAAGACTCCTTAAAAGCACTCAGAGTGAACAAGAGCCTCTGAAGAAAGAGGAGGGAGAAGAACACTTGTTCCTTCCAGTGGCCAGTGATGTTGGTGGACTCTGAATTTGCCAGAGACTTCAGGGCAACTAAACTGAAAGAAAGGGGAATCTGAGCAGAGCAGAGGGTGAGCATGTGGTCCAGATTTCTGTCATCCTTTCCCTACCTGAGCTGGCCAAGGAGAGGAATAGTAGTAACCCTCTGAACTCTGCCTGTGTCAACAGGAGACACTGCTAACTGCAGAAGGACTCCAGGCACCAGAGGAAGGCTCAAAAGGCAGGTAGGCACCTTGTCAAGCTTAAAAGGAGAGAGAGGACACAAAACAGGACATGAGAGGACATGAAATTACATGAGAAGGTGCAGAAGTGCAAAACAGAGACTAAAATATATACTATAAATACATTTTTCTCCTTAGTTAGAGAGATCCAAAAACCTTTCTAAGCACTGACTCTACAGCATCATCTTGAGAAAAGAACTGCTGAACAGACAGGGAGACAGTTGCAAGTTCTACAGCAGCTCCAGCCCAGATTCTGTTGACTCTACTCATTATCCATCAGTTATTCAGTTCACGTGAGTTTACTCTGCCTGTAAATGAGCTATTTCTATTCAAATTTCATTACGTCAAGGCAGTGAGTAAGCTTTGGACATTCACATATCCAAACTCTGACTTGTAGAAGGGTAGGTGTAAGTGGAAATCCTGAACAAACACAACTACCTGATCGCTGCCAGGGCAGCCAGTCCACCAACTTGATGACTTCCACCCCATGAGAAGCAGAATATTCTGTGTATCTGGTACAGTAAGATCTCCCATGAGAAGAGTTGAAAAAAGCCAAGCAAACTAGTTTGACAAGGATAGCTTTTGGCATAGTGACACAGTTTTACAAACTTTTATTTGAATATCTTTTTGCTAAGAAGGGCTGAGGCACTTTTATGAGTGCAGCTGCCCTTCTCACGAGTGCAAGTAGCTGCTACTGTTCAATTGCCGATGTTGCTTTATCAGAGTAATCTAATTCCAATATTTAACAAGAGACAGTTCACATTTGTATGAAACTCATGACACACAAGTCTGCATAGGGATACAGCATCATAAAGCATTCTGTACAGAACATTTTGCACTTCTCCCAGGTTGAGAGGATACAGAGAGGTTTTAATTTTTATTACATATCAAAATAGAGTATAAAGAAAATCCTTCTACTGCAGTGAAAAGTCAGAGAATTAATGTATTCTAGCTCAGTACTAAGTGATAAGATAAAAAGTTACATGACCTCTGTTGCAGTAGTCAATGTGAATGAGGATTAGGGAAAAGAATTACAGGCCTGGTAAAGGCCATGTGAACTGGTGGATAGCAGTGACAGAGAATAAGTTGGGGTCTCAAGGTAAAACACAGAGGAAGGACTTGCATGTCAGTACCAAGCACTACAGGGTATTAATTTTTTCTGTGTATGCACTGGTGTTCAGAGTAGTGTCAGGATGCTACTGCCTTGTTCCCTGCCTGCATTTCAACGGGGCGCAGAAACACCAGAGAGGGTTTGAAGGACACCACTAAGGGAGATGAGAAACTTTCTTCAGGGTGCTCGTTCTTACTGTCTTTGTAAGGAAAAAATACAGAGAGAAAGTTTATTCAGCATGTAAAGACATTTACACTTGGAAATAGAGCTGAAAATGCAAGAGGAAAGAGATTTTAAGCTTTGAGAATTTAACTTCGGAACAGGACAATATCGCTCTTTGTATAGAACAGTGTGGTGGGGAAGAAAGTGGCTCATCACCTCCTACACCAGAGACTTCTCTGAGGACAATCTTTAACCCAACTTCTTTGCAAGGAGAGTCCAGAAAAGCAGAGCAAACTCGTTTGACCAGAACTACTTCTGGCAGAGTGACACCAGTTATGAACTTCTATTAAATATCCTCGAGCAAAGCAAGACTGACGCACTTTTATGAGCACAAGAACTTTCAGAAAGTACATGGGCTGAGAATTAGGCTGAATGTGAAGGTCTCTTCCCTCCTGTGGACTTCTCTCTTGCTTATCCCATTTTTTCTGGGGTCTTAGGAAGAGAAGGGCAGGAAGCACAGCTCTCATAACAGCAGCACTTAGTGAAGACAGATCCAACATCCTGAGTCTCAGCCTGCAGACTTGTGCATAATAACAATTTCTACCAGTTTACCCTAAGCCCCAAGGAGGCACAGGAAGTCCAACATACAATGACTTCAGGGAAATTCAGTCCCTCAAATCTGGGCCATAATCAGCATACACGATGTTTCATGCTTCAGAGCTTCTCACAGCAAGGGCCAATCCCAAAATTCTTTGCTCCAGCATGTAACTAGAGATGGAGGGGTGACTGTGCCCTGAAGAGGAACAGAGCCACGACCAGGGATGGGACATAGGCCAGAGGAGAAAAGACATCAAAAAAGGCTGCACTCCCAGCATGACCCAGAGTGCTCTTATTCGAATGGCACGTCTACTTTTATTCTTCATGGTTCATTCTGACCATCAGCAGCAGAATAAATGAGCCAGCAGAGAAATTGCACAATTCTACTCCTACGTCAGAAAGGACAAAAGGCATCTTGCAACTGAGAGCAGCAATTTGCAGAGCTTGTGTTCATGTATAAAGATTTGAAAACCATCTCAACACAGTTCTGGGTTTTTTGCCCAGAATAAGGAAGATTTATTTTTGATTCTATTACAGTAGTTACCAATATTTTTCACCTCCAGAAATCTGGTGGATTTATGGTTTAGTTTTAATTTTGGGCAGGTCTTATATATATATGGATCCTTTTAAACATACGTACACATATACACACATATATGTATGCAAATACATACATACATAAAGTGCTCATGGGAACATAATAAACCGTTCCCTGATTTTATTTCACTTAATATAATATCCTTGATGGCAATTTTGTCCAGCTTGAAACCTTCAAAAAAAACCTTCCAAAAAAGGAAGCAAGTCCATCACAAGTGTTCATTCACAAGTTGCGCTGGCCATGGAAAATTCATCCTGCTCCCTCCTGTGCATAAGGCCATGCAATAGGGTTATGTGACAAACCCTGCAAAGTAATGCCCTCAGGGAAAGCAAGTAAAGCACTGGGTTTGGTGGGTCAGGAAGAAAACCCCTCACGGGATCCCAGCTCCCATCCACCTTTCTGTTTTGCTGCAGTAGTTGTTTCCAGCAGAAAGGATGTAACATAAAAGAAAAGGCTGGTTAGCTGGAAAGGAAAGTTCAACAGGCAGCACCAGCCAAGCAGCTTTCCCAGGAGAGGCCCATGTTAGGGAAGGGCACCTCCACTCACCACAGTCCAACCCTGCAAGGCTCTCTGCCTCCTGATGCTGGCACCACGTTCCAGTGGATGGCCTTAGGAAGTCCAGCAGATATTGCCCTCTAAGGTTAAGTTCTGCCTTGAAAAAGTGTATGTTTGGTCCTTTTAAAAAAGCATTTCGAGCCACACCTGTGAAGGCTGTGTTTGGCAAGATTTTTTCTTTTTTTCATGACAGTTATCAGTGATGCTAGAATAACTATAGCTGTTTTCCAGGCAAGACTTAAAATCTGGATAAGTGATGATATGAGAAATTGCATGAAGGACAGGAAACAAGCCAAAGCAATCATCAGCTACTCAAAAACACCTTCAGAAAAAGCAGCATCGTAAACTTTATATGTATAAAAAAAGGAGGGCATTAAAAAGCAGAGAAAGAAGAAACTAGGGAAAACTCCATATGGGTTATATGGCCAAAGAAGCTGAAGCAAGTATTAAAAGAGGTGATAGTAAAATACAAACTCAGCAGAAATCCAACTGGCACATCCACACCAGCAACAAGACTTGTTAAGGATGAACACAGAAAGGCCTTAAAGACAAAAGAAAACAGCTGGGTTAGGCAACAGCAGTGGAAAAGTAAGTTGGATTTCAGCTGTACAGACAATAAGCTGATCTCACATTTGTCCTACAAACATTCTCCAAAGACAGAATCAAATGGCAAAATCCACTCGGCACAGATTTTGAGAGATGACTTGATAACCTCAGCATAGGTCACTCCAGAGCATCTCGAGGAACTAACTCAAGGAGTAACTCTCATCACAGTCACACAGCTCAAGTAAAATACTGGCTCAAGCCTGTATTTGTTTTAGATGCTGGTATCAAACTAGAATGTACTTCTCTGAAGTTTAATTTGTCATTGCTATCAGAAGCAACAAGGTTGCAATAGACACAACAGGTGACTCAGGAGCATTTCTGGACATTCAAAATTGTTGAGTCAAAGTGGCTCAAAGGTGTCTAAAACTGCAAAAGAGAGGGGGTTAATAACCACTTGTGTAAAACATCCGCAGACAAGGTGAGTAACTCCCAGCTCAAGCCCTGTGCTGGAAAGGAACAGAATGAGATGTGAGTTGGTTCACATACCTTGGCAGGAATTCAAAGACAGTGGAGGCATCCAGAAGGAAACAGCATCACAAACTGGTGAGGTGGCAGCTCCATTCATGAGCTGAAATCAATGTTTTGTCATAAAAACTACAACACTTGCATTCAAATGTTATTTTCAGCCTTATTAACAGATGGGTGTGAAAAATGGAACTCTACCAACAGCACAGGCAGGGGTTTGGGAATCTTCAAAAGAAAACACAAGGTACTAAATAGGACAGCTTTACAGCCACCACCAAGATTTGTCAGACTCCAGCATCTACTTATGTCCTGAGTTGCTACCATTTTTTCTGGACAACTGGGGCATGCAACAGGAACACACCAGAATATCTGCCCTGGCAAATTTTTCATGAGCAGCTGAAGGCACATGTTAAATATGCCAATTGTCAGAATCCTTTCAACACACAGTTCTTCAGGAAGGGATTTAGTTCTAGAAAGGACATGCAAAGAGCAGCATAAGCATAGTTTGGGACAGGGGAGCCTATTTTATTTTGCCCTAAGCAACACTTGATGGCTTGGATGGAATTCAGATTCAGAATAAAATAGGTTTGCCTTCAAAACAGATCGCATAATTGGCTTTAGGGTTTAGTGCAATTTTCTTTTTAAATGGACCAAATCTTTAAGTTGCTCATAACTCAACTGTTTGAAAACAGCAACAGACCTAGCTGCCCCCAAGGAAATATGTTCTTATCCCCAAACTGAGACACATAGATTGGCCAGCCAAGCTGCAATGAAGGAAACTGCTACAGCACCATCTTGACTTAAACAGCAACCAGCAGTCCCCAGATAGCCTTGAAAATTGCAAATCTAAAGGTGTGACTTCTGTTTCACAGATTTGCTTTGAACCAATCAAACCTACATAAAACCCAGTCATTAATATCCACTCAAAACTATGAAGGCAGTTTCGCAGAAAGGACAGAAGTGATAAGGCATTAAGCTTTTATGCCTGCATTTTATATCTCACAGCAAAGCAAGGCAACCAAGTAATACTTCAACAGTTTGCTCAAATAAAGGCTTAAATCAGCAATCTGATCTACTCACCCTTTTCACCGGTATCCAGAGAAAGTTTCTTAATGTCATCAGACAACGTATCCTGCAAGTGGTCTTGTCCATGCTCTGCATCATTATCATCAAATTGCGCTTCTATAATGACATCCGGACTTTTAGCATCGCCTTTCGCTGCCTCTTGAGGAATGCAAGTCCCCAACATATCCTCAGGGACATCTGATTCATGTGTGACTTCTGTTTCTTTGTCACTACCATCTGGCTTTATTACCTGAAGGAGCAGGGGATTAAAAATACAGAGGTAAGCTAAATCACTGGACTGAAGAAAGAAAACATTATCTTTCCTCTTTCATCTGCATCCCCAAGGAGCTGACAATGAATTGTGGGTGGCTGGTGGCACACTGCAATTGCCATGTAATTAGCCACAGATATTGCACAATCAAAAGAGGTACCTCACCAGGATAAAGACGGGAACAGCATGGCTTTTGCAATACCTCAACTGTGACAATAATGTATCCAAAGCGTATCTAGAGCATAACCATACAGTTCCTGCCAAGCCTCTAATCAGCTCTGCAGAAGTTCTGAGTGAGCACAGGCAGGGAGGAGGATACACTACAATTCAATGAGTTGCTTAGACCATTGTTCACCAAGCAACACTAATCATCCTGGGACTTCCCAAAACTCAAGCAGTTCCAGTGAATTCTGGGATCGTGTCAAAGCACATCTCTGGGAAAGCTCCCCAACACACAATCAGGAACAGACTAAAAAAGCACAGACCAGAGAACACAGAGCCCTGTGACCTGCAGGGGAACTGGACTGTGGCAGCTTGGTAAGGCACCAAGCTTTACATTTATTTCAGGCCATTTCAGTGTCTTTTTGTTAAAGGCACTCAATTATTGTTGCTACTTATACAAATCTCCCAATTAAATTACCAAGAGGAATGAACTCAAATAAAGTACAAATTAATTAACTATTAACTAACTGATAATTCAGATAAGTAACTATGACTCTTATTACAAATTTGGCCCCACTTTAATGCAGCAATGGCACAAGGGAAGGAGAGACCACACATGTAATCACATCAGACAAAATCATGAAGAGCCAATGTCCCAGTAAAGCAGACAGCAGATCTGGATGGCATCCCTCACTGCATGTGACTGCTCCATCTCAGGATATAATGACCAAAATGGTTAATACCTTGGGCATCAACCCTAGGCCTTTATTAGCATCCCTCATGCAACCAACACCAAATTGCAAAGACCCACCTGGCTGGGGAACATAGATCCAGGTTTTAGTTACAAAAATGTTTAAGTTTCACTAAAGCTGCAATACTTCAGTGCAAGATGCAAATCAGCACAGAATAAGAAATAACCTACTAAACATTAAAATCACAAAGAAACTGGATGACTCCATTCCAGTGCCCTCCTGGTCACTGAGCTCCCCTCCAGCTGGTGCTGCTGTTTGCCAGGCAGGTTAACTTCCCAAGGATGCTCCTCCAAGGTCCCTGTCCTCAGCATCACTGCTCCTCAACCCAGCACATGACAGCAGCAACTCATGTCACCAGCAAGGCAATGAAAGGGCCCTTTAGAAAATGCAATAAAACAAGAAAAACAACTTTCTGGTAACATACTTTATCTGATCTATATAGACACTAGAAATAACATAAATAGTCTCAACAGGTCTTAGCTGAAGGCAACCATTCCAAGCAAGAAAAATACATTTCAAAAAGATCCACAAATTATTGTTTAGTAACTAAAAGTAAAATAGATCAAATCAGACCTGTATAGGGAATACTTTCAGAGCTTTACATATTCAGAGCGACAACCATGCTTTCAAGCCGTATCCATTTCTTTGTAAGCTTTTCACAATACAAAATAGAAATAAAATCAATTTTAAAATGGGGTTGAATTCAAGTCTTTAAAAATAAAAACTCAGATGACATTCCTTTGAACTCTTGTTACCTTTTGTGACTCTGCTTTCCATCTTTATTTTCATTTTTTAACATGTATATAATTTGTTACCATAGCAGATTTTGACTCAAACATTAAATTTGACAAAAAGGGGAAAGTTTGGCAGAAGGTGGGAAAATGTCCGATTATTAAAGCTGGCTACATTTGGTACATAAAATACTGACACACAATGGTCTGGGCAAGAACAGTCTATTAGATTAGAGAGCTGACAAGGCTCCACACGCTAGTGACTCTGCCAGTGTACCTATCCAAAAAGAAAACCAGTGTCAACAGTAATGTCTGGACTCTACCATGGTCAGATGTGGATGTATTCAGCTCTTAAATTTCAATTGCACCAGATGTGTGCAAGTGTGCAACTGCAGCAGTTCATTTTCTTCAATCCCTTCAGGCTTTGCCTGTAGTTTTTTTTTCTCTCCAAGTCATTCTTTGGAGAGTGTGAGATGTGTTTCGGGTGCAAAATTAATAAGCTTTCTATAAATAAAGCAGCAAACAACATCAAATATATCTTAATGATAGGAAATGCTTCCCTAAAGATGTAGCACTGGAAAGGTTATGCTTGAAGAGTTTATGTGGCATTAAAGAAGGCAGCAGACACAGATTTCATTTTAAATGCTATATGCTAAAATTGCTGTGCTTCCCCCAAGCTAGAGGACACACACTGCTGTCACCAGCAGCGCGATGCTCCAGCTGCGACTACCTAAGCCCCCGGTCACACATTTCCCTTAGGATTTGCAAATGGATTTTTAAGTAAAGTTTTCCAGATTCCACAAAATCATGACCTCCATGCAGAGTAGAGCAGCAAAATGTCCAGATTCTGGCAAGCATGGGCAATAGGATTTGTTTTCTTTTTAAGGCCAAGACAGATCATTTAGGCTGACTTCATACATAACAAAGCAGGGTATTTCACCCAAGATTTCTCATATCACACACCAAAAATTTAGGAAAGCTGTACATCACAAGACTGGAAAGCTACATAAGACTTTACAAAACCGTGAGCTCAGTGAATACAATTACTCCATTTAAGATGATCAGAGGTGCTGGCCAACATGAGCTCATCACACAGATTCCAAAGAGCAGGATCCGTCTGTCTATGAGCAGCAGCAAATCCAACCATGGCAGAATAAGCATTTCTTACATGTAGCATCTCAGAAACCAGAATCTGATGATATTGCATTCTCCTATTTCTTCTGATGCTACTGTATGATGTAATGCACACAGCTAGAATATGTTGGTACTGACCAGAGACACA
This sequence comes from Chiroxiphia lanceolata, assembly GCF_009829145.1. Taxonomy (NCBI): domain Eukaryota; kingdom Metazoa; phylum Chordata; class Aves; order Passeriformes; family Pipridae; genus Chiroxiphia; species Chiroxiphia lanceolata. The sequence goes on from NC_045646.1 coordinate 9,749,546, forward strand.
TAATAAAGCAAATACACAACTGGCTCCATCACACAGAAATATGTGCAGTAGAGAGTCCCATTCCCCACCAATGCAGCTGACTCTGCATGGACCCTGAAAATGGGATTCCCCCTTGCTGCATATGCATGAAATGTATGGCCCCACTGACATGCAAACATCCCAGGATGCATCAGTAAAGCCCCTTAAAGGACCTTGACTTCCTGACCTGGGAAATCACATGTCAACCTTATGGTTTTATTTTTAAATGTTCTTTAATAATAATTTAAAAAAAGTTTGAATAAGCATTTTGATGAAAGTCAATTGCTTATTTGAATGTCTGATCCTTAAGATAGTGGCTGAATAAGTTTTCTTCCAACTTTAAACAAACATCTATCACTGAAGAAGCATCAAGTTTCTGCCCCACAGTGACTGGTTTGGTTTGCAAAGTCATAGCTGATTGAACACAAGATCTTTAAATGAAAATCCCATTTCAACCATAAATATAATAAAAAACAGCTAGTGGGCAAGAACATCCTGGCATGGGTATGTACAATCTGGACAGCAGAGCATCCAGCCCACTCTTGAAGTAGCCATCAAATGAATTGCCCTTACTCAGGAGGAACTTGTTCCAACAGAAAACTGCACTGGGAACCTGTGCATCAGAAAGCATAAGGGTTACCTCCTGAGCTGCAGGAGAAATGGTTTTCTCTGCCAAAACCAATCTTATATCTGTCCTGTTAGATCCAAGCTTTTCACAGACTTTCCACCTTAGCCTCGCATTTATACAAGGACAAAGGCCCAGCCTGTTTACTCTCAGATCAGGTGTGGGGGTTTTGCTGCTGCCTCTTCAGTGGCAAGAGCTAACAACTCAGACATTAGCCTGTACTCTCAAACTGCTGAACCAGATCAGTGATTTTCAATAATCTTTGAGCTATTGACCCCCAGGTACTTTCCAATAAATGCACCAAGCCCCCAAAGCATTTAAGGCTGACACTGATAGGCTTGCTTTTCTTTCTTATTCATCTCTGATCCTTACAAGCAACCCATGAATCCTCACAGATCTGAAGATGAGACATGGATGACTGCTGGACTATACACAGTTGGATGAATACACCTTGCATGGCTAAAACCTGCTAAAAACTTTCCACTTAGGGTCACTGTTTGCAATGGAACCTTGTGCAAAGCAACCTCTTTCACTGAAAGCATCTGGCAGGTAAGGAGGCAGCATCATCTTCACTACACCCGTTTTGGACACAAATTCAAGGAAAATTAAATTCTTCATCTCACTCAAAATGCTGGTAATAAAAAGAGTATTTTCAAAAGGATGCTGAGGAAGAACAGAAATTACATAGCACAACACCTCTTCTCTGTGAGTCAATCAAAACCCAGTAAAACGTCTCCTAATGAGTAATCAGTCCCAAAATGTGTAACTTGCCTAAAAGATTTTAGAAGTAACAAGCCATTAATGGTAACCCTCTTCACTGGGGGAGGCAGATGATGCACAAAGAGGTTCCTCAGGCTGATACAAAAAGGTGCAGTTGATTCACCAGGAGTGGAAGCTGAAGATAGATTCATAGTGGGCAAGGAGCTCACATTAAACAGGGAGGACTGAATATGGGAACAGCTAGAAGGGAAACAAGGTGTTAGCCCAGGCCTACATTCTGAGGTTTCAAACCAAGGTAAAACTCCTTTCTTCAGGAAAATACTGTGGGTCAAGTTCTGCTTTAGCCATACACGAGTCATTATACTCAATACTGCGTAGAGAGACAAAGTTTAGGTCAGAGCTGTCGGTCCTCTCTGAGCAACAAGTCTCAGAAACAGGTTGAAAGCGGTTATTTCAAAGGGAAGACAGCTGAAAACAGGGGCCTTGGACCAAATTACCATCTCATCGTTAAAAGGACCGTTGCTACCACAACACTAATACAAACACCACATTTCATACCAATGCTGAGAACACCTGCATCTATTAGTCTCCTAGCTTTTGCCATATTAAACAGGCTTCACTTAAAAGCTGATTCCCTAAAGTTCCCTCACGAGGGAGTAGGAATGGAGCCTGGCTAACATGAGGATGCTGTCACAGCTCATACATACATGCTAGAGCCAAGCTACCATAAATATTGTAAGGAAGAAGTGTGCTTTTCTGAAAAGAGTAACCAAACAAAGGCTGGCTCACTCTAGCTCCTCCTTGGATAAAGAAAAGATGGCACTTCCAATAGAAGAAGAAACACCTGCTTCAATCACCCTTTCTTCTCTGCATAATCCCATCCACACCAAACAACTCTGGCAAAGACAATAACTCAGTAAAGGGGACTAGTCTCAATAGGAGCAGTTATGGCATTACATTTAAAATAACAATGATGTTAGACTGAGGGGTTTTGTTGTGGTTTGGGGATGGATTTTTTTTTTTTACAATCTTTTAATTCTAAATCACTGGAAACAATTGCTAACAGCCCACAGGATAGCCATTTTATATTAACAGCACATTATAGTTTACGTTTCATGCATCACATTGGATGCAATAACCAAACAAACATCCATATTAAAATCTCTCCCTCTTGATTAGAAAAAGGCTACTGGCTCCTCCCCAGTGGGCTCTGTTGTTCCCAGATGTCACACACAGTTTTGTCACAGCCGTTGCTACAATGCCATCCTGCTTGTGGATTCCAAGGGGCTAATGATCTGAGTACACACAGGCTTCTTGGAAACAGGGACTTTTCAGAGTCTTCTCTGACTCATACCCACTGCAACAGGTGAGAAGTGAGAGAGAAACAAGTGAAATCTAAGGCCTGTGATTTTAAAACAAAATGTAGAGACAGATCTACAATATGGCCACCAAACCTGTCAAACCCTCAAAGCCGTCTCATCTGCCCTCCCCAGCATCCTGCAGCCCCTCTGCTCAGACTAACCTGCAAAGTGAGTTTTTACTGAGTTAATTCAGGTAATCAGACTGAGCATCCAGGTTTAGTCCAACCTGAGCAGACACAGCAGACAGCCCTACATCCAGGCTTGTCAGGCAGCTGGACAAGTAACAGAATTAACTGCAAAAAAACCCCCCACATCTTCAAACAGCCACCTTTTCCCACTACTTCAGTCTGCTTCTACCAATAAATCTCATTCCTGAGCTGTTCACTCAACTTCTCTCTGTGCTTCAGGCTGTACCTAAGCATCCCAGGTTATAGTGTGTTCCCTCCAAGTCCAGCTTAAGTCCTTCTCCTACCACCTTGCACAAATAACCAGAATAACAAGTAGAAAAGCATCAACAGGGAAAATTCTCAAGACTGACCTTTCTGAATCCTAAAGCCAAAACAAGAATTGTCTCCTCACCATGTATTTCCACTCTGTATCTGGTCTCTGACCTGTCATTTGCCTCTGAAAGCTCCCCATTCCTGTTGCCCTGGACACCCACAGTCTGCTTCCAAACATGTTTATCTACACTCCACTATCACTGACTAGGAGACAGCTGCCTCTGCCCCCTGTCTCTCCTCAAGTCTACTCCTGCCTTCATCCTCTTCCTGCCACCCCTCTGTGGTCTCCCTTGGACTCGTCTCCCCCAAGTCTGGTTCTTCAACCAACTGCCTGCAGGACACACAGTCCCAGGATCAGGACCATATTTCCTCAGGTTCACTTCATCTGGTTCTTCTAACAGGGTAAACAGCTCCATCTGTATGCTCCTGCCTTTTGTACTCTTGAACAACTGCTGAGAAGCAGGAAAAGAAGAAGTTGTCAGGAGTAGCTGTCCCCTGCTCAGCACAGGTTCTCCAGGTACCGTGGATCACACCACTCTGAAACTCCAAAGAAGAGCCACCCTGCAGCCTGCTGAAAAAAATAAGTGAGCTCAAAGTCGACCCCTTGTCCCAGGCTGCTTGGAAAGCAGAGTTGGTAAAGGCTCATAATAGGTCCTAGGAGGTCTGTACAACCTTTCCCAAGGATTAACTGGGAATATCTCTAAGAGATATCTCTCTGGGCTTGAGGGGATTCACACTTCAGAGCAGCTCTGTTATATTTAGATGTGTTGAGGGTGATGGTGTAAAAAGAGATGTGGGGAAGGACAGTGTCCCTGATCTGCTTGCGGGGAACACTGCACCATCTCCTCTGTAGGCAAGCCAACCTGGTAAGGACTCCCAACAGCACTACAAAGAGCTGTGTATGATTATAGCCAGATCAACAAGCTCGTTCCACACTTTCCACTCCTGCTGCCACCCCTGGGATTTGATTTGGTGCTAAAAAAAACAGCCTCTATTTTCAGAATACCTTCCCACACAAATTCCCCAAGGCAGAGGAGTCCCTGGAGCAGAAATGATACAGCGAACACCTCATCTCCCAGCTTCCCAACCCACATGCTGTTCTTCCATACAGCTCTGTGTAGTCACACTTCAAGCAGGGATGAACACTTGGCCACAGCCCGTCATCTGTACAGAAAATCTCTCTAGTGAGAAAAGTCTGACCCGAGGGATGAACAAAAGATTCAGTTCAGCAGCAAGCCTTTAACAACACCCAGGAATCAACCTTCTCCTGCACACTCACAAAATCTGAAGAGGCACACACAGCTTCTCCATCTCCTACCAGCAAATTCTTCTCATAAATGAGGCCCTTAGAACTGGCAGCCTCCCTGCTGGACCCCAGCGAAATGTTCCTTGTACCTTGGGTCTCTGTATTGCCTGCTCCTCGCAAGACCTCCCACTTTGGTGCATCTCATGAGCTGTGTGTTGCACTCCAGGCCACAGTGAACTGGAAACAAGAGTGTAATGCACAGGGCCCAGCTCTGAGGTTGCCAGAACATATTGGTTTGAAACATCACAGAAAATATTCGGCTCCATATTTTCAACAGTAGCCAGGAAGAAAATGCATGGAACAATTTTGAGAACTGTTTTTCAAAAGTCATTTAAATCAAATTATGCCCCATCCACACCGGCAGCAAAACCCTTTCTACTAACTGGAACTGGTTTTCTTTTCTTTGCGTGTGTGTTCTTTTCTTTTTGGTTTAACTTTTTTTTTCAAACTGTCTCCCAGCCATCTTTTTCTGGTAATGTGCACAGGCACTGCAACACTACAGGACTGGGTGCCAGGACGAAACCTATGATGCACAGCCCCCAGAATAAATCACTCAAGAGGGGTGGATTAGAAGAAGAGAGCAACATAAGGTTACATCTTCAAAGGTATGATTCTCTGAAACCCCTGCATTTTCAGCAAACTACTGCAGAAAGATATCCAGTTTGTATCTGATGTAAAGAAGCAGACAGGCTTTTGGATCATTTCCAACTTCATGACAATAATACCATGAATCAATATATATTTTTAAAGATGTAATTATCACACAGTGCTTGCATGTAATCAGAAAAGAATCTACTTGTGCTGAGTGTGTATCATTTGAAAGCTGCAATGCCAAGCAAATCCACACCGCTGGCTTGCACAAACCTAAGAATTATCCATTACTGCCCTTCTTTTTTTTTTTAAACAATACAAGTATGTACGAAAAACATATTTCCTGGAAACAATGATACTCTTTGAAGACTTATTGAACATTTCACAAACCAAACAAGCCTGTACCCGCACGTGCCCATAAGAGGAAAGTGGGTCAACAATGCAAACTACTCAAAAAGCACTGGAAGGGCTATCCAAGATATTTGCATACCTTTACCTCCCAAGGGTTTGAAACTTTCTTCAGAACTGTATTAAAATTATTTCCTACATGTCTAAGAAAATCTCTTACTGGTGAGCAACACTTCAACTCATCAAGGCAGGAAACAAACAAATCAACCAAGAGTTCACATGTTGGGGCTCATGTCTTAAGCCCCTCACTTGCTCTTTTTACTCCTTTTGATCGGGCTCCGAGTGCCACCTCCGAGGGGTCACAGCCCCTCCACACATGTTCTGACACACTTTCAAAGCCCAGAATGGTACACCTGGGACAAAACACACACTGTCCAGGAAGTGCATAAGGGCCAAGAAAAGCAATAGAAATTTCCACAGTTAACTTGCATTACTGGTTGCCAGTAAGCCTCTTATTATGAAAATCCATAATTGGAAACTGTCACATTACAGAACAATTTATGGAAGTTTTCAGAGTAGGTAGTTCCCAGTGGGAACTTCCTTTGAGTGGTGTGTTCCGTCAGCCCAGGTCTGCTTATTTATTCACACAGTGGGAGAAGGGCATCGGGATCCTAAACAAGTCATTACTGAAGCGTCACTGAGACTCCCACTCTAGGAGTGATTCAAATAGTTCTTAGCTCCTTAGCCTTTCCAGTCATCCATCTTCATGGTTGCATTCAGTCAACAGCTAGACTGTCCTGTCTTTATTTCTTTTTATTTTCTGCAGGAACATTCCTGCACTTCTTCTGTAATCAAATGTTCCTTTGAGGATATGGAAGGCAAAACGCAGCTACTCTGGGCTGAATGTATCCCACAATGCCGGTCACAATCCCATCAAATGAGCTTGGCAAAATTAGATCCTACTCCTATGGTCTCTACCTTGTCACACCACGGAAACTGGTATCTACATTAATTTCTAAATCAGACTGTAATTGTATTAAAATATGGCTCCAATCAGAACAACAGCCTCCCTCAATCCCAGCATGATATTACTAAAATTACCTGCACAAAACCAGCCAGCACTTACTGTGCAAATAGTCATGGTTTGGTGTGAAGGTAAAGAGATTTGATAACAGCTGATGGAGACACATCCCAGAAAACTTTGTAGCAACAGAACACTGGAAGTTTGCTTTAACATTACATTTTCCATGCAGGAGCCAGCAGGTACCATCTGTCAGAGTGGTTTCTCACGATGAGCAGCTTCAACCTTGGAAAATGGGTTGTGACATCAACTGACCATTGAGTTAACTGTGTTTTGTCATGTTATGCTGAGGCCAGTTCCAGTCATCCATGCCAAGACCACTGTGAATTCAGTACCTTCCCCATCACCCCAGGATGGGCACTGGAAAGGATTTGTGCTCAAGCGAAGCTATAACAGAACAGGGGCAGCCAGGGCTGAAGAGGAAAGGAACTAGAGGAGATAATTCCTGCAAGCATGGTGAGTGGGGGAAAAGAAAATCACATGATTCACTAGGGATTGAAATAGAACAGCTTCCTCTACTGTTGAGACCTTTCTGTATCCCTTAAAGTTACTTCTGAAGAGAAGACAAGCTGTGAGGCAAACATACTCCTTTCACATTTGATATCAGCAAATTCTGACTCTGGACATGATCTCACTGCAACATACAGCACCAAGAGGCTGTGGAGGAGAAGAGGGAGATGACAGCAGCAAAATTTTGCTCCAAGATTCCTGCAAATGTGCAGGCTAGGTTATTAGACAGGGAAGGTTCCACACCTGTGACCTAAACCTGCTACAAATCCATTTATTTGGGCAAGGAATCCTTGTGTACCTAGTTAGAAAGTACACATGGGACTGACTTCACATTAAATAGCTATTACAGCTAGGAAATCCCAAACTTCCATATCTATGTTAGACTTTCAACAAGCTCTTTACAAAGTGCATAAGGAAAGTAATCCTGCTCCAGAAAAAAAATCCTACTCTCAGCTGCCCATGACTTTTGGCAAGTCATCCAAACTACGCTGCCCAGTTTGCAGCACTTGCCACTGTGCTAAGGCAGATCTGCACACTCTGTCCTCGAGATGCTATGACTGAATTTCGCACAGCTGGCAAGGCAGAGTCCAAGTGTGAAAAGAAGGCTGAAAATAGCACAGCATGCACATGGGGTAAAGCAACAAACACAAAACCTGAACAATTTTCATATATTAAGTATCAAGTATCTTGGGTCGCTCAGCTTCACAGGTATTAAAGCAAGAGCACACCAAGGAAAAATACATTAAGGCAGCTGGGGGAGGGCAGGTGTCCCAGGAGAAAGTGTGTGGGGGGCTATCTCTACTCAGAAGATGGGAATGATATTTGGTTTACATGAATATGTGAGGATTAAGGTTTACAAATACTTCAAAGCATTACTTAACTATTGAGGGCTTATCAGAGACACTAACACACCAGTTAGCTTCCTATGAACAGAGAGGGAGGCTTTCATCTTCCCTGCCATGGACAAAAGCTTAACCACAGACCAAGTTCAGGGTTTCACTACTGTAGATCTGACTGTCACAGCAGGAACTCACATAATCAAAGACCAGTGTTAGTTTATTTACAGTTGCTGCTTGAAATCAAGTTAGGGTGGAAACAAATGTCCCACAGCTCCAAAAACAAAACAACATTTCTTTTTTCTGTTGTTGGGATTAAAAAAAAAAATCTTACTTCTACATACAAAGCTAATAGACTCATCACTAATCAAAGACAATTATTTTTATAGACAATTATTTATAGCCAATTCCTATTTAAAGATGACCTGAGACATCACTGAACTACAGGATACCTGGAAATATCACTAGAACAGTAAAATAGATGTAAAGCATGAATGACTTCACAGTTATGACCATAGTAAAGCTCCCTCTTCATAAGCTTTAGGTACTTAATAATAAAAATTTTTGACAATTTAGTTATCCATGCCTTTCCAAAATTAGTTCATATATTGGACAAAACATTCAAAATCAAAATTTCAACCAGTTTAGAACCAAATTATTTGATTAAAAATGTTTAGGTAGTTGCCTACTATAATAACAAAAAACCCTAAAGTTTTCATAAAAATTTCTTCACTGAACTCACCTCCAGCAGCAAAACTAGTTCACCAAGGTGCTCTCCAAAACCACCTTCCTGCCGTGACTTTTTCTTGATATGCAGCTTCATCAATACACACATGACAACAACGGTACCAAAGATCTAATCTCTTTTTAAAAGTGAGCCACAAACCTGCCAAAACAGAAGATATTCTAGAAGGAAAGGCACAAGAGCACAGTCACTGGTTTTCTCCAGGAAATTGGTATCTCTATCTTTTCCTGCTGGTAGGCACAGAAATGCCCATTGAAGGCACAGGTTCTACACACCACTACCTCTGACAAAATGCATCCTTTACAGGGTTATTTGTTTTCCAGTTGTGCTCAGTTGCCACAGTCAGAAGCAGGGACACACCACGCTGAGTACTGCAGCAACCCATATACAACACTGTGACTGCTCAACAGAACTCTTAGGAAGCTTCTATTAAAGACAAAGCCCATTAACAGGAGGGAATAGATGAGCACAAGAAGGTTACACACAGATTGCCTTTGAAAGGAGCACATCTTAATGGAAGTTAAAGCAAACTAGGGGCCCAAGGTATAGGAAAGGTGCTTTGGGAAACAGAGGAGTGATGCTGATGATTTTGTTGAGGACTTACACTGCTGCAGTGTTTTCTCTCCTTCTAGTGAAAACAATCAGTATCACCAGGTTTCCTCTTGAAATGACATCAGGGAAACGTCCGCTGGCATTTGCGTCACGAGGATCTGCTCACATTACTCAGTGACGAATCTTATTAAACAGCAAGCACCTCAAGCAAAGAGTCTATAGCTCAGTTTGTTTGCATTTACCTTCAGCAACAGGGCACGCTTCATTACATTTTGAAGCAGTGTTTATTAGAAGAGTAAAATGCATCAGCATCCACCACCAGGCTTCTCAGCTTATTTTCATGACATCAATATTCAGATTTATTTAATCCAGTGAAAATATACATCGATTAAACATGGTCTCAGAGCATCTCCTGCAGCACTGAAAAATGCAGTAAGTAGGAATGGTATATTTTTACTTCTTTCCTTCAGAAATAGATTTACCATTACCATAAAAAAGCCTCTCCCCGCAGTGAGCAGTGGGAAGGACTGGCCACCACAGAGTTCCCTGCTTCCTGATGCCAGGTACCCTCCAGTGTGGTTTTCCTGCCTGGCAATGAATGCTGCTCTATCAAAAGCTTTTCCACAGAATGAATCAAAAGTTATGCTCAATTGTTATAACTCAATTTAAAATGTAATGCAGGGCAAGGGACTAACACTGGGGGGTTTCTTTGTACAAGCCAAGTACTGCTAACAAGAGATTTCAGTGTATACTTCACCTCTGTAACCTCAACTTACAAAGCAGTTCAGGTTTTCCTTCCCTCTCTCAAGATTCATTAAAGTCTTATTCAAGCTGAAATGTTGTACACAAGTTCTCTGCCAAGAACAAATTTTTACAACTTAGTTTTAGGCTCCTTTAAAAAAAAATCTAGAAATTTATAATGGAAATACTGACAGTGCCCATAATCACAAGTACAGAAACATTATTGCAATAGGTAGTTTGCATCCCATCCAAAAAGAAAAGAAAAGTTGGTCTCTTAACCAAATTCCATATGTGTTCTGTAACAATGGCCAGTTATGAGATCAGTAAAAACAGGTGCAAATAAAAAATGCTGGGGATTTAAACACTGATGATGGCAGCATAAAGCCATCACCCTGGTCATTAAACTCTGACTCTGTAAGATTTTTTTTCAGAAAGTCTTGAATTACTTTAGAATTCACTTCTCCTGGGCAAATTCTTTTCCTAGTGATCGTCACAGGCTAACTTGGCAAATCTTTGAATCATGCTTCCAAATCCTAATAGCTTGGCCATTCCCAGATATAAGTAGTATAGGATTTATATTCAGATTTGTCAGTCTTGTCTGCTGATTTAGTCTGATGAAGCCCACCACTACACGTGTGTGGCTCAGTCACACAAGAGCCAGCTATTCCTGGCTGACAGATTAAAGCTCTGCCCTAGGACTTGCCCTGAGTTCTCCCCTCTGCCTCAGGACACATTTCGTGTGCCAGTAATGGATGGCTGCACACTGCAGCAATCTGCATCTCACAGGCTATGCAAAAGCAGTGATGAGCTACCTGTGTCACTGCCCAGAAGGGCAGAACTAGAAAGTGTAACTCAAACAGAAAGTGTTTACCTTTATATTCCTCTTAATATTCTGAACACACTTCCAATTCTCTTAACAAACATGCAGCAAAGACTACAATGCAAAGCAGAAATACAAGAAAAATTATGCACTTGGTTATGTTAAAGAGGTATAAAGTCAAGGTGCTAATGAGCCACGTGGGGAAGCAGCACAGTGTCAAGTGTTAACCCCATTCAACACTCTTACAAAATGAATCTGAGAATGGCAAAAGTCAGAAGCACAGCTAAAAACATGTGACTGTGAACTAGCCTTGACACCTGCTTGTGTCATTAATGAAATATTTAATATATGAAGAACACTGGTCTCCAAAAGTGCCTTAACCAGAGCTGAAATGTGTTAGTCATCCAACAAGAACTCTCACTTGAACACTGGAAATTACAGAACAAGGAAATCAAATCAAATCTTTACAAGGAAGCCAGTTCAAATGCTAAATCTGGACTCTGCTACCTGCAAACATTCATTACCAACAATGACAGACTGCTAGCTCTTTTAACCAGAAAGGAAAAGACTCTCTCTCTTGCAGTACATTGTGTACAATTATTGGATCTGAGACAGGCAGCTACACTGGGCTTTCAATATGCTCATTAAACAAGCCCAGGAAATTCAAAGCTGCTTCATACAGATCAGCTGAACTCAAAGCAATCTTCACTTGTTCAATCTTTCCCTCTGGGTAAAAATAAGTATGGGATGACATTTAACAATTTTCCTTACCTGGAAGAAGTGATCTGAATAATATTTAAACTATAATATAGTGAATGTGTCAATGATAAATTGTTTAATCAACTTGACGAAAGAAAAAAGGTAAACTGCACTCAGCAAAAAGGCAGGCTGTTGCAAAAAGCGAAGAAAGTAAATCCATATTCCTTACAATAATTTATATATCATTTAAATAAGATGGTTCCATAACAAATTCTGCCACGTAACTTAAGAAGTCTTGAGAAGTATATTCTTGAAATTCCACAAGTGACAGCACTAAGTCTCAGCTTCACTTCATCTTAGGGAAGTTTGGAAAGCAGCCTCTGGAAACAGTACTGCTGCTCTGCAATTCACCAATGAGTTTATGTTTATCTTGTTAAGAAAGAAAAAATTAGCCCTTTCATATACACATACTTTTAAGATAACAGGATTTTCTTCAGAGCTTCAAGTTAGGCACTGAAGTACTTTGTTATGATTAGTTTTATCACATTGAATCCAAATGCTCTGGATTATTAATCAGCTTTTCTGACAGCTCTCCAATGATGAAACATGCCATACAGCTAACACTGACTCACCATTCATCTTAGCTGATAAAACAGTAAAGGAAGATGGGCAAATTCTCAGAGTCTACCCACGCAGCCCACATCTTTAGGAAACCCCTTCCACTTGCTTTCTCACCGGTGTATTTGTTGGCTTTGACATGGCAAACTTCCCACTTGCCTGCTGCCATTCTACCCATCAATGAAAGATACCACGTGGAAGCCTATTAGTACACAAAGCATCTACATTGTCTCAGGAACTAAGGACATGTGAAAGGCAAGTTAATGCCCTCCCAGGTAAAATATTAAATCCTCAACTTCCTTGTTCCTTAAAATCTCCTTAAATTCCCTGCCTTGTTTTGAAATATCCGTTGACTCTTCAACTTAATTTGCTGGTTTACCATGAACCCTGCTACACTGTGCCACAACACCATTATCAGAAAAAGAAGCCACTTCACACAGCAGTTTGTCCTCGGGCTGCTGGGCATCCAAATTGAAATCCCACTCCTTCATTTGGGACCAAAGATACCACTTCCACCTCCATAGGTTGGCTACACTGAGCACTGAGGGATGGAGGATGTGCAGAGAGAAAGTAAATGAAGGACGTCACATAGGGATAGACATCAGCCATGTGAAGGGTTGAAGTGTGCACACACACTGCCACCTCAGTCTATCCATCCACACCCACAGATCATGGAATAAAGTACTTTGTAACTCCTAGTGCTGCAATTACACAGCAAGAAGTCAGATGATGCCAGGACGTTGCACTTTAGGCATTGGGAGTAACTGCAATTCTTGCTTAAGCAATTTTAACAAGCTAGGGAATACTTGCTCCATCCCTGCAACACTCCCCTGCACACACTGGCTTTTACAGTCCCTGATCCAAAACAAATTAAAAGGGATACAAGGTATGCAAAAATCATCCGGTGATAAGCGCTTGCTTACACTGAAACAATGGAACGGAAGGATTTGTCTCGTTAAACACACAAAAGGTTATCAATATCCTACCAGTTCACACCATGTCTTCCAACTCTGGGGAGGGACCAGTTCCCACCCCGTAACTATGCACCTGTGCTGCCAGCCTTGAGCAGACACGGCCAGTCACCTCTACCAAAGACATTCTTCCTCTAAAGAGCACCTTTAAACCATCCGAGAGAGCCTTCTGCAGAACAAGGTATCTGCAATCACACCAAGCACATGATCAAACATGCTTCCTTCTAAAACATTAACAGGACTCTACCAAAATAAAACTAAGCAAGTTCTCAGTTTTTAACTACTAATTTTCCTTCTAATTTGACCACACTGTAAAGTTGTCTTAAAACCTCTGAGAAGTTATTTTACTGCACTTTGCACAGTCCTAGGAGTACAATTAAAATGTTCTACCCAAGCTCTACAATATGAATGGTTTTCATAATTTCTTAATAGAATATTGCTTTATTTGCCTAACACAGTTCATAGACCCCAAAGTTATCAAACTCTTAGTCTAGTCTTGTTAAAAATAAAGCCAATACTTTAAAAACTGGATTAAAACCAGTTTCACTTCTCACACCATTCAACTGTATACTTCTTATTTTATCTTCTCATCATGACTTTATGAGCTGCTCCCACCAAATTACACTTCAAATGACACTGAAGAAAGCCATGAATTTGTAATTGAAAGGTGCAACTCACGCAATTAATAGCTTCAAACCTGCCAATAATATACAACAATGAGCCAGGATCAGCAAGCCCTAAAAGCACTGAGACCTGACCTAAAAGAAAAACAGAAAGCTGCTATGGAGCTTTGAATTTAGGGGACAAGGCAAATTAATACACAAATCAGTCTTACTATAGACACTGTTCTCACCTGTATAAATATTTCACAGCAAATCATATAAACTATATGGATATTGCAACAGAGGTACTGTGAAATGAGCATGCTACAGCCCTCCCAATACAAAAAGTAGTCTTTGTTTTCTTTAATGATAAAACACTGAACTTTTAGCAGTGTAAATTACTCCAGCATATTAGCTCATAACCTTGCAAGCTACAGTTCATGTAACTGCACATTACCTGGGAATTTAAACCACTCTTGTTTCTTTGGAATCATCAAAAATTACCACACAAATACCAAAGTACTCTTGACCTCCACAGGGAGTGGCTTATTCCCATCTAACATGCCAAAAACTGCTCAGGCTGAAGTTTCCCCATCACTGGCCTAACACGCTCATCTATCACATCAAAATTGTCACATGCACTCGTATGATTTACTGTATCCTAAAGATCCTCATTTCTAATGAATATTACCTTTTCCAAAGCAACCCTCAAAAGTTTAAACACATCCTAAAGACTCTGAGTACTTCCTTTTTTTTCTCCCCTCATAGCCAAGTGGAAGCACATTTGTCAGGATTTCATCCTGTAGTCATCAACTTCAAAACAAATCTCTTAAGTCAGTTTTCTGCCTCAAACAAGTTTTACTGTTGATCTGCACTCAGTTCTCTAATCTTGTAACACAGAAAGGTTGACTAACCTCAGCTTCAAGTACGGCATTTACTCAAGCATAAATATCACGTAATGTGTAATGCATTAAGGAATGATTTCAACCTTCTTCAGTGAAAATTTTAAAAAAAATCTCTGTCTCTTTGTATTCACTTTCATCTATCAATGACACAAGAACTGGGATTCTCTGTTCTCAGTTCATTCACTTATTCTGTATTTACTTCTGCACAGTGAGAATATCAGGATCACTGCGCTGGAAAAACCTGACAGTTTTTGGGTAAAATTTTTTCCACAACAATGGATCAAAGATAATTAATGCTTGGGAGGGCATATTTTTATTGTGAAGAAAAGGTTATGTATAGCTGATAAAGAAATAGAGCAAGTTTCCCCTGGCATATCTTGGTGGAGAGCAGAGGTTTTGCTAAGCCCACATCACTTTTCATTTCAGAGCTGAGGGGATGCAACCCAAGCAGGAAGACACTTATTCCAATGCTGTTCTGACTAACCCAAAAAACAGACTTGAAAAATTTTAAAAGGTGACAGCAACTAATAAAGAAGCACCTGTGGCAAATTTAAAATATGATGATGTTTTTCATTACTTTTTTTTAGTAACATAATCCTATCATGAGCAGTACATCCAGCTATGGATTCAGCTGGAAAAACACTTTACACTAGAAATGGTCAACAGAATTTAAACAAAGAGTTTTTCCTGGGGTTTCTTGCTAGCCAGGACATAGGAACCGTGCTACACCCTCCTCACATCTGCAAAGGGGAAAAGGTTTCCTTTAATAGGCACAAGGACATAGAGCTGCTCATTAGAGGCAAGTATTTTCTCTCATCCCAGCCCCTCACTTCATCCAAGCAACATGGATCAACCTGTGCAACCAGCTACTTTTATGTAAGACTTTAAGGCTAAGGCACAGTGCAGGGCATGGCACTGGGGCCAGGAGGAGGGGTAGGAGGGAGCACACCCAGCCTGCTGAGCAGCAGAGGTGTTGAGGCAAGTCGATGAAGACAAAAGGATCCGGATGTCAAATATCCAAAGGAAGAGTATTTGACAAACACTTAGTGCTTTCTAAAGTCATTGATCCTGAGCTGGTGAAACCACAGTGTTTAATCAGAGGGTGATGTGCCAGTGTTGGGAGCTCTATTTCCTAATACCACAAAACCCTGCACAAAGAGTTGTGTATATTTTGTTGTCTGTCATTCTGTACAACGCCCTTCCCTCGAGCACTGGTCCACAGAATGCATTAGACATTGTTAGAAGAGATTAGTTTAACTGCAGATTATTTTTTGATTATTTTTTTCTTTCTTTCACAAAGCACTTAACAGAAATCAGTGCTTGGGAACTGGAGCTCTGAAGCACAGTCTACCTGTTTATTTATGATCATAGCAACTAATTGCTCAAAGACAAGTCTCATGCCCCAGGACCATTCCCATGTCACTGAAGTTGGCTGCTACAGTGATATGCCACTCATGCCCAAAAAACCACTGTTGTTAACTTGCTTAAGTGGCTTTGCTGGTACAGAGGGCACACAGCTGGATAACTGACCACTGGATAATGCTGACTCCTTCAGTGACAAAGAGACAATGGCGGGAAAAATAAAAAATCAATTTTGACATTTGGTAGTGGTTTTGTTAGCAAAAAGTCTGCCCAAGGTCTCAGTCAGCTCATAGGAAATTACTGTGTAGCTGGAGACACTGCCCTGACAAGGCCAGCCTTCCCCTCCCAGCTCTTCCTTTACTTGACAGCAACAGCTGCCACCACACCTATTCTTTGGGCTCCGTTATATCTGAGCACTGATAGGAGTCACCCCATGGGAAAGCAGGATGGTGGGACTGATGTCAGGTACCATGAAGAACATTTTCCTTTTTTACTTTAAAAACTTTTGAACCTTACAGAAGGGGAGCCATCCGCTTCCATGCTTTTTTTCCCCTATAAATGAATTTTAACAATGCATATCCTGACAGGAAATGTTACCATGAATTAGTGATAAAGCATTACATAAAAAGGTAAATTAAGTTTCCAAGGCACGAATCCGAGCTGATAAACATATTACATCCACAGTTCAACAACTGTGCAGAGAAGAAAAAGAATAAACTGTTTTAGAGAAAGCCTTGAGAATACGGGGGGGGGGGGAAATACGAAGAGTAGATAAAGCAATGCCATGCTGTCAAAACACAGCTCGGACACACAGCTATGAAATTAAACCAGATTAAACTAATGGCCATCCATTAACCTTGGGTATGTCTACATGGTACAACAACAGACCAGAAGAGGAGCTCAGGCACCAGACGTCTTGCCAGCACAGCACTCACTCATGGCATCAGCTCCCTTCCTCAGTTGGATAAATAAACTAGAGCCACATGAGCCATTTATCCTCACTGAGCTCCTCAGTACAGGAGGCAGCAACTCTGCTCCCAGCCTGATGACACAGCTGGGCACAGTCACAAGAAAGGATGGCTGGTACTTTCCCTCTGGATGCTGCTCTAATATGGAGATACTGCAAGAAATTAGCCAGGAGGTCATATGCTGCCTGTCTAACACCTGTAAGCCAATTGTACATTTAAGGGACAGCTGCAAGAAAGGCTGAAGGGAAAGGCATTGGAAAGCCCTACAGTTGCAGGGCTGCTTTGCTAAGGGCACAAGCCTAAAGGTCAGGGGAGGGTACTTGGTTAGAAAGAGATTCCTTTTCACATGGGCAGCAAGCTGTTCCCAAGGCAGTCAGGCTGTGCAGGGCACAGAACTGTCAGACACTACTGGGCTCTGTCCAGATATGTCATGGATGAGATCCTTCAGAGAGGATGCTTGTCACTGGACCAGCTCTCATCCTCACACTGAAGGAAGAAAAGCTACAAGTTCAAACCCAAGCCAGCAGTTGTAGTTACTGCAAGGGGCTACAGTTGCAGACCTGACCTGCACAGAATAAAAAAAAACCTCAGGCAATCTGGCATCAAAAGAGGTCATAAAACCTGGAAGAAATTTACTTTACTGGAAAAAAATTTAAGTAGGGCATAGAAGTGAGTTACCTAGCTACTGTCCTAAAGGTTTATACCAGACCTCCCCACACCCTGAACAGTCATTAGGTCAGGGAGAGAGAGAAGCTGCTGAGATAACCCTCTCACTTCACACAGCTCCTTGGTACTTTCCCCAGACAGCACCAACCTCGCAAACATGATGCCATGAGGGATTTAAAGAGACCACAAGAAAAGAGATGCCAATTTCTATGGAGCTTACCAGCAAAAGTAGCCAATGCTCATTCCAACAAACAAGCCAAAAGCAAGGAGAAGAGAAGGATGTCCTGGCAGTCAGCTAATTAGCAAAAGCATCACAGTCAGGACTTCCAAGCACCAACAAGAACTAAGCAGGATATACAACTTTGTGCAGGATTTTTTTCAGACAGAACAGAGAACGTGTCTGGGGAGTTCTTTGCCAGTCACTTTTTGCGACCAAAATACACAAGCGCTAATTAGATCATGCCAAGTCTTCATTTTCACACTTCCAAAGCTGCTCAATTAAAAGTATGTGTTTTGGCACTGCTCTCTGTTTCAAAACAATTTAGACAAAGCTAAAAACAAAGGAATGCTTCAACCCCAGGAGGTGACACAGCTGAAGATGGATGAATCAATAGCATACTAGAAACCTAAAAAACAACACCAACACAGACCTACTTTCATGAAAGATATATTATCTGATATGACAGAACACAGAAAACAAAAATAAACCAATAGAAATAGTGAGAAAGTAAGGAAACTTTGCCTACTTCAGTAGAGTTAGTATATCAGCTCTCTGTCCTGAAGTATTTTCCTAGAGTCGTTACCAACACTTTTTAAAAAGCCTCCAGGTAGTTAGGGCTGGGATAAAAACTGGAAAGTGCAGATAGAATCTGGGACCTTCAAAAACCCACACCTTATCAGTGAGCACATGCTGAGAAATGATGTCACATCCACTACTATTGCAGTGAGGAATTTGTGGGAAAAGATAATCAGGAGGAATTTTAATCTATCTTTCAGTGTTCTGAGTGGCACCTCTTAAATTAGTATCAGTTTCAATTCTTCAAGATGCTGCAGAAATAGACACTGACACAGCTACAGGTTCCAGGGCATTGATTTGTACATTAATTAAGTGAAAGATAATACCAAGTGGCAAGCAAGAAAGACTTCCCACGTTAGCAGTGCTACAAAAACTGTTATTGATGCATATAAATCACTGGCCACCTTGCATTGCATGGTAGTGCTCCAAGACCAGACTCATTCCCAGTTCTTGTGATATGCACAGCAGTTAGGACATATCCTCAGAAATTTGAGGAGCAAATAACATCACAAAGCTACGACAGGAGAGAGTGGGGGGCCAGGAGACCTCCTCAACCTGGCTACACTTGGCCTCATCTGGAGCAAGACACAGGAACAGTGTTTGGGAGAAGGCACAACTGTCCCAGCTCCCTGAAGCAGCAGCACACTGACTCAAAACCCAACTATTAGACTTCAGATGCCTTTATCTTAGATGGTTATAGATTACATTGTGCCAACAACAAATTTAATGCATCTCATCCCTGATGACAAATATCCTTCTTATCTCCAAGAACCACATGGTTATAAATGAGGTCCCATGTCTTGCCCCAAAGAACCTGTTATAGAAAAATCCCTGTCACCACTCCAGCTTCTGCAATTCTTCATTTACATAAATCACCTCTATTTTAGATTCCTTGTCCCTCTGATTTATGGCTTTAAGAAAAATAAACATGAGTTTAGGAAATAAGGGAAAAGAGTTAATGTGCCAACCTCAGTAGCTTTGACCACATGTAAATACTGCAGCCAATTGCTGTTTCTCTGCCTGCCGATTACAAGAACAAACATGCAAATAGACATGTAGCACTTTTCCTTTTCTTCAGAACTTAGGATATGGTCCAAAACCACCTCACCTAGGGACTTAAAGATTAACAGGTTTTTAGTGTTACAGTAGCTCTACATTTTGCCAGCTCTCAAGCTAAATTAGACGCACAGTCTCCTGAAAAAAACACAGTATGGCATTCACTATACAAAGTTTAAGCCAGAAGGGACTTTTATCATCAGTGCACTTTATTTAAACTTATTCCTAATTATGCGGATCTGAAGGAAACCCAGACTACAGAAAATCTGGACAGTCTTTCAAGAAAGCGTTTATAAAAAGTTAAGTGAGTTTAATGTGTGTGACATTCCAAAAATCAATCCCATCACAACAACAGGTATCCTGACTTTTATAAGGTGCAGGCTCCAAATACTCATGTGATATCACCAAATAAGTCTCCAAACTGGCAAAAAACAAACTGTTCTAAGAAATACTAATTCCACAGGAACCAAGAACTAAGAAAAGCCCAAAATGATAGTGGTTATATAAGAGATTGGATTAAGAATAATCTACTGTGATGTGTGCATATTTACAGAAGACTTGGAAGAACAGAGTTTAAAACAATCACTTGAAGAAAGGTTAGTTGTTAAAGGAAACAATTTGCTGTACTAGATTATATTTATAAGACCAAGAAAAAAGAAGTGAGCAGGAGTAGAGATCAGGTATTAAATGCTGGCTTGACTCCTTTTTTAAAGTAAGATCAGATGCCCCAAGAGCACTTCCTTCCATGCAAGATGAAGCTCTTTCAGCAACAGACACTGAAATTTAGTGGTATCTCACACAGCCTGAAATCACTCCCATCACAAGGGGCTTATCTGCCTTTATGTCACTGGGGATATAACAACTGACAACATGTAATGAATGATTATTTAATGCTTGATTGTTCACCTAAGAGTAACGTTTTTATCTTATTCTGTGTCTGCGCAGCCAAACCACAGCTGCAATATGACTCTGCACTGGTGGGACAGGATGCAGGCACTCAATAAAAAGAAGTTTGCCTTCCTACCTAACTAAACTATTTGCCTTTTAATATCACTCTTACCCAGCACAGAAGGAGAAAGAATAAAAAGGACAATAGATTGTTCAAAAACTCTGTACTGTACATTTGTTGTGATTTTATTATTTGGGATCCTGGTTTTGGCTTTACTATCAGAGAGACAGAGGCAGGTATTGACAGGAAAGGCCCTTCTCAGGAAAGTAAGGTTGCTTGCAACATCCAAAAAGCTGGTATTTCTGCCTCCTTGTTTTACACATGCAGGGGGAGGCAAGGGCTGAACGCAGCACTGGGTCACGGCAATCTCACACAACCCAGATCATTACAGTAATTATATCATTATACAGCACAAAAAGCATGCCAGGGCTTGCTGTTAAAATTCTGTGTTAAGATGTCGGTTGGTTCACTTCAAGTGATATTTGATTAACAAAATGTAATAATGGCATCTGCAAGAAGAGCAGATGTAATGGCACATGTGTCTCAGTGGGCAATGCTTCCTATTTTCTCAGCTTTTTTGTTATCAATTTACTGCATTGCTACTCTATACCCAGTTGGTTTGGAGCTAAGCAAAGCCTGGAAAAAGCCATGCCAGCTCACAGCGAAGGCCCATCAGGCCCAGCAGTGTGGAACAACATGTGGCCATCCAAAGAATGGCACAATTAGAAAGTAAGCATGTAATGAAGCTTTTCCAGATTCCACCAATTTGTGGTTTGGGGATTTGCCAAGATGGGGAGGGCTATGCATGCACATGTGTGTGACCATCAACTTACAGCCCTCACTGTAAAGCCTACAGCAAAACAAATAAAAACCCAAAACAACTACCCTTCCTCTCTACAGCATCCATCAACCTTTCAGATTTGCTAGAGCCCTGCTTTTCTGGACGTCTTCCTAGCTGGCTTCTTAGGCTTCCCTCTTTACTCCTGAATATCATGAATTACACTTGAACGTTTTCAGCGTGCCAGAACACTTAGTATTTCAATAATGACTTCTCCAGAACTTTTTTTTTATTATTATGAATGTAATGTTTCCAAACAACATTCTTGATTGTTAGACTCCAACAGTATTGCTGTGATAACCCTCTAAGAACCCCATCTCCTCCTGAGTTTCTGTTATCCTTATATTAGCTGCGAGATTTTCAGAAGAAACTGACTCGCAGAAGAATTTGGTTGAAATGAATTATTATTCAGCATGGCAAATCCAAAGCTAGCATCCCCTCTGGACAACTAATGCTTCATAAGTTTTCACCAACAGTTGGAGGCAGTGACTTGCCAGGATACGTAGCTCTGTTCAAACTATACACGGTGATATTTATGATGACTGCTTGAATCAAATTGTTCCTTCTCTGCATTTGTTTGTACTTATGCCAACAAGAGTCACAGCTGAGAAAAGTGAATTGCACTCTATGTCTTCTGTACAGAAAGTGTTTAAATATTTATCTCTGATGTATGGCTCAGAAGAGGCTTGAAGATCTCCTGCTGCACTGTATTGCACCTGACAGCTCAGTGTTGAACAGAACATGTGCTTTCATGAGCTATGAAGAATTACTCTTTTCTATTACTTTTGGACACCTCATGACTAAAATGCTGGACCCATTATCCCATTATCCAGCAACACACATTGTACATAAATGAACAGTTCTACATCCCTGGCCTTAGAGACCTTCTGACAAGCTCAAAAGAACTGCCAATTGTGTAAAGAAGCACTTTAAGCTGAGAAAGAAATGTTTCATGAAACAACAACAAAAGATACCACTTGCAGGCACCGAGTTGCACTGCTTTCTGAGAAACTGGTAGGTTAACCTGTTATTATTTTATCTACATATAAAGTATATTTATGTAGAACTGGAGACCTTCCTGGCATAATGTAGCAGGCATTAGAAGGTTAGACCCCAAAATTCTTCTGAGGAAGTTTTGGGCAGCACAAAGTCCTAGTCTGGGTACTATTTTCAGACTAAGACTCTAAAATTGCAGCCATAGCGTGCAACGCGTGAGACGGTTGTCATGAAAAACATTCCACGTTATAAACTACCACTCTAAAAGCACCAGGGATTGGGCCAGGAATCCAAGCCCCAAGTGATATCAAATGACTTATTATGCTATTTCCTTCCACCAAAGAAATTACATCTTGCAAGAAAAACCAAAACAGATACCTGAAATTAAACAAATTCTGTCTGGCAATTAAGCAGGTGGTAAAAGAGCAAAAAGAGCCTGTGAGGAAAGATGGGTTAGGTTTATCCTCTATACTGACACGCTGCTTCCCTCTTTGATGAGCCTGAGAAATACTGCTGTAATCATCATATCAACATTTTTTTTGCCTTCCAGTAATTATCCCACTGTATAATTGAAGCTTCTGAAATTGATGTAAGCACAACTCCATAAAATATAATAAGAACCCACGGGTGGAAGATAAAGCAGTGCAAATCAGTCAAGAAATAAAGCACCATTTTTCTTCTTTATCAGAATAATTGACAAGGACCGAGGTAAATCCTCTGACACCGGCTATCTTTTATCGTGACGTTCTTCCAGAAGATAAAGGCACAGACTCAGGGAAGGGCTACAGCTTGAAGTAAGGAGCCAGTGTAGCTCACTGCAAGATACTCTGACTTCATCCACTAGGAGTAGGTTAAGTACCTGGAAAAACAGTCTAAGTCAAATACCTTACTTTGCAAAAGCTAAATATTTGAAAGTTACCATAGCACCTCAATATTCCCGAGATGTAACACAAGAGGACAGGAGAGGAACTTCTGAAATACAGCCTCCAAATGCGGTCACCGCAACGCACGCCGCTCAACCCTGGCAGGAGGCCGACGGCCACCTTCTTCAGAAGAGCAAGATAACAAATTCCAGGGATAACAAATATCTCTCCTTCAAGTCAGTGGTGCCACACTGAAATCGTTGGCTCTTGATCAGGACTCATAGTAAGCAGAGAAATATGAACTGACAAGCTGATCATTGCTGAACAGCACGCAGCTCTCCCGGCGGACAGATGAACAAACACAGCTTTAAGACCAGACAGAATTAGCACAGGGAGGACCACAGTAGCTCATCCAAGCAATTGATGCACACACTGGGAAGGACATGATGTTGAGAAATTCAAGCCTGATAAATTTCCCACCACTGAGCCAAGAAGTGGAAGGCTGGAGGAAGAAAATATTGCTGTCCCTCTCAAGAAAGTATTACATGAAGTATAACCATGCACCCAGAGTATTTCACCATCCCCTTACATTTCACTGTGGCATTTATACCTGTGTGTAAGGTATCACCACTACAGAATCAGTGGAACACAGTATATCCCTGAAGAAACTGCTCTCCAGTTGGTGGAGTTTTTCCTCACAGGTACCTCACCTGCAATAATTGATTTGCTGGGGACAGGGCAGCTCCTAATTTGCTCAACAACTCAAGCAAACACACAGATTTCCCTATCCAAAATCCATAGCTTGTTACCAGTCACAGGTTTTCCCTCTTCCTCCCATTTACACACATAAATTGAACTGAGGTGCCAGCTAAGACCTGCCATAACTGGGATGCAGAATTACACTGTGACTGCAGGGAAAGGTCCATGACAGGAACCATCTGCAGTAGCAATGCGAAGATCTTCCCCCAGAGCACCCAGAGGCCATCCAGGGTGCTCAAAACTCAGAAGGCACAAACTCACCATGCCACTGAATCAACAACTTTATCTTGTAAAAATACCCAGCTCAGTTCTCGGTGGAGCACAAGGTAAAGTGTTAGGAATAGTGAGCCATAAAAATAATCAGCACACACATCTCAACCCTAACAAACCAATATATACAGAGACTCTAAAGTCTCCTTTGAGAGCATGAGTTATACCATATATCTGATTTACATTTTTCAAAGAAATGATAGAAGCTCTTCAGCTTGTTCCAAAGGCCCAATGGGAAGGAGAAAACCCTCAAGACACCTATGTGGCAGCTTTGCAGCAGCATGAGACTAAACAAATGGAAAAATCTAAAATAGGTTGAGACAGTTTATCATTAATCAGTATGAATTACTTGGCAGAATGCAGTTATCTTTCAGTGCAACTTAGTGGCATCCTTCCCAAAGAACTAATACAAACATGAGCACATAGTAAGAGATTCAGGGAGCAGGGGAAAAGGGATGTCATCGCTGACTGAGTTGCTGATGGCAAGAAACAAAGAATGAGACTACATAGGGCAGCACCTGTGTGGCTGAAAAACATGACTGGCATGTTCCAGCTACTTCATTTGGCAAGGTTAAATTCACCACAGAAGAATCATAATCATATTACAAAACACTCAAGTCTTCTGAATTGCCTCCTCGCAGTCAGATACCAGCTCTCCACCAGTTCTATTTATTCCAGCATTTTCCCAGGACAGGGATAACATTCTGAACCCTTTCTCTTGTATTCATAAAATATCATTACTGTTGAACATATGAAGATATGAGGATACAAGAAAGAGGTGTTATCTTTATTTAGAGACAGATATAAATGGAAAACTACAGACAAAGCTTCCAGTTCAGGCAACCTCTATCAAGTTTACAAAGAAGCCCTTGTGGTGGCAGGTCCTGGTAAAGGATCTAAGCATCCAAACTATTCAATTTTTCCAACTAAACAAAATGGTTTAACACAAAAGATAATTTATGTATATGGATTTGGTGATCAAACCAGATAGCTGTCAAAACAGTTTTAGTGAACTCTGATTTGAAGTCTTGAATAGCTATCAGAGAAATTTTGCTTTGACCCTCAAAGCTCATTCCCAGAGGTTATACAGATTGCAGTAGATCTCTTTCCTGTATTTGCATATGGATACACCTGTGATATTTTGGATCCCACTTATGATTGCCTTTTGTACAAGCTAGTTTTGTATTTACATGTATCAATAAATACTCAGGTAATGTACTCACTTTTTGAATACTTAAAAGGAATAGACAAGTTCTAAAGCAATTCAAAACAACACTTCCATTGTTACTAGATTTAAACAAAGTAGGTAGAAAGTTCAGCAAATGACCAGACTGAAGACCTTGCATTTGCAAGCCTAAAAACATGTAACTTCAAACAAAGAGAGGCAGAGAAAGTAGCTGGACTGATTAAAAAGCATCAGGCCAGGGCAGTTCAGATCAGTCCCTACCCTGCTGGAATCATCTTTACTATAACTTTTGTCCAGAACATAAATAGTCTTTAAACTCTCAAAAAGAGGTTAAAAACCATGTTTGGAAAACAATTTGGGGTGGTCCTGTCATGCTTACGTGTGAAAACCTATGTTAAAATTCCTAACTGTAGCTTACAGCTCCCAGCAACAAGAGAAAAGGAGCAAGAACTTCCCTTGCATAGTGGTGTTAAAAGACAAACCTGCAAACACAGTCAAATTATCCAGATGTTTGAAAGGACTTTGAGTTTGACCAGTGAAAGAAAAAAAAAGTCCAGAGTGATCTTAGTGAAATTCTCAGACATGAAAAGCGGTTGTCCCACATTTGCATTGCTCCAGTCATTTCACACATGCTTCATTCATGTAAAGAAGGGTATTACCACAAAATCTGGAGCTGTGACAAAATAAACTTCCCATGGATTGAGGACCCACAAATTAGAGAGAGTTAATCATTACTAAAGCCTTGAGAACAACACTTGTCAAATACATGAGCAATTGCAAACACCTACACAGCGGTACCCAAAGCCACAGCACGAAGACAGCTAAAGAACAGATACCAGAAGTCACCTCTGACAACTGAGCTTTGGACCAGCCATGTCATCAGACTTCCATACAGTGCTAAAGAAGGCCATTCCATGCAAAGAGTGAGGTTTCAACACTCGTAACGGATAAAATCTTTTAATCCACAGCAACATAAACTGCAAATAACTGATCTGTAGGAAATTCTCTATTCTCTGTCTCAAACCCTAAAGTTCAGTGATAAAAACAGTAATAAGCTCTTTCTCTCAAATCACAGAAAAAATATACTGAACTGACCTTCCACTGATCCTTGGGAAGCAGTTTCACTGCCACGATGTCACCATTCAGGGCTCTGTTGCGAGCAACCACTCCATCAATAAAGATATCGCGAGTTCCATCCTAGTCAAAGAGGAAGAAAAATAAGTGCCAGACCAAAACATACTAAATTACAGTTGTTATGAGGTTTAAAACACTGCCATCAAAAAAGACACACAGCCTGGTGAGGCAAACATCCTCCAGTTGAGCACAGGAATGAAATGGATTCACCACAAGTCCTTCAACATACAATATCTTTCAGCAAACAGAAGAAATCCTTCGTATGGATGTGCCAGTACAGCAATTCCACACTATTTACTCAAGGCAGAGCCAAGCCTTCAAGATGTGTCATCTGCAAGCTCTGCTCTGTTCCTCTACAGTTACTCTTAGGAATGGAGAGAGAGTTTTCTGCAGTCACAGCTCTTGACACATTAATTTCCCACCTCAAGCACTCAAAGCCAGTGTTCAGAACATGTTTACAGGACAGTCTCTGCAAAGCGCTCCATGCAGAGCTCCTGCTGCTGTCCTGGTGAGGTGAGAAAGCAAGGATATGAAGCTCCTGGATCAGCAGGTCACCCTGTGAAGGTGGCTTGGATTGTAGCTGGGGATGAAGTCTCTTGTTTTTCAAATGAGTTAACACCATATATTCTGCATTTGGCACAACTAATGTTAGAAGACATTCCAAATAATGATGATTACAGATGCCAACTGCAAGCCAGGAGATCTTTTACTGTAACAGACATGTTAGGACACCTTCTCTGGATGCACTGGGTTAACATCCTTGCACAAGAGCCTCTACTAATTGCATGCACTTTGATTATTCATCCCAGACATGTTTGGTATTCAGTTAATCTAAATTTGGTTTGAAAGATTTTCTTCATGGGGTGAATAAAGTTTCCTGAAGACGTCAACACAAAGATTTTAGCTTTTAAAGGATTGCCAGTTTTGTCCCTTTTTTTTAATTATTATTGACAGGGCTCTTGTTGCTTTAATTTCTGTTTTCCCATAATTCAGTATATGAAGAATTCCATGTGTCTGCTTACAGTGCCATGAACACGTCAAACTGTGAGCTTTTAGTATCAATATGAGCAGTTAACATAGTTTTTCTAAGGAGAGTTTTCTTTGCATAGTTTTAAGATACAATAAAGGAGGATGTTTCTTTAGATTAGTATTTCATTGCCTTTCAATGAAAAAACCAGCCTCACAAGAATTCAGATTCACAACTTCAGTCACTTCTCAGACACACACTCCTGAGTCTCACATGCATGAGTAAATCCAATCAGAACTACCAGCATGCTCTGTCTCCAAGAAAAACTTCTTTTATAACCTGAAAACATGAAGTCCTAATATCACATAAGTATCTTACTCTGCTTAGATACCAAAACAATAAAAGGAAGAACCCTGCCATGATGTGAAAGAAGGCCGTCCTCCAAGAGACCAAATTACTCTTAGAAAGAAAAGCAGCAGCAGCTCAACAGCTGTGTGAAAGCTGCCTCCCATGACAAGATGCAGAAAAATTGCAAAGCCTCTTGGACCAACATAATTCAAATTGGAAACTGTTCTTTTCAAAAAGCCAGATTTTTTACACATGGTCTTATTCCTTATTTCTCCCCACCCTTTTTCCCTTCAGCCCCAACTCTTTACCTAAATTCACCACATACATAAAAATGAAAAGTTCAAAGTCACTTTTTAAGGTAAATTTCTGTTTTGGTTTTTTTGAGGTTTTTTTGTCTGTAACTGTAGTTGCTCTGCGCTGCAGGACACAGGTTGGCATTCACAAAAATTTGTTTGTTCTACAGGGTTTTTTTCCTTCTCTCCTGTGTCCAAGAAAACACGAAGCAGACCTTTTCTTCCACTCTCTGTAAAGGTGCCTGATGTGTCACACCACTTAGTTAAAGCTGCATCTCCATACACTGCAAGAGTCTTGTCTCTGCAGCCAGTCACTCTCATTCCAAACTATATATACACACACACTTATATAAGTGTATGCACACCTGTTTTAGAGCAGTTAACTTCAACGTCTGCAACAAAGCTGTAATCAGAAAACTGCCATCAGTTTTGGCTCTCCCTCCAAAAGGAAACATCACTATATCTTGAGCTACAGGCTCACGATTGCTGGGCAAACTTATGCACTTCCAAGAACGTTTGTGCATCCCACTTCTTCCTTTGCACAGCTGGCACTTCAGATTACTAATGCAATTAAAACAGCACTGAATGTCAACAGAACACAATCACTTGCAAAGTCTCAGCTGCCCCCGGGGTGCATATACTGTATTGGCCACAACAGCTTCAGACTTCTGCAGCCCCCTCCAGGGAGCAAAACTATTTCACTGCTCTGTGGCCACCTGGGAACATCACTGGTGGTGCTTGCTATCTCTCTCTCTGTTAAAAGGAAGATCTGCAGTACTTCCATCTGCTCTGGAAGCAGAGGTTTAAATGCTTGGGTCTGTTCTCTGGGTAGCTTTCAAGAGAAAAGCCCTGGGCCTTCCCCTCAGCTCTTCATGCAATAATGAGACGAGCAGACAGAGCACATGTGCAGCAAGAAACACACTGGGACTTCTGGTGCCAGAAGATGAACAGCTGTTGCATTTGAACTCCATGAAGCCCTGGCCAAGTCATAGCTGAAGAGAAAGGGGTACAGTGCCCTAGCCAACAGCAGGAGAGAAAGGGTGATTTTTCACAGCTGCAGCTCTTGCAGCATCTGGCAATGATGGGAAGTCCAGCAAAGCACCAAGGCTGCAAACCCTCCATTATGGCAAATCATGTTATACAAAGGATGAGCTTCCTAAAGCATCTCTCTTAAAGGACTGTGCCTACACTAGCCAGAGTCATCTTCATCCAGGTGTTGATTCTCCTGGTTCTGGTATTCAGCTCCATAAAGGACAGAAAAGTGCAAACACAGCTGAGATAACGATCTCTGCTAACCCTCCTTAATATATGTATTCCTGCATGTAAAACAGGCACAGGGCAACAGCTGGACATGAGAGGAGTGATAAGGGATAAAGCCTCACACCCAATTAACTCTTGCGAGTAGCTGGACTTCTCTTTTAACCTTGCATTTTGTAATTTCAGAGAATATATTTAACAGCTTGCACTTACCACATCTACAAGGACACCTGTAAATGAAGGATCACAGTTCCTTTTACTTACACACAGAGCCCTGCCCTACTGATGTACCAGACAACTGGTCTGTACTTCTTCTAGTTAATCTTAGTCTATTTTGTGCACCCCCAGCCTTTCCCCACGCCTGTAATGCCAGCCTTCTCTAACAAAAAGAAGGCTCCAAAACGTTACCCTGAATCAACAACATGAAATGACAATGCCATGAATTTCAAGGCTTTCAATCCAAACCCCAAAACAATAGCTCTGTCAGCAGCAGGGACAACAGAATCAGTGTTTCACTGTCTCAGGGCAGGCTCTGCCTTCTCTCCCCCACACCAGCAAAACATTTCAATATAAAACTCTCTCTCATTGACAGCAACATTTTGACCAAGTCAGTTCCAGATAAAAAGATTTGGCTGTGCCAACTGTGAGGTCACCATCCCAACTGGAAGGCCCTGAAATTGCAAGATCTCTTCCTTTCTGTCAAAATAAGGAAAGAAGAAAGAAGAGGTGCAAGCCAGTCCCATGTGACAGAAGCACATCCCAAGCCAACCAAGATGCAGTCCATGCCAAAGCGGGCACATGAAAAGGAATCACGCATATTATTTCTGGAATGACTTTTCAAATTAGCTCATGCAGCAGATCGAAAATGGAGAGCATATTTGTTTAGGGAAGATTAACTTAAATCAGTGGAAAATCTATAAAACCTCTGCAGCCATAAACCAAGGGTTTCTGATTACACTATCTGGTGGTCCTCAAACCTGACTTCAGTTGGCCTTTGTGGGACCCAGCAGTATCCCCAATTTCAGCACAAGAGAAGTATTTCTTTGAGGTACAAAAAAGTAGGATTTGTTTGGGAATATTAGATATAAAAGAAAATCCAGATTGAGTTCATTTATTCCAACTCATTCACCTCTGAGTGACCTTCTGTGCACAGCATAACTCCTATCTTAATGCACCTTTACTTATGAACTTTAAAGCATTATAAAATTACACTTACTGGAGATGGAATGAAGGCTTCATGGTACTTCTTAGGATTTATTCTCAGGGGCCCCTAAAAAAAAAATAAAAGAAGGAGAAAGATTATGCCTGAATCTTATTAGTTTTATATAACACCAGTTAAATTAGAGAGCTGGGGGTAATATATCTACTGTGAAACATGAGAGATACATCTAAATTTCCATTATACATTTCAAGTCTTGACAACTTAGCATCCAAGCAATTTCAAGCCAAAAGGCAGTTTCATGATAGGCTTAAGTTGATCTACTGCAGTCTGTCGTTGAGGAGATGTTGAATCATTAGTTGTTGCTGCTACTGGGTGAACTGAGGATCCAACCCCTCCTGTTCCCTTCACACATTTTCTGCTGAGCATCCACCAACTTCACTAGCAAACGGACAATAGAAACAATTTAGTTTGCTCTGTCTTGGAAAAGGAGAATGTTGGTTTTGTTTATCTTGGAGGACGCAAGGAAAGAGGAAAAGCTGAGCTTGCATGGCAGCAGGTATCAGTCTTATGGGGCTCTGGCTGCTTAGGCAGTTTCTACAAATAGACAGCAGCAGTAACTCTGTGATAATAAAGAACATCACCAAAAAAGAACCAAAAGGATTTTCCAAAAACAAACACTTAAAGTCTACAGGATTAAATCCTGTTTAAACACGCTTAAAGTCAAACTATCTTAAATACATTTGAAACTCCATGGTCTATCTATTTCTGCTTTGTTATCTGCCAACTCAAAGCCCAAGTCACCTGCAACAAATTCATATCAAATTCCTCCAAAAGTAAACCAACCAGTTTTGCTGCTTGCACTCAGGTCCATCCAAGAGAAAGGCAGAGCCAACTAAGGCCTTACAAGCTACACAGCAGTGCCATTCTCATCCCAAGAGGGTTCTGGCAATTGGGATTCAGCTGACTGCAGTTCAGACTGACAGCATTTGATTCCCACAGGAATACAACTAGGTATCTGCCTTCCAACAGGCTTCTGCTTTGGGCTGAAACTTTAGAAATTTCTCCACTTGTGTATTTGAAGTAACATTGGCCAATTTATCATACGAACAGATTCCATCTGTTTGCACTTCTGTGTTAAGCAATCATAGGAACATCTCACAGGAATTGCTTCCTTAAAAATTTACTGCAGCAAATAATTTTTTTATGTAGTCTAGGAAACACTCAGACAATATGAAAATAGAGCTGATTACACGTGAAAATTTTGCTGCCTTGAAGAAGACTGCAGATTTATGAAGGTTTTCCATTGTACTTATTTCCCTTAGTTTGGAAATACCAGCAGCATATATGCTATACTCTTTAGGCATTATTTGAATACTTTGCTGCAGTATCTGACTTTAGGCCTTACATAACTAGTACTAATGAGCACACAAGTTCCATGGCAGTCACAACCCAGGACAACAGCACGGAAACAAAGATGACCTGCTGGGAGCAACCCTGGGGATATTCTATGCTTAGGCAAAGTGAGAGCTGACTCGCTGTCATCAGCCTGTTAGCACTGGTACCCACTGAGGGAAACTCTCAATAGTTGTCTTTCTCCCCTTATTTCCCAGAATCAGTCATCAAAAACAATACGCTGTTACTAAAGGAAGTTGCTAGAGAGAGAAAGGAAAAATTGGAAAGGGATGGTTGCTCTGCTTGACAACGAGTCAAACAATTTCCATCTACCCACCAGCACAAAGCAGATGAGGGGATATCCTGTGTTCCTCTGCAGAATCCCCTTGAATAGTTTGGGACAGCTGTCAATCAGTCAGGTGCAAATGCCCATCATGCGCGTGAAAAATCAGGGTTTGCGTCCATGGCCCAGAAGGCGCCAGAGCGGCGACGTGCACATGGACGCCCAGCTCCAGCACACGCACGGGGTTACCACGTTTACCCTGCAGCCTGCCTGTCTGCATTTTATATGCACCACCTAATTACGACTGACATTAGAATTCTTACATCAAGTAGCATTAAAATACTTCAGCTCTTTCCTTTAAGTGAGAAACTCCCAAAATTTATCTTAGAAAGCAGATGGGCCCTATTATCTGTGCCTATGAAAATCCTATTTACAATGTTGTACATTTCACGCTGTGATATCATATCTGGAACCAGTCACTCTCCCCATCTGCAACGAACAACTGTTCTCATATGTGTATTAGGGGATGAGGATCTGGCTGCAGAGTCTCATGATGTCACACTAATGTTGTATTACTTTACAATAGCTTGCAAATAATAGCTGCTATATTTATCAGTGTTTTTCTGTCAGTAGGGCCTCTGTTGTGAAAGGGAAGAAGAAGGTCTGCAGCAAGGTTTCTAAAACACTTTCTGATGATTCAAGTCAGTTTCATATATACTTGCCAAAAAAAGTTGCTAACCTTATTGAGCTTCCCCAGTGAGACACAAAAGGGTCATGATTTCTTAAGCTGCTCTGCTCAAACCAGGGTAGGCAATACTCAGACTAAACTCCCAGCGTCCCAAATCAAGCAGTTTATAACACCTATCATAACACATCTGCCTAGATCCATTTGTATGTACAAAACACCAAAAAAGGGTAGGGTTCACAAGTATCTGCTTGCTACCTAGGCCTCCTTTGAAAAAACAATTCACGAAAATTAGGGAAACCCCATCCTTCACACCCACAAAACAGCAGCTTTCCAAGGAAAAACACCCTCTTAACAGCAAAGCAGGCTCTGCCTCTCTGTGCGCTGCACACTCTCGCTCCGCCTGATCCCGGCAGTCCTGCAGGGAGGGTCTGGGAGACACTGGAGGCGTGGAGCAGACATGAATTTCTGGCTGATGCTTCACAGGATGATTACGGTCCTTTGGGTCAATGTTCTTGGATACACAACCCGATTTCATCTGTTGTGTATAACCATCATCCTGCGCTTACGTAACTACATCTTGTTTGCCTTCAGACCATCCAATGTGATTCCAACAAACCTGATACGCTTGGTGTTTGCTCCCTGCAGTTTTAAGGGTAGGGAAGTGGGAATTCTACACAGTCTTCAGCGCCTGAGCGCAGAGCCCCTTTCTTGTGGAAGGACACTTCCACACACGTCGCACGATGAAATGAATCCAGGAATCCACCGGGCACTTCTCTGTGCTACTTATCAAAAAGTGAGTTACGTCAGATACAGCACCAGAATCATTAAGACTTGTATTATTGACAGACGTCAGCACCCATAAAATAACCTCTCATTCTTCCTGACCTAGGACTACTTAAACTTCATGGCACTCATGTTTCATCTGAGTGATCTCCACATCTGCCAGTAGTTTCCATGGGTTGGGCTTTCAGGAACATTTAGTTGCCAGGGTTCAGCAAAAGTCTTAGTGTTCATGGTAGGCTCTTTTTTCTCTAAGAGATCTCTCAAATTCTCACACAAATACACACAGATTCAGTGTTTTCAGGACGCTCCAGGGGACAGCCCGTGCTCAGAGAGTTGTGCTCGGGAGCACTCCAGTTTGCTCAAGACCATCAGATCCAGACCAATAGGCCTGAATCTCCCCTTCCACAGGCTGTTGTGGAGCCTTTTTGCAGGTTACCATGCCAGACCAACACCCTGCTTTTGGGGATTAACACAGCAGGTATTTGTTCAGTGTCTCTTGCCAATGTACAGAACAACGCTGAATGTTTGTCCATTCACTAGAGTTGCTTTCAGGATCTCATTTGTCCTGGCTGAGGTTGCAATGACGAATGGTCTTCACAAGATCATAAGGATGAATGAGCTGAAGATGAGAAATACTGAGCTGGGATGCCCATGATCTGACACTCAGTTCTACATAATTAAATCCAACCTCTACAGTCTCAGTTGTTTGCCTGAGATGTGGAACTGAATGAAAGGAAAACAGACACAGCCTAAGAAAGCATGTATGACTCTTCCAGTTACGCAGCACGTGATCTGAAGTAGACATTACGCATTCACAAGAATTAGGGATTGCTTTGCCAGAAATCATGCAATCACAGGTCTGTTGGGACTCAGCATCTCAGTGGGATTTTCAGGTGATAGTCATTGCCTGGATGTGCCTCATCTGCAGCTGCACTTGACCTCATAGGCAGGCTACACACACTGCACATAATGCTATCAGGTTGTATTATCAAAAATTGGTGCCAAAAACTCTCCTGAAGGTAAGGCAGAAGCTTTAGTTGACGCCATATGCCACTGCAGCCCTGGGGGAAGTCACGACTTGAGGCTCCCATTTCTTCCCCTGCCATTTGTTTCCCATTGCAGATGTCTATGATGGTCTTCAAAGAGGCACTGGCCTAAGGTCCAAGTAGCCCAGCAGACCACGCTGATCATCAGCAGGGATATGCCACAGGGTTATTTTTCTGAAAGTTAAGAGCACATCAGATTGCTCTGCAGGATGGAATCAGGCAGTCTTATACATAAAAGCCTCATCACACCTCAAGAGATTGTGCCACTATACTATTATATGAGAACTACTACACAAATATAAAAAGAAATCAGACGAAATTTGAGGTGATGTCATTTGCAACTTCAGTGTATCAATGAAAGTATCACAACCTCATCAGCATTACAATGCTAATTAAATGGCAATGCACTGGTGTGTGTTTGGGTAAATGATGCCTCAGCATGGCTCTCATGCCCTCAATGACTTCCACCTGCCTTTTTTCCCCAGCCAGGCTGATCTCACTGGGATGCCAGATGTGTCCTGGAGAACATTACAACGTGTTGAGGACTCTACTACAAATGTGGTTTGAGGACATCGTCCCCTTCTCCATCTCAGCCCTGCCTGCCTTTATAAAAATCTCCTTCTGGGATCCAGCTACCCACACTAACAGCGGGTCCACCCTCATATTCTTCAGAAAAGAATAGCTGCCTAATGAGGTTGTGGTTTTGCTGCTCCAAAAGGAAGCACAAACTGTGAGAAATTTCAGCAAGAAGTATCCTGCCAAGGGCACAAAAAGCACGGACACTGGACATTTCAGGCACCTGAATTAGCTCTCCCCTTTTCAGTCCTGCTGAAACATCTTCCTTTGACATGTAGGCTTCAAATATACTCTTCTTCCTCCCTCGAGTGGGTTTATTTAGATTCTTTCTGTCACCTGATGTTGGGACAGCAGCATAGGATCCTCCTGCAAACAAAAATTCAGAGTGTTACCTTGACCCCCAAACATGTCTGTGCATCTTAACAGCAGCTGTACAGAGGCTTAATATTCTGAGTTGAATTTCTGAGAACAGTTTGCCTAGAAATACTGGCACCCGACTTCAGAGCACCGAAAAGCCTGGAATAATCATATTTTACAATAATCAACAGTCTTTTACAGCTCATTTTAAAGTCAACAGCATTCATCCCAGCCCATCTTTTAATATTGCTGAGCACAGGCTTCAAGACAGCTTATTCCTGAAGCGTGTACACACTCTGCTTTAATACCTCTGGGAGTTCCCAGTTGTCTAGGATTTACTCTGCTGTCTGAATTGTTCATTGTTTCTGTCTGCGATTCAGAGAGTTGCCTCTTCCTATCGAAGTTCTGGGGAGTTCTTGCAGATTCAGAGTTGTTTCTGGTCCTTGCAAACCCTCTTTTTTCTGCACCTGAAATCAAATACAGGTTTGAAATAACAGGGGAGGGAAGGGGAGCCCCAGTGCCAGCTTGTGGTCCTGGTGAAGCTCATGGTCTCTAGTACTTCAGTACAAGTCAAAACCGTGAGTCATACCCTTTATCCAAGAGAAACAATGTCTTCATTAGTTCATTTGTAATCTGTTGGCTCTTTGGGCCTCATAATCCACCACTAACTTATTTTAGCATAAATAAAACTCTGGAAATTACGATGCTAAAGTTGGATACAACCCTTCCAAAATCCTGGGAAATTCATTAGAGCACATAAAATGTGAAATTGTTAAACTGTTTCCAAAGCCTCCACCCCATTAAGCCCCCAAGTAGTGAGAAAATATAACTTCCCTACAACTTAATTAAGCAGTTCAGGAATCGAGGAGGTAAAAAAATAATTTTGACAACCCACGCTGGAGTAATTAACTTTGGAGCTACCAGAGGCAGCAGGGTAACACAAAGAAGTGCCAAGGCTCCCAGTGTCCAGCCTGTTCAGAATAGGCCAAGATCATACGAAAATATTCTGCAAAGACTCACCCCTTACTTCCCTGCCATCACCTCAGCCCCTTCCCTACAGCCAGGAGAGCAAGCAGCAGCTTCCAAAGCGTATGCCAACGCTGTTCCACGGATCAGCACATTGGAATGCAACCCAGCGCCGCGCAGCTGCCCTCTTGGCCCTCCACCTGGATACTGAACATGTCATCACAGCTTTGCCTTCCAGCCCCTCCTGGCTACGCTCCCTGGGTCCAAGCTTGTACCTGCAAGTCAGAAAATGTGCAACGCCAACTTATTTGCTATGGCGCTATCCAAGTTACAAGGCAAATTTTTTACCTATGGTGTCCTTCCCAAACGAAATCACAGATTGCTTCACAGCAGCGAGACAAAAAAATGTTTAAAAAGCTGTGCTTAAGCAGAGATCTTTAAAAATATGGTACAATAAAACTGCTATTTTACCCAATGACGGACAAACAGTAACTTTTATATATATAATAATAAACAAATCAGCAGAAGGAGGGAGGGATCCTTCTAATTCAGGAGAGGAGACATCAAGACAGGCAGAGGGACAACTCAAGGTGCCAGCTCAGACCAGCCCAGGACAAGATTACATGTCACAGTGGTGTCTCCAAACAGGAAGCTGAAATGAAGAGGGGTCCTCTGTGTTCAGTGACAGTAGTTTGGCCTCTTTCTACACTATCAAGCTTTTCATACTCTGTGCTTCCAGGGAAGAGACTGTCTGAGGGAGGTTGCAGCTGTAACATGGCAAGAGCACAGCCCCAAATTTAGGTTTCAACCAATGTGACCAAGGCAACACTACCTGTGCATGAACCACGTGGTGAGATGGAACTAAAATTAACTGATTTGCAAATGCCTAATGAACTGATTTACAAATGCCCTAACGGTCAAGTTATTAAGTTTAAAAACAGACACCAAAAGTAAAAGCATGGACTAGAGAACTGGCAACACAGTTTGCTCTGGATAGGGTTTTTAGAGGCATTTTGGTGAAGGAATCTGACTTAAACTGCAACAGGTGGGATTTTAGGAACACTATTAAATAATTCAGGTACTAGGCTGATCACCCTGAAAGGTCATGCAGTCAGCTTCGTTGGAGGCTCTTAAAAATAGGTGAGAAGGATGTCTGCCAGAGTTGGTCTAAAAAGAGTCGTTTTTTCCTTGAGGTAGTGAAATGGATTACACGAGCTCGTAAGGTCCTCTAAAACCCTCGTTTCTATGACAGTGAGTCGCAGAAAATACTACTATGAATTAAAGAACCTGGGATAAAAAGGAGGCT
Source organism: Chiroxiphia lanceolata (assembly GCF_009829145.1). Lineage (NCBI taxonomy): Eukaryota > Metazoa > Chordata > Aves > Passeriformes > Pipridae > Chiroxiphia > Chiroxiphia lanceolata. Next base: position 9,787,362 of record NC_045646.1, read on the forward strand.
AAATCTTAACATATAATTAAGGAGGAGCTGAAACAAAACAAAACAAAAAAGGTAGAAAACTAAAATGCAGGCACTGGAGAACAGAGTTGTCCCAGCGCTTGGCGTGGCCATTGGTTCAAAAAATTTGGGGCCACTACAGACAGAAATAATGTACAGCAACAGCAAAGGGCGGAGAAGCACCTTTCTGTGATGAAAGGTAGACATGCAGAGAGAAATTTGCATGTTTCCAGCGCTTAAGCCTTGGGCTTGCTCTCGTGGGATTTTTCATTTGCTCAGACTCAGACAAAAAACTCAAATTAAAAATTTACTGAAAAGAACAAACTGCTTCGACACAGCTGGCCTGCAAGGCAGTTTACACACAGCCACTTCGATAAGGATTTGACCCCATTGGCCACACCACTTATGGCAAAACAAAACCACCCCGTTACAAAGCCGCAGACAACTGTCACAATTAGCTTTCAACTGGAACACACCAAATTCTGCATGACTGTAATTTCTTGTATTTCTCCTTTTAAAAGAAAGAGAACTAACTACAGGTCACCATCTGTTTCAACTGGAGCCAATATTTGCTTCTGCAATGCACCTGTCCTTTAAAACTGGAAGTTAGAAATACCTCTGATGATGGGCTTTTCTGCTCTCCCTGCTGCCCAGCATTAATATTCAAATGGATAAATAGACATCATTTCACAAAGCAAACTGTAACTTGACTACTTTATAGATAGTGTAGGATATATTGAGACTAACCTCTCTAAAATAACTATCATAAACTTGGTTAAACTTTATTCTAGCACCAAATGTGTCAGAGTCTTACTTTTTCTTTGGTGTTATAGTTGTGTGATTTGTAAGATAGAAAAAAATATCTCGGGGTAAGATGTCACACAAAGGAATAACACAATCCAGGCATTAAAATAATCAAAGGCTAAATAAATCAATAAGCGACTGAATAAAATAAAAAATTAAAAATCATTTCAGTAGAAGGGAGACTAAAGTGCAGTGACTGAGAGCTGAGACTGGCTGATCCATAGGAGACTTGAAGCAGTCACAGAGCAGCAATGTCTGCTGTGCAGAACCATTCAGGCTTGCGCACAGAGCAACTCTACTGCAAGACATAAACATTCACAGCACAGCAAACACAACATGCTTGGGTATGTTTATCTGGCTGCACAGATGATGCTCTCTATGGATGCGGCCAACACTTGTTTGGGATTTCTAGGTATTCTGCCATTTCCAGTGGGAAATAACAAAGGACTAACAATTTGAGGAAAGGTGGTTGACTGTTCATTACTTGAAGTCCTCTGGAGGGAGATTTGGGTTGGAACAACTTCAACATCTGTATAAGGCACGGAGGCTCCCTGCAAAGGTGACAGAGTGACACACCTAAACAGGACCAGCAATTCCACTCACAGAGCAGGGAAATCCTTCAAACTAGCCAAGGGGAAGCACTTGTGGGAAGTACAAACACACAACTCCCACCTCCACAGCAAGAGAGGCATGAAAGTAAAGTGGGTGCATTTGTGGGCTTTCAGAACAGTCCACAGTGAGCGACTCACTTTTATTCTCAACCTGGGCACCAGGAAAATGAGCAGAAAGGATGGAGCTGGGGGCTGGCTCCCACCCAGGAGCCCAGTCCAACAGCAGCTGGTTGAACTCGCTGGAAGGACAGCACTGGAACTCAACCTGGAATCCAAACCATCACACTTCATCTCCATCACAACAATGACATCACACAATGGCACATTTTGGTCTTTAAACTTAAGTACCTATTAATCTTTTCTTATTTGGGAATGAAAAAAAAAAAGCACACAGGCAGCTTCCCAGAATAATTGATCTGGCTTACAGTAAGAGAGAGGTTAGATGTTTTAAATCAGCTTATTTTGACATAATTTATACAAAATCACTCTAGAGTTTAGCTTTTGAAAAGTACTGCATTTAATTAAACTTACATCTATTAGTCAGTTGATCAACTAGATAGTCAACTAAATCAACTGAAATGTTCAACTAAACATGAAGTTAGCAAGGCTGGAAGGTCTTTAATTTTATATTAAAATTTGCATATTGCTTTACATAAGAAAGAACCAAGACCCTCAATTTCCTTTACCAAAAATAAAACATTCCAACTGCCCTCTAGCACCTGACAATCTCTTTGATTACTACCAGCAGAGAAGAAAAGTATTTCTCACTGAATTTTCATTGGCACATCCACGACACCTCCCATTCAGGGTCCAGCAAGGGCACCTATATTGTCACTAGACAGTTTTACCTCTAACTAAACTTCCAAACTTTGCTACCATCTCATTATTTATGTAGATCCCTACATTACTTATGCAGCTCCCTGGGGTGGGCAGGACTGTGAGAGCATCACAACAACTTTGCTGGTAACAGCTCTACGGGTTTAGGACTCTGACCCCACTGACAGCTCTCTTGACATGTGATGACTCCTTTTATATTTTAAAAAAGGAATTAATGCTGAAAGCATTGGATGGAACAATATTGTTACAAACTTTTCCAATACAAAATAATTCCATCTACTATTTACCTTTATCAGTCCATAACTGGACATCAACACCTCCTCTAACTCTGCTATTGCTTAGAGGATTTTCCACTGCTTCCCAGCATTAGATCATGGTCTAGATATGGAAAGGAATCTTTCAAATACCCCTGTTTTCCAGTTAGCTTATGCATGAGAAGAAACAGAAGCATATCCCCAGAACTGATAACACGCAATAGAACAATTTGTTATCAGTTAATGAGACACTCAACACACAGTTACTAAATATTTGTCCGTATTTCTACAATGTTCCATTTCACTGCTGACTCATTTCAATTACTTAAACCAATTTCCTTCAAGAATTTCAAGTAATTCTTCAAGACAACCCAGATATGCACTTAGTAAAACATGATAAGGATACACCCATGAGCTAGAAGGGATGGCAGCTACCAAATGAAAGGTCACCCAACACTGCCCTAGTGCCACAACCAGGAATTAACCAACCAAAGGCAACAAGAACTACCCTGATGCCAGCCCATGCTTAGTACTACACTACCATTTAAGTCAGACTAGGTTAAACACGGCAAGAAAGCTAAATAAAGCCTGTTACTCTTCATCCTTACTAGAGACTTAATGAATTAGAGTTCAGCCATGTGACAGCCCAAGGCATCACCTCACAGATCCGTAAATTCAAATTGGCCCTTGACTCCTGGCACAGTTGACAAAGCAAATTTTAGAAACCATCAAATTTGGTCTTTTAGCAAATGAATACCCTCCACGAGCTGCCAGGAAGTCCTATCTGCAACAACTTTATGAGCCACTATGGATGCTGATGTGTAACAGGGTGTATTAATAGTCTCAATATTAAAGTTCAGCCAACATAAACTCTGCCTTGTTTTGGAAAGATGTCTGGGACTTAAAAAAATCCCAAATCCTACATAGCCCCTGAACAACTCATCCCAGGTACTTTTATGAATCTATCTCTGTCCAGCCTTGACGAGCTGGGGGGATGCAGCTCCTGGCTGGGAGCACCGGACAGGCACAGTCCAAGTGTTGACACTGTTGTACCAGGCAACGTTTCATTCTCCAAAGTCAAATAAACTCTCCCAGCAGAAGCACACTTTGCCAGTACAAACTGCATTAACATCAGGGTGGTTTTGCTAGGATCCCTGTGTCTGCCCCTTTCGCATGCTTAAACAGGCAATTTCAAAGCTATTTGATATTTTCTGCAGCTCAGAGAAGCCTCTAAAATAATTCCCTCTCAAATTTTAAAAGCCAAAATACATTTGTTAGATTGTTTTGAATTTCTAATGCACCAGTGACATCCAATAGATGCCATATTATAGAAATGACTAACTCAAAAATCTTCAAGCACTTAAATGACTACTACAATATCCGGGATCAAATTACCACACACAGGCAAAAACAACAGGCAAAACCAACAAACACCATTGAAGTGATCTCAAATGCAAGTTATGTCAACAAAAACACTGGTCATAGAGAGGCCAGAAGTAACAAGCTATTTATGTTTTGCAAAATATTTTGCGGATTTAAGAGATTAAATGTCCCACTAATGGTAACAGCCAAATACTTTTTTGTTCTAGTTAGTTTTAAAAGGAAAAACACAAAGACAGCTGTTGGTATAGTTGCTCAGGGAAGGAGTTCTGCACCAGCAAGGAAAAAGACACTCCTTGGAAGCTACTTCAAACAAAGTTCTGTGCTAGAGCCCCAGTAACACACACAGGACCAAACCCCATCCACCACACTCCCCGCAAGCACAGCTCTGCTCCAACCTGTGCTAGGAACAGCCGTGCTTCCACACTGCTCTCAACATGAATTAAAGGAGTTCAGAGTTCTTGGACAGCCTTGGAACAGAACCACCTCCATGCATCTTACAGTATCTCGAAGCAAAGAGGTTAAATAAAGGAGATGGCTCAAGATTAAAGACAAAGCAATGGAGAGAAATGAGGACGTCAGGGGAAAGAATTCATTAGAGGTGTAGGAGTGGAAAGGCAAGACTTGGAGATACGTTATCAGTACAGTGAGGTTCCATTGCAGCAAAGAGACCTGCAGGAGATAAACCTGGTAGGCAATATTTCAGATGCTCAATCTGGGGTCTAAGAGAAAGTCTGAGAGCACATTCTCCTTATCACAGGCAAATAAAAAAAAGGTCCTTCTTCTCTCAGGAAATGTAAACTCAAAGAATAGTAAACTGGAGGTTCTGCAGCACATTCCTGTGCTTGGTCCAAGCCTGACCACAGAGCTAAAGAGAGTTCCTACAATGTTGCTGTGAGTCCTCCTCAAAAATAGCCAAAGTGAATTATTTGAAATCATCTTAATGACTGAAAAGTAAGGCAAACTTCCAGGAAAGGGAACATCTTGGTGGAAGAGGAAAAGGATGGTGATATAACAGCACTGTAGGGATTTAGGCAGATGGCAGATTGCATAATTAAGTTTAAAGTTAATTAAACAGTCATTCAAGGAAGAGAAACAATGCAGACCTACATTTACATGGACGGGCTCAGTCAAAATGTAAATTCTATGTAAATGTCCTGAAATGAGTGGATGATGTCTTGAAATCCAGCTGTCAGAAGTAGCTCCCATGACCACCAGCCTCTCTAATTGACCCATTATAATGGGCCACCAGGGTCCAGTCACAGCATAAATCTAGAGGTAACTTTCCAACGTCAACACAAATCAAAACAAAATTATAAGACGGCACTTAAAGTGGAGGTCTGTCCACAGAGCTTTAAAACATGAGTTCAGGAGTGATTCAAAGAACTGGTACAGCCCAACCAGTTACCACCAACCCTCTACAACATAACAACACAGCTCTGCCTGTGCCAGCCCAGCAGCTTCTCTATGGGCACAACTGTGTTTGTGCACCAGGACACTGGGAGCCATCTGTGTACCCATCCGGGAACAAGTCTGGAAAGCTCTGGCCCTGCCTCTTTGGAGAAGGTGATTCTCTAAACAATTTTGGCAGAAAGTCTGTCAAAACCTGTCCAGAAGAGCTGAATGTCCAACAAAATAAAAAGCACGAAGGGAATCCTTGCCACACAGGGGACAAGTTGGCTGCAGTCAGTGACTCTGGATGGGAAAATACAGACTGTCATGATTTGTGAGGGAGTTCTTAGGGCCATGAGCTGCTTTTGGAGGTGGTCATAAAAGATTCAGACATCCAGCATTCCTACAGTGAAATATTGAGGAAGAAACATTCCTATTTAGCAATGGAGGTAGCAAAAAAGTGGCATGTCCACAGATACTAAGGAAAGTCAGGAGCAGAGACAGATGCTCATTTCCAGACTCATGAAAATGAGGTGGGAAGCACGCTCACAGTGGAAAGCACATGTTGCAACTGCTCTTTTGCTTCAAGCTGCACATATTTATTGAAAACTCTTGTGCTGCATGTCCCTAGATTTCAATATGGAGCTAGGGAAAATGAAAATGTTCTTGCTGGTTTTGGCTTTCACAAAGGGCCTAGGCTTTGAAAAACTGAAATGAAGAAATATGCACAATGGATTCTTTCTGCTGTGGAAAACAATACTTTGGAAACTGCTACTGACCGCCAAGATCATGTGCCCACGATGCCAAGCTTCCTCTTCCAAAACACTTCCAAGCATCCTCATGCTTGCAGGGCTTTGACTTCAGTAACTCAGATAGTAATTGCAGTTTTATTCAATTCCTCTGCAGGGTTTCTGTTGTAAGAATACTACAGGAGCGCAAGAGCCAAAGATACCATTCCAGGCTCTGAACGAAGGGCTGGTGACGAAACTCATTTAGTAGCAATAGACTAAAAGTTTATCAAAATAGTTACTGTGCTCCAGCTGTGTGCGGCAGCACAGTGGTGTTGTCAGGGAGGGGGTACATCTCTTTTGGTTTTCAGGACTCTCTGTGAACCTGCTCCACCCTGCTCGTGACCTCCTCGCTACCTACTCCGCCTGATGACTGCACTCCTCCAGGCTTCCACTCCTGCCTCAGGATGTGGGTCAGGGCTGCTTCCACTCCCCCTCATCTTTCCATCTTCCCAAAGCATCTTCCACAATACCCTTTGCTCTTTGTTTTATCCAGCAACAACGCTGTGAAAAGGCTTCTTCAAGACTTCAAGAAAAACACTTTAAAAACACAATATTGCAGAAGTTCTCTCTTTGATTTCTCCGGGCTTCAGTAGTTTGAGGAAAGCAAGTTGCTCAAAGATCATAAGAAGCCAAGAAGCTTTGAAAGGCAAAGTACCTGACAGGAGGTGCTAACATGCTAGAAGATATTAACAGCTGAAGAAATCAAAGAACTGCCTTCAAATTCCTACATATCCCAAGGTAACCCAAGGTGATGCAGAATTTGTTTATCTGCTGATGAACCCTTCCCCATACTGTCTATTCAATGTAGTAGGTACATAAATCACAACACCTAGCAGTGTGGGGGGGAAATGCCTAAAAACATACAAACTGAACGAAAACACGTTATGGCTGCTGGCTTTTATTTGTAGAGAGCCTGGAATATTCTCCAATGCATGACCTTCCCCATACATCTGTGGGCTGCAGCTGCTAGTGTTGACATTTTCCTTCAGCACTCTGGAAATCTTTGTTTTTGTCACAGAAGACAGTATTTTATGCAATAGATCCCAACATTTTGTTTTCCATCCTGCCCCAGCCAAGTTTCAACTCTCTGTAGCTTGGATTTCCCCACAAGAGGGAGTTTGGTATTTCAAGCCCACAACATTTCATGGAGCTGGTTATCACGGGCATGAGGTGGGAGGGCAAAACACGGGTAGCAGCACTTAGGACAGGAGAGGCAGAAGCAGAGCTGTAGAGGAAGGCAGCAGAGAAAGCCCCACAGCAGCCACAGCCTGGAGAGGAATCACAAGAGCCACTGAATTCAGCTGCAAAGCACCTGTCCTACATACCTGGATACCCACGGCAAAGGAGAGACTTGGAGATCACCTGAACAACAGGCCAGACCTGACTGTGGTGTGGGGGCTGACTGACCTCATGGACAGCAGAGGACAGAGGGGTTTTTACAAATTAATTCCTCTTTGAACTGCAGCATATTGCAGGGGTAGAAATTGTTCTCGGGGTTTTTTAACATGCCAGTGACAGCCCACATACCACAAGCCTTGGTAAAACTGTTCCAATGGTCATTCACCCTCACTGCTAAATTGTGCTGTATTTCAAGCCTGGATTTGTTTAGCCTCAAATGCATTATATCATAATCTGCTCAACTGAGTAGCCTATTATTGAACATCTGTTCCCCATGTAGGCAATTTACTGAAAACTCCCCTCCCCCAAGCATCTCTTTGATAAGTAAAGCAGAGTTCCTCAAATCACTCACTCATGATCCCAGCATTTTAATTTTCCCTGTGGCCGTCCTCTGAGTATTCATCAATTCATCACCATCCGCCCCAAACAGAGGGCATCACCACAGGACACAGCACTCCAGAAGCTGCTGCTGCCACGCCAAAGACACACGCAGTCCATACTCCATCTTCCAATTCCCATGCTCGTACATTACCCTTTTGGACACATTTCACAGGAGGGGGATGTTCAGCTGATTAATCCATCAAGAGCTCAAAACTTCTTTCCAAGCTGTTGCTTCCCACACTGGGTTCCTCACACTGCTAGCATGGCTCTATGCTGGCAATCCAATAAATGGATTTTGTTTTGCCTGCTCCCAATCCACCAAGCGATCCAGATGGCTGCCAGTAACTGCCTCCATTATTCAATACTCTCCAAGTCATCCAAAAAAACCTTTCAATCCTACTCATATGTTTTCTTCACGACAATTGACAGAAGTATTAAACAGCACAGGGTCAGAACATGACACTGCAGGATCCAGACACACCTGTTGTTAACAATTTTCAATTCTTTGCTGTATTTAATTAGTTCGACTAAACAGCTTTTAAACCATTGCACATGTGCTGTGATTTAATCACGCTCCCACACCAGCATCCACACTCACACCTTTGCCATCAGACCCCTAATGTCATAAGACACTGACACTGGAGGAGCTCAACAGGACCTCTGTTAAATAATGACAAGTCATACGAAAGAAAAGATTTAAAACAAATTTAAAATCAGTTCAGTTCTTGTATTACCCTACTATTTCCCTAGGATCAACATCACGCTGACAGGCATAGTTACCTGAACTACATAACTGGGGCTAAAGAGTAGAAAAAACATAGTTTAAAAAAAATAGCAAGTTAACAGCAACAAGTGTTTCCACCGAGGAATGTTTTCACATGAGCTAGCAGGGGAAGGAAGGTCCTTCATTCACAGAGGAGAAAGCTTTGCTGCCAAATGCAAGGGCTCCTCCTGCACAGTGTGCTCAGGACTCTGGTAAAGGGCATAGAAGACAGTTATGAGATCACAGATAAAAAACACAGTCCCTGCAGGGGCAAGATCTCATCTCCCCAAGAGAGGATACATCAGATATTAACTCACATACTATAGCTGATGTTAACCAAAAAACATTAGTTGCACAAGACTCAGGAATGCAACATTTTTTTTCTATCAAAAGCAAGAGAAATTTATGTTTGTGATGACGTTGCTAAACCATTAGAGAGGGGAGTATTCTATTTTTCATGTGTTTCTCAGATGGGGCCAAACAGTAAATCCAGTCTTCCCTCCTCTCCCATATCTTATTACTATGATTAACATCATCTAAGGAACATTACATTGAACCTGGCAAGATTAGCTACACTTTAAAGATTTCTACAGCAACCAACATTCTACATTTATTGAGTTGATTCTCTGGTCTTTAGTAGATTGCTGGCTCATATTTACTGGTGTCAGATAGGGAAATAACAGCATTCTTCAGAACTGAAATTCACCACACAAGAATTGGAAGACTCATCACTAAAAATGAGCATTCTCCTAAATTTGCCCTACAAGAAGGGAAAGGCAGAAGCTGTTGTTCCTCCTCCAAAGCTCCCCCAGAGAAACAAAGGCAAATATAAAATTTACTGCAGTGTACCACAGGAAGACAAAATGTCTGAGATTTTGCCATCTTGTTAAGGCTGGTATTTCTTGAGCAGCTGTGCCCATCAAACATGCAGGAAAGCCATTCTAGGATATTTCCTTTACCTATCATGAACCTTTTAAATGTCAAGGTTGCAGCCACAAGCACAACACCACCATCCAACAGCAACAATTGTTTTTAAAGCTCTGATGCTAAACACCAGCCTGCTTGCCAGGGACACTCCTCCATGGAAGCTGCCCAAGTTGGTTAAGTACCACAGGCTGGGCAAATAAATGCCAAGTGTCAGACAGATGATAAATCAGAAAGGGCTGTGGAAATCTTAGGCTGCTGCAGACAAGGCTTGTTGTTACCCAGGAATTGTCTGTTTCTACTCAGGGGGCATGCTGACCCTGACAGATGGGCAAGATTTGTTTAGCCTCCATCACATCATAAACTCACGAAGTTTTTAGTGAGAGGAGCCTCAAGAGGATACCCAGGGAAGCTGGCAGTGGTGTTCTTCCCAAGGAAGCTGTAAGCAGATACAGACTGAGACAGCATAACCCTGCAAAATCTGAACCTGCATCAGAGCAATCAGCCTTGACCAGAATCCTGCTCCACCCAAGCTTTCAACATCAACAAAGCCACCTCAGGTACTTTAGCTCCCAAGATCCTCTGAAATCAAGTGTGGCTGGGATATGGTGTTCCCAAAGACCATGCTGCACCCCACATTTGGAGGACAGTCCTTGTCTGCAGATGTCTGATTTCCAGGCTTTCCAGTAGACTCAGGAATTTGCTATCAAACAGCAACATTCCCTCAAAAAAGAGGCTGGGAAGTGCACGTACTCAAAAAGCAACTGAAACCTTGCTATGCCGAATAAAACACACAGCTTGGTCTAAAGTACCTACTGACAAAGCAAAGCTTTACAGATACTTAAGATGAAGTTCCACTTAGCAGCCATGCAAATCTCAACTCCCAGTATGTGATAGACAGATGCCACAGAAAGAGTCAGTACTTCTGTCCTCAAGGGAAAGGGAGTTTTAAGCTCTTTTATGACAGAAACATCAGTCAGTCTGAAAAAAGATTTTGATTACTAGCTCTGGAGTGAAGTGGGAAAACCCTTAAGAGTCTTTGATGAAAACCAGAAAACAACCCAAGGGATTTGACAACTTTCTGTTAAGGAAGTTTAACCAAATTTTAGCACCCAAAGAACCTAGAGGATTGGAGATTTAAGGGAAAATACCAGCAGGAAATTAGTATTAGATGAAAAACTGTAAGCACCACACAATTTAAAGTGGCAGTTTGGGATTATTTTCTGGTTTATTATTCTGGGGTTTGTTTGAGAAGAAACTTCAGAGCAGGAGGTTTTACCTTGCAGAGGTTATAACTGCACACAAAGGAGCAGAATTCCACAACCTGTGGAATTCCTCTGTATGAAGCTTTGTCTTCCCAAATCCAAGAGTGCTGATACCATAGAGTGAATCCAACCTGCAGTCTCATGAGTGGGTTACATGTTTCACACAAGGGACAAAGGAGTTCTGTTGACACACAGCTCTCTCAACTGCAAAGCCTCCAACACTTAGGAAAAGCAGTTACTATGTGGAACTACAGACAGCAACACATCACCAGCAGTATCTCCAGGGCTCAGTGACATTTGCTTGGGGCTCCATAAACCACTCTGCTTTCCCCCAAAGCCACAGGAACTGCCCTACCACTGGAAGGACATTAACAGGGACCAGTCCCTCACTGCCTACAGCCTGTCCCAGGGCACTCAAAGGGTTTTCACAGACCTCCACATTTGCCTTCAATTTTAGTACTGTCAGCTCAGGGTCATTGCAAAACCAACCACGGCTAAGCCTGAGCTGAAGAGCTGTTTGAGAAGAGGACAATGAAATAAAATTATATAAAAAGAGATGCTTGGCTTTGAGATTAGCTCAAAGAGTCTTTTGGAAAGCCTACAACAGTCTGAACAGAGCTAATTTGTGAGGAAATGTCACTCCTGAAAAGATGATAAGCCTCACTGCTATGACAGAAGCAATTCTTGCCATCACAGTTTCACAAGCCTTGATTTAAACTGATCAAACCAGACACCTGCCTATGCAAAATAATATGACTTATATCAGCATCAAGAGAGAAAGACAAGCTTTGAAGTGAGAAAATATTAATCTGATACTGTGATGTGTGACTTCTTATACGTAAGCACTTGCATACTGCAAAATCTTCATTTCACTTAAACAAGAATACTACAATATACTCAAACTGAACAGCAGAAAAGACGCTTCTCCGAATTAAGTGACATATTTATTTCTTCTCTATTTCTTCCCTCCACGAGAAACTGTTTTTACATCCCTGCAAACGTTCTGGAGGATAACCAGTCCCAGCTACACAGGAGGGTGGCTGGGGAGGCATGCAGGGAAAGAAGAGGAAGGGTGTCACTGTTGAGCAATTAATTTTCCAGTAATCTTTCCCACAGTGTGAGTTTTCCACCTGGGAAGTCAAACATGAGGCTCAACATTTTCTGCTTTAGGTCTTTCCACTAAACAAACAACTACTTTGTAAAAAGCCTTGTGCAACCCCACTTCCAACTAGAGCAGGAGGCCACCGTGGGTGTTTGCTTTTGAAAGCCAGGGTATTTTTATTTTAGACTGAAATCTATGTAGGCACCTACCATTTTCATGGATATGAATTATATGCTTTCTAGACTCTACATCTCTGTCAGCTGCTCTTCCTATGCTTCAAAAGCTGAAGGTACCAAAGTCTGTTATAAGAGGCTAAGCACAATAAATAGTGTTACAATGAACCACGTAAAAAAAAAAAAACCCTCCCAAAAATCAAGCTCATCAAAAAATTTTAGCATAATCTGCATTAAATCTCTATCTGTGATCAGTCTTGCAAGAACTCATGGAAGTTTACCAACTTTAGCACATTATCTATTGCCACAACCTCAAAAATACTACAAATCCAGAAAAAAGCATATTACTTGCCCTTCTTGAGTCACAGGGCTTAGTTTTTAAGACTGATTTAGTTAAACAGTTACTTGATTTCCAGTTCAAGAGCTGTGATAGGCCTCAGGCTGATCTTACCCAGCTGAGAAATCAACCTCTTTTCTACTTGTTAGAGAGAATTTAACACAGTGACATTTATGGGTTCCTCCAGTAGTAGCTCGTAAGATCAGGCTATCAAAGTATTTCACCATAACTAACATTCAGAGAAAGTTTTAACCCATTACACTGAGAAACCAAAATTAAACAGCCTGGCTTTGGCTGCTTGTGGATGCCCTGTTTCGGGGCTTTTTAAATAAAAAAAATTATTTATCTCCATAAGGAGGCTTTTTGCCTTTAACATCCCGCACATTCGCTTTAGTACTGCAAGATCTCTTTGTTACTAACAGCAAAATTTCGTGGAGTCAACACTATCAGGGATTGGCTATTATACAGGCATCTTAGCTCCTGAGTATTGGATGGACTCAGACCAAAGGCAAACCAGCACTCCACATTCAAAGAAGCAATGCAGAGAAAAGCATGACTCTGGCCTGAGTCAGCTCAGATCCAGTGGTCTTATTAATTTGGACTCTACACCATAGAAATTGGGCTCTCCTGGCCCTGAGCTGATCCTGGAAGCAGCACAGCCACACTCACAGAGCTTCAGCCAAGGGATTATGTCCTGCCAGCCCCAAGCTGGCTCCACATGAAGCCATTTGCACATGCCACATGGCTTACATGTAAACCAGGACAAAGCCACCCACAGGTAACCAAGGGCTGACTAACTTGGACAGAGTAGAACTGGCTCATTTTAACACACTCATGACTAACACAGCACGTTCATTACCACAGTAATTGTAGCAAATGGACCAAACAGTTCATTAGTGTGAACTCACCTTGGACTTGACCTGGAGACAACTGACTGTTTTTTCTGGCATTTATTGCCAGCACATCCTCACCAAACTGTTCAGTCAACAAGTGTCCAGCTACTGTATCAGTGTTGGCAGGACATCTGCCTCGTTTCTTTTGTTTCTTCCTCCAAGTGTCCTCCTCATCAGAACCAGAAGATTTCTGCACAGCCCCATGGTGTCTCAGGCTGTTTGACACTCTCCCACCCAGAGCATCACTCATATTTAACAAGTCAGACCCAGCTCCACGCTGATGCAAGTTATAGTCCTCCTCCAGCTCCAAGTCTCCTTCAACAGCATTTTTTTTATAAGGACATCTGTTCAGAGCAGTTTGGGGTTTATCATTCTCAAATCCTGGCAGGGGCTGTTCCAGGTGAGATGTTCTGACTGGTGAATAGCTGTGCATGTTCAACCCGTTCCTGACTGGATTATCCTTCACCAGTCCTCTCCTCAGAGGCGGGTCCAGATCCCAGCTGGGGTCACTGGAGGTGCCTTCTTCCAGCTGCATCTTCTGTGCAATGTGATTCAAGTAGAACTGGAACCGGCCACTGTGGTGCTTTTGCACGAGCCTGGCGTACGCATTCTTCTGGGGGGCAGCGGGCTTGCTCAGTCCCTCCTTGGCACCTTGGGCAGAAGCTGTACCTCTCACGTGCCCCAACTGATCCATAGTGCAGTAAAAAGCTCAAACTTCAAAGAGTTACAAATAGATACAGGTGAAAAAAGGGTTACTTTCTTGAAACAAAGCATCAAATAACTGATTATGTTAAAAGAAACAAAAATGTAAAATGTACAGGAATTCTGGGTTGGTCAGTCACTCCAGCAGAGAGAAGGGGTTTCTCAACACACTCAACACCTGCCCAGCACTGAATACTTGTGACCTAGGAGTGACCACAGTCCATAAGCCCCACCTGCCCACGCAGCACAAAAAACAGGGATGTTGCACTGAGGCTGACACCCCAAATACAAGGGATTCCTTTAACCTGCTCTTCCTTGCCTTTGTAAAAAACAGGAAAATTAAAGCAGTGACTGACAGACTGTACCAGAAGCATCAGTTTAGTGGTTACCAGAAGCAAAGTCTCGTCATTTCCAACTCAAAAACAACTGCATCCTTCCTGAAATGCTTTACTGTTACTGTCAAAACATACACTGCCTGTCACCTCACTTCCACAGTGACCTTTGAATTGCTTCAAACAGCAAGACTACCCATTTGAGCTTGCCTTTCTAGCCACAAAGTCCCTCCCAGAAATAAAATAATAACTATCTTACAGGAGCTCGTAGTTCCTGGTGACTGAGACACACTGGCTGCAGCTCCAACCAGCACCACTTTCTGTAGGTGGTATCACACCTCCACCTTCACCTTCACTGCACGAGTGTGGAGCTTGAGCAGGTCAACCATCTTCCAATCATTTTTCTAGGTTTTAAGCTTTTGGAGCAAAACAATCTAGTAAATTGTCCTCAGTTACTACTAAGGTAAATTATAGGTATAGACAGGACATAGCAATGATTTTTGCTGTATGTAACATGAAAGAGGAATAAAAGAATTTCTTGATAATGGAGCCCAGTGCAATTGGCTTCTGAGGGTTTTCACAAAAATAGCTCTTTTTCACTTCAAGACATGTTTAGAACTAAACAGCTGAATTTCACCCCAGCTGGTACATAGAGAATTTCAGGGCTCACTGTCATCTCTTCTATGCCAGAATGGTGGAGCACTGGAATGACCCTAAGTTTAAATAAAGGATACTGTTCATTAAACCTCTCTCCTCACTTCTCTAAGCACTGGGGTGTTGGCAGGACAGAATACAGAGCTCAGCAAAAGAGGAATTTATATTCCCTTCCCTACTCCCACCATGCTTGGAATTTTTCTTTGCCCTTACTCAGCACTCTTCTCCCTTTCTCTGCAGAGGATAAGCACCCAGGCAGTCTCCTCCACTCAGACAATGCCTGGGAAAAGGGCATTATCCCTCAGGGACCAAGGGCTGCAGAGCCAGCTCCTCCTCAGCGTGGCTGCTCCGACCCTTTCTGAGAAACAATTCGTGTTGCAGTGAAATTGACTTAACTAATTGAGCACGGATGTGAACAGGCTTCACAACACCAATCAAAAACTAAAAATCCCTGAACAAACAGGAAAAATTCTTTGTGTGGTTTGTGATTCTTTGTGTTCCTAAGATTTTCCATTGGTGCTGGCCAATAGCTGAACTCTTCTAATAGACTGACCTGCTACTGAGCTCTTACAAAACCCTCACACGGGTAGGTCCACACGAGGCTTCTTCTAACGTCACTTTCTCCTGCTGCCAATTCAACAGGAGCAGATAACATTTATAAAAGCCAGCGAGGCTACTCTCCAAACAATGGTTTGGTTCCGGGAGACAGGAGTTTTGTCACCGTTATTTACCAGTAGAGAATAAACATTCACAGCTTGCCTTGCACTATAGTTCTTGCAGCAGTTAGCAGTTGCAGCACGGGGAAAGAACAGCGCCTGGAGAGCCCCTACAGATCACAATTCCATTATTAGCCTTCTGTGGGCAACTGAAATATTCCCAAGAGAGCAGAGGGAAAGTAGAGGTGGGTACGGGTGAGGGAACTGGGGACGGCGATGAGGGCAAGTGGAATACCAGGATGGACGCGCAGAGGGAGGACGCCCGTTTAACTGGGCCCAGCACGAAAACAGCCCTTGCCTTGTCACCCGGCCGATTCTGAGGGGCAGCGCTGCCCCACCACCCGCCCCCGGGGGTGCCCAGTGCTCCAGCCCCGGCAGCGCTCCCGGAGCGGGGCACAGCACTCCCCGAATCCCCCGCACCTGGGGCAGCCCCTCAGACCGACCCCTCGGCAGCGCGGCCCGGGCGGACACTGCCCTCCCGCCGGGCCCGGCGCGGGCGGACTGGGCAGCGAAACGCCGGGCCCGGTCGCGGCGGCGCTGCCACGGGGCTGAACGCCGCCGGGTCGGGCCGGGAGCTGCTGTCACCCCCCTGCCCGGGACCAGAGACCCCGTGCCAACCCCCAGCCCCGCTCCCACACCCCGGCCCCGCTCACCGGCGCCACGGCCGCTCCGCTCCTTTTGAATGTCCCAGCGCCCCGTCCGCTTCCGGGGCAGCGGCGCCTACGGGCCGCGGCGAGGCCCAGAAGGGCGAAGCGCGAAGCGCTCGCTCGCACTCGTCTCCTCACGGCGAGCGGGGGATCCCATGAGAGGAGAGGTGGTGTCCCAGCCCCGCTCCCTGCAAAAGAGGGAGCTCCCCGGGATCTGCACAGTCTGCCGGGAGAAGGGGAGCCTCCAGACCACTTGTCCAGTCACCGTGAGTGAAGGTGGGAGCCCACCTTCTCCTGCGGAGGCTGAGATGGGGCATGGGGCGCTGAGGGGAGGTGGGAGACAGCAGGTGCTGCCACCCAAACCAGACCGTCCCAGCCCGCAAGGTTTGCGGCCAGCGTGGTCCCTGGGGTTGGCAGCCACCCCCTCCCAGCCAGGACAGCGGATCTGCCGTCTGGGATCCCCCTCTGGGATGGGTTGCTCCAACTCACTGCCGGCGCTACTGCTTCACCCGGAGTTTGTAGCCAGATGAATGAGAAAAGAACACGTTAGCTGATTTAGTACTGTATAGAGCTGAGACTTATAATGACCCCGTGAGAACTCTCAGAGCTTTGCAAGCACCTCGAAAAGCCGGACAGGGAAGCCTCCTTGAAGACCTGCATGGCCTCACCTTCACTGCAGAGAGGAGTAGGTTCCCAGGATCTGTTCCCTGAGCTCCTGGTGCTCTCCTGGCACTGGAGGTTGTGCACCAGGAGACTTGATGATCCTCCAGCCCACCCACGCGACAGCACAAGAAGTGACCAACCCATGGTGCTGCGCAGCAGTGGCCTGATCTCCCCCAGGAAAAGTCAGAGCCTGCGTGTCAGATGGTGACATTAAAGCAGGAGACCAGAGTCAGGAGCTGTGACTTTTACTCTCTGCTCTTTCTGTGACTGCAGACCTCCCACAGAGCTTTATGGCAGAGCCAGGGTCTGGCTGACTGGAGGTACGTGGTTTGGTCACCCCAGTCTTACCTGCAAACTCAGGCTGATTTTGCCAAAGAACTTCAAACAGAAGAAAATCTGGAGAGCAATAAACTGGCCTCATGGGACCCCCAGTCAACCCTATTTGAGCTCTCTGCCAGACAGTGTGCTCCCCTGCTTCCTCCTACTTCCCTGGCTGCTGCCAAAGCAACAAGGTTGATGTCTGCTCTGTGAAGGCAGGGTGATGGCATATCCCTGGCTGTTCAGGGATGACCCGAGCCACCCCTCCAGGCTGCCCTTGCTGCATGGAGAAGTGAGGAGCTCACCCGCCTGGAAGAACAGGGATGGGGCAAGGGGAACCCAGGAGCCTAGAGCCCCACTGTCCCCCTCCTGTGCCAGCCAGGTGGGAGCAGCAGCTCCCCTCCATGTCGCTGAGTCACACTGTGTCTCTACTCTTCTTCACCCCAATGGGGATGAAGCGGAGCCAGGAGCTTGGCCAGGCTCCCCCCTGCACCAGGTGGTGCCACCAGCTGCAGCAGCTTCAGCGTGCCCTTTTCCTTGCACAGATGGGGGAGGAAGCGGGGAGGATCCGGTGTTTGTCAGCACCCTGCCAGCGCTGGGCTCTGCGGTTTTGCGGTGATATCATGTGTGGTGGGCAGGACACGGCTCCTCGGCTGGACGCCTCCGTCACCCTCGCCTCCTGCCTCCAGCTGGGCCCCTGCTGCACAAGGGCCCACGAGCCCCAGCAGATTGGCAGAGCATTTCTCAGCCCTCCTCTCCTGGAGGAGCAGCCAGGGATCTGGAAATCTGGTCTGGTCCATGGGGTAGAGCCTCCGTTTGTACCCACTTTTGCTCTGCCCCATCACTGTTCCCGACAAATGAGAGATACAGCAAATATGTGTCACCCTACCAGTGTCCCATGGGAACACAGAAGATCCTGAGTGGCTGGGACTAGTTGTGTGCCAGTCCTTCACAACCTTTGGAAAAGGCCATGTGCAAATATGGCAGCAAGTTGGTGCCTCATGCAGGATGTCACCAAACACAATCCCTCCCAGGGAAGGGCTGGACTGCTTCAGTTTCACCTTTGGCTCCATCTTCCATCCACACCGTCCTTGTGGCTGCTGAACAGAAAGGAGCAGTTGCCTCTCTGCTGCTTCCATGACCCTCCATGGCAACTCATGGGATTCCTGAAATGGAAAGGTCCCTGGGCAGATTTTTCCCCTGCATTCTCATTTCCTGGGGTCCTGTAGCAGCAAGCCCGGCCCAGTGCCCTGGCTTGCTTTCCCACAGTGCAGGATTATCTCACCATCTTCCCCCTGGCAGTAACTGGTAGCTGTTTCCCCAACTGTTGGAGGCTGGAACGTGTTGTGGCACCTCGGCCGAGGTGAGAGCAGCACATGGCTCCTTGGCCGGGAGCGCCCCGCTTACGAAGGCTTTGGCTCCTCTGCCTGCAGTTTCAGTGAGGAGTGAGGGCCCGCCCGGCGCTCGTTTACATCAGTGTTAATCAGCAGTGACTGGCCAAAGGGCTGGAGCCACCCTGAGATGACTCAACAAGGGGAACCCTGAATGGGAGCAGGGCAGTTCCTCTGACACCTCCATCCGCTTCCCGCAACCCACTTGGTGTGAACTAACACTGCACATGGAAGTGCCACCCCTGCCAACCTGATTGTTAATAGTATTTCAGGTTGCAGGCCGTGGCAGGGGGATGGAGGGCAGCGGGGTGCTCGGCCTCTGTCTCCCTGCTGTTGTCCAGAGGATAAACCCACACAGCACAAGGATATACTCAACGGCAAAGTCGGGCCATGAGTTTGCTCTGGAGCCTCTGAGCACCCTTGGAAATGTCTCAATTGCAGCAGCAGCACCCAGCATTAGGCCAGAGTCTCGCTCCCTTTGACATCTCTCAGGCACTGGGAGCTGTCTGCGCACTTGACCTGAGGACTCAAGCCATGCTTGGGGGGATAGAGGGAAGCAAGACAGATTTGTTACCATAAATGAGCTAAAAATCATCTCTATCTTCAGTAGATACTATCTGCTGTGTCACAACACATGTGATCTTGCCTCACCCATCCTTCAGCTTCTCCAGTCTTCTCTTGAGCCCTCCATACCTCTGGTTGGGAAACATGCCACCCGAGATCAGGACTTATGGGTTCCCATCTCCTTCAGTGCCTGGAGAAACGCCTGCAGCATGCCCCAGACAGGAGGGAAAATCTGGTTTGTCTGTGTTTGTCCAGTAAAGGAAGAGAGAATCAGACTTCAGCAAAGAGGGACAGGCAGACAAGAAATAGGTAAAAGAGGCAGTGAAGGAGAGAGGTGGGATGCCAGGTAGGATGTTGAAGCAGCAGGGTTATCAGCATCGCTTTAGTTGGGATTGCCTGGATTTGTCTCTTGGGATTGCCTGGATTTGTCTCCTGGATACCTTTTAAGTCTCTTCCACAGTAATCCTGCCAGGTTATAATGTCCAAATGTCTTCTATCACACAGGCCTCAGTTTCCCTGCATCCTCCTGCCCTGACACGACTGTGTCCCAAAGGTGCTCAAAGTGGCTTTGGATGACACCAAAGCTCCATGGGTCCTATCAGGAAACTTGGGCAAGGAGCTGCCCTGCACCTACTGAGCTTGTGGGCAGCGGGGCTGGGGGACAGGGCACATGGGGTAAGGGATGTGCAGTGAGTTCAAGCCCCACCTAATGTTCTCAGGAAGGTGGAAAAGGCACTTTCCAGGCAGGCAGGGACTAAGGAACTGTACTGCTCTGCAGTCACAGGATTAGGGACTCACAAGCCCCCATCGCTGTCCCTGCATCTCCCATTCCACACACGCAGGATGCGGTCAGAACAGCCCCTGTGGGGGCCACATTGGAGCTGGGTGACCAGTGGGACCAGCACGCCAAGGGCAAGCAGGGGCCAGTGCTTCAGCAGAGATGACGGGCCAAGGGGTCGGTGGGCACATCCCCGGCAGCTCGGTGAGGGCAGGCAGGGGCTGCAGGCGTCTGGCAGGCGGAGCAGTGAGTGAGAGCGGAACTTATCAGTATTACCTCATGTGAAAGCTCGGTGCCTTTGTATCTCAAGCAAACACCGGCCATTATACCCCAGCAGGCTGGCATTGTTATTCTGTCTGGTTGCTAAAGGTTAGGGCTGTGGAGCCCTGCACGTCCACAGAGGCTGCCTGTGGGGTGGCAGCGGGGCCACCGTGACACTCCGCAGCCAGCAGGGCTCCCCAGCCACAGGAGCAGCGGCCCCAGCTGTTCCCAGGCATGGCCAAGGCCCGGTTGGACTGTTTTCTGTTCCACAAGGCTGCCCTACCATTTGTGGTGCTGAAATCTCCTTCTTCCTATGCCAGCACTTCACTGTGGCCAGTGTAACCCCGTGATGCTCAACCTGGCACCTACACAAACTCTCCTATGGGAGATAGCCAGACTCCCTCCCAAAAAGAATAAAAAAAGAGGCAGAGCCCAAATCTGGCTTCATCAGGATCACAACCCTGTCAGGAGGTCAAGGGCTTGACTGCACGTCAGGAGGTCAAGACCAGCACTTATTTGGCTCTCTGCATCCCAGCACTCCCTTGGGGTTTCCCACATCCCAGATGATCCAGGGAAAGGCCCAAGAAGTCCAAAGGGTTTTTACCTTGAAAGACTGATGCCAAAAGGGACTTCCCACCACTTGGTGCTGGATTCCCAGGAAGCCATTTCAGAGGAGCTGGAGGGTGTTTGGGGCTGGCAGGGGGGCTGCAAGAGAGCTGCTGACGGCTTTGGTGAGGATGGCAGGGTTCGCACAGCCAACCCAGGTGGAAGAGGCTCCTGCCAAGCCAGAACATGCACTTCCACCAGAGCCGTGGGGCTAGTGAGGACCTGCTCGCCAGGCCTGGATGTGCACGTAGCACATCAGGGCACAGACATTCCCCTGGGGCTGTGGCAGGGTGATGTGGTGTGGTGGTGGCATCCGGCTCCAAGCTGTGTTGGAAACCTCCTAGGTACCGGCTGGGGGTCTGTCCCCACTGGCCTGTTGGATCCTTTCTTGGGATCTGCATGAGGTATGGCTCTCTGCAGGGACAAATGTGGTGTCAGTTATTCATCCTTTGGCCTTTCCATGTCATCAGCTCTTTGGGCAGTACCTATTCCAAAAGGAATGCTCAGCACCAAAAACAAGAAGCCTGGGCTGATGTTGGGACCCCCAGGCTGTGGGGAAACACTGCCAGACTCCCATTTCCAGGGGGAAGTAATCTGAGAAAGGGAGGAAAAAGGAGACTGTGGTATTTAGCTTGGAAAATCCCAACAACCTGCCTTTGCATTAGCTGCAGAGCTGAGGCTGCTGGGAACTGGAGGCAATGCAATTCCTATCCTCCGAGGACTGACACAGAGAGAGGCTCATGGCGTGGACTCACCCATGCATTAGAATTGCTTAATTTTCTTGACATTCAACAAAACCCTGAGACATCGTGTTCCTGCTCCCACCAGAGCAGTGAGACATCCCAGCCCCAGAGCACAGCCATCCCAGTGCAGCCCTGGGGAAAATACCCAGAAAGTCAGGAGGAGACTGGAGCATCCCGGGAAGCCCAGAGTAAATGGCAAACAGCCAAAGGCAAACCCTCCCCCAGTGTGTTTCTCTCCTCTGGGGGAGAAACACACTGTGCCTGCCAGGATGTCAGCACTTCACTAGCAAAGACCTATGAGTCTCTACCTGGGGCTTGCCCCTGTCTTTCCTCTGGGAGGTCTGGGAGGGGACAGAGGTGCCCTCTCAGTCTCCATGCCCTTGCTGCACCTGCAGCCCCATCCCTGCCTGCCCCATCAGGGCAGTTCTGCAGGGCCTCTTCCCATCCCAGTCCCAGTCTGGAAAGAGGGAATTTTGGCCACATACATGTTGTGAGCCAGAGCCCTCTTCCAGACCCAGGGAAGACAAGGGAATGTGTAAAATCATGCAGCGTTCCCTGTAATGCCTTATTCAGCAGCAGCTTCCAAAATAAACACCAGGGATGTTCAACGAGGCCAAAATCTCCATCTGTGTTTCAGACAGGCACCAGTGTTACCACAGCACCCCAGGAGCATCACACCCCAATCCGTGGAGCCACCCCACCCCCATGACAGCCTAGTGGCTATTGGTGGCCTGAAAGTGCTCCTGCCTTAGGGGCTATAGGGTTATTCTCCAGAAAAGCTTTCTTCAAAGCATTCTCAGGAGGCACATCACTTGCTGCATCCTGCCACAGCGGTGGGACCAGATGGTCCCCTGCCACTGCAGGCACCAGAGGCTGCTCATCCATCCCTATAACCCAAATTTAAATCCTTCCCCAAATGGCTTCTCACTGAGCCTGCTATCACCAGACCCCTAGAGAGGTAGTATAAAACCTGTAAAAAAAACAAAAACAGAAACAAAAAAAAACTGTGAAAAGCTCCTTCTGTGGCACATCAAACCCTTGGTGACATTCTCTTGGTGAACACAGCACACATCATGTTCCTGGGGACTGGTAGTTGGCTGCACTGGTGGAGAAGTAGCTCCTCCGTCCTTGTAGCTGCTCCATCCTTGTACCTCCTCCATCCCACCATGTGGGATGTTGCTTAACCAACAGCTCCTTGGGCTGGCCACTGGTTGTACAAAAACATCAGCCTCTCTGGCATCACCATCACATGCACTCAGCCTTCTGATGTCTCTTTTTGCAAAGGGATGACTGGCCCTCACACAGCATCAGCTGGAAATCCTCACACTAGACTTATCCATCACTCCATCAGGAAATCCTCCCTGGCCCATGGCAGCAGAAGAGACATAAATCTGGGCAGTGATTTCCTCAAATCAATACAGAAACAAGCTCCCTAAGGACAAGTGAGTGGAAGAAAAAGGAGTTGGATCGCTGGCTGTACACTGCTATGGTAGCAGCTTACTGCAGACTAGACTCCACATTTCTGTCCCGTAAACTTTCTCGTAATGATCCTTTGGAAGGTGCCTGAAGCCTGGCTCCTAACTTCAGCTGAGATAGCCAGCACCCCAGGGCTTCCTGGCAGGATCCAGCCTCACCCACAGGCATCTGCTCACCCCTTCCTTATGATGGGGCCAGAACACCCGGTGCTGCTGTCACACCCCCATGACCCATCTCCTCCCACTCTCCAAATCGTGCTGGCACTGATCACACTTTGATGAATCCCTCCATCCTCAGGCAGGAAGCTCTCACACACACACCCTCTCCATTCCCTTCCCCACTCCCTACAGTCCCCTCAAGTCCCTCTTCTAAGGGCTCATCCCCACTTTGCCAAGACTCAGCAGTATCTCCCCATTTTTATCCCCACAGCAGTGCATCCCCATAGTTCCTGGTTCAAAGCTGGTATTCCTCAGGGCAGGCCACCCCTGGAGCCCCTCTCTCCCAGTGACTCTCTTTGGCCCCTGGGTGCAATGGGGAGGAGTGTCACCCCCTCCAGCACATCCCGAGGGTTTCCATCCCTCCCTATCCAGCTGAGCAGGATCCCCTTTGCTCTCTAGTGCCTGGAGGGAAGCCCACAGTGAGCCCAGCCCTCCGTCCATGTTCTCAGCTTCCACATGTGCCCCGAGTCTGCCAGTTCTCATCCATGGTGAGCATCCTACAGGGCTGTGGGCTAATGAAGGTGCATCCCTTTAAGGGTTAAAAGTTTTCAGGCCCCCATCCCACCAAGCAAAAAGCTTTCATGCTCTTAACCCCTTCCTGCACACCACTTCTCCCGGCTCCAAGCTTTTGCCACCTCAATGGATCCGATCTGGTTTGAGTTAAGGCTTTGTGTGCGCCCGGCTCTGACTTTCGGCAGAGTAATTTGAATAACAAGACTAATTGGATTTATAAAGCACAGCCCTCCTTCCCCCCCACCCCCCAAACCCGAGGCTCTGCACAGCGTGACAAAGAAAATACACTAATGAAAACCACGCTGGTGAGAGTCGAGGGCAGGGACAAGCCTCCTGCGGGCTGGCGCTGGCTGAGACCTGACCGCGTTGTGGCATTTGTGGCAACACTCTAATACTCCGGGGCGAGGGGCTGGTGGAGCAGCTCTGGGACCGACCCCAAGGCAAGCGAGGCGGCCCTTCCTCCCCGCTCTGTGACATTTCCCCCTCCGCCTGCCCCGTCTCTTTCCCCGTTCCGGGTCCCCCGGGAGAAGCCGCGGGGCAGGTTGCCCGTAGCATCAGGGTAGGAGCCAGCAAAACCAGGATGGTGAAGGCAGGACCCTGTGGGGTCTGCTGAGCCGCTGGTGACCTCGGGCACCCCGACATCCCCAGGTTGTGGAGCCCCAGGGCTCAGCTGCCTGCTGCTCCCCTTTCCCCTGCAGAAGCCCTGCTGACGGGGGTAGTGGTGCAGAGCCCCCCCTCCTTTCCCCGCAGAGAGGCTGGATGTCACATCCCAGCTACGCTTTGGGTGGGACGAGGGCTGAACCCCAAGAGAAGGGGCCTCTCTCTGCTCCTTGCCTGCACCCACGGCTCCCTGGCACTCGAGATCGGCTCTAATCCCAACTCCATCACCTCGCTCTGCCTGCACGCAGACAAATGCCCAAGCACAGCTTCACACTCCAAAAAGTCCAAGTTGTCTCCACCTGGCAGGCACAGTGGAAAAACCACCGAGACCTTCACCTTCCAGCTCCCGTTCACATGGAGCTGAAAAGCCAATCTCCTTTGAAGTGTCCCGTGCGCAATAGCCCGGGCTGCGGAAAAGGAAACATCTCCCTGCTCCCGAGCAGGGGATACCACGGACCCCCAAAGAGACATCATCCCCCAGCAGGGGCAGGTCCCTGGGGATTTGTGGAGCAGCAGAGTCCAGAAAGACCAAGAAACGGAGCAGGAGGAAAGGGCCAGACTGGAACAGATCCCAGGGATAGGGGGAAGAGCAGAGATTGTTTCCCTGGTCCCAGGGAAGAGATTTGGGGTGCAAATCCAGCCTGATGCAATTCAGCCCTGCATACTTGCAAAGAGGGGGTTGTCTTTCCTCTGTCCTGATCCCAGTAAGAGCATCCCTCCCGAACAGAGTGCCAGGGATGGTGCTAAGCTCCATCAGCAAAAAGCCAGTGGAGCTTCAGAGCTGCCCAGTGTCAACCACAGCAGCAGCAGAGGCACAAATCCTGCCCTCCCAGATGCTGAAGGGGAAGGGTGAGAGCAGGGGGGAGCCCGCACCAGGTATCCAGAGCCCCTGCAATCCACTGGGATTAATCCCAGGATCACATCCTTCTCCTGCACCTTCCAGCTCCAGGAGCAGGTCGGAGGAGGCCAGACTGCACAGCCCTGTGGTGGATCAGCCAGTGGGGTCCTGTCCCCAGCAGGGACCCTGTGACAGTGACTGTGCACATAACCAGGGTGCTTGAAAAGCCCCATCTCCTGGCCCGGGGACCCCATGAAGCTCCTCATGAAAGTGGAGAGAGCGGGTCACCCCCTCCAAGCTGAAGGACCCACTTAGGTGCCCTCAAGGAGTGCCACTGCCCCCTCCTATCCCCCTGAGTCCCCAGCGTCCCTGCCAGGGAGGACAGTGGCCCTGCTACTGCCAGGCAGGGACCTGGGAGGTCCGATTTAATCCTGGATGTGGAAAAAAAAAAAGGTGCTTTTTGTGCTCATTCCTGCCTTTTGGGCTTAACCCCCCACCGGGACCACCCCCCCCCCCCCTCCTGGCCTGTGTTCTTCTGGGGGGAGTCACTGGGGCAGTGGGGGGAGCAGAGGAGCCGTGGGGCAGCCAGGCAAGGGGAGGGCAGACGGCTTGCGGGGGGGCCAGGGGTGTTTGGGGGAGGGCAGGGGCACGAAGCCAAATGCCCCCTTCTGCTTTCCAAGTCTCAGAGCTGGTTGCCTTGGGCTGATGTGTCATTTGTTCCTGCCAAGGAAGAGGGGACACCCCCCCACACCCCCCTTCTTTAAATTCCTACTATTGTGAAGTGGGAGGCACGTTGGACCTGGTGTTTAGATGACATCACCGAGCAGGTTGGGTTATAAAATGAATGAAGCAGAAAGCCCAAGTTCACAAGCTCGGCACTTTGCAGGCGGCAAGAGGGACCTCGCGGCTCCGCTCTGAACTTTGACTCCCGTCGGTCCCGGCCTCTCCCCGGGGCTGCCCTCGGCTCCCCGCTGCCCCCCCCCCGGCTCCCTTCCCGCCCGGCCCCGCAGGATGCAGATCTCATCCTTGCTGGCTGGTGGACTTTTACTCGCGCTGCTCTCCGTCAGGCTGGAGGCGAAGCCGGCGTCTCAGCTCCCACAGAAGGTACGGCGGGGGCTGCCCTCGGCTCTCCCTTCTCTTCCCGTCCCGCTGAGGGCCCTAACGGCACAGGGAGGGGACGTGGGGTGACTGTGGGGTGGCAGAGTCAGTGCAAAGGGGGGTCTTTCTTTCCCCACGGGCTATTTGACTGCAAAGGGACTCCCTGCTTCTCCAGGCTGTCCTAAACGGGCGTGGGGACATCAGCCCCAGACTAGAGGCTGGAGGGGGACACTGTGTGCCCTGTACCCCACGGGATCAGCGCCAGGGAGGGTGGCAGTCTGCTCCCCGGCGTCACCCTGGGGACCCCGCTATGCCGGGCACTTGGGAAGGGGAGCAGAGCCGGGGCAGGGCAGGCAGCAGGTGCACGGTGGGCACGGTGAGAGGCAGTCCTGACCAAACGGCCCAGGCAGGAGCATCCGGGGTGTCCCCCGGGGAAGGGGTGCCTCAAATGGGGGTATCCCAGGGACCTGGATGTCCCGAGATGCTGAGGAAGAGGGATGCACCAGAGGCCACCTGCACTGGGTGGCACTGCCCAGAGGGCCGGGCAGAGATGGGGACACAGAGTGAGGGGTGCCCCAGCAGTGGGATAGGAGTGGTGGGTTCCTTGTAAGGAACTGGGGTGCAGGCTGCAGAGAAAGGGGTGATACGGGGTGGGTTGTCAGGGAGGTGAATGAAGGTGAGCATTCCCAGGGCTTGGTAAGCAGAAGCTCCGAGTAGGGAGATGGGGAGATGGGGAGCAGAGATGGGGCCTGGGAGATGGGGGGCAGAGATGGAAGGTGGTGTGTCCCCCTAATTGTGGGTCAGAACTGGAAGAGTGGGGGCACCCAGAGAGTATTAACTAGGGGAGGGAGCAGAAAGGAAAGGGAACCCAGATCTCCCCATCACTGCTGGGGACACTCTGCAAGGCAGCAGTGCAGGGGGAGCTGGGGGGCAGGACCCCCCCACCATAATCTGAAGAGCTCTGTGAACTGGTGGGGGACGCAGTCACCGAAGGGACCTGAAAGGAAAGGACCTGCCAGCTTTCAGGCCCCTTCAGATCAATGGCAGAGGATAGGGTGATGGGACAGCTGGGGGTGCAGCACCACCAGCCCTTTTGAGGGGACATGCAGTGACCGGGGCACTGCCGGGAGAGGGCAGGAAGACACCGCTATAGTGTGGGTCAGGGGGATGCTCTGACACCAGGGAAGGGAGCATAGATTTAGGGAGGAAAGAGGATTGCCTTGGGCACAGCCGCGGGGTGATGGGCTGCGCTGCCGGGCACCGACCCCAAACCCGGGTTTGCGTCGGCGGGGGCGTGGTGGTGACACACGGACCCCGCTGCGCGTCCTTAACGGGGGGTTCCCAACGCCGGCGGGGTCGCTGGGGGCGACGGCGCTCTGACCCTCTCCCCTCTCCACAGGCGTCCCGCGGGTCGGCGGCGGCAGCAGCAGCGGCGGCAGCGGGTCCGCCCGAGACGGCGGAGCGGGAGAAGGAGCGGGAGAAAGAGCGGGAGAAGGAGCGGAGCGGCGGCGGCGGGTCAGGCCCGCGGGAGGCGCGGGAGGCGCGGGCCGAGGCGCGGCCGCGGGCGGGCTGGGCGCGGCTGCTGCAGGACCCGCCGGGCCGCCGCCACAAGGGCCTCCACAAGAAGGGCCTGGGCAAGGGCTGCTTCGGGCTCAAGCTGGATCGCATCGGCGCCATGAGCGGCCTCGGATGCTGAGGGACCCCTGGCGGTGAGTGCGCGGCCGGGCCGGGATGGGGCCGGGATGGGGCCGGGATGGGGCCGGGATGGGGCCGGGATGGGGCCGGGATGGGGCCGGAGGGCTGCGCTCCGGCACCGCGGGGGATGCGGGGGATGCGCGGGATGCGCTGCCCCGCGAACGCGAGATGCCAGTGGGCGGGACTGTAGGGGGTCATCCCGCTGAGCTTCGCAACACCCGGCGTTGTTGGTGGGCAAAAGAGACCCCAAGTTGGCCTTAATTGCGTTGCCACCTTTCCATCACCCCTCCTGCTGCCTTGCAGAAGGATCAGAGACCCCAGCTGCTCCCGCAGCAGCTCAAGCTGGATTCCCCCTAGTTTGAGCTAGACCCGTAGGCTCCGGGGAGGATGCAGGAGGAGCTCCAGTGCAGCCACATGTTCCCAGTTCCTCCCTATGCTTGACACACACAGTGGACCTGTGGGTAGGTGTTAGGAGGGCAGGGTACCCCGTGTGCCTGCAATGGGAGGGTTAGTGAGCCTCCTGTCTCAACCATGCACCAATGCTTTTAATGTGAGGAAAAACAATACACAAGTTCCCCAGGTGTCTTCTAGTTGTGGTGACTGCCAAGAGTTGCACTTCCCAACTCTGGCTTTGTATCTGAGTAAGTTAAGGGAAGCTTGGAGTTCCTCCCACAGTGCTCCACAGCCACTGCATAGAAGTGGAGGGGTGAAGGAAATGCCACTTCTGGAAATGCCAAACCATGACTGGTTTGGGAGAAATCTGGCAGTGCCTCCCCTGCCAGCTCTCTCTGAAGGTGCTGGGGGCCATGAAGCTCTGGCCTGGCCCTGCCCACAGGTCACACGCAGATGAACTCACAGCCGGGGAAGCACTTGCCTGCTGCAGCCCAGGCCATTCCCTCTTCTTCCCATGGCACAGCACTGCCCCACTCACAAGGCCTGCCCTGGCCCTGTAGTAACACAACTGGGCACAGAGGGAACCGGATCCAGCATCCTGCTGCTCTGCAGAGCAGTGGGAAGAGCATGGCCCAAAGGTGCCCGCCAGATGCCAGTGCTGGTCCATGGCCTGTCCTGGAGGGATGTGGGCTGCTCCCCAGCCTGTCCTGGAGGGATGAGTGCTGCTTCCCTGCTCCCTTAGGTAGAGGCTCCTTGGTCTTCCCAAGGAATCACCCAGCTCAGGGCTCCAAGAAGCACACACACACACCATGAAGCCAGCTCATATGCATCTGGCCTTGCTAAATCATTAGGAAAAAAAAGATTTCCAACAGATGCAGGGGCAGGAGGAGCAGCAGCTTCCCTCAGCCTCTCTCCTAAATACCAAGGAGAGAGAAGGGTGAGCTTCTTCCTTGCTTTAGCACAAGCAAAAAGCTCAGGGAGGGCTTCTGCTGACTTCAGCATCCCCCAGCCCAAGGCCAGGGTTACTCTGACAGAGGTTTCAGCTTGGGACAGGTAAGGGTTGTTGTATGGCAACTACTAACAGGCACTTTCTTTTCCTTCCTCACAGGGCTTTGAATCCATAGTCCACTTTCTCCTACCACGCACGGCCAGGCACGGCCATCCCCCAGGCAACACCTAGAAGAGCAGTGATCCCCCTGGAATGGACAAAAGACGTGGCTGTGTTTTTCTTTTTGGTACGAGGAGTCATGGCACCAACTGTTTTGGTTTTGTTACTTTTTTAACAAGTGCTCTCTATCTTATATATATTATATATACAAACACTCACCGAGACAAGGGACAGTGCTTTTCCAAGAGACTGATGAAGCCAGCTGTATAACGTTGCTGTTTGTAAATTCATGTCATGCATAAATGTATTTATGTTGTAAAGCTATTTATATATTGTTTATAAAGAGATATTTATAAAAAAATTATTTATGTAACTAAATGAAAAGTTGAGCATTGTAACATTTTTTTTGTCCTAAGTAGTTGAAAAACTTAAAAAAAAAAAATCATTCCATGTGGCATTTTGTAATCTGTCTTTATTTATCAAATTCACATACCATTTAAATGTCGGATTGATTGATTTTAACAGAGCTAAAGAAGAAATTGTTCAGATGTTTTAGAAAAGTCAGGAGCAAGAGAAAGGCCAGCTGATATTTTAAGCTTTGATCCCATATGCAAAAGTAAACTTGTGAATCCTGTGATGCCCTGACGGATCGAATGCTGCCCGGTGCTGTGTGCAGCTCCAAGCCTCTGCAGAACCCAGCTGAGCTCATCCATGCCCAGATCCCAAATGGCACCTGTGGAACTGAGCCCACCACGTTCAACAGCCGAGCCCTGGATCGACAGCAGGGCGACAAGGGCAGCACCTGGCCTAGACATGTTATAACTGCTTCCAGTCTGCAGGTTTGGGTCCAACTTTCACCCCGTAACTATAATATTATCACTGGGCGCCGGATGGAGACGCAGTCCCTGCTGACAGCAACAAAGAGCCCGCACTGGATCTGGCCCCCAGCTGCGCTGGTGGGAACAGAGCTTTATGCCAGAGGCGCTGTTA
This sequence comes from Chiroxiphia lanceolata, assembly GCF_009829145.1. Lineage (NCBI taxonomy): Eukaryota > Metazoa > Chordata > Aves > Passeriformes > Pipridae > Chiroxiphia > Chiroxiphia lanceolata. The sequence goes on from NC_045646.1 coordinate 9,818,028, forward strand.
TTCCGGGATCCGGCAGCTCACTGAGTATCTTGTTTATGTTCCCATTCACCAGCCCTTTGCTGCTGAGCTGTAAAGTCCCTTCCTCCAGCAGAGATTTATTTAACTGTGTCTGGGACAATACGTAGACAGACCAAAATATACTGAGGGCTGCCTGGTAAGGATTCATGGACACAGCTGCTGCTACAGCTTCTTGCTATGTAAAGTGCATGAAATAAATCGTTAAAATGACTTGGAGCTCTAAAGGAAACAGCAAGTAAGGGGGCGGGGAGCGCAGCAAACATGCAAACGCCTGCATGAAGGCTCTTTGGTCTCATTTTTCAAAGAGGCCTTAGAAAAAAAGAGTGGCAGGCGCCCAGCCCAGCCGTGACAGGAGTCACAAATTATGCCCTGGCCATTGTAGTGGGCTGGGAAACAACAAGCATTATGTTCTGCTGGGCTCCGGTACCTAGGACAGGGCAAAAAGAAAGTCACCAAGACCCAGAGGCAGAGCGATCCTTTCCCTTAGCAACCACCAGGAAACCATAGAAACCTTCAGCCAGACTCACCCCAACTATTAGAGAACATTAGGTTTACAGAACAAGAGGATTTATTCAGACACCCGACAGCTCAATCATCAGGTTAGGAGCACACAGGTGATGTTTCTAACCTTGCACGAGCACAGACTCCATCAGAGACAGGTACCCACCTCGTGGTGCCCACAGAGTCCAGCTGGACAGGGAGCAGCAGCTGATGGACCACGTAAGATGTTGCCTACGGGGAACAAAATCAAGACCCTGGGAGGGAGGGAGGCAGGATGGGCTGGTGGCAGCTCAGTGCCCTACACGAGGGTCAGCTGGAGCCCTCCAGAGCTGTCCACAGGTAATGACAACCCACTGTCAGGGCTCTGTAAGGCAAATACAACATTCTACAGCTTCACACATCTCTAGAGGGAAGGAGGGGCTAAAGAGATGCCTATTAGAGGGTATTGTCCACTGTCACCCAGCAAACCTAAGGGACAATAAGGAATTGCTTACTGTGCAGACCTTGCACACCAAGTCTGAAAAGATGGTGTAAGAAGGTGGTGCTGCAGGTCCCTCTCAGAGTCCTGGTCCTTGAGCACGAAGCCAGAGTAGTGACCATAACAGAGTGCCAGGCTGGGACCAAGGTGGGGACAATTCCCCTTCCAGTTTTGGCTTTTTGCTGCAAGCCAGAGCTGGAATAAAATCACCTGCCTGGTGACAGAGGGGCCCTCCTCAACACAGTGGGGGGACCCAGCCCAAGGAACTCAATCCACACAGTTCGACCACCCAAGTGAAGCAGAACCTCAGGGGAGATCAGAGATCACAGCCTGGAGTCATGTACAGTCTGGATTCCCATTTCTCCTCTGCAGCGTAGTCCAAGGGAAAAAGCACAGCACGGGTTCCTTCCATCCACTGGTAAAGAGCAAGGCCAAGGAAAAGGACAAAGCCGCACGGCAAAAGGACAGTTGCTTGGCAGAAGGAGAGGGATCAGAGCAAGAGCTCCTGGTGCAGAGGAAGAGGATAATAGCCTGGCTCCTTGCTTTGCTGCTTCCACTCTGACCAGGGATAAGTCTCCCTGTCCCTCAGCAGGTGGATTCCCACCTGCAGGACGGGAACACTGTGCCCACATGGGGGTGTGAGCTGATGTGCAAGAGAGAAGGCAGCACTTGGGGGTGAAAGAGCACTTGGGATAACTTAGATCCACTCCACCTCAGGCTCCCCATGGCACAGCCAGACCAGTGGGTCTGACAGGCAGAGTGGCACTGCCAGCAGAGGTCAGTTTCCAGAGCACTGACAGGTACCTTCTTCAGTTTGGTGGACAAGCCAGAATCAGAAGCAGCTCCTTAGAGCACAGCAAGCAGCTGATATGGCCACAACTGGGTCTCCCTGACAGGGGCTCAGTAGCAAACAAGGGCAGCAAGAAAGAGGGACCACAGGAATCTAATTAAGAGTGGAGGAGAAGGCACCACATGCAGCAGAAACAAATTGATCTCTGAAACATCACTGCCTCCCCTGTGGGCCAGCTTGGTCAGATCCTCAAGACATCCAGTAAAAGGATCCAGGGCCAGCACTAAAAAACTCCCCTGTCACAGCCCAGCCCAGAGACAGCATAATTGAACAAGAGATGTCCTGGATGCAAGCTGCAGCCTCGGGGGGGGCATCTGACATCTCAACTGCAGGCTCAGAGAACAGCATTTAGCAGGTGTGTGTCCACAGACCTGAAAGTGAGGGGGGCAGGAGTCTCAGGCTCCTCTGTCCACACTCAGCTCAAACTGGCACTCTCAGCACCTGCATGTTTCCTGCACCACCAGCTGAATGAGCAGTAGCCACATTCAGCTTCCAAATGGTAGCACTTGTGACATAAGAACAGCCTTGATTTCTCCTCTCAGGAGCTATTCCTAGCAGGAGTTGAGCCATAGGCCCCCAGCCTGAAAAAGCACACTGCTCTCTAGTGAAAAAGGACAAAGAGCTTTCTCCAGCACTGTTATACAAGTGCCTGGCAAAGTTCAAACAGGCTGGAGCAGACCTTGAAGCTCCCACAACAGGGACACAATTGCCCTCTAATGTGTGGGAAATCAGTTCTCTTCCCCCAGCCCACATTGCAACTTTTCCAAGGTATTTACTGGCTGAAGGGTTACAAAGCCCAGCTCAGGTGACAGCAAATCCCAAAGCAATGAAGAAAAAGAAAAGCCCAGAGCCCCAGAGCAGGAGAGCAAAGGAATTTTCCAGCTGGAAAGGGACTTGAGGCGTTGAGCAGGGACTGCCAGGGGCAGCAGCACACATGCCCCTGCCACTTGCTGCAGGACTTCTCCAAGCATGGGCTGCTTCCCTCAGAATACAGAAAAACAAAGGGAAGGGATCACAGGGCAGCTTCCAGAGGGAGCCTGCGCTTGACACAAGCGTGAGTCGAAAACAAGAAGGGAATTGAATTCAGGCCCCTTCCTGTCAGTCAGCAACTAACCTTGTCAGAAGGGATGGCAGCACTAACCGAATCAGGCAATTCATTAGGTTTGGGGCACGCAGCAAAAGCCCACACTCTCTGGAGCAGAACTACAGTGAAAATCCAGGGTAATGAGTTGCAAACTGCCTTTGTAAATGACACTTCTGCAGCGACTCTGGCAGGCTGGGAAAAGAGCTAATAGGAAAATCATTAGGTAGCATCCCTTTGATATTGTTGAAAACGGCACAGGCTATTTTTCCTGCCCCCTCCATAATTAACCTGGAATATTACCCATAATACTCTGGGCTGATATTCCCACAATGGACCACCTTATCTGCATCAGGAGAAAAGAAGGATATGCTGCAGAGGAGGAAGATGACTTCTGGAAAAGCTTAAAAGGTTTAAGATTTCCCCCCTACTGATGCACATACGCATCAATTCCATCAGCAATAAACCTCTGCCCAGCCAGGAGACTAAAGCCCTTCACAAACCCCTGTCACAGTCAGCACACAGGAGCAAGGCTGTCCTGGGAAACGCAGCTGCAGAGGAGCTGATCTGCCCGAGGTTGCTCTCTGCAACTGCAGCAGAGCTGGAACAGGACACAGCTCTGCGCTTTGCCCCTTATTTATAACGCTGCCCTTGTCCTTGACCTCCTTTATGCTACACCAGGCAATGGCCTGCACCTCCCGAGGTGCAGAACAGCTCTGAGGAGCAATGCCTACCCACCTGGCTTGTCTGCCAGCAGGGAGAGGTGTCATCTCACAGTCGTGATGTAAAAGGTACAGCATCACAGCTGGCAGGTGATCCTGAAGGAGCTGGTGCTCTCTAACAGCTGCAAAGGTGACAATGAAACACCGAGACGTTACTTACTGCAATAGCTCATCATGAGACACTGACCAAAACATGAGGGCTGCTCGGATTAACTGCATCTCTGGGAAGAGTCTGGTGGGCTGGACAGCACTACTCCCAAACCTGAGACCCATGAAGATACAGCCTATGGTCAGACAAGCTCCAAATACTCAGAGAAAGGCTGATCCCTGACAGAGCGAGGCCTTGCTTACCCACCACAAACAGCTTTCCTGGAAACACTGAAGTATCATGTGTGATTACAGCATTTTAAAAATGCCCTAATGATACAGATATTCCAAAGCCTCTATAGGAGACCTGGAGATCTGGAAGGGTGTCCCATCTTCTACTAGAATTACACTAAGGAAGGGCTACTGGCACAAATTCTTTTGTGCTCTGTGGGGAAATACACATTTCAGGACTGTTAAATGACCCTATGGCATCCCATTACTGCCTGGAATTTCCAGTGCGTGTATGAATTCACTAGAGCTTATCAAGAAAAAGCCGTGGTCACAGCAACCACACTCAGGCAATTTGCAACAGGGTATCTCCTGAGATGAAAACACTGTGGGAAAAAGAAGCATCTGTGCCTCTGGATTCAGAGACAGGGAGCAAAGTGCTGCTCTGCCTTTTCCTTGCCTGGTTCACCAGTCAGAGAGGGGAATACCACCACAGGGACACTGAGAACAGGGTCAGCCCAGGCTAGGGGGTAAACACGCACTCTCTTTACCTCAATCACTTACCTCTGGTAGCTCTGTGGTAGGGCCAAACTTGATGAAATATCAGCAAAATGTCAACAGTCCCTGAGAAACACGGACCTTCATCATGGAGCAGAGTGAAACAATGACATATTTCTAAGAACTCTGCTGAGAAATTCAATCAGACTGTCAGGCTAAAACTCTGTATTAAGAATACAAGGTTGAGGTTACAAACAGGAACTGAGATCACTCTAAACTTTAATTTACTTTCCTTGCTGCCCCTGGGTTACTCTCTCTCTCAGATTATACAAAAATATGCTATGTATATTCAGGTTTTGGTTCCCTTGCATTAGGTCAGATACTACAGAGGAATTAATGGGGTGGAAAAAAACCAAGAGACTTTGTTTGGGACTAAGTGCCCAACATCTTGCTAGCTGGGCCTATAGGTTCTTAAATTTCTCCATTTCCCCATTTTTAAGAATGATAAAGAGAAAGGCTGTTTCTCTCCACTGTAGTTTGCAATTGGCTCAGATGCTGAAGTAACAAACCCCAGCACAGCAGCCCCACAAACACACAAGCTTGGACTGTTTTACCCTGCAGGGGTGGCTTTGGGTGGTTTCCAGCTTAGCTGCACTCACATAAACCTGTAGAGAACTGAAAGTTTAGGAAAAGTCTGGGTTACCTACGTGATTTGTTACGTTCCAATACAGCTATCAAAGCTAAGGGCACTCTTCCTTCTGTCTCCCCTGCAACAAGTAAGCCCAAGTCTGCTTCACACACATGAAGCAAAGCATTTCAACCCCATAGGATAAGAACACTAAAACCAAAGCCACCCTCTGAGGTCTGTATCATTTTCCATTCTTACAGGAACTGAAAGCTGTTCAGCAAAATTCCCTTTGCAGGGCTGTTGGGAGAATGGCCATCTCTTTCTACCACTGTCTCTATAGGAACAAAAGCTTTGCCTTCCCCAGCTTCACTCTGGAGAGCAGCTCTGCAGGTCCTACTCCTGTACATGATCCATGGAGAGAGATCTGCTAGCCTGAGTGCAGCTCCAAAAGCACCCACTGGATTTCAGAAATCTGCACAAGACCAGTTGCAGGGCTGGTCTGAACAAATCTGAACACAGAAGGGTCTGTCAGCATCACTGACTTTCCCTCCTGCTCTCAACACAAGACTAAACTGGCATTCAACTTATCTAAGAGCGTGAGGAGGGAAGTAAAAAATGAATATATTTTGAGCCAAAACTTTTTTTCTTCTGTAAAAGACTGACATCAGCATTGCTTTATCATATTCCAGAATTGCCTGATGTTAGCTGGTATCAACTGAGTCACAGCAGGAATGCCAGGGACATTTGTCAGCATGAGGCACAGCTTTAGGGCTAGGGCAGCCTACCAGCACTGCAATCAGCTGAGATCCTCTCTTCCATTTTCCAGCTCAGTGCTCAATTCCATATTAAACAAGCAGTAGTACAAGTGGAGCTGCAGAACACAAAGCTAGACAATAAAGCCCTGAAGAGCAGAGGGAAGGCAGCTCCATCCACTTTGTCTCCCTCCGGGTGGAGGAGGCAAACAGAAGTTCAATAGCTCAAAGTCTGCCCTGCTGCAACCTTGGAGCGAGCTGCAGCTGGAGCAGCTCTTTGCTGCCATAAACCAAAGCAGGGCAGGACACTCTCCCCACACCAGGGAGCAGTGTCCAGCAGAGTCCAGCAGTGCTCAGACAAGCTGCCTTAGCTGCCTCCAGCAGGCACATGCGATACATGGGAGTTTACATCAAAACTGCCTCTGCTCCCACCTCCCTCTCATTCCCATAGCACAGTTAAGCTCCCTGGGCACTCCCCACTCAAAACTGTTCACAAACCAGTCCCCATCAGCCCCTAATTCATGCAACTCTGCTCTGAGTTGCTGCCCTTCCTGTAGTCACAGGGAGCCAAGAGAATCTTTATCTGTTGTCCTTCTCAAACAGCACAGCACCTCCTGCATCCTTCCCCGTTAACAACTCTGCCTTCTGCTTCATTCCCGGAATAGCTTCTAACTCTTTCCTTCAAGCCAGATTCATTAACCAGCTGCTGCAGTGCTGTTTGCCTCCCCCAGGTACTCTGTGCATGTCATTTGTTAATGACTCATCTCAGCCTGGGCTCATCGCAGACAACCCCCTCCTTTTGCGGCACCGAGCCCGTCGCTGGCACACCAGGAAAGCCAAACACGCAAACAGCTCCATTGCCTCCAGTACCCCGCTCCCTTCTCTGTCCAGGAAAGCCAAACACGCAAACAGCTCCATTGCCTCCAGTACCCCGCTCCCTTCTCTGTCCTCTGTGGCCATCAAACACGGGACAGCTCTTTATTCAAAGTGCTATTTCCTCCCTTGCTTCTTTGCTGATCAAAGGCAATGTGTACCAAAGCAGGAGTAAGATCCTCACCCCCAGCCAGGCTTTGAGAACAGCAAAAACGTAAGAACAAACTCAAAAACTTCCAACACGCTAAAGAAGTTCCAGCAAACTAATGTGACTCCTGTAACTGGCAGGGAACAAACACCAAGTGTGCCAAACTCACATCTATTTCTCCAGCAGAGTGTGGCTTGCTGAGGAGCTAAAAACAATGCCCAAAGGCATTTGTATTCCTCCTGCCTCTTTACAGGACTGATATTAAAAATGGGAAGGAAAGAAAACAGAGCCTATTCTCAGCAGTCAAATCCAGTGAGGAACTGGACAACCAGTATGCTGCAGCTGTCCACACAGCAAGCCAGAAACAGACCCAATCCATCTCTATCACACAGATTTGGGGACATAAAGTCCACCTGCACCTCTCAGAAGCTGTCAGCTAAACACTGGGAGAAGCTGGAATAGGAATTAGTACTCCCACTGCTTGGGGAACAGCTCCCCTGAGGTACAGGGGAAGGCTTTGTGCTCTGGACTTACTCACTTAACACCTTCCCTGGGAATATTTTGGCTTGCATTTCTGGGGGGACAGAGAGCTGGTAAAGAATCAGAAGCTTGATCAGAATCAGAAGCCTCTGCGACTTGACCCAGAGAAAGCTGGAGAGAGGTTATTTAGATCTACCTCTCCAGATTAAAAGCTGGTGTGCCTGCTCTGCAGAAGAAAAGGAGAAGGATTTACTTTCAAAAGTGAACAAGTCTCGTGACTGAGGACTGCAAAATGCAGATGGCAAAGAGTCCTGGTAGCAATAAGAGGAAGGCACGTGCACTGCACAGGCAAGCGCAGGTGACAGCTGGCTGCAGGACTGGAGGATCGTCACAGTCCTCTGCTTCAACAGCTCCCCTGCCCGCTCACGGGAAGCTCTTCCCTTTACAGAAGTGAAATGCAGGGTCCAAACTACAAAGCACACTCTGCTAGACCCAAAGGGAGGAATCGACTGGCCTAAGACAGAGCACAGCTACAAACCTTCCACAACCAGCCAAAGCTGTTTAGGCTCAGGACACTGGGCTCAGCTACCAGCTTTGCCACAGATCCTTCTGCACAAAGGTGGACAAAGGTGAACCACTGACAAAACGTGAAGAGCGCTTCCCTGCCTCCCACGTGAATAAGGGAGCTCAGTCACACCTTTGGATAACATAAACCAAGAATCAAGTAAATTCTGAAGTGAACAAGTGCCACTGGACTACAAGCCTAAAGCAGCCTCAAAGTCAAGACTCCAGACTCTGACATTAAATCACCATTTTTAATTTTTTTTCTAAAATGTGCTTTTTCATGAATTGCTGTTCCAATTCTTCCCCCTTAAAAAAAAAAAACAAACAACCCCACACCTTGACAAACTAGGTGCAAATCACCTGAAGTTAGTCTGTAACAAATAAAAAAACCCCACAAAACAAAGGCTGAAATGCTTTAGAATCACAACAATGTACAAAAAACAAGGGAAGAAAATACAACCTGAAAGTGTTCAAAATTCAGAAAAACTAGTCAAGTCCATTGCTTCAGCAAGGGGATGCTGCTGCGACCCCTGCCAGTGGGTCCTGGGCCACCAGCCTGCCTTGGTGCCAAACAGGCTCCTCTCCCGTGCAGACCACTGTCGCCAGCATCCAAGGAAGAGCGAATGCATTACCCTCCGAAGGTATCAATGGGGGAAACAACTCACAGGCAGCTCTGGGAGGTCACATCACATTCAGGAGGAACAGTTTCTAGCATGCCCCTGACCACCTGCACGAAGGAAGTCGAGAAAGAGCAGCCTGCTTCCTCCTTATTGTATTGATGCCTCAAGAGATGCAGAACAGTGCTTTAAATCTGGGAGAGATAAACGGGCTTAGTAATGGCAGTAAACAGACAGTTAAGTAAACAGCCCAGCACTGGATCTCACCTTCACAGAGCGAGGTAGTGTGAATTTCACCCCAGTTTAAAACAGACAGGGGTAGCAGAAAAGCTGAAGACTACCATGTAAAGCAGTTCCTGGCCTAGAAACCTTCCTGCGCTCCCTTTGGGAATGAAAAGATCTGTGTTGATGGCTTCCTCACTCCCAGCCCGGCTTTGGTAGCCACACTTCAACCCTGGGATTCAGACACTTGCTATAGAAGCTCTCCCAAGATCTGATTTAGTACAGCAGCTTCCTCAAGGTTAAGCAGCAATAAAACTAGCTGGGAGGGAGCAAAACTGTCCACAGATATTTTGGTTTTTTCCTGCCCCTTTTGGTTAGTCCCTTTCTTTAAAAGTCCCTCTTCGGAAGACCAGAACAGGGACACCCTGAAACTTCATAGGGGCAGCACAGTGTAACTTAGCCAGGTGCTGCTAACTGGGAGCTGTATTCAACAGAGCTTTTATCTGCCAGCCTGGAAGGGACTGGCCCAGAACCCACTGAAAAAAGGAGTTGCAGGCCCTTTTTGCTCCTCCTGTTGTCATTCCTAACTGAATGACAATTTAGATGGTATGTTCTAGTGGCGGCTGGAGACCAGCCCTTTGACTTTGGACATCTTCTTTGTGGGCTGCCTTTGTTCTGTGTGTGGAGGGCACTCTCGCTCTACCAGCTGCTGTTCCATCTCCTGTGCCGACGACGAGGCTGTAGCTTTTAATGTTTTCTTTATGTTTGTGACCTGGCCAAGAAGAGACAGTGAATCAGCACCTGCTTCTTCCTCCCCTCACAGCAGAAACTCTGTTCATAAACATATTGAAAATCCCCTGGAGTACAGAGTGGAGATTACAAAAGAGCCTCTCCCAGCAGTAACATGCTCTGCATTTGACTTTATTAAAGGTAATGTTTCATCCTCAATTACAGCCAGAGCTGTTAATATTTCCAGTCTGGGTCAGATACGGAATAACAAGGGGATTCCTTTTTTTTTTCCTAAGAGACAATGGCACAACATTGTACCACCTTTCTTTCTGGCTGGAGGGACCTACTATTGCCTTGGTGCAGAAGGCAGCCATTGTACCTTTCTGTTGGCCAGAAGCAGAAGGTGAAAGAAGACCGTGAAAGAAAAATTTACTGTTAGGACAGCACTTGAAAAGGGAAAATGCCATTTGACCTGGCTTGCTGGCTGAGCCACAGGTATTTGTTAGAAGCGGGAACAGAAACTGGTTTCATGGGAGGCAGCAGTAATGTTTCTGCTACTCTGTCTGAAAAGGAGAGATATGTCACCAGGCACCATCCTCTGTCCCCTGGAACTCTGTAGGGCTCACTACAAATACAATAAGCAAACTTTTAAAAAAAAAAAACCCAAGGTTTGGGAGTCAGGTGCACCAACACCAGGCCAAAGGCATCTGGCAAACCAAACGTGCTTTGGATGCCGATCGAGCCGCCAAGCACATGCAAACATAAACCTGCAGGGATGCAGCACTTTGCAAGAAATAATCCCTGATCCAGAGCCTGGGGAGGCCCGTTCCCACCTTCCCGGCGGCTTTAGCCGGGTTTGGCGGCACGGGCCGGGCCGGACCGCGGGCTCGTGCTGCCACCTACGGGCGGGAGCGCGCAGGGCCCGGCCGGGCCGCCCCGACCCCCGGGGGAGCTGCCGGGGGCACTTTTTGCAAAAGCGACGAGCCTCGACAGATTTTTGTTAATCACACTTTCAGGTGCAAAACAAAGAGAAATGGTTTATTTTTTCCTTCCTGCCTGCCCGGTAGGAAAGGAGCAGAATTGTATCAAAGCTTTGTGCCGAAAGCACAGTTTTCCACACAAATCGATATAGGACAACAGTTAGTGCAGTCACCTACCCTAAATTTATAAAAATGTATCAGGAAAGATGCAATCTACTCATAGTGGGTAAATGTGTTGTTTGTGGTCTTACTAGCACTCAGAAACAGCCGTGTTTTCTTCCTACCCCACACCTGATTTGCATGATTGCCAGCCTGCTTCAGAGCCATGACCATCAACCAGGTGTTACCAGATCATTTTCTTCAGCAAACAAACACTTATCAAACAGCATAGAGCAGCCTGAAATTAATCCGTACCCACCTCCATCTCTACCTGCTGCTGAGTTCTGTGATGGTTCTCTTTGTACTGGTTGGCTCTAAGTACTTGCTGCTCAATTCCTAAAAGAACCGCCTCACAACCATCGCACCTGCAAGATACAAACGACGTCAGTGTCTACGACTTCTCTCTGGAGCAGCTCAGTCAGGCACTGAAAAGTCATACTCATCCAAAAGTTTAAGAGATTATTAAATTTATACCTCCTGCTTAGAGTTGCAAAAAGCTGGCAAGAAAAGCTTTGCTGCATGCTCAACGCATTTCACAGCATTCTCCAGAGAGTCTGTGTTACTCTTACCATCAAAGAGTAACGGTAGGTTCAATGTACTTTCAACCCTTCTTTCCAGTCAGAATTATGGCTTAAACAGGGATGCAACATATTATTTAGAAGTAAGAAAAATTTTAAAATTAAAGAAAAAAGTAATACTGAAACAAGTGTTCAAATGACAAGAACTCGGGACTGGAAAAGACAAAAAGAGAACTGGCAGTGGGTTCACTGTTACCTTCCAAACAGGGCTGTAAGGTCCTGGAAGCTGCCAGAGCCCTCCTGCCATGATGGGACTAAGAGAGTTGGAGTAGAGAAGCAAAAAACCTGCCTCAACCTCAGGACAGTGTATTTACCCAGCAGTTTAATTACTTTTCATGTGCTCATTATCACAGCAACTAGAAAGCACTTTCCAGTCAGCTCAAGACCTGCCACAGGCTCCACAGTCTATAGGGGAATTTCTCTGGGTGGGAAAGGAGTCCTATAAAAAGATGAGAAGCAGCTCCTGGCAAAGATACAAAATGATAATACCACAGTCCCACTATGGTTGCAGGCAGCAGTGATTCTCTAGAATTTGCCCACACAGTTGTCATCACAGTGAAAAAGGCTGAAAAGTTCTGTTTTCGTTATCAAGTGTAACAGCAGGAAGGGGAGTAGCTCCCACCACAGGACCCTGAGTCCAGTTTGGCACCTCTCTCTGCAAAGGCCTCTACTCCTCGCTGGGGTCTTGCCATGTAAAAGCAACAGTGTGAGCAGAAGCTCACAATGTGGTAGTTTGGCTTGATATATTACACAAATTGAATCCCAGATGGGATCTTGGAAAACTTGCCCAACAGACTCCTCCTCCACGTACTGATTTATAGCACAAGACTCCTGATTAATGGAACATGGTGAAATTGAGCCAGCACTTGAAAATGAGGATAAGCTAAAAACAGGACAAGCTACGTACAAGGAACAAGAAAGGTAGAGAGACTGCCTCACCATTCCTGGAGTGTTTTGACAATGTTACTGATGTCCTTCTTCTGAATGTCTCTACCAATACAAAAATCCACCTCTAACACCTGGTTTCGTTGATCCAACTTCCCCTGGATAATATCTGTATAAACCGCTTCAATAATCAGATCTTCCAGCTCCCTCAGATTCCTCATATCCAGGTCCTTCAGCAACACGGAATAGGGAATGCACTAAAAACAGCAAGACCAAGAATAAGTTAACAGTCCTAGAGCCAAAAATGAACAGCTAAGTCTCAGAAGGTCAAGACTCAAACATTTATTGTATCCTACGCTTTAACCTGCACGTGCAGCAGTGACTGATTGTGGCAGAACAAACACCTGCCAGGCCATGAACTATTCTGTCACAACTTCAGTAACTCCTGAAGCTTTGGTATTAGCACATCACAGAAGAAAAAAGGTAATGGGATTGTAGAAGAAATTAAGTGTTGCTTAGCCTTCTCTAGAACAAAAAGTCAGTGTTTTTAAGTATGATTCTCTGTTTCCAGCAGTGAATGAACCATACAAAGTTTCCCAGGCCTTCCTGACCAATTTGCATGTCAGTTCAGACATGCTTATACCTCATCCATGGAATTACACTAGGTTAATGTCCCATATGCACCAGGAGAGAACACTGTACACTGCAGGTACTGTCCTAGTACAGTGGTTTTTCTGTGAGTACTTATGCAGTCTGAAACAACTTCAGTGCTACGGAATGGAAGATATTTTCTAAAACTAAACCAAGAGACAAGTGCTGTCACACTGCAGGCATGTTACCTTCATTCGGGACGCCAGGCTTACGATTGTCAAGTGCTTCAGCTTGTTCTTCTGAGTCACTGTTAATTCAGGCAGGTTGTCTTTGTTTGCTGTTAACGTCAAAAAGACAAGATTCAGGACTCTACTTCAGAAATTATATAATCCAGGTACGTTATGCTACACTAAACCCTGGAAGGCTGAACTCCTCCAGCAACTGTGGGTGCTGGTGAGCAGAGAGTGCTGCTGCTGCAGACTGATTGGCACACCCAGGGAGAGAGGGGAAAAGTTAAAAACAACTTGACAATTCCATCCTTCTATGCTTCTTTAGTAATTCTAGTTCTGGAATTAGAAGGTAATTCACAAGTGGTGCCCTGCCAAAACAGTTGGTCAATGTTTTGTTTCTAACAAGTAATTTTTATTTCATTAACAAGCTGGCAGAATAAAATCTTCCTCCCTGGCTCATCTGTTTGCAAATACAGCCGGTTTTATTTCTCTAAAGAACTGCAGAATTTAAAGTTGAAAGTGTAAAGTACCAGGCTGAGGAAGAGAGGAAAAATTATTAATCTAGATGGCCACACTGTCACTGTATTATATCCATGTGCCTCATGAATATTTAAAAACAGAAAGGAAACTGGCAGCTCTCCAAAGCAAAAAAACTCTTTAAAATATCTTCTTTAATGGAAATGAATGTTTCAGGGCCACTCAAGTTCTCCCATCCATCCCACCTCATACAATGCTCTACATTTTGACTACTTTTACCCATTTCTCTTTCTTCACTAGAAAAGGAAGAACGATCTGTGCTGTCACATGCTGGGACAAAAGAGCCATGAAGAGAAAACACATCCTCTAATCAGTCACAGAATTCATGAGGCTCGTGTTGCTCCACAGCCACTGGAATTTCCAGTCCTTGCACTTACAGATGCCACTTCTCCTTACAGGAACTAGATAGCTCATCCACCACAGTGATAGCCAGCACTATGACAGAATTCTTTGTCACACTCTGTAATGGTCTGGATGAGGCTGCTACTCACAAATGAAGCATTAAATTGTAGCAGAATGGAAGCATAAGCACCAGAGATAAAAGCACATTTTGACAGATACAAAGATGATTCACACATAGTCCTTCTGAAGCTGTATAAAAGTCATTATTTCAACTTCTATTTTAGCTAAGAAATTCTTTATTTTGTTTTGGCAGTGCTGTCACGGAATAAAAGGTTGTCTCATAAACCATATAGGTTTTTATAAATAATGCAGAACAATTTTGTCGAAGTTTTCTGCAGTTTCCATAACCGGTGTCATCTAAATTTCCAAACACATGTCTGAAATTGCTCTCTGCAGAGGTAAGTGGTCTGTGAACACCGACAAATTCTGCTACAGACCAATTCCATCCAGCACTGCAGTCCCATAAAAAAACCAGTAACACACCACGGTCTCTAGCCCTTCCTTTAATTTTAGCAATTAAAAAGCACATATGACCCAGAGAACCCCTACGGAGAACTCTCCTCCCAAGCAAATTCTGTTCTTGGACACTTTCCCCGAGCCACACTCCACCAGGCATCACAGAAAGCAAGGAACTGCCTCTGACAATCCCAGAGGGCAGCCCAGCCCCGCCCTCTGCAATCAGGCAGCAGTCTCTTACCTACATAGTCTCGGTATGTTCCATATGCAAACAGGTTCAGCAGCTGGAAATAAGCAGCATTGGACCCTTCAGCAAGCTGGGTGGGGAGAAAAGAAATTTCACATTAAACAGTAACAGTCAACACAACCCTGATAATAAACTTCTCCAGAGAATGGTTTAAGCCTGCATAGGACAAGAAGCAGCCAGAAAAGCAATTACATCTCGGTCTTAAAGAGTTGGACTCTTTCTAAGGGCTCACAAGCAGCAGCAAACTTCAGCAGTTTTAGAGTCAAGGTGATCCAGCCATTTCTATGCACCAGAACATAACTACAGTTTGGGCTGTCAACTGCTCTGTACAGCACCTCAGGAAGTAAAAGAAAGAGGCAAATCTTAATTTCAGCTGACAGCCTACAGGGCCAGCTCTTCTCCTCATGTGATAAGCAAGCAGGCAGTGGTGATGGCTGGTTAAGCATCCTGGCTATGACTGTGAAAGCTAAGGCAGCTCACCTGCAGAGCCACCACAGCTTCAAAGCAAAGCGCATTTGAACACTCAAATGTAACAGCACTCCTTGCCTGCAAACACTTCAATGGAGTAACAGCAGCACCAAGCAGCGATTTTTATTGACTGGGGTTTTTTAATAAAATTTGCTGCACACAAATCCAGGGGAAAAAAAAAAAAGTCCTTGTGATTTGATGCTGAATAACCATAGAGGCACTTCTGGGCATATTTAGAAGCCTGTCTGGAGAGCCAAACTTGCTGCACACTGCGTTATTCCAGCTGCAGAGATACTCAGCTTAGATTCCCTCACTGGAGTAGAGGCAGGGGCTGGCAAGGCATTCTCAGCAAAAGCTCTGGAACTTACTTTCCATCTTGGTTTGAAATGGTTTGGATTTGGTTACCACCCAGGCCCGATACACTAGACATCTGTTCACAAAGACTTTTGGAGAGCATTGAAGTTCTGCTTTCCAGGACAGCAAAGAAGTAGAAAGGGATTTTTTTTGTTGCTGGCTGGCTAAGTGCCTTCCTAACTCTGTTACTGTGCTGTTGCCAGATTTTTGTTGTGCTAGCAATTGCATTAAGGTAGCAAAGCTTTATATAGGTATTTTTTAACACCTAACATATACAAGGCAAAAGAAAGGTCAGTCTCTCACACACAAACATCTCAGAACCAACATAAGTCGCATCAGGCCCTTCCTGGCACAGAAATTTCATGCACAGGCTCTGTGTGGAAATTTCTGGGGATCCCTCATAATGGGGAAGTGCAGAAAAGGGCATTAGGACGGAAACTCATCTCTTACCTCCTGCACGTTTGTTAACTTCAACAGCTCTCCAAAGACATAAACCCCAGGAGCTTCCAGCACCTGATTTATAAGAGCAGTCAGAGCTGAGCCACTTGTACCTTTGGCCAGTAAAATAAACTGCTCTAGAAGATTGCAGGACGGTTTCTGTTCCCCTGCCATTCTCGGTTTTCAATCTGTCAATAAAAGAACATAATATTAATACATCCTTCCTCCTTTGCTGAGTCCTGGCAGTGGACCAGGAGCTGCTGAGCTTGTTTCAGTGTCAGCAGAGCCAGGCTCTTCTCCAGCACCCAGGGGCAGGCCACAAACCCAGCAGGTTCAACTGCTGATTTATCTGGGGAGTAAAAATGATTCACACAGTATCTGAGGAAAATTTCTGTCTGCTCAGTCCCCTAAAAGGATCTGCTCTTGCCAGTAGAAAAGGAGTTTAGATTTCATGCTGTTTTCAGATTTTCCTTATTCTGGTGCTGCCAAATAATGCCAACTGTGGAGATGCTTATTGATACATCTATTAGAGGTCAGCTGAAGCTTCCTCGTTCCTCATTACACACCCCAAAAACAGCCACTAATATAATTCCCTGTGAAGGACTGATCCACACTGTATGCCCACACACTACACCTTTTCCTTTTACACTGGCTACAGATAAAGTGTGTGCACATAATTCCTACTGCTTTCTGAGCCCCAAAGGCAAAGAGAACTGGCCTGTAAAGCAGCTCAACAGCCTGTACTGCACAGTTCAAGTGTTTTGGGTTAACTGGAAAGCTCAAGTGATAAAAATACCCTGTCCACAAAGGCTCTATTTAAGTCCCTGTAAAGAGAGGTCTTTGTCTTCCTCCGCTGCCTGACATTTCTGGTGTGCATGTTGTCTCCCAGCACCAACATGTTGTTTTTGAAACCTAAACCACTATTTATTAACAAGTTCCACAAAATGAGTTGTTTGTTTACAAACAACTGAGACAAAACTTCCCAAGCATGTTATTCAGACACCAAACAAAGAACTTGGCAGATGAGGGGGGGAGTTGTGCTATGTTTGTATGGGATAAGTATCAAGTAGAGGGTGTAACCCTTACTCTGGTGAAGAAAATCAAACAATCAGCAGAGAACCAAACACCAGAGATTGTTCTGTGTGACCACCGGGCCCACATCCTCCCCGTGGGGGGAGCACAGTCACACAGGGGTTTCACTGTTTCACCAAGCCTACCCAAATTAAGGCTTGTGAAGCCATCACAACTTCCTGTATTAGTCAACTTCTAAAAATACATTTTACCCTGCTATTTTACACCTCAGTGGTCTCAACCTGAGCAGACAGCCTTTCGCACTCTGCACAAAGAAATGTCTCAGCTCTTGGTGTAAATCCTCTTTCCATCAGAGGCACAAGTGCAACACAAGAACAGCACCTCACCGCTGACTGAGAAATCCCTGCAACACAGTAACACTCAGTGTGGGTTCCTCATACACCAGTGCTGCCCTCCCTGCTCATGGAGAAGAAACAGACACAGAGGACAATTTCCTCAGGAGAGCACATGGACTGGGAGAGCTGGGAATGGGATTCAGATACCTCGGTTCCATTGTTTCTCCCTCACAGATAACCAAACCACACGCCGGAGCGTGAGGTTACAAAGGACTGGCTGGCTGCATCCATGCCCTGATAGGGAAGAAATGCCAACCCTTTGCCCCTACCCGAGCACACGTTCAGACAACAGCAGTGCTATTGCAACCTGTCCGCACACCCGGGAATACCTCGCTGCTTCCACAAGCGCCTTATCCTGGTGAGAAGTGACTGAAATACAAAACAGTTCAACGGAGCTTGGCCAAAGGCTACGACAACCCGCGCACGGGGACAAACCGGGCTTCTCTCCCGGTCAGGCCTCTCTGAGGGGGTTTCAGGCCGGGAAGCGGCCCACAGACCCCGCACAGGGAGGCGGGGGTTTCCCGGCCCTGCCGTCCCTCCCCAGACCCCCGGCAGAGCCCCCAGGCCCCACCGAGCGGGCCGAGCCCTTCCGCAGGGGGTGATATACCGGAGGGTCCCTCACGGCCGCCCCGGTCCCCGGCGTTACCTGTCGGCTCCCGGCCTCCCGCCCCGCCGCTCCCGGCGCCGAGCCCGCCGCGCCTCAGGCCGCCATGATGGCGGCGCCGGTGTCCGCGCGCGGCCCCTTCCCCCCCGGAACGCGCGGGCCGCGCCGAACGTTCCGCCCCGGCCCGGGAGGCCGCAAGGAGCGGGAAGCGCGTCCCGGCATCCCTCGGATATCTGGGTGGGCACGGCGGGATGGGTGTGCTGGCGACCGTAGAACCACGGTCCGGCGGCCCTTGGAGCAAACTTCACCGAGCGGCTGTTTCAGCACAAGCAAAGGAAATTCCCGCCTCTCTTTTTGGGGGTACGAGGTGCGGCGGCGGCGTTGCGGGTGTTTGCAGCCCCAAAATAGCCTGTGCGAAGGGTCACCGTGGTCAGGCCACTTTGTCATTGGAAGTGGGGCCATTATTAGATGGAATGGTTGCACGGGGCACTGGAACAGGCTCCCCAGGGAAGTGGTCACAACCCCAAGCCTGGCAGAGCTCAAGGAGACAATGCTCTCAGGCACATGGTGGGGTTCTTGGGGCTGTGCAAGGAGAGGATTTGGATTTGATAATCCTTAGGGGTCCCTTCTAATTCTAGTTATTCTATGAATCTGTAATTCTATGTGGAGGTTAATGGGCATGCGATGGGATTCTTGGAGTTGTCCTGTGCAGGGCCGGGAGTTGAGCTTGAGGATGTGAGTCCCTTCCCACTCAGGATATTCTGTGATTCTACCAGCCAAGCCTCTCAGGCCAGTCCTCCTGGGAAATGCCAAGAAATGGGGTGAAAGATGACATGGTGCTAGAAGTGATTTTAAACTCCGTAGAAAAATGGTCCATACAAATGACAAGCCAAAGGGCAGAGCTCTGGCTGTGATGTGAGGGAGCAGGGAGGGAGCTGGAAGGGTTCAGATCCTCTCCAGGACACAGATCAGGAGCCAAAAGACTCTTGAGAGGGTATAAGAGCAAGGGTAGAAACGAGGGAATTGGGGATTGTTCCGTCACAGAGGCCTGTAGGCTCATCCATGCCATGCTGTGAATAAAGTGTGCCTCTGCTAAAAATCCTTCAGCCAAGAGCAAAGTTCTTTTGGCTTTCAGTCAGCCAGTCCCTGAAGATCAAGTCATGGACCAGCACAGTAGGAGGGGGGAGCTTTCAAGAAATGAACATCAGAAATTATTAGGGAAACTGATGGGGCTTATCCTGTGCCTCAGAGCCACCCGCAGCAGGTCCCCAGGGTCCCGTTGTCCAGAGAAGGGATGCCAGACAGAGATGCAGGTGTTGGAATGCTGTTGTGACACTCTGGGCTTCAAAGCAAATTGGATGTAAAAAAAACAGGCCCTGCACAGCAAGGGAACTCAGCCAGGGCTATAACAAGCCATTCAGTAATTTACTTAAGCCACACTTAGCTCCCATCTGCATAGGGAGGGAGAATTACCTCTTTAATCTCATCCTAACCAGGCCCTTCCCCACGGTTTGTGTTGGCCAGACGTGCTGGAACAGTGGCCTTGACAAGCAGTGCATGGCCTCCTTTGTCTCAAGTCTTGTTAAAGCACAGATCCCAGGCTGAAATAGAAATGGAAATATATGATTGTGAGCTATTTTTCATGGATTGGTTTTGCAACCTCTTGCTAGAGCCTGTGGGTAAAAATCAGCTGTAAGCCCCATGTAGGTCAGCCAGGAGGGCCTGTCCTGCGCAGGGAGATGTTAATCCATTTTATCTTTTAATGTTGGCATTATCTCTTGACTCACCCCATCTCTTCCCCTTGTGATTCTGCAGTCCAGGTCTCTTATAGGCAGCAGATAATTCAACTAATTTCCCTGCACTGCCTGAGCAAAGAAACCATAAATCCAGAGTAACATCTCCAAGCAGTGGGGTCGTGAACCCCCAGATTTTGAGAACACCTGGCTCACCAAGGAGAGGGCTGACAGAGAAAGTACTTTTGTGTTTCTTTAAGTTTTCCTTATCTTTCATAAATGAGGTGGTTTAAATCAAAAACTCCTGTGAAAAGAGGTACATGAGGACCTTACCAATAACCCACATTATATTCAAAATTTGTGCACTAGACTAAATTAAGCCCCCAGGATTAGGACCTAGTTCCTAAAGTGTCTGTAATAATTTTACTTCCCAACAACTTGTAGCAAAATAAAATCAACTGTTGGCACCATGGCATTGTTGGAGCAGGAGCAAGTGCACCTGCACATGACTGAATGGCCAGTAGCCCTAGAGGAAATCTTGGCTGCATAAATGCTGACATCATCCCAGATGCAGTTTATTCCTCATCTGTGTGTGCTTCCCCCATGCTTCATCCATTCATCCTCACTCCTTCCAGCCTCGTAACCCCTGCAGCTGCCAGCACACACCTCCAGAGCATGGAGTGATAGATCAGACACTCAGCTGCTCACTGGACTCTCATCTCACACCTTGGCAAGGCAAAGAGTGATGTCTGGGTGGTTGCATGTGTGTGGTTGTACAACCTCTTCCATCAAGTGTGGGGTGAGATGAAGCCCCAGTTAATTACACTATCCCCCAGTTATGCTGCTCTGCAGAAACACCAGCTTGTGTACCTGCACCTTGAGAAAGCAGCTGCTGGGGAAGCAGAAAGCAGGCTGGAGGTGCCTTCTCACCTGCAAGGGCAGCTCAGAAACTGCTACACCTGCCAGAGACGTGAAAGCAAAGGGGAAGTTTTCAGTTCAAAGTGGCACCAAGGGATAGTGAGACTTGCAGCAACTTTCTTGCAAATATGGTTAAGATTGCAAAGATTGTTAAGACAAGTGCTGTTTGTGTTAATGCAGCCCAAGGATTTTGCAAGGAGATCCCAGGGTTTCTGTCACTCTGAGTTGTGCTGTCACATGTTCTACTGCTGCTCCTGCCTGCAGTAGTCACAAGAGCTTCACACTTCAGCCATGAGCTCTTTAGTGATTTTCAGAAGTTCAAAAATGAGAGGCCTGTGCTTCCCTACATAGCAAGGCAAATTTGGGAATTCTGAGACTTGGCCAGAAAACACAAAGGTTCCAACTCAAAATTCCAGGAACATTCCTACCCCTGTGGTACAGAAGCCCTTCAACACTGCAAGAGTTCCTCACCTCAAGATCCATTTAGCCTCAGCTTCTTCATCTCTGAGGAGCCTGAACAGAGACAGGATTGAGTTCCTTATGTCTTGTGTAAACCAGCATGTCCTACTTCCACCTGGCAGGCTCTTCCTCCCCACACAACCGTTTGTTTCTGCCTTCTTCAAGTCTGCTTTTTTCTCGCTTGTCTTTTATCTTCATCAGTCTTTTCTCCCCGGTGGCCTTTAGTCCCTTCTCCTTAGACAGCATGCAATTCCACAGCTTAGGTAAAACCCAGGAAAGACTCTTTAATACAAGATAGATATATATTAGCATAGGGCACCCCTGGCGCTCAGCCCAGACTCAAAATGATCCCTTCATACACTTTCAACCGGTGGTGTGGAACTGAGCATGAATCACATGCATCATGGAAATAAATGCTGCCTATTTTTATTAAGGTCTCTTATTGGTGATACTGGCAGTGGCCTTGTCCTTATACATTAAACACAGCCTTTATTAATGTTCACATTCTCCACTTTTGTACGGTGGCTGATTTGGAGGCAAGTCAAGCCATGAGTGAGTGTATTGATGTCACCCTGAATGTTCACTGGTCCTGTTTTGAACCTGGATTACAACTGCTGCCTTCATCATGACTTAATGCTTTGTATCAGTTGCACTCAGATTGTTAACAGAAGGGTTAATTTGTTCACATTAAAGAATAGCCTGTCTCCTGGGATGTGCTAAAAAAACTGAGACTTTTCCCCACAAATGACTCTGCAACAAAGCCATAAAGGCCATAAAGATGATTAGGGGGCTGGAGCACCTCTCCTATGAGGAAAGGCTGAGAGAATTTGGATTGTTCAGCCTGGAGAAGGCTCCAGGGTGACCTTATTGAGGCCTTTCAGTACCTGAAGGGGTCCTATAAGAAAGCTGGAGAGGGACTTTTTGCAAAGACATGTAGAGACAGGACAAGAGGAATGGCTCCAAATTGACAGAGAGCAAGTTTAAAGAAGAAATCCTTTACTATGAGGGCAGTAAGGCAGTGGCACAGGTTGGCCAGAGAAGCTGTGGATGCCCCATCCCTGGGAGTGTTCAAGGCCAGGCTGGATGAGGCAGGTTCTAGTGGAAGGTACCCCTGCCCACGGCAGAGGTGGAATCGGATGATATTTTAGCCCCTTCCAACCCCAACCATTCTGTGATTCAAATTTCTGCAGCACAAAGAAGGCTGCCTTTGTTCCAGGGGAAGCATACTATTTATTTTAAACCTTCTCTATAACGCTGGTCCCGTTGGCTCCAGCCTCGGGACGCGAAGAATCACAGAACTGTTGGGGTTGGGAGGACCTTCTGGAGATCACTCAGTCAAGGCACGGTACCCTTGAGCTCGTCACAGGGGAACTCGTCCAGGTGGGGTTTGAATGTCTCCACCAGAAGAAGCCGCTCTGGGTCTGAGCGCCGGGGTCCCCGGCACCACCCGGACTCAAGGCTGGAGCTCCGCCGAGCAGCCCCAGGGTCCCGCCACCCCCGAGCACAAGCGCCAGCACAGCTCCAGCGGCTCGGAGACGTTCAGCCGCCGCCGGGCGGGCAGTGACCAGGCCCGCGGTGGCTTCTCTCCCCACCGAGGTCTCCAGGGCATCGACCGACCCCGGCTCCCTGGCACGACACGACCCGTCCGCCGGCGGCTCAACCGCGGCGCCCTCGAGCCCGGCTGAGGCATCCCGGCCACCGCTGCGCACCCACCCTGAATGCGGGAGGGCGCTGCCTGATTGGCCGGCCGCGCTGTCACTCCAGTGCCAGAAGGCGGGGCGAAGAGCGGATGGCGGCGGGTGATTGGCCATGGCGGCGGCGGGCGGCCGCTGGGGTTGGCTGCGCCGGGCAGTGGCGGGTGCGCGGGAGGGAGGGGCGGGGGGTCCTGAGGCGCCGCTGTCACCACCGCGCTCCCGCCAGGCCCGGCCCAGCCCCGTCCGCCCGCCCGCGGCGCGGCAGGACCATGTCGGCCACGGACGAGCGGGCCAAGGAGATCCTCCGCGGCTTCAAGCTGTATCCTCCGCGCGGGGGGCGCGAGGCGGGGCGGGGGGTGCCGGGAATCGCCGCCCCGCTGTGGCGAGGGCCCCGGGGCGGGAGGCGGGTTGCCATGGAAACGCAGTGGTTCTCAATGGCGTCCGCCCGGCGGCGGAGGGGGTGGAGGGTCCCGCAAGACTGGGACCGGCCCCGGGCCGGCTGGGGAGCGGGGGCGGGGAAGGAGCCCCCGGAGGCCGGGCCGGGGTCCCGTCCCTGCCCCGGGGGGCGGAGAGGTGGGGAGTCCCCGCGGCAAAGTCCGCACCGCCGTAGCGGCGGCGGCCACCGCCCCCCCGGCCCTCACCCCGGGCTGACAGGGCTGGGCCGGGGGCGGCGGCCCCGGGCAGCGGGAGCCCCCCGCCCGCAGCCAGGACAGCTTTACAGAGGGCAGGTGGAGTAGCTCTGCGCCAGGAGGATCTGATCCCTTCCCTCTTAAGCACCTCTGTCTGGAAAGGAAATACCTGGTCGTCAGGTCCAGGAGCAACTAAACACCTTATTCGTTGTCATACCGTGAGGTACTGGCACATGTGTTGGTCGTGCAGTGTCTTTTATTGCTAACGCTGACGTATTCTAGGTGTTAATGCCTTTCTGTGCAGCTCGTTTCAAAACTTTTCATATTGTGGCTTTCAAAAAGCATTCTCATTTTATGTCTGTGTTATCTGAATAAGAATTTAATGCTGATGAAGTGAGAGAGATCTGAGCTTGGAAGAGGAGTGAGAGCCTGTGTGCACCCTTCCAACCCAGGATTTCAGTGAAGTGGAGAAAGGCTCAACCTAAAGGCCCATGTTCAAACTAAGGGTGGAAGATTAATTTATATGTGGTATATTTTACTGTAGTAAATTCTTCTAACCTTAGAAGGCAAAGGCAAGCTTGCTAGCTTGACCTTTAGGCACAAGAAAATTGTTGTGAATTGGTTGGTTTGTATTTTCTTTTTTACAGTGAAAAGGACAGAAGTGGAGGGAACATCCTCTTGATCTAAACCTATTATTTCTAAACAGGGTGGTGGTTTTTTTTGTTCAGCGAGATGTTCATAATCTCTATGCCAGCTGTAGCAGGATCTGATTTTCTAGGTTGGATTTAGGCAGATAGCTGTTATCAAACTATAAGCAGATGCTTTTCTTAACTTTTTATAGAATCACTGCAGTCTCCCCCAGCTGTTACTGCTGCATCTGGTTCCTTTGCTTCTGCGCTGGCACTATTGGCAGCTCTTTGTATTTATGAAGATGCAGTATTTTAGCTGTCAAAACATAAATTAAAAACCTTTTGTGCTGGCAGTTAGGAGAAGAATAAGCTTCTGACAAGACCAGACTAAGCTGTCGGTGGAAGTGAGGAGTGCCTGGAAAGTTAAGCCTAGGGAACAAACTTTGCATGCTTTTTGCATGTGTTTGTACATAGTCTTTGGTGGACAGCAGAATTTACATCAAGGCCTTTGTCCAATTTTGGATTAAATAACCCTTTTCGTTGTTTGTTGGCTTAAGCAGAAAATGTATTTTGGTCTTTGAGAGGAAGGATTTTAGACAACAAACTTCTATGATATCAAGCAGCCGTAGTGTGGACAAGAAGCTTTATTAGAAGTACTCTGTAGTCTCTGTTGAATTGTCTCAAGTTTAATCTTCCTTTGCTTGTCCTTGCAAAAAAAATTGATTTTACTTCTGACAGGACAGTTTTAGGCACAACCTTGACATGTTTCTCCAAAACCATGCTAGAGTACTTTGATAGTTGCCACAGGGCCATGTAGTACAAAGTTTTATGAACAGGAAAGTTTGGAGAAGCATTTCATAACTGGAACTTTTAGCAAGTTGAAACAGTTGAAAACATCTATGTATGCCTTTGGTAATCCAGAAGAGTGGCTAAACAGACATTCCTCATTTATGAGGAAGCCTTGAGACACCACACCATCCCCACAGGAAACTGCTCATGCCCAGCTGTGGCTCCCTGTAAGGCAGACAGCAGCTCAGACTTCCCCTTCCTTGTCCGAGAGCAGGCCTGTGTTCCAGGGACCATGGCATTTTAGAGATGCTTTATCTTCCACCCACCCCACTGCTGTGTGCACTCATTTAATTAATAGAAAGGAAGACAGAAATGTGTTCTGAAATACTGTTAAGTTCATACTTTGAGTACTTGAAAACTTTTTCCTCCACTCCCAAGAGGGAGGGAGTTCAACTCTACCAACTTAAGCACAGCCTGCAATCTTGGCACTTCCAACTGAACTTGCTTTTAGCACAAGAAATGAGCACAGCACTGCCCCCAGGGGCTGTGTGCATTGGATTCCTTGTGTGGCAAGATCAGTTGCTAGGGCAGAAAGCATCATGAGGAAGCAGGCTCCCAAAATACTTGCTAACTTTAACACAGGAACAGGCACTCTAGCTGGAAGTCCAGCTCACATTGAGTAATCAGAGTTTCCTCAAACAATTCTGTTTACTTGTGGTTCCTGAGAAGAGGTTAATTACAAGCTTTCCAACTGATTGGGACATGCTGCTGTGGAAATTAAATCATAGCCCAAATCCACCCTCTAATTTCAGTGCAAAGATAGGCTTTCCTTCCTCTATGACACTAGTGCAAAAACATGTTGTGGCTAATGTCCCAAAATTCAAACCAGAAACATTTGCTCCCTCTTTTAATGGATTTTGCTATTCTAAAAATATTAAAACCAAAGGAAAAAATATTTGATGCTTGCCTGCAAATGAGGATATTGTACCTAATTACACTTGTCCTAAGAATTTTTATGGCACCAGATAAAACTGAACACTGACAGTCCAGTAAGTGTGGTGCAGAAAAATACTGATAGCAGACAGCAAACACTTGTCACTTCTTCAGAGACAGTATTTGTTAACAGAGCTTGTATGTTCATCAGCTCCCTGCTCTGAAGGCGCTCACCTGAACAACAGTTGTTACACCCAACAGAATATCTGCAGGTAGTTTAGTACTATGAAAATGCAGTCGTGGTTTGGCTATAAGCAACATCAGTTCACTTGGTAACTGAAGTTCCAGTCCTGTGAAGTATTAGCCAAGTCTTATTTCTGCAAGTATTTATGCACATCTGGTCCTATGATCTCAACTGCATGAAATTAGATTATGCCTCTTTTCTCTGGAAGATGGGACAGTTAGTCTGTCAAGCTACAGAACAGCATTTTACTTGACCCTCACTTACCCTTTCAACACATTCTTCAGATCTCAGGCTGCCATTTTATCTGTGGAGTTAGTGTGTACTATTAAATGTACATATTTAGCATCTTTTATCATAAGATAAACTTTCTTTATCATAAGAAAGTTACTCCAGTGATGTACTTCCCTAACAGGCAAAACTCAGGGTTGTTGGTTTTTGATGGTTTCCCCCCAACAACTCCCTTGGCAGTTTGTGGGTTGCCTGTGTACCTTTGTTCTGAGATGAACTAGCACAAAATTTTTTTTTTCTATGCACTTAAGTTCACTAGAATGAGGACACTTTAGACAGTTGTCCTGTTTAATTTGGTCTGCCAGCATTTGGAAAGCATCCACAGTGTAGATTAGAAATATCCAGTCATGGCTTGCAACAGCAGATTCACATCCAACTCTTGAGGGACCACAGTCCAGCTTCTTTATGCGCTTCTTTCTGTGGTGTTTCAGCCAGAACAGCAAAGAGGACAAAACCCAAAGGACTCAGTTGTTTCTCACAGCATGGTTATAGTGCCATGTCTTGCCTCTCAACATATGAGTAAGCACATCCGCTTTCTATTTTAAATCTTACAAGTCAAACAAGATATCACCTATTTTACTTGCTTCTGTACAGGGAAGTCTCATCAGAATTGGATCTCCATACAGTTGCTTGCCCTGTAAATATTTATTAGTTTTTAAGATAAGTTTTTCCATGAACTTCCATTTAAGGCCATGCAGTCTATCTTACTGTCCTTCAGAAGTCTCCTGGAACAAATTAATATGGTGAACATAAACATGAAGAGACAACATTAACTGTAGGTCAGAACAATTACAGGGTTATGAAACCAGTGCTTGTGGTCAATATAAACATACACTCGGGCACTCAGCATTTGTAGGCAAAACTTCACATGTCAAAGGCTGGCCCACTTTCTGCAGTCCTCAAAGTTCCCTGTGCAACATCCTCCTAGCTCGCAGTACCTTTTTCCAGTCTTCTCACCCTTGTTTTTCTGTCTAGGAAATCTTTCCAGCAGAGCATTACCCTCTTAAAAAGGTGGATAGAGCTGTAGTGAAAATACACCAGAAACCATTAAAAGCATTTATGAACTCTATAGTACTCTGCAGACAGAGATTTCCAACTTCTGCCTGGTCTTCTGTACACACAGGAACTGTCCATGAATTCCTAGAATAGTCACTGAAGTTTTGAACTAGTTTGATGCAGCATTCCGAAGTTGAGAAATTTAAGTGGAAGCCACAACAAACTGAGTTTCCAGTTTCCCTGTTAGACTGGTAGATCTTTAGCTGCTTATTCACTTGAAATGCTTATCTGTTGCAGTGTTTACAAAACTAACAAGGTAGCAGCTTTAATTGGCTCAAAGATTTCCCTTTGTTTTGAGATTTCTTCTTGCACTTCCTCAGATCTCACTCTGTTTAGACTTCTTGCGGTGGAATAGAAAGATGAACCCCCAAATTCACGGGTTACAAGGAGACACTGGCCAGCTAAAAGAAGGAACAAAACTGCTTGGAAGCTGGGCCATGTATTCTGTAGAGAGCCAAAGCAGAACTTGCTTCTAGCTTGTGATTATGCAGTTCTAAAACAGTCTGGAAAACATGAGTTTGTGCTTCCCCATCCATATTTCTGGTTTTTAGAACCATCTTACTTTCTACAAAACTTATAATACTTTACAAGCAAGAGTTGTCCACGTTCCCAGTTAGTCTGACTGCAGAACAAGTTCCCACCGTGGCAGCACTGAGAGGTCTTTGTTTCAGAGGCCAGAGTTGCACACAGAAGCTTTAGCCAGGTTGTAGATGGTAGTTAAGTGTCACTGTGGTCAAGGTCCCTTTCCCAGATCAGAATTATTTCCAGCATTGACAGAAGTTCTGCAGTATGCAATGATTTATAGTTCTGGCATGCTAAACACACACTCCTAATGTGTCTTATGACTGAGTCATGAGGTACACCTGCAGACAAAACAGGAGCAGTTTCATAAGATTTGTTTTTACCTGGCTGGTTCCTCAGTGAACACCAAAAAAGCTTCATGTCTTCCCCTTGTTAACTTTCACTTGAAAAACTATAAATATTTAACTACACTTAAACTGTGATTTGCATTAACCTGATATCTGACTGAGCTACAGTCAGTTGTCTACATGTCAGATATATCACAATACTCGTGTTGTGTTGGAAGTGGGGCTTTTGTGCCTTTGCCATTCGAAGGGGCATCCAGAGCTCCACTGCCACGGGACACAAAGGGGCTGCCAAGTGCTACACAGAATACATCTGATGTCACCTTGAAAGTGTAAGTTGACATTGGTGTTCAGGTTTTTTCTTTTCAATCATCAATATTGCTCTAGCAATTTGTAGTTAGAATTTTATTTCTAAGATTTATTCTTTCATCTCTCCAAAGCCTCCCCGTCCGGCATCTCACTGGAATTATGATTTCAGGATTTTTTATTGCTTGCTTGGTGCCAACCTAATGAAGTACTTAAAATAATGTGGTTGTCATTAGCAAAATTATTTTCCCTTATTTCCTTTATATCATATTAAGATATCAGTTACTCTTTGCACCCTTGAAAGTCATTGGTGCCTTATTCTTCAGCTGTTGTTACAGTATTTGAATTTCCACAGAGCAGAGGATAGTAATTCAATCCATCAAGTGAGAACTGATAGAGCTTCTTCCACGCTCCCCCACCCCCTGCATTTTCACAGCGAACATGTAGGAAAAAAGCCAAACCTACACAGATGTAGACAAGCAGGGGAGGTATCCAAAAAATCCTCAAATTAAACAGATACAGTTCAGAGTTGGGTTTTTTGTTTAGACATCTGATGTGTCTCCTGTGTCTCTGAAAAAAAAAAAAAAACCAGCCTGAGTATGGAAGCCGATTTGACTTATTCTTACACGTTTATCTCTGAATTTAAGTTGATCCAGAAAAAATATTGAGTCAAAATTTTACATGAAGTTTGTAAGATAGCAGGTTGCTGTACTCTGGCTTCTGCCTTTGACTCCCCCAAATTATGTAAGGTAACCCTCTTCTATTTCCGTATCTCTTTAAATTTGAGCTTGGAGCC
Source organism: Chiroxiphia lanceolata (assembly GCF_009829145.1). Lineage (NCBI taxonomy): Eukaryota > Metazoa > Chordata > Aves > Passeriformes > Pipridae > Chiroxiphia > Chiroxiphia lanceolata. Next base: position 9,847,200 of record NC_045646.1, read on the forward strand.
TCCATTAAAGATAAACCAATGCTTGATTTACATCTAATAGTCAGAGTTTGTACAGACATAGGAGATGTGCTAGGTTTCCAGGTACAGGCAACAAGCAGAAAACATCATGATCTAAGGTCCACCTGGCAACATTTAATTTTGTCTTTTTTTTTCCCTCCATATTATTGCAGCAGAGTTTTTAAAATTTAGTTATTTAAGCCCATAAAGGATGACGTTTGCACGTCTGTTGCTCTCACGTCCTAAACGTCATATGTTTATTCCTACTGTGCAATAAACTACAGTGGCAAGCACTGAATACTAAAAACCATTCTCAGGTGTTGCCTTTTTACCCTGAGACTGCGTCAGGAGCACCACAGAAACAAGAGGTTTGTCATCTCCGTAGCATCACTCCCAGAGCAGTTTGAGGGAATATCCCCATACACTTGTTGGGCATTATCCTGAGGCTTCCAGAGCTGTTTGGCCTCATGTCCAGGTAGACACAGTGGGACTGTTTGGAGGCTCTGTCTAGAAGACACCTGACAGCAGCTGAGGTTCTCATAGGAACCAGAGCTCAACTGCATTTTGCTAAATCCTAATTGACAGCCAAGATTTTCAGTTGTGATTATTACCTTGAGATTCCATTGTCACATTTCTCCTGAACAGAGTTCTCACTGTGACAGAAATGTTCTGTGTAGAAGAGACTTTAGGGAAACAGTATCAGATTAGTTTAGCCATGAGTGAGCCTTTGAATTGATTATGATCATGACTGGGAGAATGGTAGAGTTAGGTAAAAAGAGAAAGGAAAATATTTTTTTATTTTCAGTCAGCCTTTGGGATAGCAGTGCACAAAAGCAGTGTTATTAAATTTATCCACTTCTGTATTGAAAGGAGTGCATAACTAACTAAGAGCAATGGTTTTCCATTAGGGAGACTGAGAGTGCAGGGCATAATAGTGGATAATTCTATAGAGGAGTATTTATATGGGTCAGTCTGTACACAACCCTCATGTAGTCTGTAGGGAGTCAGAAGCTCATTTGGTCCTTGGGACAGCTGATTACATCCATCTTTTCATATTGATAAAGAAAATGGGGAGGATCATACAATTCACTCACTGATGACTGTACATCCCACCTAAGCAGATTACCTGCATGCCTCTTTCCTCCTCTCTTCAGGTGACTTAAATTAAGCCTTTTCAAAAGGAAGGTTACACGTGCCTGGAACCAAGAAATAATCTGATGTTTTAAGTGTCAGAAATTGCTGATCAGGGACAGCCTGCTGAGGAAGCAGAGAGTTATGTCAAGTCACTTCGGTTTTGAAAGTCAAAGGAAATTCTATTTTGGGAGGCAGTGGAAAGACTGGCTATTTGCACTGCTTTAAATAAAAATTCTGTGTATGGGAAAATGCTTAAAGAAACCCTCTCTAAGGGGGATCCCATTTTCATTCATATATTGGCATGGACTGTTGCTAACTGTCATTAAAGGGAGTTCTGCAACACCCTCAACTGCTCTTCGAGGAAGAGTTTTGCAGAGAGAGAGGGGTCTAGAAGAACAACCATTGTACCCATTAATGTACCTCCATGTGGTGGAATAGACCAACCCCTCTGGAAATGGGACACCAGGAAATACTTGCCAGCTTTTAACAGGGGGGATCTTCTGAAGGTACTTTAGACATTTGACTTCCAGTTGAAGTTTGTAGGGTAGACTCTTCAGTGCTTTACAATACTTGCCTGTCAATCACTGTCCAACTTAAGACTTCACTGTTTCTCTAGTAAAGTTACTTCCTTTCCCAGAAGCTGAAATAAAGAGGTGAAAAGTCCTTCTCTTTGTTATTTTGCTTGAACCTTATTAGCCTTTAAGTGCCATTTAAAAAAATCTCAGTCCAGGAAGTGGTACGTTGCTTCTGAGCAAAGAGGACATCCAAAAAATATCTGCTGTTACATTCTACTTGATGCAGGCTCCTGTCATAGCAGCTGTGCAGGGCACAGGTTACCATCCCCAATTACCTCATTTTCAGATTTACTGGTCGAGCTGTTGTGACAAGTTACTGCCCGGTCACCAGGCAAAGTCACCAACAGGGTCTGGGGCCATGCAGCAAGTAACATTAGAGATCTATTCTCCTGCAGCTCTGGATGAACCAGACATAGGAAATCACTGGCTAAAAAGCCTGTGCAGCCTTGGAGAGCAAACACTTGTTACCTTTTAAATACTGCTTCCAGAAAGAGACAGAGAAGCCAGTAAGTTTCCCAGTCTAGTTTGGGCTGTTCATTTATGGCACCCTCATTAATCCACAAGGAATCATTACAGTTACACTGTTGCCATAAAAAGCGGTATTTAAACAGCTCTAGAAAGGAATTATTTTATGCACTTCCTCTTGTAATTTCTTCAAGGGGAACTGCATCCTAGTACTACAACACTGATCTTAAGCTTTATTTTCATAGAAGGGAAGAAAAACTGTTTCCCTGGTTCTCTGAGCATTTTCGATTCTGCCATTAGAATAAGTTCCTCTGAATTTTAAACAAAACAAAAATAACCCCACAAACCTATAGAGGTATTTTAAAGTTGCCTGAACCAAAGTACCACTTGGCAAAACAAAAGCAAAGATTGCCCCAAACCAGTTGTAAGCTTAACCTCTTCAAGGTCTGTTTCTCAGAGAGGAAGAGCAAAGCTCCCACTCACCACTGGCAATCCCCCCACGACCACTTTCTCCCCATCTGTACAAATCAGAGGTGAGGCATTAACCAGGCAGCTGTAGCACAGACCTCTACTCCTGTAAGGCTTCCAGCCATGCTGCCCTTGCTAAGGTTCTCTCTCATTTAGATACAGCCCTGCCCGTGGCCACCTGAAAATCTTTCACAGTTCACGAGGTCTCTTGCATTTGTTTCTGCTGATAAAACAGTTCTTGTTTTCCTGCTTAATAACGTTGTCTGCAACTAGTGTTGCCAGTTCTGAAATAGTAAATGCAGTGACTGAGGCAATGGAATGTTTGGAAAGGTGCAAATTCAAATTAGAAAATACTACATTTTAGTGTAGGTACACCTGTAAAGGGTGCAGATAATGCTGATTATGGCATTTCTGAGCTTTTTGTGTATAACCTCTCCACTTCAGCATTAGCCTTAACATAAATGCATATAAAGTTCACACTTTGAAACACCAAAATAATATTTTATAAACATAATATTTCTATCAGCTGTGTGTAACTGTAGCTTTTCAATAACTAATTTTTTATAATTTTCTTATTATTAATACCTGTATTGAAAGAATCAACTTACAAACTACAGCTAATTGTGTTTATACATGCTGGTTTTTTTCACAGCAGAAATAAGATATTCCATTGCTTGAGCTGAAAAATATATTAATAGATTTTGATTAAAATTATAAAAATCTGACTTAATGTACTCTGAAAATTTAGCAGCTACAAGCTTGTTAAAATAATAAAATTTAAAACTTAGTATAAACACTACCATAGATTTTATTAGCAATGACAGCTATAAGAGCTGCTTGGAAGCAGTGCAGAGGAATAGAGGTCATTGATTTTTTTTGTCATTTCAGTGGAGGTTTCATTACTGTGTCCCCACAATAATGTTTTTCATCTGAATTCCAGTGCATGCTAAAGCAGAGAGATGCTGGTTTGGGCACAGACTCTCCATCTCCAAGAGGTCATGATGATCACAGTCACATGCTCAGAGTTTCAGATCAATATATTTCACATTAGTAAATCTGTAGAGCTTGATTAAAGTACAGCATTCAGAACAAAATGATGGTATTTTACCTACTCTCAACTAGTTTGAAACTGAATCGTTTCCTTGTACTTTCCGTGTTTTGCTGTACTGCATTTCCAAAAAACTCACTCTCTTTTCAAACTACCATACTGTTGAACACTGTAGAATGTTGGGATGGTAAATTGTCAAGTCCCTAATCCACACTGCAAATTGAAGCACTTCTCATATTCGAGTAGGTTCCTAAAAAAAGCACAATAATTCTGATATGGAGTCCTTGTTTTTTGAGAGTTCTGCTTCAATCTGCATAAATCCCCCTTTATTCCTCCTCTCTGCCTCCGCTTTCAGCAGCCTCGGGTCCATTTACAAGATTAGTTTCCTCGTGCAGCTGCCAATCATTCCCTCCTGGCTGTATTTTCATTTTGTTTTGATTCTCCACTTGGTCTGTATTCTCTAAGTTTTCCTCCCTTCCTTAAAAGAGACAAGATGATGAACTTGTTTTCCTTGAATAATCTTAGTCCTGTCAGTTTTAAGTGGAAAACCAAAAATTGTTTGATCTGTATTGCAGCATGTGGTCCTGCCTGCATAGTACTCCAGAGATAGAACTACTTCAGTGTCTCAGATCCATGACTTTTTTTCCTCTTATCCCTTTGATAACTTCGTCTGATTCTCACTGTGGTCTTTTCCTGTGAGTATAGAGGACCACTGATATTCACCTAAGTATTCACACCTTTACTGACTCTCTAGCTTGGCATTGAGGGTGTTCACAGTAATTTTGTGCCAGCTGGTGCCTCAAAAAATAACTTGCATTGTGGATGCTCTTCTTGTTTAATCCAGGAGCCCCTGGCTGTAAGGGTTGTACAGTTTGCAAGGGTTAAGAATGCACACTTCTCATGCACACACAGCCCAAGTTAAAAAAAACAACAAACAAAACTGAAGTATTTGTAGCCCCAGTGAAATTCAGGCCAGTACTATCCACAGGGATTGTGCATCCAAGGAACTGTTTAAGTTAATGCCAGGAAAACAGTGACTTGTTCCCTCGCTGTGCCATGTCAGCAAATAGGAGATTGGCATTTGTCATTGTGGACTTAATGAAAGTGCTTGTTGTAGCTGTTTCTCTGGCTGATTTGAATTTTTATTTTGTTTATTAGGTGTAGAGTGTGAGTGCCAGGGCAAAATGCTGTTTTATATCAAATCTCAATAAGATTAAATCCCCTTGCGGTTCTCTAATTAATTTCAAGGATACTGAGTTGCTTTCCCAGAGAACTTGCGGTGATCTGTAGATGTGTCCCAGGTTACAGAACAGCTCTGGATTGAAACAGCAGGGGATGTGCTCTGTGTGAGATATTGTGGGGCAGTTAAAGGTGCAGATGTTCAAACAAGGCATCAGGTGCTTTGAGTGAACCACCTTTAGTAGAACAGAGTGACTTCTGCTTTCCCAGCTCCAGCGTCACATCCCTGCCGGAGCAGGTCCGCTGAGCACACCTGTGAGACTGAACAAAGCAGCAGGTCTGTTTTCAGCCAGTATTTCCTCTGCTGCAATAGTTAGTTTTCACTCTTGTCATAAACACAAATCCTTACAGACTAATTAACAGACCTACTGCAGCAGTAGCACTTGTTCCCTGAAGGCTGCAAGTGGCATTTGCTTTCAAAACTACATAAAGAGGATCTTCTCAGGATTTAATTCATTTTTGTCTTTTTTTAGCATTACTTGTGAGAGAGGGCATATGAGCCCACCTGGAAAAGGAAGTTCAGTTGTCTGGCCTATTTTTCTGAATAGCACACAGAGCTGTAATCCCACCCTGAGGGAATACACAGCATCTTTATGCCAACTGGCTTGGTCAATATGGAGCTTGTCGGTGCCAGGAGTTTTTGAACAGATGTAGCTACACAGTGTAAATGTACTGCCCTGAGATAAAGCACTGTGTGTACTTTTCTTCCCCAGTGTCATAGAAGAGGTGGCTGTGTTGTTGCAAAAAGCTCTAGTCTAGATAAACCACACGGTTTATATGCTTAAAATTTACTCCAATTTAACTATTTCTGCTTGATTTCCCACCGTGCATACCGTTGTCCCTGGATGAGTGTATCCAGTTCCAAGTTACTTCAAACCTTTGGAATTGGACTGTCTGATGCAGAGTAAGAACATTCAGGCAAAGGTTAAATAAGGAATAGTTAGCTCAACTCTAAATTCACTCTGTGCTTTTGTCTGGATTGAGTCCCATGCACTGACAAACTCCTAGTTAATTCAGTTGCCAGAGAAAGGTACTGTTTAAAAGTTAACATTGTGTTGATAAGGGGTTTTTAGGCAGAATCAGTGTGTGAATGCAGAGAAATCCAGTGCCTGACCTTTTGTTTGTACCTTCTCTTGAGACTGCTAGCAAGAATCTTTGAGTGCTCCTGTTACAGTTGATTTTGGTGGTGTGAACACCTGCCTATTAACAATTAGAATAAAACTCACGAGCTCATTTCCTGGAAGGCGGGAGCGATCAGACGTAATTACTGCAGGCTTTATTGATCTGATGGGGATTTGGAGGGCCAGCAGACAGCCTCAGGTTTCCATGGCTAAATAAAAATCCCTGAGTCTCTGAAGTCCTTTGCACAAATGAATTCTTCCCCTTTTACAGACCTTTCTGAAATTGAGACACGTCTGTCTGAAGACTGAGCTACAGATTTTCCCCGAAAGTTTTTGCGAATGGTCTTTTTTCAATAGTGATTTTTTTTTACTTTGTTCTGTAGAGGTGGAAGCCTCACTTGACAGTAACACTGAAATCTCCCCTGACCTAGTTTCTGTTCTCGGCAGCACAAGTTAAAGTATGCTTTTGAGCACAGTTTTGTTTCTGCTCTTTCCCGATTCCCTGGAAGAGCAAGAGACAAAAGCAAAAGCCAAACAAAAGCAACTTTATCAGAAACACAAAAAGTCAAGGGCAGGACTTTCTCTCTGGGGACTACTTATCTGTCCCTTATGCAAAAGAGGTGGGTGAACAGCTCTTCATACGAAAGATGCCTGCTTTCATGTACCAGACATTCACCATTTATGTAAGATTGCTGGAGAACAACAAGCTACCACCTGAGTTCCTTAAAATTTTGGCTCTTGAAGACTTTTGTGGTATCTGCAATAGCTTGTATATCGAGAGTTAAGGGTATCTGCCCTCCTGTGCATGAGAGGGATATTTTAAGGGCCAGCTCAGAACAGGATCTCTCCCCAGTGATAGTACAGTGCTTGTAGCCTCTTCCAGTCTTTGGGCAGAAGTAAGAAGTCTTTCACATGTGCAAAATCTGTACTCCTCAACTTTGCCCTGGTCAGTCTTTCTGCTGTAGAGGATTTTAGAAAGTGACAGTCCCTCCCAGTTGCTAGATTTGATGCTCAAGGACCTGTGTCACAGTCCTTGCCAATATGGCTCTATGTTTCAACTTGTCATGTCAAACACAAAGTTTGGGATTTTTTTTGTTTGGATTTTGTTGTTTAATGAGGACTGAGAAAAAGGATTTCACTAAAAGATGGATTATATATTTGTTCTTTGTGGAATATTTTTTACCAACTAATTTTTAAGTAAACAGTATCCACCTGAGAGAGGTAACTAAGCTGGCAGGACTGTGTCCTGCTAACACTCTAATCACCTAATTAGTGTTAATTTATGGCAGTACAGGAGTGATTGACAGGAGGCTTTACAAACAGAGATGTCTGGGTAGTACATACATCTCATATATGTGAACTATGTGGTGCTGATCTTTGGCATGGGCAGCAGTCCAAAGGAATGGTAGTATGAAGAACCAGATATTGTTGAACTGCTGGACATCCAGTGATGCTACTGTACTGTACCTTTTTTATCCTTGGAAATGGAACAAATAACGGTTCTCTACAGAGAGGAAGCCCAGTGGAGTTGGTTGGAATTCAGGCACAAAGAATCCAGAAGAATTTTTCCACTATTGAGGATGAAAGCATAGTAAAATAGTGGGTTTTGAAATAGAGCTCTTTTGGATTAATAAGGGAATCCTTTATGCAAAATATTACTGTAATTGCAGGCTCATATTCTGATTGCCTTATCAGGGGAGATGCATCCTCAATGGCATCTTTGTTTGTCTTACAATGGAAAGAGATAGAAAATAAGCAATTAAAACAGAGTCATTGAAATGCCACAAATCTGAGCATTCAGCTATGCACTTCTAGCTAAGATTGTTGGTTAGTTTTTCTATTAAAAAAAAATTGCTGCTGTCTGTACTTGCTTTGTAGTGTGGCCAGACTACTGACAAGAGATAAATTTTCTCTTTTTGTTTCAACTGTGATCTTCTTTTCTCTCTTCCTGCTTCTCATCCTAGCACAGTCTCTTATGAATGTGCACATAGAAATGAGAGGTTAATTATCTCTGTTGTGTTCTTGGGATCCTTGTTATTCCAATGAACCTTGTAAAGAAACGCTAAAGAATCTGGTACTGCTAATTTCAAAAATAGGTGGACTTTTCTCTCAATGTATATCAGCTGATATTCTGGTAGTGAATAGTGTATTTATCGAGCTTTATGAAAATGAAAAACAAACCCCTTGGTCCCTAGCTTGTGGTCTAAGTGCCACCTAGGCATGGGCAAGTCCATCATTTAATTCATATCTCCCAGGAACAGAAAATCCCCTGGGGAAAATCAGCAGACATCTTTTATATAGCGATAAGGAAATATATTTTCGAAAGGAAATGGCTTGGGTTTATCCTGTAATACCTGCTCATAACAGCAGTCTAGTATTAGTGGAAGATTAACATTATTCAGTCATTTAAATGTCAAATCTCTATGGCAAACCAGCACAGATTTTGTGTTAAATCTCAAAGACTCTTGCTTTCTAGCTGTGTGTGTGTGTCTGTGTGTCGCTTAATCTCCCTGGCCAGTATAGAGGATGTTGTGATCTCCTCATTAAAGACGTCACACTGAGAAGATTGGAGTAGAGGAATAAATAGAACAAGTGTTAGAAAACCAAGCAGCTCATCTTGGTTGAACTAAAATGCACTCCACACAAACTACCTTCCCCATAGATTTGTTTCTCCTAGTAAGATTCAGTTCCCATTTTGCAGAGTGTCATGCCAGCTCATCTGAGGTTCTTCTAAGTATATTTGCATCCTTTTCTGAAATGTTTTACCTCTCTGTGTAACTCAGTAGCCAATATTTTTTACAAGTTATTCCTCTGGTGGAGATAACAGATAAGGGCAATGGCTCCCAGAGAGCAAAGAGGCTCAAAACTTCACTGCTGATGTTCAGTAGGGAGCTTGAGCACTTCTGGGCTGGCAGTCTGCAGGCCTGTCTTGTTGTCCTTATCCTGTATTCCTGGCCTGTGCAGGCTGATTCTGTCTTACCAGGTGCCAGGGATACAGTCACAGTGTCACTGCTGACAGATCTGCACTTTAACCTGTGTGGAGCAATAGGGCTGTCAGATGTTCAGACACCCTTCACACATAGAGGAGATCCAGCAAAACAAATACACATTTCTGCATGGCATTTTGTGAAAGGAAGGATGGCAGCCTGATGGTTAGGAGTTCAACTACTACAGGTAGATGTCTAAGATTTGAAAGATTTCCCACTGAAATGTTAAATTGTCTGTGCTAACAGATTGCATAAAAAGAATTAAGAGAAAAATGAGTCCTTGCCCATTCTCAGCTGGATCTGGTGAGGCTGGAACTACTGGAAACTTTTTCTAGCAAATTAAGGTAGGAAAAGCTTATTGCTGGAACTTACTGTTTTTTTCAGAAGTTTTTTATTCCAGGACTGTGCATAGACTTTGTCCTACTCTGATCTCAAAAGATTCTGAAAGAATATAATAAAAAAAAGGGAAACAAGGCAAGATGCAACAGGGTGGACATTTCCACACAGTGACTGCCTGCTTCCAGTCCAACTCTGGGAAGCTTCAATGGATATGGAAACAACTAATCCCAAAGTATAGTTCATTACAATACAGTGTAAGGGAATATCTCAGTGTTATGAGTCCATTTGTGGACCCTTGTAATAGAGCTGCTCTGGTGACATTCAGTTTGGAAGCACCACTCTGCCTAGCACAGAGAGTTTACTTTTAGTGTTTTAACCAGACAGCTTCAAGACTTGACCCCTGACACCCTGTGTTCAAGGAATCTGAATCTGAGGGGGCTGATGGAGTGAGGTGGTACCAGGCTGTTTGGACTTACTTCAGCAAAATATGTTTATATTGGTTCATCTCTTAGGAGTCCTTTAGACAGTCATCTCTGAATGTCATTCTGTGCAAAATGGATGGTCCCTTTGTACAAATGGAGCCTGCCTGTCCCTGCCAGCAGTGAACAGCCATAGCATTTGTCCCAAGACTTTGTCCTTTCAGATTTACTGCTGACTGCCTTTTGCAAAATTATTGCTGCAGTTCCCAGAGCTGGCAGTTTTGAGGACAGTTTGAACACATGAAATGTATTCTGTGTTTCCACTCACTCACTGGGCTCCCCCTTCACACCCATTGAAATGCTGTGGAAAGAAACGGTGTATATTAGAGGATGTTAGAAACCTTGTGTCAGGGGCATCACTAATTTTTAAAGTGGTGGAGACTTTTTAACTAAGGTGGCTACTTGCTTTAAATGGGCAAAGAAACAACCTGTGTTATTAAGTGCGACCCATACATGGACTTCATTGAAGCACTTTGAGCTCAAAATATACTTGAGTGTCCAGACTTGAAAAGGAAGAGGGAATGAAGAATTTTCACAGGAACTCTGGTTGAATTAGTATGAACCAAGACAGGAACAAATGTGGTATTTTCCCCCATGACTTTCCTATTTTATATTTTTGGTGGTTTTATGTTGTCTTAAAGAACAAGAATATTATTGATAAGTTTCAGAGGTTTAAACATTTTTCTAGCTTAGAACCATTTTGCTTCTATTGTCAGAGCTAATACAGCCATTTTGCTGTCCTGCTTGAAAACACCATTTCAGACACTAAAAAGTCCTTCTAATTCTGCAAGCAGTCCTCATTATTTCCTTCCTGCTCCCCACTTCCATTAGTAATGCTTGGCAGTGATTCAGAATCACCCTGCTTTTGAGACAAGGTGACTGAGAAACCACCAAAAGCAAGAGAAACACGGAGTGAAGGGAACCACTGGCACCCACCCCACAGCATGATTGCAGCAATCTGTGCTTCTGCAGTCACTCCAAGATACAGTAAGAGTTTCCATCAGCCAGGGAGCACAGTTCCTGGCTGCTTAAAGGGAGAGGCAGTTTGTCTGTTGAAGCACAAGTCTTGAAGCCAAACACCTCCTGAGACATCTTTCCTTTTCTCTTACTGATTCATTGTGTCGCTGTGGGCAAGTCTTCGTGCTGATTTCCCGGTCTCTGCAATGGGCAGTTATTAAAAAGCTACTTTGAGAACACGATTTGAAGTTTTTGAAGCACAGTGTAATGCCAGGAATGGTTTAAGTTATTAATCACTGAGCTGTAGTGTATTGCTTATTCAGTGGGACATCCTGTCTCTAGTTAATTGATGGGTTTGCCTCCTGTCTGGGGTAGCCCAAGGCAGATGACAGTGACAGTGTGAAGCTGTGCAGATGGGTAGCACAGTTCATGCAAAAGCCAAATCTCTCATCAATTTCCAATCTTCAGATCTGTGCATAGAAGTACATGATGTAGTAATTATAAATTGCATATTATTCTAAAATACATTGAACTGATAAATCAGTGGATTATCAGAAGTGGTCTTTGGAGCTCGGTAAGCTGGTGTGCTAGAGAGCTCTGTGAGGAGAGACGTGAAGTGAAGGAGAGAAAAAAGAAATTAAACATTAATGGGGAAAAAAGCACATAGTCACAAGATAAGCAGTGGCAGTTGGAAGTCATTGAGGCTTTTTGTGTTGTCAGTTGCTTATTTTACCAGGGGGACACTTTCAGCCCGAAATATTGCTTGGAGTTCAGAGGATGGATAAACGGAACAGCGGGGGGACCTGCTGATGCTCAGCTTTGCCATTCTCAATAAACATCACTTTGCTCAATAGAGAAATTATTGCAGAGGCCTTCGAGGAACAAAGGCATTGACTGGCCCCAAGCAGTGCTGATAAAACTGCCTCTTTAGAGCCTTTTAGGTTTGCTTTTTCTCCACTTTTCACACAAGGCTACAGGTCATTCAAGTGAAACTATATGAAAATGCCAGCTAAGCAGCCATGTTTATCCCATTTAAAAATTTGATCAAAGCAGTCTTTGTTCCTCTGCTCAGGTCTGTGCCCTGTCAGTATGGGGAAGTGTGAGGATCCTTTTAGACATGTAAAAAAAAATCCAATCCTCCAGTGTTGCAAAAATGACATGAGATCAAGCCAAGCTTTCTTTTATAAGCAAGCCAATATAATGCATATTTTAAAACAACTGAATAATTGTATAAAATAAAGGGGCATATCAAGGTTTAAGATACCTAATTCCATTAAAACTAATTTTGTGACATGACTGTTGTGACATCCTGCATTTCAACTCTGTTAAAGAACAATGGGCCATAACAATTTACAGGGAGGTAAATTCCTCTGAGGGTTTCTGGTTGCAACCTTATCTATGAAAATGAAGTTATTCACCAGACCCCCTAGATTGTTTCCATGAAAATCCCTCTCGTTCACTTTTTGCTGAGAACCTTGAAATTTTACCATAATAGTTCATCTGTGATTAAATGACTGAATGTTCTGAAGTAGTTAAGACAAAATTGTTTCAATCGCTGAATCACTTTCAGCATTCACTTGCAGAGAGGAAAATTGATGTGCTAAAATTAAAAAGTGGACAAACTTATTCCAAATTGGTTTGGGGTTTAAAGAATTTAACTTAATTTTAAGCATTCTGGATGTGGCTCCTCAAGCTGTCCTGTAACCTGTCTCACCTTTTGATACAGATGAGGCATCTTCTATAAGGAGGTTCCACTGGATTATGTTTCAATTGTATTTTCAGTTTCCCTTGTATATGTGCTGTGTCTATTAGCTTTCTCCTTAGTTACATTTAGTTTTCTTCTTTCCATTGAGCTACAGGCAACCCACTTTAAAATTGCGTCCTGATAAAGCCCTATGGATTTTAAAGGTCACATTCTTCTCCTGGATGAATACATCATTCCCATTGATTCACCTGCTGTTACTGCAAACTCAGAGTATTACTGATGACATTAATTATGGTAATATTCAAAGGGCTCTTAGCATGAGCTCAGGCTTTTCTAACATGCTAATTTTTGAGATCCATTTAAAAATGCTGGGAAGACAGGGAGGAGTTGGCTGTTATTGCTTTGGAAAAGAGAATATAATTTTCTCTGTGCAATCTGAGATGGTCCTGCAAGCAATGATGAGTTTTTCTAAGTTATTGATTGTTTTACTACCTAGGTTGTAAACCAATCTCCAGATGCAATCTTATGTTGTTTTTCCTGCTAAGGCATTGGTATAAAGGAATTCTGTCAAGGCTATTCAGAGAAGCCAAAGAAAAGCCTAAAAAACACAGGCAGCAGAAAGCAGCATAAAACCACTACATTGCTTCAGCTTGCTTTTATTTGGTACTATTTGGCACAAAATGGTTCTAGAAACCATTTTAACATCTATTTCTAGAGGAAACAAAGCACATTTCTAATGGTAGCAAACAAAGCACTTCCACAGATCTGGCACGGATCAGTTTGCTCCCCCTGACAGGAACCCATCCCGTAAGCCAGTGATTTGTGTGTAGATTTGATTTGGAGCTTATTCCCACTTTAATGTTGTGTTCATTGTACCACAAGTGCATTTTGGGATTTACTTTAAATTTTGTTGTTAGGGATCTCAAATCTTACCCCAAAGTAAGTGGGGCTTTTTTTTAGAACTTAGAAGTGGTTAGTCTTTTTGGGTTGAGCTTAGTTCCCAGAGAAGTACCTTGCATGTGCTCTGGAAGCCTTGTCTTGTGGCCTTTGCTGGATGTCAGGGTAACAGGGCAGTTTCCTCATCTTCTGCAGGCAGGAGCTGTTCAGGAGTGTCACATGTTGCTTTTGTCTGAAGAAATCAAAGGTTACTTGCAAATGCCTAAATTGGTTCCTAATACTCAGCAGTGACAAAAATTGCTGGAATTTCTAAGAGTTAAGCTTTTACAACACTAGACTCATCTGGACAGAGATATAAACCTTGAAGCAATAATGTCTACATCCCTTGTTCAACTGTTTGCAAACTACTGTAATTTATTCTTTTTTTACCTTTTCCCCTCCTGATGACCCTTAGCTTCATCTACAGTTACGGACATTAGGTCTGTAACTCCTTCCTTCAAACTGTACATCCATTTGTTTCTTGCTCCTTTCGTTTGAGGAAGAGAGGAGAAGAGAGGAGAAGTTGGTGAAATGGAAGCCTGGCTTAGTTTGCAGTATTGCAAAACACATTCTCCCACCCAGCCTGCCCATGCCAGACACTTCTTCCAGATTCTAGGAGCTCTCCATCTTTACTGAGTTTTACAAAGTACCTACTTTTATTAAGACTACTATAGCTGTCACCAATTCTGGTTTAAATATGTAAGATTTTGAGATATTTTGCTCTGAATATTTACAGACAGTTAACTGACAACAGTGAAAATTAAATGTAAACTAACTTAAAGCAAACTCTGTGCCTTATTTTGTTACCTGATGTCACCAGGATGCTATAGAATAGTGTGTTAACTGTTCATTTTGATTAAAATAGTGAATAGTATCATTTTCTATTACAGTTAAGGTAAGATTGACATGATATGCAGTAACTTGTTGACTGTCTTTCCAAATATGGGCCGAGAGCAGCCTTATCCAGCACTGTCTGATGGATGTTAGCTGAAAATGTGTTGTGGTGATACCAGATCTGTGTAAACACATCTGCACACAAAGGTGTAAGGCAGAAAGTATAAAGGGAAGTTCGAAGTATACAAGTGTATGATATTGTGTTGATCTTTTTGCTGTGATGCTGTAGCTGTTAAATATATCCTTCTGATTACATAATTTGCTGTGAAATGACTTTGTTGGTTGCTGAGGATTTTTGCTGCATTTTGTCATGTGATTTGCATTAATCTGTGGATCTCCCTGGCTTCTGTTGCACAGCAATTTGTTCTGTGCAGGAGACTTTAAAAGCAGGCTCTTTTACAGCAAGTACAGGAGTGTCAGGAGTGCTTTGAAGGGATAATTGGCTTCCTTCCATTTGAGGATTTAATAGAGCACCTTTGCAGTCCCCAGCACCTCCCATCATTTGGAGAAGCACAGTAACCCATATCTTGTGCGTCACTCCAGGAAAGTTGGTTTATAATAGGGGAGTTTTTAAAAAGCCCTGCTTTTGTAAGAGCTGTCATAGCATGTTTTCTGTCTAATCTGGAACTCAAGAGAGTGTGCTGCTGTCTGAAAGCAGGGAAAGTTGACAGTGCTATACCCAAAGGCTCCAGTAATGTTTGAGGAATAGCTTCCAGTTGGAGTGTTTGCTTTGGTATTCCTGTTACTACACAGAATGAATGGATGCTCATTCAATAGATAGGATTTTGCACTGAATTTCGTCCTTAGGCTGGGAGGACAGTTTCCTTTTCTCTTAACACACTGCCAGCATGTGTGCTTGTGGTTTATTAAACACCAAACAGCAGCATTTCTCTTGAGTGTGAACAGAGTGAATTCAAGAGCCTGATCGAGCAAAATGTCTGTGCATATGCTTAAATTTAAGCACACAATTAGGAGTTCTGTGGAAGAGGGATTTGGGAGTTGTAATAAAAAGTGAGATTAGAGATTGGAAAGATTAGAGGATGAATGGCATGAGTGGAGGAGAAGCATATAAGGCCATTTGGGTGGTCTACTTAGTAATCCTGTAGTTTGGTAGTTATTTTGGGTAATTTATATTGGTCCTTACTCCTCAGACTGTATTTAAACAACTGAGATGCAAATATTCCTTTGGGAAAATATGTCTGATATAAATATGACCCCTGAAGGTTGCTCTTTACTTACCTGCTCACCCGTGTCATGACTGCCCGGTTGTGTCTGCTTTACATGACCAACAGTGTAAAATCAGGAGTGAAAGTTGATCAGTCCAGGTCAGAGGCTTTTTTGGGTCTTCAGCAGAGATGTAAGTCTGAATTGGTCAGGGCTTTCAGCTCCACTTTCTTTCTGTCATTTGTCCCATAGGACAAGTCTCTTAATGTTGCATTTCATGTGGGAAAAAAAAAAAGCTGGCAAAGATCATGAAACACCTTCTTTCTGGGAGGGGTTATGAACATTAGGCTTACTTTTATTATGAATTATAAGAGTGCAGCAGTTCCTAAGGTTTTAGAATGGTGTAGACAGCAAGGAATAAAATGAAAAATGGATCATTTTAACAGAAGAAATGACACCTACTGTTTGCTGCAGCCCGAGATATTCAAGAAGTGCTAAACATTACACCATATCAGTAACAGTCAAGGGTATTGAGGCAAAACTTCTTTTAACTTTATACTACTTCAGTGATTACTTTTGTTTGTACTCTTTCTTCCTTCAAGGTTACTCTTAATTACAAGTGTGGTAATACAAGGGAATCTTTTGCAATGCTAAAGCACTGAAAGATAAGGATGTACATTTCGATTTGTTTGAACAAAGTGATCTCTGTGACAGATACAAAAAAGAAAGAATTTCTGTTCTGACATCAGAGGTATTCAAGACAGCAAAATTTGGACTTAGAAATGCACAAACCATTTCCCTTCATCAGGCTAAGCAAAGTAGGTCTGTGAGGAAGCTAATTCATGTCATGTATATAAAGCAAGTCGAATTCCAGCTACTACAAAGCTTTTATGTAAGACTTTGCTGACCCAATAGGTGGTGGAATATAAATAGATCAACAGAACACCCTTCCTTCTGCTGTTCTGCCTAATCCTTTCTTGCCTTCAGGATTGAAGAGCATTTGATCTATTGAGTCTTAAATCAGACATTGTTTCCAAAATAACCACCAAAACCACCAAAATCCAGGTGAATGAAAATTTATAAGAGTGTTCTTGTGACTGAGAGTGATAAACTGAATTAGAAGTACTCTATTGTCCTTCCTTTTCCCCCCACATATACTAACAAAGCTGTAACTGCCTGGCTTTCTACTTGCTCTTCTTAGCTATGCCTGCCAGGTGGCTTGACATGAGCCTCTTCAAAAAGAGTAATTGTATTAAACCAATATTAATTTACTTTCTCCTTTTCAACAATGCTTAAAATGCCCTCTTCATCCTGCCTGCAGATCTCCGGTGCTGCTCAGGAATGGAGCACTCTTTATTTTTAGTAACAATATCTCTCATGCTGAGGTGGAAGAATCTTAAACCAATTAAACACATTAGAAGATAATAGTGTGTGTGGGTTTGGTTCAAGATCTCCATTTTCCTCACTCGGGGGTATGTCCTAGTAGCAGCCTTTCTATCCAAGATGACAGAAATAGTGTGATAAGCTGCTAACTAGGTAAGAAGTACAGCTGCTGCTTTGTCAGGTATTCCCTTGTCAAGAAATCACTTATGATGGGTTCTGCCTCTTTTTAATCCCATTACAGTTAAGTTTTATAAATTATCTCAGTTTTGACTTAGGATTTTTTTCAGATACCTGTGTCTTTTTAAACATAGATTTTTTTTAAAAAAAGAATTAACCTCTTGTGCATGAAGTGGTTTTTTCCAATAGAAGAAGATTGTGTGTGTGTGTGCTTTTAACATCTAATGATTTATTCTTCCCTTTTAATAAAGCTCAGTTATTGGGAAAAAACCTGTTAACTGGCTTGAGTATTCTAATCCCTTAAAATATGCCTGGGTCCACATGTTTCAGTTTTGTGCATACACTCTGATTAGCAGGTTGATTTCATTTTTTTCATTTGCAGAAGTTGGAAAAGCACGTCCTGAACCATCACATGCACCTGACAAGGCCGGAAAGCCTTTGGCTGACACCAAACCTGTATTCATTTGATGTGGAATTTACACAGGTTGGCCCTATTCAGATTGTTTAAATACAAGATATTTTCTAGGAACTGTGACATGCATTGCTGCATGCATAAGGCAGGCTCTCATCAGGAGGGTATAGCCTTGAGCTTTTTATTTACTCTTCATCTTTAATTTGACAGAATACAAAGCATGGGGCAGGGTGTCCTGCATGGATTTACTTTTTACAGTGGAACATCAATACAAAATAAAGCCAGATAGCACTTTATAGAAGTCTAACACCCCAAATGTTAACATGTCTAGCATTGTTCAGTATGGCAACGTAAGTTGTATCACCTTTCTTGGTCTGGATTGAGAGTCAAATCCTGATAGGGAGAAGTGACAGAGGTCAGCAGTCTACAGTAGTGTTTTCTCTCTCCAGAAATAGTAGGTCACTAACACTTTATAACTGTGGATTTCTAGTAAGGATAATAATTAAGCTGTCAGGCTACTTCTCTCTCAAGGGCACTCCTAATATAATACTTTTGAAAATGGTAAATGTGATTTCAGTGTGCTCCAAAAATTGGTAAGGGAAGAGGGACAGGAAGGCAAGGCAATTCATGTCAAGGAAAAAGGAATAGTCCATTAGTTAGAGTATTGATACAGCAATTGGGAGGCTGGATCAGTTCCTATGCAGAGCTGGGTTTGCTGTTCTGGTTAGTGCTTCATCTCCAGCTCAGAGGAACTTGTCTGCTGCCCAGTTCGGCACTACACGGCCAGTGCCCAAACCTGTGAGCTCATAACTCCCACTGGTATTGATAGTGAACAAATTCAAGTAAATACTTGTGAGGATCATTATTTTTGGAGGTAGCAGGTTTTTGATACTCAAGTGCCCAATTTGCTAAATTACTGTACAGCTAATAGTGAAGAGTGTTTGCATCACAGAGTGTCGTGAAGATAAATGAGTTTGTCAGTGAGATGCTCACATTGTCTCATTTGTTATTTTCTCCTCGTACATGGCATTTGATAGATGGCACACTGCTTTCTATGCAAATAGCTTCACCCTGGCTAGTTTGTATGTTTGTCCATGGGAAGATGTATGGAAAAATGGTGGATTTTTTTGGACATTTTAAATTACGGTTGGGGCAGTTCCATCCTGCAGGTTGTGTTGGCTGAGGACTTGGGGTTTTCCAGATAGCATCACGTGAAGTGCCCGGCCCTGCTGCAGGTTCTTCTTGCCATTCTGCTACTCATTTTCTCTCTCTGACTTGCGTGCCAGCCCCCATCTCCCTTGGGTTGCTAGCTGGGGAGAGAGCTCCACTTTCCAGCTTTCTGCCAGGATATGGAGGATGATGCTATTTGTCTTCTCCCCCTTTCATTTTTGCCTTAATCCCAGAAAAAGTGTTATGTGTTTTAGAACAGGCCTAGAAGGACATGAGCAGGCTGCCCCACGCTCCCTCTTCCCGTGCTCCAAGTTGTTGCTAAGTTGTGTGTAAACAGACCCTGTGCACACATTCCCTCCTGTCCTTTCAGTGGGACGTGGAAAGTCTGACCAGGCCTCAGGAAGGGAAAGAATCCTCACATCTGTGTGAAGCGACCATTTTCCCTTCCTTCCTCCACACACGTAATTTTAAAACAAATGTTGCCCTGTAATGCAAAATTTGCTAAAGCATCTGTTTCTTCCCAGGAGCTCTGGAAAAATGTGATCAATGTGACGAGTTTGTGTGAGTCTGCCTGGAAACTGTGTGTGTTAGAGGATGAGTTCAACATGCAAATTTCTGACAGCTCCTATTTATACCCACGTCAAGGTCCATATTGTCCCTCTGCTGCTTCTCTGCCTCCTCAGTCAGTCCCTTGAGCAGTTGGTCCAGGAAGTACTGAGTACAAGGGGTGTGCTGCTGAAAACCAGCCCAGGGGAACTCCTGGAAAGGCGCTGGTTTGTGTGGGCTCGTCTCAGAGATCCTGCTCTGGTCAGTCTCTGGTGTTTACACTGGTGAATCCCCGGAGCCTCCCTGGTGAGCTACAGAGCAGGAGGGCAGGAGGCTTAAGGATGGGTCTGTCCCCATTCAGGATGGCATCAGGCAGGTGTGCAGGCTCCTTGTTCTGAGGTGTTGATGTCTGAATTATCCTATGGGAAAGACTTTTCAAAAGTGTGCTTAAGATCGTTGTTAATTGCCCCTTTGGAAATACAAGTATTTCCTACTTGCCTGTAACTTTAATGACTAACTCACTGATTTGGGATTTTTGAAAGCTGGCACAGCCTCATTGCTGAGAGTGAAAAGAGAAGATCTCTCTCTGCTTAGCTCTTAGCAGCTGAAGAATTCCCATGAGTGGCAGTTACAGGGTCAACAGCAATAGAACAACCTGTGATATTAATATTTTGTAGGCTAAGAAAATGAGCTCGATTGGATGTTACTCTTTTTATAACATTTTATAGGAAGCACTCCTTTTTCTAGCATTTTTCAAATGCTGGAGAACAACAATTGTTTGTGTAGAATTATCTGTTATTGTTAGCAATGCTCTTGCTTCTCTGCAGCTCAGTGGCACTGCCTTTATCCTCTAGAAGGAACGAAAAATGATAAATGAGATTAACAAGCTTCAGTCTGAAGTGAAAACTAAATCTGTGGCTATACAACTCTTGTTGAATTCATTCTGCTCAGGGGTTGGTTTGTTCATTCGTTTTCTAGGAAAAAGCATCCCTTTTCCTTGGCCTCCTGAGAATCGGAAAACAAGATTGAAACTCAGCTGGAGTAGCCTATTTCAGAGCTTAGCAAAGAATACTGCACGCAGCATTTAGGGGTGTAGATGGCTTGTTTTCCTTATTTGCTTCCCAATCAGAAATTGGATGAACCTTCGGGATGCAGAAACAGGGAAGATCCTCTGGCAAGGAACAGAAGATCTGTCTGTACCTGGAGTGGAGCATGAAGGTACTGTGTGACTTTATTGTGCATCTTGGGGCTGGGTGGTGCTGCATTTCTGGGTCACCTGAGGTACAAACATACCCCTACCCTGAAGGACAGATGTCATCTTTGGGCCAGTCATATCACCTCACTGTGTCTCAGATTTTCCTCACATATTAAAAAGGAACCCTCATCTCCATCAGAGGAGCCTGGGGAATTAATTAAAACATACTCTGGCCTGAGATTAATGCCCATTGTACAAGGAATTGTTTAGACCTTATCTAGTGTGCAGTTCACTCATCCATCTAGAAGATGGATGACTGCAAACTGTACCAGATGCAGAGGAGAGCTATTAGGAGAAGCCACTGAAAAGATTATGGATGGGAGGATAGTCTTCCTTTGGAGAACAGAGGAAAGAAGCCATTCTTGTATGGCTTAGCAAGAAAAGAAAGCTGAGGTGGATAGATTATGTTCAATAAATTGGCTGAGAAAGGCGAGAGGCATCCAGCAAAGGGGGATAATCTGACTGTGAGTTAAAAGAAGGTGTGAGGAAATGCAGTTCTGGTACAGTCCTGCAACAGAACCAATGAGGGCAGTCAGAATAATTGTTTTAAAATGAAGGCCATGTGTGTCTTAAAGTCATTATATAGTACTTTTGTGTGTGTGCATGTTTTGTGGCTATTCAGGGCAAATCACAGTCTAGACATAGCAAACAAAGAACCAAATATATAGCAGAGTGAATAAAATGTATTTCCTTTAAACAGAACTTCTATTTGCTTTTTAAGCATGACTTCTATTTGATTTAAGTACAGATTTCTTTATAAAATGAACTCTTAAGTTTCAAATCATGATACTGTATTACTGCCTTAACTTACTATTACCACTTAGATGAAATAAAAACAATATTAATGTGGTATTGGATTGCTGCCGAAGCCTTAACATTAAGCTGCCTTAAGTAGTGAAAATCACTGCCTGAGCACCTGAAACTGGAATTAATCATCTAAACCAGCTTCTGACAGCAGGAGCTTTTCCCGTCAACTCAATTTAGTGACAGGGCATTCAAAACTGGGAGGCAATTTGGGAGATGCAAATCTGTGAAGTTTAGTTTCTTCCAATATGCAAGCAGATCTTGGAGTAAGCTGCTGAGGTGTAGCACTTACAGAATCCCGTGTTGTTCCCAGTCACCACAGCCAGCTTTCATTCGTGAAATACAAATAGTCCTTTCATGGTTTAAGCAAAGTTGTAGTCTGAAATGTAAAATCAGTTTGGCTAAGACAGCTTGCTTTCTTATGTCTCAGTAGTTAAGGTAGCTTCATTAAACTGTATGAAAACATAATTATATGGATATTTTAATTGAATTGCAGTTTCTAACTAAGTACAGTTGGACCCAAAATGACTTGCTTGATAAATAAGAAATGTATCATTTCTAATCTAATCAGCATAAAGCATCTGACTAAATGTATGTTAGCTATGTAAGTGCTTAAATAAATGTGCAGGTGTAGAATATGCTCAAGTTAACAAAAAGCAGTAGTAAATTTAGGATTAAGTCTATGCTTACCTGCATTCCAGAACGTCTTAAAATGGACCTAACTGATAAGAATCAAACTTCTTTCCTTCCTGTCTTTTTAATAGAAAAAAGGAAAAATAAAAGTAAAATGAGTTTTAAGTAAATAATTTCAATTAAAATTTTCTGCTTGATGGTATAAATATGAATTAAAATCTCTTAAATAAGTTATTTAAAGACTACACAGTGCTCCTTGTATTCAAAGTAATCCTTTATTTTGTAGTTTTACAATATTAAAGCAGACACACTCAGCAATCTGTCTTGGGGATGAAAGAAATGTAATTACTAAATTGCAGAATAGTTTTAATGAGCCATTTTACACTTAGCTGCAGAAGGACATTTATCATAACAGACTGTAGTCTGTACTTGTGAGTAAAGGATGGTGCCATGCAGATTTCTATGCTGAAAAAAAAGAACCCTAAAAATAATTAGAGAGCTTTTACATTTAACACTCTTCCCTTACACTTTTAATTTCTTCTTTTGTCTTTTTTTTTTTCTAACCAACTGTGGGCTGTGTGCTTCTTCATGGGATAGGATGCTGCCTTACATTCCCTAACCCTCTAGCTCCTGAGATTGGTTTCATATCAAGGTCCTACTCCATTAAACTGCTCTATGTTAGATGGATTTACCTGGGGTTTGGTAGACTCTTCTTTTTATTAAACACCAACCTGCTCTCTGTTCATGGATGTTTTGATATGCTTTCCATTTAGGAACAGTTTGGCTCATAAAGCACATGCCAGCTGTATTCCCTCCCCTCTTTATTTCTAATAAATTTACATGAAACATTCTCTAACATGCAGGAAGGATTATGCACAATCACACCAGTGAAACACGACAGGCTTGGGAGGTTTTTACTATATTGACTCTCCACCATATTCTCCTGATTAGGACCTTTCAGCATATTAATCAGTGCTCCCAAACTGTCCCTTCTCTTACTCCTCCACTTCTACAAGAAAATAATTTTGTGAAATATCTACAATGTACAGTTTGCCACTTGGTGTCTCACCCACTGCAAGGGCCCAGAAACCTGGATTGCCAAATTGCTCTCTTAAACTCTCTGGTGTGGTCCCAGCTTTACAGCCTGAGGAGGTCTCAGTGTGTCAGGAACAGGCATTTTGTGTACTTCTGCAGGACAACTTCCCAGAGCTCTGAGGTGGCTCAGGAAGTGCTGCTGGGCTGAGAAACACCCATTTGTGGTTCTCTGGGGATGCACAGTGTGAAAGGGAAGGAGAAGTGGGAAGGGCTCACAGGTTTGGTGTGCTAAGCAGCCCTTTGGCTGTCTGTGATCTTCAGCACACTTCCTAAGGTAAAAATTTAAGTTGCATCTCATATTTCAACTTGAAAAATTATGGGGTTTAGTAACAAACAACTGAACCAGGAGACTGAGAGATCAGTGTTGTATCCCTGGTTCTGTCCCAAGTTTAAAATTCCTGGCTCTGGGCAAGGTGTTAACCTGTTTGCATCTTGGATTTCACTCTTGCAAATGTAAAAACAAAGTTCTTTGTGTTTGCATTTCTCCTGCTGCTATGATCTTGTACTAGCACTAATCATTATTTCAAAGTACAGAATAATAGTATCTGCAGCAGCCGGGCTTGTTTTATTGTGTCCAAATAATGCTTCTTTATCTGTTTTACAGCTCGAGTTCCTAAAAAAATCCTGAAATGCAAAGCAGTGTCTCGGGAGTTAAACTTTTCCTCAGCGGAACAAATGGAAAAATTCCGACTGGAACAGAAAGTTTATTTCAAAGGGCAGTGTCTAGAAGGTATGGATGTGCTCTGTGTGCTGCAGCACAGGGACTGACCCAGTGTGGTGGGGATTAGAGAAACTAAAATGGGTTGGACAGGGTGATTTTAATTTTTCAGAGTATACTGAAGCACTCATCTTGTCAGGACTAATGGGCCACAGTATTAGGGATTGCTTTTCATAAGTGTGTTAACACTTTGTTATGTAAGCAAAAAAGCTGGGTAATCATGCCTCAGGGCATAAATCCACCACAAGCTGCCTGAGGCAAGGAAACAGGTTATTTCAGAGTCCCCTATTACTGGAATTCCTGCCTCTTCCTCAGAGTGCTGGCCACTGCCAGGCTGGAGCCTCTGGTTTACCTGGGCTATGGCAGTGCCACCACCTTTTTTTGCCTCTGACTCCATGTCTGACCCTGCTGACTCTTAATCTGGGCTGGAGGAGGGGCAGATAAAACATCGATCCCTGTGTCTTCTGGGCAACCAGTTGCACACTTAATCTCAACTGGATCTGAGGGATGTCTGCAAGGGGAGGAGTGTGGTTTCCCTGTTCCCAGTTAGGTGTGATGAAATTTCCACTGAATGCTAAGGAAGTGGTGTAACCTAATCAGTACCATCAGCTATTATAGAAAGGGAGTATCTGCTCTAAGAGGAGGGCAGGGTTCAGTGCAGCTTAAACTGTACAAAGTAATTTAAATGTAAAATGTTGGCAACACAGCAGGACAGTTTAGGGAGTTCCCCAGCCTGTTGGATGAAAAGCAAAAGGACCATTTGTGGATTTTATCGTCTCTCAAATGCCTCTGGATCTTCTTTTTACTTTGCAGAATGGTTCTTTGAATTCGGTTTTGTGATTCCTAACTCCACAAACACTTGGCAGTCCTTGATAGAGGCAGCACCTGAATCACAGATGATGCCAGCTAATGTTTTAACGTGAGTGCCTTGGCCTTGCAGAATCTGAGAGCAGGCAAAGCAAAAGCAGTGTGTGGCATTTCCTTGGGGGCCACCGTGGGAACGAGGAGAGGGAACTGCTACCAACTCTGAATCACCTCACAACTGTTAGTTGTTGAGAGATAAAAGAGGCTAAGCTAACCTCATTACCTTCCTTCCCATAGGTCCAATTTGCATTAATATAGTAGTAAAGGTTTGGAGAAAGTGGAACTGATCCTTTTTAGAGTTGCTTAATTTTTTTGAAAGGGGAACCATGAAAGGATTTAAAAATGTTTTCCGGCTTAATACCCCTTACATCCAGGTTTAAAAATAACCCAGCAGATGTCTGGGCCATTTTCAAGTCAGCTATTGATCACTGACTCTTGTCCAAGATGGTTTTATTTGTGCAATATATCACCTGTAGTAGCTCCTCTAGTATTTGTTTCATCATTGTACCATTCTGCTGAGCTTTGTGTCTCTAAATTGGCTTATACACCATGCATTTAGTCACACAGAGTTGTATCTGGGGCTAAAACTCTCTTAACAGGTAGGAAACAGTCATTTTAGAGGCACCTGTAGTAAGATTCACACACCTTCCTCAGGAAGGTCTCCTCCTGGCTGCTCTTCACACAAGGACTCCTGAGCAGGTCAGTGATCCCTCAGATGTGTCACAGGAACACATGCTGGGCATTGCCCTGAGTATAAGCAGCAGGGCTCCAGCCTGGTTGGGATGATGGAAAAGGCTCCTGGAGGGAGGCCCCTGGGAAGGGTAACCACCCTCTCTGCAGTGCTAGATGGGTGCTGGCAGGCACACAGGGAGCACACTGCCAGCACAGACAGAAGGGTTTGGGAATCCCGCTGCCAACAAGAGGCAGACCGGGAGCAGCAGGCTCACTGCAAGGTCACTGTGTCCTCTGGAAGACCTCCCTCTCCAGCATTTTCCCTCTGGCTCCCTGTCTGGAGGAAAGCCAGTTGCATAGAGAAGACACCGGGATGGGAACTACCATCACTGATTTCCACTCCCAGCACGTTCCAAGAGAGGGTGGACTCAGGGGAGCATCAGTGTTCCAACAGTGCTCCTGGCACAGCCTGCTCAGAACCTCAGAGGTGCTGCACACCTCAGCTCCCAGAGCTGGTGGCTGTCAGTCGGTACAGGAGAAGCCAGATTTGGGAGTCAGAGTAAAGAAACAAGCACACCTGACAAGTTGGTTTTGATCATCTCAGGAAATCAAGACATCCTCAGGACTGGGAATCAAGAGAGTCCAGTTCTCAAGTGACCTTGAGGATTTTCCCATGTCCCATTCTTTCCCTGAAGTATGTCCACTTGTAGTGGGCAGCCGAGATCTCTCTTCTGTTCAATGGAGATGTCCTAAAGTAATTTTTGAGGCTTTTCACTAGAACCCCCAGCCCAAAGAAATCCAAAGGGAGATTTGTGGCCCTAAGAAATCAGCCCTTTTCAGCTGCCAGGACTTGGAGATCCCCTCACTTTCTTGTATTCCCAAAGACCTCATGTTTCTCTCAGTGTTCCCATGGCAGGAGACAATGGAGATGTGATACTTGGTGCTAATCAAGGCACTGCACCAAGAGTTCCCAGGATGACTGAGTATCAGATCGAGAACATTCCCTGACATTTGAGTTCCAGCACAATCCATACCACAGCAAAATCCTTACACTCAGCAGGTGCAGCTTTCCCAGTGTTACACCAAGAGCCACAGTGGAGGTGGAGCTGCTGCTTTGGTGTTCAAGAGCCACGTTATTTAGACATGGTCAGATCACACTGCTCAGGTGTCCAGGTGTTGTAACGGTCTCAAAAGTTCTTTCTTTTGTCTACCAAAATCTCCAAAGTCAGCAAGTTAAATCCTCAGAGCTTCTGTCACACCCAAATCCACATTTCCACTGCAGTTTGTATAAAATATGCTTGCATGTTTGTATTTAAGTACTTCTTGAGGGAAATGACATGTTAAATTGGGTGATGTAGCTTGCTCAGCACTAGAGGACAGAGATGGGGAATAAAAAAAGAATTCCCATTGGTTTTCACAATTCCTGCAGGAGAGAGGGGCCTTGAAGGTGCTGGGGCTGCTAGTTTATTTTTAGCAATAGGAGTGAGCAGAAGTTTGCTGTCTGAGCACTCTGCAGCCTGAGCAGTACTGTGCCCAGAGAGGGGATGATAAGGGGGGGATGGATGGAGGGAACATTCCGCATAGGAATGTGCTTGGGAGATCCTTCAGTCCTGACTGACCCAGGACACAGTGCTCGCTGCACTGTTGTGGGGTGGGTAAGGTGTGAGCCCAGGCTTGTGGGAATGTGGAGAGGAGCAGTTGTTGTCCACTGTCTGTTTGTCCTTCTAACGCCTCTCCTTTCTCCTCCTTTCCTCCCACAGTGGTAATGTTATTATAGAAACCAAATTCTATGATGACGATCTTCTCGTAAGCACTTCCAGAGTGAGACTTTTCTACGTTTGAGATGGGGCTTTTTGGAGCTGTTTTAGTTTTCCTCCATGCAGTTCTTGGTGCAGAACCCCCCGACTATCCAGTGGAAGACACTCCCGTAGGCGGTGACCCTGGGGACCAGCTCAACGTGGGTTGTGACCTTTGCCCATCAGTTATTTTGCTTTCTCCTCTGACAAGACCAGACCAAACCCTCAGAGACGGGGCCATCTGCTCAGAGATGCCCTGGGGAAGAGAGGCTGTCTCTGAACACGGGCAAACGATTGGTCATGCAGAACCAATACTGTAAATTATGTTAGTCTCATCCTTTCTACTTTTCTGGACCCTGGTATAATCTCCCATTTCCACTCACACCAAACTCTCAATGCTTTTCTTTTGGGATTAAGTTAACCTTTTCATTTTTCTCATGTTGTAGGTTTTTATCCTTTTGCTGGATTTCTGTGTAACTGGTCCACACATCCTCTTACCTTGAACTTGTAAAATAGACTGTGATATCACCTAATGTAATTAAAACAAATTTCTCAATTAAAACATTCCTACCGTCCAAAGAAGGGAAGAAATGTTAGTTCTGTGTGTTTTCCTTTCTGTTACAAAAATGCTTCTCAGTGGGCACAAGCTCCCATCACTCAAGCCAGCAGCACAGGGCTTTCCACAGCCCTGCCTCTTCCATAGCCCCCATATCCTGGTTAAATTTCTCTTCCTCCAGCTGGCCACGTTGGAAAGGTGTCCTGACTGCTCTGACCAAGGCTTCTCCTTGGCCTCCCCTCTGTCTGTTAATCCCTTGTGGCATTTTGTCCCTTTGTCACCAGTTTTCAAGCAGCACCACACACTGTTCTGCTGTTTGAAGTGCCTGGGGACACTCAAAGCCCTCTGGAAAACCTGTGTTCCCCTGAGGTCACCACCGGCAGTCCCATGCTGGGCTGAGCTCCCTGGAGCTCCACTGGGGCTGCAGTTGATGACACCAACAATCCCCACGTGTGTGAGGCTTTAATGACACAGCAGCAGTTTTGCTGTGACAGATTCTTCCAGCCCTGCTTTCCTCTGTCATTTGTAACCAGCTCTAGCACATGGACATTGTGGGAAGGGGCATCTCCAGCTTCTGCTCCTAAACATCCAGACAGCTCTATGATCCCTCAACGCCTTGGTCAGCCTGTCCTGTGCCTGGGCTTGAGTTTCTCGGGAGTCACAGGGACATAAAAGGCATCATTTCAGACCCTGGGTTCAGCCCCTGGGTGTAGTTGGGAGAGATACAGTATAAATATTTTTTAGGGGGATTGAAGCTGGACCACTAATTCTCACTAGCCACTGTAGCAGCTTTCTCATGAGCCTCACTGATGGATCTCAGCCTGTGGCACTCACAGGGCAGAGTCTTGGCAGCAGCATGAACCATCCTGGGCCAGCCTTCAAACAAAGACATCAACTGCAACTGCACCCAGCATGAATGACACCCAGTGAGGGTGGTACCTCAGTCAGAGGAGGGACAAAAGGTATCCAAACAGGAAAAATTAAAAAGATTGAGGGTCTTGAGAGCAGGTGCCTCTTTGTGTTCTAGGGCAGATGTTCTGTAGACCCACATGGGAGATTCCAGCAGAGACAGGGAGCAGGCACCTCCTCTGCCAGGCTCAGCTACAACCAGGACCCAGAACAAAGGGACAGATGTTCCCAGTGGGACTGAGTCTACCCTGGGTGCCTGTTCTTCTAAGGGCCTGTTGTATCCTGGGCTGCATCCAAAGCAGCATGACCAGCTGGTCAAGAGAGATGATTCTGCCCCTGTTGGAGGGGGGTACAGAGGAGGCCACAAAAATGATCAGAGGGGAGGAACAGCTCTCCTGTGAAGACAGACTGAGAGCTGGGATTGTTCAGTCTGGAGAAGGCTCCAGACAGACCTTTTTGCAGCCTTCCACTACTTGAAGGGGGCCCATAAGAAAGATGGGGACAGACTTTTTAGCAGGGCCTGTAGCAATACAAGGGGTAATGGCTTTAAAGGAGGGTCAATTTATACTAGATAAAAGGCAGACATTTTTTACAATGAGGGTGATGAAACACTAGAACAGGTTGCCCCATGAGCACCTCACTGGTTAGAGATGTCCCAGCTCGTGGCAGGGGGGTTGGGCTAAGTGATCTTTAAAGGTCCCTTCCCACCCAAACTATTCTATGAAACAAGCTTGGAACTCCCACACCCGCTCGACCTCCCCGGCGCCTGCGGGTCGTCCTCCCTGCGGGGCCTCTGGGGGCTCCGCGGGGCTTTAAGAGACCACCGACACGGGGTAAGCAGACCTGGGATAGGGCCCTGGAGGGACGCGGACCCTGAGACGGCCTGGGGGGACCTCCGGAGCCCCTTCCCGTCCCGCCCGCGCCCGCCCTGCCCGAACTGCCCCAGTTTGCCCAGTTGGAGCTGGGGGGCCCCTCTGCGGCGGGTCACTGCCGCCCTCCAGCGGCTTCGTGGGAAATAGCTGGGAGCAGCTCACCCGCTCCTGCTCCTGGACCAGCCTCTCCCAGTGTCCCCCAGTGCCGGGATCAGCCTCCCTGGCAGAATCGGTGGAGCAAACGGCAGGACCAGGGGAGGCCAGGGGCCCGGAGCCAGCCGGCAGAAAGGCCCCGGTAGGGCGGGGGGGACAGTGGGGTCTGACCAGATGCCACCCAAAACCCAGGCAAAGGGCCCTGCTGTGCTCAGAACAGGAACCTGTGCTTGGCCCAGGCAGCTGCAGGTCCCCTCCATGTGGGGCTGACAGGATTTGGGAGCCCTGGGAGAAGGAGCAGGAGACACAGCCAATGTGGCTCTGGGGCAGCAAATGTGCCAGCAAAGGGAAAAGTGGGGCTGGAAAGTACAAGAGCAGACCAGAAGGTCAGGAGTGCAGGTGTCACCACTGCCACCACCCATCCGTGTTCCTGGGGTGGTTCTGGCTGTGACACAAGGGCAGCCCCATCTCACCCTCTGTGCAAAGGTTGAGAGTGAGAAGTGGTTTTGGGGACCAACACAGCAATTCCCCCTTTTATTTACCAAAAGAGTTCCCACCCGGAATTTCATAGCCTTGGCAGGGAAACTTCCTCTAACCTGTTCCACATGCAGGGCTCTGCACAAGGGGAGGGCTGTATTGTAGGAGAGGGGCAATTTTTGAGGGTAGGACCTGGCTGGGCCACGAGGAACCTCTCACTACACAGGGCCTTGCCCAAAGCCCAGCCACTCACAAAAACCCTGGCTCACCTGGAGCTGCTGCCTCCCGGCGCTTGCTGGAGCCATCGGCATCTGCCCGAACAAGCAGCGTTTGTGAGAGGAACCGGCCGGATTCGGCAGCAGCCGCTGAATCCCAGCCGGCAGCCGCGGCTTTCCCCGGCTCATTGTTCACAGCCGGGGTGTTCTGGCCTCAGCAGCTCCCATGGCAGGCACCAGAGCCTTCCAGCCGCCGGCACGCACAGGGCATTTGTTCCTGCGAGAGCCCCGGGGCAGGGAATGTGCTCAGAGGCTGCTCCCTGCCAGCCGGACAGCCCCACGTCGGGAGGGCTGTGAGGCCCACTGGCAGCCTGTGGAAACCTGGCAGAGAGGGCAGGGCGGCACTGCAGAGCCTGGGCACCCAGTTAGAGGCCACAGAGACACACTGGGAAGTGGAGGGAGCTGTGCACAGCCCAGGTGCTGGCACAGAGAGATTGGAAATAAAGCTGCATCTTCACCGCCCTCTAACCACGTCTTCACCCGGGAGCCCTCCAAGCTGGGCTGTAGCACAGCTGCTGAGTAAAAGCGAGAGAGGAGGGTGATGCACAAAACTCTTTTGGCTTCAGGGGAGCTCTCTGCACGATTTTGGGTCCATCACACCATAAGGTTCCCTGAAACACAGGCATGGCTGCAAGGCAGGACCCTGCCCCCGAGTGCATGGGGCTCTTGCCTGCAATGAGGGTGACTGGAACAGGGCTCTCACACCCTCTGCCCATGGCCAGCACCCCTTCAGAGTGTCACCTACCTCGGCTGCTGCGGGAGCCCTCAGCTGCCTGACTGCCTGGCAAAGCCGACTGGGGCTCCCGCTGGCACGTGCTCCAGATCTGCCCTGCCCAATAAAGCTCAGGCGGGGAAGCAGAGCCGTCCTAACGTGGTTAATTAGCTGATTCATGAAAGGTGCTGCCGAACAAAAGGCGCACAAACAGCCCAGGGCCACGTTACGTTCGGTGTCTGCTTTGCTACTCTTACCTTCCTGTGAACGCCGGCGGCGCAGGCAGAGCTTGGCAGCGGACACAGCGTGGTGGCCACGGGCAGCCTGAGGGGTCAGCACTGCCTCACTCCACCTCACCCGGCTCCACTGTCCCCCAGCAGCACAGGAGGGCTGAGAAGGTTTGAGTCCCTCCGCCTCTTTTGTGGGGCACAGATCCCACTCCTCGGTTACCATGACTGTGCAGGCAGAGCACCAGCCAGGCAATGAACTGCCCAGACAGGGGGATTTTGGGGCTGCCCCCAAGGAGAGGAGGGCGGCTGAGGACTCAAAGGGCCCTTTTTCAGTCCAAGCTGCCCAATTCCTCCTGCCCTAGGGAGCCTCTGTCCACCAGCTCCTCAGTGCCACAGGACCTGGGTGTGATCCCTGTTGAGGATCAGCAGCTGCCTCACCCGACTGCATATCTGACACCCACATGCACAGCAGTGCTCTGGGAGTGGGACCAGCCATCGCCACGGCCCCCCTGGAAGAGCACTCAGTTCTTATGGCATCCAGCTCTCTGCCAAAGTCCTGCCTGCACCATCCTCCCCATACCAAAATCCTACCTGCTCTCCCAGCACCCCAGTGCCAGGCGGGGCAAGGAGTGTGGCAGACACCCAGGAGGGATGACGAGCTGAGAAGGGACAAGCTGGGGACACAGAGCAAGGGAAAGAGAGGACAGTGTAATGGTCCTGGTGTCCCCAAAGTCAGGCTGGAGAGGTCTGACATTGCCTCAAGTGTGAAAAAGGGGGACAGTCAAAAATTTTGGGAAGGGGTCCTGCTCACACCAGCTATGGAAAATGGGCACCAAGAAACAGCTGGGAACGCAGGAAGAAACCACAAGAGTGATGTGAACACCCAGAGGGCAAAGGACTGACAGAGCTGGGGTCACCTGGCTGGTGGAAAAGAAAAAGTATTCCAAGGAGAGGGCAGAGGCCCAATTTCCATGGGAGGAGGTAGCAAAACCAGCAGCTGAAGCCAGATACATTTGGCTCAGGAACTGGGAACGTCTGCACCCCTTGATGTTTCCCAGAATCCTTGCAGGAAATTCCCTGGCACAGAGCAGGAGCACGGGGGAGGTAGTTCCGGCTGCCCCAGGCCAGCAGCCACGCTGTGCCGTCTGTTCATCCCCATCCCCAACAGCCTGGCTCGCTTCCCTGGCAGGTCGGCCTTGGCAGCAGGACCCAGGGACACGGGACAGCCAGGGCCTGTCCCCACGGTGCTGCTGTGGCTCTCGTGGGGAGTCCTGGGCTTCCCCATCCCGCAGCACTAGATGGTGCTGCAAGACAGCGCTGGTGCCTGGGCTGCGCTGGCCGCACAGCGCGGGTGGCGAGCGGGGGGGCGCTGCTTGTGGTCACCGCCTCGGCCACCGAGGGCCGTCCTCACGCCAGGCAGGCTGGCAGGTCACCCGGGATGGGACGTACCACCAGCTGTACCCCAAGGGAGGAGCGGCCCTTGCGCTGGGCTGGACATACTAGCGCCGAGCCCTCGGGGATACCAGCGGGCACACGGCGAGCGCTGGGGCTGCTCCTGCCGCGGGGTGAAGTGTCACCGGCACCTCCCTGTGCCTCATGCCTGCCTTCATCCTTCCGACCCTATCCTTGCCAAACTGGGGATGCACAAGTCCCTCTAGCCCAAGGCCACGGCAAACAGCCCAGTGGGGCTCCCCATGGCCAAATGAAGCTCTCAGCCATTACTGGGGAGCTGTGTGGAGGCCCGCTCTGTGGAGGCCCCCTGGTCACCTCATGGGGCAGCACAGGGTGCAAGGAGCACCAGCTTCAGCGCCTCTTTGGGGGCAGGTGCCTCATGCTCATCTCTTCCCACGGTAGAGTCCCATGTCCCACTCCTGCCCACTGCTTACCTCCCAGGACATCACCCCAGAGCTGCAGCCTTGTCCCACAGTCCATCCCAGGGATGGAGCTTTGCACTGGGGGGACATCCCCAGGGAGGCAGCACATCCTCACCTTGGGGATGATAAACAGGGCTGAGGGGGTTTGCCCCAGCATAGGAAGCCAGTCCCTGCAGTTGTTGGGGTTTGGCTCTGCACCCATCCCTGCAGGGTGGGTGCACCCCACGGCAGCTGCTCTGAGCCCTTGTGTGCCTTTGGGGCCTCACTTGGTGGCAGAGACAACCCTGGGTGGGATCCCCAGCTCCATGCAGGACCATACTCTCTGCCACTTCAGCTAGGAAATTGGGAGCCACATCCCTTCTCTGCCTGTGGATCCAGAGTCTGGCAGTGCCCGGGGAGCAGGTGCTTTTCACACACTGTGGGTCGTCGTCCTCCTCAACATGGCTCAGGGGTCCCTGAGCATTCAGGTCTCCAGCTTTGGGCACAAGCTGCAGCACTCACACCTCCTGCCCGGAGCCCTGACAGAGGGGTGCTGGTTTCCAGCTCCCTGAAGGAGCAGGGCCAGGAGCCTGTTCTGCCTGCAGCACAGGAGAGGAACCCAGGGAGATGCCCACAGAGCAAAGGCATCCCCGTGCCCAAAGCATGCCGGAGGACCTACACCCCCACCCAACACGCAGCTGGCACTCAGGAGAGGCACAGCCCCTCACCTTCAGGCCTCCCTCCCAGGCAGGAAAGGACACATGCAAAGATCCCATCCCTGTGGATTTACAGCCCAACGTCTCTACATCTGTGGAGACTCCAAGGGCTAATTGGGCTGAGCTTTCTCATCCCCCAGTTGCCCCCCTTGCAGTGTGCTTTCTTACAAAAGGAATGCAAGAGCCTCTCCAGGTCCCCATCTGCTTTGAAGGGCAGCACTCAACGCTTCCTCCCAGGTCTCTTCCTGGGCCACACATAGCACAGCCAAGTACAGAGTGGTCTCTGAGTCCACCACCCCTCCCTCTGGGGCTCCCCAGCCAGCTGTGAACAGAAGGCACAGCCCTCGCTGGGGTAAGCAAAGCTGAGGGTCCCCACAGCCCTTCCTCCTGATCTCCTGGTCTTTGGAGAAGATCAGCTCAGCCAGACAAATTGGAGCAGCATCAGCACAGGGTTCTGTGCAGGAGGAGCCCCAGGCACCCCAGCTCCCTCTCCAAGGCTCCCACCCGATAGTGGGGAAGGATTGTGGTGGTGGCCCCAAGCAGACCTGGCAGCAGGGATTAACCTCCACCTGGGTTTCAGAGCTCGGGGACCTCCACTGGGCTGAGGACCGCCAAGTCAGGGCCCAGGACCACGCCTGCCCTGGCTCACCGAGGGGGATGTCGCAGCCAAGGACAAGGAACTAGATGTCTTACATCTGCTCTTTAGCCTGGGCTGGGCTCTCCTGCCCACACCAGGCAGCTCTCAGGCCATGCTCACTGACATCCCTGCTCCATTTAGGAGGCACATCTTTGTTATGTGGGTTGAGCCAAGACTGGGCTTCCGTAGCCTACTCTCAAGGGGTCTGCTCCCCTGGGACACCTCGCGCCCTGAGCCAAGTGGCAACTGCTCTGCCAGAGGATCAGCTCTTTGTGTCTATTTTTGACAGCAACCATCCAAAAGTGCTTCTGGGTTTGTGATCTTGAGGAGTCACGCCTGGAAGGCAGTTCCACTCATCAGACTCTTTAAGCCAATTGTTCACCCAGACACTGTACCAGTAACACCAGCCTGTGACTAGGTGCAGTGCAAGACCTGCATTCCCCACAGGCAGGTTCTTCACCGAGCCCCCGAGGTGCTCCAAATTTCATGAAGGTTGTCAAGATGCAACAAGAATTTTTGGAGGAGGCTAACTGAAAGCTACAGGTGGTGCAGGACAAGCTTGTGCTGATGCATCAGGTCCTAACCCACTACGGGCAGGTCAGGACTGGAGACAGGTCTGCTGGTCCAGGCTCAGTCCAAGTTGTCCTCAGGGCATGGGCTCAGCTCCACTGGTCTCACTGGCTTTGACCTCTGGCAGCAGCTCCACTGGTGTGCTGAGTTTCAGGCCAACCACATGGAGGTTGCTTCCAGTTCACCTGGATGTTCAGCCACACATAGGTGGCTCCAGCCAAGGTCCAGCCAAGCAGAATCCTTGGGAAGGGCTGCCCTTGGCCAAAGAGGCCACCAGTGCACATTGGCACAGCCCAAGTCCCTTCAGGCTCGTATGAGGCACCCTGCAGCTCTCCTGATGGTCACTTCTGGGAGCTACCTTGGCTACCTTCAGTGGCCAGCAGCCAGCTGGCACATCCCAGAGCAGCTTCAGCCATCTGCCTCCATGCCCTCCAGGACCAGCAGGACCAGCAGTCCAGGAGGAATTCGGATCCCTCACGATGCACGGTTTCTGCAGGCGAGGGGCAGCACAGGCAGCTCTTCTGGGCAAGGGCCCAGCACCTCACCACACCTGAAGAAACAGGAGGGCTCATGCTCTTCACCTCCAGTCCCACGGCATCAGCCCCCACAGGGCCCAGGTCTGGTTGCCAGGCAGTGGTTGGATCATCTCCTGCACACCAGAGGCAGGTGGGACTCCCCAGGTCCCCCTGGGCAGCCCCTGGCATGAAGCCAGCTCACCAGGGAGACCATCTCCAAGATCCTCAGAGGTGCCTTCAGCTGGCACTGCAAGCTGTCTCCTGCTGAGCAGGACCTGCTGCTCCTGGTCCCTTGTCCCAAGATATCATCCAGGTGAGCATTCCCTGCAGCATTTTGGATTCACCCAGACGCCCTCTGTGGCATCGGGCACCAGATGAGACAAAGTGCCACACCCCAACCTGCATCCCCTCTGCAAGCCACAGGCAGGAGGCTCTTCCAAAGGACCACCACCCTCCACTCCAGACTAACCAACCCCAAATGCAGGGCCCAGTACTGAGGGGCCTTTATAACCCTTAGCAGGGTGTGGCCACCCCGATTGGCCAGGACAGCCAGCAGGCAGCGGCTCCAGATTGGCTCAGAGCAGCACTCCTCATGCTGTGATTGGTGGGCTCTGTGCACAGGGAGCACATGAGCATGGACAAATGGCAGCACGTGATTGGCTGTGGAGGAGAGCCGGGTGGCAGGACCTGATTGGCTGGGCCTGTGTGCTGCTTGACTGTGACTGGTGGAGGGAGGATGGTGGCAGTGTGGGATTGGCTGCCTGGCAGTGCCCTGTGCGGGGAGTGGCTGGGGCAGGACCCTGCAGTGCCTCATGCACTGAGCTGGGCCCGGACTCAGCCCCAGCACTGGGACCAGCCCAGCCCCTCCCTGTGGAAGCACATCCGGGGGTCACAGGGTGGCAGGACCTGCCAGACTCCCCCGGACTGAGCCACAGGGGGGTAGAAATTGGGCAGAGAAACACGGGGGCAGATGGAGGTGAGGGACTGAGATTTGCCCTCTCCATCACCAGTGGCCACAGCGGGCTCACAGCAGCCGAGTGGGGACCAGGAGCTGTGGGGCTGAGGGTCCTCTGCAACCTATCCTCTCCTCACCCTCAGCTGCTCCATGCCCTACCCATCATCAGCCTGTCTAGCTGCAAGACCAGGGGCAGGCTGCAGTTTTACCCCACCCCAGACCAAAGTGGACCCTACTATCCAATGCCCCCAGGTTTTGGGGGGCTACAGGGCATAAGACAGGTCTTGCTCTGCAATAGCAGCAATAGGGCCACTGCTTCCCCAAAATCTGCCCACTGGAGCCTCACTCCTGTGCATGCAGGGTCCTCACATTTCAGTGACTCTTGGAGCCAGCTCTCATCTACTCAGCTGCAGAAACTTATTTGAATAATTTGTCTTGCAAATCTGCAAGTACCAACTTGAATCTTGCACCGGTAGAGCCCATCCCATCGAGGTTGCAGGAGCTGTACCTGTGGCAGCTGTGGTGAGGGCATGGACACAACTCCCAGCACTGCACCACAAAGCACCACCCAGCAGCATGATGACACTCAGCTGCTCCCATGATGTCAGATCCCATGGGGGACATCGGAGCACTGGATAACCAAACCTGCCTCCAGCCCTGCCAGGAGCTCCCATCACCCAGTAAATCTGATAAGCTATCAGCCAGCACCAAAATTAGTGGGACAATTAAGGACAAAAAGCCAGATTTTGAGCTTATTTGCCATCGGTGTAAGTACAGGATAAGTGACCTGGCTGCTCTCAGGGATCAGGAGGGTCTGTGACCCTCCCAGCCACTGCATTGAATGCAGTTGGTTCCTCTCTTTTTTAAAAAAAAAAATAGGAATCATCTCCCAGCATCTGAACACTTGACTGCCGGGATTGCAGCATGAGAGGAAACGAGACCATCTGGTGAGGCTTTGGCACAGCCTGGATCAGCAGGGAAAGGGAACTCCCTGGAGCCCAGGTGAGGGTTTGGGAGCACAGATACAAGGCAGGTTCCTGGTCTCCACACACCTGGCAGAGCAGGCTTGAGCTTTTCCAAGCTCCAATGCCCTAGAGGAAGGAGGAAAAATGAATTGGAGGAAGATTAGGAGCAAAGCAGCAGAGGCTTAGTCTAAGTTACAGCGTTTTGCTTTGATTAAAGCAGACAAACTCCAGCTGCCTTCCCAGGGTCCCACCACCAAACCTCTACCCTAGCACTCCACAAGTTACTGGGTGACCAGTGCAGGCTGGAGTATCCCTCTGGGATCAGTTCTGGTTGAATCCAATCCCTGCTGCCTCCTTCAGCACTTGCATCCTACCCTGGTTTGCCAGTGATGCTGTAAACAAGCCCCCAGGGAGGGAAGGCATTTGCATGGCCAGAGCACTCACCACTCCACACCTGGGGGTCACTCACCTGCAGCAGACACTGCAAGGAAGGATTTTTGGGGTGGGTTTCTCATCCCCACTGCACAAGCCAAACAATCCCCAACAAGTTTGGTTGCAGAGGGACAATTGCTGAGCAGCCCATTCCCACACCCTCCAGCTCACTGCCTGTATCCCTGATGGTTTCCCAGTCTGACCCATCCCTACTGCTTGCCCAGGGCAGCCAGACCATGCAGGATCATGCAGAGGCCATGCTGGAGACTCAAATGCAGCTCTCTACAGAAATACAGCCGTGAAAACACGCTGCCTCCCCTGTCCCAACAGCAGCAGGAGGACAGCACAGCCCCCAGGCTCTCCCCATCAACACCCTGCACCCCTCTACCCTCTTCTCTCTCTTCCCAACCCAAGTCCAAAGCAAAGAAAGAAAGGAGAGAAAAGGGGAGAAAGAAATAAACTAAAACAAATGAAAACCAAAACAAAAAGCAGCAGTTGGGAGGCAGCCTTGTTAGGACAACTCAGCAAAATAAAATTCCGGTTTATTGTTGGACAACATTGTTTCACACATACATCAAACAGGCCAAAAAAAAAAAGAAAAAAATAAAAATAAACAGCAACTTCATAGACAGAAAAAAAAAAAAAAAAAAGAAAACCTTTTTATCTTTGGCCTTGCCACCTCATACAAACCACGATCTATGGTACAGCTAAAGTACATACACAAAAAAAGTTACTGGAATGCTCAGAATAAGATTGTAAATTTTTTTTTTTGCATTTTTGTCTTTTTTTTTTAATTTTTTTTTTACAAGGTTTTGTTTTATTCTCCTTTGAGATAATGGTTTGGGCCTGGTCACACCACAAGTAAAGTCAGAGATAGGTAACAAGAGAGATATACACTTCAAAGCCCCCCTTTTGGTCAATCCGAGATCACTTAAAAATGGCGGACCTCCTAACAATATGTACAAAAATATAAAATGTAAATAAAAAATACAAACAAATTCTCCTTTAAAGTACTTTTAAGAAAGAAAGCAGGGCCTTGAAGTTTTGGTGCTTGGGGGGGAGGGGGTCTGTGGGGGGAAGGGGGGTCTTTCTCTCCCCGCTAACGGGCGAATCATTTCATGTTCGTTGAGTGGCAGCGCCGCGCCGGGGGGCCGGGAACGGGGTTCACTCTACTTGGTGAGGATGACCACGGCGGAGGGGGGAGGAAGGGGGGGCGTGTGTGGGAAAAGGGAGGTTGCAACAGGAGTCCCAAGGGGGGGACCCGAGGGTGAAGAGGACGCGCTGGCCTTTTTTTGTTGGTTTGTTTTCCTCCTTATTTAAAAAAAAAAATAATAATAATTTGCTGCCTAGTCATCTTCGTCGGTTTTCTGCTTCTTGGGATCGACGTCGTCATCCTGGGGGGAAAGCAAAGCCATCAGGAGAGGGGACAGGGTGAGGGGCTGCTAGGGGCTGGTGAGAGCCACACAAAGGCAGGGAGTGAGGCAGGGGAGGGTTTTGGGTCCCCCTCCTGCCTCAGGGACAAGGTCAGAGCAGCACAAGTGTTTCTCCCCCCTCAGGCAACATCCTCTCTCACAGCCAGCTTGGGGAGCCCCTGAACACCCACCCCTGTCCCAGCCTGCCATGAGCACCCAGGGTCTCCCCAACCCAGGACCAGCAGCTCCATTCAGTGGGAGCAGACACCCCACTAACCAGGCCAGTGTATAAATACATGGAATTGGGCTGTGTCCCCAGAGAGCATCCCAGCCCTGGAGCCAGCCTGGCCTCTCCAGCCCCACTTTAAGGGGGCCCTTTAAGCCCTCTAGGGACATGGGTGGCTCTGAGGGGTTGTCTGCTCTTCCTACCTCATCATCCTCAGCTGCCCGTTTGCCTGTGGCTCCCTCAGCTTCGTCGTCATCATCACCGTCCTCTTCCTCACCTGCACGGAGGAGAAAGGGAGGAATGTGAGATCCTCTGGGAGAGTTCCAGTACCATGCACCTCCCATCTGGGTTTAATCCTGGCTCAGGCCCACACTGCAATGCCATGTCCCATCTCCCCAGCTGGCACAACCTCTGCTCAGGACAGCAGGTGATAAAGGACACAGTGGCTTTCCTGGCATCCCCCAAATGACTTGACCCACCAAAGGGGAGATAAGAAATTGGCAGCATCAAGTCTGGCTCATACTGTGTTTGTAACACAATGGGATGGCAAAACCACCACCTACCATGAGCACCGAAATCATGGCAAAAATGGGGGGAAAAAAAAGGGAGAGGAAAAAACTTTCTAGTGGCTGCTCTGCCTAACCACTCCAGATTACTTCTGCTTCCCTTCGCAGCTATTAGTCCATCTTTAATGAGTTAAGAGAGCCAGAACGCATTAGTTCTGAGTCAGAACACTTTCTAATTATCAGAACGGCAAACAAATGCTTCCAACTTATCTTACAGCCAGCCAGGAGGATGAGCAGTGAGCTCTGGGCTTTGACCCACTTTGAGCTCAAATAGGCCAGTGGATCAGAACGACTGAGTCAGTCACCTTAGGCCAGTTTTGGGGGCTCTGGAGCAAGACCAGAGGCAGAACAGCTTCTCGCCTGCAGAGACGAGTCTCTTGTGTAACAGGAGACCCTACTAAAACTTAGAGCGTTAAGGCCAGTAAGCTGGCTTTAAATCACTGCCACGAGCCACACGTATGGACAGCCGGGGGGATTAAGGTCAGCCCATCCTCCCTTCCCCTCTCCTCTCCCCGGCGTGTGCCCAGCCGTGGCGTGGCCCATGTGGCGGGAAGGGCCAAGATTAGCTCCCAGCAATGGATCAACACCCCAGCAGCCATCACATGCACAGGGCCAGCCAGCAGGTCAGGTGACAGTGCCAAGCTGATTGGGAGCATTTTTAGTTCTTTGAGCTGCTTTAAGCAAAGCAAATAATGAGATGGGATGGAGAGATGGGCGAGGAAAATATACCCTCAAGCTCTCCTCTGCTGTCAAACTCCAGGAGTCTGGCTGCAAGTCTTGGCTAAAAAAGCTGATGCAAGCTGTACTTGCTGTCTTTAAATCTCTCTCCTGCAGCGCTCAGGTGCAGCTCTCAGGCAGGGATCGCCCGAGGGCAGCAAGTGTGGACAGACAGAGCCCACACCAGCGGTCAGAGCCCGTGCCGGATCCCTGCAAGGCATCAGCACCTCCAGGCACTCTATGCCAAATCATGCCTGCACTCGGTGAGCTGGGAAGAGCAGGGCTGGCACTGCGGGACCGAAGCTCCCCAAGCTTGTCACAGCAGTATCCAAGCAACACTTCCACCCCACACATGCGCCTGCAGCACACGCATCCTCCTGCTCCTGCACAAGGGGAGTGGGGAGAGGCAAGTATTCCCCATCTCTTCCAGCCCCAAAGCAGAGCTGAGGGTAAATAGGCTCATCAGCACATAACAGCACTGCACTCTGTCCCCAATGGTTAGCATCTCAAGTATGAAGAGGGTCACGATTCCCAGTTTTTCCCAGTGAACCAATTCCTACCAAAGCGCACAGCAGGCTGCTGTGAGAGTGCCACTCCAAAGGAGGCAGCTTTCCCTGCTCACACTGTTTGAATAGTCACTGGTCTAATGGTCACTGAATTTCTAGCCCTGTCCCTGTCTCCTAAAACTAACCATCAGGTTAGTAGGTCAGCGCGTAAACCAAAAATTCACAGGGGATTAACCTAGTAACAGCTAATCAGGGGCCCCAAGCACATTTCAGCATAACAAGAATGGTTTTCTCACAGCCTTAACAAGCAATAAAAATAAACAACGTTATTCATCCAAGCAGATCTTGGGAAAAAAATAATAGCAGGGAGGGTGAGAAGTGATTCGGCAAGTCACTGCTGGATTTCTGGTCGCTGCTGCCAAAACCCACTTCCAGGCTGGGTTAGGTCAGGAAGCAGGGGAGGGCAGGGAGACACAGGACATTGCAGACAGAGAAGGTTCAAAGCAAGCCTGTCTACTCCCGTTGGAGGAGCAGGGAAGAGCCACAGGTTCCTCTGCCAGTTTCCATATAGCCCAGAAAAGGGCTGGGAGAGGGGGCCACATAAGCCTTTCAGCACGCTGCTCCACAAACAAGGATGGTGAGCCTGGGCAAGATACAGCCACCCAGGGCTGTCCCTGTCCCACTGGCCAGGGCTCGCACCTGCAGCAGCTGCTGCGATCACCGGAGTCAAGGGCAGATTTTACTACTCGCACGGAAGGGCTAATGCGCTTATTCAGCACCGCGGTGCGGTGCCGTCTGGCCAGAGGGAGGGAGGGAGGGAGGAAGGAATCTGCCCTCAACCTGCTGGAAGGGATTCAAGGCTGACTTCACTCCCAGCACTCTGGGCAAGTGAGGAAGCAG
Organism: Chiroxiphia lanceolata; assembly: GCF_009829145.1. Lineage (NCBI taxonomy): Eukaryota > Metazoa > Chordata > Aves > Passeriformes > Pipridae > Chiroxiphia > Chiroxiphia lanceolata. The sequence continues at coordinate 9,889,387 of NC_045646.1, forward strand.
CGAGCCTGGCTGGCAGGAGCCGCCTGGCTGCAGCCGCGAGGGGGAGATGCTGCTCCCTGGGAGCCTGTTGTCCAGGGCAGGACACAGCCGTGGGATGGGGGCGGGGGGAACAAAGAAAAGTTACCATCACCCTCTTCCTCCTCGTCCTCTTCCTCACCACCTTCCTCTTCCTCTTCGTCTACTTCGTTGTCAGCCTCCTGCTCTCCGTTTTCCTCGTTCTCCTTGGCAAGACAAAACATCACTTAAAAAAAATGCACCGGGGAAGGGAGAAGGGGGGAGAAATGTTCAGCACAAGTGTGTGTTCCCACCTTTCCTGCTGAAAGCAAAGCACCAGCCCACCGGACCCCTGGGCATGTGTCCTACTTCCTGCCTGCTTCCACTCGACCCAGACAGCCCAGGCATGAGGGATCAAGCCTATAGTAAAACTTGGGGCTGCAGTTTTGAGATAAAGACTGCAGAGGGTCTTGTGACACATTGAAATGTGGCACACTGAATTTCCCCTGGCATGTTAAAAATAGAAAACCAAGGGGTTTACTCGTACACAATGTGTTTCCCCGCTCAACTGGTAGTAACATTGTAAATCCAAGGCATTCTTTTATTTTCTTTTTCCTCTTTTTTCAGTCCCTAGGGAGGAGGTGGCACTGGACAGCCTCACAGGGCTGTCAGGGAGGAGATCCAAGCCCAGCCCTTCCCTTCTGCACACACACAAACTCCCCACAGGCTGGGGAGTATCTGTGTAACAGGAAGCACCAAAGGTTTGAGGGCTCTGCAGCGCTCAGTGCTGCCATTTGAAGGGGTCTCATGAGCAGGGCTGGGGACAAGCTTGCAGCAGAAGTAGGAAGAGAGAGGAAAATGAACAGGCATTGATGTAAGGGCTGCCTCTCCCAGCAGATTGCAGCCATACTCACAGCATTGCCGTTGGCTGGTGCATCTCTGCCATTTTCTGTTTCTTCAACAACTTCCTTCTTCTCTTTTAGATCCTGGAAGGAGCAGAAAAGCAGAGAAGTCACCCCGATTCCAGTTGCCTGGGTCAGAGAAGCTGCAGATCAGGTGTGAAAAACACAGTCTGAGAGCGAGTGCAGGAGATGGTTTCTCTTCACACCGATTTGTTCTGTGATTTGGTCGCCACGTTCTGGCTCCTCCTTGGGAACGGGAAAACATGGGGGCGAATCTCAATCCAAGTGAGCCTTGCCAGAGAGCAGCTATCTAAAAAAGAGACTGCTCTGTTTCACCTCTGAGCTCCCAAACAGACAGAGCTGGCCGCCTGCATATGCTCAACAGCAGCAGAGCTGGCTGATTGCCCATCTTAGCACAGTCCACGCAAGCTTCTGCAATGCCATGGAGAGCCGGCAGCCCTGTCCAAGGGACAGGCTCCGCCGCCCGGGGGCTGCGGGCGGCCATAGCTGCTCGGTACCTTCGCCGCAGGAACAAATCCCAGGGACTCATTAGCAGGGGCTGTGGTCTCTGCCCTGCCTGGGGAAAAGCACACAGCAAATATTACACGCCTGGTCTTTCTCACAGTGGCAGAGAGGAGGCTCTGGCATCCAGCTTGCAGCTCTAAGTGTAACAGGATGGGGTGGGGGAAGAAGTCTATTTTTACACCGCTCCAAGAGCCGTGCCTGGCTAGTTCGGTTCAAACCTCCACAGCGAGCAGAGAGAGGAGAGCAGGAGCTTGTGTGTTTTCGCTGTTGATCACTGTCAAAATGTCATGCCAAGTCGCTCAGCAAACAGGCTGAGAGGATCCAACTTTATGTTCCCGCATAAAGAACACTTGGATTTAACACTGGCATCTCTGCTTGCATCCTCCTCCCCTTCTGTTCCTTCATCAGCTGGAGCGAGATGCTTCAAAGGAGCGCTACCCTAGCCAAGGAAAGCAGAGGCCTTTCCCCAGGGCCAGCAGCACAGCCACCGCCAGCTCTGGCAGCGGCCACGAGGTGTTTAAAAGTTGCTGGGAGCTCCCAGCTCCGCTGTGGTGGCTTTGCCCCCTCCCGCCTGCCCTTTGCGGCAGCCGTGCCGCCCACGGAGAGCGAGCGGGCACTTTCACTCCCGCAGAGCCACTGTCTCGTGGGAACATCAGCAGGGAAGAGCATGGCCCTGGCTCTACTGCGAACATTACTCCGTTCTGGGAGGGTTTCTACTCCCCTGCAGGCTGCTCAGGGAAGGCAGCGCAGGCATTTTAAGTACCACCAGGGTACTTAAATGCACAGATGCTGTTACCAGAGACAGCAAGGTTGCCAGCTGAGGAAAGACTTTCTATGGAAGAAAGCTTTGGGGTGACAACACCTGTTGATCAAACCTCACCTAAGCAAACCAACCTAGGAGTCTGGGGTAAAACAAACACAGAAGCTCCCTCCTCTTTTCACTGCTCAGACACAAATCCCAGGCCATCTCCTCCATGCTACCCAGTTCCATAGTTTTACACCATCAGTAGCTCCAGCTTCCCTATTCCCCCAAGCCTGATCACAACCATTTTGCCTCTCACGCACCATTGCACTGCAACCGCTGCCTCACACCAGGCACATGGGCACGAGGGAGGCAAAGCACTTCCTAAGTTAAACACAACAAATCAAGCAGTCAGAGTTTCCACATCTGTACACGACGGTTCTTTTTAAAAGGAGTTGTTCACAGAATGTAAGCAATTCTCCCAGTGAAGGAACAACTCACTCTTGGACATTTTAGCTGGACAGATCTCCAGCTCTGACCTTTCCCGCACCACTGAAAATCCTCTCAGTTTAACCACCATCACGATGCCAGGTCATGAAGTTTGTGCTAGCAACAGTGTTGCAGAGAGCACCACAGCTTCTCCCTTTCCCAGTCCAAGTCCAACACAAACAGACGTGAGCAGGAGCCTCCAAACTGGGAGCCGGTACAGCAGGAGGGCTGCTTCAGCGCCAAGACTGGGACACAGCCTCTAATTATAGGTGTGGTGAGGCTGTTTGTCTACGGAATAGCAGCGCTGTGGAGCCGCACACCGCCGCTCTGGGGAGCTGCACCTTCTCCCCGGCCCTGGTCCCGGCAGGATCCCGGTGGGAAGGGCGGGAGCCGGGACCTGTCGCAGCCGGGACCTGCCGCGCCTCCCGCCGGCAGGGGGCACCTCCGCGCCGCCACGCGCTCGGCCGCCGTTCAAACCGCGCGCCACTCTGCGCGCCCCGCTGATTGGCCGCCGGCCAGCGCGGCGCCCCGCGGGCTGCCGGGAGCTGTAGTCCCAGCGGGGGCGGACTCCGGCGCCCAGGGCCGCACGTGGTGAGCGCCCCGCGGCACCGGCCGGGGGCGGCGCCGGGGCGGGGCAGGACCCTCCGGCCCCATCCCCGCCTCCCGGGAGCGCTCCGGACTGCGAGGCGGGACGAGGGCGAACGGCCTCGGTGACTCCGCGCCTCTCGGGGAAGAAGGAGGGGGGGGGTCACCTTGCCGCCGTGCGCGCCTCCGCCCGCCCGCTCTGCGGCGCGGACCCCCGTCCGCTGCCGGGAGGGCGAGCCAGGGACAAGGCCCCCTTCCCGCACGCGGTAAAGGGCAGGGGAAGGTTAACGGCGAACTTGGCCCGGTTCCCCCCAGGGAGGGATGGGGATCGACCCGCCTCGCAGCTTCCCGGCAGCGGGAGAGCCGGAGGCGGCAGGGACCGAGCGGCGGCCCCGGAGCAGAGACAGGGCAGGCGGGATGGGGGCACGGCTGCGGGAGCGGGAAACAGAAGTGAAAACGAAATCTGCCAGAAACGGCGTTTTGCTGGCTGTTTCTTATAAGCCATCCCCCCCGTTGTATTGTTTTTTCCCCCTCCAACCGCGCTTCCCCCGGGAGCGGTGCGACCCGCGGCCGGCCGGGGCGCGGGGTGAGGAGGCCACCGGGCACGTCTCCCGCCGCTTTCCCACGCACCGGCCCGGGTCGGGTCGCCCCGCAACTTTCCCGTCCGCGGCCCCGGACTCGGCGGGGCGCACGGCGACCGCTCGGGGATCACGGTCCCCCCGGGGGACGCTCCGCCGCCCCTCGCAGACAAAGGCGTGCGCCGGGAGCCGCAGCGCGGACTCCCGGGAGAGCCTCTCCCGCCCGGCACCGGCGCTCCCCAGCCGCTTCCCCTCACCTCCGGCACCGAGCCGCAAAGTTATCCCGCTGCGAGGAGCTCGGGCCGGAGCCCCCAGCCCCACCGCATCTCTACCGTGGGGGTACCCCCGTCGGGGCAACTCCGAAAATAGCAACGGACCCCTCGGGCAGCACTAGCGCACACCCTCCACCCGCCCCACCTCGGAGGGCGACTCTGAAATCGCAACCCCCGATTAGGGGCAGTCCCAATACAGCAACTGCCCCTCCACCCCCCCCTTCCGGGGGGGTAACGCCGAAATAGCAACTGTTCCCCTTCCCCAAGGGGTAACACCGACACCGCAATCGCCCCTCCCGCATCAACCGGGTGCAACTCCGAAATAGCAACCGCCCCCCCCCCCCCTTTTCGGCAGCAACTCCACAACAGTGACCGCCCCCCCATCCCTCCCGTGCGTGTTCCGGAGCGCTTCCCCCCGCGCCCCCCCCCCCCCCCCCGCAGGGACGGGGCCGAGCGGGACCCAAGTTTGACGGGGCTGTCAAGCTCCCGCACCGCAGATTGAATGAGCGAGCGCTGCCGGCTGCCGGGGCACAGCCGTGCGTGTCCCCCCCCCACGGGCTCCCCGAGCCCCTTCGCGGCGGGACGGCCGGCTGCTGTTCCCCGCGAAGGCTGGAGGGAGCGGGACGCGGCGCGGCGGGGCTCAGCAGTACCGGCGAGGGCGGCGAGCACGTTTCCCGCACGCTGTAGACAAAGGAACGGCGCTGGCAGCCCCGCACGACGAGCACGGCAGCGCCGGCTCCACACCGCGCCGCGCCGCCAACTTCAACGCGGGGGACGGAGGGGGGAGAGGAGAAAGGAGGGGGCGGGACGGGCAGGGGCCAAAAAAAAAAAAAAAAAAAAAAAAATTACAAAAAAAAATGAAAAAAAAAAAAAAGGAGAGAAATCGCCAAAAATCCGTCGGAAAGAAAAATTAAAAGCGGGGGAGAAAAAAAAAAAAAAAACAAAACCCAAAAAAAACCGCAGGGTGCGAGGCGGCGGCGGGTCGCTCACCTTGGCGGAGATCTCGGCGCTGGTGTCCACGGCCGCGTCGGACATGGCGGGGGCGTGCGGGGCTGTGTCGCGCGGGGCTGCGGCGGCGCGGGCGGGCGGGCAGAACAATGCCAAGATGGCTTTGCGCGAGCCAGTGGGGACTCACGCGGCGCCGCCGGCCCCTCTTATAGAGCCGGGGGGCGGCGCGCGCGCTGCCCCGCGCCGCGCCCCATTGGCCGCGCGCGCCGCGGCCGCCGGGCGCCCATTGGCCGCGGCGCAAACAATGGGGCACGGCCGCTTAAAGGAGCCCGGCGGCGCCACTGCGGCGATGAGTTGGGGCCCGGTCTCAGCCGTGTGGGCGAGGCGCGGGGTGCCGGCGAGCGCACAGGCCACGCCCCCCTCCCCGCGCACCGCCCCCGCCGCCTCCGCCCCGCCCCTCCCGCCGTGTGAGGCGGCGGGAGCGCCCCCCCCCCTCCCTGCCCCTCCCCTCACTCCCGCCCGCCGCCTGCCGAGGGGTGCGGGGGGAAATAACAAGAGTTAAAAATAAGAATAATAACAGTAATGCGGGAGAACCGGCGCTGCGCGCCCCCCCCTCCCCGAGGCTGCCGGTGGTGCCAGGGCAGCCCCGTCTCCTCGGTACCCCGCTAACCGCCCCCCCCCCCCCCCAACCTCACCGCGCCGTGTTTTCGGCCCCGTGGAAACTTTGCGCACAACAACAACGGCGGCCGCCCCCGGGGGGAGCGGGGAGGGGCGGCCCGCCCAGCCCGCCGCGCAGAAATGCGGGATTCCCACCCGTTTGCTTATTTTACAGTTTAAAAAAAAAAAAAAGGAAAAAAAACGCACCCAAGCCTCCTCAACTGCCCCCGCCTTGCGCGAGCTCAGGGCTTGGGGCGCACCAGGAGCTTCCCCATGCTCCCTTTCCGCAGTCTCCCGTTAAAACACGGCCGTGGTCCCACCGCCCGCAGTCACCGGGACAGCTTCTGCCCCCGAACCCCCCCGCCGCGGGGTAACGGGGCATTGGCGCCGCGAGTGAGGGAGCTCTGCCACACTCAAGATGGCGCCGACAGCCCTTCGCGGGGCAACCACACGGTTGTGCCACCTCCCAGGAGCCGCTCCGCCACCCGCAACGGCCCCGCGGGCAAAATAACGCCGCGAGCAAACGTCCCCCGGTGCGGAAAGCGCGAAGGAAGGGGCGAACGGGTGCGAAAAAGCGCCCCCCCGGACGGAGCAGCGCGGCTGCCACACTCAACATGGCCGCCGGGGCGAGGCCGATCTTGTCCTCGGAGGGCGGGATATAGCGATCGGGCGGTGTGGATTGGCCGGCAGCGCCGGGCGAACGCTGTGCTGACGCTTTGCGGCTTCTTATTGGCTGAGGCGCCTGTCTGTCAATGGCGAAGCGGTTTTGAAAACCCGGAGGCGGAGTGCTGGAGCGGAGTTGGGGTTGCTTGGTCGGGGCTCTGGGGCGGCTGTTGCGGGCAGGGTTGTGGTGGTCTCGGCTGGAGGAAGCCAGGCGGCCCCGGGTTTGATCCCTCAAAGCTTCAGGAGAGCTGCAGAGGAGCCATGGCAGCCCCTGCACCGCCTGGCAGCAGGCGTCGCGGCACGAGGCGTCATGGCTCCGCCATCTCTTGCCCCATCCCCACGTGCACGCCTCTGGTGGACACAGAGACGGGGCCCCGCTCCCAGGGCAAAATGTCCATCCCACGAAGCACAGTAGCACCGCAAACGGGCTGGTTTTTACCTGGGTGCACCACAGAGCGCTTTTCCCCTCAGCCTTCGCGTCCTGCCCCGTGTGGGAGCAGCCTGGAGGGGATGGCCGCGCAGGGGTCGCGAGGGCCGCGGGGCGGTGGCGGGTGCGGGAAGCACCGCGGCAGCTGAGCCCTTGTGGCACCCGCTGACCTTCGGGCTGACCCCGGCCCCTGCCCCCACCGTCTCCCGGCCCCAGGGACTGTGACCCCACGAGCAACTCTGGCCTTGGATCGGTCGGCACAGCCCTGCCCCACTCACGGCTGAGGGGCACCACCTGTGTTTTGCCAGGAGGGATTTTTTAGGAACGATGGGTTTCCCACGTTGGGACCTTCTGGGGATGATGGATTTCTCATGCTGGGACCTTTTGGGGACGATGGATTTCTCATGTTGGATGTCCCGCTCTGACCTGGGCGGGAGCAGGGCGAGAACCTCTCCATGCGCTCAGGGGAAGGAGAGGGCTGTGGAAACCGGGATTTCTGGTCGCTGCTGGCTACGCCTCTCGCTTGGAGTGTTCGAGACAAGGGCAGCTGCTATTCCCGGAGACAGGACTCTATGGGTTTGGGGCAGGTTGCTTGCAGGGCTAGAGTCAAGAGCGCCCTCTGCCACAGCCCAGCCTGGGCTGGCGGGCGGCGAGTCTCGAAATGCGTCCAAAAGAGGAAAGGAAAAAAAAAAAAACACCCAAACCCAGCCTGAAAAAAAGCACTTCTGCTATAACTTGGCTTTAATGCGTGCCTTCTCCTCAAACTGGGGATGTTTCTTTGAGCTTGGGGTTCCCACGTTTCAGGAAGAGTTAAAAAAAGAAAATGAGATGTGGGATATTTCAGGAAGAAAATTTGGAATCTAGGAATCCTCAAGGGATGGTCACACCAGGATCTCACAGAGGACAGGGGGCGGGAGGGGGGAGGGGGAAGGAGGGGAGAGAAAAAAAAACAACCAAGCTTGGAGTGGAAGCAAAACTGCCTTAAACCACTTCGCGTCGGAAATCCATGTATAGCCCTCTCTGCCGTCCCTCCGAGCAGCGGGATAACCCGGCTGGCGAGTGCCCCTGTGCGTAAGGCAGGGAGAAGCAGGCTCAGCTCAGCGCTTTATGCCTCAGCAGTCCAAAAAGAAACAACAACAACGAAAACTGTTGCCTCTAAAAGGCAGCTGCTGCTTTACCTCTTCTCCACCCCTCTTGACGGCCGGGGTTGGGCAGCGGCTCCACAGGGAGAGGAGAGAGGAGAAGGAGGGTGGAAGGGGACTTTGCGAAAGTGCCCGATCATCGGGGACAAGAGTTTCCAGGGCTGAGCTCTGCCTGGGACCTCACTCTGTCTGTGGCAGGCGATCACTTTGGCAAAGGAGCCGAGGTGCTGGAGGAGGCAGTAGGAGTTTTCCCTCCTCGCTGGCCGTTTCCCTGGCTCAGCAAGTAGCAGCCTCTCTAATCCCCGGTGAAGATCATGCTGCTCGGGCGATTATTTCATCGCGGCAAGCTGCTCCTCGGAGGAAATTCTCATTACGCTCTTCAGAGAGGCAAGGGAGGGGCGACTGTCACTCAGCTGCTCTGGAAGAAACAGAGGGATGAGCCTGCAGCATCCCCGGGCTCCGGCGCATGAGACGTGGTAGTGTTTCTAGGTCAGGCTGGTGATGTGGGACATGAAGCCGTCAGAGATGACATCCTGGCTGTGTCACCTTCTGTTCCTCGATGGGCAAGAGTTACACGAGGGGGCCGGGGCTTGGTGGATGTTGGCTCTGGAGGAGCACTGCTGGGGGGGGCTGGAGGGGAGGTGGGAAGGAGCTTCATGTGTGCTCATAGGAGGGAGAGGAGGTGTGTAGAGAACTAGAGCCGGCTCATGGGCCCAAAAACCATTTTGTGAGGCTGTGGGGCCAAGGCTAAGACCTTACTGCAGGAGGCAGAGACTGCGCTTGGAGAGCACCGGCCGCCCCAGCCCAGAGAAGGGCTGAGGAGGCCGCCCTCCTCCTCGTGTCCCGGGCTGCTGCTCCTCCATCCATGCCCACGAACCATGTAAACAGGCGGGAACGGGGCCCTGTGGTGCACTTTAATTAAGGGATGGAGACATCGAATTCGCCTTTCCCCAGAAGATTGCAAAAGGCCCAGGCGGGCCCCGCACTGCAGCTCACGGCCATCCCTGCTCCAACACGCGCTCTGCCCCCTGCGTTACAACACAGTGCTCTGACTCACCGGCCGTTCCCATCCCGCTGCTCCCCGAGCCTGGAGACAGTGCAGGGATCCCCCAGAGGGATGTAGGGAATCTGACTGCTCTGCACCCTGCTGCCAGCACCCAGAGCGGAACTTGGTGGGCAGGACGTGGCACAGTCCCACCAGCATCCCCCTTGGGCACCTGCATGGAGCCCCAGGGCGAGGACAGCGTTCTAAGGGGGTTATCCTCTGTGACTGGAGGATCTGGGAAAGTCAGTGTGACCTCTCTGGGTTCCCTGACCCCAGCAGGCAATGACACCGTGGTCACTTGATGTCCAAGATGTTCACTGGCTTCTCTGTGACTCCAGGAAGCCACTGCCCTGGCTGACTGAGAGGTGGTGGGAAGGGAGCTCTCTTTCCTGCCTCCCTCAAATGGGTGCTGACAGGAGCCAGGGCCAAGTGGAGAGCAGCAATACACCCCAACACTGCTCCTCATTCTGGTGCTGGCTATGGGCAGGGTGGGGGTTTGGCAGAGGGGGACCAGAGAAGCCTCCATTTTGGGATGCTGACTGTTCCAGGGAGTCCACAACAGCAGGAGTGGATCCAGAATCTCCTCCCTGGCTGCCAAGGGCCAGTGCCATCGATGCCATGGCCCAGAAGCCAGCACTTAGATCCCTGTCCTTCCCTGCCTGTGTGTTGAGACAACCTTGGCTCATCTGTGAGAGGAGCCCCATGGCCAGGTTTAAAGGTAGCAAAGCTGATTATTGCCTTTTCTCAAGAGAAGGGTGAGGAGGCCATTGGGACAACCTGCCCAAGAGGCAGAGAGAAGAGACCTGTGTTCCAGGGCATGGGCTCGATGAACAACAGCAGTTGTTTCTCTCTTATTAAAGTTTTCTGGTTTTCCCCTGGTTTGAAGGCTGGTTGTGACTACAAGTCATGTATCAGGGCAAGGGCCCATTACACGGCGATTACACACCCACACCCTGCCCCAGGCCTGGGCCTTGGGCCAGAGACACAGTTTCACTCCTCAGGGCTCCCATCCCACTGCTAAAAGTGATGCGCGGGAGATATTTGAAAGGAAAGAGAGAGGAAGGCGGGAGGGAGGAGGCAAGTCCAGATTCTCTTCCTTCCCTGCCTCTTCCCAGCACTTTTCAAACACAACACCTTTGCAATATCTGCTGGAGGAGGGAGAACACCCCCTGCACGTGCCCAAGGGTGGGTGTGTGTTTGGGCAGGGATTGGCACATGCTGTGGCCAACCCCAGGCACATGACCCCAATCCTGCCCTGCTCTCTGTCCCCCTTTCCTCCCACTGTCCCCAGCAGGACACCACCCAGAGCCACTCCATGGGAGTCCCCACCCAACCAGGACCACTCTTCTGCCCCAAACCAGCCATGGGATGTTCATGGCTGTCATCCTGCAGGGAAAACTGTGTGGAGAGCCACCGCTCCTTCTTCTTATCCCTCCTTGCCGTGCCGGCACACCTGGGAGAAGACGGACACACAGCGTGCACACACACACTCACAAAACCAACCCCAAATCTGGATCAGTATCAGAGAGAATTAATTACTGGCTCATGCATATTCAGATGAGAAACTCAGCTGAACCTGGCGGTGCCTGGGGCGGCCCTGGAAAGGAGAATTCCTCTGGAGAGATATAAATCACCGCTCCCCTCTATCACTTTCCCCGTGGAGCGCTACCTCCTGGGGAAGACTGAACCTTGATTTCCTTTTTTCCCTCCTTCTTCTTCGTTTTCAATCTGCACGGGGCCCCTGTAATTACAATGGGCTGCTTTAGGGCTTGAGTTATTTATTGGGTAACAGCGACACACCTACCCAGCTCCAGCCGCCTGCCTGCCCTCGTGTCACGGCTTGTCCTGCCTACCCAGCAGCACCCCCCGTGCCATGCCATGCTGTTCCATGCTGCTTTAGCTCAAGACAGCATGGGCAGCAGCAGCAAACAGGGACCACCTGATCCACTGAAGACACATCCATGGTGGTGTAGCCCCTGGAAGCAGGGGCAAGAGCTGGCTCTTGTTTATTGCAAAACACTGAGTCACACACATGTTTGGGATGCCCGGAGCTCACACCAGTTGTGAAATCCTTGGCCCCATTTTACAGGTGGGGAAAGCAAGGCACAGAGCAGGGAGGTGATTTCCTTGGGGTCATCCCCAGACATCGGAAGAAGAACCAATTTCTCCAGCCAATGTGTGGCTGGGAAAGAAAACGCCAGCTGAAGCACTCAGCTCAACACTTTGGCTGGTGGGACCTGTCCCCTGTGCCTCTGTTTTGCTTCCTGGTGGGGGTCCTCTGCCCAGCCTCAGCTCTGCATCCCCCTGCTCAGCCCTGCTCCCCCACAGGCAGCCCTGTGTGCTCAGAGGAGGCGAGCACTCAGGGCTGGAGACCACATGGCTGGAGGGAATTAAATAATTGATGGACCAGAAGTCTCAAGCAGATACTGAATCTCCAGGGGCAGCATTCGAGAGGCAAAGCAGAGCTCCGGACAAGACCCTTCTCTCTGATATGATGCCAATGTGTCTCATTCCTGCTCAGGGCTTCTGGTGGGCTGAAGATGTCGGCTGCCAGGGATGGGAATGCTCCTCCACTCGCCTCACCTCCCAGCTCACCCCCCACACTGCTGGAGCTCTGGAGGGACTGGCCACCTTCCAGCCAGGCAGGGAGGAGCCAGGGGAAAGAGGCCGCTGCTTCCAGGCTGAAACCCTCCTGCATGGGATGGTTCCCACTGAGCAGCACTGTCAGAAAAAGCAGGCTGAGCAGGGAGGAGGAAAGAAGTCTGCCAAATCAAGGTGGGTGCTCTACTCTTCCCTGTCCAAGAGTGTGGGGCCACCAGAAAGCATCAGGCTCTACTCCAGAAAGGGACAGCCCTTCTGCCATGGCTGACCTGTGACTTTCTTGCTGTGGGAGCATGGAAAATGGCTTAAAAATTTACAGGCAAAAAGCAACTGGATAAATTCAGCATAGAAATCGGAAGAAGTTAAGTCCAACTGTCCCACTCCCTGTTCTGGAGGTCGCTTGGCTCCAAAGCCTCTGTGGGATTGGGTGACAGCCCCTTTCCTGCTCCCTGCCCTCAGCATCATGGCAGAGGTGCTGGTCACTCACTGCTGGCACAGCTACACTGGGCACTGGGGGGTCACAAGCTGAGAGGGGCAGCCCCCCGTGCAGTGGCCGTGGATCCCAGGCATCAGCCTTGCAGGGTTGCAGTGGCAGGAGAAAGAGGTTTTCCCACCCAAAGCACTGATCCAGAGCTGGCAGGATCTGCCAGGCTGCAGCATGAAGCATCTCTCTGCATTAGACATATTTGTCAATATTTAATCCACCAATAAAAGCGGTGCATGACCAAATTGAATATTTAATTTAATATACGCTAACCAGGAGCCTGCTGGCATTTCACCCAATGGAAAATGTTTGCTGCCCTATTTATCTCTCTTTTTAACAGATTTTTCATGAAAAGCTGTTGATTTTTTTTCTTGGGATTCATTCATTTTTTTTTTTCCTTTAGGTAATAACACTATGATCTAAAAATCAGATCATTTACCAACTCAGGAGTTTAATGAACAAACTGTTTGAATAACCATTTGGACAACTATTAAAAAAAAAAAGGAGAGAAGAAGAACCCATTTCAAACCCTCAAAATAGCCCCCCCCTCCACCAACTTCAGTAATTTGCAGAAGAGCAGTTCCTTCATTTTTTTTCCTTCAGCATACCAGATGAAACAGTTGAGAGTGTTTGAAGTTGGCAAGAACTGCATTTCTAGCTACTGATGTCATGAAAATATAAATTGGCAGATTTTTCACGCTGGGTCAACGTGTAGCGATAAGCACAATGCCATACCTTTAGGAGCAGTATTTGTTGGTAAACAGATGGGAAGCAGCCTGTAGTGTCCATAGTCAATAGTACACAGCCAGTGTGCATTGGTGGGGTGGCTGTCGGAGCAATAAGTTGTGGATCTTCCTGGCAGAGCCTGGACCATCCTGTGCACCGACACTGTTGAGCCCATTGTGGGCAAAACACCCAATGTGGAGAATCACAACGAATAATTTAGAGAGCGCCCTTCTTCAGCGCTCTTAAAACTGCCCATTGACTCATTGCTGCTGCTCCCGTTTCAAGCAACTGGAGGAATCCTTCCTATTTTCCGTGCCAAATATAGCAGTTTTTCCAGAAATGCTCAAACACACAAGCCAGGAAGTTTCCCTTCTCCGGGTGAGTCACTGGAAGTTCAGGCTGCAGTTTCGTGATTGCTTCAAGCCGATCGAAATCTGTGCTGCTGCCAAAGGAGCCGTCCAGCTCTGCCAGTGAGCGGCCTCGCTCCCTCCTCATGCAACCAAAGTTGGATTAGGGAAGAGTCAAGGATGAAAACAAAGTGTCTTTTTCTTTTTTTTTTCTTAGAATGAGGTTGATTTTCAATCAGATTGTTTGGCCAACTCGTCTTATGGCTCTACAGACTTGAGAGGGGGCTTGTCTGATCCAGGAGATGTGTTATAAGCATGCTGCTTACATCAGAGTGACTCAAGACAGAGGCAAAGGGGCTATGGACTCCTAACCCCAGGACGGGAACACAGGGAAGATCTCTGCCTGGGAAGGGATTTTCTTGGCTGGCATTTCTCAGATCCTGGATGATGGTGTGATTTGCTGCCCATTCCTTTCTAATTGCTGCAAACCCATGGGACCAATTTTAAACAAATTTGACAATGATGTGAGAAGATGATCCTAGATCTTCTTGTAAATGTCCTGGAAACAAGTGGCTAAGCAGATAGGGGACACTCACTAGCACCCTCCCAAGAGTTTGGACACTGTAAACTCAGACCTTTTATTAGTCACCAGAAAATCCACACTAAGCACCATGTTTAAAGTATAGCTTTGAAGCTGCAGTGTCCCCAGTGCTGCTCATCCCTAGGAGTGCAACATAGCTTTTCCCAGCTTTGCCCTCCTGCCCTTTCTTAGTGGATGTGGGGCAAGCATCACTCTTGCAACACTGTGCCCCAGGGTTTTGGGGCTGCAATCTGCTTCACGGGGCTCCCACGTGGGTAAACAAACCACGTGGTTTGTGTTTCCAGTGCTCCTGAGAGCTGCAGCTTTCATGGCTGGGGCATCCCCATGGCTCTGTGGCTGCTTTTAAGGAAGAGTAACTGAGGCCAGGAAGCGTCTTGCCAGGTGGTGTGGGTTTGCTACAAAGGAACTTGCATCTCTGGTGGGATATTTTTGGAGATCAGCAAAGCAGAACAGGTTGAAATCCTGCTCTAGAAACTTGCATTATTTTTTCCTTCCTCCCAATGTTTGTTCCATTATTTTTCAGAGACGGAGCTCACCTCTTTGTGGAGAAGCCTTCCTGACAGGCAGTTTCTTTGCCTGCTTTGGAAAGGCATCCCTGCTTGCCTCTGGTCTGTCCCTCCCTCCTCCAAAGGAGCCTCATGGCCAGAGTTTGCTCTCGCTGGCCCTGATCCAGGCAGGCACTTATGCAGGTCACTGCTCCAACTCGGAAGGCACTGGATCACTCCCAGGCTGCCCCGGGGACTAACAGGTTTTCCTGCTCCATCTCCTGAAGAAGTTGAGGAAGGGAGGGGTTGTCCGAGCTACAGCCAGAGCTGGCTCTGGTGCCGGTCTCTAGGTGAGCTGTTGGAGGTGCTGCGGTAGTTATTCCCTACCCTGTGTGACAGTGCTGTCCTCAGGTTCTGGCACCCCAGGAGTGGGACATGGCAGCTGGGCAGTCCAGGCTAGGAGGGTGCCCACAGACAGTGGCAGGCAACAGGGCAGCACTGGTCCATCATGGACTGCTGGCTGCCACCAAGGAAAGTTCTTCCTTCCAAGGGCTTTGCTTCCTATCTCCAGTATTTCCCATCTCAAAGAGGAAAATGGAACCAGGCTTGCTATGAAAGCCTCTCAGCAGGATGTGTCACTGTCCCTGCCTGCCCTCCTCCTCCCCAGGGTCCCTAGGGGATATGACAAGGAGCAGACACTCTCCACCTGCAACTCCCTTGGGTCCCTACAGCTCCTGCCCCACCATGGGTGCATCTCCCACGAAGGGGCCAGGCAGGCTTTGGGACACTTATGGTCCCTTCCCTGATCTGTGTGACTCAGGATATGGGGACAGTTTGAGGGGGGGGGCATCCCACAGTGTTCGCCTCTCCCCTGCTCACCTGCAGCAGCTTAACTCAATGACTTTGGCTGCCCCGGTGCAACAGGGACTCCTGTTTCTTGTCCCCTGTGATGGGGGCCTGGGTGAGATGTGCAAACCGCTCAGGCTGGACACTGACAGCCAAAATCCACAGCTGAGAGCTGTCACAGGCTGGGCAGTAGGTGCCTCAGGACAGAGCAGAGATGAGGCAGCCAAGGCCCCGTGGATCTGCTGTTTATCTCCACTTGCATGCCCTGGGTCAGGCTGCAGAAGAGTAAATCACCCCAACCTTCCCCAGCGATGCCGTTTCCAGTCCGTCTGGGACAATGGGGTCCCCACCAGTGCTTCCTGCACCCCACACATCCTGCAGCCAGTACCCCTGAACTGAGGTCTGCTCCTTAGCACAGCCAGGACTCTGCTCCCGTTCCCCGGCTCAACTGCACGGGGCTTTGCCCCGGGATGTGAATTTGGGTGCTGGAATTTATCCGCGGCTGTTTTGGCTGTGGCTGAACTCCACCTCCGGGCAATGACACGTTGTTTCCATAGTAGCTAATGGACTGGAGATGGAAAGGGGAAACACATACCCGCACTAAAAAGGGACTCGTGAGTAATGTGGTTGCTCCCAGCGCAGAGTAGGAACAACTTTCTAGCACTCGAGGAGCGTCTCCTTCACCCGGCGCCTGTGAAGTGTCAAGAGGAGAGTGTGTATGCACAGAGCTGTGCTCGGGGCAGGAGGACGAGGGGGTCCGTGTGCGTGCTGGGGGATTTAGGGGTGCACAGTGCTGGGGAGGGGGCACGTGGTGGCTGTGCAGGGGCAGCCTGTGCAAGAAGAGGGGAGACATGGCAAACATGTGAGCCTGTGGGGAGGGTGCAGCACAAGTGGTGGGGACACATATGGAAGGCACGTATCTGTGGGGGTGTCCGCACCTTTTTGTGTGTAAAGAGCAGTTCCTGGAGGGAGGAGGGAGCAGCCCATGGCAGACTTGCGCTGTGGTGATCTGCTGGAGCTGAGGCTGTCACAGGCTGTAGTGTGGCTGGGATGAGGCAGGCCATGAGTGTTTGAGGGCCGTGCTCACCCATGGGGCAATAAAGGGTGACAAGGACAAAGTCTGGAAGATGCGAAGAGTCAGTGAGGGACGTCAGGACTCTTTGTCCCTGCTGGACTCCCAGTGCAGGCACTGGGTGGGTTCTGGTGTAGAGCAGAGGGTCAGTCCTGGCTCTGCTGCCAACCATCCCTGAGTGCCATGGCTCTCCAGGAGCAGGGAGGACTGGATTTTCCTCTTGTGCCACAGCCCTGGCCAGCTGGGCACAGTAACCATGGGGCCACCACCCTTTGACATTTCCATCACACTTGGCTACACTATGGACAGAATATACCCTCGGGGGGAACAGCTCCATCACTCCATGTGCAGACAGAGACAAGCTCCTGGGGATGTCCTCGTGCCCACCTCTGGCTGGCATCCCTGCACCCTGGCTGCTGTTACAGCATTTTTCTTCCACTTGCACGTTCCCCAGCTTGTTCGGTTGCGTAGCTCCCGCCGTGTCCGGCTCTTTGTGTTGTTTGCTGTTAAGTAAATCACTGGCAGCTCCCCAGAGCGCTGGGTAATGGCAGGATAATTCCCAGCAAGACCCTGGTAATTCACTTGAAGGAAAGCAGAGCAGAGGAAAACAGCACTATTAGCCATTATCCTGGCCTCTCAAAGGCCTCCTCGCCTGCAGAAACGCTGTGTGGTGTGGCAGGCATGCCTGCCAAAGCTCCCAGACACTGCGGGCCATGGGAGGGCCATGAGCAGCAGAAGAGGCCAGGTTTCAGCATTCTCTTGCCAGCCTGGACCAGCAGATGAAATGTGGGCAAGTGCCTCCACCTGCCACGGGCACAAACCAGGTTGGTGTCAGTCCTGGGAGAAGCACCTTGAGGACGGGAGCCAGGCAATGCAGAAATCCCCATCAGACAGCGCAGCCCCACAGGATGCTCCAGCTTTGGGTCTCCCACCAAGAGTGTGGGATGCATGGTTTGACTCCCGTGAGGTCTCAAGTTGCAGGAGTGACCCTTCAGCCAAGAGTCACCTGTCCTGGTTCTGGCAGAGGTCTGGCAGCCAGAGCGTGGAGGAGGATGGCCATGATACTCCAGCTGCCATGGCTGCTGGTGGCTCCTATGGAGTTGGGGGAGCTTTGCCACCCACGTCAGCAAAGATAATGTCCTTCCCAGACAGCCTCAGCACCTTTTACACCTCCCTGTTGTTGGCAGACCCCGATCCTGACTGGGGCTCACTGGAGATCAAGAGCATGGTTTCTGGTGGGGGTGTGCCAGGGGCAGCTCAAGCACTGACACTGCCCCACTGGGCCACTCCACACCTGCAGGATCCACATCCATATGCGGATGTCAACACCAAACAGCCTCACCAGGCTCTCCAAAGAGCTCCAGCTGTGTTTCTGAGTTGCACAGGTAGGTATATGGCACAGTGGGGGCATGCTGGGAGGGCAATCTCTCCAAAGAGCCTGGAGGGGGGCTCAAGGTGACAGGTTCCCTGCAGAAGCCACTTGCTTCCTTCCAGCTCTGCAACAGGGCACTGAGCTCCTTTGCAAACCTGTCCCTGAAGTGGCTGCCGGCGTTTCTGAGAGAGGCCTCTGTTTGCAGAACTGCTGAACTTCCCCCCGAGCCTCCCAGCAGCAGGAGGGAGCCTGCAGCCACCGGCACAGCCCCCTGCCTACCTCCCTACGCCAGCACTCGGGAGGGCGAAGTGTGCTCCCGCTCCACCCAAACCCACGCTCACGCCCTTGGCATGCGCACACACACGGGCACCCACACACGGAGGAATGCAGACACAAAGGTGCACACAGGCTTATAGACATGCACGCAGGTTTTCTGATGCTTCCCACTGGTTGGCTCTAGAGTGAAGTCACGGCTTTGTCAGGAGCAATAAAGGCTTCCAGGCCAGGCGAGTAGTAAAAGTAGTAAACTTTAAGGGAAAGGGTTCTCTGACTGTTTCCGCAGCGGCAGTCACTGCCGTTGCCTGACAAAAGTTTTCCCTCCGCTCACTTTATGCACATTTGGTGCTGATTAAGTGTGTGGGACTGCAGCTCCAAGCACATGGGGCAGCTCTGCTCCCAGCTCTGCAGATTGATCCACCCCCACCTTGCACACCCACTCCTATCCAGGTTCCCCTTCTCAGCAGTCCAGTGGGATCTGGGAGATGCTTCCCAAGGTGCTATGGTTTTGGTTGCCCTTCCCTTGTGCTCCCCGGAAGTGGCAAGTCCCTGGAAAAGAGTTGTGTTTTGATAGTCCACGTCTGCCCACGCTTCCCAGCAATGCCCCTTGCTTTGTGTGCATGAGGCAAGAAATGAGTGACCCCAGAAACACAGGGGGTTGCAGGGAGATTGGGAGTAGCCTGTCCCTCTTAGAAAAGTGGGTTGCAGTGTTTTGGGCTGTCTCCTGAGGAGTGTTATGGTTGGCCTCAAATGTTTTGGGTCAAAGGAACAGATAATGGTCTTAACTCTGGCTTTCAAGCTCTACCACAGCCTCACACCATGGAGCACCCAAAGACAAGGAAAGCTTGAACTCACATCAGTAAAGATGTCAAAAGTCCATCTTTTTGAAATCAAGGGCGTTGCATCCATTTCGAAGATGTAACAATCATTCCCATAACAGATTCAAGGGCAAAGCATTCGCCCTCATCAACCCCTGTGGCCTCCAACCAGAGATGCTGGCATGGGAAGCATAGGGCAGATTTTTGTACTTTCATGTACTTTGCATGGGTTGCTGGAGGTAAATGTGGCAAAGCTGTGTGCTCATGGCTGTCTCCCCAGAGCAAAAGTGCTCACACCCAGGGTACTGTTCTGCTGTGGGGCAGCCAGAAATGGTGGTGAGAAAGAGAGGAGGTGGCAGAGATGTGACCATGTCCAGAGGGACAAGATGGAAGTCTGCTAGCTGGAGCAAAGCTTTATGAGGGATGCATCAAGGTGATAACTGAAGGTGAGATTTTATCACCCCTAATTTACCCATCTATTACTGGGATGCCCACTATCATCAAGCAGGGTGGAGAACTGCCCTCAGTGCACAGTTCATCCTCCCACCTTTCACCCATCCCACTGTGTTAGTGGCTTTCTACCAAGTAACAAGGAAAAGGAGGCAGTCTGTGTCCAGAGGTACCTCTCAGTTAATAAGACATCATCAGACAACCTGTTGGATCACTTGTGAGAGGACAATCGTGGCATAGCTGCCATAAGGCACCTGAGCAGTGCCAATCTAACGGGACTTCCCTCAACCACCATGATGTGTGGGCTCAGCCTCGGGCTTGGGGAGAGGATTTTGAGTAGGAACAAGTTCCCCAAGTTGCGACCTTCAAGGGAGGCCCTGTTCAGTCCTTTGGGTTGGTGATAGTTCTAGACACGTGTCAAAGATTTATGTATCAGAGAGGCTCCCAGGCCTTTGGTGACTCTGGGCTGGGGTTAGCCACACTTTGGCTCTCTGCCCTTCACTGCTTCACACTGCATATCAAGGGATCCCTCGAAGGCAGAGAGGAGGGAGGACTGGATGAGCTGTCTCCCCAGCCCTGATTCAGGGAGCCCATTTGCTTACCTCCAGTGAAGTAGGTGGAGGTGCAGTGCATTTGGGAGGATCAGACCAGAAAGAATGGCCACCCCTCCCATGTGGCTTCCTTTACACCACAGGCCATTGTATTTTGCCCACTTACTTCTATGATGGATGCCAAATCAAACACCTCTTCCAGGAGGAAACTAAGTCTTGATCTGGAGATAAACCCATAGCGTCTTGGTCTCTCATTAGCTGTTTGGTTCTGGTGATTAATCATGTTTCTTGTGGAGGAAGCCTGATCATTTCTAATGTGGCTTTGGAATTTAGGCATTGGTTTGTTGCCTATATTAAAGCATTTAGCATTGAAATGGAGGTAATTAGGCTCCTGAGAGAGTTTTAACTTAAAAAACTCTAATTCCTAGTTAAGGATTTTGTCAGTTAGTATAAAGGAAAGGGTCACAGGACTTGAGATGAAGACAAAGGTGGACAATTCTGCTAATGGAGCAATAAAACGATAAATCTCTTGATGTGTAAAGGTGCTAGATTAAAATGGGTGTAGAAGGAGCAATAAGGATATTTTAGCGTTGCCTATTCTCACAAGACTTTAACGAAGTCGGGCTGTGAGAACACCACCTTCTTTAAGACACTTGTGAGGTCAAGCACCGATAAGGACACATTAAGTGGCCCTAATGGTTCGACTAATGCGGAACTGATAGAGTGTGATGTTAGCCAGCAGAGGTATCCCAGGTATGTGCTGTGGGATACCTGCTTGGGGTATGTTGAGATGAATATGTACGTTTGGATTGCTGTAGGGGATCAAAGGGCGTGTCTGAGGGTTTTGTTTCCCAGGGTGAGGTCTCCGACACCTGTGGTGGATCTTTCTTCTGCCAAGCCAGAGAGATTGGGAACACGATGAGAAAAGGCTGGAGGTTTAACTTTGTTAGAACGTGTCCCTTATGTCGGCAGCAGGCTGAGGAGTTTGTGTCTTATTCGTTTCTCCTCTGTAAATGTTCGGTGTTACCTAAAACAACTGAAATTAGCTTTCCTGTGGCCTTAGGAAAGCACTCATACATCTCTTAATCTCTGTTTCATTTAGATAACCAGACTAGGCATGTGTGCTCTCTTTCTCTCTCATGATTGGGCTTCCTTGCAGTGATTCTTTTCTACCTCTTCTCTAATGTTTCTTCCACATTAAATACATGACAAAACAAAACAAAATGAAACAAAAAAACCCTGAAAATCATAGGCAGAACTTGCACCAGCCATGTCATTACTCTCTATTTGAACATCCAAAAATTGTGCTACTCCTTATACTCTCCCGTATCACAGAAGGAGGTCTGGTTGAGTTGGTTGCTCTGAACCTTTCCATCCTCCCACTCGGTAAATGAAGTCCACAATTTGTTCCTTCCTCCTTGCATTTGACTTGCTAAG
This sequence comes from Chiroxiphia lanceolata, assembly GCF_009829145.1. Taxonomy (NCBI): domain Eukaryota; kingdom Metazoa; phylum Chordata; class Aves; order Passeriformes; family Pipridae; genus Chiroxiphia; species Chiroxiphia lanceolata. Next base: position 9,910,422 of record NC_045646.1, read on the forward strand.
ATGTTGTGTTTGAATGGGTTGAGTTCACCAAAGGAACAAACCACTGAACCAGGACTGTGATGTCCTTATCTCGCTGCCTGTCCTTCTGCCGTGAGAAAGATTCAGGAGCATCCACCTTTCCATGGGGAAGGTTCCTGTATATCAACAGGGGTCACCTATTCCTGAGGCTCACTTGTAGCTGGCTCCTGTAGGAAATACTTTAGCACGTTGTATCACAGAGTTCTCAGTCAAAATGTTCACAAGAACAACGTGGTCACACAGTGACCTTCACTCACCAAACCCATGATCTTTTTTGTGTCCCAAACATTGTTGCCACAAAAAGAGGGCAATTCATTATTTATACCCTTGCCTGTTAGTCCTGTGTCGGTTAATGCTCAGATTCTCTCCCACTCTTTTGCATGATGCCAGGTTAACAGGTCTGATTTATCCACTGATCTCATTTGCCTTTTTTAGAAATTCTGGTGAAACATTAGCATGTCTCTGATCTTCTTGCAAATAAAGATTAGTAGGGCAGGACACCTCTGCCAGCTCTCCAAGGACTCTTTTGGGTTTGTGAGTTTACTCTTGTGTTTGCTCTAATATCTTTCCAAGATTTCAGTGGTCTGTATGATATCTCATCTGATATGTATATCCCCCTCTTGCAATTATTTACTGAGCACAACGACTTTTACATATCACTGTCAGTTTTATCAACTCCACCACGTTAAATGGACACTGTATCAATGCTGTCACTTCTTTCCTTCTCCATCTACCTGCACGTCTCTTCTGTTGTCCTCACTTCTGCCCAATATGGATTTTTATCCTTGTTTCTTTAGCTTTCCTAATCAATATCTTGAGTTTCCATTTTATTGACTGATTTTTAGTGTCTTCCCTCCCCTCCAGTTGTGATCTGTAGCTCTTTGGTTTCCAATTCACCACTGCATCAGAATGGGCTTGGAGCCAAACCCGTTTCCTCCCTGTTTGTGGTGTGACCTACCAGCTATCAAAAACTCTTTCTGAAGAGCTCACAATATTTTCTCACATTTTCTCTAAATTATTCCTCCCAACCTGAATTCCTCTCCTACTTTCTCTCAGCTTTGGAAAAATTAACCCTGTGGAGCACCACACTTAAGTGAGCCAGAACTGCCCTTTTTTGTTGAGAACAAGCAGAATCAGGTCATGTTGGCTACTCCCCAGGCAACCACTGCCTTCCAGACTAGCAATTAATTCATCTGTATCTGTCACAACGAGGTCTGAAGTCACATTGTGTCCTGTGTGGTTCCTTTCATGTCAGATTATTACCTACGGTTTCAGCAACCTTCGTTTCTTGTTTTTTAACTCGTGGATGTGTCAGACCTTCAGGATGGTCTTCACCCTGGTGTAATTTCTCTGAAAAACCCAATAGGTTGTTCACCATTCTCGTGTGTGTTAAATTCTGCCCAGCCTTACAACTACATCTCCTATCCTTTCTTCCAGGAGAATCCGCAGTGTGTCCAAAGCTTCTGGGCTATTTAAGTGACTCTGTTTACTTTTTACCCAGACTTTAATTCTCCTTCTCCAAACTATAATCTTTCTTCTCCAAATGCCTGTGGCAACACCTGTCTGGGGGCCCAGAGGGACTCAAATCTGTGCGGTCCTTGGGGTGTCTCTGTGCTGGACCAGATGCCATGGGCACCTCATGGCATAGGGAGCATGAGGTGTGTGTGGTGTTTAACACCCACCTGGCCAGACTGTGGGGCAAGAAAAGGCACAAGAAAAAGGTGTAATTTCCAGGACAAAACACTCAGCCTCAGGCTCCAAAGGATGTGTGGGAACTTCACAGCCCTCCAGCCAAGAGTCCAAGGTGACAGGCTCTCACCTGGAGCTGCAGGCAGTCAGCTAGGGGGATAAAGACTTGGAAAAGGAAAAGCCCAGAGCATCTCCTGGCAGCTCAGAGAGACCAGGGGAGCACAGAGAGGAGCAGAGCAGCACTCTCCACTCTCTCTGTGTGCAGGCAGTGGGGAGGTTGTTGTGATTCAGATCCCAGACTGGCCAGGCTCAGTGTGCCTTGTGTCAGGAGAGGCCGTCAGCCTCAGGGCTGGGGACTGTCTTCTGCAAACAGAGACAGCAGCTTGGGGCACCAGAGCCCACATGTGGGGGGATTCTGCTTGGCCTTTTGTGGGATCCTTCTGCTTTGGAGCCAAATAGCCCCAGAAGGAACATCCCTCACTCCTCCCCACCCTCTCTGGTATGTCCTCAAGGGCTTTTGCAAAGTACAGTGCCTGACAAAATTTTCTGACAACAGTCCTGCAAGAAAACCAGCAACAAACCTTTTCTGTGTCCCAGCCCCTGGAGCGGGACAGGAGAATGAAGAGGATCACAGAGCAGGGTGGTCTCTTCTTTGGAGGGGACACACAGCCTGTGTTCAAGTGTGCCCACTCCCTCGCCCTGACACCAGCCATTGACCTCCCAGGCGCTGCCTTCTGCAAAGTGGCTTTTCCCATGGTGTCCTCTGTCACCCCAGTGCTGTCCCCAGGGGACCCTTCTCACTCCTGAGCAATGCTGGTAACTCCCGGCCTTCAGGCTGCCAGCCAAAGGCTTGCCAGGCTGCCTGGGCACACGGGCAGGTGGGGGAAGTGGCTTAGCATGAAGCTTTCTCTCCCTGCCCTGTGCACTCCATTGCCAGGGAAGGTGAGAAACACAATGCAGAGCCAGCAAAGCCAATCTGGAAACAACTGCATCCATAAAAGCAGGCAGCCAGGTGCACTGGCTCCCCCCGGGCAGCCCTGCACGGGCACCAGGCTGTGGCATTAGAGGAGAGATCAAGCTGCTGGTAATCAGCTCAGGACTCAGGCCATTGGGATCAGGACAGAGTCCGAGGGCACAGTGCCAGTTCCTCATCCACTTGTTTTGGTTCCTTCCCCAGCATTTCCTTCCCTCGGACAGTGGGGACCGATCCCATCAGACAGCACCAGGAGCAGTGATGACCGACTGCCAGAGGGTACCATGCCAGGATGCCAATCCATCTCACTACAATCTGGAGATGATTCTTAATCTGGCGATGAGGTTCGGGGGTTTCCCAGCACTGACACACTCTACAATTGCAAGAGCATCTGAATTACAGCACCGATCCTTCCTTTGCACGAACACAGCCTCTGCCCCTGCAGCAGAAGGAGGTGGTTTATAGCCTAGATCCTATGTCACCGGCTTCCCCTAAATCCACCTCCTTTGTGTATCCTGGCTTCCCAGAGAGGTTCAGCTGCAGGCAGTTATTTTTATGGTCTATTTCTTGGTCCTTTGCTCATGCAATGAAAACGAGCAACTCAGAAGCCAGATGGGACAGGTATTCCTGGGTAGGAGCAACTGCTGTCTTTCAGGGAGGAAAAAAACAGCCCAGAAAATTACAGTAGCTTTTAATGTGGAGGGAGACTTGGCAGGATGAAATCCAGACTGAGCAAGAAGGGAAGAGAGGTAGACCCAGAGGTCTACCTCCACCACTGCCCCACAGTAGCCAGCCTGGATGTCTGCCAGATGTGCAGGGAGCAGTGCAGGAGCAGGAACCACAGGATGGGATGGACCAGGTGGTCCTCTATCCTCTGACCACTGTCAGCACAGGGATGTCAGAACAGTTGTATCTAACAGACTTCCATGGATTTTTCTTCCTGCAGTGGGGAGTCCTGCAGGGAGTCCTTGAGTGACCTACACCACCCATTCCACATGTCTGCCTTCAGTCTCCATTTGCTGCCCCAAATTTCTGTTGGAGGTGGCAGGAACCGTCTCCCCTCCTCACCTTGTCCCTGACACTTCGGATAGTAGCTTAACCTTCTATCATCTCCCCTTGGTGTCTCTTTATCCATGTGGACATCAAAGCCGTTTACTCCACAAGGCATTCTTGAGCCACTCCGAGTCTCATCCAGCTCTGGGGGGATCCTTAGGAAATAGGAAGACTCGAGTGGAAGGGGCCAAGGGCAGGAATGCCGGCTGCAAAGCACCTCGCCCTTCACGGGGCAGGGATGCAGGCTACAAACCACCTCACCTTTCACAGGGCAGGGATGCAGAGATGCCGGGATGCAGATATGCAGGGATCCAGGCTGCAACTACCTCGCCCTTCACGGGGCAGTGACCGGTGTCCCTGTTTCGGGAGGCAGTGGGGTTTGCCCTGAGCTTTGGGAAGGGGCCGCCCCCCGTCCCCCCGCCCCACGCCGCGATCCCAAGCGTGGAGCGGGGCGCCCTCTGCCGCGGGACAGCGGCACTGCCGGGAGCGGGGCGAGCGCTGGGGGGGCGGTGCGGGGGGACAGGCGGCCGTCCCCAAACCTTTCGCCTCGCTCCCGGCAGCCCCGTTACGACGGTAGGGTGGGCAGGGAGAAGTATTCCTCCCCCTTCTCTCCACTTGGAAAGTCTGGATCCCAGTTCTCATGCTCACCTCCAGCCCCTCATTTCCAGCCGAGGATGCTGTGACAAGCCCCCCCCATTATCGTCCTCCTCCATGTGGGGTGCAGCACCCTGCTGTCGAGCGGGAGCTTTCCCCCCCCAGGGGAAGGAGGAGAAACATGTTTGTGTTCCCCAGCTTTTCCTCAAAGGCTCTTTTCAAGCAGCGGCTCCCAGTGAGAGGTGCTTTGCGGCGTGTCTGGGCTCGTGGTTTTGGCTGCCGAGGACTTTTCCAAGTGCTTTTTGTCTCATGTGGCTTCTTCCTTTGCACCCCACTGACTCCAGACTCTCCCTGCACTCCCTGTCTTGCTCGGGTCCCTCCTCAGAGGGAGTCATGCCTCCTTCCAAGCATTCCCAAACTGCTTTATGCACCCTGTGTTGGCAAACTGGCTCCAGGAAAGCTGGCAGCAGTGAGCTGAGACATCACAGCATCCAGCTGGCTCCTCTCCTCTGCTGCCAGAGGGTCCTGCATGTCTCTTGTGTGTCTCTGGTCCCTTTTTTGAACCTGAACGTGGCCATGGATTTGTACTCAGGCCCCAAGCTGCAAACTCAGGCTTGGAGAAACATCCCCTGTGGCTGCTTCCACTTCCCCAAGGGAATGTCTGGCAGAGCCCGACACCAGCCAGGGGCTGATTTATGCTGCTGTCTGAAATAAAGCGTTGCCCGTCCTGCTCTTCACGCTGGGTGAGCCGAGCTCGTTCAAAAACCAGTTTCAGGACGAAACTTCTGTGATCCCTTGGTGTGAACCAGGCCTAGGCAGACAGGTATGGGGGCATGCTGCAGCCCCGGGCAGGGCATGGGAGGGGTGTTCACAGCAGGGGCGCAGCAGGGATGGAGGCAGCTGTGGGGGCAGATGCCCTCATTCTGCAAGGGACAACAGCCAGGGGCCCCCCATGGCTGGCTCAGAAAAAAGTGAGTGAAGGAGCTTTTAGTAAATCCTGACCACCTGGGCAGATCTGGGTGTCACTGTTCTGGGGGTGTAGCATCCCACAGCACCTGGTGGGAAGTGTCACAGGGCACGGGGCAGCACCCACCCTGTTCATGCCACACACTGGGTGCTTGTGGCAGGGACCCAGCTGGTCTCAAATCCCATACAGAAGCTGTGTGGCTCTCCCTTTGTGCTCACATCCCTGAAGTGATGCCTCCCCCAAGCAATGTCCTACCCTCTCCCGCACCCCCTCAACCCAGCTCCAAAATGCCCTTTGGGGGAGGAGGGAGGCGGTGGTCTTTGTGTCCCTTTAAGATGTGGCGATGCTTTGCCAACGCCAGCTGCTCCCCAGCCACACACGCTCCCCTACAATGCCCTTTTCATGCACAGCGGCCGTCTGAGCAGTGAAATGCCCCTTCAGAGCCGCGCCGTGCCCGTGCCAGCTGTGCCTCTCGCAATGCGGGTGCTCTCTCAGCATGGCACAGCGTCCTTGCCAGCTCCGGCGTGAGCGATGCCAGCGAATGCCCCCGGATCACAGGAGTCTGCTCTCTCTCCATGCAAACATGGCATCCGCAAAGGTCTCTGGGCATCGCAGCTGTCCCAGTCCTCCCAGCTTCCCCAGGGATGTGGGTGCTGGTCTCTTTTCCTCTGGGCTGCATGCCCATTTTTACTCCAGGTCACCCGGCAGCGCTGCAGTCATAAATCCTGGCCACCTGCCCTCGAGGGCCGGCACAAACGCTGCCTCGTTAGGTTTAGCTAATAAGGCAACAACAACAAGAGAAAAAAGAGCTAATCCCCCAGAGCTGGCAGTGAGGTACCATATTGCACTGGGGAGAAGCAGCGAGGCAGCCGGGCCGGGCAGGCTGTGAGTGGGACAGCAGGGAGCCCGTGGCCATATGGAGCTGACCTTGGCTCTGCTGGGAATTACAGCAGTGATGTTTTCAGGGAGGAAGCCGGTGTCCCAGGCGAGGTGGGTTTATTTGCAGCCTTCAGAGAGGCAAGGCAGCACATCCCTGGGTGTGGGGAAGGGGAGGAAATGGGTTCAGGAAGAGAAGCAGCATCATGGAGGATGCTCACAGGGTTGGGGGGGGCGAGTGTGAGCCCTCCCCTCTTGTGGGTCTGCTGCTGTGGGCAGAAGGGTTGGAAACACAGAGTCAGGCATCTTTAAGGGCCTCCCCTCAAAACGTAGAATCTGGCTGTACTAATGCCTCTCACAACCCCATTTTGCCCTGTTAGGACCTCCCCCAGCCCAAACACCAGAGCACTTCCAGCCTGACACGCCCCAGCCCAGCATCTCTTCCCAGCCCCAGACCCTCCACAGTGTGGTGGCATCATGCCAAGTGCCACAGCGAGCGGATGTCCCCTGGAACACCCAGCTGCCTCCCATCCCAAGGGATGCCTGCAGTGATGGGAAGCAGGTCCCGCAGGTGACCCTGCTGTCACACCACTGAGCCTCACTGCCCTGACCACGATCCCCTGGACAGCTGGGCTGAAGCCCCTGTAAATGTTGCACCCCACTGGAAGGGGACCTGGTTCTCAGAGAAACCCCAGCCATCCAGAGACTGGCTCTCCAGGTGCATTGTTTGCTTGGAAATTTTGGGAGAAGGATGCCTTTCTTAGTATCCTCCCAAAGTCTTCCAGATGCAATCAGCCCTAGGGACTGCACCCACCTGGGCTGGGACTCCTACACTGAATCATGCCCGATGCGAGGCCATGCAGATGCCCTCATTGTGTGCCCCTGCCTTCCTCTCTATCACTGTTACCTTCTCTTGGAGAAGTCAGATGGAGCCCACATCCCTTGCTGCTGAGTGCTGTGCTCTTGTGTGGGCTAAAAAGAGCCCAGTGGAGCCACATGTATTTGTGACTGGGGTGTCTCAGCAAGGAGAAGCCACTCTGCCCTTAGAGAGAGCAACTGTGGACAGAAACGTTCTCTGGTACAGCGTCACATGCTGGGACTCACTGGTCAGTCTTAGGTGCCACGAACATCAGTGGCATGAAAGGCCAAAAGAAAGCTGGTACGTCATGACTGCCTATCAGGGTGTTTGATGAGCTGGAGCCCAGGGCTCGTTGGCTCTCACAGGCACATTTCCCACGGAGAAGTGCGTGCTCACCACTTTCTCCTGAGCTGCAGCCCAGGTTGGTTATGAATAATGTATTGGATGCCTCCGATCGATGCGTCTCACCCGGACGGCTTCTCCTCCTCTCCACCAGCCTTCCCCCAGAGCCTTTCTCATTCTGCACGGCTCGACCCGCTGCCACTTGTCACTTGTTTGCTGGTGGCAGTTCGGACTCACACCCCTTGGATGAGCGGAGTCAGAGGTGCCAGCAACGATGGCCAAGCAGAGGACCAGCTCCATTGATCATTTCATATCATGGTTCCAGTGGAAAATTTGGCAAATCCAAGACCTTCCACTCCACCAGAGATTTTCCTATGAGGCAGAATGAGGCAGCAGCAATGGGTAACTCTCTCCTCCATAGCAGCAGGGATGGGAGACTCATATCCAGTGGCCTCAGCTGGAGGGGAACATGGACCTAGGGATGCACAACCAGGAGACAGAGAAAGTAGGATCTGTCCCTGGGGTGCTGCTTTGCTGTGTAGATGAGAGAGCAGCCTCTTGCCAGTGCCAGGCCATTTGCTACGGGGACAAATGGGTGATTTGTATTGCATTCACTCCTTGGATGCTGTGTCACTTGGCAGAGCTCCCCAGTTGAGGGGGAAGACACAACCCTTCTGAAAATCCCTCTGAGAGAATGCTGCTGAAGACTAATGGGATTTGAAGTTAAGGGAACTGAGGCAGGAGTAGGAGTAAGGGCTGAGACAACCTTGAGGGAAGGGGAATCAGCAGAGGCGGATGCAGATAAGGAACGGCCACTCCTGGGGGTGTGTCAGAGCATACACACAGCCACTTGCCTGGAGTTTGCAAATCCAGAGTGATTTATCCTGCCTTCATGACTTTGGCCAAATAACATCTTGGCAGGAATTTCTTGGTCAGACACAGAGGCAGTTCTAGCCTTAATGAGGCCAACACTGAACATTTCAGAGAGGCCAGGACCAAGAAAGTCTCTCACCATTTAGACTTCCAGTAGGGTGCAGGTAGTAGGATTCCAGTCATCCTTGTTAATTGCCCAAGCATCCTTTTCCTCCTCTGCAGCAGCCCATTTGTGGGGCTCCCACAGCACCTTTGGGTAGGTCTCAGCCCATGAGGAGAGCAGCTGGATGCTCCCAAGTCTTCAACTGCTGCACTTCAGCTGGTTTCCATTGCATTTTCAGGTCACTTTGGAGCAGTCATCTCTGTCTATCACCCACACAGTCACCACCTTCACCAGCTGAATCACAGCCTCCAGATTCACCTGGATGCAGTCAGATCCCCCGTCCCCTCCTGTCTTCTTCAGGAGCTCAGCATCTGGCTCAGCATCTCAAGTTCTCCGTTCCTGAAATATTTTGGGATCACACCATTACCAGCAGGGCCAAGACTTGATCTCTTGGCGACGCTGGAGATTAGCTCTAAGGCTTTGAATTGGCAACAGAAAGAGAGGCAGAGGCTGCTTGGAACTGTTTCCAACTGGGCCAGGCACACAGTTGGCGGAGGAGGAAATCCGTCCCTGGAGATGCCACTGTGGCCATGGGGAAGGCAATTGCTGACGATCACAAAACAGTTATGAATGGACAAACCTCACAACCTCCCAGGAAGGGAGCCCAGTGGTCTCAGGACATTAGAGCCACATAAGCTGGCCATGCCAGCAGGCAGGGACTGCAGAGCCAAGCTTGGGCAGCAGCACTGGCTTGTCACTCCTGAAAGCTTCCTGGGGGTATCAGTATTGCATGAGGACATTTCTCCATCCAGATGATGCTGTCTGATGACAATCCCATAACCCCACCTATTCAGAGCAAACCCCATGGCCTCACCCTTTCCCATGGCCTCACCTGCCTCATCCCACCAGTGCCTACTCTTCCCAGCTGATGCTGCTTTGCTCCATCTTTCCAAGAGCCTTGGCTTCCTCCCTCTCCTTCTCCTATCTCAGGGGAAAGTAGTTCTCAAGGTGCTCAGAGCAGCGAGGCCAGAAAACCAGGGCACTTCTCCAGCTCACCTAATTGTTGGTTACTGTCCCTCTCCCTCGGTGCCTAATTAAGTAGAGCAGGAGGAAAGCCCAGGAGAAGCTTCTGAAGGCACAGGAACACGTGTGCACATTATGGAGAGGCTGGTGAGGGGCCTCACCCAGACGGGCTGCTTCAAAAATAACAGAAGAATGATGCTGTGGAACAAACCAGGAGCAGTGACCAGACCTCAGGTCCAGACCTGGATCCACACCTGGAACACAACACACACTTCACACAGCAAGACAGCTGTCAGGTTAAGGGCAGAGAAGGGAGCTCATCCTGGAGGGGAGGCACTAGGGATGAGCATGACCAGGGATGGTGGCTGGACTATCTCCTGGGCTCCAGCTCCTGGATGGAATGTTGCCTTGCTTATCTCCCAATCCAGACTTCAAGCCAACCCCTTTCTATTGAATTTTCACCATGGCTGCTTGAACCCAGTCCCAGGAGTGTATGGGACATGAAAGATCATCTCCAAACTGATTTCCTGGCTGCCTCAGCCTTGTAATCCCTCAGAATGCTGGGTAGAGTTGGACGTTGGTCCAGGGTCTTACTGAAAAGCCCTGAGCAGACCTGACTCCTTCCCCCTATTGCTTTGGGAGGATTTCAAAACAGCTATTTCAGCTTTTGAATCCTTGATTCAAATTTGCTGCAAGCTGGGGCTGCCCCAGCCAGTACCCATGTTGAGGGGGAGGAATCCCGCTCCATCAGTGCAATATCTGTGAAGCTGAGATCCTTGGGAAGATGCTGCTGCAGGCAGAGGAAAAGCCAAGCTGGTATTACAGAGAAGCCTGTCCTAAACACAATGCCTGTCCCAGCTCCTCACTGGGTCACTGTGTTCCCATCATCCAGCCAGCTCCAGTTTAGTTCCCTCTCATGGCTGAGGATAAGCAGCCAGACTGCTGGATTCACCCACAGTGTCCTGATGGAGGTGGTGCACGTGCGTGTGTGTCGTTCTGTGCAGGTAAAGCCACACCCAACACATGCCCAAGCCCACAAGGGCAGCGAACAGGATCCCCAAGCACCAGCAACATGTGGTGCTGTGATGCTGGAGCTCTGCCTGCCTCGTGCTTTGCTGTAGCCTTTGGCTCTCCTCCTGTAGCCTGCCAGTGTCATCTCATGCATTTCTCTCAATGACAAATAGTCCCTCGATGTCACCAAGGGTTGTGATGCTGTTACACTTCTTGCTGAAAGAAGCAATAAGGTCTGGGGTGGGGTCAGGCCTTCCTGGCTCCACATCTCCCTCTCTCAGCCAGCCTGGCCCCGAAGGGCTGCTCTGATGGGCGGCAAAGCAAGCTCGCCAGGACCCCGTTTAATAAAAGAGGGGGCTTCACAGGAAAGCTGGAACAAATGCTAGCAGGAGTGTTTGCTTTGCCAGGATGCTCCAGCCAGCTCCAGCCAAAAAGTTTGAGCAGCCAAAGTTTCCCTGCTCAGTATTTGTGTTTGTTTTATCCCCGTTGCCTGGGCTGTTGTGGGAGATTTATCTTTAGGAGAAAAAAGGCAGCTGGATTTGGTGGCATATGTCTCCTCTGGGATCCAGCCCATTTTGGGCCATGCATGGATAAGGGTGAACTTAATGTGTGTGGCCTGAGCTGAGCAGTGACCTCCTTTGGCCTCGGGAAGGTTTAAGCAGTGAGGTGAGCCCTGGAAATGGATGGCGCATCCCAAAGCAACACACCACCCTTCCCTGCCTGCATCCCTACCCGAGAAGAGCCCAAGACTCTTCAAACCCCCAGTACCCACCATGCCTTGCCCCACTTGTGCCAGTGCTGGCAGCCTGGAGATCTGCCATAGCCACGAGATTTTCAGATGTGCTTCTGAGCAGGTCTGGTTCCACACATGGGCACTGTGGCAGGGCTGTGTGGGTTTATATACACGGTGATCTCGTTAAAGTCTGGGTTTTAACGAGTCTTGAGGGCGATGCTGTGTCATCATTAGCACTGTCTGTCGGGGAGCTCTGAGCATGGCTAACCCAGACAGTTCAGCTCTGGGGTTAATTCTGAAGCCAGCCTGATCACAATCCCTCTATGGTTTTACCTACCTGCAAAGTAACAGCAAAAACCCAGAGCCAGGTCAGGTTCCCTGCCAAGAAAGGAAAAAAGAAAATCAAAGAAACAGAGCCTGGATATAGCCTGTGTATGATGTAGCCTTGTTTTTTTTCTGTATTCTTGCTGATCTTCAAGGTGGACTCTCCAACTTGAAGGGTCTGCCCCTCTGTCAGCAGCCTCAGGAGCCAGCATGCCCTTGGTGTGGGTCTCTTGCAGTGTGGGGGTGACCCCTCTGGGAGCCAGTACAGGGGCTGGAGGGAAAGAGCAGTGCTGAGGGCTCCTGCATCACTGCTTTGAATTAAAACCTTTTTTTTTTATTTTTGGTATGTGAGCAGGCTTGATATAGGTTGTTGGTGCCAGCTGGGCTTCTGTGCCTCAGTTTCTCCCCTCCCTGGGGCTACCAACTGCTCAGGCAGAGCTACCCACAAGATCAACAGAAGATGTGCAGAGAGGGGAAGAGGCCACAGCATCCACCTCCATCTCCGTTGGCATTGCCGGGGGAAATTCTTCATGAGGACATGAGACAGCAGCCACATAGCATGGTATTGAGAGAGGAGGCACTGAGTTAATTTGGCTGCCCAGTTAACACCAAAGGAAGTCATTACTGTACAGCTCATGGCTCTCTGTCCCAACACGTTGTTGCCTAGGTCCCAGGGAGGTGAGCAGAGCTCAGCAGTGGGGCACAGAGGGTGGGCTGGGGACCCTGGTGAGGCATTCAACTCCTGCTCCGTGAACAAAGCCTGGTGCAAACAGAAATTCAAAGCAAATGAGAGGCTTGAGATTGGTGTTCCTGGTGGCACCCACCCTCCTGCCTGTCCTGGGACCCCTCACTTCCCCACTGAGCCTCTCCCTTCCTGTGGCCATCCTCTGTCTGAGCAGGGCCACGGAGTTGCCCTGCCCTACATGCACCTGTATATATGTGAACACACACACACATATATATATGTGCACACAATTCCCACTTGCACGTGCACCCCGTAGCTTTGCTTCTGATAGAAGGTGCACCCAGCACCAAGGGGTGATGCCTCACACACAAACCCCAGAAATTATTAAAAGAAAACAGGTCAGAAACACTTCAGACTCAAGCCTGGGACAACTCTCAAAATGCCAAGGCTGAAGCACGATGGGGCTGGAAACTTTTCCCATCAGGGTGGGATTTAGAGAAGTTTCCCTCTCTGTAACTGGGTCGATCACATGCCCAGAGCCTGTGAAGCCAAGATAACCCTTGGCCAAACATGCAGCCTCACTACTATGAGCATCCCTGACCGTACCAGGGCTATCCTGCCACCCTAAATGCTAAATGTGCTCCATCAGGGTCACCGAGTCCCAAAATATCCCCCTCTTGCCCAGAGTCCTTTGTAGCAGCTCTGGTGGGGCCAGAGGCTCCTTCCAACGGCTGGACTGGAGTGAAGGGGGGTGTTCTCTCGCCCATCGCCCCGTGGGGTGCACCCAGCAGCAGCTCAGCTCCGCTGTGCCGGTGCTGCTGTAGGCAAGGGCAGGTTCCCTGCCGGCCCCCGGGGTCTGGCAGCTCGCGGGGCTCCTGCCTGCCCGCAGCCCCGAGGGGACGGGGATGGGGGCCAGCATCCCGGACATAAGAGATGGATTATTCGGTACAAGCATACCCCCTGCCGACGAGCTGGAAAAGCACAGCTCGTTGCCTTTTATTATTTATTTACTTTTTTTCCCCCTGTAACTGCCTTCCTTCTTCCCTCCCTCGCACCCGCTGGTTTGGGATGGTGCAGCTGGGGGTGTCGTGCTGGTGGCACTGAGGCAGAACAGGCTGGTGTGACGGGGGCTGCTGGTGGAGCCGGGGTGCTGCCCGCTGGTGGAGATGTCGGGGCTCGTTGGGGACAGCTCGGTGTCACCGGAGGCTTGAGGGGGTGGGGTGAGCACAGAGCGGCTCCCTGGAGTCTGTCTGTTATTGCAGGGTCTCTCGAGGGGGTGAGATTAGCGCTGTGGGTTGCTGATGCCCCGGAGTGGGGCATGCCCCAGTATGGGCACCTCCAGGCTGTCCCAGTGCCCATGGGCAGACCTCTCCCAAAGCCTTTGACGTTTGGCCCTGAACAGACCTATAGCACCTTTAGGGGGACTCTAACCTGGCCTGGGGTGTCCCTGCAGCTATCTTGTCACCAGATAGTACCACGAGCAGTGGCTCCGGGAGCAGCTGCAGCCCTGCTCCATGCCCAGACAGCCCTGCTGCAGTGAGACCTGCCTACATCCCTTCAGCCCCCAGCTCAGCCCTGCCCTGCCTTGGCATTTTGGCCACAGCCCTGCTGCAGTCCCAGAGCTGTGCCATGTCCTTGGAAGCGGAAAAGCTCCCTCCTGGGCTGACCAGTGATGGTTGGAGCCAGCCAGCAGCACCACGGATGCTGGATCTGGGCACTTTTCCTCCTTGTCCCTGATTCTCTGACCCCTGCTCTGGGCTTGGAGGGGGCATGCTAGTGGCTCCATCTGGAGCTGGGAGACAGGAGAGGGGTCAGGTGTGCAGTGGTTAGCCATCCCACCTGAGTGTGCTCTTTGCTCCTGGTGGGTTCCCAGGAGTGCTCGGGAAGCATCAGGCTTGACTGGGAAGCACAAGAGGCCTCAACCTTTGCACTGTGGGAAGTCAGCCAGCAAACCGTTGGTGAACTTGGATGCCAGAGCGGTGCTTCTGTGCCAAAGCCACTGGCCTCGTGTGAGCAGAGGATGGAGGAGACATCGACCACAGCCATCCCACGGAGCCCTCTTTCCTCACCCCTGTTGACGGAGGGATGCAGCTGCCCTGATTGCTGGCTGGAGCGTGGCTGAGCACCCACACAGCACAAGGCACCCCAGCTGGGCTTGCAGTCCCCCGTGGCACTGGGGATGGGGACGAGCCCCCACGTGCAGGGAGCCGTTGGTGTGGCTGTTTGCATGAGCAAGAGTGAGAGCTGGGGCTGACCGCAGGAACCCACGGCTGCCGCAGGGGCCCAGCTGCTACAGGGGTCCCAGTGGCCCCAGGGAGCGGCTCAGGGGCTGTTATGCAAATTTAGAGGAGCCAGGAAACCAGTCGGAGGGCAAAGGAGTCTGAATTTCTCTTTTCTCCTCTGAGTCACCAGGGCTGACTTCCCTGGCTCTGAGATGCTGTGGATGCTCAACACATCCCCTGTTGAGAGCCTTGGCCGGGGTCCTTCCAGTATGGCACCTCTCTGGCACCTGGGCACATGGTGGTCCTTGTCCCTGCGGCTGGGCAGGCCTGGGCAGTGTGTGTCCCCCTGCTCCCAGGCTTGCCCCCCCGATATGGCACAGCCTCATGGTCTCCACACTAGCTCTGCAGCCTCTGCCACCACATCCAGGACCTACAGCTGTTCTGGGAAGGGGCTGGGAGCGATGCGGGGTGGTGACTGCCTGGGCAGCTGGTGGTGGGACAGAACGGGTGCAGTTTTGGGAAAGGACCAATTCTGGCTGTTCTCAGCTCAGTCTCTGTTCCTGAGGTCCTTCCACACACGGCTTTATAACTGCCTCAAAGAACTGCTGTAGGGCCCTGATGGAGGGGACTCCATTGTAGCTGGAAAAGGGGCACTGTGGCTGCAAGCATGAAACATCCAATGATTTGGCCCTGGTATGGTTTCTTGAAAATCGCCCTGGTTTCTTTATTTTGGCACATCCCTGGGGTAATGGGGGTTAGCAGTGGGTTTGGGGACATCTCCAGGAGGCAGCATCTGGTTCCTTCTGCTCTGTCCAGGACCGTCCTCTTTCACAGTGTCCTTTGTCACAGTCCCCTTGGGCAGCTGCAGAGGATGATGTCCTTCCCTGCCCAGGTTTGCCAGAGAAACCTCAGAGCCCCACACATCCCCAGGTACCATCACAGCAGCACTGACGTGCTCTGCCCTGCTGTTTGCACCCTGGTGACCCAAGTGATGGGCACAGGCGGTGTCTGTCCCCCTGGAAATCAGATACTGGGGACCCTGTGATTTTACATGGTAGTGGTCAGGCTGGAGGCACCTGCCTCCTGTCAGATACAAAAGGCATCGCTTTGCCTGCTGCAAAGGAGGAATGTGCATGTGTGAGCAAGAGAGGCCAGCACCCGTAGCAGAGCATACCCAGGCTTCTGCCACTTCCTCGCCCCACAGGAGGGACACAGTGGCCCAGCCCTGAGTGATGGCCACCACCAAGCACAGCGCCCTGGTGTGGCCAGCTCAGCAGCATCCCCCCTTCTTGCAGACCAAGCCACAGGTGAGTATGTGGGATGTCACCTGCCTAACACAGAGCAGGGCCCAGACCTCAGAGCAGCCTCTGGTATGTTGGAAGGGGACAAGTCTAAATGGACCCTGGCCTGGCATGAGGAAGAAAATTAGTCACAGCAGCTGAAGGGCTCCATTGCCACATCTCTGCCCCAGTGCCTGCTGGAAGCACCCTGACAGGCAGATTCCCTCTGGCACAAGAAAAGCACCAGGGGGTAAATGCCCTTGTGCCAGGAAGATGGACACCCCAGCAGGATGGGATGTTCACAGCCCCCAGGCTCTTCTCTGCAGGAGAAATACCCCGTAATGATCCTGAAAGCACCTTTGGGTGACAGGCCAGGTGCTGCATGGCCCTGTGACAGTGCCACAGACTGGCAAAACATGTTGCTCCAGTGGGACATGGTGGCTGTTTTTGCTGCCCCGACGTGGGGTGCACAGGATGAGTCCCTGTGCTGCTCTCTGGGCTCTGGCTCCTGCTGCCACCATTTGTCCCTGTGCCCTTCTTCCCAGTTGCCTTCCTGTGCTGCAGGGAGGCAGAGCACAGCTAGAAATACACCCACTGCGTCCCCCCTTCCTGCCTGTTTGCTTCCTCCCCTCCTGGCCTTGCCTTTCAGTGTGGCTTCCTAAGAAAACAAAGGTTACACCACCACACTTTGCCTACACACACACACACACACGTGTGTGCACAGCTGGTGCCCTTCTAATAAACTTTGACCACATTTCCATCCCTGTGGATGGGGGGCAGCAATCTGCAAACATGCTGAGGTCAAC
This sequence comes from Chiroxiphia lanceolata, assembly GCF_009829145.1. Lineage (NCBI taxonomy): Eukaryota > Metazoa > Chordata > Aves > Passeriformes > Pipridae > Chiroxiphia > Chiroxiphia lanceolata. The sequence goes on from NC_045646.1 coordinate 9,926,853, forward strand.
AGGGCTGGTAAAAATGAGCAGCTAGGGAGGGAGAGAGGCTTTCCTTTCCTCCAGCATGGAGGCAGGCTGCTCCACAGCTCAAACCCTTATTAGACAGTGGAACAGCCACATATGGCACACCCAACACACCCCACCTGCAGGAAGGGCTTTGATCTGGGTTTACACCTGAGCAATCGTGCTGTGGGAGCTCCCTGGGGACCGATGGCACGACTGCCAGCCCGCTCACCTGGGCTGAGCTCTGACAGACTCATTCCACAGTTGTGGGGCTCTGAACCCTGTGCTGATGTCACAGCCTGGACCCCTGAACCCCTGTCAGCCCCAGCCTGCACTCCATATACCCCAGAGATTCTGCTGGAGGAAGCCAAGCTCCACCAACCCAGAGGCAGTGAGCTGCCACCAAATGTGCTCATCCCACAGCTCCCCTGCTCCGTCTTCCCTCCAAAAAAGCTACAATTGCCAAAAACTCCCTGAAAAATTCATGGGTTGGTATATTCGGGTTGAGAGCACAGGGGTTGCAGTGACTTATCTGACATAGTTTTCCAGAAACTTCTCTGGACTTGGTGTTATCACTGTGTTTCCGTTTTCTCTCAGCAGTGGGGTGCCAGTGGGGATGGGGACTCCAGCCCACATCGCACTCAGCAGAGCTTGGGGCAGCACTGAGGACAACAAGTAGGTAGCTCACAGTGCCCTGTGCGACGCTCTTCCTTCACTTCATTCAGTCTAAAAAGTAGTTTAATAATTAAAATACACTTTGTGAAGAACTTCAGGTTGAACAGGCAAGGACAAAACCCTCGCAGGCTCCATGGCAATGGTGAGTTGAGGGGCTCAAAGCACCCTCACTGCTCAGTGAAGGTGTGACTCCCGGGGATGGCTCAGGACAAGTGCCCCTTGCTATCCTCAAGCTGCAGCGGCTGCTCTGGGGAGGCACTCAATGGGAGCCAAGCTCCCCTTCCTGGGATGTGACTCCTCTGGGGCTGTGCCCCTCACTCCTGGCTGAGCAAGGACTGCTGGGCACAGGAAGATGGGGCAGCCATGTGCTGAGCCCCAGCCCCCCCAAACACCACTCCATGGTGCAGGCAGCTGCCACATTTCCCCATGGCACAGCTGCCATGAGTGCCGCCCGCAGCAGCCACCCGGCACGAGCCAGCCTTCCCTCCGCCCTTCCCTACTGCCACTCTGGCTCCAAATGGGGTTTTATTGCATCCTGTTTTGCAACGGCAGTGGGCGTGGGCCCATGGCGGGGCTCTGGCAGGTCATGGCCCACCAACCCCAGCAGAGTGGGCTGAGCTGGGGTGGGGGTGGCTGCAGCTCTGCCCACTCCCAGTTTTGGCCACTGACCGTTAATGCTGGGGTTTTTTTTATGCTCAGTATCATCAGGACGTGGGTTTATTCCCAGGAAGGAAGCCAGGCAAAAGCACGCTATTAAAATGTTCCGATGGCCTTTGCAGCGGGAAGCCCTCAAGCTTTGCCAAGCAGATGCCTGAAATTGGGGTAGGGGGAAGCAAGGAAGTGGCCTTTGAGCACCATGAGGCCTTCCCAGTGCCCCTCATCACCTCCCTCCCCACTCACCTCACCCTGGGGTGGTCCCCTGGGGAGCTTGGTGCCCCCCTCCCCCTGTTGTGTGGAGGCAGGAGGGGGCAGATTGAGTTATCTCCTGTGCCGGGGGGGCTGAAGGCGGGCCCTGCGCTGGCGTCCAGCCCAGCGGCAATTACTCCAGCGGCATCGTGTGCAGCGATGATGCCACGCTGCAGGAATGGCAGGGGTGGCTCCCTTCTACTCCTGGGGCTCCTGCGAACCGCCAGACTGGAATGGGGCTCATCCAGTCGTGCCCTGTGTCTGGTCCTCCCAGACCTCGTGGGGGGTCCCAAATCTTCCTGGCTGTGCCCTCCAGCCTGGTGCTGCTCCGGATATTTCCCCTCCTGGCTGCAAACAAGGAACTTCTGCCTTGCAGTAAGCAAGTACGTGAGGCACACCCCGTGGGGACATTCCTGTGACCTGGTGTTCCAGTCCCCTGCATGCTTTGGGCTCATGAGCAGGACTCGAGCTCTCATTTTGACCTCACACAGCACATTCCTGGTCTTCACAGTCACTTGAAAATGGACGTGAAGGCAAAAAGAAAATGAGCCCCTTGAGCTGGTGCTTTCTCCCAGGGGTTTGAAGACAGCTATGATGATGGGACCTGGTGTGGCACTTTCTGGCCTCTCCTCAACCAGAATTCACTTCTCTTTCCCACTTACAATATTTGTTTCTCTCTGAAAAATTCCCCTGCTGCCATTGTCACCCTGTGACAGCCAGGAAGCAGAACACGGTTCCTTCCCCATTGCAAGAGCTGCTTCTTCCTACTGCCCTCACTCTGTCCTGCCTCACCACTGATGCCCTGGGCTCCTAGTTGCCCTGGTGGATACTGGGATTGTGGCTCTTGGTGAGGTTCCTGCCCTCACAGCCCAGGCTGCTGGCTAAGGCTCCCAAAGCTGTGGTGCTCACACATCTTCCTCCATGCACAGTCACCTGCTCCCTGTTTCTCCAGTCTTGGCTCTGGATCGGGGTTTGCTGCTCCTCTGCTTCACAGAAAGGATCTCAGGCCTCAGCACTTGTCTAGCACTCAGGGCTAACTCCCCAAATAATATTTGTTTCCTTGCAGACCCTCATTAGCTCTGCTGCCCGTGCCTGCCGACCATCCCACAGGATCTCTGCATGGGGACAGCCACCCAACACCCATCCTGCTCCCACTGTGGCACGCAGGGAGCTCCCACTGCCCTCGTGTGACCTTGTTTGGGGGCCTGATGGGTATTAATCCGAGCTCAGCAGGCAACTGGGTGAACATGCCAGCTGGAACTTGAGGAGTAGAGGGAAATGAGAGTAGGGAAGAGGGAGCTGCTCCTGGACACATTCAAACCTGGGATGCAGGGAGAGCTGAGCCCTGCATTGCAGCAGGCGGATGCACGGGAGAGCAGCTGGCGGGGGGCAAGGTGACCCTGGTCCCCAGGGCCACTACTTGTCCATGTGCTGGGGGATGTGGCTCTTCTCTCCTCTGCTCCCAGCTGTTTCTGCAGGAGGCTGGCAGGCAGCATCCACCCAGAAACATCCTGCCAGCACAGGGCACCGGCAGGCCAGTGGGTTCATTGCGATGCTGAGCTCCTTCCCAGGGAGGGGATGGAGAAGGGAACTGAATATTTAATGCCGGCAAAGTGCCTTGATGCTGGTGGCTGGAAGGCGCCACGGAGGGGACGGGAGCCGTGATCAGAGTACTGCTTACCACAGACAGCTCATGCAGGGCAGGGTGGCACCAGTGCACCCGCTGTGTCCTCTGCCTGGGCGTTCTGGACCCTCAGCTCATGAAGGCATGGGCCACCAGCCCTGCTTGGCACCCAGCAAGAGCACTGTGGGGTAGAGGAGAGGGGGCACAGCAGGGGCTGGGGGCTCATGTATGAAAAAGTGCAGGCTGTGGAGTGAAGGATGGCACCAGGCACTGGCTCCACCCCATTTGCAGGTGAGCTGTGCCCTGGACCTCTGCTTGGAACAGTTGCTCCTTGGAGGTACGTGGAATGGGGGGCAATATAAGCCCTATGTGGGGGGAGATGTTTTGGCTGCATCCAGCTTAATGAATGAGTGGTGCCCAAAGCCAGGGAGTGTTGGGAACAACTGGTGTTTAGTGGGAGGCAGAAGAAACATGGATGTCATTGCCAGGACAAGACAAACCTGGAAGCAGGGACAGGATAAAAACCAGGTGGAATACAAGGGAAGGAGCCGGGAACAGTGTCTGCAGCAGGGCTTCAGGAGGCAGGACGAGGCTCTTGTAGGGGGGGTGCCCAGGCTGTGGTGGGGAGGGCTGGGCAGGGACAGGGAACAGCAATCCCACCTGCTTCCTACATTCCCAGCCAGGGCCACTGCACCGACAATGGCTGCCCCCCTAAAACAGTGCCCCCCACTGGCTGCCCCCAGGCAGAGGGATAGGGCTGCTGTCCTAGGGAGGCTGTGTGGGACAGCCCTTGCAGTGCTCCAAACCATGCCTGGGGTGTCCTTGTATCAGCTGCTTCCTCTTGAGGGTGCGCACACACACACAGAGCTCTGCACGCTCCTCTCTGCGCCCTCACACCAATTCCCTGCTCACACACTGAGAAAGAAATGGGGGCCACAGCCTGGATACACAGTGTGGGGGCCAGATGTGTGTGCCCCCACATGCACACTCACACTCACACTCCACAAGCCACACACAGACTCCACGTACACCTCCTCCCGATGCTCACAAGCACACGTGCACACTCACCCACACTCCTGCTGTCACTCTGTCGCAGCCTGGCACACACATGCACACACGGCCATATGAGCACACATGGTGCCATGTGTGCAAAGACACACGTGCACTGCCACACACGAGCACACGGCTGTGTGTGCCAGCTGTCATGTCACCGGGCACACATACATCCGTCACAAGTGCACACGGTCTCCCCTGAGCGCCATCACGCGTGCACAGGCTGTGACAAGAGTCATGCACACACATGGTCACACATGCACACACCTGTGCACACGCGGCACCTCTCCGCGCTTCCCTTGCACACATCCCTGGGCAGGATGGGACCCGAGGGGGCGGGAGGTTCGGCGGCAGCACGACCCCGGTGCTGCTTCCACTGGGCTGAGACCGGACCAAACTCATCACATGTGGACTCGAGCCAGGCCTGAAATAACGCGCTCCTCACACACAACCCCGTGGGGCGGGGGGGTGTCCGTGGGGCGGGGAGCCGGGGACACGCGTGCCCGGTCCCGCGGGGCAGGGGCGGATGGGCACCCTTTGTTCCTCCCGCCGCCGGTCCTCCATGATGTGGAGAGGGCACGGGCGAGGCCGGCGCTGCGAAATGGCGGCCGGGGGGGCGGGATCGGGGGAGGAGGAGGAGGAGGAATGGGAAGGCCTGGCTCCCTCGCCGCGCACGGCGCCGCGCACACAAAAGGCTGCAGGGAAAACACGGAGGGCTGTGGTGGGTGCGGAGCGGCCTCGCGGAGCGTCCCCTGCCCGCCCCTTTACCGCAGGGCTCTGTGTGTGACCTGCCGCTCGCACACGCGTGGGGGGTCCCTGTGCCCCGCACCGCATCCCCGTACCCGTGGGGCCGTCCCGCCTTTGGGGGGCATCGGGGGTACGGCCGGTGCCGGCGCGTCGAGGCAGCACGGCTGGGCTCGGCTGGGCTCGGCTCGGCTCAGCTCAGCACGGTTCAACCGTCGAGCGGGTGCCGTCGGCCACCGGGATTCCCGCTCCTGCGTGTCGCGGGCGCTCCCGGGACGCAGCCGCGCTCCGGCGGGCAGGAACACGCGGTGAGTCCGGGCACAGGGGCGGCTTTGTGCCGGGCTCTTTGTCTGAAAGGGGGACATGGCCAAAATGAGCCACCCCACGGCTGGCACCCCGTGGGCAAGGAGCCCCCTCCCAGCCCCGGGTCAAGAGGACGCGGGGCGCTGCCGCGCCTGGTGTCTTTGCCTTTTGGGATGGGGCCGTTTCTGGGCAGAGGCAGGCGGTGGGGAGTGGACCCGCCTGGGTCTCCCAGCAGGTCTGGGCTCCTCGGCAGGTCGAGCCGGTTTGGAGGAGCTGCGGGACAAGGGAGGCTGGTGGGCGTCTACGAGCCTCCCGCCCGGCCCGATGGCGGCTCCCTGGGGCACGCAGCACCCACAGCAGGCAGCTGTTGGAGCGACTGGGAGCGACCCACGCACATGGGGCAGACAGGCAGGAGGTGCGGGGACAGAAGCCCATAGAACTGGGAGGGGGATGGACCAGAAACTGCTGCTCCCACCCCCCCTTAGTAGTCCCCTTCATCTCTACTGCGCTCTCGCGTGGCAAGTTCGTTCAGGTCTCAGCCTCGTGGAAGTGAGATGGGGGCGGGCTGCAGCCCCTACCCACGCCTGCGGGTGTGAGTCGAGCATTGCTACTCTGTGCAGGTTTGGAGTCACTGCAGGCTGGGGTCCACTGACACCCAAAAAATTCTACATGTGGCTAAGCCACTGTCAGGGCTGGACACAATATGGAGGGGGGAGCTACCCATCCACCCAAACCACGTACAGACACCGCAGCTTCCCTAAGCTCTGCCTGCTTCCCTGCCACAAAGGCACCCCCTGCAGCAAAGCCCTCTCCTCCAGTGCCATCAAGGTGCTGATCCACCACCCTGATCGTCTCTGAGAGAGCTGCATGGGCAGGTGTCACCGTGGCTGTCACTCTTCCCTGGCTGTGGTGGGAGACTCTGCCTGGCTGGAGAGTCCAAGCACACATGGGGAATGTGTGCCCTACAGAGAGTAGTGTGTGTGTCCTGTCCCCCCCCCCCCCCCCCCGCGAACCTCCCCATGTCCCAGTGCAGGGTGCAGGTTTGTGTCCCCAAGAGGTGACGTGGAGGCAGGGCACCATCTGGTGGTGCCTGGGCACAGCACACACCAGCCCACACGCATTCTGCCCACCCACATGCTCCCTCGCCCGCTCACAGCGAGGCCCCCCCGCGCTTGTGCACACACGTGCGTGCACCCCAGTGCCCATAACTCGCGCGTGCGCACACCTATGCTGAACACACACACACACACACACACGTGACCCCAAGCGTAGACACACACCTCCGTGTTTGCACGTGCGCTTGCCCGTGTGCGGGTGTGCAGAGCTGCAGGTGGGTGCAGAGGAGCCCAAAGTGGCACACACGGGCACGGGGAGAGCGCCAGGCTCGGCGGGACAGCTGGACCCATGTGTGTGGCATGTGCGTGAGCACGCACACACACGTGGGCGATAGTGTGTGCACGCAGGTGAGTGATGCTGCACTCTCCCATTTTCAGCCAGACAAGCGGCACTGAAAGGGTGAGCACACATGCACGGCATGCCTGCTGAATTCCCTGCCTGCCGAATTCCCTGCCCCTCCAGGGGAGCAGAGCTGGACTGGGCTTTTATTTCCACCAGGGATTTCCCTCCTTGAGCCAGGGGGGTCATTTTCAACTGCCACAGCTTCCCTGGGAGGACCTTGGGCATGTCATTTAACCCTTCCTGCTTACCCAGGGCAGGGGCTGGGGTGAACACAGGTGTGGGACATCGTGGTGCTGGGGAGGCAGCCCTGGGGAATGAGGACAGGGCACTTCCCAGGACTCTGGAGCCTGCCAGGGCAGGCAGCCGCTCTCCAAGGGGTGCATGTGGTTGCAGAGGTTTTGGCCGCCAGCCTGGCTCGCACAACTGGAGACGGAAGTGCTAAATTTAAAGGTGTTGGGGGGGGGGGCGGGGGGGGGGGCTGAGTGAGGTTGGCTGGCACAGGGTTTCTCTCTGGCCTCCTGCACGGGAGGCATGAGGCACGGGCATATTTTCGGCCACCGCACCCTTTCTTTACTGGGGGCTTGGAGGCCTGGCAGGGAGAAGCGCCTGTTTCATCAGTGGAAAACGAGGCCAAAGACTGAGCTTAAGCAGTGCCGTGTGCCCCAGCAGGGACGACCCTTCCTCTGCATGGCCCCAACCTGTTCACAGCAAGCACTCTCAAACCCCTGAACTGTGTAGCAGCTGTACTGCTCACACCCAGCTACACTTGCACCCAGACAGGCACGTGTGCGCACACAGCTGGGCAGACACAGCTGGACACACACCCCTCCAAACCACCCAACATGGGACCGGCCCCCCTCACATCCCAGGCACTGGATACACACATGCACCCTGCAGCCCCGATCCTTCATCCCCACACCATTTTTGGGTAATAAAAGTACTATTTGAGGGTGTTTACAACTTTTATTTAAAAATCCCTTTCCAAGATAATTTTCAGGGCTGTGAGCCAGGCACAAAACATCTGTGCACTCTTGCAGGCAGGGTGGGGAGTTAAAAAAAACCACAGTGGAAAGTGGGGGCTATGTTGGGTCTTGAAAACCACCTTCAGCTGCACTGGCCTCCAAAGCCGGGAAGCCCCGAGGGCAGCAGGAGCACCCACGTTTTGGGGAGCAGCAAGGCACTGAGCTGGTGGGGAGCCCATGATGCCACCCCAGCATCTGCAGGCACTGGGACAGCTACATGGGTGCTCCCACCCCCGCTTCCCCACCAGACCCAGGACGCGGCAGACGCCAAGCAGGCTTGAAGTTTGCTAAAATGAAAATAGAAAAAAGGCCTGGGACACCATCCAGAACTGCTTAGCGTTAATTAATTCATACCCATGACGTGATCTGCCCTCGGCCCAGAACATCCCAACATAGTCACGGCCGCAGCCACCCGCCCCAGCCGGCCTGCTGGCCACTGCCTTATTTTAGGGAAGAGGTGGTGCAGCTGCTCTCTTGGCCCTTGAACATCTGTGGGTGCCAGGAGTTTTGGGACATGGGTGATGGGGAGAGGGCAGCCGTGCCAGTATGCATGGCCTCGACTATGGGGCTACAGCCCAACTTGCCCTATGGCAGCCTGCCAGCTTCCCAGAAACCATCCTGATAGCCCATGGGGGATGGGACAGCACAGCAGAGGGACACTGCCCCTGGGAGGTGGGAGAGGGTCCCACTCATTCCTTGTCCCCCCTCAAGATAAGATGAGGGCATCAACATGCTGGGTCTGCCAGGTGTCTGGCACTGACACTTGCCTTGAGGGCTAAGCAGAGCTGCCTCATTTCCCCATGTCCTACCATCACTGTCACCCCAAAACCCCCTTCCCCTGCTCATACACCCCATTCTCCTTCAATGGGATGAGGGGGCCAGGCACAGCACCCCACACTGGCCCTTGCCATGGGATGCAGAGCTGCTCTTTCTGCCTCTGCTTGCTCCTGTCCAGCTGTTTTTATCCCTGGGACCTGGGGGCGAGGGCTGGGGCAGGCCATATTAGCAAACTGGACACCACTCAGGGTCTGCCTCTTTTCAGTGGGGTCATGCCAAAGTCATGGAGTTGGGAACAGCGATGTCACCCTGCAGAGTTTTCTCCATAAAGTCCCAGCTGTTGAAGTTGAGATGGGGGAGAGTGAAGCCAAGCCCAAGCTTGGCCCTGGGACAGGCAATACCTCATAAGCAAGAGCAGGGCTGGCTTGGGGGTACCAGCTGCTGCTTTTGGGGCAGGGGGTGGGCAGGACGGAGGGGGAGGCAAGGGCAAGGGGAGCAGGCAGTGCTGTGACTCAGCCGGGGGTGGCAGCGGGTGAGGTGTTTGTTTTTAGTTTCTAACGTTACGGTTTCCACAGCACCAGGAAGCAGCCCCAGGGGGCCTTGGGGGGCCCGGCGACATGGAGGGTGGGATGGGGCACTAGCGGGACCCATGGAGGGTGGGATGGGGCAGTAGCGGGACCCCGGAGAAGCTGCTCTGTCGCTAATGCCACAACATAAAAATACTGTGGGCTATTGTCACCGTTAACAAAGCTGCTGCCGTATTTTTAGCATTATCTTAGTCTCCATCAGCTCTGCTGCCCTCCTGGGAAGTGCTGTGCCCACTCCACCCAGGCACTGCCCTCTGAAGAGCTGGACAGGGCCTTTTCCACCTGCCCCTGGGCACAGCTGCTGTGATTTGAGTTTGCTCCTGCACACTGTGATATGGTGCCACCCTCCATCCCACTGCTGTCATCCAACTTCTTCCACCACCCCGCAAACAGCCCAGAGCTGCTACACTTATCCCCTGCCTATCCACAGCATCCTCTGCCCCCAACAAGTACACATGGCTCGCAGGGCAGCCATCTCCAGCCAGGCAGCTCCAGTCCAGCCCAGGGAGCTGGAAAGGGAAGGCAGAGACGGGATGCAATGAGTTTGCCAAGTGTCACCAGGAGACTGGTGACAGTCCCTCCTCCCTGCTGGGGCACCAGCCCTCCTCCTCGGCTCATTCCAGCAGGCAAAGCCAAGAGGGCTGCTCAGCTGCCCAGTCTGGCCACGCTTAGCAGGGAGCTGTCATTGCTCGCCCTGGGTGAAACGAGTTGGTGTGGTCTCAGCACAGCAACTGAGCAGCCAAGGAGGGCTGTGCCAGGCTGTGCAGGCACTGCCAGCAGCTGGGCACTGCCCCAGCCCCAAAGCACCAGGATAACACCGGATTTGTGCAGATTTCCCCAAGAAAACAGGGAGGGAGAGGGGTTTAACTTGCCTTTTCCCTGCCAGAGGAGCTCAGGTTTCCATCCTTCCAGCAAGTTCTCCTTTCTCCACCGTGGAGAGCAGATCAGAATGGCTCATCCACAGCAGCTTGGGGCAGGGATGGGGTGGCAGCGGTGACCCAGAACTGGGCTCGAGAGGGAGACAAGTTGGATCCATGGGTGGGCTGTGGCTGCCCATGGGCGCTTTGCCTGGTAGGGGGCACAGCCAAGGCAAGCAATGAGCACGTCTGGTGGCACTTGGATATCATAGAGCACAGCCTTTATCTGGGACTGGTGCAGCCCCACTGGGATCCCTCCCCAGCCAGTCGGCTGTGCCCCTCCATCACCATGTGGGAAGCTTGGGACCAGGAGACTGCTCTCACAATGGCACCTGGCCATTAATAACCCACCCAAGGCCAAGCAGGAGGGACTGGTCACCCCTTTGCTCTGCTCCTCAAGTACCTCCTGCTCCCCCCGTCCTTGGAACCGTCCCAGCGTGTCCCTTACTGCACACTGGGAGACCCTTTGGTTTGCACAGGGTGTGGCTCTGCACCCTCGTCCCCTGCCCCGTGCCCCCCTCGGCATCCCACCCCACTCTCACCTTGGGGTCCTGCTTGATCCAGCTGCAGAGCCCAGGCAGAGCAACCTCTCCCCACAGCACAGATGGTCGTGGGGGTCCCTACGGCAAGGGGAAAGGGAGCCGAGACCTGCTTTGGGAGGGGCAGGGAGCCCCACTTCCCCGGGGGAAGACACACAGATGGGGCTGTGTCTCTGCTATGGGACTGAATGCTGCTGCTGGGGCATCTGTGGCTGTGTGTGGGGAGGTCATTTAAGCCTCATAAAGGGGAGTACTGGGGGGCATCCTGCCAGCAGCACCCCTGGAAGCAGAGAGTGAAAGGTGGGCGGAAGAAAGAGGTCTGTAAGAGCAGAGCTGTGCATGTAGGTACAGGGGTAGGCTGGGAAGCGGAGAACGGGAATACGGGAAACAGCAGTATTGGGAGGGGGGACAGACTTCGCAGGATATTTGGGGCGGAGGGGGGGGGAAGACCTGCAGCGAATGGGGGGGTGTGAGACCAGATCCCCCACGGCAGCGAGGATTGAGGGGCGGGGGGGAATCGGGGTCCTTCCTCAGCCGCAGCCCTGGTCCCCGTTCCCCGGCAGCGGGGCGGGGAGCACGCAGTGCCCCCGGCCGGGCCCCGCGGTGGCGGCCCGGGGGAGCGGGAGGCAGCGGCGCGGGGCGGGGAGGAGCGGAGGAGAGCAGCGGCACCGGCGGCCGGGGCACTGCGGTGGGTCGGTACCGGGCGGCCCCGGCTCCGCAGCGGCTCCGGTACCTTCGGCGGCTCCGCATCCGGGCAGCTCGGCGCCGCCCGTACCCCTCGGAGGCTCCGGTACCCCTCGGAGGCTCCGGTACCCCTGTGAGGCTCCGGTGCCCCGTGGCAGCTCTGCACCCCGGCGGCTCCGGTGCCCCCGCTCCGGGCAGAGGCGAAGGAGGCAGCGGCCGCAGCCAGGCAAGCGGGCGGGAGCGGCTGGGCCGGAGCTCAGCCCCCCACCCCATCCCGGTACCGTCACCCGCGCCCCCTTCGAGGGCGACGGGGCACCCAGGGTGTGCAGGCGGGTAAATCCGGGGTGGGCCAGGGGGTATTTGCAACCCCTGTGCTGGGAGCGGGCCGGATCCGGGATTTGCATAGAACAAAGGACCAAGGCGGGTGCGTATGGAAAAGTACCGGCCATAGGGAGGGTTGTTCGCCTGCAAACCGAGCTGGGGGCGACGGTGCGTGGTGCGAGGTCTGGGAGTGCCAGGGCAGCGTTCCCCCCACCTCTCCTCCCGGCCCCCTCCCCGGGCCGGGGGCTGCTCGGAGCTGGGGGCTCTGCAGGGAACAGGGATCGCAGCCATCCCGATGGGTGACGGGGTTCTGCTTCCCCAGCCATCCTACCTCGGGTTTCAAGGTACAGAGGGGCTGCAAGATTTGCACAGGGGTCGGGGGGTGCAGAGTGCCCAGAGTGCAGAAGGGAGGGGTGAATATGTAGGTGGACGGAGGGGGACGCATGCCATGCGGGAGGTTTGTGGCACTGTATGAGGTGGGTTTAGGGAAGTTGCACTTGTAAAGGAGGATGGGGGCGGCAGTGGGGGTGGCTGGGGGGCAGATGGGGGATCCGTGGGGCTGGTACTGCCCACTCTCTGTGCTGGTGACAGAAACGCTGCCTGTGCTTGCCCACACGATCCGCCCAGTGCTCCTCCAGCCACCTCTGGGTTCTGCACCCCAGTGCCCTTGCCGTGAACCTGGAGATGGGGGGACTCCGGGCAACCGGGCTGGGCTGCGCAGGCACCAAGGCTCGGAGACCAGGAGAGCAGCGCTTCCCCTTACGTGATCTCGGCTGCGTGACCGGGTCTCGCAAAAGGAGATATTTATAGCGCTGCTCCACTAGCCCGAGGTTTGCATGGCCTGGAATGGGGCTGGCAGCTGCCGCCCCCACCCCCCCTCCTCCAGAAGCCTCCCTCTGGATGCAGCTGAGCCGTTTCCCTGGCCGGGCTGGGGTGGGTGGGAGCCCCCAGGGCTGAACGGGCTGCATGGAACATGCTGGGGCTTGCTGCCAGACTACAGATTCCCGCGTGCTACTCTGCCTGCAGTGCTGCCTGCAACACTGCCTGCAGTGCTGCCTGCATGCTGGGTGCCTCGCAGGGAGGTTGCAGGGACCACCTTTTCCTTTGGTCTCTGGCAAGGGAGTGTGGCACCGTGCATGGATGGAGATGAAGGAGAGGCTGTGTTTTAACTTTGCCAAGAGACACAGATTGGCCAGAGCTATTGCAGCCTGCGGGAGAAGGTGAGAGGACAGGCTGGACTACACGTCCAGGAGTGTTTCCCACATGCTTTGTCCCTGTGTTTCCAACCACCATGTGTTCCCAGACCCCAGCAAAAGGAAAAGGGAGGTCTGGGAACTGCCCCAAGTTAATCCATGCCGCACCACACTCTGTGTGTGGAGCAGCCTTCTCTTGGGTCCTCTCAGTGCCACCAGCATGTGGTGATGACCAGGGCTGGAGCCATGTTCCCTCTTTGTGTCAGATGGTCCTACAGACATAGTCCTCTCCTGACCAGACATCTGCTCTGCTGATGTCTCTGGGCCCTTCCCTCCCTGGCACAATGCCTTGCAGTATGCCGGGATGCCTCTGTGCGTGCCCCAGCTCCTCTCCCAGCCTCCCGATCCGCACGGTTTGCACATGCCAGCCAGATGCCATTGCTGTGCTGCTGTCACCACCCCATCCTGGACCCCCTCTCCCTGTTTTTTAGCCCCTCCATCCAGAAATGCCAGCACCAGGCCAGCAGCTGTGTTGTGCCCTCCTGCTGTGCTTGCTGGGTGGGTGACATCTGCTCACCCTTGGGTGTGGGGGGAGAAGTGGGGCAGGCAGAGGCAGGAGTGGGAGATCAGGGTGAGGGATAAAGCCAGGCCTATTTTTATACTGCAAAGTAATTACCAGAGCTTTCCAATCCTTAATCTGCTGAGAGCACCCTGGTGCGATTGGATCCTTCCCCGAGCTTGGCAACAATTCTCCCATCACACATCTCCTGCGTCAAAGCCCTGTAAACTCCCACACTTGGGCTCACACTGGGATACATGTGCTGTGGAGCTGCCGACACATCTGCCCCTCGCCCCCAGCAGCCTGGGAACAGGGATGGGGACCCTGTTTGGGACCCTGGTTTACAGCTGGGAGGAGGGATCTTGCCACCAACTCAGCAGAGCAGGATGCAGCCTTGGCCACCTTGCTCAGCTGCTGGGTTGGTTCCCAACCCTGTGAACACACTACATCTGTATTTTCCCCTGCAGCTGTCTCCTGGGGGATTTTGACCTAGATTAGTGGCCCACACAGCACCCTCCAGCACCCATCCAGCTTGGCTTTCCACTGGCACAGCCAGGGTTTGGGGTGCCTCTTTCCAGGCAGTGCACAGGGCGGTTCTGGATGGCAGTGCCAAGTCTCGGCTGGCACCTTTCCCGGCCTCTCCCTGTCCTGTTGCCGTGCCAGGGGGTTGCTGAAGAACCTGTTCCATAGCTCCCACCACAGAGGAGGAAATGACGGGTGATGTTTGCAGCAACACCTTTCATCCCGCGGCTGGGGGAATGCTTCCCCTCTCTCTATGTGCAGCCGGCTCCAGGGTGGAGCACAGGAGCTCGACTGCCCAGGGATGGAGCTGAGGGCTTGCCTTCCTCCACCCACCCTGTGCCCACCAGCTCTCCAGCACATCACCCCAAAGCAGAGCTGGGGTGTTCAGCCCTGCTTCATGGCAAGGGAGGGGACTTTTTGTGCTACAGTTCCTCCAGTCAGGACCCTGTGGAGTTCACAACACCCTTGCAAAGTATTTGGGAGTGTCCGTTGATCCATCGACCTCTGTGCATGGCAGCAGGCACAAAGTAAACGTGGCAGTGTTCAGGATGCAGTGCCCCCACAACACTGCTGTTCCACAGCAGGAACTGGTGCCTAGGACTGCAGAGGGTGAAGTGCCTCCAGGGCATCCCCGGGTGACTCCACCAGTGTCCCTTTCCCCTGCCTGGCAGGAATCTGGCCAACTGGGAAGTCACCCTGGCTGCTGCCCTGCCGGAGCCAATGGCCATAAAAGGCCCTGAAATGGAGAAGCTGGGCGGGGGGGCCAGGCTGCTCCTCAAGCCTGAGCGAGATCATCCCATCAGCCCACGCAGGTCAGGCTTGCCAGGATGTGGGAATGGGAGGCTGGGTGGGGGAGAGCAGCCCCAGCAGCCCAGACTGGGGTCAGTGGGGTGGGGCACCCTGTGCTCCCCTCCAGCTCCCCCTAGGAGGGATCCCAAGGGGATTTGTCTTGACCATGCCCCAAGATGCCAGGGATCTGCATTGCCTCCCACAGGGAGCTTGGGGGGGATAAAACTGCCTTTTCATCAGCACCTGAGCTGTGAGGTGGCAGGGGCTGGCTGGCCCCCTGCTGCCTCTCCCTAGACAATGCCTGCCCTTTGTTGGGGTTTTATGCACCCAGCCCCCTTCCCCACGGCCCAGCTGGTGACATTTTACCACCTCCACATTCACATGGGAATTCAAAGGGCACAGACGCACCGTGAAACCACAAAGCACAGCCTCCTCCCCTCACCGCTCCCCCTCCCTTGTGCCTCAGCATCCCCAGGGAGGCAGGGCCAGGATGCAGGGAGGGGATGCTCACTCTGGGAACCTCCCTCTGGGGCTATTTCAAGGGGAACTTGCCAGCCCTTGGGACTCCCTCCATCCTCCTGCCCTTCTCTTACCATCAGCCCTCCATCCCTTTGTGATCCCGTTGAGGGCCTTCCCCCCATCCCTGCTTCAAGGGGGCTTGGCACACCGGACACCCACTGATGGGAAATGAAGGGAAGCAGTGTGGGTGCCATTTCCAGGCTGGTGACGCTTGACCTTTTGGAGCTGGAGTGGTGTGGGTGGTACCCATCTCTGCCCTGCAGGCACCCGGCTGCCAGAGCAGTGCCAGGCAGGCTGGTGGTGCCAGACCCAGCACTGCCCCAGGCTCCTGGGTGTAGCCAGTCTGTGGGTGTAGCCAGTCTGTGGGTGTAGCTGGGCTATGGGATACACAATGGCCTCTGTCCCTTCAGAGAGGCCCCAGTGTGCCAGCGTCCAGCTCCTGCCCCTTCCCTCCTTCTCCCAGACTTCTAGGGGCTTTCCCTCAAGTATCCGGGCAAATAGCCCAGTTCTTCCCAACCAGTCATTGCCTCCACAGGGACCTTGGGAAAACAGCCTGTAAACAGGCAGATGGAGAGCGTGAGTCACAGTGACCGAGAGGGAAATAAATGCATGAGGGGAATTTGCAGTGTGCATTGGGTCATGGGGATGAATCCAGCCTCTCCCAGTGATGGTGAGTGGCTGGCACGTAGGTGCTCTCCTGTGGAGCCAGCTGTCCCAGGAAGGGGTGATTATCGCACTGACAGGACTGTGTCCAGACAAGCTGCAAAACAAGTCCAGCCCTCTTTCCCCAACAAAATCACCCCCTAATCCTTGCCACTTTCATCCCAAGGGATGAACAGTTGCTTCCCTGGAGGCAGCTGCATTTCAGCACGCAGCACCCTGCCCGTAGAGCCATGCAGATCACTTCCCTGCTGAAAGTCACCCCGCCGTGGTTATTTTTGGCTGGCGGCGGGGCCAGAGGAGCTGGCTCTCTCCCAGCCCTGCAGTGCACCCCGTTTGGAATTACGTCTTACGTGGTGGGTAGCTCTTGGGTGAACAGGCTGCCTCCAGCATCCCGTTCCCTGCTGCCAGGTACCTGCCAGCTCCCTCACCCCTGCATAAAGCAAGAGTGCGATCTAGTGGCTAATCCCACCGGGGACACCGGGGATGCCGGGGATTAACTTCTGCAAAGGCCTCCAGTGACACTGGTCACCCCTCTGAGCGTTGCCTCACCATCCCAGCTCAGGAACTGGTAGCCCAGGGTGTTGAGGGATTTATCCAGCGTCCAAAAAAGCTGTGCTTTTCCCTGGCCTCACTTGAGACTGGAGGCACATCCAGGGCCAGGAACCACAGGAGAGGATGTGCAGGGTCTGGGAGCGTTTGCCAGGGTGAGGGTTGCCTGCAGTGGGTGGGGGGAAGGATGTATCTCCCAGGGATGAAAAGTGCACGTGGGTTTGTCTGGAGGGCAAGGAAGCACCTCACTCCAGATGCTTCACCCAGGACACGCACTCACCTGACTGTACCCCGGGAGCACCCGGCCTAAACCTTTCCGTGCTTCTCCATCAAGAGCTGCTGTTGCCGTGCCCCCCACCGAGCATGAGCTCCGTCCCTTTCCCAGCATGGGGGGGAGCCGGGGCGGGGTTGGTGCCCCCGGGCAGGGGTGGGGTGCGGCTGAGCCATGCGGAAGGTTTTGGTGGTGGAGGGTGGTACATTGCCTCTTTTTGCCCCCTGAGACCCCCGTGGGGTCCGGCGGGGGGTCATTTCCCTATCCCCCCCCCGTCGTTGGCTGCAGCGGGGGTGACGTCACTAAGATATGCTGATTTATTCACATTAACCCTTTTCCCGCGGGGCTCGGGGGCTCCCGGCGAGACGGTGGCTGCGGGTGGGAGGGGAGCCCGCCACTGACCCGGCCCCTCCGGCCCGGGGTCCCCCCGCGAACGGCCCCTAGCTCCCTCCCTGCCCCGCGGGTTGCCGTGGGAACCGCACCGGGCTCCTGATGTCACCAGGAATGTTGCTACGCGACCGGTCCGCTCGCCCATCCCGTGTGAGGTCACTGTCGCTATGGCGACGGGCCGGTGAGACGGAGGAGGGGGATGCGGGGCCTCCCCCGGGACCGGAGGGCGGCCCCAGGGGCGGTCCCCCTACGTACCCCCGAGCGGGAGGCGGGCACGAAGGCGGGGAGAGTGGTGTACCCCCCGGGGAACGGCAAAAGCTTCGCATTAAAACAGTGAAAAAAGGAAAATAAAGCTTTTTTTTGTTTTGGCTTGTCCCGAGATATTATTTTTAGAACTCCTGGCGGAAAAGCTGCCTGCGTCGGGAACGTCCTCTTGTTCCATGGGAAATGTGCTTCCCCGGGAAATGTGCTTCCCCGTGGAAACAGGCAGCGGTGGAGCTGGGCTCTGTGGGGAGTGGGCATGGGAGGGCAGGGTGGGCTCGGGGCAGTGGGGCCCACTGGGGGGGCTTGGCCACGTCCCGGCACTGCAGCCCATTTTCCACTCTGGTTCCAGTCCCCGTGACTGCTGAAAAGCCGTGGATTT
Source organism: Chiroxiphia lanceolata (assembly GCF_009829145.1). Lineage (NCBI taxonomy): Eukaryota > Metazoa > Chordata > Aves > Passeriformes > Pipridae > Chiroxiphia > Chiroxiphia lanceolata. Next base: position 9,944,555 of record NC_045646.1, read on the forward strand.
TACATCTCTCCAGCTTGCATTCCTGCTGGAGGCGATTTATTCCTAAACCCTGACATCTGCTCCATGGAAAGCAATGGAGCTGCTCCTTCCGAGGCACAAATCTCTGCTCCTGTCCTGCCACTGTCTCTAGGACCATGGCCAGGCCAGGCACCATCACAGCCAGTGGCTTTGTTCAGCTGGTGTGGCAGCAGTGGACCCGTGGGCATGACCACTCACTGCCCCTTTTCCCTGGGGACCTGCCCCATCCCTCCACCCTGCCACCCCTGAGCCTGCTGCCTGCTCCAGTGATCCTGCTGGCCATGAAGCCACAGGGATTAGCAGCTTCCTCCGGACTTTGGGATTTAGCCAAAGCTACTTAGAGCTGTGCCAGGCAGGCAGCAGCCAGCTTGGTTGAATAGAGGGAGACAGGGAAAGCCGAGATATGTGGCTTGAGCCCTTCTAAGGATGCTGAGTGGGAAAGGGGTTTCCTGAGGTTAATAGCTGAGCACCTCTTCTTGAAACCTTGGGTTTGGCCAAACTGGGTGTCCTGCAGTGTCTTCCTTTGCTCCGGTGAGCCCTCGGCCTCCGTGTTATTTCCCAAGCGTTGTGGAGACCTTTGAGCCAAATGTCCATCCTGCACAGGAGGGACAGAGGGGACAGAGGGACAGGGAAGGGGCAGATGCTGCTCACATGGCGCTGCCAGTCAAGATGTAGGACAAGAGCTGGCAGATGGAGATGGGCAGACGGAGGAGCGTGAGGCTGCACCGAGACACTGTTTGCTGTGATGGGATCTTGGCTCGCTGCTGCTTAAACAGCTGCTGAGTTTGCTGGGGCTGGGGAGCTGCGGGACTCTGGAGGGAGGAGAGGAGGACATGGGGACAGGGAGCCTGGGTGACTCCCCAGGGAAATGGGCAGCTGGGGAGACAGCAGGGAAAGGTTTTCTGCTGAAGTTATGGAGATGAGGGATCTGGCTGGAGCTATGGCTGGGGGATGGAGCAGGGGGTGAAGGGGGCTCACAGCCCCGTCTGGGACATATGCTGGTCCCGATGGCACAGGGAGCACCCTGTGTATTGCTGCTCTCTTGGACCCGTGGACCCACTGCGGAGACAAACAAGGAAAGCTCCTCACTGGGCCTGTGCAAACTTTGCAGCAGGTCAAGCTGAGGGCAGTGGAAAGCCTCAACCGCACTGAAGCACATGGGCAAAGGGGGAGCTCCATCAGAGGGACACTGAACAAACCCTGGGCTCCCCAGAGTCCCCTCTGGAGGCCTCATGCTCTACTAATGCATGTTGCCTTTTGGGAGGAGGCTCAGGGGAAAATCTGGCTGCAATGAAGGGAGAGGAAGGATATCCTGTATTCCTTGGGAAGAGTTCAGTGGAGTCTCCAAGGCAATCCTGGCCTGCAGCAGCCAGCCCAGAGCACAAGGCTGCACTGGGGATGGAGAAGAGCCTGGCTGCCCACTGACAAGTTTGGGGACTAATCCTGCTGGTGCTGAGCCTGTGCAGGATCTGCTGGGACTCTCACATAGCCTGTGGTTTAATCCAGGTGATTTGTAGGCTTGCCATTATTGCAGTCATTAGGCTTTCAAGCCCTCTGTGGTGTCTCCAGCCTGTTTCCTGCTCCTCACCCCAACTATTTTGGGACAGGACAGTCAAACCCCTCATCTGCCAGATCCCAAGCAAGGAATCCCAGTCTTCATTGAGCAGCCCCCAGATGCCCTGCCAGCTGCTCAAGGACAGGATCTGTCCCTCTGGCCCCTGCTCCCTTGCATCCACCTCCTTCACCCACTGCCTCCCTCCTTCCCAGGGGAGGGGGCTGTGGTTTGTTTGGAGGGTGGGGAGGTGGGAGACTCTGCCCCTGCTGCAGGGAGCATGTGCCAAGCACGGTGGCTCTCTGCTCACCTGAGCCAGGTGAAGCTTGTAGAGAGGTGACAGAATATGAGACCAGGGGATGAAGCAGAGAAACAAGGATCACGTTTTAGACACCTCCCTTCTGTTTTACACCTGGGGCAAAAGCAGGAGTATCCAAAGCTGGAGGCATGCTGAGAGTAGCTGCTCGCAGAGAGCTGCTGTGCAGCTCTTACCCTCCAGTGGAGCACTGCCAAGAAAGCCATCATTGCTCCCAGATGCAGGATCACACAACTCTAAGGCTCGGAGACTGGGTCCTGCCATGCCACTGTGGCTGGGGACACCGCTCCAGGTCTGGTGCCATCGTGTGGACACACGACACTTTCACAAACCCCTTGTCCCTTTCCTTGGTGGAGGGACTGAGCTTGGCAGTGCTGCTTTCCTGGGCTGTCCTGAACACCAGTGGGGTTTATGTCCCACTCCCACCACCCCAAGTCTCCCAAAATCTTGCCCTCTGCCTGCATCTTCCCCTCAGCCACCAATTTTGTGCCCCTTCCTTCCCCACCCCATCACCCCTACTGCTGTACCCGAGCTGCTCTGGACACCCCTAAACTGTGACTACATCAGGAAGCACCTCCTGATCTGGTGAGGAACCCCCCAGGTTCTCTTGGCAGTGGAAAGGGAGGCAACAAATGACCTCACGTGGCCAGATATGGAAAGATGTGGTGGGACTGGGGGGGAATGTGCTCTGCCCCCCAAGTCCCAAGAGAGTATCTCTGCCACATGAGAACTTTCTCCCCCTATTTGACCCCCCTTTTCCCCTCATTTCATATTCCTTCTTCCCCATTTTCCAGCAAACTCTTCCCCATGGACAAGCCCAGACCTGCTCCAGGTCTCCCTTTCCCCAGGGTTCGCAATGTCAGCATGTCCCCAGGGTGCCCCCCTCACCGTGCCCAGCCAAGGGGGGTCTCTGGGGGCTGCAATGAGTGCATACAACGCGACCCCCACCCCTCCAGCCTACCACGGGGGTGCAGGCAAATGCCTGTCCTGCCCGGGAGCCTTACGCCAGCAGGGCCACCCTGTGGTGTGGCCAGTGGTGGCCCGTGGCTGGGACACGCCGGACTTCACACGTGTTCCCACCAGAGGGAGCCAAAATGCCACGAATCGCGATCACGACCGCCCATCATCGCGGCGTCGGGGCGCACGGACACGCCACAGCCCCAGGAGGCCAGACGGAGCTGTCACCCCTCCATGCGGTTTGTAAATGCCACGAAACCGCCTTCCAGCCGCCACATACCCCAGGGAGAGAAAATTCGTGTGTCTGTCTCTGTCGGGGGCTCGCAGCCCCAATCCCGAGGGTCTGCATCCCCCTGCCAGAGCTCTCCTCCAGCCCAGCTCCCTGTGCAGTGAATTTGAGGCCAAATGTGTCCGAAGACAGCGGCTGTGGCAGCAAAGAGGGTGCTCCCCGCACCTTGGGGCATCCCCAAATCCCTGCTCTGACCAGCGAATTTCCCCCACTTCAAACCATCACCCAGCACCACATCCAAACCCAGAGTGGGGATGCAGCAGCTCCCCTCTGGTCACTTTATGGTGGATGTAAATAGCATAAATTAATGCAGACATAAAGCACCAGAAAGGGAGGGTTTGAAATGATGCTCCTGGTGCTCTTGGAACTCTTGGAATGAATGGCAGCTCGTGGCGTCACACCAGAAGCTTTCTCATTCACACCTTGTCGTTCCCCAGGTTTAGGTAGTGTTGGACATATTATTGGTGGGAAAAGGGAGCAGGATGAAAATAACCTGCCAGATGGGGACTGGAGATGGATGGAGTGAGAGTTAGAGAAGAAATATTGCCAGCAATGCTGTGTGACGTCAGAGGAAAGTCCCTCCCTTTTGCCCAGCATTTGCTTGTTTATTTAAAGCTCGTCATTAGTGGCAGCCGTGTGGAATGGGATTCACACCAGTCCTGGCTGAATTAGGTGCCACGTTTTAACTATGTGTCTAATGCACTAAAGTCCTCTCCAAATTCCTGCTTTCCACTAAATACTGCTGCTGTCTTCATCAGCTTGGTCTGAAAGCCCCAGACCCTCACCTGCATGAGGGAAATTTTGGGTACATCAGAGGCTAGGGCTGAGAGCAGGAGACTGCTATGGTGTCAGCAAGAATGAGAGAGGCTCTGGGCCAGGGAAAATCATGGAATAAATGGATCTGGGCCAAATCCAGGCAGACAGTGCCAGGCTGCCAGGCAGCACTGCTGCCAGAGCAGTCTGGCACAGCCGGGGAGAGGAAATCCCAGCCAGACCTGGCATTTAATCCTGACTTCCTGATGGAGAGGCTGAAAATGTTCAGCTCCTGGGGACTTTGGGGCATGGAAGCAACCAGAGGCCAAGAGACTTCTGGGAGGCCACCAAGCCTGGCTGGGAAACCCAATCAAGGCCATCGGGGAGCCATTATGGGTTGATTTTGTGCTCCAGACCCTCCCGGCAGTCCCAGAGATGCTGGAAGCAGGGTGTGCATGCCCCAAGCATTGTGAGACAGCTGGGATGGGGAAAGGTGCTTGCCCATCTGGGAAACACTTCAAGGAAGGAAGAGAGGAGAAAACAGGAATTTCCTTAGAACTGCTGTGGCAGGCAGGGACAGAGAGGAAAACTGAGACACAGGAGAGTGGATTTGTGGGATGGGGTGAGGCAGGATGGTTGAAACATGTGGATGCACAGCTGTCCCCAACCCTCTCCTATAGATTTGCTGTTGAGGGTGGCATTAGGCTGGTGGCTGGCAAGTGAAGGGTTAACCCAGCCCATCCCTTTACCCAGGTGCTGCCCAGCCTGGCAAAGAGGTGGGTGGTCCCAGGACTATAAAGGGGCTAATAGGAGAGAAGGGCTAATAGAGCAGGAAGGCTAATAGGGTCTCCATGTTTGAAAAGGGGTCGGCATCAGGGATCAGGGCTGTGATGGGGTCTGGGCAGAAGTGGGAGAGTGTGCGCGTGGGTGCGCGCGCGCGTGTGTGTGTGTGTGTGTGTGTGTGTGTGTGTGTGTGTGTGTGTAGCTGCCCCATAGCCTATTCCCAGGTTTGGGAGCATATTGTACCAGACAGTACTGGGAGTTTTCCTGCAGTGACACTGTGCCAGCCTGGTGGCTTTCACCCACCAACCACCATCCCGCTGGAAGGGGAAACTGGATGGGGTGAGCAAACCATGGGAAGCAGCAATTTCATCTCAGAGAGATGATCAGCTGTCTGAAACACAGTGAACTGTCCCCCTTGGGACCATCAACAGAGGCAACTCCTGCCTGCCCACCTCAGTGACCTCTGCTTGCTGCTGGAGCAGGTGAGGTGATGCCAACAGCCCTGGGAAGTGCAAGTGAGTCCTCTGAAAAGCCCAGGCCATGGCATTTCTCCCACTTCTGCTTCTTGCCCATCCTGGTGTGATATATCTGATCCATCCCAGAGCAGAAATCAGACTCCTGGATGCTCCAGTCTCCCTGGCCTCTGCAATGATTGTTTCTCCCTGAACCAAAGCAATGGTCAGGAAGGTTACACAGAGAACTGGGAGCTCACTGGAGCTCTCCTTGTATCCATCTCCAATTCTGCTGGCAGCAAAACACTACAAGTTTCTGAAGGGGCTGGGCCCACCATTCTCCCTGGTGGAGCCTGAGCATCCCCTGCTCTCCAGCACAGCAGCACTGCTGTCAGCTGTCTCGCAAATTCAGCTGCCGTTTGCTGCCTGTGCTCAGAGATGAACCCTGCCAGCTCCATCAGTTTGCTAGATTTCTTGATTTCTTCTCTCAGGAGTATTTCAGGCTGTTTGTTCACAATTGTGGCTTTTTTTTTTTTTTCTTCCTGGGGGTCAGGAGACTTTTATTGATGCTGAAGTTGCCATGTTGCTATCCCTGAGAGCTCATGATGTGCTTTCAGTTTTAATTCTCTCTAGCTGCAGCATAAACTTTCTGATTGAAAAAATTGAAGTCTGTGCATGTGTCCTGCTTTTTTTTAAAGTTGAATTTCTTTTGAATGCAGAACAAGACTGGAAAATTCCAGCCCTGAAGTTTATCAGTACCTGGAAAGTGAGGTGAAGAGAAAAGTTCTGTCCCAGGACATGGAGCAGAGTGGGGTACTTCTTGCATAGGGAAGGTTCAGGGAGAGCATCTTATCCGGTGCCTGGCAGTCAGAGTGAAAAGGGCTTTGAATGTGGCATGTGGGACAGTGTGTATGGAGGATTGGCAGCACTCTTGGCTTGCCAGCTGGATAGGGAGGTGCAGGGGCCTCACTGGGAGCCCTGAGCCCAGGTCTTCCAGGAGGTTCCCCCACTTTACCATTTGTAGGGTCCATACTCGGTTGAAATGCTGTGGGTGTGATGTTTCAGGTGACAGGTTAGTCTGACCCTCTCCAAAGCTTTCTCACCTCTCCCATCTGCCCCACTGAACTTTTCTTATGCCCTGGGGGAGGATGCTGCAGATGTGGGGAGGGCTCCCTGCCCTTCTCCCCAAAGCAGCCACTCTCTTACCCCCAGCTCTTTGTTCTCCCAGTGAACCACTAAAGGCACCAGCAACCAGTGCAAGATACTCCCACTCTCCCCAGTCGCCAGCTGTCATACTGAAAAGGAACAAAGCAATAAGGAAAATTGCAGTATCATTAATGTGATGATTAAATTGGCATCTGGGGGTGTCAGCATGAAGAACAAGGCAGCAGACCTCATCCCTGCCATTGCCATGGTCCTGTCCCTCAGCCCTATCCCATCCCAGACCCGGGAGATCCTCATTTGCAAATTATTCCAGGGCAAGTGCTGCAGATCCTGTGTTGACTTTCTCTTTCTCTATCCTGCATCTCTATTTGCTGCCATGCTTATGTTTCGTTGGGATGTTGTTGTAGCTGACTGAGGTTTTTTTATGAGTATAGGTTTTGATTTTGACTCGGAGAGTGAGTCACTACATGGCAAATGGAGCCCATCACAGAAATGTCATTTCCTCGCCTGGTATTCTTTGCAAATGAGGTTTTGCAGAGCTTGAGCAGCTCTTTTTCCTTCCAGCTGAAAGCCTCTTCCCAGGCCCATTTAAAGACTTATGAATTGGGTGCTGAGAGCTGTGCATAGGCAGGGAATTAATATCTACCATGGCCCAGTGGGGGAGGTAAAAAAAGTCTTGGCAATCAATCCTGGGAGACCTGGGGGGCACCTTAAATCAATCTGTGAGTACAAAGTGGCTCTGAACCAAGGGGAATGGAGAGAGCCATCCCTGTGCTATACCACGTAGTTACATATTTTTGATAACTAAAAAAGGAGGAGACTTGGAAAGTAATAAAGCCCACAAAGTGACTTCTTGATGCCTGGGAAAATGCCCTGGACCCATGCTCCATTGAAATGTGTTTAAGAGATTGTCTTGCTGGAGATTAAGTGGTCCCAAGCTTGTTACGTGTTGGCCAGGATGTTTCTAGCTGGCAAAATGTTACTTTGGGTGTTCCCTGGCTTGGCTGTGCTACTGAGCAAGGGAAGAACTGGTCTGGCCAAGTGCCGAGTCCCTCCTGCCCACTGAGTGTGCCACAGTCTTTGTCATAGGGCAGATTTCAGGCAAAACAAGGGATTTCCATCACAGCTTGTTTGCTGCCTCTGGGGCTGGCAGAGCACTCTGCTGCAGCCCTGGGACCTGCTGTGGGCTGCCTCTCATTCTCCTCAAAATGGAATTTTCCAGGTTAAGGAAAACATGGTGGTGGTTGTGTCCTGAGCAGGGGGCTGAGTGCCACAAGACCTCTCTTCTTGCATCTACATCTCTCCTCTCCAGGTACAAAATGCCATCTCCATTGTTGGTTGCAATGCCAGTGTTGGCTCTGCCACCTCTGCTGACCCTGCATGCTGCCGTGGAGCAGCATCAGATAGGAGCTGAAGGAGGTGGCAAGGGGGAGGCAGGAAAATAGTGTGTTATTAGTCAGGTCCTGGCTGACAGACACATCCACAGCTTGGGGTGAAATAATCTGATCCTTTTCTGATCTTGGGTGATTCACCTTGGCCTCAGTAGAAAAACATGGTCCCCAGCCTCATGCTGGATGGAGGACACAGTGTTGGGACTATGCAGCTTCTTGCCAGGGTGCCCTGGCTGCATCCAGCCCTCATCCCACTCCATCACTGTGCAGGGAGCACAGCCAAGGCAGCACCACCAGGCAACTTGGTCTGATGGGGACCTGCAAGAGCCCAGTGCTCCTGCCAGATGAAAAAGCACTTCAAGTCTGTGCCAGCCCTCCCTGATTAGCAAACTTATGGTTGCCATGGGGCCTGAATACCTGCTCACAGAATGCCTGACTTTCCTGTCCCCGCAGCAGACTTGGGGCACACATGCCAAGGACCAGAGGCCAATTTTGCTGTTCCTCAGAGAGCTGATTGCTTTTACCCCAGTGGACATTGAAATGGTCCTTTTTTTTTTTTTTTTAACCTCCCCTTCATTCCTTCTCCTTTTAGCCTAGATGGAGTGGAGGAGAAATGCCTGTTTCTCAGGGGAGCCAAAAGATTACTACAGGGGGGTGTCCCACAGAGACAAGGAGAGAGGGGGGCTCTGCTGGGTAAATGACATCAGGACTGCTTTGAAAAGGCCACCCCAATGCCTTACCTTCACCCCTGGCTATGTTTGTGCAAAATTACCCAGATCCATCTCTGTTCAGTGCCCTGTGGGTCTGAGTGGCCCCTCCTGGCCTTGAGGACTGAAATAAGCATCCTCCTGCTCTGTGAAATGCATCCTCTAGACACGTCACCTCCAGGTGACCAAGAGGGGCAACTTTGAGTAGGCAGCTCCCAGCAGGGAGAGAAGCCTCTTGCACATCCCCATGGCCAAGAGATTTGCCTGCTCTCCAGGGGGAGAGGGTTCATTCTTGTCCAAAATCTTCATGACTGCTCTGTCTGTGCTGGCTATCCCTGTCCTAGAAAATTTGCTGTAGCAATACCCTGAGAAGGGGCTGCTCGTCCACTTGCTTCTGTGGCAGAAGGATGCATCGCAGGGGCTCTTGCCTGCTGCAGGGTGGCATGGAGGGGACAAGCAACTGTTCATGCCTCAGTTTTCCTCCTGGATGCAGTGTCACTCTGTGGCTTGGTGGCTTTTTTTGCTCAGGACCAGAGGTTGTTAATTAAAACTGCAAAGTGGGGAAGAAGCAGGGACGGAGTACAGACAGCTCTAAAAGGCTGTGCTGGGCTGCCCTGCAATTACTGTGATGCACTCTTGAAAAGAGCCAGGAGTGGATGCAGTTGGTTGTTAGGGCTGTGCCTCTCAAGCTTCAAAACTGCTGTTTGTCTTCACTTTCGGCCTCTTAATCCTCCTGGAAATGCTGCAGACCGGTGCTTTCTCAACTTCTGTGTGCCAGCCTTAACCCCCTTGTGGAGGGACCCAGCTACCAGGAGGGACAACCTCCACACTGACTGGTTCATTGGGAGGGATGGGTCTACATCAGGTAGCAGGAGCAATTTTAGCCTAACCCAGAGACAGTCTGGCCATGGAGATGGCTGGTATGTGGCTGACAGATCATGGGGAGGAGCAGGTTTTGCTGTGCTGCTGGTCATCCCCCTTGCTACCTCCCCAGGCAGGGTTAATATAATAAAATACTTGATAAGGGGAATAGGTTGAAGGATCATGCTCCCATGTGCAGTTCACCCTCTTTAAAGCAGTGAGGGAGCAGAAGTTGAAGAGGGGTTGTCACCTCCTGGTCATTTGGTTTATCAGAAAATTGAAAAAGACAATGGATCATTCTGAATGGATCATCACATTAGATGTGTGGGGCCTCAGAGGTGGGGTGAAGCAAGAAACGCAGATCCAAGGGAAAGAAGTGATGTGCAGTCAGTCCCTGAGAGCTACCAGCTCTTCTCAAAGAGGTGACAGAAGGTAGAGGGGGAGCAGCTGTTGAGGCCCCAGTTATGTGGGATGCTCGAGCAGGCTGATGCAAGTGATGGAGGCAAAGGGAGAAGGACCCCATGTCTGGTGGTTCTGGTGTCCCAGGAAAACTGGTGCTGGGAGAGCTGGACTGTGGGTCTTAAGTGGGACAGAGAGGTCTGTCACCACCTGGAAGTCAGGATCTGACAACCTGGGGAGGGATGGGTAAAGCCGTGGTTCAGCTCTGAGTGAACCAAGCTCTGTCTGCTCCTTGCTCACCATCCTTACTATGTGCCTGCTGTCTTCAGCTAGGAAAGGAGACTTTAGGGAAACAGATGTTGAAGTTTGTCAAGAGCTCAGCAGCATCTCCATTGCTTTGCTCCAACCCAAGAAACCTCCAAACATCTCATTCCCAGCAGATGTCCCTAATACTCCTGGGAGTGCAGGACAAATGAGCCATGGGGGTCCCTGCAAGGACAAGGACAGCGGTGCAGAGCTCAGGGGGCTCCCCAGGGCCTGCCCTGCAGCAAAGCTCGGGTGGGAATGAGATATGAGACAGGGGTGGGAGGCATTGTGGCTGCATGCAGGGAACTGCCCCAAGGATGGGGAGATGGCTGTGTAACTGCACAGAGCTTGGGGAACAGCTGGGACTGCGCTGGGAGCTGGCTCATCAGGGTGAGTGTTACCATCCTCATCAGGGTGGCCAGAAAACAGAGGGGACAGCTGAGGGATGGAAGGGAGAGAGATTTCCAGGAATGTTTCTTTCCCTGTTGCAATCCCTGAAGTGGGCTTGTGTTCAGGCTCCTTGTGCCTCAGCAGTACAGCACAACCTGTCTCTGCACTGGCACAGATCCGTCCCCTGCCTCAGGCATTCCCCAGGGAAAACAGACTGCACTGTCTGGAGACAGGGACAGAAATTCATGCCTTATTAGCTCCTGATTCTGGCTTTGCCACACAGGGACTGTGACCTGCAACGTGCCACTTCCCTGGCACTGTCACCCGTCCTGGCATCTGCCGAGCCAGTCCTGCTGAGTCCCTGCTAGCATCATCTGGCTGCTGTCCCTGTGTTCTGTCCCAGCTGTCACCAGCACTGTGCCATAAACCCCTCTTTGACTGTGTCTCCATTTCCCAAAGGGGATGAAGTTTCATTTCCTTCATTGCTTCCATAGGAGCAGGCAGCTACTCTTCTCCCTCTCCCTCACCATTTCAGACACTATTTCCAGCTTGTTGATTTCTTCCCTTGAGTAATGTCTTGTTTACACTCATTTACCCTCCAGCCCTTTGGCTTCAGCAATTCCTTTCCTCTGGGGAAAAAGATGATTTTCCGAGGAAAGTCATGTCTCAGGGCAGCCCCAGACAATTCCAGCCCTCAGTGTGTTTGCTCTGCCAGGTCCCTCTGCTTGATGCCTGTTTGCTGCTGTGAGCAGAGGTAGGGCCAGCTTAAGGTCTTGCCCTGTCATCCCTCGCCTGCTCTGAAATTTCTTTGACCAAAAGCATCGAGGGGTGAGTGGTGCTGCTCCCATCTGCTGTGCACTCTGGCATCAGGAGGAGGATTTGGGAGTGCAGCACCCCAGGGGCAGTGTCCTGATGCTGGAGGCCACGGGATCCAGGTAGCTCCTCACATCCTGGCCACAGGCGCCAGGCTCAGCAGTGCAGTGAGCTGTGCTGGGGCTCAGCCTGAGTGGGAGTGGGGAGCAAAGGTCTCTCCTGGTAAGTCTCTTCATGCTCCCTCTCCAAGATCCCTACACTGCCTGCTCGAATCCAGCCCCACCGGAGGCTCTTTCAGCTCCAGTTCAGCCTCTGTCCAGAGTGGGATGGTGCCGGGATATGCTGAATGAGGGGAGGGTCCCGGGATGCCAAAGCCCTTCAAGGTGTCATCCTCAGGAGGAACCGGGTCCACCTGCGCCCTGCCACCCTCAGAGAGGATGAAGAGACCGATGCGTGTCCCTGTGCACACGGGCACCTGCCCGTCCCGTCCCGCGGGGTGGCAGTGCCCGCGCCGTCGCACAGAGCGGCGGAGCGATTCCCAGCCGCCTCCCCACTTACCCACCCCCCCCCCTTACTCACCCGCCGCCTCCTCCCCACCTCCGGGGGGTCGGGGCGGGCTGGAGAGCCCGGGGCCGGGGAGCCCCCGCCCCGCAGCCGACAGCCCTTCGCCGCCTCAAGGGGAGCGGGAGCCCGTGGGCTCCGCCGGCTCCAGAAGGGTCTCGGGCAGGTGCAGCACGTGGAGGAGAGAGGAGCAGCGGGTGGAGCAGGGACACGCATCCTCGACACGCGCCCGTGGGGCTCAGGAACGCGTGAGTACCTCCGTGTGCGCGTATCTGTGCGAGGGTGTGCGGGGGGCTGCGGGACGGCAAAGCGGGAGTGCTCCTTGCGGCCGGGGGCTGCCAAAGGACGGGGTGCCCGCACGGAGGACAGGCTGGAGCGCAGACAGACACTGGGAGCGGAGAGGGAGCTGAGCCGGACGCGGAGCAAGGGGCGATGCTGCGAGCGCAGCAACTTCCTCGCACCGAAGTGTGACAGGAGCCGGCTGGAGCCACCTGCTCCACGGGGGAGTGATTCGGGTGACCCAGGGGTTGCACATCTGGAAGTGGGAACACGTCAAGAAGCCGCAGGGTCCATCTGCATGTCCCCGAGATGAGCCCGGACAACTGGGTGCTGCACAGGCCCCCTCGCCCGGCAGTGCCAGGGCGGCAGCGGGGCTGATCGATGTTTTACTCACCACCGAGGCCATGCAAATGACAAATGCCGGCGTTGCGAAGGCTCCTGGCGGGGCTGGAGACGCCTGCCTGCGCCGCCCTCCCCTGGGACTCTCGGAGTCAATGGGGTTTATTACTTTAACGTTATTTCCTCTCTCTCTGAGGAGCATCTTTTCGGCAGTGCTACGTTGCAGATGAGGAGCCAACCCCTGTCAGGAATAGAAGTCTCGGCACCGGGATTTGCCCAGCCAGCGGTGGGAAAGGAAGCCCCCAGCACACCCCCGACTCACCCACCAGACTCTCAGCTCACAGAGAACAAGAGGGAGAAGGTGAATAAGGGCAGGCGGCTTCTCCGAGCTGAGCCGAGGGGAGAGCAGCTGCAAGATTTCGTTAGCCTGCCTCTTAAGGCAGTGAAGTCTCCATCCCCTCCCACACTCCCTCCCCAGCCTGACCCTGTCCGGTGCAGGGTGGTGGGACCTCAGCCTTCAACTGGAGCTTCTCAACAAGCCGTAAGTCCTTCTCATGTTGGAAAATCAATTTTCCCTCAGCTGTTTTATGGTTGCCTTGCCAGTCCCTCTGCACAGCTGGTAGAACTGGAGCTGTGAGTGATTTTTGGGGTTGGCTTTTGGGGCTGTGTCCTGCTCTGCTTCCAGAGCCCTACTGACATTTCCCTGATGATGGGGTGAAGGGGCTAAGGTGGGCTGGGGAGCTGCCAGGGTTGTTTGTAGATGGGAAATTGGGCAAGAAGCACTTGGGAAGCCTGGAGGGAGGTTAGGTGGAGACTTTCCTCTGAGATTTTTGCCAAAGGAAAGGCTGTGGCTGGGGTAGGATGGGCACAAGGGTGCAGAGCAATGGTGATCAGCAGCACCCTGACACCAGTGGGGAGGGGGACAGAGGGAGCAGGGTTAGCAAAGGGGTTGGGAAAGCATCCCGCAAACCTCCCTGTCTCTCTGCAGCCATGAATCCTTACGTCAACTGCTCCAGTCCCGAGTTCCCTCTGTCCCAGCAAGACTTTCCTGTGGAGCCCATCAGTCCTGATCTCAGCAATAGGACTCACGCAGAGACCTTGTTTGACCCCAAGGATGCCAACCTGACGGAGGAGCAGCTGCGGGATAAGTACCTGGGGCCTCGACGGTCCAGCTTCTTTGTCCCAGTGTGTGTCATCTACCTGCTGATCTTCTCGGTGGGGGCTGTGGGCAACACACTCACCTGCATTGTCATCCTCCGGCACCGGTTCATGAGAACACCCACCAACTACTACCTGTTCAGCCTGGCCGTGTCTGACCTGCTGGTGCTGTTGCTGGGGATGCCGCTGGAGCTGTACGACATGTGGAGCAACTACCCCTTCCTGCTGGGTGCCAGCGGCTGCTATTTCAAGACGCTGCTCTTCGAGGCCGTTTGCTTTGCCTCCATCCTCAACGTCACAGCCCTGAGCGTGGAGCGCTACATCGCTGTGGTGCACCCGCTCAAAGCCAAGTACGTGGTGACCAGGAACCACGCCAAGAAGGTCATTGTCACCATCTGGGTCTTGTCAGTCATCTGCTCCATTCCCAACACCAGCCTCCATGGGCTGCAGCCTCTCTATGTGCCAGGCCGGGGGCAGGTGCCCGATTCAGAGATCTGCACCCTGGTGAAGCCACGCTTGACCTACAACCTCATCATCCAGATCACCACCATCATCTTCTTCTTCCTGCCCATGGGGACCATCAGTGTCCTCTACCTTCTTATTGGCCTGCAGCTCAAGAAAGAAAAGATGCTGGAAGCCTTGGGAGCCAAGACCAGCAGTAGCCGCAACTGCCACAAGAGCCAGGGGCAGAAGAAAGTGAAGAGGAGGCAGGTCACAAAGATGCTGTGTGAGTCAATGCTGGGGATGGCAGAGCCAGGGAGTATCTCCCAAGGCTGTGTTGTGAGGGTGCTGGGGGGAAACTGAGGCATGGACAGTCCAGAGCACTGAGGCTGGGTCATCCTGGAGGAAGGCTGTGGCTCTGGCTTATGGGGTGTCAGGGCAAAGGCAGATCTGGTTGTTCCAGTACAGCACGAGGATTGCTCATGACAGCTCCTTCCCAGCCATGAGACCTCCCCTCCTCAAGGAAAGTGCTGGGTGAGAAAGGGAAAGGAGTTGGGTTGGACTGGGAGAACCTGCTCCCCTTCCCCCAGCCCAGACCTCACATGCTGGTGGCAATGATGGGATTTCCCAGAGGGGGACCATTTCTATCCAGCCCCACAGCCTCTGTGACTGTACTGGGGCAATGACCCAAGGCTGAACTGGAGCATCCTCTGTTCCCCTGCTCTGTACTCTTGATCCCCTCGCCACAGCCTCTGGCCCCCTTCCAGCAGTGGGAGCTGGATGCTCATGGGTAGCTGTCTGCCCCAGCATGCTGACCTCTGCATGCTCCCAGTCCCGTGATGGCACAGCAATGGCAGGTTGCCCAGCCCAGTCCAACAACAGGGCCAGAGCTGCTTCCCCACCACGTCCCAGACAAGTGGTAACTCTGCTTCCCCTGGCACCAGGGCTGGGAGGGGGACAAAGGGGGACCTGTCCCTGCATGCCACAGAGGTGCATCGTGGCACAGGTACAGCAGAGCAGGGGACCCCAGGACTACCTATACATTGCCCCCTTTGCTTTCCATCAGCAGAGCTGGGTTATAAAAAAAAAAACAAACCAAAACCAGAGTACAAGGAAAGGTCGCAAATAGCTCTTGCTCCTTGGACTTTGCTGGTGAAGGTGGCAGGTTCCTGGGGGCTGAATGTCAATAGGAGAGTCCCCCAACTGTGCTGCATGGCCCCAGAGCTGTGGTAGGGCTGCTGCCTGCCAATGAGAAATGGAGATATGTGGCACAGGAAGCCCTAGAGCAGCCCTGGCAGGAGATGGTGGGAAGGAGATCCTGTCCAGACTTCCAAATCCCTCCATGACAAGTCCAAAAGGCACTGGATGGACCTTTCCATTCTCTGTCTTTCTCTCTGTCTTGCATTTTCAGTTGTTCTTTGCTATGGCCAAAGCTGAAATGGGGAGGTGCTTGGCCATGGACTGGAGGTCTCTGGTAAACCCCATCCCCCCAGTAACACTGGCTCCTCATCTCCCCACAGTCGTGCTGGTGGTGGTGTTCGGGATCTGCTGGGCTCCCTTCCACACCGACCGCCTCGTCTGGAGCTTTGTCTCCACCTGGACCAGCAACATGCTCCACATGTTCCAGTACGTCCACATCATCTCAGGTGTCTTCTTCTACCTGAGCTCGGCTGCCAACCCCATCCTCTACAACCTGATGTCCACCCGCTTCCGGGAGATGTTCAAGGAGGTGATGTGCCGCCCCGGCCACCGCCCGCCGTGGTCACGGAAATACTCGCCCAGCGTCACCCGCACCACCACCCGCAGCACCGAGTGCGAGCCCGTGCCCGGCACCAGCGGGCTGCCCCTCTCCGACGCTGAGGAGTACGAGCTGGAGGAGATGGAGAGGGGCCAGGCCACCACCCACGCAGTGTCCCTCTGCTGAAGAGTGGGGAGACACGGAAGGACTGGGACCAGCTTTCCTCACCACCAGCATCCACATGACACTCATTCTGTGGTGGGGAGTGGGGCAGGAGTAATGAAGGGGTCCCTGAATCTCTGGGCTCATCCCACTGGGATGCAAAGGCTGGTTGTATTGACAGCACTGCTCCAGGGACATGGTGGCAGTGGCCATGCTGTGCCCTAGATGCATTGCACGCACTGTGCTCAGCACTAGGGCTGGCCAAGGCACCCCTTGTGATGTGGGGACAGTTGATTTCTATGTCAGAGATATGCCAGCAATTCCCAAAAACATCCCAGCCCAGTGGGGTGAACCCGCAGGGGCTGGTATTGGGGGTGTCAGGCACCCCGGGCTGTTTTGGGGCACAGTGCTGGATGGGTGCCCTGAGAGGTGCTCCTATCTGGGGTGAGACCCATGGAGGTGGGAGAGGTTTGCATGGGATGGAGTGGGGAAAAAACAGTCTGTGGGTGCCTTCTCCCTCAAGATGTCCTTAGGGCTCTCTGGCACCGACATGACCCTGATTTTGTGGCACCGGTGGGGCCAGCTGGTGTCCAGCTGCAGGGTGATGGTACACCTCCTTCCTCCCACCCTGCATTCCCAGCCCTTTGAGGGCAAGGGAAGGAGTATGGCTGCTCTCTCCAAAGCTGGAGTCTGCAGGGGAAAATACAGAACAAAGGGAGCCCCAGACTGCCTGTAGTGCCAAGGCACAGCTCCATGCCTGTCCTTGTGCCCCATGAATATGCTCCCCTCTCCCCTCTCTGATCAACATCTCATGGGTGCCACCCTCTTCTTCCTCTGCCCACTGTGGCTCCCTGAACCCCTGGGGAATGTGGGGAGCCCTTCTCCATCCCTGCTGTGCACGGATCGAGCCTCACCGAGAATTAAAAAGGGTCATTGGCTTGATTTGTGCTCTCGTTGTGTCCCCCAAGACCCAGCGCTGCTCCCAGCATGGGACTGAACCTGGGCCGTGCTCCTGGAGAGGGCCATGTGCCAGGGTGGTGGGCACCAGGGTGGTGGGCACCAGGGTGTTTCACCAGATCTCCCTAAGGGCTCTGCTGCCTCTGTGGGTCTGCGGGTCCAGGCACATTCAGGGCACAGCAGGGAGGGCATAAGTGGGATGCATGCACCCTTCCTGGTCTCCAGGATGCTCAGGCTGAGCTGGGGCTGGGGCTTTAGCAGAGGGACAGCTGCCTCTAGAGTGGTGGCCATCAGTCTGTCCCCAGACACATGGCTCATAAAATGTCGTGAAAATGCCAGGGAGCGCGGCCTGGCTGGTCATGCTCTCCTGGGGTGGAAGGACCCATCAATTTCGTGTCTGAGATCAATGCTGCTGACTCCCAGGTCCTCCCACAGGATGAAATATTGAGGATCTGAAACGGCAGCTGAGGGACTGTCCAAGCAGCTTGAGCTCTTGCTCTGCACTACTTCCCCAGCGCCGATTCCCCCTGGCCAGCTGTGGAGGCTTCCTTGGCTCAGCATCCTCTGGCCTTGCCTCTGGGCAGCGTGGACCCTGAGGGGACCTGAGCAGAAATACAGCAGGAGCAAGCCCCAGGCAGAGCACTGGCAGCTGCTACTCTGCTTCCAGCCCCTTCTGAGCACATCACATGGGACTGTGGCCAGATCAGTGAATAAAAATGGGCAGGATTTGGAGCTTGCAAACTCCCTCCTGCCCCCATTCACTCAGTCCCTGGCTCAGGGGCAGTGCAGATGGCTCCCCTCCACTTCCCATCCCCACAGCAGGATCTGCCATGGGCAAAGCCCTTCCTCAGCCCTTGTGGGTCCTGTTGGGTGCTGCTGAACGAGGGTGGGCATTGGGCTGCAGTAACTCTGCACTTCAGTGCACTTCAGTCCTGCTGACCGCTTGCAGCCTCTCTGTGGAGGATGTCAGCGTGGCCAAGGGCATTGACATCCCTCTCTGTCTGCTGTTGCTGATGGTCCTGGCAGGGAACAGCACCCTGGCAGCCATGTGAAGACTCTTGTTGCTGTTACATGAGTGGATGTGACTGATGCCTCCTTGATGGCCATTATTGCCCCATCTCACTTCACCCAGCCACTTCCCCAGCCAGTAATCTCCAGAGAATGGCTTTTTAATAGGCAGTCAATAGTATTTTATTATGCAGCAACAGACAGGTGCCCACGTGAAGCTTTGGGGTCCCTTGTGCTGAAAGTGGGAGAACATGTTCCCCTGCTCATGAACAGCCAGGCTGTGCAAGGATGCAGCTGTGGTTGCTCCAGCTCAAGCTCCTTGTCAGTGCCAGAGGACAGTGTGTGTGTTCCCAGGGTTTTTTTAGGGCATTCTGGGTCTCCGCTTAGCTGGAGTAGAGTTCAGAGCAGCCAGAAAGACAAGACACTGGCTTTGCCTTCATCCAGCATTATGTCCCCAGCTGTCTAGCCATCCCCTGACCTGGGACTCCCCATTCTCCTTGGCTACCCCAAATTCCCCTCTCTGAGATGCAGGAGGGGTGTGTTCTGCTCAGGCCATGGCATATTGGGCAGTGATATTAAGGGCTGCCCCACTACCCACTGCCCCCACACACAGCTGGGCCAGGATCACCCTGAAAAACATCCCAACAACTTGGCAAAGCTGCAGCTGCAGCACAGCTGGTGGCACCTCCTGGCTGGAGATGTGTGGGCAAACTTTGCCCCCCTGGCTGTGGTTTGGCTACAGTGTGTGGAGACGTCCGGGGTTACCACGTGCCAGCCAAGCTCTCAAGAGATGCTGGAATCAAAGGCTCCCAGGCAAGTCCTTTAATCCCTTAATTAATAGTAAAATCTGCAGTCAGGGCATGTAACCTAATGAAAAGAACTGATCTCCTCAGGGAGAATGGTTTCATGGAGAGGGTTTTATGCCTCTCCATCACTAGGAAAGCAGTGGTTGATGGCTCCTGCCAGCCTCAGGCTCATTGCAGACCCCAGGAAGGGAATTATGGAGCCTGTTAGCACTGAGGACAATGCTCCCAACTGCCTCAAGCCCTCAGGGTCAGTCTAGTCCCTGCTGCCTTCCCAGTATAAATTAGGGGGATTATTCCTGCCAGGGAGGTGGTATAGAAGCAAAAAGCCCTGCAGGACAGGGGAAGACAGAAGCAAGGGATGGGTAAATTGTTCCCACTGCTCCACCTATGTAACTGGCCAGGGGGAATGACTGGCATTTCAGGATGGTTGCGGGGAAGGGGCATCCCAAAACAATGCCTGGGAGTCAACTGAACAAACATTTCAGGACCCAAGGCAGCCCAGAGGGGACAGAGCAGAGGTACATTGAGGGACCAGGAGCTGGAGGGAGTGTGTGGATGCCTTTGCTCCATGTCTTTGCTTGGAGCTGGAAGAAGCATCTCTCTGTCCCTGCAATATGGAGCACATGGCCAAATTGGGCTCCACACCATCACCTCCTTTCCAAATACTTAGTCCGAAGAGCCGTTCCCCATAATGTGTCTCTGTCTCATCTGTCCTCCCAGACTTACATCAGCTTCTGTCCCGCTCCTGCCTAATCACCTGCTCCTGGCTGCAGGGAGCCCTCCTGCCCTGCCATGTCCACTCAGCACCCCCACAGTGAGCACCCGTCCTCCTCCATCACCTCTGACCCCGCTCCCAGGAGACTCCCTCCCACCCAGCAGCTCATGGAGTTGTTTTCCCCCTGCACTGCCGCTGCCGCACACCCTGAGCGACACAGTATCTCCAGAGCTTTCAGTGAAAAGATTTATCACCATAGCTTTGGGGATTAAAAAGCAATCCATCTGTGAGGCTGCCCCAGCCTTGTAAGGCTTTTTTTTTGTGCCGTGGTTGTTTGCAACAGGCATGGGGTGGTTTCTTTTTCCTTTACAGAGCCAAACTCAAGTTTTACAGCAATTGCCTTGTATATTTGTAGCCATGATAGATGGCTCCTGAGTGTGCCAGCAGATTTTTTGCCGCCCCTTTTCAAGGGAAAATGGTTTCAAGAAAAGAATTGTTTTTCACTTCCTTTGCACAGCCGTGGCATGGGGAAAACTTGTCCAGTGTTAATTTAGCAAAGCCTTTGTGTTCCTGGGACTGAGAAGTCCCTGTCTGGGGCTGGGCAGTGGGGCAGATTTGGGCTGCCCAACCATGGATGTGGCATAGAAGCCTTTCCCACCAAGATCCCTGCCTTTGTGAGGGCAGCAGGGAAGCAGGAAAATGCAGGTGTCAGGAAACCACAGGGATGTGCTGGGTTTGAGCTTAGGCAGCTTTTTGAACCATATTTCATTTATTTCTCTTGAATCCCGGGATAGTGGTGGTGGTGAAAAGCCAACACCCAGGGGGACAAACAGACAGTGAGAGATCATAGAATCATAGATCTCTCAATAGTTCAGGTTGGAAGGGACCTTTGAATGTTATCTAGTCCAACCCCCAACATATATATGTAGAATTTGATTCTGCTCCTCGGGGGCACCCCTGGGCTCAGCTTTTAGCCCCATCTTCCTGCTGCTTCCCAAAGAGCCAGGACTCACAGAAAATAGCTTTCAGGCAGCCTCGTGCTGTGGGGAGGCTGGGAAGAGGCAGTGTGGGAAGCATGGCCCACCCAAGGGCCTGGATGGAGGAGCTCAGGTGCAGTTCTGGATGCTCAGGCTGACTCAGCTGCAGTCCAGTGTGACTGTCACCTGCACTGGGGATGTCCTTCTCCATGTCACAGCAAACCCAACAGCCCTGGAGAAACCAGGCCATGTGCAGTGAAGGGATGGCATCCCTGTACCCCACCTCTCCCTACCTTAGGGCGTGCGGGGAGGGAACACACTAGGGCTAGAGGGACAAAAGACATTCCTAAGAAGTGAAGGTCTGGGTGTTATTTCCTTTCTGAAATCCCACTGTTTTCATGGCAGGGTGAGGGGAAGGACAGAGTTTCAATGCACAGTGCAGTCTAGCAGGGACAACGCATTAAAGCCACTGGTACCTCACAAGCATCACCTGGGACTGTTAAAACCCCACCTCAGTGGGTTAGAAGAGAAGAGACTGCCTGGTTAGCCCACGTCTTCTCCCATCGCGACTGTGTTGTTGCTAAAGATGACAGAATTTATGTCAGAGGAGCCTGTGCGATGCTTAATTTTGTTCATGGGGACACTTTGGTTAAGAAATGAAAGTGATGCATAATTAGCGCAGCAGTAAGTGGATTAAAGCTGGCTGCATGGCAGAGCTCTGAGGCTAATGGGGACTGCTAATAACTGGCTATGATTGCTGGCAGGACTGGGGGGATTGGGCTCAGCCCCTAGGCCCCAGATTGTCCCCGAATATTGTCCCTGAACAGGTCCCCAGGGCTTAGGGAGTGCAAGTAGAGCACCCTGAGACTGACCTGGAGAATAAAAGCCCTGCAAAGGACTTCCCCACAACCCACACAAGCCACACTTTGGGTCCCAGGCATACGTGTCCCAGGGGTCTGCCCTGGTCCCCTGTGTGGGATGAGGGGTCACCAGCTCTCCAGTCCTCATTGGGGTGGAATAAATTCCAGTATGAAGAGGAAGGCTGGGATGCCCCAACTGGGAAAAGCTAACTTTTATCTAGTGTTATATATATATTTAGAACCAGTGAAACTGGTCTCTGACCAGTCCCTATTGTCCCTGAGGGTGGTGGTGGAGTCTCTCAAGGGGAAATGCCTCTCAAGGGGAAATGCCTCCTCATGGATTGGGTGCTTTTCTATGATGTCAGCTCCTCTTCAAATGTGGTTGTGAGAGTGTTTGCTTCTGCTAAGGTCCTGATTCTGTGTCACAGAATCAGGAAGGGAATAACAGCCCTTGCTCCTCCATTCCACCATGCCCAGATGGCATCTTCCCTTCCCTCCTGGCAGCTGGCAGTACCTGGGCTGAATCCCTCCAAAATGAGTTTGAATGAAAACAAGTAAAAACCCAAGATATGGACCCAGGCTCAGGGCTAGACCCCAGCTGTCTCTGCTGCAACATTATTATAGTGGCAGAATTTAATTATGTGGGTTTATCACTCTTTGTGCTTATCACGGCAGCCAGGGCGAGTTTGTCTTCTCAGTTCAGGACTATTTAATGTGGTGCATTGGAGAAAGCTGTCTGAGAGGCATTTGGAGGCCAAATACATCTTTCTTCTTATCTTTCTTTGGCGGCTGGAGTGACTGTCTCACATTACAGACGATCTCACATTAATGATGCTGAGACTGAGCATGAGACATCCCCTTCCGCCCCCATAGCTTGCATCAGGCACAGGATGGTCCCAGCTGGCCCTGGGGCTGAAAGCCAGGCCAAAAGCTGTATTTCACACAGCAATCAGCCTGAGGCTGCCAGGAGGTGAGAACACAGGTTCACAGTAGGTATTTGGCAGAGACTGAGTGGCTTCCCCAGGCAAGCTCTTCTCCATTTCCCGGCAGGGCAGGTAGGTGCCTGCAGGGGCAGGAGCTGCCAATGGGCAGCAGAAAATAAATACACGGACATAAATCTGTTTTTCCTCAGCTCCGTGCCTGACGTCTTCCAGGACAGCTGCTAGAAACTCTTTGCTGCCTGACACTTGCTTGTGTAGGCTCGTAAAGAAACTCAGCAGCACAGCCCTTCATGCCCAGCCAAGGGATGCTCCAAGGGGAGGGGGGGAATCCCTGGGGTGCTGCAGCTTTATGGCAAATGGTGGACAAGTCCTGTTTTCTCAGGGCAGGCTTTTGGCTTGTTGGTCCTGTCCCTTTCAGGCAACTTCCACCTCAAAAAGCATTCCTACAGGTTCCCTGTCTCCCTTGGCTGGGCTAGGTCCCACAACCCATCAGTCTCCATGTGTGCTCTTGCATGGCAGTGGTCTCAGCACACAAACGGATGTCCCTTCCTCAGCCAGACCTCACTGTGGCAGACACCTGCTTTTCAGTGTCCTGCTCACAGGGAAAAGTGTGAGCTCTGGCACCACTTCTCCCTTCCTGGCATCTTCCACTACTCCCATTACTGCAGCTCCCCATCCCCCCCCCCCCGCCCAGTTATCACTGGCCCAAAGCACCCCCTCCTCTGCACACCAACCCCTCCAGCACTTGGCT
Source organism: Chiroxiphia lanceolata (assembly GCF_009829145.1). Classification (NCBI taxonomy): domain Eukaryota; kingdom Metazoa; phylum Chordata; class Aves; order Passeriformes; family Pipridae; genus Chiroxiphia; species Chiroxiphia lanceolata. The sequence continues at coordinate 9,967,399 of NC_045646.1, forward strand.
CAGTTTAATTCCTTTTAATTTGTCATCCCTTGCTCAGAACAGCTGGGACCAATTTGCTGCTGCTGTCACCAGAAAGAAATCAAGTTAATGACAAGAAAGACATTATAATTTAGGAGACCCATCAAGCCTCACCGCTGTATTAATAAGGAACAAGGAGGATATTGCTGCTGCCTGCTTTGCTCTTCTCTCCCACACCTACAGCCCCAAGCCATCCTGGGAGCCTGTTAGCAATACCAGGCTCAAGCTGCCTTTTTTCAGGTACTGCCTTGTATTTGCATTTGTGTTTTCAAGTGATTTCTGCTCTGGCTAAAGGGAGATTCACATCTCGCTACAGCTCTTCACTTGTCCAAACTTATCCTGGCCTCAGCTCCAAATCTCTCTGATGGGACTGATTTAAACAACCTCCTTGCACAGATGGAAAAGCAAATGGCTTGAGCTGGGTTTCATTCCTATTTTTCTGTGGCAATCCTGGCTGACAGGCGGTGAGTCCATCTGGCAGGAGCCTGAAACACAACAGCAGCAAGTGCTATGCTAAAGCATCATCTGCGTTAGCTGGGAGCCCTGCAAGATCAGGGCTGGGTGAGAATTTCTTCAGCCCCCTGCCATGGGAGAAGGGAGGTAGATGAGGCATTTCTACTGATTGTGTGTGTGATGGATCATTGAACAGCAGCAAAAAGCTAAAAGAAAGAAAACAGAGTAAATGGTGATAGTTGCAATGAAAAGCACCCATTTGCACCCAGTGGGGTGGGTGAGTGTGGCCATAGAAGCATTTAAAGGTTTTTCCTCCTAAAATAGGATTCGTGTCTCTCTGGTGATTGTCTCTGTGCAGATGTAGCTGGGAGGTGTAACAGAGTTTAATCCCTATTCCAAAAGCCACTGGGTTGCAGTAGGAAACCATCCATCCTTGGAACTGACATAGGTCTGATGGGCCCTATCTTCAAGTACCTCCTCCCTTGCTGGGAGCACCAGACTTAGGAGGCGTCTCTGTGTCCATGTGCTGTTCCTCACAGCTCCTGGCCTGCTTCCTTGCCCCAAAGGTTTAACATCCCCCCAGTGCAACAGCTCTCCAGAGCTGAACAGGTTCTTTGGCTGACACTGGTGCAATTTTATTCTGCAGGTGTGTGTTGGGAGATGCTGGGATCAGCAGTGAGGTACCCTGTGCATGGCTCATGATTATCCCCCCTAAACCTACTAGTAACAGGTTTGGGGATCTCTAACCCCATTCAGGAGGTCCCAATACTTGGCTTTTCTATGCCAATGACGATTTTGGTCACTAAGCCTGACTGTGCTTGAGCTAGGAGTTGGGAGAAAAATTTAAAACAGCAGGAAAGACCAGGCTAAGCAACCTGGTATCCTTCCAATTTAGCACCCAGAGGGAGCTGGAGCATCTCCAAGCACAAGCTGCAGGGAGACATGGTCCCACTGCAGTCCTGCTCTGCCAAGGACCTCACTTCAGCCATGTCCCCTCCTTGCTGGCGAGGTCAGGACCCCTGCTACTGCAGCACCAGTGGGTGTGAATTCACAGGTCACCCCACAGTAACTGCTTTTGGCACCTGGGACACTCGTGAGTGTGATGTGGCTCAATGGGCACCTGTCAGCATCTTCAGGACCTTCTGCTTTAATTTTCCCTCATACAGGAGGCTGCTCTGTGCCCAGTGCCACAAAATCAGGCTCATCCCCCGAGAGAAGGATGTCATGGGTTTTTTTCCAGAAAACAGTTGGGCACTTTCCAGTGAGCCACCACATTGCTGCTGTCCCTCTAAGCTCCCTGTCTGCTGCCTTTGCTCCAGCCTCATTGCTGGCAGGAGGAAGATCTTCTTTCTGCAGGTGAAAGCAAGGCCAGCAGGAGGAGAAGAATAGATCTTGGTTTTGTGCAAATACCTGCTTGGGTCCAACACACTGGGGAAAAGAGAGAGGGCTCAATATGAGTGAGCAAAGCAGGACTCTCCATGCTTGGTGCGTTTTTGCACCCTCTGGTCATTCCTGTGCTAAATTCATATTTCAATACCAAGAGGGTGAAGCTCAGGCTGTGCAGTACTGCACTAGTCCTGCAGGAATGACAGTGCAAGTACAGCTCAGTGCTCTTTTAGACTCACTAAGATTTGCCTTAAGATAGTTTTCCAGCGAATCCCTGCCGGATTCTGGGGCAGGGACCCAGGGATGCACTTGTCTCCTCCGTCTTTGTCAGATGTGAAAACAACTCTTGACCCTCACCTTTGGCCAATCTGCACAATCTTTTCAATAACCCCATCCCGATTTTGGCCAAGACTTTGGCAAAAGATTGATGGTGAAACGAGGCTCTGTGTTAACCCCTGCGCTGCTGCAGCAGGTGTTTGGGAGGGCTCAGGCTAGTCCTGAACAAAAACCTCCTGTCTCTTCTCTGTCCACAGGCAGCCTTTACCTGCAGTGTGATAGAGGCACTTGAAAACTGAAGGCCAAGAAAAACTCATTAAAATAGAAAAACTTGGCACCCCTGTAGGCTTTTCATTAAATTTTCCCTTCTGGACCTTTCTCCCAGTGCAATCTCCTTTTGCAGACAGGTTTGCTCCCACAAAGGCTGTGGATCGTCCACTGGGGATGTTTTATCACCTTCAAGGTCCGGACGATGCAGGCCCTGCAGCAGGAGACATTTTGTGTGGAGCAGCCTCAGTTTCCCTGGGAGTGATGCCCTGAGCCAGGGTGAGGATGCAGGCACAGGATGAGCCCCAGTGAGGTGGTAGGACTAGTTTGGACACTCCTCAGCCTAGAGGCACATCTGCACCAATCTCAGCAAGTTTAGGCATGAGGCTATGAGGCTCAGAGCCCAAAGGGTGCTGGGTTTGGCATCCATAGCAGTGATGATTCATTCTGCTCCCAAAAAAGGGTGCAGAGCAAGCACTGTCTGTGCTCCACAGCACAGACCCTGACCTCTGCCCACCGCTGCACAGGCACATCCAAAGGGAGGTGCACAGGAACGTGCTTCCCTTACCCTCAGTATTCTCAGGAAATCTATTTCTTTCCTAATATCCCAACAAACCCTTAGCAAGGCGGTTATACACACATATGTACCAACATAGGTGTATTTAGGCTAACTTTAGTTTCATAAAGGCTTTTATATAGTAAATGCAGCAGCTCACACAGTCAGGGCTGCCTTACCTGGAGAGGTAGGACACGGGGAGCACCAGTACTCCTCCTCCCCTGGCTCAGTCTCTACCTTCCGCCATTTCCAAAACGCCAGAGGGACCCTCTTCCTCATCCCTGGGGCTGTAGGAAAGCACCTTCTCTTTCTTTCCAGACTTTTTTTTTTTTAAACTCCGTAAAGAAATATACTTAAAGAGGTTCGATTTCAAGCCATGAATCAAATGTTTGGAAGAATTGCAACCTCACGAAGATAAATCAGGCTACAAACAGTGCTCAGGGGTTACTTACCCCACTGAGAATGACTGTAAAAAGCCATACTTTTTCCAATCAACAGCATACCCAGGGAGCCCATCCTCACAGGCAAGACAGAAAGTGCCAACTACTTGTAAATTATATTCATGGACCTTTTATGGGGCAGATGCTACATTATTGGACTATGGCAGGGTAGAGAAAGTAATGAAGGCAAATAGTGCAGAGCTGCCAGAAAAACAAATCAAATAAGGCTTTGACAGCATGATCTGTACTTGGTTTTGCTCAAAGAAAATTGCAAGTTCTTTTCATTTTCCTGCTGGAGGTCAGGAAGGGCTGCATGGGCTCCCTTTATTCTTGGGCAGGGGGCTGCTGACACGAGTTTGAGAGCTTAGATGGAAATTGTGCCTCTTGTGGATTTTTAAGCTCCAGGTGAGGTGCTGGGGTAACCCAGCGCTGTGGAGGGGCAATGCCTCGCTCATGGGTAAGTGGGAAAAAACTCAGCAGGGGATGGTCTTGAGAAGGATCCCTTCCCCCCATGCTGCTGCAGGTCCTTCCTTCCTCCACCTTCTGTAAATGGGCCTTATGCATCCTGCTCAGCAATGGGACATGGGATTCCTGCCATGTGGGCTCTGAAGTCCCTGCAGGGGGTGATGCTGTACAGCCATCATAGGAATCCCCATCCTTCACTGGCTGAGAACCCCTTGGGAAGTGCACAGAAACTGCTGCCACGTTCTGAGGGTCGACACTGCTTTTCCCAGCAAGCAAATCACTCTCTCCAGCTTGAAGCAGTGCTCACTCAGCCCCACTCTGATGTGTGCTTAATCCCAGGCAATGTGCAGGCTCTGCCCTGTGCTCCACATCATCTATCATCTGCATAATAAATATACTAAAGCAGACAGCTAATTACTGGGAATATGGAACCTGGCAGGAGGTGGGCAGACCTTCTCATGCCTTTGCCATGGCTTGTTATAAATGGGTTGTACTGCTCAGAGTTACCTTCCAGATCCCACAGCTGACAACATCCTAGAGCTGTGCTGGGGGCAGCACTGATGCCTGGAGCCCAGACTCCCATCCCCACTGCCATGGCTGGGGGGAGCCTCCCTGGGGTAGGGGCTGCCTGCCTTCTCCATGGTCCTTCTAGCCCTTCCCTGTTCCCCTGCTCCCCAGGATAAGCTCTCGCTCCTGCAGGTTGTCACGGCACTAATTCATTCAGTCCCTAAGGTTTCACTGCAAGCTCCCATCCCGCGTAACTATCATGTTCCTCAGGAGCAGCTCATGCCCCTTCCTTGCCATGATATAAGCGATTATTAATGCATTAGTGTTGGGCTGCTGAACCATAATGTTTTTATAGTCAATAGCATTAAGCATTTAATTACCCAGCGGGATGAATTGATGGGCTTCTTTCTTTGCTCTACAATTAAAACTAAGCAGGAGAGATGCAGTGTAATTTTCAGTCTGCTTCAAGCTTCCTCTGCCATTTCATACACAGGGAGATGAGCTGTTGCCTTGTAAGGGATGGGAAGGAGAGGACTTTTCCCCAAGAAACCATGTTCGCACCTCCCTCCCAGGATGCACATATCACAATCACACGCTTGCCCAGCTTAACGAGACACCACTGGGTCGTTCAGGACCAGGTTTCAGGTCTGACAGCACCAACAGTGGGGATATTATTCCTCTGAGTCTTATTTTTAACTGCAGTTGTAAGAAGTTTCAAAGCAGTGGTTTTAACTTGCATCCTGTCAGTGAGAATTTCTGCAGTGAGAGCTGGTAAGTGAAACAGCCCAATGTACTGCTGGGACGAGGCACAAACAACCCAAGAGTGGTCTGGGCTGGGACAGTACTTTTAGCCCTCCCTTTTGATGGAGTTTGCTGTGGAGGAGAGGCTGGGGCAGATGGAGAGTGAAATCTGGATGAGCTCAGTATCCCTGACTCTTGAGCTCTGACTTCTCCCAGGCTCTCAGGTGGTCTCTACAGCTCAACACCTGCACAGGTTGCTTGAGCGCTGCAGGCACAGCCAAGTGCAAAGTGACCCTCTCCACAAAAGCTCAGCTTGTGTCTGGATCTCTCCATGCAACCATGAGAGCCCTCAGGGTGGCTAGTCCCTCCCACTGGCAAGTTGAGGAAAGAGCTTTGCAAACTGCATGGATGGGGCTCAGTAGGCAACTTTAGCCGGGAGAACACAGCACAGCAGCTCCCTGGGGGAATGATACAACATTTCCCACTAAGCTAAAGAAGCCACCTGGCATGCTTTCCACTGGCACTGATGCCTGTTTTCGAGGGCAGGTTTGGCTCTTGCTCCCTGGCAGAGGCTAGGACACATTATACTGGGGACACGTGTGCATGTGCGTCTGTGTGGCTCTGCTCTTCCTGGTGGCATTTGGCTCTGTTCTGGTTCTAGAGGTAAGGGGAAGCCCAGGGTTTCCATGCCAATCTGCTCTCTGCCTTCGCTGAGTGATGGGTGCATGTGGCTCCCAAGGCAGGGATGAGCTCACCCCCTCGCTCAGATACAAACACAAAAATACAGGGAGCAGAGAGAGACTCCTGCTTTTCCACTTTGGACTCAAGACTGAATTTTTTTTGATTGAGAAGTAAAATAAGAAAAAAATTTGCCTGGTTTGATTTTATTCCAGGCAGTGTCTGCCTTCTGCTGGCCCTGTGCCTGGGAGCTGCTGTGAAATGGAAATAGCCCAACACAGACCTGGGAGCAGAGACAACTTCCAGCAGGTAACGTGTGAGTGAGCTGAGGCAAAGTTCCAGGTCACTGCTCCATGGGGCTCTGCTAAGGGACAGATGTGCTGAGCCACAAGCAGGGTGCAGATGTTTTACTTGAATGTCTTGACAGTCATCCCTGGGGACCCAGTGCTTGTCTGGATCCTGTTCCCTATTGCCCCAGCTCTAGGAGATGAATAGGATGCACAGAAATGCCTGTGCAAGGAAGAGCTTCCACCTCTGGGCTGTCTTCGCAAAGGTCCTGGAAAGCCTTCCCAAGTGCCGCAGGGCAGTGCAGGGAGATGTGCAGTTGCACAGGACTGTGAGGTGAGCTGGCTGCTGGCCTGGGATTGCTGAACTGGGATCACCTGTAGCTTCTCTCCAGATTGACTTGCCCTGAGATATAAAGGCATTTGCATGCATTGCTTCAAACCACCTGCCTATTCCCATCTCACTGACTTTCTCCACTCCAACTTTCTCCAATCCAAGAGAGAAGAGTGCTCCCAAGCCTTCCTCTCACCACTCAAATTGCTCTACATCTCCCTATCCTGGTTCCTCCTCTTTATCTCACACCTACTGCAAGTCCTCTTGGTTTCAGTCCCACTTCTCTCCCTCACAACCTTTTTACCAGGGCTGCACTTGTTCCTCCCACTGAGCAGAGCCAGAGGGGAGTCCTTCCTGGCCCAGAGGCTCTGGGTGTCTGCATGGACTTGCTGAGGGCTCACACAGGCAGGCAGGCAGCAAGATCCTGCTGCCAGCTCCAGGCAAGAGGTATTAGGGAGACGAACTGGACTGCCAGAAGGGTCATCTTACGGGAACTGGCCCCTTCTGGAAATAGAAAAGCCCTTTTTCTCTGCAGAGAAGACCACTCTGAGGAATACTTGGAGGTCAAGGGTAAGTGCAGCATGTACAAAACTCCCTATGTGAGTCATCAGGGCGTTTCCTTGTTCATGAACCCCAAGAAATGGCACAGGGATGTGCTGGTTTATCACCCAGCATCTGCTGGAGTGACAACTGGTGCCTCTGGCTCCAGGGGCCCATCAATATCTTCAGCATCCCACCTCAAGAAAGGATGGTCTGCAGAGAAGAAATCCCGTTCTCTGCCAGGCACTGTCATTCCTGCAGCCTAATGTGTCCCACGCTGCCCATTTCAAGGCACAGGACGTGTGCTGGTCTGCGGTCACTCAAATTAAATGCCATTCGTCACAGCAAGCCCTGCACCAACTTCATACTCATCAGCCTTGAGGGCTCTCCTCTTGGCATGGACAGGGGGATAATGAAGAAGAGACTTAATTAGAGTACCACACAAACCCATCTCATTTGATGACCTGCATTAATCAGGGCCTCGGGATAGTTTTCTCCACCTGACAGGTATTTGAAGTGAGCTGTGTGGTTGGGAAGAGAGAGAACAAGCCCTGAGTGCCTGATCCTGCTGAGTTACCATCCATCATCTGTGGTACCTGCTGGCATGGGAGCAGCACAATGGGGTGAGGTGGGCACTGGTGATAGGGGAAGAGGTTTTGCCAGTGGGACATGGGGATGCTCAAGAGGTTTTAAGCAGCACCGAGACCTGGGATGGGTAAATTTGCTTATTTGGTGGTATTTTTGCTGCCATCTTTGCCATGCCTTAATCCACATTGGGCTACTGCTCAGACCACACAGCCACTGAGCTTCCCTTGCCAGGGAAGCAAGCTGGGGATGGGGAACTTGGACACATTCAATGACTTTTTTAGCTCGTTTCCCCCCTCTCTGAGCACCCGCGGGGTGTTTGCGTGGAGATCTCTGTTAGTCTTCCGGCAGCAATTGCCTTCACCACTTTTCCCTCTCCTGACTGCACTTGGCTACTGCTTATATCTGGTAGGTACCAAACGTGGGGCGCGTCTCAGACTCTTCTCCACATCCCCAGATCTCCTGGGAGTGATACAGGAGGCAAGGCGGGATGTCCGGCTCAGCTGCGCCCACAGAGGCTGTTTCAGGGGCCGGGTAACTCCGCGGGCTCCCACCCGGGACAGGCGCTGCAGCCTTTTGTCACCATCTAGTGGGAACACACAGCCGCGACCAGGCACTGGTTGAACAGGACGTTTGAGGACACTCACTCCCCTCACCTGTGGTTCCTGTGGGGATCCCCCCGAGCCGGTCACCCATTTTTCATGGCTTTTGGGGAGGCCGTTTTGCCTCGCAGCCCAGCTTCACCTCAGCCCTGGGCAGCAGCAGCTGGGTAAGGTGTCTCCAGTGCTGCCAGGCTCGGGAGAAGCGTAGGGGATGAGTCTCTGCTGTGCCAGAAACTGCAAATCCATGGCAAATCCCTCCTGGGGTCTCCACTAAACCAGTTAAATTCCCTTTAACTGTGGAATTAGATCAACGCTCCCAAGCTGCAGACATGCTGCAACAAGAGACAGCCATAAAAGGACCTAAAGTATATTTACTGCACAAATAGAGCTGTTAAACCTGCTCTTTTGGCCAAATTACTCTTCACTGATGCTGCTCTGCAGACCTCCCTTGGTTCTGAAATTTCTAGCAGTGCCTGCAGAGGAGCGGGGCTGTGCTGTGCCACTGGGCCAGCCTTGCAATGTGGTGTGTTCCCAAAACAAGGCTGGCCTTGCTCCCCTCCAGCATCCTCCTGCCCCCTGATAGGGCTGCCTGGAGGTCCTGACCACAGGTAGGATAGAGGCCCAGCCTAAGTGTTGGAATCTGCAATGCCCTGGCTACCTTCCTCCCTGCAGCATCCCAGGCCCTTTATGGCCACAACAGCAGCTGGCAGGGTCAGGCCATATCCAGACCTGTTCAGTGGTGCATGGATTAACACAACACTGTAGGCAGAGTTGGTTCTCACTCCTCTGCATGGGGGTGCTGTGCTCCTTTCCCTGAATATCGGGTCCTGCTGCACCCTCAGAGATACCAGTGCCAAGGACAACCTTCCAGCACGCTGCTGGGAAAAGAGCTGGAGCACAGGCCATACGGAGACGTCCCTTGCCAGGGCTGGGAACTGAGACTGGCCAGCTTCCAGCCCAGCTCTCCGCTGATCCCACCACTGGCACCGTGTTATAAGACACACACAGTGTCCCAGCAGCCAAAACTGCCCCTGGCTGGAGCAACAGTTGTTCCTTTCTCATGGCAAACCACCCCTCCCACAGCATGGGGAGGAGCCAGGGCCAGCCCCAGCACTGGCAGCAGAGCTGTACAGGCAATCACAGTAGGGGATTTTGTTGCACTACATGGATGGCAAGGAAAGTACAATCAGCTCTTGCTTCACACAGATAAAAATGCCCTCCAGGTCTCTCTGTCCTCTGTCTCCATCACTCTGCAATCCCTCGGGCCACCCTGGGTCTGTGTCACTTCTTCCCCCAGCCACTTGGGGACAGCTCCTGCAGCACACAGTGGGACACGAGCCAGGCATGGCTATTTCATGTGCAGAGTCCAGCTGCCCTACACAAAGGGTTTTCTCAGCTGGGATCCCATCTGCCTGCATATGTGACCAGGGCTGGGACATGGTCAGTCTCCCCTCTGTTTCAGCTCTCTCTCTCCTTGTACTAGCTGATGGTGGCAGGCTCTCCACAGGCTGGCTTGCTCCTGGAGAGGCTGGCTGATCCCATCACCTCTTTGTGAGCAGGTGCCTTCAGCTATAGCTCTGCCTGCCTGGAAACTGCCTCTCCTTGCCCAGGAGAGTAGAAAGAGGCACTAGGACAGCCTAGGAGCTAGTAATATTGGCTCATCCACAGTGTGTCCCTTGCTTTCACGTGGCACTGAGCAACCCGGGGGTATCCCCTCAAGGCCATCAGGGCCACGGAGGTCTACATTCTTTGATAATCTGCATTTTTTTTCTTTAGGTCTCACTAGGATTTTGTGTTCCCCAAGTCAGGGGCTTCTCTCAAGCAGGCCCCGGAAGGGCAAACTGGTATAGTCGCACATGCCCGAGTCAGGAGACCTCAGGAGCTGGCTGGACACCCAGTCTGAGTGGGAGGGGATGTAAGGCAGTAGGGAATCCCCATCAAAGTAGGACACTCCAGTCCAGGGGGAACACAGGCAGGGGTAACGCAGCACTCAGCCCTGCCAGCACACCAGCAAGTTAAACAGGAGCACCGGGGGTCATTCCTATACTGACTTATAACCACCGGGGTAAAACTCCATGGAACGAAACCAGGTATCTTCTTCAATGACTGAATTCAAAAGCATTCATCGGGCAAGCATGGGCTTATTTTTTTTCTCCAGCTTTGTGCCTTTTCTCCCTGACGGGAGAGGTGGAGGGTGGCAGCTGCAGGGTGCTCCTGTGCCAACTGCAACCCCAGCAGCTGTACACTGACCAGGTCCTGCGGATTCTTCTTCCTGAGGGCCGGCAGAGGATGCCCGCGGGGACCGGAGCGGGGCTGGCAGATGCAGCGCTGGGGAGACCCCAGCCCCAAAGAATAAGGCGAAAGTGTGCTCGGGCAGGGTTCCAGTGTCCCCGGGTGCCGCGCTGCCGCAGGGCCAGCCGTGGAGGGCGGGGATTCCCGGGGGATTCCCGGGGGGTTCGGGACCCCCGGTACCCCGGCCCTGCCGCACCACGTGGCTGCGCCCGCCACGTGCTCTCCCGCGAGCGCGGCCACGCCCCCCCTGCCGGGGCCCCACCGCCCAATCAGCGCGCAGGCGCCGCACTACCTCCCCCCCATTGGCCGGCGTTCATTTCCCCCGGGCGGGCGGTGCGTCCCCCGCCCGCGCCCCCCGCCCCGCAGTCCCGCGGCTGTAACGCGCCCTCCCGTTGGCTGATGGCAGGGCGCCGGCCATTGGCAGAGGGGCTCGAGGGGCGGAGGGCGAGGATTGGCCGGGCGACGCGGTGCTCGCGGCGATTGGCCCGTGTGGGGGCGGCCGGGGCGGGGCCTGGCGCGGGGCGAGCAAAGGGGGCGGAAGGGGCGCGCTCTCGCTCTTTCGTGTCAGTGCCCGGCCCGGCCGCCCGCGCGTCCCCGCCGCTCCCGCCGCGCCACCGGCACCGCTCCCGCCGCGCCGCCGGCACCGCCCGCCCCGCGCCCTGCACAGCCCCGGCCGCCGCCCCTGCGCCGCCAGGCACCGCCGCCATCATGGTGAAGATCGCCAAGGTGAGGGCGCGCCGCCGGGGTGCAGCCGGCCGGGCGGTGGAGCGGGGCGGCCGCCGCCGTGGCGTGGCGGGTGGGGATGGGGATGAAACGGGCAAGCAGGGAGGGAGCCGGGCCGCCTTCCCGCCGCTGTTCGCTCGGGCCGCGCGGCGGGTCCGGGCCTGCTCGGCCTCGCCGTGAAGATGGCGGCGAGGGGAGGGGCCGCGGCCCCGAAGGGAGCGGTTTCGAGCCCCCCCCGGTCCCGCTCCGCTCCGAGCGGCGGTCGCCAGCGGGGCGCGGGCTGGAGTGGAGGGTCGGTGATGGGGGGGGGGGGAGCCCGTGTGTGTGAGGGACGGGGGGAGAACACCGCGTGTAAGGGCGCGCGGGACCGGGGGGCGGGGCTACGTCACCGCGCGGCCACGTGGGGCGCGGGAACTGCGCGCACGTGGGAGCGGCCCCCGGACCCCCCGCAACACCGGGAGGGCCCCGCACACCGGCCGTGAGAGACCCCCGGACCGCCCCCCCCGTTACCCCGGGGCGGCCCCTTGAGCGCCGCGGGGCCGGGCGGGGCGGCCACGTGGTTGGGACAATTGTCCGCCGGAGCGCGGGCGGCCAAGGTGTGCACGGAGCTAAACGTGCTGCCCGCGCTCTCTTTCAGACCCCGAAGAACCAGATCAAACAGAAGAAAATGGCTCCTCCTCCGAAAAAGTTCGAGGAGAGCGAGGAGGAAGAGTCCTCTGACCTAGACGAAAGCAGCGGAGAAGAGGTGATGGATCTGTAGATAAAAGTCGGAAGGATGCACGTGTTACAAAAGTGTCATGGGGCCTGTGGGTTACACTGTGGCAGAATGAACATTAATAAACAATCGGTGTCTGTCAGTTAACTGTGGCTAAAAAATAAAGTGAATTTTATAAGGCAAAAGCAATAGGGGGGAAAACTAGCTTAGAAATGTAGCAAAGTTTGTACTTACAAACTTTGGAAGGACTGCTGGGGTCTCAAAGCTGTCCTAAAGGTGATGAGCAAGTAGGTAAATATTAACTCTTGTAGAGCACAAATTATGTACAAGTCTAAAAGTTTCAACCTATTAAATGCTATTAGAGATCACTGGTCTTGCTTCAGGGCCAGGAAATTTGAAGGGGCTTGAATGTTACATAAGTAATCTGTTAAAAGCATGGAAAATGTGGGTTTGGTCTTTATTAATTCAACAGGATGGGCAATTAAGGTAACTTAACAGAAACTGTCAGAAGGTAATGCTTTAGATTGCAGTTGCTGTATGTTTGTCTGATATTGAAGTAATTGCAGCATAAATGGGCAGCATAAGTGTCTTACACTAACGTGTCTTTCAGATGATCCCTCAGAAGAAACCACAAAAAGTAGCTGTTACCCCAGCCAAGAAGGTTGCTACCCCTGCAAAGAAGGTTGCTACTCCTGCGAAAAAGGCAATTACACCTGCAAAGAAGGCTGTGCCTACTCCACAGCCCAAAAAGGCTGTTGCTCCATCACCTAAAAAGGCAGCTGTCCTAACCAAAGGAGCAAAAAACGGAAAGAATGCCAAGAAACAAGAGAGCGAGGAGGAGGATGACGACGAAGATGATGACGAAGATGAGGAGGATGATGAGGAGGAGGATGAAGAGGAAGAAGATTCTGGTAAGTTACTTTTGAAATATGCATTGATCCTTGTATAAGTTGTGGGAGAGGTGGGGAATTGGTGAAGTCTGGAGGAGAACTTGGGCTGCAGCTGCATTACACACAGCCCATGAAGCACCTCCTAGTTTCCTGACTCTTCTTTGCTGAACTTTGTAAAAATCTTGTGAAACAAAATGCTTTTTACCCATACCACTCAGCATTCCAGCCTTGATAATAAAGACTTGTTGTACTCTTGATGCAGATGAGGAAGAGGAACCACCAATGCCTGTGAAGCCTGCAGCCAAAAAGCCTGCAGCAGTACCAGCCAAAAAGCCTGCAGTTGTGCCAGCAAAGCAGGAATCTGAAGAGGAGGATGAAGAGGATGATGAGGAAGATGATGAAGAAGATGATGGTATGTGGGATTTAGGGAAATTTTGTCTGACTCTTAAAAAAGGGTGGGTAACTAATAAACGCTTATAGGGAGCCTGGGGAGGGGAGTAACTTAATGAATTAGTGGGAATGATGCAGTGTTTGCCCATCTGGTTTTAGCTGGTGGATGTTGTCCATGTGGCTGAATGGGTGTTAGTTTATCCCTATTAGTAAAACTTCTTACTTTTGGTGAACAGGTATTATTTTTTAATGCAATAAAACTTTAGGGGGAGAGGCAGCTTTTATAAACAATAACTATCAAACTTCTTTCTTGAGAACAGACAAACTTCAGGAGGTGTGAGAAACACTACTTTGCTTCACAGAATTTTCTTTTCTTAGTCTCAAAAGAGGCTTAATCTGAAACTGACTGAAATACTGTGCTTAACTTGTTTCAGAGTCTGAAGATGAAGCCATGGACACAGCCCCTGTTCCAGTGAAGAAAACCACTCCAGCCAAGGCCACACCAGTGAAAGCCAAGGCAGACTCTGAAGATGAGGAAGACGATGATGAGGAAGACGATGAAGAGGATGATGAGGATGATGAAGAGGAGGATGCTGAGGAGGAAAGTGAGGATGAAAGTGAGTTTTTAAATGTTTCTGAGATCATAACTACTCAATAACAGGAAGGATGGCTGAACAAAAATTTCATCCCGTCTTTTGGGCTGAGGAGCAGTTCTTCTATGACAAGAAGTCTTGTATATGACTGGTGTAAAGTTTAATGCTCCCGTGTTGATTCTGTATAGGAAAAGTTCTGTATTTTTCAGTGTTGTTGTTTGTTCTCTGTCACAGAACCTGTCAAGGAAGCACCTGGAAAGAGGAAGAAAGAAATGGCCAATAAAAGTGCACCAGAGGCCAAGAAAAAGAAAACAGATGGTAAGTGGTGTGGGATCATCATACTTTTTTGATGGACTGAGATTGGACTGCTGGGTGAAACAGAACTGTGAAGAGCCAGAATGCCAGGGGTGGGGTTTCCCAGCACAAATGATGATCATAAGGGACTTAATACTGACACATGATGTCACTTTTGAGAAGAAACTGATGTGCTCAAGTTGTCTGGAGTCTGGCTCCCAGTTGCTAAAAAAACTGCCTTAAAAAACTCCACTTTATTATCTTTTTATTTAAAGGGCCTGTGTCAGCTTTCTCCCTCTTTGTGGGAAATTTGGTCTGCACCAAGGAGTTTGAAGAGCTGAAGGCTGGCATCAGAGAATTCTTTGGGAAGAAGAATATTGAAGTTTTAGATGTCAGAATTGGTGCTTCCAAGTGAGTTCATCAGCAGAATTCTGCTGCTTATTTCTTCTAATTGGCAATAATTTGTTTAGAGAGGTGCAAGTGTGCTGATGCTGATTGCCTTCAAGATGGTTTGCTTAGTAGTGTATGGAGGAGCTACAGTACTGATAAGGGTTTAATAATTTGCCTGGTGTGCAGCTATGTCAGAGTGTCTTCCTGCAGAGCTGTTTCTTAGGTGGAACAGGTAGCACTTAATTTATTACAGTCAAACTTGACCAGTGGAAACCCCTGGTTTTGGGTTTCTGTTTGTGGTCTTTGCTGCCAGAGGGAGATCAGTTGAGATATTAAGGCTGCTGTTGTTTCAGGCGGTTTGGCTATGTGGACTTCTCATCTGCTGAAGATCTGGATAAAGCTCTCCAAATGAATGGAAAGAAGTTAATGGGTTCAGAAATCAAACTGGAAAAAGCAAAGAGCAAGGAAACTATGAAAGAAAATAAAAAAGGTATGGGCAACAACTGCATACCTGTGTACATCAAAGAAGAGTTGTTATAATGGGGGCTTGGAGCAGGCTTGGGGTATTACTGATGCCTGCTTTTCTACTCTGTTATGGCAGATCTTTGTGCTCTGGCCTCTACATAGTAAAGTTTCTCAAATGCTGACATGTAGAAATGCAAGTTCAGACTGGAATATCTGCAAATGTGGTCCTAAGAAATAGTACATATTGGGATGACTTTGGAGGAAATGTGTTTCCTTTAAAGCTTTAGGACCTGTTTCCTGACTTTGATGCCCTTAAAAGAAGTTCAATGGCAGCATCATTAACTTTCATAATAGTTGCTTTTGCAACTTCTGAAACTGTGAATACTTGCTGTGGTTTATCTTCTGCTAGATAACTTGCTGGCAGTGGCAGTGGAGACGAGGAGGGATTTTTAGCTGAAAGTAACTTTTCTCTCTTTGCAGAGAGAGATGCCAGAACACTGTTTTTGAAGAACCTGCCCTACCGTGTAACCGAGGATGAAATCAAGGAGGTGTTTGAAAATGCAGTAGAAGTCCGGATAGTACTGAACAAGGATGGAAGCAGCAGAGGGTGTGTAGCTGAGAGGACTGTTGGATGTTTGCTGTTGCTTTGACTCTTGGCATATTTTGATAAGCTTATGTGTCCTTTAGCTGCCTTAAAGGAACCTGCTGCGTTAGGTATACTGAAAAAGCTACTTTTTGCAGCATTTTTTTCCCGCATCCTTTTCCCCCCTCCCCATTCATGAGCTTTGTCATTTCCAGAAGGAGACATTTGCTTACATTCTTTCTTGTGCTGTAGGATGGCCTATGTTGAATTTAAAACAGAAGCTGAGGCAAACAAAGCTCTGGAGGAGAAGCAGGGCACAGAGATTGAGGGTCGTGCTGTGATCATTGACTTCACTGGTGAGAAGAGCCAGCAAGAACATCAGAAAGGTACTTTTCCAGACCGATAACGTGCATACAAATGACATTCAGGATTTAAGTCCACTTGTTTCAGAAGTTTTCTGTGGGTATGGCAACTTTAAGCACTGCAAAAAAACTAAGATATCAGGAAGGGACCTTTTGCCTGACTTGTGCTCTGCATCCTATGCATTTTATGTCTCTACTGCATGTTTCAGACAAGGTGGGTCAGCAGATCTAGGTGACCAAAACAGGGTTGGACTTGGCTTTGTGCCTCACCTTGAGACAAGGAGAAGGCAACAACTACTCCCCTTAGACAGGGTCTGGTAGCAAGAGGAAGAGAGCTCTCCTCCAAACTTACAGAACTGACTTTTCCCCATAGGAGGTGGAGAGAGGGAGTCAAAGACCCTAATTGTCAACAACCTCTCGTACGCCGCTACAGAAGAGACACTCCAGGAACTGTTTAAGAAAGCTTCTTCCATCAAGCTGCCACAGAACAACCAGGGCAGGTCTAAAGGGTATGTTGTGCCTTTCTCCTGCCTCCCCCCCCAGGCTGGCGTTGTGAATGACTTGCCTCCAGATACTCCCTGTTGCTCCCAGGCTGACTGAAATCTTCCTCTTCATATAGATATGCGTTCGTAGATTTTCCCACAGCTGAGGATGCCAGGGAGGCATTGAATTCCTGTAACAACACAGAGATCGAAGGCAGAACAATCAGACTGGAGTTCAGTACACCATCATGGCAGAAAGGGAACACAAACGCAAGAGGAGGATTCAGCCGTAAGTGTTGCGCGCTTGATCGTGAAACAGCTGTGTTGAGAGGGCAGCAGTCAGGCAAACTTGGGGCTGTTTTAAAACAAAAAACTGTGCCAATGGAGTGAAAGATCTGCGTTGTAAGTGAGTGTGCTGGATATGATGACTGATTATCTGAATTGCTGATGAAACTGTTGTCAAATTCCTCTAGATAGTCAAGTGCTGATCCAGCAGTGTCTGTACAGTGAGTTGTTATCGCTGTTGATAAGATGCAGGCATCTATTTTACAAAACGGGGGAGTGGGAAGAACTTATTTTGACAGTATCAGGTTGGCGAATGGAAATCCTTTGATGTCAGTTTCTAACTACAGTCTTGGAAAAGTTTTCACGAGTTTCAGGTGCCTGAGCTGTTACTTGAAAACAGCCCTGTCATCCCTGGGAGCTGTTCTAAGAGCCAGTAGCGCAAGCTGGATGTGATAAGAAGCTAAAGGTTGCCTTGTTCAGGTTGAATGACCTGTGAATATATTCCTTTTCCATAGAACAAAGCAAAACGTTGTTTGTCAGAGGCCTTTCTGAGGACACCACAGAAGAGACGCTAAGAGAATCATTTGAAGGCTCTATAAGTGCAAGAATAGTCACAGACAGAGACACTGGATCGTCTAAAGGGTATGTTAAACATCTCCTGGGATCAGCTCAGGTGCTACAAAGCACCTCACACTGATCTGTGCAGTGGGGGAGGTTCTCATGCTCACGCGGGTGATTGTGTGAAACAACTAAATTGGGTGGAAGCAGAGAATGTGCTTAGAGCTTTGGGGCCTGTTCATGGAGTGCAGCACATGCTCACTTCTCACCTCTTCTCAATGAGCTCCTTCCTGCCAACAAATCCGTGGCAGCTGATGGATTCGCACGAGAAGGATATTAACTGTTCAGTACTGGCAAACTCACAGTGGGGATCCATCGATTGTGATTAGCCACTGCTGTCCTACACGTCACACATCCTGTGAGATGCAGAAGTGCCAGTATTTGTTTCTGAAGGGATTGCTGTCGGGTACCTGAAGGTGGTGCTGCAGCTCACAGAGTGTGACTTTCATTCTTGTAAACCGTTCTCTAGGTTTGGATTTGTGGACTTCAGCTCTGCAGAAGATGCCAAAGCAGCTAAAGAAGCCATGGAAGACGGAGAGATAGATGGCAACAAAGTGATCCTCGATTTTGCCAAGCCAAAGGGTGACTTCCAGCGTGGCGGCGGATTTGGTGGTCGTGGCGGCAGAGGAGGCGGCCGAGGAGGAAGAGGTGGATTTGGTGGCAGAGGTGGTGGCAGAGGTGGATTTGGAGGTAAGAGGAGGCAAATGCTTCTGTTCTGAGGGGGTGTGCTCAGAAATTAACTCAAAACCATTCTGGGGTTATGATGTGGGGCTACCGCAGAGCAATGGATTTGAATTTATTTTCTGTCCTGTGCCAGGATGGCTTTGAAAGGGCCAGTGGTATATATTACATATATCTATAAAATGTATATATGTGTGCATATATATATATATATATATATGTATATATATACACACACATCATATATATTGTACCTCTAACTCTGGTTTTTGCAATAATTTTCTTTTTAGGTAGAGGTGGCTTCCGAGGAGGCAGAGGAGGAGGTGGAGATCACAAGCCACAAGGAAAAAAGATAAAGTTTGAATAAACTTCCCCTTTCCTTCCCCTTCTTCTGCTCTCCGAGACTATCTGAAAGGACTCCGGGGGTTTTTATTCTCCTTTGATCTTGGCGGAGCCTTCGGAGGACATTCCAAGAAGCGAAGCAGTACTGTGAGCCACTTGGAAAATACTAATTTTCATTTCAAGGAAGCGAGAGCAAGCCATTTTGACTGCTTGCCTGTTCAAAGGAACTTTTTAAAAAAAAAAACCACAAGTGATAGATGTGGGAATTTACCCCTTGTCTGTGAGTTGTCTTGAATTTATAATGTTTTACCATGTACAAATTTTTTTTTCCTATAAACTTCTGTAGCATTTTTGCTGTAAAAATGCAGAATGTTTTATCATTTGTGCTTCAGCACCCTGTCTTGGACAGATTAAAGGACCTAAACTGGTTCATGTTACTTCTGTGCCACTAAATGAAGCCAGGCTGGGAGAGAGGCTGTCTATAGCCTTCCCTCTCTTGTATTAAGGTCATTAGTGTCACAGCAGCAGCTTCTGTCCTGCTTTGTTTGAGCTTGTGTCAGCTCCCAGCTCTGTGTGTGTGCTGTGTTAGAGTGCTTGGAGGAAGGAGGGCAGAAGAAATGATTGCCAAGGTAAGCTCTGTGACCACGACCATGTTTTATTTTATTTTTTTTTTTAGCTAAAGATGCTGTGATGGTGCTTAGTAGCCAATTGCTCTTTTACATTCTTTTTAAACAAATGAGTAAATCAGATCTTGTACTAAGGCCCTGCAGCTCAATTGCTCCGTCCTGCAGGCATTTCCTCTTGTGTATCATTCCAAATTGTCTCCTCTTGAGTTGTCCCTAAGTATGAAGCAAATACATTGAAACAGGAGGTCGGGGTAAGTGGCTGCTTACATACAGGCCTTCTACTGTTCTTCAGGCTGGGACAGGGTGTCTGCCTGGGGATGATGGAGCTCAGTGGCAGTGGTGACTGGCCAGTTTCTCTAGCCAGGCACATGACTGCTGTCCTACAGTGGCAGCTGTTGGGGTACAGAGTTTCTCCAAACGTGGGTGCAGAAAATGGGCACGGAAAGCAGGGCTGTGTCTTCCTGGGTGCAGGGACCCGCAGGCTCAAATGTCAGTGGCCTGTGCCCTGCTGAAAGGTCCTGCCCTGGGCTTTGGCATTCCAGCCACATTCCAATGACCTTCATCGTCGCCTCTGGCTGCAGTTACAGACTGTTCCACCTTCCAGGCCCGTTGTACCAGCGCTGGGAACTTGCAGAGCCCTTGCAGCCCTTTTGTGGCTTCCCAACGTTGAGCCCTGGGGGAGCAGGTATTCCCTGTGACTTTAATGTTTTATGTTAACCAGTGGTGGGGGGCGGTCGGGAGGGTTACGGGGTTTGTGTGTTCTGTGTGTTTCGCGTCCTCGCCCTCCCTCCCTTGCCCGAGGCTCCCCCGGCCCTTTGCAATCGGCCATTTTGGAGCTGCGCGCGCGCCCCGCCGGCAAATGGTCGGGGGACGGGTCCGGCCGCCAGGGGGCAGCACCCGCCCGCTGTTCCCGCCGGGACTCGTCCCTCGGGACGCACCGGCTCGTACACCGAGATATGGGCCCTGCGCCCACTCCAGCACCCTGGGATGCTGGCTGGAGCATTCTCTCGCACCCCAGTACCCTGCAGTGGAGTCCCACAGTGGGACATGACAGCTCGGGGTCACACTGGAGCAGGAAAGGGCAGGACCACCCACAAGTGTACCTGCCTTTTGTCCCCATGTGTGAAATTTTTGATGTGGCTCCAGTGGCAGGTGGCCCAGCCTACCATGTCCACGATGTCCTGGTCTGCTTTGCTGACCTTTCTACTCTCCATCACCCTGTGGAGCAGCCAAGCTGGGAGCCAACTCTTGAAACTGAGCCCCCAGTGCCCTACAGGCTCACCTGTGGCTTTCCTCCTCTTCACCCCACCCAGGTTCAAACCTGATGTGGGTTTGTCCCTGAAGACGCAGCTCACTCTGCTCTGGGGTCACTGCTGACCCTTGGCATGCGTGCCCCACTGCCCTGTGGCCAGCGCTTGTGTCACCTTGTGGTGGAACTTTGGTTGGGGCAGAGGGCAGTGAGGAAGGTCTTACCGTGGGGAGGGTAGTGGGCACAGGAGGTGTTGATCTCCTTCAGCATGAGGAGAGGGTGTTCAACAAAACGGGTGAGTTTCCAACCCTTCTGAAGTGACCCTTATCATGGAGGTCAAGATGAGAAGCTCCTCACTGCAAGGCACCAAGAGGTTCCAAAGTTTAACTGGGTTTGAAATGGAGGTGGAGGAGTGCATGAAAGAGAAAATACCTGCCGGCCTTGTAAACTCCATGCCAGGCTCCAGGAAGCTGTGCCAAACTGGAACAGGGCAGCTACAGTCCCCAGATGTCCAGTCCAAGCAGTAGTTTTGTCACTGTAGCCCATTGCCAGGTTTTGTTCCCAGCAGAAACCCACTAGTAATAACAGGAGCTGAGGGCTTGTAGGATTTTTTTCTTCCTCTTTTAACCTTTATTTAGAAACTAGAATATTCACCAAAATCTACAAGGTTTCTCTGTACAGGTCCCACCAGGTGAAGAACAACACTGAGAGGTGTCTGCACTCAGCCCTTGCTCCCTGTACACGTTGCTACAAAGAGCAAGAGCCAACCCTGCATACAGGATAAATAAACTGCCCAAAGTACTGTACCTGACATAAATTATGGAGGTGTCAATTTGGAAAGTATTTCTGAACTCACTCCCAGTGGAAGGAGGGAGGAGAGGGGAAAGGAAAAGAGTGTTGTGTGCTGCCTAACCTATATGGGCACCAAAAATGCCCTCGGGGCTCTGCCCTGCACTGCCGGCACTTGCCCCAGGGACAGGGTGAGTGCATCGTACATCAAATTTCACAGTATCACTGCCAGCCAAGCCCTGGGCAGCACTGGCTCTTGCTCTTTCTCCCCTTCAAATCTGCAGACAGGGATGTTTGCCTAGAGTGGCGTGGCTTGGTGTGAGGTGCCTTTTTTGACTGGTTTATGCCCTTTTTTAATTCACTTTCTAACCTGGGGAACATACAGACTTGGAGTAAACGAAACAGGCCCATTTCCAAAACACATTAGGAAAAAGAAAGAAGGGAAAAAAAGGCACTGCACAGGGGGACCTTTGAGGTAGTCAGAAGTTTTTCCTTTCAATGTCTGGCACCAGAGAGGGAGAGAGCGAGTGCACCTGTGCCTGCATTTTGCTGCGCATGGTCAGGGCCGGGGATGTGGCTATGCTTGTCCACCCCGTGCAGGGACATCTGAGTGTGCAGATCCTGTGCCTGGGAGCTGGCACAGCACTACCCATGCACGTGTGTGGCTTTGCTTTGCTCACACCTGCAGTCGGTGGCTGGAGAACATCCATGGCCCTTTCGTGGCCATGTGTCTCTCTGTGTTGGGGGTTTCCATCACAGCCGCTGACCCAGGGCTTCCCTAAAGGGCCTGTGGTCCTTCCAGCCATAAAAAGGGCCATGTCTCATGACACAACTCCCTGTTGTGCTCATGCTCCTCATCCTGTAGCATAAACACTGCAACAACCCTGAGAAGAGCAGACGTGGTGCGAAACACCAGCCCTCCTTTACCTTGTCCTCTTGGACCCTGCTCCATGTGCTGGGGCAGGACCAGTGCGCCCCAATCCACCCTGGAGCATCACAGTTGCTGCCAAACCAGGGCTAAGCCTGAAGCAGCCATGCATGGAGCCTTTGGGGGCTGTTGTCCCCCTCCAACCAAACCCACCAGGGCAGCCCTGCTGCAAGGAGAGGGTCTTTCCAGAGGAAACCCCCAGGATACCCGCACCCAAGCTGAGGTCCCAGGTGTAACAAACCCCCGGGCCACTCTAGCTGAGGGTCACCAAGTTTCTCTGCCACTTCCTGGGCCACAGGCAAGGACAGTCTGCCTGGTCTCTTCTCTTTCCTGCCAGGAGGATCAAATCCCTGAGGAATTTCAGCTGGGTGCATTCCTCTGAGGGCCTGCACAGCAAGGCCACAAAGGGTCTGGGAGCCACCATCCCCTGGGACCCTCTTATAGGGACAAAGACCCTGATGCCCCAACTGCCATGCTGAAATCCTAAGGGGACCCAGGGCTGCTGAGGGCCGGCCTTGGAGGAGAGCCCCTTCCCCCAGCTGCATGTGGGGACACAGAGAGGATTTTGATGGGGATGAACCCAATGTGCACAGGGTCAAGGTCACCAAAACTTTGCATGGAGGAGAAATTTGAGATAACAAATAAAATCCCTTGATTTTTGTGTCGTGGGGGGCTGATGCACTTGCGATCAGCTGAACTCCCTTGGAGCAGCTTCCCTGGATAGCCAGACCTGAACACCTCCAAAAATGTGCCACATCCCTCCCTGCCTCCCCGACTCCTTCACTTATCATGCTCCTGTGAAGGAGGTACTTAAAGCAAAGCACAAACCTCTGTGCCTTCTCTCTCTCTCTCTCTCTTTCCATTTTGTGCTTGATTTGTCATGCTGTTATTTTTTTTTCTTTTTTTTCTTCAGCAACCCCCAACCCAGCTGGAGATAAGTGAACCACAATACAGTACAGGAACAAACACTATCACAAACCCTGCCCGCGAGCCAAACCCTGCCCGCGAGCGCAAAGTCTCTGCCCTCCTTGCCCTGGAGGGAGATGCCCCCGAAGGACTCATGTGCCACCAGCAGAGGCTCACCCCATTCTGGAGCAGGGATCAGCTGTCCCAGCCCCTCCAGTCCCAGCTCTCCAGAGAGACTGAGCTAAAGGACATTGAGTTTTCTTGAGCATGTCAAGTTACTGTGGACCAAGTCCCACATTTGAAGCAACTCTGGAGGCAGCAGTTTATGAACCACCAACATACTCCGGAAAAAACATGGCTCCTTGTTCATCTTGCTGTTCTTGTTCTTCACGATGCCAAAAGTTTTGAAGCCCTCATGTCCAACAGGTGATACTTTAAGGACCTCCAAGCACATCCCTAGGAAGACGTCATCTATGGGGTACAGCTCCAGCATCTCTGAGGTCTTGTGCAGCTTCTTGGCCAGGGGTCCATCCATGATGAAGCCACCACCCCCTGCATAGGGTGGGTAGATGTTTTTGTTGTAGAGGGCACTGGGGATGTAGTACTTGTTCTCCTTCTTACGGATTGGCCTGGCCTTGTGGAGGACATCCCCCACAAAGAGGTCCTCTCCCTCCTTCTTGTCCTCCAGGAACTCCAGGATGTTGCTGGGACTCACAAACACATCATCATCACCTTTGAAGATGAAGCGGACGTTGTCACAGTAGATGTTGAACCACTTCAGGAAATGGACCTCTTTGAGGGTGAGGTTGAAGAAGCTGTCCAGGAAATCCCACTGCAAGATGTCGCCATAGATGTGGTTCTCATAATCCAGTAGTTTCTGGTAGTTGGCTCTCTCCTCCTCCTTGGAGGCCGTGCCCAGCAAGAACAGTGTCCTGATCCTCTTGCCCTCCACCTCCTTCTCCTGGCCCCAGGTCCTCCGGATGGCCTCGCGGCGGTCGTGCTGTGTGATGATGGACTTGACCACGATGAGCAGGTAAACATCCCCACTGCACTTCTCCGGGTGGTTGATCAGCATGGGGAAGTATCGGCAGTGCCGATAGAGCAGGAACTGCTGGAAGTTGGGCTCCAGCCCCTTGAACCAGTCCACCTTGCTGAAGTTCTGGTTGGCTGAGCAGTTGGTAGTGGTGACATCCCAGGATTTTGTCTGCTTTGCTGTCACACTCTCCTCCTTCACAGGAGCTTTCTCCTTCTTGGTCTTCCAGAAGGCGCTGGTGATGGAGAAGGCGTTGTCTCTCTTCTGTGTTTTCAGAGGTTCTGGAGGGGGCAGGTCTTTTTGCTGCTGGCCCTGCATGAACTGGTTGGGGGCCATTCCTCGCTGCAGCACCGTCACCGTGATGACCAGCAAGAAGGAGAGACAAACTGTTTTGTAGATGGTCTTCTTCCTAAAGGTACGAGATGGGGGGTTAAGGAGAGGAAACTGCAGGCTGCGAGAGACCTGTTTGCAAAAGCACCCCCTGGAAAGGTCATGGGATACTCATAATCTGCGTCCCATCATCTTTTGATGAGCAGAAGCCTCATGGAAAGAGCTGTGGGACACCTTCACACATGCTCTTCCCACCTGCATCCCACTTGTGGGGTGGCTCTGGGGCCACACATAACTGCAGGGACAGGCTCAAGGCGTGTGGCAGCTGACTGCAGTGTCATCTGATAACCCCAGTGCAAAGAGCTGGGAAGGGTTCACGGGGAAAAAAAATGGGCTGAGAAAGATGAAGTCAGGGTGATAGTTTTGGCAAGGCAGCCATCTTGGAGGAAAGTCCCAAGGGAAACCTCTGTTTCAGCCATCTGAAGATTGCAGTTTAGGACAAGAGCAGAAGAGAATTATCTTTTCTATAGAAGCATTAGCTCCAAGACACAGACATACTGCCCTTGGCCCTAGACTGGCAACACTGAGAAACCAGAGCTGGGAAGACCACGAGAGTCAACATGAAACTGGCATTATTATTCCTTTCCAAAATGGCACATCAGGACAAAAAAAGAAGCCAAACTTTAAGATTCAGTGGGGAAAAGACATCCCTAACCCTGTAATCACCTTGGGAACCAGCATTTCTGGGGGCACTGCTGGGCGTTTTGGCCAGCTCTTGGGTCCCACTGCTTCCTTTGTGGTGATAAGGAGCAGTGGACTCGGGGCAGAGAGGGGGACAGATTTTCCCAGCCTGCAGCAAAACAGGTGTCTGCATGTCCAGGGTGTGTAGGGGACTGGGTAGATCAAACCCAGTCCCTTGTGGGGCCATCCTGTTGCTCTCCTTCACTGCAGACCCATCTCCCAGGGAAGCTGCTGGCTCATGGGACAAACCCTGGACAGAACTCATGGGGGGATTGAGCGGGATCCTCCTGAGGTCCTTGGGACAGTGGGAAGACTGCACTCAGAGATTACTGAAGCACAAATTCCCCCCAACCCACTTTTCCACATAGGTAAAGGTGGGTTTCTCTTCCCACTTCTTCAGAGGAGAAGAACTGCTCTCTTTGCCCATCTGAGCTATGCTGCTCCCAAATGCTTGGCTCCCCTCCACATCTGGCACATCTGCACCAATTCTGTCCCGCCAAAGTCCTGTGCAAGTGAGCCATCTCCCTGTGCAAATGAGCACTGGGCATGGGGGGATGGCAGCTGACCTCCTCGTGCCCACTCCTGACAGCTTCCTAAAGGCAGTCCCATCTCTGTCTGCTCCAACTCACTTTCCCTGCCGGTGGGTGAAAGGGAATTTGGCTGGGGAGCTGAAGGAGACAGACATGGCACTGGTCTTGTGACTCCCATGAGCCTGTCCTCTTGGTGACAGAAGCATGTCCCAGCCTGGGTGACACCAGCTGGGGACAGCCCTCAGTCTCCCACTCCAGAGAGCCAGAAAGATCCAAAATCATCTCTCACAGACAAATGGCACCTTCACTTTGGGATAGTCCAGAGAAGGAACTTGGGGCTGGAAGTGAAAACATTTAACCTAAGTATTTTACCCAGATAGCCAAAAAACCAAAAAAGCCATGAAACTCTCCTGGACCTGGGAGCCTGACTGGGACAGCACCGCCAGGAAGCTGCTGGGGCTTTGGGCCACAGGCTGCAGCAAAGCACCTGCTTGGTGGGACACCCTGTAGCCCCTCAGGCTCCCTGGGACAGGGGTCAGCATTGTCCTGGGAGTCACCCTTAAATGCAGGAACCCCAAATGGGAACCACAGGAACCAGGAGCTTTCAGGAACTCCTGTCTCTGGCTTCTCCCTGAAGCACAAAGAACTTTTGAGCCCCACATTGTCGTGGGAAAACTGTGATCACTAGTGTGAGAGCGAGCATGGAAATAAGTAATTACGGGTAAATGGATAGATATTCCCCATCCGGTTTTATATGTGGCCACTCATCTGAGACTGATGAGGGAGCAGTTCTGATTAGATCTCACCATTCCCTTAACCCTCTCCAGCCCTTCCCGCACAGCTTTGAGCTTGTTCTTAGAAATCCTTCCGTTCCAATACAACTTCACTCCAAGCACAGCCAAGCAATGTTTAAAACCTCTCATCAGTACCCACCACTGCCACAAAAATAACCGTGGTCACCCCTGTGTAGTAACTCTATTTGCATCAATCCCACCCTGACAACCCAGCCTTACTCCCATCCCATCTCATCCCATTCTATCCCATCCTGTCCCATCCCATCCTTGCACTCCCCACCATGCCAAGGACATCAAGTGATAAAATACCCAAAATGAAGGATGGCCAAAGGTTCCCCAGAAGCCAAAGGCAGGGAATTACTGCTATAATTTTAAAAAATTTGCATAGGTGGGGCTATCACTAACTGGCGTGGATGGGTCCTAGTCTTGGCAGACTCTGCCAAACAGAGAGCAGCTGCATGGATCCACTCACCCCCCTTCACCCTCCTTGGGTCCAGGCAGAAGATCAGACCCGGGGCTGAGGGGAGACCTCTGGTGTTTAGTAAGAGGTGAAGAGTCAGGTGGCTTGGGTACATCCGAGTGTGTCGGTGAGGTGTTGGACAACGGCACAGAAACTTATTCCTCCTTCCTTCAGGGGACACCGTTTCCCAGCTCTCACCAGTGCAATGTACAATTCCTGCTTTATTACAAGAACCTATTTGGGATTTTTCCTACAGGTCTGACTGCAAACCACGGGGTACCACCAGGTCCGGTAGGAACGAAGGCCCCATGGCCACTTCTCCCCTGCAGAAATCTCATCCCTGCACTGTCAGGAAAGCGAAAGGGGTTAGGGGGACCCTGAGCAACAACCACAGGAGATTGCCACATCGAACCGAGGATTTGGGGGGCAAAAGAGTGAGAATCATATGCACATCTTTTCTGATCTTAGGTCTTTCTCTGTGGTCTCCTCAGCTGGGAAGTACTTCAAGAGGGGAGAAACCAGGTCCTGTTTTCTGGAGATGCCAAGAACCACCACATTGGCAAAGGGCTTTGGGTTTGCTGCCATTACAGAGAAGACACCTTGCTGAGCCCCAGGACCCTGATTTGGGGCACAGCCCCCATCCAGTCCCCAGCAGCATCCCAAGGAGTTGGGGACACCCAGCGCTGCAGGGCCTGAGGGCAGCAGCCACCCGGAGGGCTCCCATCTGTGCCAACCAGAACCGACTACCCCAACTGCTGGTATGGGTACCACTGAGAGAGCTTTGAAAGGATCCCAGACTGGTCCTTCTCTTCTTTTTGTCCATCAGGAAAACTCTAAAAGCCTCCCTGTGAGGTGGCTACACCAGCGGCCAATTAAATGTAAATCCCAAATTAGAGGTGGGCAGTTTCCCTTTCAGGTGTTGATGATGGAGGGTAGATGATACCCCGGAGACTGGGGCTCTCTAACCCCATCCCATCTCACTTTGGATTCACATGAAAACCTCTTTGATCCGCCAGCAGTGTCTGTTTATTAGGCTGGGGTTTTTTTCTGGCCCCTCAATTAGATCCAGTCACTAGAGGCACGGCCAGTATAGAGCCTTGTCTGTTGGCAGTGCCAAGGACTGGGAGAGGGAATCTTATCTAGGGGCACATACTGGGCAGAAAGCACCCAAATGTCCCCAAAAGTAGCCTGTGCCAGCCAGGTGGAAGCACCAAGCAGGGCCCCAGTTCCCAACGGTTTTCCCCAATGCCAGGGTGCCCAGAGACGTGTCCCCTCCTTATAAAAGCCGTCTGGTTTAAACAGAAAGCAGTACAAACGCAGGTTTGGAAAATAGGCAAGAGCCGAAATCCCGGGTGTTTCCGACGCCGAGGGCATCTGCCCCCGGGCTAGCACTGCTCTGGGACAGGGACCCCACGGGGCAGGGCTGGTGGCCCCGCTCTCCCCGGCCCCACCACACAAACCAGCCCTTCCCAGGGAAAGGCTGGGAAAGGCACCCCCAGGAATGGGGGGCACCAACCACCCGCCTCTGCCCGGTGCCCCTGTCCTGGCTCCCGGTGGGCCGGGATGTACCACGGGATGGAGAGAGACTTGCGTAGGCAGCGGACAGCCCAGAAAGCCTTCTCCAGGATACCGGGCCCGGGAGACCCCACCTGAGAGCCCCTGCAGAGCCCTCGCTCCTGGGATGAGGACAGACTTTCAGGGGACAAAGGACAAACGCCGTCCTTAGTCGCTTCCCCATGCCCACCCTCCCCACCAAAGCTGCCTTTTCCCAGCCAGCCACCCCTGGGGCGCCCCTCGAGAAGGACCCGGTGGGGAGGGGACCGGGGCGACTCTCCAGAGGGATCCGGCAGAGAAGGGACTCGCAGTCCCGCGGCTCCGGGCAGGATGCGGCGCCGGGACGGCGGTGCCGGGCGGCGGGAGCGGAGGACACTCGGCAGGACGGCGGAGCAGGGAACAGCGGGGCTCAGTCCGTGCTGGAGCGGGGCAGGAGCGGGGCTCGGGCTCCCCGCTACCCAGAGATCACTCACCACTGGAACATGCTGGGAGTGGGACGGGGCGGCCGCTCCGCTGCTGGCCGGGCTGCCCGCGGTCCGGGCGCTTCTCTGCCCTCTTCCTCCTCCTTCTCTTCTTTTTTTTTTTTTTCCCTACTTTTTCCCTTTTCCCTCCCCTTGCTCTCCGAGGTGGAGCCAAGAGGGATGGCAGAGCAGGTAGGTTAACTCTTGCCCTGCCCCTCAGTCCCCACCCCCCCGCCCCGGTCGCTCCAGCAGGCAGAGACCTCCCCAGTGTTGCCCGGGGAACATGTTGAAGGGTGACTGCCCACACGTTCCCTGGGGACCCTCCCCGCTGCTGATGGGACACCCACCGGGAGCTGGGAGCTCGGGGGGGGGGGGGGTTCCAGCCCGGCCCCGCGGGCACAGTGACCTCTTCAGGGTGCTGTAGCTCTGCCCCAGAGCCTTTAGTGCAAAGGAGCCCAGTTATGGGAATGGCATCCCAGTAGTCACCCAGAGAGGTGTTTTTGGCAGCTGGGATCTCTGGAAAAGCCATGTGGGTCTTTTCTAACCACCACCCAACATGGACCAGTCACTTTGGGATAAATCCCAAAAGGGAGCTAGGGCTTAACACCCTAGTTTCTCATAGCAGCACTGAGATCCCGGTTTTGCTTCTGTGCACAGTGCGGTTTGGGATCTCTGGGGCAATGGAGCCATGTATCTTGCCTTGGATCCCCACACCTCCTGGGACCCACCCTTCTCCCAAGACTCACATCTCACTCAGGATTCACATCTTGTCGGGGACCAACACTCTGCCCAGGACTCCCATCTCATCAAGCACCCACACTGTCCAGGACCCAAAAATCTCCCAAGACCCACATCTCCCCTAGGGGTGTAGGGAGTCTAGAGGAAGAGTCGCTGCAGCAGGAAGGTGCCTATTTGGCATGCCAGGGCCTCTCATGGGTCAGATTTCCAACAGCACCACAAACAGGTGAGATGTCCTTCCTGTTCCCTCAGCCCTGGTTTGGGTGCAGTTTCACCAGCATTTCTGCTGCAGCCATGTCAGCATGGGACACCTTGTTGCCCATTGAGAAGCAGATTTATGATCTTCCTTTCCTCTTAAATGTAGCATTTCAGTTGAAGGTCTTTGTCAGCCATAAAAATTGGTCCCCATAATTTCTGATATCTGCCTTTTTTGTCACCTTCCCAATCCCACCAGCTGCTCATGACCACCATGAAGCCGGGATGGGAAGCCTGCAGGAAATCCTTTGCAATATTTCTTTCCCTGTTCAGCAGAGATATCTCAATATCTTTCTCAACAGTCCCTTGCATTTTTCATGGGTGATGAGGGTCATGGTCTCCTACAGCTCTCACAACCCTCAAGACACACTGAGCTTCTCATGCGAAAGGCTCTTCTATTCCAAGGCTGGACATGCAGTGGAACCCACACAGCCTCCACTAGCCAAACAACATTTGGCTCTGCACCAAGAAAACCCCAAGTCCTGCCCAGTTTGGGGAGGAAAATTGCATTGCTTTCTCCAGACCTGTTTCTCTCTCCTTATCTCAGCTTATCGCTTTCCCGGATGCCCTGCAGCTCCATGTCCTGGAGACTGTGAAAGCTCCCCAGGAAACATTGCCCAAACAGGCTGCACCAGCTCCACAGCATCCCATGACCTTATCACCACCAAGGGTCCTTACATGCCTTCCCTGATTCCTTCCTTGAATCCCAGTGCCCACAGGAAAATCTGTATTTGCAGCATTCATGACCCCAAGAAAATCATGGCCATGGGATTCACTGAGCATCAGCTTGACCAGAACAGGGTGTGAGAAGGACCCTGTAGCACAGCAATGGTAGGTACACACCAGCCCATGGCTGGGAATTCACCCCACTCTGCAAAGAGGGGCTCACAGTGGAGGGGGATCCCACTGGAGAACCTCCCTTACACAAACAGGGTGTGAAAAGCAAAACCCCGAGAGATGCAGCCACCATCTCCTCCTTGACACGTGCCCTGGGACCATGATGGGTACAGGAACGGCAGCATCCACTCACGGGGAGCTGCAGTAAATCCCAAAACACATCCCTGGGCTGTGCTGCTCCAGCGTGGAAGTGACAGTGCTGCAGGCCGAGGAGGGCTCTTGGCAGCTTGCAGCAGGGAGCTCTGCCAGTCATGCTCCCAGCTTTCCGCCTCTCTGACGGCTGCTTCCGTGCAGGAAAGTGGCAGGGCTGCAAGCACAGGATGATTCCGTGCTGCTGTGCAGGGTTTCGGCTCAAATAATCCCCTCTGGACAGGGAGACCCCCTCCAGCCTCCTGCTGTGTGGGAAAGATGTACGTCCCTCTTCGTGAGAGCACTGCAGGCCTGGGGTGTGACGGCTGCACAAAGCTTTACCTCTGATGCTCATTAAAGACTCAAAACCTGTCAGGTCTGGGGCTACTGATGCCAGAGATAAACAGTGTCCTGGGCACCCCTGACACCACCACCTCCTGTTTCAAGGACAAATCTAAAGATGAAGCAGCATTTTTTATGATTTTTTTTTTCCATCCTTACATGGGAAAGTTTAGGACAAACTTTTCACACTCTCCAGATTCACCCTGTGAAAACAGAAAGGCAGCAGGAAGGATAAAATCTAACTGAAAGCATACTTCTTTTAAAAAGTCTTCCTCCACACACCTTCTCTTTGCCTCTTGCTGGCACCCAGCAAGAACAGGTTTTACCCAAGCAGCCACTACCACTCAGCTAAGAACGAAACACAAAAAAGAGAAATCTGAGGTTTTTTGTTCACCCCAGCAGACCCAGCCACCAGCAGATCCCTGCCATTCCTGCCCAGCCCTGCCTTCAGCAGAGCAGCTGGATCTGTAATCCTGCCCTTCCTTCGCTGCAGCACACTTATTTCTTAGGTCTAAGCCATTAGACTGGAATTTGGAGGCACTGGGTGCCTTTTTGGAACTGTTGGCAGTGCTGTGGGTTTCTGGATAAATAATCTTGGGTGGCAGGTGCTGCTCTGGCATAGAAAGGCTCTTTTGCCTTGCACAACACGGGTGATGTCTGAGGTGTGCCAAGCTGCTGCAGCCCTGAGAGAGCCGGCAGGGGACCTCTGAGAAACAGCACTTGAACACGTTATCGTTGCATTGTAAGGGGATGCAACCTGTGGGATCACAAGGCTTTGGAGCTGGCATCAAACAGGGGTATGGGGCATCATCTGGGTAAAGGGAAAGGGTGAGGATTGGAGCAACGCCCGAGTGGCTAATTTAGATGTTGTCAAAGTGAATCGCAATGCTCTTTTTGTTTCAAGAATCCTCTTTTAATTTCAAAGTGGACCTGAACTAAAATATTTTTTAAAAATATAAGTACAAAGAAAGAAGCCAGCTTTTTTTATCAGGCTTATGTGATCCCAAAAGACTGGCCAGTGGCAGGTTGACCCAGCCAGTGTCTTCCCACTGATGGTTTGGGGTTTGTTTCACGGAAAAGCTGCTCTGGTTTCTTTGATATGGGGTTTTTTTGGTATGTTGTTCTCTGATTTCATTCCAGAAAATTATACATATACAGAAAAAACTCTCATTTCATCTCCCAGCATCTCGCACACCTCCTGGCCACTTGTGCCAACACTGTGGTCCCTGGGCTGGGTTTCCCACACAAGCCAAGGTCCCATTGCCCTGTGACCTGCAGAGACACACAAACCAGTCCTCTCCTCCCCAAACCTCTGAGTGCCTGGAGCAGGACCAAGGGCTCAGCCTGACCAGAGATTGGCCACACAGGGTGGTCACATATTTAGGTTTTTCTTCGTTAAACCACTCACCTGCCAACACTGCTATTTGTTTAGCTGAGCCAGACAAACCACATCAAGACTTTGCACACTATAACGAACAAACATCCTGGGTGTGATAGGGTGTGATGTTCCTTTCTCCTTCCACATTTTCTAAGCACCTTTCACGGATGCTGTGGTAAAGAGTAACCCTGGGAGACTCACCCATCACCGCAGCTCTCACGTGGAATGTGGGGCTGTGACCAGGGACCGCCACTGCCTCTTGTCCCCGGGAAAGTCCCCCGGGCAGTTAGGATTAATTATTAACCCGATTTATTGCTGAGTTTTGGAAGCTGGAGCAGACGTCACGTACTGGCCAGGTCTGACGTGGGACACCAGGAAAGACAGCCACCCCCACAGAAACCTCCCTCCGCTTGTCCATGTTAACAGGGCCATAAACCAGACCCCAAGTGGGGTGAGTTATTTTATTCATTAACCCTCAGTGCCCCGTGGCTGTTTCCCTCCCAGCACCTCTGCCAGAGTGGGGCGGTGCTGGCTCCCAGGTGGATGCAGGAGCAGGTGTTCTGCCTTCCCAAAGTCAGCTGCTCCGTCCCACACCATCGGCCTCGGCAGCTCACACGCTGAAACACTGGAGGCTGCTGAAACGCCTTGACCCACAGCCGAAAGAAATGCCCACTGCCCTGCTTGGAATCAAACACCGTGGGATTTGCATACTTTCTTCTAAAAACAGAGGAGGAAGTTGCTTTGCAGGATGATGGCTGGGACAGCCCCCCCCCCGCTCAGGGGTCCCCGAGCTGCTGTTGCCCTTTGCAGACCCAACCTGCCTCTGAGCAGAGAGCACAGTGCTTGTGGGAGGGACACAGACCCCACAGCCACAGTGTTGGGCATGATGGGGTGATTCCCGAGTGCCACAGGCTCAGGGAAGGCAGGGGTGTGACACAGTGTTGGTGGTGCAATGCTGTGGCAGCTGGGTCCCCAGGTGGGATGCAGCCAGGGCGGGCAGGGAAGCACTCTCCTGGTCTTTGTGCCAGGAGCCACAGGAGCAGGGCAGGGGGAAGCACTCTGCAAATTTGGGTGAGCAAATCCTGGGGCTGGATCCACCCAAGGGTTTGTCTCCTTGGGCTGCCCCTTCCTCAGTTTCTCCAGTGAAAAGGCCCCCTTAGCCTCAGGGCTGCTGCCCAGTAGGGATTCTGCCTCCTTTCCCCTTTGGATTGGAATCCCTGGGACACCTGGGTCTCCCGGGGAGCCCAGTGTGGCTGTGCTGTTGCTTTAAAGCAGCAGCTGGATCCAGCTGTGACTGCAAGTAACCCTTACCGCAGCCTTGCCCAGGCCTTTTATGCATTTTCCAGTGGTTCCAGAGGCGCTTGGCGGCAGCGCGCAGGGGAAACCGGACTCACGCTGGCAAGCAGGGCTGGGAGGGGAAAGGGAAAACATTTCCCTTCCCGAAGGAGCAGGGGGAGCCCAATGCTGTGGCTCAGGCAGCAGGCACGGAGGGAGCAGACCACTGGTGGGGCTGCCTCTGTGGTGTGATGCAAACAGCCTCGTGGCTGGGCACAGCGAGCCACAGGCCCGGGCTTGTCTCTCCCAGCCCGGTGTGCCCCTGTGAGAAGAGCTCACCCCAACGTGCCTCAGTTTCCCTCTTGCTGATCAATCAATTCAGTCTCATGCAGAAAGCCCCAAGGTCTGGGTTTGTCTTGAGAACCTGTGCCAGGATGGCATCCGGGCACTGAAACAAACAAGCCCATGAAGACACAGAATGGAGAAAGCCAAGAGGGATGGGAATGTGGGGTTGAGAAGGGAGACACTCTCATGCTGCCCAGATGCAGAGAGGAAAGTGGAGGAGGATGGTGTGCTTGGCCTTGAGAAGGGAAAGACCTGTCATCTGAAGAGGATCACTTGCATCCCAGACCCTCTCAAAGAGCAAAGGTGGAGGAGAGGGCACCAGGAGGGAGAAGTTCCCGGGCTGGAGTGTTGGAAAAGCAATGTCACACCAGAACCCAGGAGCCCTGCCGGCAGAGATGCTCCTGCCCATTGCAGGGACCATGGGCCTGTCCCGCCCAGCCTCGCCACCCTGACTGTCCTGTAAAGCCAGTCATGGGCACAGGCTGAAGGTAAAGCCCTGGCTGGGCATCAGCCCAACAGAACTGCTCTCCCAGCCCCAGCCTGGGAAGCGTTTGGCTCAGGGTGCTGTCACACTGCACTCGCAGCCCTGGGAAGCTCGGCTGCCTGGGGACTGGCCCAGGCCCAGAAGCCGTGAGCTGCAAGGCAACGTGTTTTCCATCGGGCAGGAGAGCACTCGCGACATCTCTCATGAGTCAGATGGAAAGGGCGGCTCAGGAGTCACCTGAGCCCAGCGGCTGCCTGCCCACAGCCCCTCTCCAGCCCAAGTGGAAAAACATACAGCCCCAGCACAGCACATGCCTGCTGAGACCCCGAGCTCTGGCCGGGCCCCCTCCCAGGCTGGCAGATGCAGAAATGCTCACATTAGCCTTTTTCGGCCAAATTGGTTTAGGAGGGAGGCAGAGGCGACTCAGACATCCCTGGCTCTGTGGCTCTGCTGGTCATTAATCATCACTCTGCCGCTGCTCATTGCCAAAACCTGGGCTCTCCTACAGCCACTGGTGGATCTGTCTCTAACAAGAGAGAGAGAGGGAGAAAGAGGGCATGCAGAGTAGATTTCCCCTCTTTGGCTGGGGCTACTGGACTGATGCCACAGCAAAGCTCCCTGTTTCTGCATGCACAAGAAGGGAGGGCAGCACCTATGGTGCCACCTCCGGGCAGGCACCCACCTGGCACAGAGGATGACCTTTGCATGGGCATTGCTCCCCAGCCCAGCTCAGGATGTTGGTGGAAGAGGTGACAATAGCAATTTGCTAGCCTGGGAGTATTTGAGCCATAACAGAGCCCTCCGGAGAGGAGAAGAGAGTCGGCACACCCAGACGCATTCCTGAGGTTTGGTTTCCATGGTGGGATGTTCACCCGACGGTGAAGTCATGCTATGCTGTGGGCTGAGATGGCCAGTGAGTTAATGCATGGATCCAGTTCCTTCCCTGATTCACAGCAGGCGCGGCCACAGCCCTGTGCCATCCATTGGCCTGACGGTTCTTATGTGGCTCCGGCGCTTCTCGTGTCTTGGAGCAGGGAGGCTCCAGACATTGCTGCTTGGCTGATCCCTGCCTCACCATGGGAAAACAGCTCCTGTAGCAGGGTGGAGGGGCAAACTGATGGCTCTCCTGGGTCCTTCCAGCCCATTTGTATCATCCAAGTGTGCTCCCCATCATGTTTTACTTTGCTTTCATCCTACTGCTACCACTGATGACAACAGGACAGAAAAGCACCACCCTAAGAGGTCACTCCTGCAGGGCTAAAGCCTTGGGGATCTACCCAACATTAAGGAGAGGTGGGGAAGGATGGAGAGCTGGGCAGCATGGAAAGAACAGGATGGAAAGCCTTGGGGAGAGGTGGCAGGGACACTCCCTGGTACAAGCAGCTCACGGTGCCAACACCAGGCACGTGGCTGTGGAGTTCAGCGATGGGGCTCCACAGATCAACAAACCAAAGGTGTGGTGAAGGAACTGGCTCTGGGATGGCAGCCAGTAAATTGATAGGATTATTACCAGTCTCTGGAGTGGTTTTCTCCAGGTCTGGAGGTACAAGAATGTGGCCAGTCTGCCCAGGGCCATCAGATGCCCTTCCCATTTGCTCAAGTGGTGAGACTCCCTGCTTTTGGGCTGTGGCTATTTGTGTCAGAGGGAAATGTCTTAGCATGACTTTTCAGCAAAGATCAAATCCCTTACAGTCCAGTCAGCGAAATCCCCACTAAAAAGCATATCCCCTTAGGATGCATCTCCTGATCAACCACCACTAAAGCACTTTCTGGACACACACTTTCTGCATCAGAAAGTGGCAGCCTCCTGCTGTCCCCAGCAGCTGTTGGCTTGAGGACAGGGGCAAGCTGAACCCCAAGGAGACTCTTCTCTTGACCACATGCTGGTGTCTTGCATGAGCACACGATGCCCCTGGAAGCAGCAGGATGCATCTAACTAACTCAGACACATCATGGGGGACCTCTCTGGGTGCTGGTACCCCCATGCAAAGGCTGTTTGCTTTTGAGATAGACCCAGACTTTTCCACACATGCTTGTGTTCAATCTAAACCAGAAAACCCTCCCTGCTTCTCATCTCACATTCAGCCAGGCCCAGAGGTCCTGGCTGGGACCAGCAGGAAGCCACTCTCCTTTTGGGACTGGCACAGAGCTACCAGCAATATCCTCTGCTCCGGGAGGTGACAAGCCACCCCCTGGGTCTGCCACAGCAGGTGACGTCCCTGGGGAGCAGGAGATGATGCCGAGGATGTGTAAGGTGCTGGCACAGCCCGGCAGTTGCCTGGGCGTGTATCAGCCAGACGGGGAAGTGCGCAGCCAAAGAAAACCAGCAGCTCCAGGGATGTTTTTCACCAGCCAGGATGGAGTCCCAGCCCTGCAAACCAGCACTGGGGGCACTGAAAGGTGACACAAGACAGCTCTCTGTCTTGAGGACCCCACTAATCTTTCCAGGGCTTTCCCAGCCTTTCCTTTGTTTGACACCCAAAGCCACATGAAGGTTTAAGTGAGGTACCTGGGGTGCAGACAGACCCAGCCTTCACTGCCCCCTTCCTGTTCTCATCCCTGACCCTACACAGACACCCAGCTGTGACGAAAGGGGCCCTTAAATCCCTCTGCCCCTGGAAACACCAGTTCCCAGCCTTCCTCCTTCCTCAGGCCCTTCAGCCTCCACTCCACGCTAATGATATTCATTTCGCCACCTTTTCCCGGGGAGCCGGCCCCTCCTGCAGCAGCTCTCCTCTGCTCTTCTGCTCTCCTCCGATGGCTCCCAGCTGCCCTCCAGCGCGGGTGACTCACGCTCAGCACACACTGAGCCCTTTCAGCAGCCCTCGGCCCCAAACAGTGTCCCAGTCTTCCCAGCGCCGGCGAGCCGAGCCCCCCCCAGCACCCGCTGCCGGCACAGGCTCCTGGCCAAGGGGAGACATCCACGCCCTCCCTGAGAGAGCGGCTTTCATGGCTGAGAAGCCAAAGACCTTCCCGGAGTAATCTGGGCCAGGATGAGGCACAAGCAAGAGGTCGACCGACTGGGATGGACTCACAGCCCAGGTTGCTTTGAGCAACAGCCAGCAGTTTAAAAAAATAAATAGATGTATTTGAAAAGAAAAAGGTTTACAAGCTCCTAACGGGACCATTCTTGGCTTGGACAGATGAAACCTGCCAGGAATCTTTTCCTCTCTTCTGCCTTCACCAAACTTCCTGTGACCAACAGCAGGGCTCTGTCTGCTGTGTGGGGATGGGGCCAGAGAAGGGGCCTCTCTGTTCCCCAGCTCCCCGCTGGCAGCAGGGTGGGCACCACCGTACAAACCACCCCTTCACCTGGAATCGTTGCAAAATCCTCCATCAGATGAGCCACTGGAAAAGCCACTTGCAGTTTCTCAGGGCTACAGCTGTGCAGAGAGTGGGCTGGAGGCACACTGCCTGCAGGACAGCACCATCCCCTGCACTGCACTGGGTCCTGCTTGTGCAAGGGGACTTGTTGCCTTCCCCAGAGACTTGTGTCTAATAGCCTGGGGTGAAGTGCTGGAGCCTGGGAAAGTCCAGGCACGCAGTTGTAGGGGAGAGTGGTGCTCAGGTGTACCCCAAAAAGAGCCTTACCAACCTGCCACAGCCTAACCCCAGGGCTTTTTAGCTGTCACGGCCTCTCCAGTAAGGCATGCACAGCTCAAGGGACACAAAGAGCAAGGTGAACTCTTATGACCATGAGTGACACAGCGGGGAGGTGCACAAACGCCGCAGAATACTCCGTGCATGAGGCTGCACAAGTGTCTTCTGCCTCTTTCCTTCCTGCCTCTTGCTGCCCTTTTCATCTGTGATTTTCTGTTCAGTTTGCCAAATTGCCCAAATTACCTGACCAAAGAGTCTCCTCTGTCTGTCGGGGGAGATCACCATCACCACAGCTCTCAGTGCAGACCGGATGAAGGGGCTTACTCACCCTCACACCCTGGGCAGCATCACGGGGTCACCAATGCTGCTGAAGCTGCGCTGGCTTACACCTGGGGAGCATGTGAACCTTCATCAAGCTGAGCTCCAGGCTTGGGAACAGGGCTAAAGGGAAAAAACTACAACTCTGACTGTGCTAGACTGCAAGAGGCAGTTGAACAGGCTTGAGGGGAATTTCCACTTAGGGTTTGCTGCTGATTGACAAGCCTCTGCTCTTACCCAGGCATCTCTCCTTGGAGGGCTTGTTTATTCCTTCCACAGGTAGGGTCAGAGAGGTGAAATCTCAGAATCACAGTGGGAGGAACGTGGTATCTGAAGGGCTGAGATGTTCATTGCAGCCTCCCTCCCCTCTGGGTGTTTGCCAGGTTTCGGTAGCAGTGAAGTCCCTCTTCAGCTCCTATTGCCACTGAAACCACCACAACAAATGCAGTGAGGTTTATAAGCCTGAAGAGAGGCATGAGGGTTTTGCAAGCTGTGCTTAACCTGGGAAAGGTCACCTAGAAGTTGCCCTCCTGGCCATGAGGTCAAACCACCTGTGTGTGGACACCAGCACCAGCAGCCACAGGGGAAGGAGGTGGCTTGTCACCAGACACTGCACGATGCCGTGGTGAGAACAACCCATGGAGCTGAACTGCCTTGGAGTAGACGGCTAGTGTTGCTACATTAGGCTGCAGAAACAGAGCAGCAAAACCTTTTTCCACTCCTTTCCTCCCCGGTTGTCCTTCCAACATTGCCTGGGTTTGTTAAGGAGTGGGGAGGATGGATCCTGTCAACCCCTCAGCACAGTCCAGAGAGTGTACGGGTAGGAGGAGACTCACCATTCAGGGGCAATGGCAACTGTGCCAGATGTTATGATGCCAAAAGGGAGGGGGGTTGCAGTCACAGGGGAACGGTTCATGGATAAGGTTTAAGTATATACAGAGCCCTGAGATTCCTACAGCCCAGAGGGACCGCATTTCCCAGGCCCAGTGTTGCTGAAGTGTGGAAAGGGCCAGCGAACATTTCCCACACCGAAGCCCTGCAGGGCACTGTGTGCTGGGGTGGACAGGGAAGGAGGGGAGCTTGCCCCTGCTGGCAGCTCCATTCTGGGCTGGTCCCACATCCCATGTAAGTCCCAGCGCACTGGAGCAATCTGGAGGCAACTGCCACCTGCTCCCAGGGCTGAGGCAAATATCTCCACTGCTCCCACTGGCCTTGGGATCAACCATCCAACAGCAGAGCCCTGGGCCAAGCCTCAGTGCTGCCAGCAAAATTATCTTCAATGATTGCAAAGGGAGAACCAACACATTTCACACCCAGGAAACACAGAGATTCTTTTCTCAATAATCTGGAAAAGCAATTGATATATGTGTGGAGGAAGGGGAGAGGCAGAAGAAGGTATTTATGGAGCTTTTATTTGTCACTGACTCCTGCACGGCCAGGCTGGACAGCTCTAACCTGCTTGAACCCGCTCCTTTGTGGCAGAATACATTGTTTGAGTAATACCCACCAAAGGCACTGATGCAACAGAAACCTGACCAGATGCTGCCTGCGTAAAGCAATGCAGCAGGAAAAAAGTAAAATTCAGGCAGCAGCAGGAAAAAAGCAAAATCCAGCCTGCAAGAAAAAGGGACAGAAAAAGGGACGGGGACGTGCAGGAGGAGAGGCGTTGATCTGGTACTTTGCACCCCATTAGCTGTGGGTGGGACGGCAACAGAAAACCGGGGCTGGGTGTGCGCAGCCCCAATCTTTGGCGTGGGTTGAATGTTCAATGGATGTGGAGGAAAAGCCAGATCCCGTGTAACAGCTCTCAGCTGATGTGGGTACAGCATGGGCCAAGTTTATGCAGATGCAGGATCAAAAATTTCGCAATTTCGCTGTGAAACTAACAGTATGTAGGAGATTCCCTCCTGAAACACAGGAGTGGGGAAGACAGGCAGTTGTCCTGACAAACACAATCTATTTCTAGCTCTCAGGGTCACAAATGTTAGGTTCAAACTGTGCCTGGAAAGGATAATAAGTAGAAGCTAGTACTGATCATGCTAACCTTTTAAATCTCCAAACAATTTCCAGCCACAGCCCCATAAGCACAACACTGCAGGTCTGGTTCCCCCATCTCCACCCTCCCTACCCACAGGGCAGCCCTTGCACCTTCACCCTGCCCAAATGATTTCACTCTGCTGCAAGAACACATGAGACGGCACCAAGGGATCACAAGAGTCACCCTCACCAACATGAAAAGGGACCCCCAGATTAAATAATAAGGATTAAAGCAGGACTTCCCCTAAAACTTGATCTCTATCTTTTTGGCTGTTGCCCAGCAGCCACCCAGCCCAGCTGCTCACACCCCAGAGAGGCTCAGGGGCAGCCCCACATCTTCCTTGCTCTGTCTCTTGCAATCTCTTCATCTCCCCTGAGGCAGATGCAAAGCTCTCTCAGGCTGGAAGGAGTTAAAATAATGAGACCCTTTTAAACTATCACATTTGCATTTCAGACAACAACCACCCGGACACTGGAGCCACAAAGGTATTTCTCAACTTCTTTGTGATGTGCAAGTTCTGAAAGTAGGTGTGGTGGTAAAGTTTCCATTCCTGATTCTTACCTTTACAGGAACAACCTTAATTTCATATTGATTCAGCCCTTACTGCACCAAGACTATCGTATGACCTTCTCCATGGCTAAGCCTAATACAAATCCATTGGTACATACACACCTCCACACAGGTCAAACTCCAGAATCCTGCATGCAAATGGCACTGGGTAATAAACCAGGCTGAAATGCAGCTCTCATGTCCATCTGGTGCTACATTAACAAACCAGAGCTTTTTGTTTCTTTGCTTTCCCCTTCCTTTCATTTCAGAGCACAAGCCTGCACAGAAAGTCGGGTACAGCAGCAGACTTTGGAGCCATTACAGCTCTATCTATGGCATCAGTTCATGACAAGACACAGAAGAAAAGCTCTTCATGATTAAAATACTGATATTCTGCTCCTTAGGGCTGAAAAGGAGCCTGCAGCAGCTCAAGCTGACTTGGAAGAGCTGCTGCAGTAGCAGGAACCTTTGCTGAACTGGTGAAAAGGGAACCTCACCTCTCAGTGCAGTATTGCTCTCCTCCATTCTGTCCAACTGGGGGTTTAAAGGTGCCTGCCAGGAACTCACTGGAGATGAGCAGATGACAAACAGCCCTCACTCCTTTCAGGGTTCTATGCCACCTCCTCTCAGATCTCTCCACAGGTGTTCAGGAAACCCCAGTTTCTACTATCTCACTGGCCTGTGCCCAGTAACTGGGTGCCAGCCTCACACCTCCTGCTGCTGCCACCCACCCACTTCCTCTGGTGCCCAGCTGTGCTCAGAGGAGCTTCTGCCTGTCCTGAGTCTTACTGTGCTTCCACTCATCACATCTGATGGCCAGTCCCACGCAAAGCACGATGAACAGACCTGCACCTGCCCTGGCTGTGGCTGGGGCAGAGCTAATTTTATCTATAGTAGCTGGTATGGTGCTATGTTTTGGATTTGGGACCAAAACAGTGCTGATAAGGCAGGGATGTTTTAGCTGTTGCTTACACAGCATGAAGGCCAGCTCTGTTTCTCACGCTGCCCCAGCAGTGAGCAGGCTGGGGGTGCACAAGAACCTGGGACGGGACAGAGCAGGGACAGCTGACCCCAGTTGATCAAAGGGATATCTCAGACCGTGTGCCAAAGTGCTCAGCACTAAAAACTGGGAGAGGGAAGGAGTTATGATGTTTGTCTTCCCAAACACCAGTTATGCATGATGGAGTAACTGTTCCAGCTCTCCCAGAAATGGCTGAACACCTGCCTGCCCGTGGGAAGCAGTGAATGAATTCTTTATTTTGCTTTGCCGGTGCACACAGCTTTTACTCCACCTATTGAACTATCTTTGTCTTAATCCACAAGTTTTCTCACTTCTACCCTTCTGCTTCTCTCCCCCATTGCTCTGGGCAGGAGCGAATGAGAGCAGTGTGGGGCTGAGCTGCCAACTGGGGTTAACCCACCACACACCCCTAAAGGCTGTGGTGATAACACCCCCTCCATCATCTCCAGCATGCCTAAGCAAGGACATATTTCCCCAGGAGCTGATTTCCTAGCAAGGACAGGGTATTCCCAGCACAAACCACACTCACAGCCCAGAGAAAAGTGATTCAAAGCAGCACGTGGGTAACACCAGTAACTGTGCAAAGCTGCAGGACCAGTCAGCTTTGCAGAAGATAAGGCAGCTTGAGACTCACTGCTTTGCCCAGCACAACTGTCCATGTTGGGAGAAAGAAGCAAAAGACTCTGGTAGCTCATCTGGCATCACACTGTCCCATTCCCATTGCTCAGGAATGGTTTGAGAGGTGTCTGATGAAGCCCAGAGGTCTCAACCCTGGACAGGTAACACTTCAGGGCTGAGTTGCACTGAACTTTTCTCACTAGGAAATGGTTTTGTGTACAGTACTGACGTCAGAAGGTAATGAGAGATTTTAATCAGTCCCAGCACAGAAGGAAGGAGATTCCTGTATAATACCAGAGATTACCATAATACTCTCATTTGGGATCTCTTTGGGATCAGGTCTGTGCTACAGGAAGAGGCTGTGGTTCAGGTGAAAGGAAAGGGGCTACAACCAGCAAGAACCAAACATCCAGCCAGTTTTCAAGGAGCTCCAGCCTGGGACAAGCACCTTTCAAAGCCTCCCTTTTCCTCTGTAATGCATGAACACGATCCAGCCATATGGAACAACTCCCATTGCAGGGAAAAATAAGGCAAATCCCCCTCCAAACAAAACAAAAAGTTAGAGCAACGGAAGGAAGCAGAGACAGGAAACTACAAGGACTTTCTTCAGAGAGGCCACTGCTGCAGGATAAAAGGACAGATTTTTATGCATGTGCTGAGATTCCTTTTGAAACTTACTTTAGGCACCTGAACAAAACTTACCAGCTTTGCACAAAGGTTCAAACCATCCCCTGCTGCCAGTGAGGAGAAAACTAGCTGCCTCCTGACAGCTGCTCAGGGGAAGCTTGACTGGGTGGAAATACAGGACATATTTCCTTTTCACTAGCAATGAATGATGAAAATAACGAGATGTAGATCAAGGAAATATCTTTTTCAGATGGGACTCTACAGACACAAATGTGTTACTGTCACCAGAAAGGTGTAAGATCACTGGATTGCTTATGGTTAAAAAGCCTTGGTCTCTGCCCTGTGCGTGGCCATGACCCAGGAGCCAAGTCACCCGCTAGGATTTGAGATGAAATTGGTTGTCACTGCTGCCATTTCTGGGTGACTTGGGCAGTGACACACAACTGCTGACACTGGCTTCTGCTTTAGTTGTTGTAAAGGTGGTTTCAGAGAACCTTGGGAGCCCCAACAAGATTTGTGGAAGTTCACAGTGGTTCAGACCCACCTTTCTGTAACTCTCAGCACGGCTTTGTGAAAACCTGCATCCTCACCACCTGCATCTTCAGAGTCACAGGATAACAAGGGTTAGAGAGAAAGAGCCTTATGATGCCTCTTCTTGCCCCTGCCCAAAGCACACTGAAGTTTTAACTTACAATATGGGAAAGAGCCATTTAGCCACTCAAAGTTTTTCATCTATGAAAACAAATTCTGCACAAATGGGAAACCATCCTCTGCAATGGCCACGTCCTGAATTTGAGTGAGATGATGACAGTAAATGTCAGGCCAGCTCCAGGTATGCATGACTAAAAACTCAACCAGACCAATTTCTAAATTTTGGGAGAAGCAAGCCCAATCCTTCTTGGTGTTACTGTGTACGGGCCTAAAAGCCTTAGTTATGGGCCACGCTCCTCATGGCCTCACATAAGCACTGAAGTTGACTATGAGCCACGAGACCAGTTGTGATGGCTCATAATTCATTATTTGCCCCAGTTGCAGTGTGGCTACACTGGTGCAGCTGCTCTGGACAGACCCAGTCCCTGGATCTGGGCAGAAACAGGACAGTGATGGCTGCTGCAGCCAGTATTGCTGGGGCATGGAGTGATGGGACCCTTGAGAACTGCTGTTGTACTTTGCCAGTGGATCATTCCCTGAGGTGGTGGCTCATGACTCCCTGGCATGGAGCTTTTGGTATGGTTAGACAGGGTGAAAATTTTGCCTGTTTCAAACAGCCCAGTTTCCACAGGCCTTGAGGATGGAAGGGGCTTGATCGAAACAGAACTGTATTCCTCAAGTGCCAGAGCTGCTGTATTTCATTTCCCAGCTGCTCACTTGGATGAGGAAGAAATAGAAAGGAGCCAGTTTCATGGAAAATCATGACAGGCCACAATCTGCTGAGTTAACAAAAAAAAGTCACCTGCTTCAGAGGAGCCAGTCCAGTAGGATACTGCAAATTCAGTCCAGGGGGAAAGCACTAGGAGAAAAGGGTAAAAATTTCAGGGAGACATCCTGCTTGACAAAGAATTCATTTGGTGCTAATGGTTCTGCTTCTTGCTACCAGCATGAAC
This sequence comes from Chiroxiphia lanceolata, assembly GCF_009829145.1. Lineage (NCBI taxonomy): Eukaryota > Metazoa > Chordata > Aves > Passeriformes > Pipridae > Chiroxiphia > Chiroxiphia lanceolata. Next base: position 10,012,255 of record NC_045646.1, read on the forward strand.
CACACTCCCAAAAGGCAGTGCATGAGCAGACAAGAACAATACAGTGATTTGTTCTCAGGAAGCATTCAACCTCTGCCAACAGTCAACCGGATCCAGACAACGGCGAGGGCAGTCAGACCGGCACATGGCACACCAAAGGAGGAGCTGTATCACTTGGCACAGAGCTGCTATTTCCAGCACTTACATCCCATCCTCATGCTAGCTCAACTTTTTCACTCTTCAGAGGAGGAGGACTATGCTCCTGCAATGAAATCTGGATCTACAAGGGTGAGAATTTTTCCTTGAGATCAGTAGAGGGAGGTGTCCTAGACTCCTAAAATCCCTCAGCAGGTGGTCTGATTTGCAAATGGCCCAAGCATTCAAAGCTGTCAGCTACAGCTCAATATAAAGGCACCTGAAACATCTACAGCACAAACCTTATGGTTTCAAGTTTCCACTAATTTTTATTTGTCCTGTTTACTTGCTTACTTAACAGAATTAGCTCTGAGCATTATTAAAAGAAAAACAAATACGATGTAGTAACACTTTAAAGACATTTTAAGTTGAAAACCAGCAAGGTATATTGGAAATAATTTTTTAAATTAAATACGGCGCCAGGTCACTGAGAGTGAACAAAACAACTGACACTCCCTAGATCTGCTGATTTAGAATTATATCAGAACAGCATTTCCCATATTTGAAGAAAATAAGAACAAAGCACTAAAGCTGTCACCTGGATTTCTTCCTGCTTATTGGAAGGATTCTCACTTTTCGCTGCAACAAATTACTGCCCTACTTTCTTGGAAACTTGGACCATATGCCAAGCACTGCTGAGAGAACTTGTACTAAAAGGAGGACGCATTCCAGAAAGTTATTAGATGTCCCAGAGTGTGCCACTGAGCCTGTTATTCAGAGAGCACCAGGTCCTCAAAATGAGGAAATTTGGATCATGATCCTGTAACTGAATACAATGCCCTTCCACTGCAGGGCAGAAAGCAGCCCAGAGATGGGAAGAAACTCGCTTTGAAACATCAGATCCCAACCACTGACAAGATGCCAGGCTAGAAGAATTACTGGTCTGATAATGTAGTAGGACAAGGTTCTATCTTCTGCACCTAAAAGTTGGTTTCTTTTTAAAATCTATTAGCAGCAGATTCCCACACAGCTTGGCCAGAACAGTCTGGTCTTAGTCTGTTTTGTTTGTCTTGAAACATCTTGCTGTTTCTCACCCTTCATTAGGAGTCCCACTGCTTTTACAAGTTCTATGAATAGCTGAGGTTGGGAAAGTGCAGCATAGCCTGGAGAAGCCCCCATGGCTCAGTCACAGAGGTATTTTGGTATTCAGTTCCCACAGGGTCAGTGGAAGTTTGCAAGGCTCCATCTATCCCCTCTTTGCTGGCCATGCCCACACCCCTCCTCGAGCTTGGTGGGCCACACTGCACAGCCAGGGTGCCTGGCAGGGCTCACACACTCCTTCATTAGATTACACTGAGCAAGGTGCAATTGCAACTCCAGCATTTCCTTTCTTGGGAAAGGGCTTGTTCCAATGTCAAGCCAGACTGCAAGCGTGAGCATGGCCCAAACTGCCAAGAAGCTGTGTCTCAAAGGCTAATTCAAGCCCCAAGCTAAAAGGCAAGCCTAGATGTACTTAATGACCTGGGAGGAAGGCAGCCTGTTCGCTTGTCTGCTACCACTACTCAAAGACGTGCATGAACATAACGCAGTGCTTTTTATCTCTACACTGCAATCTCCACCATGATTATAAGACTAGGCAAAGTTTGTTTAAAGGAACCAACTCAAAGCCAAACCAAGCAACCACTGTCCCTCCCCAATACAGCAATATTTTCCCTTTCAGAGAACTTCCTTGCTTGTCTTCCCTACACACTAAATCATACAACAAATAATACTTCTGACACCAAACCAATGTCACTGGTGGCATCCCACATGCCTGGGCTCTCCTCATGAGAGACCACGAACAATGAGTGGCTCACACCTGCTTTGCAACACTTCTGAGTGAACAACGCTGCCTCTGCAGAGGCAGGCCAGGCTGAACAGAAGGGAGCTGTATTTTCCACTTAGATGGAGATAAAACTGTTGGAGACAGAATTTGTCAATAATAAACCAGAGTGAAATGTAAAGAAATGCACACAGTGGAAGTTCATGAACCCCAAAACAAACATGTCAGAAAGAGAAAGAAGGGGAAAAAAAAAAAGCCCTTTAGAAGCATTTTTATCTAGTCACTGACAGATAATTTTAAAGCATTCGTACAGAATGATGGTTCTGTGCAAACCTATATATACCTATGCAGTTTGTCTCAAATAACACTGTCCATAAATAAAATTACACAATATACAGAAGTTACATCCAAAAGGCATGGTAGCACCACACAGGATTTTGGTCCCAGAAAAACTTCACCTGCAGATCTGTGTGTCCTAGCAATAACTGTACTTGCTTTTTGTAAACGAATTCACAAGCCAAAGTGCAATCACACCCTCCTGTTGAGGCAGCAATTTCCACTGCTCCTGTTATGAATTTACCAGAGGGGTGTTGAATCTGGCAGCAGCCTCTACGTGGCTTATACAAAAGACACTCAACAACTGTTTCGTGAGGTGCTGAATTTGCTATGTGTGTGCTACTGACCTGCATTCAGGGTCCTCTCCCCCCTGAACAGTGGAGTCCTACGAACAAAGGCAGAACTGACATTTTTCATTAGCTTCAACCTTCCTTCTGGCATCACAGGGGCTTTTTGTGAATAAGACAGGGAAAGGAGGACATGTTATTTCCTTGGCCTCTCAAATTACTGCTCAGTGGATAATTATTTCTAGCTATCCACAGTTTCTCTCAGGCGTTTGGAAAATGAAGTCTCTCATTCATTAATATAAAAAATACTCTCTGTTTTCAAACTCCATACTCACATGCCAAAACATATAAGAGTTGAACATGGAAACATGTACATACAGAGTTCTGCATTGCAACAGGCCTGAGTAAGACACACACAAGTACACGTACTTCAGCTTGTTCCTTTCAGTCCAATTCAGCAAGATGCATTTTGGTTTTTCATGAATCTTGATCTGCTGGAGCAGTTGTAGCCATACCTACCAACCACCCTCAGGTGACTGGAAAGGAGTGATAACATTTTGATCTCAATTCATTATAAAATCAGTGAGGTTTTGAGGTTGTTGCTTCCCCTCCCCCCAAAAAAAAATAGTCTGTACTCAACACTTTTCAAAAGCTGCTCTCCACATCAGAGAATCAGATCTGCTCCAACATGAAACTCAGCACTGCTGTAAAATAAATAAAATTCACTGCTGGAGCATTCTGTGTTATCCATGTATGCAAATGAATGTGCTTAGCACTTCAGTGTTAACAACTTGGCCATTGATACCACATGATGGAAAAACCTCTGAATTTCAGAGGAAAGAGAAAAGCTGCCTATCCTGGAAAACCACACGGTGAGCTTTTACGGCTTTTCCATTACTGCCCTTTTGTGAACCAGAGGACATTTTCCCATTAATGGTGTTGATCAGCTCTGAGAGGAGGCAGATGGATCTAAGCACAAGTCAGTGATTTTCTGTGACTTCTTTGTCTAACATGGGGATCAATGTGATGGGGGCTATCAAATGTCTATAGTCACTTCATGTCCTATGTAGTTTGGGAGCTAAAGCAACACCCGTACTCTGCCTGCTTCGTGTTAGGTCTGTGGACACCCTGAAGGTACTGTGTAGTAAATTGTAACTCCCACATGAATTTGACCAGATTTTAAGTTAGAGGATGTCTTCTCCTACAAAACGTCCCAATTCCAATTTAAAGTCTATTATCCAAAGGGGTTTCCTGAACCTGTGTGTGGGAGCCCTTTCTGCAAACATCTGACACTGCATCAATGAACTCAGTGGGTCTCATGGCAACTACATCAGTGGCCTTGGCTCTTCAGTTGCCACAACACACCAAGAGGCACAATTCAAGACCTCGGCAGAAGCACAAAGCTTTCTTCTGGTCCTATGGAAATGACCAGTGGCTTAACAACTCCTCACTGCAGGGGAAGGCAGTGTCACTGTGGGAGTTGCTTTACCTTTCAGGCTGTGTACCACTTGTTTGTTTCTCAAGGTGAAACTCCAAAACCAAATCCTTACCTTCCCCCTTTTCCTACCGGTTAAAGCATTCGTTTTTGAAGTCTGCCTCCTTTTTGTAAATCTCTGCCTCAGCAGCAGCCAAGTTCCAATGTAAACTGCATTTATGTGTCCTAACAGCTGTCACATGAGGGGATATTACTGAAAATCCAATCCTCGGTGAAGACTTAGTGTTTCCTGGTCACTGTTACTTTTGAGAGAAAAAACAAAGAGCACTAGCTTTGTAATCAACTGGCAGCACTAACTGCTGTGTTTTTTATTTGGTGGAGGGCTTCCTGATCTCTCTTGCCTAGCCAGCACTTCATATTCACCAAGAACCAGCACAAATTCCATGAAGACAAAACCAGACATAGCTCTGAAGTAAAGAACATTAAAAAACCCCAACAAAGACCAAAGAAGATTGACCACAGTCACATGTAAAGAGAAAGTTGCTTCTGATCTGTTCACATTTTCATGGTTTCTTCTATGAAGAAGCAAAGCTCTTCGTTCCAGTGGAAAAAATGGATTATTCATTCCACAAATGTGTTACAGTAGAATTAAGAAAAAATGCAGAATGAAGAAATAGGAATAATTGCTGCAGTTAAAGCTGCTGATCAGATCCTCAGAGGTGAACATGGATGCTGCCTTGGACACTGTCACAGTGTTTTTCATCTGCTACAGGTCAACCAGAAGCTGATGAACTACTTCTTCTTCAGTCTCTGGAGGCCAAACAGATCTCACCCCACATCACTGCTACAGGCAGTAAAGGCTCTGCACATGATGTACATTGTCCCTCCTAATGCAGATCCTTTGAACACAGATACCTCCCAAGCCATTCACAAAGGCAAAATTTAAAAAACAGCAAGTGACAGGCTGGTTCAGCAAACAATATGTTAAAAAGACAGTTGTTTGGTCAGACCCCTCTGCTGTCTCTCTACATACTGTCTCCAAGGGCCATTTACTCTGACACAGAGGGCAGAGAGCAAGAGTTTCTTCTCAAGGTGGCAATGTCACTTTAGAGTAAACTATCAGAGGAACTGGGACTGTATCCATGTCCCATATCAGCCCTGGGCTGCTGCTGAGACCTTGAATTGTAATAACAAGGCCCTTGTCTTAGCCAGCTTTAGAGACCACAACAGACGCATCCCATCAGATAATCTGGAATCATCGTGCAAGGCGAATGCCATGTGGTGTCAACAACCTCACTCTCTGCTCCGCAGGTCACCAGTAAAGCTCATTACAGGAAGCTGGCTCTGTCCTTCAACAATGTGACAGGTGATTCTCGAGGAAAGGAACTGTTCTCACTTCCTGTAGGACTGGCTGCCTGCAGAAAAACAGCAAGAAAGAGTCTGTCAGCTGAAAGTAGGATTTACCACAAGACAGGAGCTGCCTGAGGGCAACACTTGTGTGACCTGTACAGGGACACAAACATCACAAAAACCATGCAGAAAGGCACTTTATCTCCCAATGCCGCAACTTAAAAATGCAGAACATATTTATGGCAACCCCTTGTCTAGGGACACAGAAAGAACTGAAAGGGAGTCACCAGGGCCCAGTCGCACTCCCGACAAAAAACATTCCTCATTCTTCTGGTAGAGAGTTTTGTACTGCCCTAGCTCCAATGTGCCCTAGATAGAACTTGGTACACTGCAAACAGCTTCAGCATGTCCACGAAGGGTTGCCTGGAATAGATGCAGAATAAGGAACAGGGTAGATTAAACCATTCAATCATGTCCACATGGAGCACAGTTGAAAAGGTCTAAATTTGGAGGTCCCTTTGTTCCCTCTGGAACTCTGTGTTCCAGCCATGCTGCCAGTGCCATCCCTGTGCCAGCTACGAAGTGGAAATCACGGTGGGTCCCAGCATGGTTGGTTTTATTTGGAGAAGCCTGGGTTTTGCTTTAAGGTACAGTTTTAGAGCTCAGCTAACAGCAGCTGGCTGCATCTCAGGCAGGAATCCAGCCCCAGGCCTGTAGCTGAACTAAGTACCTGTGCTTCCTCTGCATTCCTCAGGCATTCCGCACACTCCATGCTCCAAGAGGAGCAGTCCAGCTAGTTCAGCTAGGTTTATGTAAAATCAACTTGTTTCCAGAAAATACACCTATAATAAATATTAAAATCAAGCTAAAAATGTGCCTCTAAAATAAGTGAGCACAGCAAGTACAATCAGAAACTCATCTTTTTCTCATCATGTCCATCATCTGTAAAAACCTGCATTTCTCCAGAAATACCAAGAAATTCACAAACTAAAGATAGTCTTCCACTGGAACAGAGTCTCTTGATATGTAAAAACCTATGTACCTATGCAGCAGGCAAATGGAGGCAGCAACTGCTGAAATCTACTGATTGCTGATATTTGTGCATTTGATACCATTTTGGATTTACAGATGAGTCAATCAGGAAATTAAAGGAGCAGTAGCATAGAGCTTTAGTAGGGAAACATTAGGGGCTCACCTTGCATGCACCTTCAAGTAACAGCTGAGAATCACCTCAAGTTTTAACATAGGAACTTAAAGCCCCTTTTTAGTCCTTTAAAAATCTGGTTCTCATAACTTTCATCTCACTTTTCCCAACCACAAACATCTGTGTGAAAAACCCCGGAGGATGGACAAGAACTAACAGGTGTTCTGTGACAGCAGACAACAAGGCTGGATACATGTACACAGAGTGATGGAAGATGACTTGTTTGCAAAATAATTTCTTTGCTATTTTTAGCAGGAAGATTTTAACATTCAATTGCTGATGCTAAGTCTGTCTCATGGCACATGTGGACAGACAGAAAATGATAACCTGGAATCCCAAGATAAAAATCTGGAGAAAAGGTAAATGGACACATAGTAAGGTGGGATGCCTGCTATACATTCAGCTTTGGGATGCACAGACGAAGAAGAGGAATACTGTAAGACATATCCTACCCAATAAAAGTTAGAAGAGCTCAAGGGTCTGGACTAACAAATCACATATACTGAAGCCACAGAGAAACCCAAATGACCTACTTCAATGCAATTTGAAAATAAAATATGTTATGCACTGTGCCACTGGAAAAGGATCTTGCTCCAGAACCAAGATGTATATGTCACATCTTTCGTAGGACACACATATCCAGGAATGTAAAGCTGCCCTGGAGAAAGTAGAATATGCAGAGGAGTTTTTGTGTGCACACACAGACACACACACACACTGTGCTTTTTCCTTTCTTCATCAGGGCTTCTTTTCAACAGGCTAATGCTTTTGGGAATGAACCGAAACAGGAACTAGAGACAGACTCTTGGGTGTTACACCTCAGCCAGTCAGGGCAGAACAGTGCTGCTGTCACAGGAAACAGAAAGCACTGATGCCAGAGGTGAAACATGGGGCACACGCAGCAAAGGTTAAGCCAAAAGAGCCGGCAGTATTACCTCAGCACAGGAATGTTCAAGCAAGTAATGTCTAGGTCAAAACCTCCTTCCACCACCAAGGACATTCCCTTCCATTGCCACACCTGCACTGCCTGAATAAAATCACACTATTTCCCTGCACATGCAACTGTGTGGAATGACAAAAGAGTGAGCAACACAGAAGATTTAGGATGCTCTTTCCAGCCCTGTTACTGATTTACTAGGTTATTTCAAATCTCTTAGTTTCATTTTCCATATTTGTAATGAGGAACTAACCATATATATATACCTTGAATTTCTTGGGAAGGTATTAGTTATTATGTTTTTGTGAAATGTTTCAAGGTAACAGTTACAGTTAAATAACAGAATTGATGTTACATTGTGATAAAATAATCATCACTGAACTTGTTACAATGCATTTGAAGCAAGGATATACATAGCTCCTGCCATTTTCACTGATGGTGGAGACCCAGGTGTATTTGAACCCAGCTAGTCCTATCCACACTCCTGGGAAAAAGCTTATTAATTACTGAAGAATGCATCTTTCTTCCCTCCCCATCCCAAAAAAACTCCACAGCTAACAGACCACGTGTTTAGTGATGTGTGAGTATCCAAGATCAACATTTCCACTTTATTGGGCTTGTGTTGCCTGGCTTAAAGCAAGTGTCCATCCTTTTCCTCCAACCTCAAATGAAAGCCCTCTTCTCTTTTGAAGCGCCTGCAGACTAGTACTGCTTAAACTTTTTCAGGCCACAACACAGCCGTGTGGTTCTGAAGTACAAGCCTCCAGAAGAATGGTGACTGCCACAAGCAGCACACTGTGCTCGGCTCTCTGCTCACCAGGCTGCCCTGAGCCCATCTTCTGAACTGCCTGACTCTGGTCTACATTCAGTTGCAGTGTAGGCACACCCAGGGATCCAAATTCAAGAACATTAAACGAGTTACACAGCAGAGTGAACAAGTGACTAAAGAAAAGGAAAAAGTTTGATGACACCTAGAGAAAGTCTAATCTGAGACCAGAAACTTTGAAAAAAACTTCTGAGAATTTGGGCCACTTCTCTCCACCCAGAGACAAGAAAAAGCATGTCTTGTAACTGCTCACATGACAGCCTGGAAATAAGAGCAGTGTTCAGCAGGGTGTAATTACATGGTTGTACATCCTGCAGACGACAAGTACAATGTCATATACTCCTGGCACATTAGTAGCCTACGACCTCATTCCTAAAGAGTTTCTACAGTGCTCCCTCCTTTCCCACCCCAAGGAATGACAAATAGAATGATGACTTTTTCCACTTACTCTGTCTGCTCCTTGTGGATGATCCTGAGGAGCTGGGACGGCTTGTTTGTTGGGGTCCAGACTGAGAGAACTGAGGGGCAATGGCTGGGACCTTTCCCTTTCTAGGGCTCGTACTCTGCCCTTCTGGAGTGCGAGGGATCTTAGGTTTGCTGGTGAAGGCTGAGGGAAACTCGCTGTAGGAGGAGATGGAAAGGGTTAGCAATGCATGGAGAAATATGTATGCATAGTAAGTCTGCAACCAAGTGAAACCTGCAGTACATGCTGTGCTGTGACAGCATGACAGGCTGCTCAAAATTCAAGGAGACTGCAAATGGAGAAGAACATGGCACCACAGGTACTGCCTTGGGATATGTACTCACTGTGCAGCCTCTAACCTGGCTCTGTTGACCTCTCTATCCTACTCAAACCTCATTCTTTGCACAACGGGATTGAACAGGTTCAGTTAAGCTCCCTGCAAATCAGTAATTGATCTTTAGCCTGTTTTCCATTGTATTTATCACATTCAGTGACTCATTCTGAGGTGGAAAAAATACACAGATATGCTACAGCACAGGAACACATCCTTTTAGGGCACAGACACCATAATTTCTGCCAGGTATAGGTCACAGTCTTGGTAGACACAGGCGGCCTCCCTGGCTCCTGGCTGAGATAAGATCTGTAGAACTCCCTGAAGGCTTTGTCAAAAGAGCAAAAAGCTGTGATGGCATCTATAAAATAAATTCCCTAAGCACACAGGTTCCTTGTTCACACTGAGAACATAAAACATCTGCTGCTATTTCACAGGCTGTATGTGCTGCAAGAATATCATTCTTCAAAATTTAGTCAATAACTGTGTGAGGATACACTGTTCTTCCTTGCTCCCAGGATGTATTCTTTCCCAGGTACAAAAATAGAGGCTACCAGGAAATAGCAAGGCTCTAAAATACTTCTGAATCTATATTAATGTTTGCAGTAGTGATTCGATTTTCTCTTAAAAGGAGAAAAAGTTGGACTGAACTAATAGTTACATGAAAAAGCTCATCATATTTAAAAAAGGAAATCAAAGAGTCAAAGGAGATCCAAAAAGGTGCCATCCAAAGAGCAGTGATTAAAATGGAATGTCTCCGTGTTACTGACTCCACCAAAAGAACCCTTTGTGACAATCAGAAAGGGTGATTAGGAGGATTTTCAAGATATTTAATCTCTCCTCCTCCCCTGGGAATGCTGCTGAGTCAGTGCTGATTAGCCCTTCCACAGCCCTGCTTCACCTTGCACGGAGATTTGAGCAAGTGTTCCTTTTGTATTTTAAACAGCATTACTGCCTGTATTTTGCATTTGTATACGATAACAACTGCTCTGCTAAGAACCATCTCTGCAGCCCTCTACCTACGAGTATTACAAGTGTTAACACTTGTCTCACTTCAAAGGAAGAGGTGGCAGATGGCAGCAGAAACATACTAGCAAAAACAAACTCAAAAAAGTAAAATTGTCTACATAGAACTCCAAGGCGTGGACCACAGAAATATTTAAATATCTTTCTCTCCATAAAACAGTCTCATTGTTATTGCTTTTTCGTCATTTTACTCACTTCGGTAAAGTGAGCTAATTCAAGTGAATTGGTTTTTCAATTCACTTGTGCTCTTCATGATAATCTTATGTGTGCTATGATATTCTTAGGTAGATAAAAAAGGGAGATTCAACAGCCTCAAAGCAGTTTTTGAGCCACAAATGAGGGTTTTTTTCCCTAATTCAACAATTAGGAGATGAGACAGGAACACACAAAGGTGAATTAGACCATTTTCTCCAAGAATACACTTGGACTTTTGACCAATTTTACCAGATCATCAGAAAAGCAAAGCTAATACAGATCTAAGAAGGCCCTGCAGAGTTTAAGTTCTTTATTATGATAATACCAGACCCAGTCACAAATAAAAAAAGTGCTTTTTCAATCAGTCACAACTGTAAACTCAAGTCCACTAGAAATTTATCCTTGACTGGCTAAAAAGCACAATAGTGCTATATTCTTACGTGATCAAAATGCAACAGGGAGGGAATAGCAATGCCGGGGCAGCTGCCAGTCTGACATGCATCAGCTGGAATAATCATTTGTTCCTGTGGAAATAAAACAACTGCAACAGAAATGTCACTGCCAGGGTCTCATTCTTCTCTCAGACTGATTTTGTTGAATTTCACTTATCTCTGTGCAGTTAAATTCCCAATTCATACTGGTAAGTAAGAGGGGAAAGAGCAGTTACTGTTTCCCCACTCCAACTCAGCCCTCCTTTTCTCATAAATACCTCCTTAGGAAAGTCTTGGTATTTACCTAATAGGTATTTGCCTCTAGGAAGGAGACATTTCTTACAGTGGACAAAACCATGAGCAAAGCAGTGATTTATTAGTTCTGTTTGTTATGCAAACAAATTAAAGAACAGGAGTGAAAGAATGAAAGGCAGGTCTAGCTATTGCAACACCAACATATTAACAAAAGACCCTTGACATAGAAAACCCTGTGTTAGCTTGGACTGTGTGAATGGCTACATTCCCATATCCGTAACTCGAGGCTGCATTTGGAAATACAATTTACTGTACAAATTCGAAGGAAGTACTAGGTGAAAAGATATTATCTTCCTCTGCAGGATACTGCACCTGTGCTTTCAGTTCCAGCAAGCCCATCCATGACTGAGATTCAGACATACATTTATTAAGAAAAATTAAAGATCACCAGGGACATGCCTTTTTAATAACAGGTTATGACTGTAGAGAAGCAAATCACCTCACTAAAGTGGGGGGAAAGATGTTGCCAATTTGACTTGTTTTTTGCAAGCCAAAGCCTGAAAAATAATATCTCTCTCCATCACAAAGGAAGCCATTTGGCCATAAGCTTTTCACGGTCTCTTTCTATTATGTGCTCAGCTACTGTTACAACAGACAACAGAAATAAAATCAGTAATGATGGGACAGAGTTATGACTACTAAGTACTTCAGCTGAAACCAGTGATAATTTGTTGACAATATGTAATTTCTCAGATCTCAGCATGGAAACATCTCAATTGGGAAAAAACCTCCCAGCCAAACAATCAAAACCACACCAACCTCCTAAAAAACCCCAAAACCACACACAGGCATCTGTAGACCTGAAGGAAACAAAGTTATAGGCAGAGAGTCCAGTTTTCAGAAGTGCTAGAGCTTTAACTGACACAAATCATCAAGACCTCTGAAAAATCAGGTCCATAAAGAGCTAGTAAAACCTTTCCTTTAACACATCTCCACCCATTCTGTGATTTAGTCCTGGAATGTACTTGCTTTTAAAATTTCTCTACACTTACTGTTTAAAACTTGGCCCAATCAAATTCGCTATAGGAAAAAGCTGTTAATGTCTGAAGGACACATGCAGGCCCTGAAACTTTGGTAACCTTGGTCCAATTGCTAATGAATTCCTAGTTCTCATCCAATATATAACATCACAGTTGTACACATGACAAAAGCTTCACAGAGGGTTCAAGGTACCAGCAGGATAAGGAGAGCAAGACCTTTCATTTAACAGGAATAATTTCAAGGAAGAGTTGAATCCCATCGCTGGGTGACCTCATAATATTGCCTCCTTTGCTATATCCATCTAGAGGATAAATCAGAGACTCTGGTCAGCAGTGCTAGCAACTCAGAGTGTTTAAACACCCTGAATCCACTTTAAATGCTTCATTTTTCTTCCTTCGATAAGTTAATTCCTGCCCTGTTCCCACAGTCCTACCTATTTCTTTAATAAATGATTTTTCATGGGCTAGAGTCGAGTCATCTAAGGAAGCAATCAGGAAGTTTTATTTGCAGAAGACTGCGTTGAGCACGCATGTGAAGTTCATTAATAATGTCTTGCCTGAGATTTCTCCCATTCTGAACCAGAGGCTTCGAAATTGAACAGCTGCCTCTGGCACAGCTAAGGGTATTTTGTTTGGCAAGCACCATCACAGCTGTCTCAGGCCAGACTACATCATACATCAAATGACTTCACAGACTGTCTTTACAGCAGCATGGAATTAGCTGGTAAAACCCATCAGACTCCTCTTATACTTCTAGATACCCTCTGGATAAATCATACCTATACAATTGCCCACTGATGTTGTCCTCGGTGAAGTCTTGGGAAGACAAGATATTGTCATCAGCTGGGATGCTTCGGTCCATTCTTTGGCCTGGTGAGAATACTTCAGATGACTTCATTTCAACTGCTATTTAAAAAAGAAACACAGTTCAGGGAACAGTTTTCTCTTTACAGTTTTACTAGAAATACAATCAAGTCACAGTTCCTGCTGTATGAAGAAGTCCTTGAGGTATTAGCAGGCTACTGAGTTAGTGTGGCAGTACACTACAACTCATCACCTGAGCAAAATAACCGCAACTGTGTTAATTCCAGCCCTCTGTGGCTGGAAAACAAACTGGTTGCACTTTGCAGTAGCAATGGGATAGGAGGATGCAGACCATCACTTCACATATATCAGCTAATGTCCACTATCTAATTAAAACTACAGCAACTCAACCACTTGCACTTCTCTGTACACATCCACAGCCACTGCAGACAAAACCCAGTGTTTTACACTTCTGTCAGACTTGCTTTCTTCCATTAATGGGGAAGTGAAGTACAGTCAGTTTGCTGAGACACACAAGGCTATCAAGATGTGCAAGTTCAATAAAAGTTTAGGGAAAATGCCTAACTCCATTCCTGCTGTGCTCAGGACAGGCTGCCGTCCTGATTTGCTCTCACATGCTGATATGAATGCAGATCAGGTCACTGTCAGACAAGCATTTCTCTGCCCAGCACGTGTTCTGTCTGACATTCAGCATAATAAGCGCAGTAAGATGACCAGGGTTCATCTTTAGTCCACAAGTTTTCTGCTCACAGGAGACAAGAAAGGAAAAGTGCCAGAATTATTGATTTACCAAAGTGACAAAAAGGGAGGACAGACCCAGACAAAGTCAGATCGACCCAAGAACAGCTGAATATTTCCAGGCACGGAGGACATTAAGAACTGTTCTTATTTTTAGAAAACAAAAGAGGATCAACATTTCCTGAGGCTAAATTTAGCCTCCTTGAGATAGATATGAGCTTGATGATGCTAATTGTTCACATGAAGCTTTTATTCTGTTTTTTCACTCTTGATCTCTTACTATTCATTTCATGACTTGCCTGTATGAAACTGAGTCCCAAAGCATTCATGTGATCCTGGAAAACACATATTATGAATTGAGCGGTTTTCTGGTACTGCAGAACAACCATCAGACCAAGATCAGAACTCAACAAATTGCATATCTACTGGACAGTAAAGATGTTTGGCAGGGCATGACGAGGGCCTCTAGAAGTAGTACAATTATTTTTACACCTTTCTGTCATGTACTGTTCCCTGCTGTATCTTAGAAGGCACTAGAAGAGAAAGGGTTTATTTTCCATTGTCTTAAATTACAGCCTTTCCAATTTAAATATTACAAACCCCACTGCCCTTTGGAAAACAGGAGCTACACAAAGACCCAGTTCAATTATCATTATGTAGAATGAAAGTCCTGTCACTGACATAACAACCAAGGGGTCCAGCAGTGCAGTCTCTTTTTTCACTTATCTTCTCCTACTCCTCATTTCTAAGCCCCAAAAGATAAGAAAGACAAGCACATATGTCACTGGCTACCTGCAAAAAAGAGTATAATCCAGTAGTTTTATTGGTAGCCATCTACATTTAATTTTGACTGAAAACAGATAAACTTTTAGACATAGGCTGCAAGCAAAGTTCTGGCAATATGAAGCATTAAAGTGGGCAGGAACTTCTTCAGTATGAAGGCTTTGAATCAATATTCATCAAAAATTAACACCATTTACACTGCTGACTTACTGAGGCTCTCTGTTTAAAACTCCTCACAAAACTCTACAAGTAAACTATCAGACAGCAACAGCAGCACAGAAAAAGTGACAGAGATGAGTGAATGCATTTTACTGGCAAGATATTATCAAGATGTGGTTCAGAAGGCATGTTGAGCTCTGAATGGCTGCATAACGCCTTAGGAATTGCATCCAATTACACTTTAAAACAGCAAATAGGAACACTTTCGATATCTTCTTGGCTTAACTTCCTTTACAAAGCATGAGCATGTAAAAACCCATTCTTATTTTCTTCTCTATAGGAAAACTGTCAAGTCAGTATGCTTTTGACTAATTTACAGTCTTTGCTGACCTGAGTTGCAGCCCTGGGATGGGCTCAGCTGTACTCAAGGTGTTACTGTGCACAGCAAGCTGAGGACAGATACTCTCATTCCTACACAATAGCAAGAACTCAAGTGCCCATCTTGGGCAGGAGCTTCACCTGTTTCTATCATACAGCTTCCATTCAGCATGTTGTATTTATCAGCCCTAAGGCATTACGCAAGCAAATTCCTGTCTGCAAGGCCTCGGTTACTTTTCTCAGAATCCCTTTCATTTCCTTTAGGAAATTTAAAAAAATAGAAGAGAAAGTAAAAAGTATGCTCTTCCTTTACTGCTTCAAAGCATATTTTTCAGCAAAGTAAAGGCACACTTTGTTTTAACCTATTAATAATTCTGTCCCGGATATGCTGCAAGATCCTTTATCTAAGATTGCTGAACATTTTACCTTAAATCCATAACTGGAAAATGTTAATGAATCTCTGCAAGAAGGCTGAAACTCCCACATTCAAAGTTCCATGATCTTGTGCATATCAGAAATTCAGAAATCAAGTATTTCAGAAGTCTATACCCTTTTAAATTCCACCACATGTTTCTGAGCTCTCAGGCCCAGCTGAGTTTGCATTCATTTCAGCTGAAGCTGCAAGGGCAGAATCTTTAGCAGCATCACCCACAATGCAACTACACAGCATCAGGCTGCCCATCCTCCACAACCTTGGATGGTCTGAATGCAGTTGCAAATCGAAGCAGAGAACTGCAGCTGCCTTCAACTTTAACACAGAGGTCCAACCAACAGAGCCTGCAGGTGCCAGCAGACAGTGATTCATTTAGATCCAAACAAGGGTATATTTGATCAAGCAAGGGGCTTTGCCTGTTGGGAAGTGCACTGTCTTTGGGCTGCAGCTCTTTCCCTCGGCAGAGGACATTGCAGAGTGAAATACAGTATTCTTCATGCATCAGAAGCCCTTGGTTTGATCCTTGGCACTTCCACAGGAAACAAGATGGAGCCAGGCAAGTGAAACCATTGGTGTCTGCTGACCACAGATTACCTTCTGCAGCCATTCACTCAGCTCGAGCCAAAGTCTACTGTGTGCACCAAGGTCCTGCAGACTGACCCAGGGTCTATAAACAGAGGGACATCTCCACACTACAACAAAAAAATCTTAATCTACAATACACAAGCCAGGGCCCCAACAGCTGCCCCAGTCAAGAAAGGCATCAGCAATTAACAACAGCATTCACAGACTATCCTTACATGAAGGGGAAATGCAGAGGTCAGAAATGCTGGACTGGCTCCCACCACAAATGGGAGAATGACCACTCGGAGGAGATTGCAGCTTCTCATCTCCATCGTGACAAGAACTGGAATCGTTTTCTGGCCTGGAGGAGAAAGGAGAATGCAGGGTGAATGCTTACAGTACAGTTGCATGAGAGTAAATTCTAATTTCTTCTAATTGCCTGTAATGACATAGTAGATATTGAAATTATTTTATATTTCATATTGCAAACCAGTGCTAAAGACATAACTGCTTGACTGTAGCTCCCCTAAACCAGCTGACATCAGATGTATTTGAAATTAACAATTTTTCCTACTGCAATTCCTACTGCAATAAAAGAGCCGAGGAAAGGAAACTGTAACTGGAAAGGAAATCATAACTCCCTGCAGTCTGAAGATCTAAAATACCAGCATGACACTTAAAGAAAAAGACTGTAGAAATGGGCCTGAGAGGTCTTCAAAAATTAGCTTTTTCAAGGATTTAAGATTCACTCCTGAATATTACAAGGATCTCACTTTAAAGAGCAG
The DNA here is from genome assembly GCF_009829145.1 of Chiroxiphia lanceolata. Lineage (NCBI taxonomy): Eukaryota > Metazoa > Chordata > Aves > Passeriformes > Pipridae > Chiroxiphia > Chiroxiphia lanceolata. The sequence continues at coordinate 10,028,972 of NC_045646.1, forward strand.
TATGCAACACAGACTTAAAACAAAGTAGGTGAGAAGTAGAACTCTTGATTTCACAAGAGAGGTGGATCAGTGAGAAACTGAAGCAGCTGAAGGACAGAACAGGAGCACAACTGTTTAACAGTAAGCAATAAAACACAGCAAAAGCAAGAGGGGTGTGAAAAAATGTGTGAAAAGAAGTTGGCAGACACAGAAAGCTCCCTGCCCAATATCAGGTTAAGGTAACTAAACTATATCTCTAGTGAAAAGGATGCAGTCCAAGGAGGCAGTTAATGATTTCACAGCTCAATTAGTTTCTAAGGAACAGCTAGCAGAATATTAAGTAGTTCAATCCCCCTTGAGTGATCTCAGCCAGCAAGTCTTTAAAGAGGAGGGAAAAATGAAAAAAAAAAAAAAAAGAAAGAAGGCAGCTTTCCAGTATTTCCTGACTCCCTCAGCTCCATACAGCAAGAGCTTGTCCATACAGGGATCCCATGACAATTCATCTGAAGTAACTACAGCCTTGTCTGCACTGGGAAGTCATAGAAAAATTAGCATGGAATAGCTGCTACATGTGCAGTGGCTATTCTGCATTAATTTTCTGTGTGAATACTTCTATTCAGCACTAGAAATCTCCATCCCTCCTCCTCCTTTTGGAGGTTTGAACCAACAACTCAAAGAGATACGTTATAATATCTCCAACTGCTTCCTCTTTCATGATGTTTTTAAACGGAATATATTACGTGGAGTGTTACATGAAGAAATTCAAACAAGTTATATTCACTTCAATTCTGAATGGAAGCATTTACATAAATTTTTAACGTAGTTTAACTACTCTGATGAATCAAAAATTTCAGATAATTCAGATCAACTGTCCTGGATTTTATCAGGTAGATAAGTTGTATATGAGGCAAAAGTGTTTAACATTTTTCATAACTTTTCATCTGATACAAGCCACTTAAATACACCCAGTTCAGATATTGCTTTCAAACCAAGGCAGATAAGATTTTACTGTCTTCCTCTCGCAATAATTCCTAAGCAAGCATTTCCTCATTTTAGTCAATGAATTAGTACTAAAATTAGAACAGCATAAAAGTCATCAAAGCCTGTCCTTTTCTGCTGTAAAATGTAGTTCGAGAATGTCTTCATCTATTCACTGCAGTTTTCTTGTGCACAAATTAGCTGGATAGAAAGGACAAGCTTCTCATTCAGGGTGGTATCACTTGTTTCCTACTTAAACGTGTGAGCACCAAACACTCGTATTATTTCTACCATTTGGCCAGAGCAGGAGGGAAATTAATTTTCAGATATTTTCACCTCGTTAGATTTCTGCTGTTTACATTTTTCCTTCCTAGTTTGCACAGTGGGGCAACCTGTAAAGGCTGCTTCACACCTTCAAACTAACACTTCTCTTAGACCCAAAGCTACCAGAACCAGTATGGCAGAAATGTGGTTTTAATTCGTCTCCAGCAGTGACCTGAAGCCGTCTTGCAGAGGCACGAGCTGCACAACTGTTCAGCTGAGGAGATTCAAGTTCCGCCAAAATGTGCGTCACTCCAGTATCCCGGGACGCTTAAACAAACACACTGCCCGGGTAGGTGGTGGTAAAGAGAGGCACGAGATCGCTTCCAGAGGTTATTTCTGATGCGTAAATTGCAGTGCACTACATGGCACCATGAAATAAAAAGCCACTCCCACAGGTCTGCCACCGTTTTTCTGACTTCCCATAAGAAAGTCAATTCATTCTCACAAGCTTGGTTTTCCCTCTGCTTACAAAGCAGGAATGTAATGCCTAGACATTTCAGTGGTAACTACGATTTTTTTCCTGAAAAAATACTTTCTGAATAGGCTGTAAGGCTGTCCTAACAGCCAGTTCCACAGAATCAGCCCAGGTCTCCTAGTCCACCATGGGATAAATACTGCACAGGGAAAGTGGGACCTTGAACTCTGTAACACTGACCCCACAGTAAAGTGGCAACATATGTTTAGTCATATTTTAGCTAGGCTAGATTTTTAAGGCCTGCAGCTCTTTTGGAGGACTGCAGGAAAAAGATGAGATAATCACTATGTTACTAATATGAGCTTATATTAATTAGCTGCTGTTTTCTGGTGACATACAAACACACAGATTTAACACATAGGGAGAGGTCTTGCAAAAGCTGTGGACAGTATGATAGTGCAGAACGTTGACCACAGTGAGAAAGGACACAAAGTAAGAACACCAAATTCACACTCAGGCTATACCAGGCAGATGAAGTAGATGTCATGTTCAAGCAGATGCCATTTTATCCAGGCTAGTACTCAGAATAAAAATTAAGACTGCAAGACAAATTCTGCCCTGGGATAGCCAAAGGTTCTTTTTTTTCTGCTTCGGAAGTGTATGTTTCCTTCATCTGGCTTTTTAAAAGAATAAATGTCATCTGGTCATTTTTCCATGCTCAGATCTGGTACGTTACACTTATCTGTTCTAAGGCCCTGGTAACCTAATATGTTTAATCCCATACAAACAGTACACCTGCCAAAAAGACATATTTGGATGGCTCAGGAGGGCTCCTAGTCAGATCATCTGCTTGTAGGAATGCTAATGCCAGCACGAGACAGTAGGAGGGAATAAATATGGGCAAGATAAAGTTGCAACCACTCCTTGTCCGAAACAACAACAGACTTCAGTCAGATTCAACTACACCTGTGTAACTACAGCCTGAATCAGTCCTCACTGTCCTCTGTATCCATCTTCCACACTGAAAAGAGGAGGAAATGTATCTTAAGAAAATATGAATGTGAAAGCAAACAGTGGCAGGGGGGATGATATGGGACAATCATCAGCGCTGATGGTTGGTTCTTCTAAGAGCCACATCTGACTCCATTGCACTGTTCTGTTTCAGGTTACCTGTTCATTTTAACACACTCGGCTATATCGATACTGTGACTTTTGAGTACCTGTTATTCATCCTTTGTTAGACATGTAGTCTCTCAGATTAAGTATCCACAGAAATGAAAACATGAAATCCTTGCAATAACAGTTGCCTGTATTGTAGCTACCTAAATTTGACCAAATACAAAACTGAATGGAACTGAAAGTAAAAAAATCATTTAAATTTGAAATCTCATTGGTATTTTACTTCCACGGTCAGGACAGTGAGCAGGACAGGTATCATCTCAGAAATTAAGGCACTCAACTATTTCAAGTATGTGACCTCAGCCGATGGATCTTCCTCTGCCTACAATATTCCACTCCTTTTTTTGAAATTATCTTTAAGGAATGACAATGGCAATGCACTTTTAGGTAGGGAAGGTTTATTTATTAGGCACTGTTGTGGTTTTTTTCTTTGTAGTTGTTTTGCTTTTTAAAGGAGCTTAAAAAACTCAACTTGGTCTCATTTGTTTGGACTTACATTAGATAGGCAGTTCTGTGATAACCTGGTGTCACAGGTCTCTGGAGAGGCTCATCTATACTCTGATGGACACCAGAAAATAGCTTCTTCTTAGTTTTTGGAGTATGAGTCATTATCTGATACACAGAAAATGAAGAAAAAAATAAATCAGTGGAAAGACAAGTAACTGGAGCCACAGAGAACATTCTGTAGAAACATTGCATCAGAAACTAAATCACATTCTGGTGTCACTAGATAAAACTGCTTGGAATCACTGTAGGCTCTTCCATGACATTTTATCTCAGGTCATGTTTCCATCAGCAGCATTGGACTCTGGGATCTGGAAGGCATAGAGTTGCATTTATTATAGTATGGTTTGGATAGGAAAGGTCCTTAAAGATCACCTATTTCTAACTCACCTGCCATGGGCAGGGACATCTTTCACTAGACCAGTTGCTCAAAGCCTCATCCAACCTGGCCTCAAACACATTCAGGGATGGGACATCCACAGCTTCTCTGGGCAACCTGTGCCAGTGCCTCACCACCCTCACAGTAAAGAATTTCTTCCTTATATCTAATCTAAATCTGCTCTCAGTTTAAAAGCCATTCCCCTTTGTCCTGTCACTACATGTCCTCGTGAAAAAGTCCCTCTCCAGCTTTCTTGTAGCCCTTTTTAAGGACTAAAACCCTACAATAAGGTCTCCCTGGAGCCTCCTCTTCTGCAGGCTGAACAATCCCAACTCCCTCATCTTGCTTTCATAGGAGAAGTGCTCAGCCCTCTGAATATCTCAGATTAGTCACAGCACACTACATGGCATTCATACAAACTTTATGCTTTTTTTCTTAATAGCTTTTTGCCGCTTGAAGTAAGACAGACAATACTTGATCCGGCATAACGCCTGCAGGAGCAGTTAACTTTTCAACTTTTTTTTTTTTTTTCAAAATAATTTCAGACCAGCAGAATGTTCCAGTATTAACCTGCTCAGTACTTTGCTTTGTGTGACCAGAGCGTCACTGATGTAGCACTAGAACCCTAAGGCTGCCTGTAGCTTATTATTAAGCCACAGCCTGACCACGCCCTGTGAAAGGGTAGCTCATTTCCCAGACTTGTTCTACTTCTCCTGAACAGCAGCTCCTGCAGAGACTGTGAAAGATTCATATTGCTATGCGGGTAGCACCTGGCTCTTCAAGCAACAAACTGAAGAAAGCGGTGAAACTACTGAAATTAAACACTTAATCCAGCAAATTAATTTATTTCAATAATCTAATGAGTGGTACTTACTCCCAAGTACTCCGTTGTTAGCAGCTTCTCCCCTGCAAGCTCTCCCAGCTGGGGCTGCAAAACCTCATCTTTGTCCAGATCAGCCTCCATGATGTCATGGTCCTCCTGCAACAGCAACACGCAGGTTTGCAAGGAAGCTTTAAAGCTGATAATATGGGGCTGGTACAAATATCTTGGAATCAGTACTTTAGGATATAAATATCATACACAAAACCCAAATGTAATCAACTTCAAGTAAAAACTACCAAGAATTCACTCTCCAGTACCTATTTCTAGAATAACTATGGGTGATTAATCTTTCATGGAAGATCTGCAGGTCCTACAGAGCCAGGAAATTTTAAAGTCTGAGGGACTCCTCCAGCAAACCAAAACTAGTAGTATAAGAACAAGGCAGTGCTTTGCTGCTAAAAAGAATTCTCTTCTGTCCTGCACAAGATACCCTAAATAAGACCCACTCCACATGAAGAAAATGTGCTTTGCTTTTGAAACAGGTTGTGACAGTAAATGTAAATGACTGTCAGAAAAAGTAAATGAGAAAAAGTACAGAAATCATTCTAATAAGATATATTGTAATAGTAATGTAGAGAGCCTGGCATAAACTCCTTTAAAAACAACAACCACCAGACTTTAATGAGCCCCAGAGTACAAAGAAAATGAAAAGCAGTTTCAATTTAGTGAGATTTAGACTTAGCTTTACATAGTCAAAGTAAGAAATACCCTCTGCCACAAAGATTAGCCAATAACATGGATGCCTGGACAGTGCTCTACAAAAAAACCATGAAAAACATTAGAAGTGTGTACAGAGGAGGTATTTCCTAGAATGGAAATGGCTGATAACTGATTCCAGTCTTTGTCTGGTGCAAAACAACAAGACTACCACCGCTTGGAACAAGTAGGTGTTGGCTTCCCCAGAGTTCTGCAGGCTTGCCTTTTTTTTCAAGTTAATTGAACTTTGTATCAAATGGCTTAAACCCCATAATTTTTGATTTAGTTATTCTCATTGCTCATCACCTTCTCATTCACAGATGTCAAGCAGAGGTAAAAAGTACAGGCACAAAGGGCTCAATTCAGTAGCCCAAGGCACCATCCAGTCCTGCTTTGAAATATCCTGTCTGGTCTTCCACTGCAGCTCTGAAAGGGCACAAGCCTCCCACAGGTCCCAAGTCACATCCCACAGCCTTGTGCAGGTGTTTCTGATGCTGTAGTTAAACTTTAGAGACATCAGATGCCCGCATGTGAAGAACTGTAGTACTTACAGAAATACTGCCAAAAATATACAGTGTTCCAAGGTTTAGAGTACAATTTTTCCATAATGTATTTGTTCATGTATGGATTTATTAAAAAACTTAATTCTTCTGTATCTTAATTTTTCTGTAATTTACCAGATTGTTAATCCTCTTTATCCTCCTAAAGATGTATTCTCTAGATGCTCAGCCATAGAAGATAAGGCTGTATAGGACCTCAAGAAGATGTTCAATCTGCCTTTCTCTCCAAGGCAAGATAAATTACCATCAGCTCTTAATTACCTGAAAATCTGGGTATGTGTGAAAAATAACCCAGATAATGGGAGAAATATAAACACTTGTAGACTAGGCAACAATCATCTGTATCAAGCAAAGCAAAAAAAAAAACCAACAAAAACTCACACTCCAAAGTCCATAATATATTGTACTTTGGGGGGGGGAGAGGGGGAAATTGCACAGATGAGCTCTATAAATAGGTCTGATGGAATTTTCTTTTACATGGTTTGTTAATGCAGCCAATTTTGCTCCCTGATGTTATTTAAAATAACAGGTAACTGAGCCTGAAGGTGTCCCTGCTCTGTCTCCTTGTACAAAACAAGAACTTTGCCCGACGTGCCATCATTCCCCTACTGAAATAACACAATTGGTGCCCTGTTCAGCACTGCTCACAGGCTGCAGCAGATGTTGGCAGCAAAGCCCTGTAATGTAATGGCTTGAAGTCCTGGGATTAAGCTCTCTCTCTTTTGATGTGCTCTCTAGCTGAAGTGTATTTTCACACTGCAGTTTACTGATTTTATTGCCAGGTGCTGAGTGACGGTGGATCAGAGGGTGTCTGATAAATCATCACTGTACAGTTATCTAACACAGCTCCAGCTTGTAACTAAACTTTTGAATTAGAGCTGCAGTATCACATATTCACTTTTACAAGCAGCTTTTTACGATGGTCCAAGTAAAATAAAAAGAAAATGTAAAGATCAAATACTGAAGATAAATTAAGTTAGTATTTAACAGACCAGTCAAGAGAGTATTAAGCACCAGAAAACACACACCGACTGTAGGTCTCAACACACCCCAGATGGCAACGTCTCAAAGTTGGGTATGTGCTCCAGGAGTCAGTGTATCCTGAGCTAGTGAACTTAAAGCACACCAGACAAACTCAAAAGCCAATTTATTTCTAAAAAGAGTATACACATTTATATTTTTTTATTTGGCTTATATGCTCCAGTATCACACAGTACAGAATCTTAAATTTCTGAGTGTATGATACTCTTAGAAATCTCAGAATTTTCCTCTAACAGGTTCAACTGCATCTTGGCCACAGTATCTAGGAGGAAGTAGTCATTACCACAAGATTTGCTCAAAGCCAGGAGAGAATTCATCAGTGCTAAATTAAACACAGATAAAAGCAAAAAAATCCATGAAAGGTAATTCTAATAGCAAGAGGAACTTTCACATGCTCTTGGAAACAATAAAAGCTGGGGCAAAACCTGCAAACTAAGGCTCCTAAGAATGTCTGTTTGTTGTTTCTTAAATTCTAAAGGTGTAAGTATCCGTACTGAGGAATGAATGCATTCAGTCTGCAGTAGTTTAAAAGTTAAGTAAAGGCAAGACTGGTGATAAAGTTTTCCAAAACTTTCTGTTGCCAGATCACCATATCAGATGTTATCACGGAACGCCATCAGAGAACAATAACTCACTGCAATTCCAAAACACAAAAGGCCTCCAAGCACTGAGGTAGTGAGTCAACAAATCTTTGTTTATTTAACAAAGTAACAACATTTTGCTGCCATGTTGTTTGTAAAGTATATTTTCTAAACTGAGGGACTAAGAAACCAGGCGTCCTTGCAGCAGAACTGAATTATAGTTTCCAGGAGCAATAAGGACTTAAAATGTGTTGCAATTAATGTTACACTAAAAAAAGTTTTACACTTCGTTTAACAAGACCTTTTCTTTTTAATATACTGGCAAAGCTAATGAAAAACTGGAATTGGACACTTCTCTGTTTCAAAAGCCTACTGTTATTTTTTGAGTCAAATAATAAGAAGTGCCAGAAGCCTGTTTAAATCACATGGTAGTTCAGTGGCAAAAACACATTTCAAAATTATTTGACCTAGAGCCTTGGCTGGGATTGTGAGCAGCAGCAACTCATCTAGAGGGTATGACTGAACAGAATTCATCCTTTCACTCCCAAGAGCAGGTAAAGCGATGAAAGTGTTCAACATTATCATGTAATCAATGCCACACCTTTCAGGAAGGAGTTAATTATCTATGTGTTTTCCCAACAAAAGACAGTATCCTTCAAAGAAGTATACTGAAGTTCAAGCGATTCTCAGGATATATCTAAGACACTCAAAGCCTTGGAATATCAGTTAAAGGGTGTTAAGCAGCATTTCAAACAAAGGGAAGTTCTAGTGATTAGTCCCCAGGAAGCCAATCTTCCAGGGCAAGCATTGATTTTGGTGGGAGGAGTGGAAAGATTACCAAAAAGTGACTTCAGGACTGCAGGAGGTGAAACAATTACAGTAATCTAATTCTATTTAAAAAAAGTTAACTGTACCCCCTTAGAACAAAAGGGGGAGAGCTGATTGTTAAACAAAACTTCCTTCTAGCTCTAAACTTAGAATTTCCACATAGCTCTAAATTTAGGTAGAGTCACAAGGGTGATTAGTTCACTGTATTCACCAGCTATTGTGCCACAACACAGAAAGTAGATAAATAATGCAAGCAGTGCAAGGCTTCCCTGGACACTGCCAGGCAAAGGCTGGATCCTGCAAGGTGCTTCACCCCAAAGCAGCTGAGAGCACACTACGCCTGTTACAATCGGGATATTTACATTTTTATCTGCTTTCAAAACATAAAATGCTCAACGTGCACCCTGCAGTAACAGGGCAAGTTTTAGACTGTAGCATGGTTGTCACCAGTCACTATAATTTCCATTAATGTGCAAGGAGCTACTGAACACAACTGACTTAGTAAATTTTATGTGCCTTATTCTTCGTTGGTTGAGATAAAAACCTTACGTTTTATCTAAGAACCTGCTTTTCAGTAAATATGTTCTCTGGTAATATTTTTAATACAAGAACATTTTGCAGTTCATTAACTCTCAACATCATTGACTTCTTCAGGGCAAAATACTGCTATAAATGTATGTGCACACATACACACACCTAAGTATGCCCAAATACTGTCCCAAGGAGGTCTGCCATAGTTGTTCTTTTAAATTTCTCAAGCAAGACTTCTCAATAAAAGAAAAAGGCAACGTGGTAGATTTCTTTGAGATAAAAGTCCCACACAGCTGCTGACATTGTATTTTCAAGCCCCCTCTCTGCACTTATGGCAATGTAGAAATGGCAACATCATCAGTGAAGAGTAGGTATAACATTTCCCTCACATGATTCACACCCTGCTCTGCTTGTTAATTTAGGTGATCAAATATGCTGTGTTGTCTACTCCCATTAATCCCTGAAGACAGCTTCTTAAAAAATGCTGAAATTTTGGTATAAAATTCATTTATTAGCAGAGGTAGAAATACACAGCTAACCATGTTATATTTACTATGATATAGTTTCTCATGCTTACTTCATTTTTTTAAATTTTATTTTCTCACGGGACTTATTCCTTAGGTATAATTACTGTTTTTCTTCATTACATTCAAGCAATTTATTAAATATATTTCAAAGTTTCTAAACAGCAAAAGAAGTCACACCCAGAATAGATAGCGATACTTAAAGAAAAAGTGACAACCTGTTTATAAACTGTCTTGGTAATATACGGGTTCATTTGCTTCCTTTACTTTTAACTCCTGAAATGGGTCTGATTGAAAGCAAGATTTCTACTGCTACAGTAACTCCTCATCTCTTCACTTGTGTCAAGCTATAATCCTTTAGTTATCACAGAGGTGGTGAGTTGCCAAAAGAAAACAGTAGGACTTCAAATGAAGAAAAGGTAATGGAAACAGATCCAATTTTCTTACTAAAGCAAGAATAACTAAATAAAAGGAAAAAACAAAACCGAAATCCACCAAAAAACAAAGTCTGGTTTATTGACATAAATATTTTCTGGTTAGAAGGTTAAGGATTTTTCTAAAAGGTGCCAGAAGGCTTTTATACTTACTTCCTCATCCTCCTCTTCCTCTTCATCATCAGACACAATACCATCATTTAATGGTTCTTCTAAAAAGAAAAAAACCACAAAATAATGTAAGTTCAGTTGTACATGCACAACTTAACAGAATTTCATTATTACCCCACTTTGACAAGAGCAAGAGTTAGCTTGCTTCTCATACAGATGCCCCATCCTTTTCCAGACAACTATTGGAATCATTTGCTCCTATAAAGCATTCTAGAAATCACCAAAATCAATTCATATTTGGAAAAATGGCAGAAATATAAACACTCTGGAATTTTTATTTTCTCATAAAACCCACTGTGATGTCTCACTGTATTTACTGACAAGACTTGAATGGAAGAATGTGCACTTGCTAGTTTGTCTATTTTTCAACTAATTTTTAATAAAAGACCCTACTTCTCCCTACAAACACTTCAATATTATACTGCTTCTGTACATAAAAAGTTAGTACTCATGTAGAATACTTCTTGTAACTTTTGGACAAAATTATTTCCTCGGAAAAAGCAGCCAGGCTTATGCTGTAAAACTGCACTTACTTGGACTCACCAATCAGACAAAGCCTCTTAAAAATACCATTCCCAGGTAGAAGAGGAGCAGTTCCATAATCCTGATGAACAGTATACAGTGCTTAAATACTTTATTTGTTCTGTCACAAGCTACAACTGTAATGTCTTTTACAAGCTAGAACTTTAATGTCTTCTCTTTCCGAAAGCCAAAGAAAGCAGTCGAACTTGTTCTATGTTTACTGTACAGAAAGATTTAATCAGAATTAATCTCCTATTCATTATTTGCTCTCTCTTTTTTCAGCCTTCCTTTCAGTCATAAGATCAGAAAACAGAATAAATATTCTACGTCCTCATCCCTGTCTGTATTAACGCAGCAATCTACATCAACATACTCTCCAAAAAGGATGGTCTCTGATAAGCCATTTCAGATAAAGCTACATCTCAAGAGAGCAAGAGATGAGCACAGACAGACCTAGTCCTTAAATCCTGTTTTACAAATTTGTATCACATTTTTGCAGTTGACAGCAGTCTCTCATTACTGGGAGGCCACTGGCATGAAAGTAAACAGTCAAGGTCATTCTATTTACAGTCCCAAAACTCTGGAATTGAGACCTACTCAGCCTTTTATATCTTCTTTATAATTGTAACATAAAAGGAAATTTTAAAAGACATCTGACTTTCAAATCCTGACATTCACTATTCACCCTCTCTCAGACCATCACAGTATTGTTATTCTTTGAGCGTTCCAACGCCAAGTGAAAACATCAGCTTTTTTATGGCTTTTGTGAAAGATTTAAAGCTCTGATAGCTGCGTCTGTTCTTCTGACCTGAATTGAGCTGCTTGATAATAAATTCAATCTGTCGGATCATCTCTGCATTTCCTTCCTTGATAAAACAGCGCAGAATTTCTTCCATTCCCTGGATGTAGCAGAAAACATTGTTAGATCAGTATTTCATGTGATCACACTGAAAGAGTTTTGTTAGCTAAAACCTCTCTTTTTTTTTTATTGTCAGGAAAAACAGAGGCAGTGTGAAGCAAACCACTGTGTCCAGCTCCAAGTGTACCCTACGCAAAAGGAATAAGCTGTCTAGATTGCTTCTAGGTTTAAATACAGACACATCCATGAAGAACAGCAAATTTTCCCAATAGATCTGCTGCTTCTGCCTTCTGAACTCAGTACACAGTAGTTGTCAGAATAGGGCAAATTTGCATCCACAGAGACAACAGTGCAAGGTTCAGAGGGAAAACAAAAAAGCAGAACCCACTTTGACATTAAACCCGCTCTCTCTTTATGGCTCCTTATAGGGTTGATGTTGTGCCTTTAATCATTTAAGATGACTTCCAATCCTCTGCACTCTGTGAGGTAAAACACCCGACAACAATTATGTCTGCATAACTCTCTGGGTTAGTTCTTCAGATACAAATACATGCTGCTATCCCAGGAGCACCTTCCTCAAATCCAGAAGCTAAAACACAGTCATTACCACTAGACTAACTTCCACAGGAGATCAGTTCCCAGTTCTAAAACCTTCCTCCTGCTGCCTTCCACAACTAACTACACCTATACCAGGAAGAAGTAAAAGCAGTAAGAGGAATTCATCCTTTTAGTGGCTACCCACTGGTGCAGAATGAGTTACATAAACGGAAGAAGTAGCAGGGCAGATGAAAGCATCTCCTGGGCCACTTGGAATGTACAAAATGCTGGAAGGACACACTGTTCTAAAATATTCTAATTTTTAATTTAGACAGAATCCTTCACACTACTGGGGGTCCACTTCTGGGAAAAAGACCAGCAAATATGGCAAAAGCATTTGAGACACACATTCACACTATCCTGAGTATCTTGTGTGTTCCCTTCTCAGAATGTCCTGCTCAGCAGGTGCCTGTGTGGGCCATCTCTGGCACAGGCACTGATCTCCATGCAGCACTTCTTACCATTGCTCTGGCTTCTTCTCGGACAGAAGGGATGGCAAGAATGCTGTACAGTGCTCCATTCACATATGGTTGGATCTGAGAGGAAGAAATAATCGTATCACTGAGAAAAACACTTATGCTCATCCCAGTTAACTATAAACAAAATGTAAGAGTGAAAGTGCAGAACAACTACACTTCAGAGAGTTAGGCCAGGCTAGACAGGACTTGCAAAAATTCCCACTTGGGAAGCAATGAATTTTCAGGATGCAAATATACTGTGATACAGATATAAATAATTATTGCTGTGTGCCAATTTCAAACCTTCTGCCTTCCAAAAATGTATTCTTGCAAATTGACTTAGCCATGGGGAAAAAAAAAAAAGAGAGAAAAAAGGAGAGAAAAGCAGAAAAAGGTTAGTTTCTGATAAACACTAGTGGCACTACAAAAAATAGGACAAAGAACAGGGACAAGACCCTGTCAGCATGAACTCAAGACAAGCTTCAAACATTGTAGCCTTAGGCAGGATGATAAAAGCTGTAGCAGCTTCAAACACTCTGCTGCCTGTTACTGTCCCTCATGAGAGGCAAAAAGCCAGCCAGCATGAAAGCTCTGAAATATGGTTAGTGAAAGCCACCAGATCTGTCAAACACATTTTATCAGCACTTATGTGACCCTTTCAATTGGCCAGTTACTTTTGCAGCACTAAGATTTTCAGTCATCCTGTCTATACCTTTGGAAAAATGAACAATGAGCTAGACTGGAAGCAAGGGGAAACAAGGGAAGTTAAGGGACTGGGATTTACACAAGGATTCCACAGCTCCTCAGGAAGCTCTCCGGACACCCAAGAGCACTGTCTTCTACCTTTGATAATAAAACTTCTGTCAGCTTTTCCGGAGCAAACTGGGTTGTAAGAATGCACCCCCGAGAGAAAGTTCAAAGTCACTTTAAGGCACAGACTTCAACAATATGGTAGCATTTTCTAAGTATTCCAATCTAGGGACTGAGATGTTATTTTGTATTAATATGTATTGTATTAAACTTTCATCATTCACAAAAACCAAGCTAGTGAAAGAGTCCAATAAAGGTATGTCAAGTTTCATCTTAATAAAAAGTAAAGAACTGATCTACATCTTCTAATGAATTTACAAAACACAGACTAAGCATTTCATTGAAATTTATTCTCTATTTTCAGTTCAAGTTATAAACAAAAAAACTCCTGATGACTCAGTCATTGCATGTAAACATAAGACACTAGAGTTCATATTTCACTTTTAGCACAAGTCCCCAGACACCTTGCACAATCATCATGGAATCACTCTAGAATATCCTGGTAAAAATTCTGCCTCCCTGAATTCAGTCTGTACAGTATTTGCCTGCATTTCCTCCTGCCTTGAATTTTACTCCATGGTTAAAGAAGTGCCCCTCTGCAGAGATAGCTGAAGCAATGTTTTCTATATCACACATCAGGCATCAGAGTGATGTGCTGAAAAGTATTAGGCAGAAATAACCAATAATTTTTAGTGTTTTCCTCTGAAGTAGTTCAATTTAGCATCTTAGATGAAAGCGTGTCCAGAGACAGAAAGTCGTAGATAAAAAGATATTAGGGCTTGAATGTCAGGAGTGTAGTGTTTTCTTTTAGCATTCCTTAAAACTAAGACCAAATGTGCTTCTCTGCACCTAATGTTTTGCATAATGGAATTGCACCACACATTGCTCATCTCATGAACTAGTTAAGCTTGAGATGATTTGGTGCAAGATGAAATTTAAACAGCATCAGAAGCTACAATCAAGAAGGCACATGGACTGCATGGTAACTATGCATTTAAAAGACTTCCATTCTTAGCTGCCCACATTTGTTAAAGGAAGACATACTTATGGCTAGGAAGACCAGTGCTCAATAAAATAAAATTTAAGGAATTGTGAATTTTAGGAAAATTTCATGCAACTTAATTACATGAGGGTCTAACAAGGGAAACAAAAGCAATTCTTTCTCCATTTTTTTCCTTTCTTGTTTTTTTTCCTTTTTTAATATTTAATTTTTCCTTCCACATTTTCATTAACCCAAAGTTTGCTGTACAAATACCTCATGATTCTCATGGCCAAGAAGATCAGAGAGAACTTTGAGCACGTGGTTTGCAATCCTTGCACACATTTTCTTCCCTGAAAAGGCAGAACACATAAATATGCTTGGAAAAATAAAACACATCAGAGTAAGTTTCTTTATTAGTTTAGACAGAGCAATACTGTTGCTTGTTCCTGACAAATGCTGAATAATTGAGCTGAAATCAGTGAAGTTACTCTGGATTTATGCAGTTGTAATATTGGACAGGATGCAAAGGGGTTTTAAAAACTTTAAAAAGTTTAAGGCATTTTTTTGTTTACAACAAGCAGATTGATTTTCCACCCCTTACCTTACTCTCCTTTTTAAAAGGAAATTTACTTTAAGCTCCTATTAAGTCTCTTGGGCATTGATAGGACCTTATTTTCTTGGGGAGAATCTCTGCATTGCAGAAGTGAAGCAGGTAAGTATTTCACTGCACAAGGTGAAGGTTAAACTCCTCTCCATTACTCCTCAACCCAGTTCTTTCTTGCTTACAAAGAAATCTCTTACACAGACTGTGTAAGTGGACACAAAGTGTCCTCTGAAAAGTGGGCCTGGAATGTAGGAATGGCAGCCTTCATTGATATGAAAAAATAATCAAATCTTATAGGGTTCCATTGCTTATTTCCTTGCTTAATTCTTCAGAGTTTGGTGAAGTTAACCTCCATAATTGGGATTCTTGGGAAAACAGATCTGCTCAAAAGCATTAGTTATAACACTCAAATATCTCCGGCCATGTAAATCGCTGCTACTGATTACAGTCACTTGAAAGAATCCTGGTATTTCAGGAAAAAAAAAAGATTCACAATCATCCCTATCCATTTCTTGGAATAAAGTTGTAATACAAAAATGTGAGACACCTGCACTCCGTAGACAAAGATTCATGAGCAAGGCAACAGAATATTCCAGGGTGTAATCAGACAGGCAATCTGTATCTGTTAGAACATCAACCAGCCAGAAAATGAGCCCATCTTTGATCATTGTAGACTGTAGTGCACGCCTAGGATTAAAAAACAAAAATCAGATCACTGCATAAATAGTTTTCAAATACATTTATAGCTAGTATAAGCACATTAAAAACACACTAGCCTGCCAAAAAAAAACCCCAATATACCCATTTTGGCAGAATCATTAAACTAAGTAATTAACAAAGCCTGAAGAAAGTGAAGATTCAGATTCCCATAGGTTAGAGGAATAAAACATTGTTGGATAGGTTGGGGTGGTTTTGTCTTTGTTTTGTTCTTTTTAAACCTGCAAACTGCTGAGGTAAGTTTCTTCATTGTTTTCTAAGGCTTCTTACTCCACCTAAAATGGCATTTTCAATTGTCTTTTAAAATTGGTTTTAAAAACCAGCTACACACAACAGCTCCATAAAACAAATTAATTACTTCTCCTGACATAGGTAGCCACAGCACTGTAGCACTTTTGTACTGTTGATTTGACAAATGAGGTTTTTTGGTTGAATTTATTTGCTCTTTTCTCTAGAGATTCTTAAATCACATGTTCTCTTAACTCAACCTGCATTTGCCCTTGAAAAGAACACTGAATAAAGTGCCAGGTGGCCAACTGTGCTCTACAACTGAAATTCCACGCTTTACAATACAAAAAAGAAGTATATACTGGTAGAAAGGTCTTACTGAAGGACACAATTTTTAATAACATTATTTCCAAGAGGCAATAAGTTTAAATTGCAAATATCAAAGCAGGTATTTTCCTAATTTTAGTCCTGAAAGTTCACATACTTTCTCACTGCTGGATATTGCAGCAGGTCTATGGCATGGGCTAAGCAAAACAAGGGAGCACCTGACCACACATTAAAAGAGTTTCCTTCACGTCAAGAATTTAGAATTAACCTCCTATAAGATTAACTGTTACTCTTTAGAAAGTAAAAAACTTTCAAATTTTCAGCAGCTTAGTGCCTAGACCCCAAAATCCAAACTAACTTGTACTACCAACAACTGCTTTAATAGAAATATCATTTTCTCTGAGATTGGTTTAGGATTTCAAGCAGTAGGGTATGAAGATTTATTCTCTTTCATCACAGATACCTACAAGGTATCTTGTCAGAAAGCAGTGCAGAATTTTACACAAAGCACATTTTGTGCTTCATCCAGACAAGTTCTAAATTAAGCAAATCCAAAGGCAGCCCTCATTCATCAATAAACCCAAACAAACAAACTCAAACAAAAACAAATGAACACTTGCAGTCTGAATTTAGAAAAAACTTGAATGAAAGTATCAAGAGCTAAACAATTAGATTTAGTTAACTTACATTTAGTTAACTTACATTTAGTTAACTTACATTTAGTTAACTTACATTTAGTTAACTATTTAGGGTTGAATATTCTTCCTGAGTACTATGAAAACAGAGTTCCTAAGATCATATTTATTTGATAAATAGAGCACCATCATACCCTTTACTGCTTTTGCATATTTCTTTCGTGGTGGGCATTTGAGTCAGACTGCTAATGCAAAAGTAAGAAACAAGACAGGCCTTGCATAGACAGCTCCAAGAAAGAGGATCAACAGGATGAAGATGAAATCCCTGAAAAATGTTTGCAGAAAGGATAATGCAAACCTTATGTCTGGAATGTAACACAACTCTTTTTTTCTGTGTAGGATCGTCAGAGGCTTCTACACTAAGATTTTCACTTTGTTCAGTTAAGAAACACATATAAAGCACACAAGGCTGTGGCAGGAGATGTGTATTTACTTGAGTCTGGACAGCTGGTAGGAAGTCAGGTTAATTCACTCAGCAAAACTGAGTTCTCCTCCATAATAAATGCCATTGCTTTCATCAGCCATCAGGGGTTCTGATGATTGTTATGGGAAAATCAAGTGCTCTTCTTTCCTCCTTGAACAGAGCCTAACTAGCCTGCATTTCCTCTCCTGCTGTCACCACCACATGCTGTGCTTTCATCACCTGAGGCTGAATTTCTGCAGAGCCCCCAGAACATTCTCCCATGTAAGGGAATCCTTGTCTTCAGCTTTCAGTCTCTCCTCCAGCATTCGCAGCAATGTTGGGTTCTGAGAAAGGTAGACACGACCTGGTGCAAAAAGTGATGAAAGAACAGATGCTGAGATATCAGCTGTGACAGAAAAGCTCCCTCTCAGTGGAAACGTAAGCAGGATTGACCTCGGTTTCTTCTTGACAAGCCACAATCTTGTGCCAAAACCCAAATACACCTGCACAAATGAAGTTGTGTAGCAGACCAGTTGCCTTCAATCCAGACACTTGGGGCATTAGAGGCCCACACTTGCCAAATCAGTACCACACAGAATCCACTGTTCCTCTTTCAGGACATGCTTTCTGATCTATCACGGTTTTGTACACTCAAGGAAAAGAACAGAGGTGTCCAAAGAGCTTGGGAAAGTCAAGTGCCCTGCTGCTACTGACTTTAAGTGGAATTTCAGTTCCTAGTAATAGTTAGCTCCAAAAGTAGCAGCAAACCGAAGGCTAATTTGGGACAGGTGGAGATACAAAGCTGGATATACAAATGCATCTAGTTAGCAGTGATGCACAAAGATTTATTCAGGTGAGGACCACGAAAATGTAGGAGCAGACACAGTAGCCACTATTGCACAGCCTGGTACCAGGTCTGCTCACAGGACCTCTAATTAATGGGAATTTTTCTTTTTAACCCTCATGAAGAAACTGAAGACTATATTAAAGTTCCCACATAGACCACAAGTCATCAAAACAAGTCAGAAATGCCGAATACACTGTGTCAAAATGAAAATTTTCTACATACTGAATGCATGTAACAAAAGACAGTGAATCCCTAGAAAAAGGGTGCAAATAAGGCTCTAAATTTTCACATACAGTGACATGCACTTGTGAAGTACCTATAAGCCAGCATTAATGAAAATGCTACCTTATTTTTTGCAGTGAATCTTTTACCTTCTGCCAGTGAAGCAAAAGCATTGATGAGCCTTGCCATATACTGTCTGACTACCTCACTCTTGGAATTTAATAATTTGAGGACACTTTTCTGAAAAAAAAAAAACAAACCAAACATTAGTTACATCTCACTAAAGAAGGAAAGAAGCAAAGTTAGTTTTCTGTATTGCTTTGAAAGCTTCATTAAATTTACACAGCAAATAAACTTTGAATGCATATTGATATCTTAAGTAATGTCAATATCATTTAAATTTCTTTTTTATTGGCAGGGGGGTGAGGGAGAAATGGAAAACGAACAAATAAGCAAATTACAGCTTCTCAACTCAGTCTGTTAAAACACTGGTGTAGAGTGGGAATTACAATGAGCCAACACAGTTCAGTTAAAGCTGGTATCTAAAATTAATATTCAGTCAGTGAAAAAAAAAGCTCACAAAGCAAACAACTTAATTTTGTTGATGAACGTAAATGCAGTAAAGTTACCTGAATAAGAACACTTTTGTTTGACAACTAAGAGTGTGGGAGGCAGCTCAGTAACTTACAAACAACACCACATTGGAACTTATTTCTAATCTGTTTTATTTCAGGCATTACTTATAGATATAACTTCCCTCTTACAGAAATTAATAGGGAGAAAAACAGATAATTGATTTAATAATCCTTTAACTTTTTTAGAGGTACAAGTTACTGTTGCAATGACAATGGAGCCACAACATAACAAGTAGACCCACTGCCTCAAACACCTGGGGAACTCAAATATGCACTAGATTCACTACTACAAATGAAAACAAGTTGTACTTTTGTTAGCAACAGTACTGGATTATCAGGGACTGAAACAACCTTTCAAAAATCAACAAACCAGCAATTCCCCTTTCTATAGAAGGGCACCAAACCATTTCAAATTCACAGAAGTACTGCTGAACCTGTTATTGCAGGTGCATAATGACATATTCCACAGCAGTATTGAGACTGAAGTACTAATTGAGTTCTTATTGTAAATCAGTGAAATGAATTGAGTGTGTTATTTAACAATACCTAATCACTCAAACAGGATCTGATAAGCAAGAAGTAACTCATAAATAAGGGCTCTGGCTTCTGCTCAACTCATAGAAGTTAAGCACCAGGAAAGGTGATAAATTTCCATTTGTCTACAAAAACTGTGTCTACACTGAGAGCTCTTGTAATGCAAAGTTTTGCCATCCACATTTAAAGATTAGGATGTAGAAGTTAAATATATCACCTGAGTTTGACACTACTACCTTTTTTTCTTCCTCCTCTTTCAAAGAGCAATAAAATTTTATGATCAGCACTTTATAGACAGAAATGAGCAGTATCACACAGAAGTTGGACAACTGACAACTCTCAGTTCCAGCTGACCTGACAGTTGCTGTGACAATCCAGGAGATCATTACTGATGTAGGCTTGCAGGACAGTGTCTCTCTGTTCTCCAGGATATGATGTTGTCAAGCGCTAAAATAAATAACAATAAAATAAACCAGTCAAAAAAAAAAAAAAGTAGTGTAGATTGATGACCTCTGAAGATTTTTAAGGTGCTGATACTCCATAGCTGAGAAACCTCTTCTCATAGGGGGGAGGAATTCAGCCTCAGTGATCTAAGGGAAAGAGATGAAATGAACTGACCTGACCTCAGCTTAGCGATCCATTACAAAACTGTTACTTGGCAGCAGCTGTCATTACTGTCCCTACAGGAAGGATACAGCATTACTTCCCATGAAGTTAAAAAAGCCCCTCTTAATAGCTACAGATGTGGTGTTTTTCTAAAACATCTGAGAGAGGGCACTGGAATAGAACCACCACTGGTCAGACCCAATGGATGGGTTTTTATGTGAAAATGGACATTGAACCTTGGTCAGAATTCCACTATTATCATCTTTCATGTCTGTCACTTCGAACCCATCAGCTTCCTTTTCAGCAGGAAAATGTAACTTCCTGTTGTCACTTGTATTTTTTCTGAAATGTCATTACACAATCCAAGTCAAACAAAAGGAGGGCTCCTGTAAAATACCTTGACTATAAAGAAAAACTGGTGATTAGAGTCAGATATGCCTTGGATACAGCAATATTTGTATAAATGTAAACCAGTGCAATATATGGAAAAAGGAACTACCTCAGATAACAACAATTTATTTGAAAATATATCAGAAATTACTTCCACTGAATATCCCAGGAATCTGTGAGGAATCTGTCTTTCCTCAGATGAGAAGGACAGGGTTACTCTACAAATAGCCCTACTGCCCTGGGCTATCTTCATAATCTCAAGAGCCTTAGCAAACTTCACTGACAAAGAGAGAAGTTGCCTGTAATGCTGAACTGATCACCAGAACAACCACTTTGCTTGCAAAATGGGTCTTAGTTCTGGATTCCTTCAGAAGGAATCTCCAGAGGCCCTCTCCTTACCCAGCGCAGAGCCTGCAGTAAGAAGGCCTTGAGACGATCATTCCCTGTAATCAAATCTTTCTTCAGCTTCTCATAATCCAAAGAGGGCAACAATGGCACATCCTGCATCTTCCTAAATGCAAATGGGAAAGACATTTCATCAAAACTCTCTCCTTGTTCAGTGCAGCTGATGTTACTGAAGTGAGAAGAGCCAAAACAGGAAGTCTGCTTCAGGAAAAGAGCTTCCACATTTTCACACTTTTGTTACTTTTATTCTCTGTTAGAACAACAGACTTGTTAATCTTGGGTTTATTTTTTTAACCATGCATGCAGCTCACTTACCATCGCAACTTGCAGACACTAAACTGACAACTAGCCAGCTCATGATCTGTGATTTCTAGAGGCACAAAACAGTACAGTAACATCTTTCTTTCCCCTCCCCTGTGTGGACCACAAGGGCATGATGGCAGCAGCTCCTGGCTTTTAGCACACAATTATAAACAGATGCAGTAACAAGCTTCAGTTCCAACTCCACCTCTAAGCCCTCACACACACAGAAATGTCTTCTCCAAGACAAAGGTGGTGTGTGTGTGTGGGCTGAATGGATTTTCACAGCCTGAGATTTAACACAGGAACACTTTTTATGCATCAGTAGTATCTTGCTATTTTGAGTTTTAACACTACAAAAGAAGTTTCCCTTAATAAAATTGCTTCCAGTCAATGTTTTAATTTTAGTATTTAAATATAATACACTAAAATGTTTTACTATCTTTCCATCTAACCACTTTTCAAAACAAATTTTATGTCATATGTATAACTGTTTATCTTGTAAACATCAGAAGGATCAAAACAGTGTCTCAAAAATTTAATAAAACTTCACTTTGGATATACCATCCCTATTTGATATTATAAGCTTAAATTAATTAATTCAGTCCCCAAAAAATTAAACTTCAAGCACTCAAAATTCCTCTTTTCCTGGATTTGTGAGAATCAAACCAATTACAACAACAGGACTGGAACACGCGGAAACAGTGAAAATACAGAAACAACCTCACAGGTGTGGAATGGCAGATTTACTGGATTAGCAACATCCTGCTGTAATTAGAATGGAACTGAAGCTGCTCAACAGAAGAATACAGATCACACAGTATCTGCATGAATGTTCAGTGAGATCAGAGGAAGCACAGAGGGGGAGTGATTTCCATTTGCAGACAACTGGCAATGCACTTCAGTTTACAAACCCCTCCTTCTCTTCTCCACAGACAGAAATGAAGCTCAGCAACAAATACTTACACAGGGGCTAAAGATGCTCTTAACATTGTGGAAGCCTGGATCAGAAAAATAAAGAAAAAAAGAAATTACAACAGATTAGTCCAAATTTCACATCAACGTTACTAATGAGGTCCACAGTGAATTCTTTCACTGAGGTTCTGCAGTTCTTTTCCTATAAAACCTGTGTTGTAAACCCAGAAACACAGCTAAAGAAAGAACATTTCAATATTTATCTTTCTTTTCACTTAAAGTGTTTCACAGGTAAAAAACCTCTTCTTTTATGATCTGGTTATGTTATCCTCACACTTATACTCCACAAATTATCTACACTTCAAGCATTTTAAAAAAATAATAAAAAAAAAATCAGTAGAAACTACTGTCTGAAGCCTACTGAGGATGATGAAGAACTTGCTAAGCACATTCGTTGATTTAATAAATGTTCATATGTTTAAGTTGCAATAATATTTCACTGAAGACTCAGCACATATTCCTGTGTCCAAATTTTTTGTAATTCTTTGTTTCAACATTAATGTTATCAAGTGCCTGTTGCTACTAATATATACTCCTATGTATAAATATTAATATGTAAAGAAAAGACTATGTATTCTAGTATGGATAAAACCAATATAGAACAGCATGTAATTTCTCTGTGGTTCTGCCTAAGATACATTCAGTTTAATCCTGGATATATCCCCTCTGGTGCAGTGGGACACAGTGCATATACAGGCACCACTATACAACAAGTCAGAGCTTAGAAACATCAACACAACATAAAAGTTCCACATAAAAGTTGTCTGCTTCAGTAAATATTTTTTGCTAGAGTTAATTGTAAGCGAGCCAGGAAGTAGCAATTCTGGCATAAAAGTGCTTCATATCATGCATTCATGATGTCAACTACATGGCATATTTGCAGAATATTCAATGTCATCTCTTTGTGCTGATCTCTCTACTCACTTTCTAAAAATCTCTCATTACCACTTATGCCTGTAAAACTGGTCTTTTCTTCTGACCGAGGCTCTTTCAATGGGAGCTATATAATCAATGTCTATTGTCAGATTTAAAACTGTGGGATTTAGGAGACAAAAAGCATGAAATACCATGGAGAATATTGAATTACACCAGCTGACATATTCTTGAACACACTACCTCATGGGTGCCCTTCTAATACAAGGAACTGCTCTCTTAGATGTGAAATAAGCTTATATGCACATTGGAAAGCATTTTATATTGTCATTACTTGTTCACAATAGACAATTAACAGGTCATACACCTCAAAAGTAACCTGTCTTGACAGCAGTTCTCACATCATAGTTTATCTTACGCAATATGGGTCTTTCAAATTATTATATCTACCCCTAGACTGTCTTCTTCTTATTTATTTGTATTCATTTTCCTTTCATTTTTGATAAGTATAAAGATTTAATTCTGTTTAAACAAAACTGCTTTCCCAGTCAAAACCTAACATCTTGTACCTGAATGTGCAATGAAATCACAAATCATTTTCCTTGCTTTCCTCAGCACCTTCCTCCATTAGAGGAAAACAGGAAAGAAAGTGATTATGGTACTTTAATGCAAAAGAAATGACAGAGCCCTTGAAGATGAGAAGGTCAAACAGAGAACAGCTGTGAGAAAAGAGCAGGACACTAGGGGTACATAGATGTATATAAAGGCTCTCTGCTGAGAAGTCCTTTTTACCCACCTCTTTGCTGACTTAATAAAACATGTGCTCCACTCAAAATCTAACTAAAGGATACGTAATTGGTAAAGATACAAGCATCGCCCTTCAACACAAATAAAACTTCTTGGGAAGTGCGAGACTTTGCAAGCTTTTATAAATTTCAAACTGCAGAAACTTCAACTGGAAAAACATTCAGATTTTTACAAATCAATCAGATCAAGCAGGACAAAATCCTGTTAATTCCCAATTCATTTTTTAGGCCAGTAGATGGAGCACAGCAAAGCATTTAATACGGTTTGCCTCTGCAGTCTACCTACACCAGAAAGGCACCGGAGAGTGTGGCAGGCCCTACACTGGAGCTCTGAGGGCAGCACCACTGTCATTTTGCTGATCAGAATCAGTTAATCAGTCTGGAACTTGCTCAGGGAGAAGGAAGCTCTCAGGCTTTTGGGGTTTCTGGGAAAGCAATAAGGATAAAGTTGCATCAGGTTCAATAAGGCTAAACAGAAACGTGAAAAGTTTTTGGGAGGCTATTATCATTTCACAATCTGACTATGGCCAATACTACTGATAAGCAGAAAGAATGCAACCATGTTACAGGCAGATGTTTTCTTTCTTCATTTTCATCTACATTATTGCATTAAATATCTGCATTATTGCCATTAGTCATAAGTAAGCTAATCTGTATCCATCCAGTGTGGCACAATGAGTAAGGCATTGTCTTGGGTCTCAGGAGATACCTTTCTATCCTGATTCACCCACCAACTGCAGGCAAATTGAAACACATCATTTCACATCTCTAGGCCTCAATTTTTCTCATCTGGAAAGCAGATGCAGGCATCAATCTCTTGAATAAGCTGGGATTTGAGATCTACCAATGAATGGCAGGGTGGAAGAACTAAAAATTATTATTTTGCTATTAAACAATTGAATGCTTATGGCACAGCCACCACAAACAGAAAGACAACAGATTTAGTAGCTCCTCTTCACTATCAGTTTTCTTAGATTAAAAGATTTATTTCCTCAGTATTTTCTTCCAAGTCCTTTCCCTTCCCAAGTCTTACCTTTCCTGGAACAGATTAAATATTACTTTAACCTTTTGAGAAACAGTATTCCTTAAATTGCCAGTGAAAGACAGAGTGTGAAGAACATGAAGCAAATATGTTCCCATGTCCCAGCGTGTCCCAGAGCTCAAAGACTTAATCTTGAACAAAATACTTTTCATGCAAAACCTATCTTGAGACAGAATCATTTGTCATAATTGAAACACATGCAGAAGTTCAGTGTCTAAAGGAAAGGAAAAGAAACAAGAAAACAACAGCCCAGGCATAGCTCATTCTGGTAGGATCATGGGGTATGACTTATGTTTGTGTTGGTTCTTGCCAAAGCCAAACCAGGTGCCACATGAAGTCAAATAATTCTGTCACGATGCACATTAGCCACAGATGGCAGCCCTTCATTTTTGAACAAAGCGAGGCATGAATACGAATAGCATGGAATAAACCAAAGAAGTTCAAAGGGAAAGAAAAAAAAAATCAATATTTATAAAAGAAAACAGATGCATTTCATGTGCAAGCCAAGACCACAATTTGATTTTATCGAATACTGTAGCCCTGTATTCAAACCAACTCCCCTTTGCTATTTGATGTATATATTCATAATATGCTGAAGGTGAAGCTGAAAACCAGATTCTGTCTTCAGTTCCCATTCTGAAAATGTGCTATAAGAATTCCGTGTAAATTCAATGCAGATTCCAAATTAATAGTCAAAGATAAGTGATGAATAAAAAATTTGAGCAAATTTCTACATATCATTAAAACTCACAGATTTATGTTGAGCTCATTTGTGACATGCTAATAACAAGACTGCTCCACATGTAGTCTATGAGGGATTAGACTCTGAGCTTGTGTAACCTGGCAGGTCTTCTGGGGCTATGCAAAGTTATTTCATAAGAAGGTCTGCAAATGTTTTTCATTTTTTTCTTACTTATACTAGAGATATGCTGTTATGAAAACTTCCCACTTGCCATATAAAACAGGTTCTCTAAGACATCTGAAGTGTACATAAAAAAGTCACACTGTAATACTGTGTGATAATGTAATGAGTAGACAAAATGCCAGAAAAAAGTATAAAATATTATATATAAACAGTGAGAGGAGCTGACAGTTATCCATGTATTCAAGAAACACTTCAGAATTAGAGTCAGACAGCTTTACAGAAATTTTATAAACAACTCTACACTGTAAGTTATTACATTCTACACTGTATAAAGTTACATTTAACTAACACTTTATACTAATCTGTATAAGGGAAAAACTTTTTTTTAGCAGAGATAATTTCATTCATAACTGCTCATCTGTAATCAACTTTTCTCAGTATCAAACCCCAGACTTATGTGAGGGAACAAAATCCTGAAGATCAAAGGAAAAGTGTCTGTTATGAACATTCATGTCATCAATAGGAACAGGTTGATCGATACAGGTGATCTTTTACCATAGGTAGTATTCTCTACATCAATAGGGGTAGTATTCTCTACACCAAGATAAAAGAATCATGTAAGGAATTGTCTATTGCATTCAATACTTCTATGACTATTTCTCAAAACAAAATGTTGTTTTAAGGAGAAAGTTGAGTGCCCACACAGGTTTACTGTAATTCTAGGTGATAAATGTGTTCGAAAAATAGGTAGCCTTTCTTGAAAGGCAAAATCTTGTTTAACCTAAAGAAAGCAATAAAAATATAAATATGCGTTATTTTAAGCTGACTGACATTTTTCAGAATTGGTGTCAATCACTTTTATGAATTGATTACATACTGAGTTACTTAGAAGCAAACTCATTTCCTTTCTTCACAAAGAATGCACTGAATATGGGCAAAATTAGATACTTATGGTGTACTTGTAGTATTGCCAGAATATGAACTTCCATCTGGGTTACAGAAGTCACAGGCAGTACACAGAACATAATTTTGCATTTTCAGTTTTCAAGGAAAAAAGATCCATTTTAATTGTATGGAAGAATTTTATAACCTTTACTACGGAAAGAAAGTTTGACTTTTGGAATTAAAAATACAAACACGTAGAACACGATACCCCTCTGAAGAGCACAGCTCAACTTGCTGTATTACCTTGAGCAATAATATTTATTTGCTTTGTCAAAGGTGTTGTGGGATCAGCTGGTGCTGGCACACTTCAGGGACATTGTATGCTATGTACAGATGATAACATGGAAGAAACAATTGTTTTCTGCATGCTATAGGAAGCTGTAAAATTTCATGTAAAATCTGTGGGCAAAGCTGCTCTTCTGTTGACATGCTGCATTATGTGTATTATGAAGAACATGCAGAAATTCCAAGCCTTGCACAGTTTTTGGCTCTTCATAAACCATACAGTTAGTGTCATGACAAGTTAAAATGCAGAGAAAATTGTTCCACATTGTGAAACGAAGAGAAATATAGAGCATGACAGACTAAGCAGGCAACGTGAAAGGATATAAAGATATAGACACTTACATATCCGTCATCACAAGGGCTCATAGAGTAATATCCCTTTATGGGCAAACAGGCACACATTAAAATAAAGAAGATTAAAAAAAATAAGTTAACAGAAATAAATCACAGAGAAATGCACAGTTCTAAAAAAAACCCCAATAAAAATCAGCTAAAAATTAACAGACTATTAGCTTTGAAAAGAAAAGTATAATCACCTCCTAATCCTCATACTGGTATGTCTTAGAACTGAAACTTGTGTGTCTCTCTTGTGATATATTTACAAGTTCCTCCTCTCAACAACTGGCAAACATACCTAGTCTGCACATTATTCCACTGTAATCATCAGTTAGAACAGCTACATATGAAGCACTGACACATGTATGTGAATATATGGCTTGTACTGTTCACTGAGGCAGCTCAGAGATACCAATGAACATGGTATCGATCAGACCTCAGCTTCTGAGAAAGCAGCTGCCAGTGTTCTCCATACTTGCTTTGACTGGTTTTTCTGATCAGCACATAACAAAAGCCAAGACAGACAATTTAAGGTGTTTCAGCAATGTTAGCAATTCCTCATCTCAAAAAGCTCCAAGGATAAACTAAGAAAAACTGGAAGTTTTTAGTATCTATGGAAGGAAGCCTAAAATGTAGTTACTAAAATAAACGATGGTGATAATTCATGGTTCAAGTAGTTTAGAACAAAATATGTCATGTTCTCTTTAATTAGATTAAAACACTTAGAACAGCTTTGTATCTGAAAAGAACAGTCTTAATTCAAAATAAAAGTACACAGTTCAACACAATGAAATAAGACCAACGCTAATTACCTTTGCTTCCAATCTTTTTGTGCAAACCTGCCAGTACTTACTTTAGAGGACATTTTTGTGCAGATGAATAAGCACATAAACACTGTATTTAGGAGGCAGCTCTTTAACAGACATATACAGCCTTACATAAGAAGACATAAGAAACCTGCCACTCTTCACCGTGAGCAGAAAATAAAGTTCTTATTATTCTTTAACCAATTTTAAAAATCTGACATTATTCTTTTTATTACCCTGACACTTAGAATTCCCTGATGCAAATGAGTATTTTAACTTCCATGGCGCTATACACACATATAGACAGTTCCTGGTGAAGACAATTTAAAATTCAATTTAAGACAAAGGACAGCATTGATGGAGACCAATAAGTGAGCAAAAGAAACGAGGAGATAACCTGGTTATGAGAGACATTTCAACACATGCATGACCTGAGCCAGTGAAAATGGACATAGGCATCTAGACAAAGACTACATTAAAGGTAAGTTTTAACAATAAAGGAAACCACAAAAGGTTGGACCAAACAAACTTTCAAAGTCCCTTCCAACCTGAGCTATTCCATGATTTGAGGACAGTAACAGGAAAAGTTTGTGGAAACCCCTACTGGTGGCAACATCTCACCTTTCGAGATGAAGAATTCATGTAAATAAAAAACCCCACAGCAACTTGTGAAAAAGGTATCATATACTGTATCAGCAGAAAAAAGAACTTCTTGCTTACATAAAGAGAGAAGTTTGTTTCCTCATTGCCATACATAAATGGCAACATATAAAAATCATCCCATGGACAGGGATGCAGAAGACTCACATATTTCATCCTAAGAAAAGCTCACTTAGAGTAGATGCTGTTTGCTGCAATGCAGACATTATTTTTAAATGAAAGAGGGTACATCCACATCATGCCTGGTGAATCCACTTTAAGTGGTTCAAAGTGATTAAAAACTCAAACTAAAAACCTTCAGCTACCCTGATCCTGGGTTTCATGGGGTCTCCTGGTACAGAAAACTTTCACAAGAAGCTGAATACCTGCCACAAACTATTATGGTTTGACAGCATGTGCACAGTTGCAGTAGAAAGGGTGTTTGAGGACAAAAGCACAGAGCACAAGAAAAACAGGAGCCTGTGTTAGTCATTACAGTTATCCCAAGAATTAAAATAAAATTTCCTCTTGGTTTACAATTTGTAAATGACAGTTTCACTTTACAGAGAAGCTGGTGATTTTGTTCAGTGACAGAACTTATAAAAAAAAAAACAACAAAAGAGACCTAAAACTTGCAAGGGACATTAATTCACCTAATTGTAGCTACAGGTAAATATAATCAGACTGAATAGCAGCAAAAAACATAATGGGCATTTATTCTATTCCATGACACAGGTGCAATATATGCAAACATCTACACAGCTTTCAGGTCACAGAAAGATTCCCCATTGGTTAACAAACACCTCTACTATTGAAAGAAACTGCGTATCTGAAGAAACAATTCCAGTTTGCCCTTCAATCCAAAGTTTAGAAAATCTTATTACCTTATCTCTAATCCAAGAAATTCTAGGAAGGTGTACATCTTACTTCAATCCAAAAAGGCTCTTTCTGGGTTTAAGACTTGAACCCATACTACTTTTGATAGGGAGTGAATGTGCTAGGTTTGTGGTAAAAAGCCAGAATCCTCTTGGCTTCATGATGTGTAATGAACAGAAAAACCCCACAACCCATGCTTCTTATCCACCAGACAAATCAGTACCAGAAAGGTAAAAAAAAAATAAAATTAAACTTATCTCCAGAGTATGAAAGATATAAGAAACTGTGATAGTCCTGTGATAGAATACTGTAGCTGAAACTATTCAAATCTACCTCCACCTACATCAGTCCCCTGTCCTACTGGATATCAGAAAGTTGGGAATCCAATTAAACCTTTAAATAAGTGTTTCCTCAGCTTGTCAGGCCTGGTGCTCTGGCCTCCTATTCTTAAACCCAGACCTTTTGCTCTGACAATTCTCTCAGGTTTCTTATCTCCCAGTTCAGGACCATATATGCCAAATGACATGATGGAAGGTGGTGATAACATTCAACTGCAGCTAGGAAAAAAGCCTTATGGTAAAACAGGGCTTTAGAGAGGCCTTGGAAACATCTCCCAGCTGTAACACAGTTGTGTGGCCTCTCTCCCACTGCATGCAGCAGATGCATCCTGTTAATGGATTGTGGGTCAGGCACATGAGCTGACCCAGGAGGTCAGAGAGCTGGCAAGAGACATGGAGTTGCACTGCAAAAGAATGAGATCCAAGGCAGATCATCAGAGAGCACAAAGCTGACACCAGAAGCCTTTGCTAAGTAAGAGTTCACAGTGTGATTACAATGGAAAATTCTTTTGCTTATTAATGCCTTAGGTCTTAAAGCCAGTGCAGTTAGTAAGACTTGCTTCTGGGATTTGTCCTCCTGATACAAATTTCTTCCAGTATGAAAGGACAGGCCTTCAGTCATGGTGGGGGGCAAACCAGGAACCTGATGTTTGTACAGTAACAGCACAAATTAATAACTGATACATGTCACCTTTATTGTAATTTCAAAACCTGAGACCTCAAGGCTTTCTATTACACAATACTGCTTTCCTGACATTAAAAATCGAGCACAATGCATTGTGGAAAAAAATCAAGTTTGCATACAAATAATGCTACCAAGGATATAATCCAAAGTATTCTCCTTAATTTCCTTGTGCAATTGTTCATTTTGGTTAATAGCACTCATATAATTCTCCTTCCCTGTATAACTTCAAACTACCGGTGTAGTGTAGCTGATTAAAAAAAATCACTGTAGAGCTCAAGTACAGATCACAGAGAATGCTGCAGTTTTAGCATTTTCTGCTCTCAGAATCTGACCCAAAACCTGGATTGTGCCCTCAGTTGTACCAGTATGGCTGACTGTAAACTCAAGCACCTCCTCTTTCCAAACTATGTAATGCACATTTACTCATTCCCTAAATAACAAAGATAGGAATTTAAGGCTGCATGACAGTACCACAAAAAAGTAATTTCCTTGCTAACGATTTTCTTTTCTGTTCATCTATTTAGAGACATTGATCCACCAGAACCAATTTATTTAAGGGTCTGGCCCTGACACTGGTGATGTCAAGTGAGAGAGGATCAAATCCTGAATACTCAAAGTGAAGTGGGGAAAAAAACCCAAACAACAAACCACCATATTTAATGCCTGTCAAAACTCTTCAGACAATTACTTTTTCAAAAAAACCTCTCACTCATCTTGCCTATACAGAGATCTAATAGTAAGGATGAGCAAACAAGTTGCCCCTCTGCAAGTTTCTTCCCTCTGCAATTAAACAGGTGACTGTCCCTTACAGCAGAAGGTGGTTTGTGAAATGGAGTAGCTGGAAAGACCATACTCCAGTGTCTCTAAGTATTTATGAGCAAAAAGTGAGGGAACCTTCCAACACAAATCCAGCACAGATGCTGTGAACTCGTGCTACTACTTAGTCTGGGTCACGGTGCCTCCAGCTTTATTCCAAAACTTACGCAAAAACCTGAAACCACTTAAGGGTAGAACAATAACATCTGAGTGTATAACAATGAAGTATTTGAATCCCTGAAGAAAAAGTAATGGGATGGCTTAGTGGCCTAGTGGCAAGCAGTCAGAATTTTAGTCCATCTCATCTGGCTTCCTGGATCAACAGTCAGGGAGTGGCTACAAATCTTTTGAGATGATGAGAAAGGAGTTTCATTTTTGTTCTCATAAGATAGGCTATATGTATGTTTTTCTTCTTACACTTATTTGTGTTTCTACGTGTTTGCTATTCATGCATAAAACCAGAACTCTCTACACTGGAAATAAATGAAGAAATTACAATCAATCAAGAATAAGATGAGGAAACCTGATTATGACACAGAGAATGTCTATATGCAAAGACTGTGATCAGCCCTCCAAAACTTGGCTAAATGCCTCAGACAGCCTGTGGGGATCTGCTTATAGAAACGACATTAGATTTCAACCACAGTAGCTACTATAACCTCATTGTCAAGGAGTGACCTAAAACAGTCAAGAAACCCGTAATCTAAACAGTCTCAGTGCTATAACTGGACCAGTCCTTCACCAGAGAGCTTGGATGGCACAGCAACTACCTCAAATAGTGTGGGTAAAGGAGCCACAAAGTCACACAGAAATAGTTATGCTAGTAAAGCCTAGTATAAAAATAGATACAACTGTGCTAGAAAAACACAGCTTTACTCAGTTTAACCTGGCTAATTTGGGACAAAAGAGAGGCAAAGATTTACCTCCAGTAGGAAAAAAAATCCACCACTGACACATCGTCTTTCTCTAACCCATCTGCACAGCTGGAGACTGTGTTAAAGTGGCTGGAGTGGCTTAAGTACAGTGGAAAAGGTGCTTTCAGAGAAGAAAGGCTTTTAGAGACACTTTCAGAGCAGCAGAAGTAATGATGCACAAGATCAATAATCATTTCACAGATGAGAATCTTTTAGTAGAAGCAAACAGAAGAAGTGTGGCTGTAAGAGAGTGAGTGGTCACCTAACGCTGTCAGGCAGCATCAACCACTCCTCGTGAATGGTAACTTTTGTCTGCCTTGTTCTTAAAAACCTCCAGTGACAGAGATTCTGGCTGAAATACTGATCATACTCTGCTGCCCACAGACTTCTTCAATGATCATTTATCGTTCTTAAAACTCTTAAAAGTCTCTTTTTTCACACAGAAGGAAACATGCCTATACCTAAACGCTAAACCATATCAGGACAGATGTTTATGCTAAAATAGCTATGTGATAGGTGTACAGAAAAACATGCAGTCTAGCAATAACCCAGCCAGCTTTTGTCAGAGAAGACACAGCTTCAGCCACTCTGCACTTTCTGCAGAGTGGATAAAGAAACAAGTCAGCACCATAAATGAGGGTGACACTCTTCCCTCTGGCCCCTTCCCAAAAGGGTTCAGGAGACTGAAAGATCAATTTATGACAAAAAGAAAAAAATAATGAGCAAAACCTTGGGCAAATGGAGCACCTTGAAAGCTCAGGAGAAGAAGAAAAGTCTTGATCCAAGCAGAGAGCAGGAACAGAGAAGAGGACACATGGCTGTACAAAATGGATTATCTCAGTACATGGAAGGGGAGACACATACAACCCCAACATCAGATGGCAAAAATACAGAAGACTACTGGGGTACCTAATGCATTGTCTCAGAAATAAATCTGAGCAGAGAGGAATTGCAGATAGCCCATAATGTTGAGGCAGCAGACAAACAGATTCTAGATCCTTCTTCAAACCCTGGAGTAGTGGCTTTTGCAGATTGCATAAGAAAGCACCTCCTAAATTCATGGCAAGTCAGAGAGAGGAGTTTTGACCATTAACAGGGAACTGAAGGCATTTAAAACAGCGTGAAGAACAACAAGGAATAATACTGATATCTGAAAATATTAGCATGTAGCGAAGAAAAGGGAACATTTTTATTATCTCCTTATCTTTCTGTAACAGATTTCCAAGAGGAACAAAACGTACCCATAGTGTCATTGTTATTAGAAATCTTGGCTAGAATAAGGAATTTTATTTTCTTCCACTTTTCCTTTGACTCTTCACCAAGCTCTCCTACTACAAATACACATGAACACCTGCCACAGCAAAACCAACAAGAGTTCATGATTTTGGCTTGTCTTTGTAAAACAGTGGCACACAATGTTTTATTCTTAAAATATTTTAATGTAGTTTTAATATTAACACTTATTTGAATAATTTGAACAAGCTAGGTATAAAAAAAGGTTGTAGCACTGAATTGCTCTTCTGCTATCATTAAGTCACTTAAAATCTCACAGGAATAGTTTCATAGATGCTAGAAACTATCCTAAACTGTTTCTGCTGCTGAAAAATAACCCTAAAGCTCCTTCCCTGCTCAGGCAGAAGAGACTGAGCAGAATATTAATGAGCAAGGTATAGTGCAGTCATCTGAAAAGAAACTGGAGGCTGGTGAAGTGGGGAAAAAAACCCCCCAGGAATCCTGAGCTGCTTATCAATAAGATCAAAGATTCTTAGATAGGATGTTAAAAGTCCATCATGTAAATCAATAAGGTGGCTATGGTATATCTTCTAACTGCTCATCTAACAACTGGCTCTTACTGAACAGGGAAGTCCTCTCTTCCTCCTCCTTTCTTCATTTGCTCTCATGATCCTGTGTGATGCTTCTCCTTTAGCTGGCTAAGCCAATTCTCTCTAGGGTTATAGGAACATCACTGACAGCAGAAAGGAACAGAGCACGAGTCCAGAGCTGAGCAACCACTCCCCCTTTTAGCTAAATTAAATTGGCTAATATGTGCCATCAAACCCACTCAGAACATTAGCTTTAGGGTTTATTTTTGATTTTTTTTAAGCATTCAGTTAGCATTTTAACAGATACAAGTTTTACTGTCCTCACAACAACAGAATTAAATATACTTATGCAGCTACGAATGCATCACCATGTCATTCACCAGCAGCTGAGATCAACAAAACTTTATGTATTGCCAGGTTCTTATATTAGCTTGAACACATTATGTCTTGTCTTTATCATCTCACATTTATTGTTCAATATGCAGTTTAAGCAGTATTGTCTATTGAGATAGTTACTGTAAAAATTCCAAACATTATTACTTACAGTTCCAGGCCTTGTGAAGTCAATACTGTGTGCTACACTTTGTCTCATCTGATTGCTGAA
This sequence comes from Chiroxiphia lanceolata, assembly GCF_009829145.1. Taxonomy (NCBI): domain Eukaryota; kingdom Metazoa; phylum Chordata; class Aves; order Passeriformes; family Pipridae; genus Chiroxiphia; species Chiroxiphia lanceolata. The sequence continues at coordinate 10,063,748 of NC_045646.1, forward strand.
CAAGCGAACACAAACACTTTGAAGATATTCTGGTGTGATCTAAAAATTAGGAAACAAAGCAAAAACAGGATTATATAAAACTTACACCTTCTACCAGACAAGTGTTTCTGTATTAAAGGTTGTTTGGTTGATTTTTTTAAAGAGAGTAAGAAATCACACACATGAGACTCATTGACGTGAGCACAGGGAATATACTGCAACTACTGTTCCATTCAGAAATTAAAATAACTATAAATTCTCTTTATCTGGGAATTGTTATGCTATTCACAAGACTAATGCTAAACACTTTCAGAGAGTCTAGAAGAAAACTAGAATTTGTCACACCTATGTTTGCATACAGATTTTCCTCAACCAAAAGGTTCCAAATCAAATAAAATTCAAAAATGAAGCAGTTTTGTGCTTTAAACAATCATATGTTGATGTGTCTAGCTAGAGAGCAGAACTTACATAACTGTCTTGTACAGCAGAGAGAATAAATATGAATTACACAGTACAACACTTTGTGTTTCAATGCAAAGAGAATAAATATGAATTACATAGTACAGCACTTTGCATTTCAATGCAAAACATCTCAGTGGATTTAGATTTTTTGCTTTGGGAAATCTACACCACAATAGAACAGCCTGATTTCAGAACAGTTATTAACTTCCCCAGAACAGAGGCAAGAGCATCAAGATTATAGAAATACAAATGGGGACACTTCTGATATTCCCAGACCTACAGCAAGACGACAAAACCCTTCAAATTCAGAATGCTGCAGCTTCAACATGACTTTATTCAGTATCCAACTCCACTTTGGATTCAGAAATGACAAGAAACCAAGATTCATAACAGAAGAGCACCCTCAGCTGGACACACTTGGGAAGGATTAAATGACTGCCCCGCACAAGGCTTACAAAGGAAATTAAAACAAGCATCTGCAACAAAACAGAACCAGCGCCTGGTTCCTCCCCCCAGAAGGTAACTGGATATCACTCTGGAGAGCACTGAGGTTTGTAATGGGAGGCAACAAAGGAATGACTATGTGTTTATTGTTTTTGAAGTCGATGTGAGCAGATACCTTCCCTAATCTGCTGTAAAGCATAATCCACACCTACAGGCAAATTCTTCCCTGCAGTAATACGTGAGCAGGCAGTGATCCCAGATGCACAGTAGCAAACCACAAGATGTTCCTGCTGATGGCAGGAGGACAGTACATATTGACTTTTCAGTAGGCAGCACAGGAAATCCCAGGTAATTCTTCCTGCTAACAATTCACAGCTCCTTTAAAACCATCTAGAGGCCACTAACATCTGCTGTAAGAATAACCTTCAGGTTACATGGAAGTTATAGTACAGAGGCACGCTCGTGGAGAAGGAAGCACAACAGAGGAAACATACAATAAACTTCATATAAAAAATACCCATAAGAAAATTGTACCTTCTTCAGTCACATACGTGTTGCCCATTTCACATGGTAACTCATTCTCTCCTACTCCAGTTCCCTTTATCAATTAAATTAACAAGTTCATCTTAGCAGAACAGAGAGCAAGGCTTTTCCTCACCAAAATTTTGGATGAGAAGATTGTTTCCAGCACCATGGAACTTAAAACAGACCTGACAGAAGTTTTAAACACACTACAACCGCTGATGGGTTGGATTGCAGTCAGTAGTCACAGAAATAACCTCTTATCACTGCTGATGCCACAGCTCAAAAGGGGACTCTCATAAGAGATCTGAGGTGTCTTGTGAGATGGTGATTAGTTTTTTCAAGATTTCTGAGCCAGTACAATTCAACTCATCTTTTGCACTACATTTATCCTTCCACACAGGGTCAAAGGAAGAACCTCTCAGCTAAAGTGCTGTGTTTCATCAGTAGAGAGCCACAGTACTAACAGAAATGCTCATAACTACGAAGCTTAATTCACATTTTGATCTCCATTTTCCAGGGGGTGTGGAAGCAAGCACCCATCTGAGTCATCACTTACCATCTTGCCATTGACTGTGGCCTCCAAAGAATCCACCAGCTCTGCAGTGACTCCAATGAGATTGTGGTAGTCTGCCTGCATTTTGTTAAATCGTTTCAGGTAGGTCATGGTCCTGTGCTCAGACTCCACTAACTGTTGATGAAGATGTTGCAACATTTCTGTCAAGAGAATAATCAAAAGAGAAGTAGCATCACCTTTTCAAACAAAAAGATAAAAGAACCTACAAGCATTTTTACTGCTCTGAAGGCACAACTTCAACTTCCAAGGTGTGGAATTTCACTGCAAGGATAATTCAGCACCTCTAGTGTGATTCCATTTCATCACAACAGCTACAAGTATTTATTAAGCCTTAATCACTAAAGAAACAATTGATTCCCAGTTACAGCAGTAACATAACTAACTATTAGACAGTGAACATCACTGAACACATTTGTGAAGAAGACACTGGTTTAAAGGTCTGTTATTAGGAGAAGTTCCAGGCTCTCTGTGACAAAACGAGGCTCTGGGCATCGAATCAGAAGAACAAATGACAACACACAGCTGATTACCTGGACCTTGCTGTCCTCAGAGGAGTCATGCACTATCTGTGACATTCACTAAAGCAACACAGGGTAGAAAACATTATCATGACCAGCAACTGGAAAGGTCAAGTACCCACTCCAAAGATAAAACACCAAAACAGGAGAAGGACACTACCCCGAGATTCAAGCCACTGTTTGCTAGATTACACTGTGAGGCTGGGTGTTTTATCCAGTTAATGTATAGGAATTGACCACTGGTATTTAGGTTATGTAGTGCTTTGTTTATTTTAAAGACTAAGTCTTCGATTTTTTGGGGGAAAATGGTACAATTCACAGAACAAAAGAACCCCAAATCCAACCCAAAAACATTCAAGTTATCCAATTCCTCATTTGCTACGTCCTTCAACTGAATTCACTGAAGTTGCAGGGAATTCTCTACTTCAAAAAATTTTTCAGGTGACTCTGGTTGATGGTAAGCTGTATCAGTCACTTTTAGCACCTTCAGTTTCTGAAAATAACTCAAATTGGTCTTTTTTCAAGAAATAAATTATTAATAATAGCTGTTACATTTCTGACACATTTTGTTCCTTCAGGTTCAATTACTTTACAGACCAAAGCAAACTGAGTATCAGAATCTGTACCCTCCACCCCAGTGTCAGACTCAGCAAATCAGTTCTACATGGAACTCAGGCATGGAATCTGGAGCTGTGTACCACAGTGCACATCTCTGTGACTAGACAAAACTGTGAAGGGAGGTACAATAATCCTATTGTTACTGCTCATGTTTTGTATTTTGCTAGAACATTATGTTTTAAATTAGGTTGCTGAGAAGCCAGTATTGCTTTAGTGTTTTGAAAATGGCATCAGGCCCATCTGCAAACAGAGGGAATATTTACCATAGGATTTTCTGTGAAACAATGGGCAGGAATCAGCCTGACTCCAGAGTTTCAGACAAAAGTAGAATTCCTTCTCACAGATTTAAAAAAAATTTGAGTCAGGGTAGAGCATTCCAAACAGCCCAATATGACACAGTTTAGGTCCAAGTAGACCCAAAGGGAAGAAAAACAAAATAGCCAAGATGCAAAACTGGAAACCAGAAAAACTAGTTCCTGTTCCTGGCTTTGAACAGATTTTGCCCACAATCTTCTAGGAAACCATTACCCTCTCTCATGATTCACTATCTCTTTCCATAAATACATAGGTCATGTGTCCCTGGAACACCAAAGTATTGGGAAACATAACTGATGTAAGTAGAAATTTGGGATCCTAAGCAGTACAAAGTTTCACTGCACAATTACCTCTGAGTTTAAAAAAGCTCAGCATATAACACCTTATGATAAAAAAGCTCTGGAGGATTAAGGTGTAGTTACTCAAAATCTGTCCCTTTGCTCCACTGCTCTCTGAACTGGGGCACAAACCTCTGCTGTCCCATGGCAGGTGGCACAGGGTGGTAATCCTTAGGAGAGGGAAAAATGGGGAGTGGAAGTCCTGTGTTAGGACCACAGCTTCTTCTATGACTTCAAATGTAGGAGACTGCTTCAAAAATTTGTCACATCTTATGGATTTTGGAGTTTTTGAAATATGCTGAGTTTTTTATCCCATTTATACTAAAAGCAGTAGATGGCAGAACAGCTCATTTTTGCTACCAGAAAATTTAAGAAAAATTATCTTTTTAATGGGATCTTTTACAGAAAATGTGTTAACAGACTTTAGCTATAAACTGTAGCTATAAATGGACAATCTTAAAATTAAACATGGAATATACAGAGAAGGTACATTTTCTTACAAGTTAAGAGAGAAAAAAACCCACAGAATTATTTTACTTTCAAAGCCTCCTTCCCTCTAAGGGTGGTTTCTTTCTGAAAACCATTCAAGAGCCACAGCATTCTGGACCTCCAGGGTTTGTCACTGACACCTGATATCAAGCTGCAAATCGAACTACTATAATGATATTTCTCTTACACTTTCTAGGATGGAGCCAAATCCAGTGTGAAATAACAACAGAAGCTGTGACAAGCCACAGATCCTGTTCGAATTCAGCAGATGAACTTGGGAAAAAAAAAAAACCAAACCAAAAAATGAAACACTACTAGAATAGCTCCCAGTAACATTAAGCAATCCTGCTGAGAGCACCAAACTTTTTACAATTCTGTAAGCTCTTAAAACCATCTCAACTGCAATCAATATTCATTAACCTAAAACTCAGAGAAGTTAAGATCGCTTCCAGAGGCAACCCAAATTATTCAGCCTTGATAATAATAATTCAACTTTGATTTTATCTTCATTCCACAGCCACTACCGCTAAACTGCTACCACAGCTTTAATATGATACAGCTCCAAAGCAAGAATATTTTTCTAAACTAACAGATTCGGAGAGCAACCACGGCACAAAACGCAGCCACTCCAGCAGTTTATTCCATTGCCTCAACGAGCAAATTGGAATATATTTTTATTTAACTGTGACACAACACATTTGATTCAGAAATTTCCAGTGGATGTATCTAGAGCGTGACTTCACTCAGAGGAAAGTTGGAAGCACCAAATCACAAAGCGTAAACCGTCTCAGAGTTTGCCTGCTTTTCATAGCCCAGTGGGTAAAATTTCCAGTGAGGAAAATCCATCTTCCAACTAGAGTCAGTAGGAAAAACACTACATAACCAAAACTCAGTGCAGATCATCACTGACAAGTACCTCTTCCAAGCACAGAGGGCTGTTGGAAGAGCTGGTCCTGCTCTGTCCCATTTCCCCTTTGCACTCCTGTCACATCCCAATAAAAGCATTCACTTAGACAGACCAGGGAGCTACTAGCCCAGGTAAAAAAATCAGTATTTAGTGGCTTGTTTGAAACGTTAAATCATTACCCTCTGAGTCAAGACAGGGTAAAAGGAACTGGTACCTTTTAGAGGCATTTCAGTTTACATTTATGTCACCTTGCAGAAGTGATCAGACTGCACCATAACAGGAATCAGAGAGTAACTCAAGACATGTGGCTTCTCTCTTTCCTCTCCCAAACACAATTCCCAACACTGACAAATCCTTTTTACATATGATAAGCTTATCAAAGAGGAAAAAAAAAAAAGCTGTCTAGACCTTTATTATTCATATGAAACATTATTCATATGTGGAGGAAAAGAGAGGAAAATACAGCACAGAGGACTAACCTCCTGTTGTAGAAAGATGTAACACACAGTAAAGCTTGTCACTCTGCCAAATGAGATGCTGGCACCAGGCATCAGCTGAACTACTGCATGTTTCTACCAGTATTCTCGCCTGCTTTCTCATGTGTGTAATTGTTGAGTTTTTTAACTCCAGTTCCTACAAGCAGCCAAGGAGTTACACATATGCACAGAATTCCATACGAAGCTTCTTGTTCTAAGTGAGAGATTGGTTGTTTTCCTTTACAACAACTTACCTACACCTAAAACAGGCTTCCTGAACTTGTGCGTGCTCTGTCTCTTTCTATCTTAATCTCAGCCCACCCTCAGATACTTTGCTAGAAGCACTGACACTGGCCAGGCTGAGCTCCTGCACACAATGCAGCAGAGCTCTAGCAGAGGAGCTGCAGGTCCCAAGAGCTGTCAGACACTAGGGCTCCTTAGGTGACACTGATACCTTGCTCTCAGAAGAGGCAGGAGTCTCCTTCTTGCTTACCACATCTCCATAAAAATTACTATCCATATTCTGACATATTTCCACATCAACAGTCATTTAGACTGTTGATGTGGAAATACAGACAGGTAGGTCACACTTCACTTTCTCTTGTGCAGCAGCTTGACACACTTCTCCCCCCATCCCCTTCCTTAAAACAGTGGAAGAGTGGCTGTGAACTCATCCACAGATTTGTAATGAGGCAGTGAAGGGAACAGCAGCTGAACACCCTTCCAAATACTTCATTCCCTCCATTCCTGCTAGCACAGAGGACACAAAGAAGGTCTGAAGCTCTCAGTGCAAGATGCCAACCATTCTGCAATTCCTTCCTTTCCAGCCAAACTGAAAACATATGGGAGAGCTGTAAGTTAAGCACCACTGCCACACAAATAGCTTTCAAAGTCATACAGGGATTGAAGTTTTTTAGCAAATGGGTAAAAAGCCAGACTGTGCAGGTAAATCAGGCAAGGTAAACACACAGAACTCTCCCGGGCACCCGCAAGAGCATTTGTACCACCCCGCCCAAACTTGAAGTACTTCAGGGTGTCAGACTGATGACTGGCAACTATTTATAAAAGGCTGTTTCCAGGACTCTGACATACTGCTCTTCATTCATGTGTTGCCTATAAATTTTCTCTGCGTTTCTCCTTCACTGATAAAGGAAACATTCTCCAGCAGCGAGGAAGTGCTGTGGATCCCACGTGAGCTGAGCAGCTACTGCAAAAATAACCTCTTGGATCCAAAACTTTCATACGAGACAGTCCTCAAGTAACCTTTATGAAAAGTCCAAACTGACTCAACCTCCAAGGCACATAACAGATCTACAAATAAAGGCTGACCTGCATGGATTCAATTCCATGACAGTTCCCGTACTTGTAGAAAGCACAGAACCTTTCCAAATGAAAAATAATTAGGCCCAAAATAACTCAGGCGCAATCATGTAGTAATTTCTTTTTAATCAGAGTATGGAATTATTGCCTTCAGGAAAGTCCATCATGAGGAAAAAGAGTAACTTCTGGAAAATAAAAATCCACAAAGATCTTTCTAATATTCAGTGAAAGTCTAATGCAACACAAAGCTGAAAATAACAAAGAAAATACATGGAACTCACACTAGAAGAAAGCCTAACTTTCTCTTTAATTCAGTCTACAAAGAGTAAATCCTCAGGGTAAACCTACAGATTAAATTAACTAGAGAGGAAAAGTCATTTTAAGAACCCAGCTGGTCTCATACAGATCTCTACCTATAAAGTCATGTGAAAAAGTGAATGCAAGGTATTGAAAACCTAAGTTCTATTTATTGAACTGATTTTTAAAGGCACATATTTCAAGTGTCATCAGCATCTACTGGGATTCATTATTTCTAAAGGGCCCCACGTCACACACACACTTCAGTGCATATAAGCAGCACCTCGAAATGCAAAACATCAGCCAGTCACATTTAAATTAACACATCATTATTCAGGAGATACTAATATGTACTATTTTAGGAGTTTAAACAGGATGAGTGAAATCAACTTAGACATATCTAAGATCATCAGACAGTCATCAGAACAACTGTATGAGATTTAAAATGTGGAAGATACAGATAGGCACAAGCAGGTAAGGGAAAGCAATCTGAGGCAACTTTCATCAGAACTAAAAGTGGAGAGCTGGTATGCACTTCTTATGGAGTTCTCCACTATTTTTTACCACGTTTCAGGACAGAATAGACATTAAATACAAATCCTACTTCTAGGCCCTCTCCCATTTCTAGTACATGCCTATTGATGCTCAACCCTCTGAGCTCAAGCAGTCCAGCAGTAACCCCAAGGCAGGGGTCTGGATTTCAAAGGACTTTCTGCCAGGCATTACTGGTTTCCCCATCCCTGCAGGCACGCCTTCTGCTACTATCACAGACACTAATAATCTTCCAGATTATCCTTACCACATCTCAGCATTTACCTTTGTTGCATTGTCCATTCTCTTTCTGTTGCACAAGTAGGAGCAGTTCAGGAAAATGTGCATCCTTTCAGTACATGTTGGTTCCAGAGACACAGAATGAGAAATTCAACCAACTGGCAAACTCAACCAAACCAAACAGTCTCGCTGTCCCAGGCAACAGCCACAGGAGACGAAGAATAAAATAATCAATAATAAATACATGAAAATCTCTTAAATGCATAAAGCAGAATGTTGCATAGAGTGTTGAGACCTTTGGTTGACCTTTAAAGATATTAGATCCAGTCCTGATACATAAGATACAGTAACTCCAGTCTAACTGTATTAACACCAAAATGAAAAGTCAAACTGCTGATTTTACATAAAATCAACCTACAAGTGTTTTAAGGCAAGTGACGTTTTTATATCTAAGAAATATCCAAGGCTTAATTAGGATTCAGTCCATTACTCCACGAAGAGGAATAAGCAAAGAGAAAATTTTCTTCAACTGTTGTATGGCAGACTCCCACACAAACACCTGTAATATGGGAGTGAAAGCAGTGTTTTGATTGCTTCTCCCCATCCTGGTAAATGGGCAGGTATGAAACAGAAGGGATCTAATTTCCAGCTCGTTATTCAATACCACCATAGTAACATGCTGCTTTGGAAAAAAAGTAGGATATAGCAGGAAAAGGACTTTCAGCTTATGTCGCATTAATAAAAAAAAAAAAAGCCAGAAACAGAGACTCCAGTTCCATTCTGTCTACCTTATCTTTAACTGTACAGACCAAAACTGGAGAAGAAAATTTGCCATATAGCTAGTTAGTTTGCAAATTAGGCCTGACAACACAGCTTAAACAGTATCGTTTGAAAAACAATACAGTCTGAAGCACATGCCATTGAGTGAACCAATAATTTCTGGAATCCTTAAAATCCCTGGAAAACTTTCAGTTAGATCCTGAAATGGCTAATTTAAAAGACTAACAGTTTTAGAAATGCTGAGAAAGAAGTCAGGTCAGGTGGGTGCCTTTGGGTATGCTGTACTTTATACATGGAAACAAAGAATGGTCATATGATAAAAGTGCAGGTTCATATGTCTCTATGCATCCATACATTGTCTTTACATAACTTTTACAAAATTTTTTTTTGAATGTGGAATATAAACAATGTTTCCTATCATAAAAGCACTGAACTATAACATTACTGCAATTCTGCAATAAATCTTATCAGCACACTCTTGCAATAAATGATATTGCCTCTTTATAGTAATTCTAATTATCATCAAAGTGTTTTCTCAAAAGGATACAAATAAAGTGAGAAGCCGAGGAGTCTGTCTGGCTTTGAGAGTCAGAGACAGGAACTTTTCCAATCTCATCCTCAAATCCAACGTCCAAGAATCCTTGAAAAGAAAAACAAATAATGACAGTTGTTCACCAAATATGTACACTCTGCAGAAAGTACTGTTTGGATCACAGCAACCTTCCACTAGAAGGCAGCCAGCATTGGATTGAAAAGATTTCCCCCTCACTGTTACTAAAGTGAATGTGTTTGCTCACTACCCATAGAAGTCTAAAGAAGTTAGATGGGAGTTCAGGATTATTTCTAGACAAGAGTTCTTGAAGCACAATGTGGCTTTATTTCAAGTGCAAAACTATCACACGGTGTTGGCGCCTTGCAATCACATGCAACAACTGCCCCAAAAGTAGAAGTATCTTTAAATACAAGCAACTTGAGAAAAAGATAAAAAATTAATATGAATTTAATATGAATTTTACATTTATTAAATAGAGTACAAAATGAATAATTTTGCAGTGCTCAGTTTTCATCATCTTTCACTCCTAACAAGTGAAATCTTGGGAATTGTAGATTTTGTCAATAACTGTTGCAAGCATCATGACATGACATTGGTGATCAGCATACAACATTTCTAAAATAAGGATTTGGAGAAAAACAACTCATATACAAAAAAATAGACCAACATAACAGACCAACACCATTAACTGGAATGCTGTCTTCTGCCTGACATAGTGTCTCATAGGCACAAGAAAAAAACAGCTAAGGAAAAAAGCCAAAATACACCTAGGAATCCACCAAATATTCATTTCTTCTATTTCACACCTTCAGTGAAGCCAGTTTCTGCTGGAGGAAAAGCCAGCCAACAGATGAAAAAGCTCTATCTTCCAAAAAGTAACAGGAGCTTCCTAAATTTACTGCTGTATACAACTATGTTGCAAGCTGTTCTCACAGTTCAGATTTGCCCTTATTTCACCACGCTGGAGAATGTACAGAATTTACTTGCTGCATTCACCAATTCAGTATCCAGACAGCGGTGTACCACAGCACACTGTATATTACCTAAGGAACCTTGTCTCCTACAGAGAGGAGTGTGTATTATTTTTCAAGACGTATTACACAAACTGACAGGAACTCCTACTATATAAAGCATCAGATGCCTGAGAAAAATATATGCCATCAGAACACTGCTTACTAGACTAGTGACTCACTGCTGCTCTTTCTCAAACATAAAACAATCTGTGTTTCAACACTCACATGGAATGAGTTGTACAATTCCCACAAGAAAATATGAGTGACTGTGGACTAAGAGCTTGGACACTGGGTTACTATGAATAAACCTGAGGATCTCGTCTTAGATAAGGCATTAAAAAAAAAAAGCTGCTAAGCATAATTAAAAAACAGTAGGCATATCCCATCTCTGAGGTCAACCAGTCCATCTCATTATTTATAGCTAGTCCCAAAGGAAAATGGCAGTATATGCCTTTTTTGGTGATAAACTGGAGCTCCTCAACAGCTGGTACATCCAAAGTCAGCCCTAGGGTAAATATCACTTAAGTTTTGATTTGATATTAAAAACTGTGTGGCAATGCAGGCTGGAGGCATCTCCTTGCACCACAATAGCTGCCCATAGCTGCTTAGCCAGACCAGCACAACTGTCCACATGGTCGGACAGGGAAGCATTCCCAGTAGATAACCCTCCCCACAGGGAGTGCCACCAATACTTTGGAACATCAAGCCCCAGCTCTGAAAGTCACCTCCTAACCATCTGCCCAGAGAGTGGTCAGTGTAAGGGTGTTTATTACCCCTTCATCAGCAGAGTAACTGTAGATCATCATCACACTGAAAGTGCACCTGGAAAGGAGATCTATTTTGAAATTCAAGCACGCCAAACTTCTACACTCTCTCCTCACCTTGCACATGCAAGTCTAAGAACTCAACTCTGAAACATTCCTTCAAATGTAAAGGCTGAAACATATTTAATAAAAAAAATTAACTAGGAAAAATGCCTGTGGCAAGAGTCACCAAACCACAAAGCACAGCTATGCTCTTCCAGCACTTTTTTTGGGAGGTGGGGGGAAGAGTCTCAGAACACAGACAACACTGATTCATTTTCTGTTTCAAGAGGATTACTTACTAAATCGACTTTCTCTTTTCCACATTAAATGAAACCACTTTGGTCTCCTTATGCCTAAATATCATGCTTTAAATGCAGTTATATATACACAGATAGTGGTCTTGGGCAACAACCTCAAAGCAAGTAAGTTGACTTGAACTACTACAGAGTCATTCCCAGAAGCATTCATATTTCAGGGATGTGTGGAAAAGGAGAGGCAGCAATGCTATTTTATGGACACAAAGATGGCATACCACTCAAGACTCAAGCAAATATAAAATACATATTTAAGATGGTACCCTGCTATTGATAGCAGTCTCACAACCCCTCCTCCATTAAATATATGTCTTTTTAGGATTGTACAGTTTCTGCTAAAAAGAACAATAAAGGTAAACACCAAACTAAACATTATTGAATATTTATCACCCCATGAGAAAAGTCATCATAAATACCATCTCTCCAACACAGATATTTACCTGGAAAAGTTCTTTAAAAGAAGGGTGTACCATGGGGTTTGGAACAAAAGGTAAAGCATAGAAGGGAAGAAACTCTGTAGTCTGGCTCAGTGCAGCTCCTTTTGTTTCCAGGTATGCCTTAAAATGTGAAATCCTTTCCTCAAGTTTAGCTTTGTCCTAGGAAACAAAGTAGCATATTTAATTTAGAAAACTACCACTCTGATTGTACAGCAAAGCTGGAAAATACAAGCAGAGACCCAAGTATATTAATACCAAGTCTGATATTCCAAAACCCAACATTTATTTAACTAGAGAACATTATATCATGTTTCAGTCATAAAAGAAAATTTAAACCAATGTTGTTGTTTCTGTCAGGTAGGTCCAACAAAAGAAGAGACAGAAAATTGATTTTGAACATAAATCATTCCTGCTCACTTCAGGCTAGACTTCTAAAGCAAAATGCCATTTCCACACTCAGACAAAGAGGAAACACCTACTAGACATGCTTTATATCAGTGATAAGTGAGAACCACAAAAATCCTGGTGCACAGCACCAGGAAGGAAGCTGGTACACAGAACAGAAGTTCCTTAGAGGCTGGAAAACACACAAAAGGCATCCAAATACTCCTGTAGCAGCTGACAGGTGAAAGGCAGGACCTATTAAGCCCCCCTGATCTGGCTGAGTACAGGCTACTTAAATGTCTCTTCATCATAAAAGTCCCATGGAAGAGAGATTTTATTTTATAACAGCTTGGAATTATATTTTTCAATATGATATATTGAGCTGGTCAAGATTCAGCTTCCCCATTTCATCAGAAATTATTATATTTTAACTCACAGCTACAGTTCAAACTGGAAGCAAAGTAAGTGTTTTAAGAATCTTGTATGCTCTGCAATTACAGATGTGAAAGTATTGGCATGCTGGTATTTTCCAAGTTAAAATACTTCAGGAGGTCCAACTTCCATCTCTCTACTTCACAATTCAAAGGGTCTGATTCAACTAAAATGCAGATTATGGCCCAAAACTGGACACATGCTCCTGGTGTTCTTAGAAACCATCCCATCCTCATTCACACTAAAGACAGATAAAGGAAGCAAAACAAACAAAAGCAATTTCAGGTTTGAATTGTGAACCAAACTTACAGGCTTTCCCATAGTTTGTTTCAAGAGGAAGGTGGCAAAGTGTATGTGAAGATAGAACTCCAGCTTCTGAGCAACAGGGTCATTGTCTCGCACTGAAGACGAAACGTGCTCCTCCCAGAGCTGGAAGAAAACTTTCTGTTCACCATTTTCAAATGCTGCAAGCAGATCTTCCTGCAAAGGGGAAAGGCATTCAGTGAAAAAACAAACACAGAAGAGCCACATTTGCACAGCAGTAATTTAGTGAATGAAGAATTCAAGTGCCATTTGAAAACCTAAAATTAAAGGTTTTATCCAAAAATCTATCACAGTTCAATGACTGCCTAAGTATTCTTTCACCATGTATTTTTAATATCTTTGAGAGCCTGAAGCAACCATGAATACAAGAGGTAAAGCCCAAATTTTCAAAAGTTCTGGGAACCCAGCTTTACTGTAAGGGAAAAATAAATGCCCAGAGTGTGTGAAAATCAGTCTTTTCAACCTATGGTAAGCTAAAAACTAAAAGTAGTGTGAATCACAACTACTGTGTTCAAAAGCACTGGAGTTCTGAAAAAAAAAAACCAACCCCAAACTTGAGGGGTCCTGTACTGGAAGAAGACTGCTAGAAGACTTCTTCAAATAATCAAGAATCTGTTCAGACAGTTCAGATAATCTCACTGCTGTAGTAACTCACAGGGTAGTTAGTGGCCTTTAACTGTCTTTAGCATTACTCAATGTAAATGATGCATTACCTGAACAGGCAATGGATCTTTTGAGGAAACATCTGCTGGTTTAGGGAGTGGCTTCCCTTTTATTTTACATTCCTTTTTAAATACCTTCACTGTTTCTTCAAATTCTGCGAAATCCAAATACTACAAGACAAAAACATACAGCAACAAAAATTTTTTTAGATGATTAATGCTTCAAAATAAATGATTAATCATTTTTAGATGATTAATGCTTCAATGAATGACCCATGAAATGCCAAAGTTTCTGTATAGGAGGATCCATAAGTGCCAGAAACTGCACACTGACAAACCAAGAACTGATACCTTTTGGTAGGAAAATACTGACTCTAAACTTCTTCCTGCATCCTAGAGACAACCAAGTACATCCTCTCTGAAAGAATGATGCCCCTTGGTTTAGCCAGTAATTTCATTCTACCAAAGAAGAAAATTAAGTAAAATCCATTAGTGTTATATTCTGTTTGAAGAAACAAGTAAATTACTTCCTTGCAAACAGTGTTCTTAGAGGGCACAGCAGTCAGACAGCTTGAGCTCTTAGCCAGAGCCCTCACGTGAAACTGTACAAGCCAACGATCAACTCATCAGGCACTGTTTCTTCTAGGGAAGAAATAAACAGCCCTGCCTCTTCCCCCCACAGTGTACAGTCAATATATTAGATACAGTTTTCCCCTCCTCCCCTCATCTCAGGAGTCTTAGTCATTGGCTGCTGAGGGAAGACATCACACCTCATTTTGCAAAGTTGATCTGGATTCCCAACATTGCCACAGAGAACAAGAATTGCTTTCTTCACAATAAACATAAACAGTAGTATAGTAGTGATTATGAACTTAAGCCTCTTTTTAGAACTGTTTTTAGAGACCCACAAAAAGATTTAAGCTGTGTATGACTTTGCCATATGGTTGACTCTTTTGGGAGGCAGTAACTGTCCTGGCTTTCAAGACACAGCCTGGTGACAGCTGGGCACAGTGGGAGCTGACTGCCACTCCTGATCACCCCTCTGCAGCACCAGCACCTGTGGAATCTGCAACAGGATGGATCACACAGGGCAGAGGGATTCAGTTTGATGTCCACTCGGGGCCCTAAGCAAGGCTACCAACACAGGGTCGATCAAAGGGATGAGGAAGCAACAAGCAGCAGAGAACACAGTTTGTGTCCTTGTTCTAATTCATAAACATCCCATTTTAGCCAATTTATCCAGAAGCACAGACTGCCATAGAGGTACCTGCCCTTCAACACTTGTCTCTCACTGTCTTTTTCACTGGATTCTTTCACACTTTATTCTGATTTCCTCTTATGGGCAATAGGGGTAGAGGAGTGTCTAGCTGGAAAATCCTGCTTAGGCATTAAACCATGGAGATCAGTAGTCTCAGGACTTGTCTGGGCTTTGTCAGCTCTAGGGTTTTTATATGCTTCTGATTTTATACACACATGGAATAAGGTGGCAGCCAAGCAAGATTTTAAAGATCTCACCTTTACTGTAGGCTGGACCTGAGCCCCAAAGTTGTCAGATCTAATCAACCTCATTCTTCCCTTAATGAGACCCTCATTTCCAATGAACAATAGATAATTTTTGATTGATCTAATGTTTGACTGCTGACATTTAACAGATATTGAGCCCTTTGAACCTACAGAGCACGACAGGAGTCAGTATGATTTCAGACTGTAGCAACACTTGGCCAGATAAAAACTGCAGAATATAGACCACAGTTACAACGCCTGGCTCTGAATACAAGCAGCTATGAAATTCTGCCTTGCTTATTTCAACAGCAACAACAACAAAAGGAAAAGAAATAATAAGAGAAAACCAACCTCTCTCACCAGTCCAAGTAACTCAGCCTCGTAGGCTAAAATGTCACCCATTGCTAAGTGTTACTGTTACGCCTCATCGCTGATAGAGCTGGAAAATGGTAAAGAACGGGAGTGTCAGTGGCAGCACAGGGCTCACACAGCACAGCCCGTCAGCCATCGCATCTCCAACCGGCACGAGGAGGAGACACACACAACAGACACACTCACAGAAACATAGTTTACCTGCCACGTCTCACCGGCCCCCATCCCCTCTCTCCCACATCCCACCTGCCCTCGTCCCACCTATCCACATCCCCCCTCACCTGCCCACATCCCCCTTGCCCCCTCTGCCCCACATCTCCCGTCCCAATCCCACCTGTCCCCCATCTCCCCCATCCCAATACCCCCTGCCCCAAGTCCACCTGTCCCACATTCCCACTGTCTCAGTCTCCCCTGTCCCAATCCCAATCCCACCTGCCCCACTCCCCCTGTCCCAAACCACCCATGCCAGTTCGCCCTGTACCAATCCCCATCCCCGCTGTCCCAATCCCATTCCCACTCCCCCGTCCCAATCCCACCTGTCCCACATTTCCCCTGCCCCAATCCCGTCCCAATCCCAACATCACCTGTCCCACTCCCCCTGTTCCAATCCCACCTGTCCCACATTCCCACTGTCCCAATCTTCCCAGTCCCACGGGAGTCCCACTCCTCCCGTCCCAATTCCCATCCCAATCCCATTCCCACTGTCCCAGTCTCCCCTGTCCCAGTCTCCCCTGTCCCACTCCCCCGTCCCAATCCCCATCCCCCGTGTCCCATTCCCCCCTCCCTCACCGTCCGTGTCTCCCCGGCAACCGCGGCCTCTCTCCGCGCCGCGCCTCCTCCGCCCACGTGACCCATCTCAGCCAATCGTAGCCCGGGAAGGCGCGCATCACGTGACGAAGGAGGGTCCCGCCCCCCGCGGGCGGCGCCCCCTAGCGGGCGGCGGTGCCACTGACGCCTTGAGGGGTTTCCTGCTCTCCCGTGTAACTTCCACAGAGTTTGGAGGCAGCTTCATTTTTTAAAAAAAAATTATTCGCGGCCTTAACAAATGCGTTTGGATCCCTTTCGCACCTTGAGCAGGCCAGGAGCTTTCTAATTTGGAAATTTCGTTTGAAACCTCCCAGCTTAGGAGGCTCGTTTGAAAAAGATGCTGGGCAACCAGGGCAGAGCGTTGCTGAGACCGAGCACCGCGTGAGGAGCCTGATCCATAGCCCTGGCACAGCCGGGATGAGGGATGCCAGGACCAGCCCCGTGGGTCGTTACCTCTTGGAAGCCTCACCAGAGCAAACAGGAGGATTGGCCAAGCCCCTTATCGAGGCTTTGTCCCTTCTTCAACTAACGGTGGTGTTAATGAACCTCTTGCCATTAACACCGGGTTCCTTGAAAGCATTTGCTCGACACAGTGAAATGTTTTATGGCCAGCAACATCCTGCCCAGGGTTTCAGCATCACTTTGTGCAGCCTTGTTTTCCACCGTGTCCTCTGCACATTCCACACCCAGACACAGCACAGCACCATCCATCTCCCTTTATCCAGGCTCCTAAAGGCAACTGCCGAAACTGAACACAGAGATTTGCATCTGCCCCCACCACCCCATCCCGGATTTTGACGCTTGATAACCTCACAAGTCCCAAAAGCTAATCTCACCAGCCAGCTCAGAGACACTGCTCTCCACCAAGACCATTTCCCAGCCAAACCTTAACTTGCCAACACCAGCTTGGGTGCATGCAGTTCAGGGCACAGCTTTACTTGGCTCATGATCTAAGGACATTCTCCTCCTTATGCAATCAAAAACAATATTTAAGGGACAGAAAATAAAAATCACCCTGGCACATTCTTGCCAGACCTAAAATTATCATCTTAAGAGGTGAAAAGTTTGGAAAGAGTGAGGTGATGGGAAGCAGAGCTATAACAGATGGTGGATGGGCACCAGTGCTCCATCCATGACCCGTGGGAGTTACTTCACCACTGCTCCCTGGCCAGCCAGCACTGTGTTGGTATTTGTGAATAAAATACTGAGGCAGACTGCTGCTCTTTGGGATAGGAAAGGGAGAAGGAAGGAAGATATTAAATATCTTATGAAAGGCAGAAGCAGCCTTGACAAGCCTATGCCCCCTCTCACCTCCCATGCTTTGCTTCATCAAATTACAGTTGTCCCAGCAAGGGACAGAGCAATGGTTTGAGCCAGGGTTGTGCCAAATCACCCAGTTTCTACTTACTTGCATTCCATGTGATGATGGAAAGGTGCCAGGAACGGGTGACTTCATCCATAACCTCTGTCTGTGCCAGAAGCCCCTGAAAACATCTCATTTCCCAACTCAGCTTGCTTCGAAGATGTTCTCAGCTAAAGAAATCCTGCTGGGAAAGGAGCTTTTCCAGGAAATCAGGAGAAATGTCACCAGTTTTCTTCAGGCTCCCTCCTTCTGCAGCACTTCCAGGAAGCACAGGAAAAGGCCTAGAAAGTGCTGGAAGAAAAGTGAGCAAAAGCTGGCAGGAATCGCTAGGAAGCACATCAAACTGTTCAGAAAGCACCCTGGAATTCCATTCCATAATCCCTACAAAATTCTCTGCAATTCCTAGAAAGAACAAGGATATTCCTGGAAAGCACAAAGAAATTCTTAGAAATTAATGGAAAATTCTTAGAATCTGGTGTGAATTCCTAGAAAGCCCTCTGAAAATCCCAAAGAAAGTCCATTGAAATTTCTGGAAAGCAGAAGGATATTTTATAGAAAACACCTATATAGAGGAAATTCCTAGGAAGCAATAGGAAATTTCTATTCTAAGTGTTAGTTTGTGTTCTCATTGCTCCCCAGGAGTGTGACAATTAGCATTCAAATTAGCTTTGGAGTTCCTGTGGGCACTGTTAAGTGATCACGATGGTACATGATTGAGCTGGCAATTGGGATTTCTGGGTTCCATGGTTTATATACTGAATACCACAGGTTTATGTCTATAAACAAGCACAAAATTTATATATATTAAACTTCTAATAATGCAAACAGTAGATATACTCTAGATATACACATTTCAAGAGTCTTTCTACAGCCAGAGGTTTACTCTTTCTGTTCCATACACTCTTTCAGAGATCCCACAATAATAAACCTTAACTATTAATGTCGAGTTTCACCGTGCTGGAGCTTATCAGGCACTTGGCTCAGCTCCAGGGGGAGGCAGGTCTGGGTCCCTTGACCATTTATATCCCCCTCACCACCATTGGGAGTGCAGCCTTCTGGGGTCCTTCTTGCTTCTGCTGAAGGAATGGGATGGGACTGTGAACTCCTCCTGTTTGTCACCTGTACCTCTAAAGGAGGAAAAGGCTCTTCTTAGAGAGGTGGTCTCAAGGTTTTGGAGCAGACCAGCTCCAGCTGCCCTCCTTTGTAAAGGCAGCTTCATTCTCTTCCCTCTCTCCTGCTTTGTTTTGGTGATGATCAGACACTGCCCCTGGGGAAAGAAGGGAGTTTCCACAGATTTTCTCATTTCCAGGATGAAGTACCTCCAGCTGTCTTTCTCCTTTGAGGAGCCCTGGGCAGGATGGTGGGAAGGGTTGTGTGTGATCTGGGCTTTGGTTTATCATCATCCTTTTTCTCTCCCATTCTTGCAGAATTCCCCTTCCATCGAACAGACGAGGCCGCTTTGTACTCTGCCTTGCACAGGCTTTGCTGTGTTCCTGTGGGAATTTCTTCAGGAAGGTGCTGCCCAGGGGGAGGACACCCACCCTCTGGCCAACACCTGGGGTAAGGTCAGGAAGACACAGAGCTTGTGCCTCAAACCCGAAAAGCAGGACCTCACTGTCTTGTGTATCCAAGTAAGGACATTTGTCGTTATCACCCCAGCTCCACAGTTTAGGTTTTCCTTGGGGCAGGTGTCACTGCCACCTCTGCCAGAGACTGAGCGTTCCTGGGGCTGGGCCACTGACCCTGCCAGTTGCAGATCCCAGACTGGATCATAACCTGTTGCTTGATTTAAAAACAGAAGGCTGTTCTCTGTGCTCAAGTAGAAGATTTTGCAGGAAATTTCTTCTTGCAGTAGCCTTTCCAAGTGGTTGCATTAAAAATAAAAGCAAGCAGGCAAGAGAGGAATATTTTTCAAGCTTAAACATCCTGTTATTTTCTGTATCAAACTTCAGCTCCGAATTGCCAAACAATATTTTGGTTTGGATTTTCAATGAATACTTTGAAGGAGCTTTTAGGCAATAAATAAATAAGAAGTTCACTTGAAATTTTAGTTGATGACACGTTATTGTTGGTTGGGTTGGAACACAGATTGGCTCCTACTGGGACTGGCTGGGGGTCAAAGAGGTTTGCTTGGACACTGGCTTTGCTGTGCTTAGGCAGGGCCCTTGCCCAGCAGCTCAGATGCTGATCACATACTGAATTACACAGCAATGCTTTCCCAGGGCCCTCTGCACGGAAAACCAAGGCAATGGAATTGCAAAACCTCTGCCCTCCCCAGCATCAGACCGCCGTAAAGCTGCTTTATCTCCCTTGGATGGGACTTCTTTGCCTGCTGCTGAGCCTCAAGTTTTACCTCTCCACTGCCTTTCCCAGAAGCATGTGGTCATCCCAGCCCAGGGCATTTATATCAGACCTTTCTTCAGTAATTTCCTGTAAGCAAAGTCCCAACCAGGAGAAGCACAACAGAGACTTTGATTTTGTGTCATGAGATGCGTGAAGGAGGTGACAGGATGAACTCAGCTCTCCTTGAGATCTTGAGAACTCTTGGCCTGCTCAATGCACAGCAGGGAGGGAGAAAGGACTGGCTGGTGGGTCCCTGAAAAGCTCCTTTCAGCTGCATTGCAAGATCGTGAAGGAGTGTCTCAGACACCCAGCAGTCCAGTGTTGAAGGAGCCAAAGCTTTCTTCTCCCAGCAGGACTTTATAGATGAGGACGAGAGTATCCAGGGCTCAACCTATTCCTCTGCAATGTCAGCCTCTCACATCCCTCACATCTCCCACCTGGAGAGGAGGCGGTGCTTTTTCCAGCCTCCACAAAACCTTCTTGCTGTTGCCTGCACCCTGGTGTGGGTTGGCCAAAGCCCAGCCCAGGCTGGAGGAAGAAGGAAGTCCTCCAGCATTTTCTCTGCTCCTCCATCCCAATAGATCAGCCTGTGGTACCTTTCCAGCTGTGGCAGAGATCGCACTTCAGAGATCCCTACAGGAATGGAGCTGACAACTAGGAGAGATGGACTGCTTTTGTGGAGCTGGGGATGTCTCCATGTGTGATGACAGCAGCTCAGTGCCCCAGCCCCACCTGGGCTTTCTGGCACGTCCTCACCAAACACACGAGTCATTAAGCCCCCAGCCAAGGCAAATACCAATGTGTGAGAGGGCTGGCTTGCAGTAACAGCAAGGTTGTCCAGCCAAAAATGGCAGGGAGCTGGGAGAAGGGAAGAGCTAGAGATGCTCCATTAAAAAAAAAATAATGTGGAGGAAAATAGTCTGGAAACTGGGTGCACAGAAACAGCAGGACAGAGAGCTTCATCATCAGGAGAAACATCCCCATTCCCAACAAACCTCACTGTCCTCATCACATCGACACAGTGTTGGTGCTGCCACCAACACAGGCCAATGGCCACCTGTCCCATGCCACTGACACAGACCAACTGCCACCTGCCCGATCGCGCAGGCACAAATTGAAAAACCTCAAGGCCCACAAGAACAGCAAGCAGCAAGTTTCATCTGTGAATGAGCCCATGAACTCTGCTGTCCAGTGCAGATGCTTCCAGCTAATTATTTTCAGCATCAGGTTTCAGGTCTAAGCTAAAAATAAAAAAGATTTCAGTGTGAAGTTAAAGTAAACAGAGAATTTGTCCAGCCCTGCAGGAGCTATCTCAGCTCCTCCTTTGGGAGGACATAGTGGGGAAACAAAAAGTTAATCCGTCTTAGTTCTCATTGACACGGAATGGAGAAAAACAATTAAATGGGAAAGCCAGCCTAAAGCTGAGAACAAAGACATGGCACCAATATTTCAGGTCTTTTTCCTCCACTCTGAAGGGGAAAAATTTGCTCCACACTTCATCCCTTGCAGGTTATCTTGGGAGGAACAATGTCTCCATAATTTCTGCTGACAATTAACCTCACCCATGCAGCTATTCTTCCCTGGGTCACCAGAGCCGCTATTTATACCCTTGGCCAGGGATGCTGTTGCCACCAAACAACTGCCCTTCCCCTTGGCCAGGCCTGCACCAAGGCAGTGAGCCCCAGGGTGCCCCCCCAAGCACCCTGCTCTGCTCACCAGGACCTGCTTCACTCGGACCCTTAAAGTACAGACCCTCCACTGTCCATTTTCTGCTCGTGCTTTGCAAACACAAAGCAGACACACATGTTGCTTAACCACACACTTGTACATAGTATCACACAGCAGGGCCCACCAGACCAAGTGCATAGGGTTGTGATGTCTGGAGTTATTGTCTGCAGGACCTTTGATTAGCTGATCTCCAAAGGGCTTGGGTAGAAAGAGAATCTGCCTTGAGTCACCTCTCTGCAATACATGGGTAACGCTGATTTCCCCCATTGCTGGCAGAGACACCAATGACTCACCTGAGTACCTGCACAGTATTTTTTCTGAGGAAAACCCAGAGCTTTACCTGTGTAGCCAATGCCAGGAACTGGAGTACAGACCTCAAAACAAAACTCCAGACCTGGGCTGCTGCCAGCTGGAATATTTGTCCACACAGAACAGGATTTCAGAGGCCAAGTCAAGCCAGTCCCAGCAGCTGGAGCAGCCTCTCCTCCAAAGGCACAGAGCATGGGCCAGCCTAATCCCAGCTGGAGAAGTGCACTGAACCCGGTCTGCCAAACCAGTTATCTTCACTGAGGGAGCAAGAGCAAAGGTTCTTACTTCCATGTGAAATCATCCTGGGGAAAGGCACCCTTGGGTGCCCACTGGTCCCATCAGAGGTTGCAATCAAATACCACAAGCCTTGCACAGTCCTGCAACATCTGCACTCCTCAAATCTCCCATCCTGCCACTCCTGCAGGGTCAAGGGGGGCCCAAAGCTGGGCTGAAAACCCAACTCCTCATCAACACTGAGGGCAGCAAGCAAGGGAAGAGCTTGGGGCGGGTTGGCACATGGCAGGGGTGAGGGTGGAGGAGGCTCCAGTCGCCAGGATGCAGGGAGATAAATGGCCAATGTCATCAGCATTATCAGTGGCGCCCAAATTTCGTGCTGAATGGTGAGGAGGAAGAGCTTTGCATGGCCCTGGAAGGGAGGGGAGAGATAGGGAGGGCAGCACTCCTGTCATGGGGAGAGGTGAGAGGACAAGACCTACTGAGTGCCTGCCAGGGTTGAGTAGCAATGTCAGGGGGTGGTTGGCTGCCTCCTTGAAGACCCCTTGCCTTGGGAGCTTTACTTCCAATATGTCCACCCCCACTTTGGTGCCAAGCAGGGGGCTTGCACCCGAGTTAACGAGTGGAAAGGAGAGGCTAAGGATATCCAGGACCTCCTGGAGGGACTCTGGGATTTGTCAGAAGCAGCGTGCTTTAGAACTGATTTATTTCTCACCAGGGTTAAGGGGGGTGAAGCACATTAGTCAGGAGGGACAGAAGCATGCTTCCTGTCAGCCCAGCCTCTCCCTCTGGCAAACCCACGAGCATCAGGGCCCAATTAGCCCCTGGCAAACAACCAGGGTGGGTCCCTCAGCAGCATCCCCAGACAGGCCCAGGAGAGCAGCACTTCCTCAGAAATCAGTGCTAATGAGTCACAAATGAAGGTATTTAAAGCACTGAGTACTTTCTCCAGGGAAACTGCTCAGACGCCTTAGCATGGGGGCAGGATCCCACAGCTTTCCAGAGCCTTCTCAGAGATTTTCGAGCACCTTTCCAGAAGATTTCTGGAAGTTTCCTGACCATTCCTTGATGTTTTTCTAATCATTCTAGAAGTTTCCTGCTGTATCTCCAGAACATTTCCAGACTTTGCCTACAGGTTTATTTGAACTCTCCTGGAGCTATATTGCCTCTTCACATGTTTTTTTTACAGTGTCACAGGTTGGCCATTTCCAAATTTCCCAAGTGACACCCTGGCAATTGAGCAAAGCTCAGCACCTCATTCAGGTGCCACATGACACCTCAAATGGTTGCACAGCAGCATCCTCAGCAGCCTGATTAGTAAACTGAAGAACTATGTAAAGATTAGGAAAAAAAATCACATGTATGAGATCATTTTGCAGTCAAGACTTGTTGTTCCATAGCACAAGCTCTCAAAAGCGCCCCATAGGAGGATCTCTTGTCCTTGAGCTGTCTGGAGTCTCTTACGCAGTGCCCCTGAGCAAAACCAGCCTGAGCTAGACATGTTTCACTGAGGCACAGGACCAGCATCTTCCTTAGCTGTGGTGTGGGTGGAAGAGGTTTATCTTTTATGTACTTACAGGGAGCATAAGCACACATAGGTGAGGGGTTGCTCACTGTGGGGGAAGCTGGGAAGGACCTGGGTGCTCTGCGGTGGAGCAGGCTCCAATTGCAGAGCTCAGCTGGGGAAATGCCCAAAGGGAAACCACATCTACTGATACCAAATGCACAAGCAACCAAGGAACTGTTCATCACATGTACAGCCTTCTCACCAGAGAGGTGCAAACTGGCCAAAACCCTGGAAGCTGCTTACTGTGCATCCTCCAATCAAGAGAGGAGCCACTTCTCAGCCATCAGCCCTCTGGCAAAGAGTCAGCTTGCACTTGCTAGAGAACAGTCCTCATGGTCCAGAGGGAGCAGTGTCTTCCCTTGAGCACCATCCCACCCAGCTGCCCCTTTCCACTCCCTTGCTCACAGCAACTCAGATTTGTGGTATGGCTGTCACCTCTCCTCCTCCACACTTCTTAACCACTGGCTTCCCTCTTTAACCAGCCATCAGCTCTGTCAATGTTCCTCCAGCTTTTCTCCCCCATCCCCTCAACTCCTGTTCAGTACATTCTTCCAAATAGGAAAACACATACCATCTGTGGGGGAAAGCCAAAACATTGGATGCTTTCCTATGAATGTTCTAAGTGCTAAATCAGACAGTCCCCACGTGCCCTTACACAGCGGAGAAAAAACACATCGAGTGGCAGAGGTGTGGAAGTGAGCACAGGCCAATTCCCAGTTCCCTTCTGGAGTCCACAGCCTGCAACACATGGCCTTTCTTCCACTGTCACCAAAATCTCCTCTAAAAATCTGTCTGTGTTTAACCGCACCACGTGGCCCCAGAGCAGCAGCTCAGCAATCAGTTTGGGGCTATCTGAGGTTTTTACATTTGCTTGTGCCAAGGGAGCTCCAGGGACACATCGGGTGCCAGTGGCAGGAGGGATTTTACAGGCACAAGAGAATCATTTAGCACAAGAATCAAGAGTCCTCCATGGTGCCCCAGGCAGTATGTGGCTCAGCGGGAACTGCTCTGCACTTACAGATTTCCACAGACACACTGACAATCTGTAGCAAGTGCCAGGAATATATTGGTTACCCTGAAACATCTTACAATATGAAAAGCTCGGGAAAAAATCCTGTGAAAAGCAGAAGACTGTTCACAGCTTAGCCAAGGCACCAGTACAGGACTTCAGGTCTTTCTGAGCTGGCTATTCCCAGCATTTCTACTTGGACTCTAAAAATCTCCCAGCAGTATCCGGCCAATCTGGCAGGTTGCTGAATGACTGGAGTTTTTTCTCCTCCCAGTGTCCTTCCCTCTCCACAGTATTTTATGACACAGGGCATTACTAACAAATTACCTGAAAAGCACCACACTGGTTGGCATCAGCAGAACATGTTGCAGTAAGGGATACAAGTGTCCATTTAAAGTGAAGGGATTACAACACCAGAAGAGTTGGATGATGTACATTTGTCCAGTTTCTGTTTGTTGCACCACAACAGCAGGTCTTGCTTTGAAAGACCGTGGAATTGGAGCAGCAATTCCCTCTTTGTTTCCAGTTTTACTGACAGTAACACTGTCTGTAGTCATTTCAGGTTCGTTCTTAGCTCTGCTCCATAAGAGAACAGATCTGGATCACTCTGAGAACTATAAGCTATGACCACCCCCTCACAGAGACATTTCAACTAGAGGG
Organism: Chiroxiphia lanceolata; assembly: GCF_009829145.1. Classification (NCBI taxonomy): domain Eukaryota; kingdom Metazoa; phylum Chordata; class Aves; order Passeriformes; family Pipridae; genus Chiroxiphia; species Chiroxiphia lanceolata. The sequence continues at coordinate 10,089,381 of NC_045646.1, forward strand.
ACTTCTGGCTGCAGCCTAGGACTCAAAATTGGCTTTCAGTCCCATACCTCTGCTCTATTTCTTAGGTTTGCAGAGAACCAAGGCAGACTATCCTATTGCTATAGTAACATTCACCAAAATAAACCATCTGCTGGAAAAGCTCCCAGGCCCTATATGCAAGATTTGTCTTCCATTATTACCAATGCACATGAGCTTGTGGTATGTTCACGTGGAGCAAAATACTCCCCACACACATACAATAAAAATCTCATTCCAGGAGGAATGGGGAGTGGGGAGGAGAACAATGGAGCTTTGTCCAGTGTCTGGCTGAGAGCAGATCAGGGCTGCAATCTCTGGTGTGGTGTTCTCACACCCTTTGAAGTGTTACAGCCCAACAGGTGAAGGACTGGTTGGACAGTGAACAGTGGAGCACCATTCCTTCCTTCCTTCTGACTGCTCCTTGTTCCATATCCCTGACTAAAATTCCCCCTTGGCTAATGATGCACATCAGTGTGACAACTTATGTCTGGTTTCACCCCATCTAGTGTAACCACCTGCCTGCTCATACCAGCTATTTCGCCCATATTTGGTGAAAGCAGGGAGAGCACACACACAAAAAGGGGATTTTGTGAAACAAGGAGAAACATGCCCCAGTTTCCCCATCATTAACACCCAGAGCCTTCTGTCAGCCCTACACCGTCACATGAATACCAGGGATGAGCAAGGGGGAGGACCAGCATCATGGAGGTACTATGGAAACAGACCTCTGTGCAGCTGCTGGCAAGTGGAGACCTGACCTCTCTGTAGCACCACTGCTATGGCTGGGCCAGGCAGACCTTGTAACCTTGCTCAGCCTAAACAAGAGCTACAGAAAGCAGGCTGTGCACAGATCCTGACGACTCTACAGCAGAGCAGTCAGTCAAGCTTTGATGGGGCAAGATGCACAACTTGAGTCTAGTTTTTAACCTTTGGGGTGAGTGGAAAAAGGGTTGTTAGGCTTCCTTTTTCTTCTCCTTTTTTTTTTTTTTCAAGTAGCAAGTTTTCTGTCAAGAGTTTTTAATATATTTATTTGAAAACAAGGTTTTGTGAAAGAGTACACTAAATAGCATATATCTGTTCTTCAGCCATAAAACACGGACTATCAGCTTTAGCTCAGCACAGATTGGGGCTGCATGCACTGAACAGCAGATCTCGATAGGAAGGTCTTCATGTCTGTCTTTCTGATATCAAGTATAGTGTCTTCTTTAGAGGACATGACCCTGGAGGAGGGAGAGAGAGAAACCAGAAAATTAAATGTATTTAACTAAGGCTTCTTGTGGTTGGCTCCAGACACTCATCCAAGCCTGTCACTGATGTGACATTTATAGTTTTTAGCAAGCAGTTTGTTTTCCTGCCCTTCCACCAATTCAAGTGGATAATCTTTGCTCGTGGGAGCCCTTGGACATGCCAGCCCATATTTGGAAATAAAGCCTCTCAGTGAGAAACTTGTACATCAGTTCAGGCACTTTAACCAAGGAACCTGAGAACTCATTGCCTGGAGCAGATCTATCAGTATCATTATGTTGGGCTCAGACAGCACCACGGAGCCCATGACTGGAGTGTCTTCAAATTCTGCTAAGAACTGCTGGGAAGACAAGACAACCCCAGAAAGCAGAGCAGTAGTTCTCTTTTGACCAGTCCTGTGGTCAAGTAGATGACAGCTTTGTTACATAAACTACTTGCTTCTCTAGGGCCATCCTTCAGGAGCTTACTAGTCCCAGCTCAGCTGTTGCCTGTGACTCCATGAGCTGCTCTAATTCTGCCCAGCCAGACTCCACTCAAGAGTAGCCAAGCCTGCCAGATTAGAGACCATATCCAGTACAACTGGGTCAGGCCTGACCCAGAAGAGTGGACTTGTGGACTTCTCTTTAATTGCTGCCAAACTCTTGGAATTGGGACAGAGAGTGTTTCTGAATCTGACACAGAAGCCGTCAAAGAGCTAAAACAAGAGTGCTGGGTGCTGATAACTGCTTCAGTTGATCCAAAGAGGCTTTTCTTTCCTTGGGATTAATAAAGGTGACTCTGCACACTACACTGTACCTCATGTCTTAATCATCAATGTACTCAAAGGGCTCTGGTGGTTCAGGTTCCTGCTCCTCTTCCTCGATCTTCGGACCATGAGCTGCCACAGGTTCAACCAGCTCCTCCATATCCTCACTGGTGTCCTTCAGAATTATGATACCTCCAATGGAAAGCTGCAAGACAAGTGCAATGAGCATTTAGAGCTGCTTGTTTCTGCCTCATGGTGGAGTGTTTCTGGCCACAGAGGCTATCCTAGGCCATATGAGATGCCCCAGCAGGAATGAGTTTCAGAGAGTGAAGCGTCTGACACTCACCTGGATCTCTGCCTGATAAGGAGATGGAACAGAGAGAGTCTATCCAGGCTACCTTCCACCATCTAGGTCTTGGTTTGATAGAAAGTGGCACCTGGATTCACACCTTTACCCCAGTCCCAGTCTGGGGCTTTCCACATGAAAACTAATTGAACTGCAATTGCTTTAAAAGGCTCCTCTCTTCAGGTTAACAGAGCTTAGTGAAGCCTCTCTGTGTGGCTGCCTCCCAGGAGGCTCTGTGAAACAGAGACTAATCTGATCACCAGCTTCCACCAAATGAGGAATCCTATTAGCAGAACCTCACAAAACCAAAGGGGAATTAATTACAAAGATCACAACCAAACACCTTGGTAGGCTGAAGCAAATCCATGTGCCTCCGGGACTGGAACACAAGGTGCGAAAAGGCAGTGCTGTGTCACGCCTGGCTGGGATCAGGGCTTTGGCCACACAGGCCATAAACAGCATTTCAAAGAGGCCTTTTACTCTGGCATTCCCCAAAGCAGAGCAAAGGTCCAGAACAACTCCATTCCAAGAGCCTCCTTGGTTACACACCCTAATCCCAGCAAAAAATGCACTGTTGTGTTCTCTTCAAAACCTGTTTATGGGACTTTAAGGCAGGAAACTGCACTCCCCCACCGAGGACTCTGCTTCTTTTGAAACTGAAGCAAACAACTGTGTACGTCCACATTTCAGTGAGTGGACACTTACTGGAATGCACAGCAGATCCTTCCAATCCAAACAGCAATTGGGTCACCTCCACATTTTAAAGGGTAGAGACTAAAAAACCCCTCCACAGCTTTCCTAAAGGAGACATTTCGGAAGGGGATGGTGCACAGAGAATTCCAATGTGCTGATGGAATTCCAGGAAATCAATTTATTAAAAATATCACTGTTTTCCTGGGAAAAAATATTACTTCTTCGGAACACCATTTCCCCATGCATAATCCTGCAAAAGGGCTAAGTCAAGGGTGGGTGTTATTTCTTGAACAAAAATAAAGGGCAGAAGAATTTGACTGAGGAGATTTAGAGTTCATGAGCGAGCTTATCAGCTTTGCAATGTATCTGAGCATCTCACAGAAAAGTTAGTTACCCCTTGGGCTTAGTGCTAAAAGACCTTTTTCATTCTCCATCTGACAATCACATGCTCTCTCTTCTCTATGTTAACATGAGCTGAAGGCACTTCTCTAAGGCCAGATATAACTGAATAGGAAATCTGTTCAATGAAAACAACCCTCCATTTAGGTATAAATCACACTGCAGGATAATAAAGCTCCAGCACAAGTCCTAATATATTTCACTGCTTTGATAATGAACCTGTATAACTTCTCAATCTAATTGTAAAGATCACGGCTCAGTCTTTATGTTCCCAGCAATGTCATTAATACACAGAGTTTCCATGTTGACTGGTTTCCACATTGCAGCATTTGACAAGACGAAAGAAAAATAAAGCAGCAACTAGCATGGTGAAAAGGTCTGCAGCAGCTCTGACCTTCCCTCAGCTAGAACTGCACGTGATCATTTGGAGAGAGGGACATTAAAAAGCAAATGACAACAGCAAAGCTGCAAATCTCTGCAACACATTCCAGTGCTAACCAGCTGTGAGTGGTGTTCTCCTGTACACAGAGAACCTCTGGGTCCTTATGCACAAGCTCAGCACTGGAAATTCTCTGTCAAGCACACGGACTGGGAAGGTGACACTTACTGGTTTGAAAGGCTGATACCGGCAGCTCTCTGTCATAGTGAGAACTTTGAGCTGAGCAGGCATGACTCTGGCTGGGTTGTCCAAAAGCTGGAAGTTGGGTTCAGGCTCTTTTTTCTTTTCTTTTTCATCCTTCTTTTCAGTTTCATCCTGGGGAAGGGGAGGAGAACATCAGCATGATTTTGGCAGTAAGCTCTAACCCTTTCATAGCTCAGGAGGGTAAGGAACAACCAGGCAGCTATTCCAGAGCGTGGTGAGAAACCATTCTTCTGCTGAGGAACATACTAACACTTATATGCTAGCACAGGCAATGCCAGAGTGGGTCTAAGTGCTCTCAACAAGGCAATGCTTCACTCCCAACTGCAGACAAAAGCAAGGTCAGTGAGAGGTTGGCAGAGGAACTGTTTACCACTGCCTTCCTTTTCTCAGACTTTTTCTGTACACTTACTCACCACTTTCTGTCACAACTGAAGAGTCCTTCATATCATTACTGAGCACATAAAAATTGCCAAAGCTACCCTTGTATTTTCCCAGCTATAGAGCTGTCACTCTCATTTCATAGCAGTTCACCCAAAATGACTTGACCTCAGTGACTCCCTAGGGAACTGCAGTGCAGCCCTCCTTTACCAATGACTCAGCAGCTAGAGGCAAAAGCTCAGAAGGAAAAAAACCAGCATCCTTTACATACTTAAGAACATGGGTCATGTTTTCCCTCTTGCTCAGGAACATCTGAGTTGCAAACAAAAAAGACCACAGAAAAGATGGGAACAACCAATAGGGAATGATCAGGAACATCACTGAATGCACGGCACGCCCTGTAACAGCAGACAGGACTTTCTTGGGCACGGTGGCTGCTCGTTGCTGTGCAGATCCCCTGGAAGCTATGGATTACTAGTCATATAACAGGTATAAGAGAAAAACAGGAAAGCAATGATATCTCTAAAACATTAGGACAATGGCAAAACATTCAAACACAGCAGGTGGCAGCAAGCTCCCTTTTTACTATCCTTGTTTTTCCGCTTGATTCAGCCAAGAAAATTTTTCACACATCTGGACACATACACAGACACAATATGTGAATCCCTTCTAATATATTACTTCCTCTCCACACCTGCACTTAACTGTAGGTTGTAGAAATTTTAGAAGAAACATGCATTTGTTCAGCACATTTTACTTAGTACATAGAATTCTAAGAATAAGTCAAAGAAAAGATAATGTTTGATGACAAGGAAACTTGATAAAGGAGCAAAAAACCCAGAGATTCTACCTTGCATGCATGAGATGATTAATTTTCTGGGCCAACTGAATAGGGTTTGGTGCCTACAACATGGCCACATTTATGTAGGTCTACGAAGGTTATTTTACACATACACCTTTGTTCTTATGCCACATGAGTGAGTTTTCTTAAGCTAAAGAGGCCAAAAATTCTACGACCATGCTGCTTTTCTCACGCAAATGTTAAAGTGGAATCAGAAAGATTTGTACTGAGCTTGTCAGCTTTAGTAAAGGTTTCCCACAGCATTCTCCATGAAAAACTGTCTGCTCATGGCTTGGACAGGTGCAATGTTCACTGGGTAGAAAACTGGCTGCATGGCTGGGCCCAGAGAGTGCTGGGGAAGGGAGCAACATCCAGTTGTCAACTGGTCACAGTGGTGTTCCCCAGGGCTCAGTACTGGGGCCAGTCCTGTTTAATATCTTTACCAATTATCTGGATGAGGGGATCAAGCACATCCCCAACAAGTTTGCAGGTGACACCAAGTTAAGTGGGCGTGTTCATGTGCTGGAGGGTAGAAAGGCGCTGCAGAAGGATCTGGACAAGAGGAAACAGCCTCAAGTTGTGCCAGGGGAGGGTTGGATTGGATATTAGAAAAAATGTCTTCACCAAAAAGGTTGTCAAGCACTTGAACAGGCTGCCTGGTGGAGTGGTGAAGTCACCGTCCCTGGAGGTATTTAAAAGATGCAGATGTGGCACTTGGGGACATGGTTTAGTGGTGAGCTTGGCATTGCTGGGGTAACAGTTAGACTCCATGATCTTAGAGGTCTTTCCAACCTAAACAATTCTATGAGTCTATAATGCATTTTCAGCTTATAGTTGTTCCTGGAATATTTGCATCTGTTACCAGAACACAAAAGAAAGGGTCTTTTGTCAGTACAGCAAGAATTTTAGCCGCCATATGTTTTGCAAACTACAGCAACCACCATGCATTCATTTGTTCGTTATTCAGCTTGCTCCAGGATGACACATTACTCACAGATGAGAATGACAAGTTCCAGTGTCAGGTCTATGAGCTGAAAGAAATCATCAGAGAACTAAAGGAATCACCATAACTACTGAGCAACATATGGATCCTGTACTCAAACCTCAGCTGGTTCTGAGCTGCGTGTGGATAAATGTCTGGCATTTTGACAGATGGGCAAAGCACATAAGAGACTGCTGCCAAAAAGGTGAACATTTCAGAATAAGAGGTTAAGCATGTAGAAACCCAGAAAGCTTAAACTCTTCAGTGTTCTCAACTGAATTAGACACCACCAAGCAACTGTTGCACACTGACCTCTTTTTAAAAGGTCAGAGCTACCAAGAGCATGAAATTACTAAGACTATTCTACACTAATAAGAAAAGTACACAGATAAGAGATAAAATTCCCCTGGGTCTAGAAACAGTAGGCAATGAAATAATACTCATAAGGTTCATGCCGTTAAAGGCACATAAATTTGTCAAAACAAGCTTCTGCCTTTAAGGAAGTCAGTTACTTAATACTGAGGAAGATTTATTTCTCAGAAATAATGGATTCACAAACAATAGCACCTCTTGCTTTTAACAGTGCACACACACACATACACAGAGTAAAGATGCTGACCAGTGTCTGCAGAACACTGCAATGTGTGTCAGTGCTTTGCTCAGAACTAGCACAGGTGATGGGGTGCCAGCGATGAGAGTGTCAGCTTTCATGACACACCTTCCACGTTTATAGGGGGGGGAAGAAGACATTTAAGTTTCAGTGTTTCCACCCACCACTTCCATCTTTTCCTCTTCCTTCTTCTCTTTCTCCTTCTCCTTTTCCTTCTTCTTGGCTTTTGCAGTGATGGACAGCACAGCAGTGGAAACCTGGATATGGCAACAGAGGAGGCATTCAGTGTGACCACAGCACTGTACACTGAGCTTCAGCTCCCCAGGCCAGGGAACAAATGGCAGTAACTTTCTGAGAGAGGGACAAGAAGCGACAGTGTTTGTCATATTGCTAGTGAGGCTAAATGTGGGCTCTTGGCACATGTCACTTTTTGACCAGGGAAGAGCCAAAAGAGAAAGGCAAGAAAGCAGCTGTGACCATTGAGCTTTCCCTTTCAACAGACTCAGTTTCTGGGTTCTTTGGTGGCTTGGAAATCTGTCCTGCCCAGCATTCAATTCTGTTAAAATGTTTTACAGTTTTCACACCATGTCATTCACCAGCATGACATGCCTGAGGTCTCCATTGCTGCCATTGCTTCCTAAGGGCTGCTCTGTCTGCTGCTGTGGTTTGTTCAACAGCTTTTACCATCCTGCGCCAGCAGACAAATTGCTTCCACTATTGTCCTGCTTGTCATCCCACAGGTTTCATCTCTTCCTCGATATTCTCAGTTCCACACTTAACCTTTTTGCAGTCCATGGACCTGACAGCTATTATTCTAGCACATGGGCCCATCACCCCTTTGATATCGGACTATTTGACAAGTGTCCCACCCCATATTCTCAACAGCTGTACTGCAGCAGCACTTTGGAGCCCAAGTCACAGACAAGGGCCCTGCTGTGCCAGATGCTGCACAACACTGACACACACATACAAGTCAGTAGGGCATGGAAAGCAGGTTTTTTAATCAATGCTTCTGGCTTGACCACTTCAGAAAAGGGAGGTTCCAGCAATTCAGTAGCACAGCATTTGTATGCCACAATCAGCAACAGTCCTAGGCACAGCAGGAAAAATTACCTAGAATTCTCTTTCAGAGACTACAGCGCCTGCCAATTTTTCCTTTGCTCTTTAGATTCCCTGTTAGTACCACCAAAGTCAATGTTTATACTAGGAGGGAGAAGGGGTTAGTCTTTGCAACACAGAAAGCCAGCAGCCCAAATACCTTTTCTTTCTCCTTTTCCTTTGGTACCTCAAGAGGTGGGGGGTAGGCAAATGTGGACGGCTTACAGTTGGACTTGTACTGGACTTTTGGCATCTAAGACAAAGAGTTTAAAAACATGTTAGAAGCGAAGAAGACAGGGAAAAAATATCCACAGCAGAATAATTACTTTAGCTTCATTTTCCTTCCAGCAGAGACAAACACAGATTCTCTAAAGAATACAAGCTTCCCCTTTTCCCCCTCCGGAAGCTGAGAAACTGTTATCAGTGGCAACAGTTCAACTAGAACAATGTTATTTAATTATTCTATAATTCGACTCTGGCAAGCTATCCTAGCCCTCTCCATACCCTCCATGCTCTTCACACCATGCTTTGTTTTCATTGTTTCGAAGGTTTTGTGGTTTTGATGTTGTTGCTGGGTCTGTGTGTATTAACACAAAATTGGTTTAAGATTTAAGTGAAGATCTGCTCTGTCAGTGCACGCAAGGGCAAACCAAGCACTGCCTGACATTCCCCTCCTGCCAAAGCACATTTAGGGGTGAGCTACCAGTGTCACATATTCTCTTACTCTTGGCTACTGAAGCAAGGGCAGAAAGCATCTTTTGACAGCCAATCCAAATTCTTAAACTGATTTAATTTTTGCAGTATCTCAACTCTCGTCTCTCATGACATATCATGGAGCAACACTAGAACCAGGACTGCTCTGAGGAAGCAAGGTGGGTGTGGTGCAGCCCATAACATACAGCCAGCTCGTAGCTAGCTTTGGTATGCTGCCTGGGAACTAAGGGATGAGGAGAGGGAGTCAAAATGGCAGTACAGCCAAGCAGGCAAAAAGGTGCTGAGCCAATCACCACTGGGAAGGCACAGAGACAAACAGCAATGCAACCCCTGTAAAGTTTTCAGGGCAGAGGGGAAAAAAATAATTAATGCAAACCTCTGTCTTCAAACAGAGTGAGAATTCTGTGCTGTGTGTACATGGACTTGATGCTCAGTCCGAGACAGGTGAAGAAAAGCAACTTAGAGCCCTAAGGCTTTGGTCCAGGGGCTGCAATCCAGCCAGCTGGCTGAGGCCAAGAGGGACTCTGGGAGCAGCCAGCCCTATGCATGCTCTGGGCATCCCAGAAGAAGGCTGTGGCAATGATGGGAGGGATCTGCACACCCCTGCAGTGCCACATCCAGAAGCTTTTTGTGGAAGTTATGACCTCAGTTCTCCAGCACAGGAGACCCAGCATGGTACACAGCTTACAGGGGCCATACCACAGCTGATCAGCTGGAAGAACAGATGCATAAGTAAAGCGCAGTACTGACTGCTCAGTTTAATGTTTACTCCCCAAGGAATCCAAACAAATCCTCTTTTCCCACTGCTAGCTTTCCTAGGGGAGAACATCACATCATTTATTTGGGAGGCCAGGGGGGCAACACACTTTTTTTAAAAATAACCCTGACCTTCAGGAGTTATAATGGGGCGGTCTCTCCCCACATGTACTCAATAAAGTTCCTTTGTCCCTATTTCCACCACCAGCTCCGCAATTTAAGCCTGCTTTTCAGATTTCTTCCAGTTAGAACCTTTTCTGGCACAAACAAGCTGGAAACAGGCAAAGACAATCAATAAATCCATGCACAAGCCTTGCAGACCGCTCAAGCCTTCCAAGCAGCTATCACTGCTCGTTACATACCTTAAGATCCTTGTTAAGGCCAATGACACATGTCGGGGTGAAAGCCAGTGACAAGAAGTGCGACAGGGGAAACCAGAACCAAAACTGGGTGAAGACCAGAACCCCCACCACAGAAGGCATGTGAGTATGTCCTGTCCTCGACTGCAGTGAAATAGTTACGTTATGGCCCCCTGTAAGGAATCATAAATGGAGGAAGTTAATGAATGCACTCCTGGGTACTCCACAGAGACACCTGAGCAATGCATCTCAAGCAGCTGCTGTGAAGGGGCTGCACAGCACAATCCAGGCCACAACACTGCCGGTTTTCTCCCCTGGAACACACCTCCCTCCCTTACTGCGAGCTCAGCTTACTCAGTGAAACAGATGTGCAGTGTAAGGACCAAACTGCTCTACAGTACCCAAATACCATCAGTGAATATAGCCCTTCCACACTCATTTTGCCAGGATACAGGTTAAACAGAAGTACAATGCAGAAGGCAAAGAGAGGGAGAGAAAAAGGCAAACCTTTGCCATATGCCGTTCTAAAACATAGCATACAGATGATCCCCAAGGCAATGCTCACAAGGAGGACACTGCATATAAAGCAGTGCACATAGAAACTTTTCTTTCTGTGGCTGCTTCTTTGAACTATCAGTTATTCAGAAGAAATATGCCTAGGTTTTTATCCTACACCATCTCAGTAGAAAAAAATGTAAACAGCAGCAACTTCAGAAGTTGCTTCTAGAGGTTATCAATCTAAGCTGCACAGAGACAAGCTCCTGCAGTCTTTGCAGCAAAATTACATCTCTGCCAGACAACCAAGTCTTAGATTTGTACTTGCAAAGCAGAGACCAAAACAACTCCATATGTTGATGTAGTGCAGAAACATCCAGCTAGAAACCAAATTGAAAGATTGGGCTTGCAGACAGAGTGAGAAAGTGTTAATCTGATCTTCTGTCCTCTGATGAACACAGTGAATTGAGTTGAAGAGGGCACCAGGCAAGTCCATTACCGCTGACAAGACCAGGTGCAGGGAGGTTAACTTCATTAAAATACAAACACCCACTCATCGCAAACTCAGGGCACTTTGTAGCTGAAAATCCCAAACTGGAGTAGCATTCTCCTGTCTCACACAAACAGCTACCTCAGTAGGGCCAGGTAGCAATGGAACTGCCTGAGTTTTAAAGAAAAACAAAATTATTTTTTTGCTACCAAAACTAATGAAAGCCCTGACTGAAGCAGTAATCTCATCTTGAGTATCTGTCAGTGTTAGTTCCAGGAGAAGCACTGGAAGATGGAGGATTTTGATGCCCTACTGTAGGATGCTCTGCATACATCCTATCTCCTTGCTTAGCAATAGATCTCCTGCTGTTTGGCACAAGAACTTCCCACTGCATCTTTGGAGAAAGATAATTACGTGGTCTTTTACTACTGCTAGGTCTGCTCTGCTTCGTATTATTTTCTCTGACACCAATCTCTTGTCCTTTCACCTGAATTTGCCACAGAACCATGGAAGGACTGCCTGAGGTCTTGTGCTACCCTTAAACATATCAAGCACTGCACACTCAAATTTCTGGTCTTCTCCCCCATCTTCACGTTGAACTTTTCTTTACTGCATCACTGTACACAGGCCAGGCCCTGAATACCTGCAGATATTCTGGATCAAGCAGCCCAGAGAAGGTTGCACAAGGAGCTTAACTGGACTTTATCAAACTTTTGCACTTTAATCTTCAGAATTCTAACCTTTATCCAATCTCTGGAATTTCCTGAATGAGTAACAGATTTCATATTCAAAAGATGCTGTCATGCTACTTCTTTCTGCTGTCTTACACCCACAAATAGCCCACCCTCATTCCCGGAGTTTTGCAGGGAGCAGGAAAGGTGGGGAGACACAATACTGCACAATTGTGATTTATCTTCATGATTAAACAGCAGCCCTGACAGCCTGGAAGGGAACATGTTCCAGACATTCAGCTGAATGAAAGCTGTGACATGATGTCTGGAAAAAAAATTGCAAAAAACACAAAAGAAAAAAATTCAGGGATCCCGGGGTAGTACTGTAAGGTCCATCTTCCAGAATTCACACTGCCACTGTGGCAAGGTTTGCTGGAATTCAAGTGGCTGTTCTGAAGGCTCTGAGGGTTTGCTGGCCCAAGCTGAATGTCAGTTAACCAGAGGGGGAGTGCAGCAAACAGATACTGGTGGTTTATATACTTTGGTGAACTCACTCTATATAGTCATGGTGGCACTTGCTCATACTAGGGCAGTGTAGCCTAGGACAACACACCAGCAAAACAGTCATTAAATAAAGATGCTTTGTAGACTTTGGAAACTAGTTTCCAACCCTGGCCTAGGCAGCATCCCATTTTCAAGCAGCATCATACTGTTTCTTTCTTTATCAGCAAAGCCTTATAATCCACTTCATCTATGTAATGAGTGAAGACAACCTGGACTGGGAACAGCAGCACTGGAATGTCAAAATCTCACAGGACAAACCATAAAAGCCCAGCAGAGTTGATTTCAGCATGTGCCAGTGACCTGATTCACATGGGCACTGAAACACAAAGTAGCTCTAATATAATGGACAAAAACATGAGCACAGGATAATGTCTTTTTTCTTAACTACCACAGAGTTAGTCCCAACTTTACATGGAGAGTTCATGAACAGGGACAGGCAGGAGAAAGGCGGGAAACAGTAACACCGAATTCAAGACATGGGGAGAGTAGACTGCATGTTTATTTTTTGTACTGAAGTCTTCAACATCCAAAATAGAAAACATCAGTGAAATGATTCTTTGAAGAGATGGCAATGAAGAGATAAGCAACACTTTCTTTTTCATCACTAATGAAAAATATCTCCAAACTGTGGGGAATCCATTACATTCACCATCAGGCTGTCAACAGCTTTTTTGTCTTCAGTCTTTACTGCCCAGTGCTGCTTTCTGTCCTCAAACCACTGTATTGATCACTCAAACCTTCCCTAAATATCAAGAAAAGGGTTTTTCTGATAGGATAGGACTGGTTTTTTCCACAGAGGACTGCTGCTCCTTCATTCTTCTCACTGAGAAATGTGGCATTAAGAACCAAAGATGCCAAGAATCCGGGGGGTAAAATAGTTTTCAAGCAAGTAAAATGCTGACATCTGATTAGATCAGTACATCCCCTTTATGGCTCACATTCTAGAATACAAAGCATAATGATTTTGCAAATAACAGAAAGCCTGGAACAAGAGAACATGATCGTACCATGAAGGGGAGCATTATAAAAGTTCAGAGGGTTTTCAGGAAAAAAAACCCCCAAACTCTAAGTTAAATTTAAAGCATCTATTTTTTCTTATTTTATTAAAGTAAAAATGCAGCTGCTGTGGCCTATCAATTAGACAACTGCCAAATTCTTCATTTCCACTTCAGTGTTTCCAAGGTACCCTGCTCCTTCCATTAAACCACCAGTCTAATGGCTGCCTCATTGTCAGAGCAAAAATCCCACCTCCAGTGCATCATTTCCCAGTTATGCACTGGAAATCTTGCACTTCTAATCAAAGCCCGCTGTTGGAAGAGAATTACGCTTTTCTCCTCCCCTCACAAAAAAAGACCCAACAAAAACCCTAAACTCAATTGCCCCAACTATGGCAGATAACACAAAGAACCTTTTCTTCCTGGCAGTGATAATTAAATTCTATAACTCATTGTTCCAGATAAGCACTTGCAGTTCTATGGGAAAGATAAAAAGAATTTGTTCTTTCAGGAGGCTCTAATGAAAGTGGCAATAGGTTAAGAAAGGGAGTTTACAGCCTTCCCCCAGCCACTCAGCAAGAAATAAAGAGGGTAAAGTTGGCATAAATTCACATGCAGTTTATTAGAATTGGATATTTCTGGTTTCCAAGTCATTATACAATACATGAATACCACAGGAAGCAAATCAGATTTTAGTTGCATTTTTATGATTTTATGAATTCTTAGAGGTCAGAATTCAAAGCAGGTCTGTGCTGCTGAGAGAAAAATCTCAGAGCCAGCTGGGCTCTGGCTTCCCAGCAACAGAGTATGAGTATGGGAATGACCAAAATTATTCTAACAGTGTTGTGCCAAGAACGTTGCTCAGTCTGAGCTCCAGGAGGGGTACTCAGGAGGCAAAAAAGATCGAGAAGGTGGTTCCTATTACTTTCCTCCCTGAGCAGCCCTAGTCACCCGTGATGACTAGGCCTGACTGCCACATGCCCACCAGGAACACTTTTTAACCATGCTTCCATGCAGGTGTAGGCAGCCCTAAGTCTTTCTCCCCCCACCACCCAGCCTGGAGATGCAGCAATTTCATACACACACCACAGGTTGCTGTGCCCAAGCCACATCAGAGACAAATTCTAAGATTCCCTTGGTTATGTGACTTCAGTACTAACCCTGATCTCAGAGTACAGGAAAAACCAGCTTGTTTCTGCCTATCACAGGGGATAAGGAGGCAAGAGAAGGCCACAGCACAAGGGACCAGGTGGGAGAAACTGCATTTGGAAACCTGGAAAAGGGGTGCTGTTGACAGACACAGCACTGTACAAGTCTTAACTCCATCAGAAGGAAAAATTAAAAAAATTGCCTGTCCTTGTTCCTTACAGAAACCTTCCTTAATTGGCCCTGCAACTCAGCTCTTGTGAAATGCTGATGCCTTTAGAGAATCCTATTCCTGACTCACCATTTAGTCATTAACATAATGTTTTCTTCGCTAGAAAATGATGTTTCCTTCACTAGAAAATTATGTTTCCTTCGCTAGAAGAAGGTAGTAGGATGCTGTGAAATAACTGGGTCTTCTGACGCAACACTGACGCAGTTAACTGTGCTTCCTTTGTACAACACCTCTTTAGCATTCGTGAAAGTAGCAAAACTTAGTTATTAAAAACATATACATAAAAGACTTTTATATATATTTTAAACTGGTTATGTAAAATTTAACAGAAAAAGAAAAATACGAGGGCTGGATACCACATGATTTCCAAATTTCTGGAGTAGGTGCTTAATTAGAAAAATAAAGAAGCAATCTATCATGCTATAATAAATTAACATACAGGGTGACAAAACAGACTTAGACAAAAAATATTGTATTTTTCCAGACTTCTGGACATGAATTCTGCCCCAATGACTGGACTGAGTCTCTCCTGAGAGAAACTACAAAACAGAGTTTATTTCTTCAGTTAGCTAAAATAACTTGAAATTTGAGATTTCTTGCTACTATTACATGACAGGCATAAACCCAACACCTCATCTCCCAAATGAAATTTGCTATTACAGTAATTGCAGCTAAACAAGTTTAAGAAATGTTGACAGTTTTAAATGTTTGGGGAATTACCTGCATCCAAAATGCCTTGTGCCAGGATTGCTCCAAACTTTGCCATAACATCATCATGCTTATCATTGATCACTTTGGAATAGAGCTGTCTGAACTGGCTGACCTGGATAAAAATGATAAAAAGGAAAAAAAAGAGAGATTATAAAACTGACTGCACAAGTCAAATATTCCATCTTTAATGGAAGCATCCTGCATTTCTGCATCCTACGACGACATTTATGTTTTCAATAGCTTTAGTCACTGGTATTACCAGTCATTCCACTAATAATTAATGACAGAGATTTTCCCCAGAAATCCTGGATTTCTGCATCCTACGATGACATTTACGTTTTCAACAGCTTTAGTCACTGGTATTACAAGTCATCCCACTAATAATTAATGACGGAGATTTTCCCCACTTGAAGATACCCATACGGTGATTTTAAAACAGTCAGAATGGACATTCATTTCCAAACTACATTCTGCAGGCCTTACAGGAAGACCCTGAGAATCCCTGAAGTGACACTGGAATAAAAGACCAACCGATGAGTTTGTAGCAAGAACTTCTGTATGTTCTTAGGTGAGTGACACTGCACTTTAATAAATTTCCTCCAATTCCTACTGCTGAAAACCTCAAACTTATTCAATTTTTCCTTTACAATATTTCTGTATCGATAATGCCCCTATGATGCATCATCAGCAATTTGCTGCTGCACTCCTACCTTTTAAGTGAAAATCATTAATGAAAATATATAATAAAGTAACAGTTTATGCCATGGTTATGTTCACCACAGTATCTTAAGTGCACATTAGTAAGGGAAACTGCTAAACCTTCACTTATATTATCATCATTGCCTTGAACAGCTTCATCTGTCACTGGTTCACTAAGGGTTGAAGAGACAGAACAGTATCACATTCAGCAATGTTTAAAGTTTTACTGTAAATTAATAACTTGTCTTTTATTATATGCAGTGGAGCAGCAATATAGCTCAAGTATAATTTATATAGCTAAAAAAGCAGACCTGAAAATCCAAATCTTCAATCCAGCCAAAACCTGGGAAGCTGCATTCCATTCACAGCACGTCTGGAAGAATTTTTTATACCTCTTCCTTACATTAATTTTAATCCAGATACTCATGTGATGTTTCGTTTTCATTTTTTTTTCTGTTTATGTACCAAGCCTTCACTTGACATACTCAAAGCAAAGGAGGTATTTTCAAAAGGTGCCCTTCCAAGATATCTTGAACAAGCTTCTCCTCACTACTGGTCCACTCTGTTGCACCATTCAAAGTCCTCTACCTACATCTGCAGCCACAGAGGAGAGGATAAACTCATACCTCATGGCAGTAGAGAGAGACTGACCAGTTCCTAGTATTGCAAATGTAGTTAAAGTTTCCAAATATAAACCCCTAATACCAGACAACCTGCAGACACTTTTCACATCCAAAGAGCTTGTGCTCTCCAGGGACACCAGTGACCTTTGCTCAGTGATGAACGCCTGAAGAAAGGTCCTTCCTTCCAGCTGTGAAACACATTGTCTGCTGCAGGCAAAGAGGCCAAGCTTCAACACCACCACTAAGAAGGTGCTTTTGCACAGCCTCTGATGCTCCAGTGCCTAATTGTACCTGTGAAAGAGGCTTTAACACTGACTATGACTCTCAGGACAGCACCCAGCAAACTGCCAGTCCCCATCCTTGCAGGACACTGCGAGTTCCAGAGCTGTGCCAAGGGTGGGCAGCACAGAGCACCAGGAGCAGTGTCCAGGCATCCCTCCTACCACACATGGCCCGTCTTGGGGTGCACTGGGGAATCTCAAAGCACTTTACAGAAAGTTTCCACACCTGTGAAAAGACATCCATTCATACAACTGAGTCAGTGACATGAGAACTGTGCTGGGAATAACATTTTATTAAACCAAAATTCATCAAGGTAAAAAAAAAAAAAAAAAAATTAAAAGTGAATGAAGAACTGTCTGAGGGGACAAATCAAACTGCCGGGGTTTCTCAGCATGGCACAAGATCAGATTCCCAGTAAAAGCACATCAGAGCCATGAGGTAATCCTGCAGCTGAGGTAATGATAGCAATGAATGTCACCACATTTCACGTGTGAATTTTTGACCAGAGGCAGAAAGAAGCTGAGACCAGACTTTTAAGAGATTATGCTCAATATTTGGGATGGAAAGAAGACAGAGGCTGCCTCTCCAACTCATGAGCATTATACCCAAGAGCTGCAGTGCTGCTTGGCAGCCCTGCACACCTGGTGACACTTCAGATTAAGACTGCATGTTTTCTGCATTTCTCAATGCAGGTTAACTCATCACACCACTTAAAACACAGGTATCCTAAAGGAACAGACACTCTCTGGTTGACATTTTTCCTGACTTCACTCTTTCAGGTACTAATCCAGTTGTACGACTTGTCACCTCAACTCCTTCCACGCTGATGGCATCTAACCTTAGATTTAAGCCACTTTGTGACAGCAGAAGACACTGATATTCATACAAGCAAGTCACAGCCTGCTAAATATGACAGCATTAAAATTACTTTATTTGTTTCATACCAGTGGACAATCTCACCACCTTAAAGCTCCAGAGTAACCAGCCACTTTCAAATAGGAGCAGTGAAGCTGAACAAAACAACACTTCTCTGGTAGAGCAGGATGCATTTATTAGAACTGGCAGGGGAAAAAAGCAGCTATTTCTATTTTTCAGTATAAGTAAATCCAACAATTTGTGTGCTAATATTAGTTCTCTATTCATTAATTCCCTTTTGCATTAAAAAGTTTTTAGTTACTACTTCCTGTCCCCAAAAGGAGGTGACTTAAATTTCCTTGAAATTATTAAAACTAAAAAAAGGAGCAACGTACATCTTCAGGGCAGCCACACGGACAGATGCATGGCAAAGAGATATTTCACACACAATGCAGGATTTATTCTGGATATGCAGACCAAACTCTGCTCTTGCTTCACTCCATTTATGCATTTTCACGCTTTCCTGATTTTTATTTATAATAGTTTACACTGAGGTTTACATGTTCAATATAAATGGTTTGGTTCCTACGCCTGACCTCCTGTACACTGGAAAAATATCTTAGTTTGCATTTGCAGCCTGGAATGGGGCCTCATGCAGTGTCAAAGACAGCCACACGCAGACCAGGTGATCCAAAGCCTTCAGGTGTTATTTGGGACTGATTACACTGAAACACAGAAGCAATGTGTGAAAGTATTCCTGAGCTGAGCAGTAGATTCCAGTGCCTCTGTTTAGAGCACATCATTCCTGCAACTCTGGGCTCAGCTTCTGGGTTTAGAATATTTATAAAAGCAGGATGTTACAAAGCTCATTCGTTGGACTGTAATCCAGAATTTACACTGTAATCAAATCTTCACGGAGTGAAACCCTGGGTAGAGTGAGAAGATGTTCAGCAGAACTGCTGATGTTCACGCTGGCATCTGAAGTGTGATGGAGCAGCACCTCAGAACAGAGGGATGGAATACCTCACTCAGGAAAGGCAAGGCAGGGCTAGCCGGGGAAGTCATCCACCTCCCTGGTCATGGTGCACTGCCCCTATGAGCACCCTCTCCCTCTATGCCTTCCACAGCTCCTACTCACATGGACATTAGTCCAGAGCACACAAACCCACCAGGAACCCACCTGCTTTGGCACCAGGACCTCGTGCAGGGCAGTGAGGTGACCGGGACACAGACAACTGCAAGGGACCAAGGAACTGAAATCTGGCTGCCAAACCTGAGCAGATCAGTTGCCATATCTTGAGGTGACAGGGACAGGTCACAGCAGGGGATCAGCTGCGAGCAGGAGTTCAGTGAAC
This sequence comes from Chiroxiphia lanceolata, assembly GCF_009829145.1. Lineage (NCBI taxonomy): Eukaryota > Metazoa > Chordata > Aves > Passeriformes > Pipridae > Chiroxiphia > Chiroxiphia lanceolata. The sequence goes on from NC_045646.1 coordinate 10,108,326, forward strand.
AAGCACTAAACAGCTACAGTAAGAAATAGTCCTTATACCATCTACTTACAAAAATACAAAACGTGTAGTGCCATATCAAGAGCATTCTGTGTTCAGATAAATTCTGCATACCTGTGCATTGTGAGCCATGGATCACTGCCAACCCTGCAAAATGCATTCAACAACCATGCCCTTTCCAGAGTTAAACATCAGTGGAAGCAAAATTGTTCTGTGAAAGGGTGGAAGACTACCCCACCCAGCCTAAAGGGCCAGGCAAACCCAGATCAAGGGATTGTCTCAACACTCAAATGCACAGTATGCCTGCATGCTTGTTCAGGCTATTTCTATAAAGCAAATGCTTCACAGGAATGGGATTTTTGACTGGATCAGGTCCCAGCTGAAAACCTTCCTTGCTGTTGGGGAAAGTCTGGTTTGGAAGTTCTGGCTGTAGTGCTTCAGAAAGGTATTATCCTCATGTGGAGCCACTGCTTCATTTCTTTGGAAAAAGTGCTGGGGCACCAAAATCCTACAGAATGGAGCAAGATGTCAACAGACAGTTCTTTCTTAAGCTGTTGAAGCAAAACTTGTCAGAGTTTGTCTAGCATAGCCCTTTAATCTGCTACTATTTTTCCTTCAAAGCACAGTAACAAGCACAACCCAAACTACTGCATAAGTTTATTTAATATGCTATGAAACCCACAAGCTGTGTTTCTCCCTTGAAATCTTCAAGCACTTCAAAAATTTTATTGCATTTGGAAATGCTACCAAGAAATTTATTTGGGCAACTTCCAGGAGGAACACTAAAATGAAGGCAGTGACTCATTTCATCTTTACTAACAATATACAACCCCATTCTGATAATTAGTGCTGGCCAAAATGACATGGCACTGAGTTCAAATGAAACCAAACACAGAACCTTGGAAACACTGAGGAAACAATATAGACTTTAAGATATAAGAATGATACAGCACCATTTGCTACAAACACAAAGAGCTGTCATTTATCAGGCTGATTACCACTTCTCCCTCTACCAGTCAACTTTCATGCACATCAAGCCCATGAGATTGTTAAAAACAAGACTTTATAAACAGTTAATTACAGGAAACAGTGGCAGGTGATGTGCAAAATGCTTTTGGCAAATGCAAGCTCTTAAGAACAAGAGCATTAATAAAATTTAATAAAACAGGTTTTAAACTGTTGCATGTTCTATCTTCTTCAAAAGCTGAAGTTACTCTCTCTCATACTTGCTCTCTTGAAGGAGCAGACAATGTGCAGAATCATCTAACTGTAACAGGCTCACATAAAGGTTTTGTGAAGGTGCTACTAGAATATTGCAAAAATCATTCTTGCACCCCAAAAAGACCTAGTGTTTCATCTAAATGGGCAAAAAAAATCCCAGCAGCAATATGGTCCTGGTTTCTTCATGAAATCTTAGAGATAACAGGCCAATATGATTCAAGGAGGATGGCAGAAAAGGCTTGACCTTGTTTTTTATCTTCTCATTTTACCAAGATGACTATCCTACCACAAAACCAGGAATTGAATTTACTTTTTCAAGTTGTTAAGACATGCAGTTTGTTTCCAAAATTGCTGTCTTAATTGCCCTGCAGGTCACAAACACATAATGAAGTTGTCATTGATTTTGGTTACAATGACCTCATCACATATGTAATTCAGGATTCCATTTCACAAAATAAACTTGTTAATATTTTATATCCTACACTAATATGGTTCTTAAATGTATCAAGAGAGGTCAGGAAAAATCATGCTGGTTGCATACGGAGGAATTGTGTTTCAACTCAAAAAAGGCCAAACCAACTTTACTCAACACCTGCTGCCCCTTTTGGCACTTAAGCAATTTGCAAGTTCAAGGGGCCTCCATATAATGGCAATTCTTTATTTAAACTCTTTATTTAAATATAAACTCTTTAAATTATTCATTTAAACAAAGAGTGAGCACAACAAAGAGAAGAATGAACACAAAGGAAAGGTTACAGCAAAGTTGATTCAAAGGCATACATCTACTTTCTCTCACAATAAAAATGGCTTCTTTTAAACCCAAATACTTTGCTTCTTAAATCTCTGTTTATTCCTAGCATTTCAGCATTGCAATGCTCAGCTCTCAAAACTCTGAAGATATTTTACATCTGGAAATATCTAAATAATAATATTTATATATAAATCTATTCAAGGAAGATTGTTTGCTACCGTCTTCACCCCAAATTATCAACAGAGAATTTAAAGTATTTCTAACTCGAAGCTCACAGATAAGTTTACAAAAAAAAGTATAAAATCTCAGAACAGAAAAAACTGAACAGTAATGATGGGAAGCTGGTCAGAGCATATTCCACAATCTTTCTTAAAATCACCATTTCTCACATGCAAAGCACCATGAAATATTTAGAAGCAGTGAGATGGTGATACATAAAATTTATCTTCTCTGTAACCCCATCAAGACCACTTGTACAGTTTCTGGGATATGAAAATCATCCCACTCCTCTTCCCAGCTGGTTTTTCAACACTGCAAATACCCACATCCATCAAGTTAGACCCTTTGGCACACAGTGCTTCAGACTGTCACTTAGGAATCTAATCGGATCAAAACATGTCCCTGCAATCCAAAAATGGCTCCTTTTCTGAACTCCACCCTTTCACACTGGAGTAAAATAATTTTTTTTTTCAGACTGGCAGAGAGCTCCAAAAAAGTTTCCCATGGACAATAAATAACTTGATTGGCAGCATGATCCTCAAAATATTCCTTTTACTTTTGGGCAAGAAACTACAATGGTTATAACTAACTTTTGGGGTATTTAAAACAAGTAAAATTTGTATATTCTGTACTTAGTTCCTAAATTGGCAGCATATTTCAGGGATTATTTATTATCTTATAATCTGTAATTTTTGGGTTTGTTTTTGTTTGGTTTTTAATACCTGCAGTGCTTCTATGACTGGGCAATGAATTGCCTTCTGTATCTATATCAGGTAACAACACACAAATTTTGGCACAAACAAGGCCCAGGCATAAAGCTGTTTCAGTTTCTCTGTCCATTTTTAAACAAGCCACTGACCCCTACACGATACATCTCATCCTGTATTGGCTGTCCAGCTATTTTAACCACTCATTTATCAAGCCCAGGTATCATGTACCTCGGAAGTCAAGGTTACCAGGCCTTTTTGGGGGAAGAGATCTGCCTTGCTACACATCTCAAGTAATCTGTATTTTTCCTAGCCCTTTTTGTATCTACATTTTTCTTTAGGACAAACAGGCTCTTTCACCTATCATCTCAAAAAGCCTGAAACTCCAACAGTCAGACTCAGCCAGTGACCCATAGAAGTTTAAAAGTCTGACTGACTGAGAGCAGTCTGCAATTCCGACCCCAAGAGGATCCGGGTGCTTTGCAAATTAAAATTAATCTGTTCTCATAATGCCCTTTCATATATGAACGTATCATCCTTAATTCTTTCAGGTGGGAAACTGAGGCACAGGTGAGCTATACAATTTGTGCAGCATTAGAGGAATACAGAATAATTAAACCTGATCTCCTATACTGAGGCCTGGCATTCCAATCACCTGAGCGAGGAAGAAACAATAAAAACAACAATTAATTTCTTTTTATAGAGAGATAATTCAACTTCACATTACAGATACTGTGTATCTTGGAAGATGAGGGGATCCAACAGAAGTCTAGTGTTTTCCACTGGCTTATTCAATGGAATTGCTCTTCTTGGCTTATTCAGTTGAACTACAATTCTGATAATATAAACAATGTTCCCAGATTCTGCTCAGTGAAAACTTTTTTCTTTCCTTTTTTTTTTTTTTTGGTAATAATTTAAAAAAACAAACTGTCTGCCAGCAAATCTTCATGTTCCGTGACTTAGAAATACCCAAACACCTGTATTTGTACATTTCCTTCACGGACTTTCCAAGTAAAATTTTCCACTGGACAAAGAGGTTTTTTTTCTTTCTCCTCATTCAAATGTAGTAAAAAAGGTGGCTGTTTTTATCACAGTTCAATTTCTAAAATGACATCAATAAAAGCAACCCATATACAACAGATGAATAGTGAAGCACCAGCTACTGCTCTGCCTCAGCACTCACCGGAGCAGGTGAAACGTGGAACCTTAGAGCTTCTCTTAATGTGGACTTTTAGTCTGAACAAATGTTTGCATATCATCATCTGTCACACATTCACAGGGCAACCTACTTTTAAAAGCTTAACACAGCACACACAATCCTTTTTGCTTTCTGAACAGAAAACTCCATTAAAAAATATATTTGCTATAAAGCCACTAAGCCAGTTCTGACTGCAGAAATTACTTTACCTGAAAAGTGTAAGACTAACTACAAAAAAACCAGTTATAACAAGACTTTCCTGCAGGGTGACTACATCCAAAACTAAGTTTACTATCATGAGAACCAATGTCTTTACTAAATAACAGTGATCACATAAATCATGAGCATGCAGGTCTCAGTGCACGCTAATGGAAGACAGTCACTTTCAGATCATTGCAGGATGCTTTGAGACCTTTTAAGAAAGAGCATTTACTCTTGCAGTGTCCAGAGTTAAAATGCAGTCATCCATCAGGCATGTTTCCATCAGCAGGCATGGCTCCCCCATTCAGAGCACGTGCTCTGATCCATGCAGGAGCTTCCTGCTGCACATCCAGCTCTGGCTCTTTACAAGGCATGTGCACTCTCTTGCCAGTGCTTACGTGCAGTGCCAAGCACCAAAGTTTTGGCACCCAAGACCATTTTCCCACCTGATAAGCTGGTATGTAAAGTATGACACCCTACCTTTGGGCAGGTAATCTCAGTCTGCTGGATCATGATAAGGGCAGATGCAATCAGAGCTCCCTGACGCACGTAGTTTACAGGATCATTTGTCATTGGCTCAAGCAAATTAATTGCTTCCTAAAACAAATGAAGAAATAAGAAGTCACAAAGTTAATATTTTTATTTTTAGTACTGCAGTGGAAGGTTATCAGACTGATGCTATCAGATATACTTTTAAAATACTCTGCCTGTTCTTGGTAAGTGAAACAGAAATCTGTATTTCTCTAGATTTTAATCTAAAAACCAGGAAGAAAGAAACCCAAACACTAAAAAACCAGTGATGGATGGATGGAACAAGATCTACCTGCGGAAGTTGGGCAACAGCTAAACAACAGATATAAGCAACAAATGCATTCATCACATTAGAATCCAAATTCTTGGCCTTACATTTTGTTGTTAGAATCTGTAACATTTAGCATCACATGACAGCACACATTTCAAACCTACAACAAGTAAGGCTATCTCTGAGAACCCATATAGTAAATCTAGGTTTTTAGCACAGTTCAAAATGCTCTTCTGCTTCTTCAAATTCAGTAACTTCCCAGCTAAGTGCAACAGGAACATGATCCACAATGACCTACCAGTAAATATTCTTTTCAATGAAGTCATTGATTATGAAAATCTCCACTTATGAAAATCTCTCCTCTCCATACAGTGCTCTTACTTACACTGAAGACACCAGCAAATGCAGTTGAGTGCATGAGACTCCCAGCAAAGACCCTCTTGGTGTTACTTCTGTCAGGGTGAGGCTTTTAAAAAGGAGCTCATTTTATACAGAACCACTTCTAGAATAATATCAAGCCTTTGCTTTGACTGCTTTTGCCATCTGAGCTATGTTAGAGGCTGTGCTTCTCCACCTGAAGATGACTCATTCACTCTTTGGCAAGCATTCAGTACCATGGATGGAACATCCACTATAACAAAGAGCTGAACTTTCTGATCTCCGAAGTTGAATATATTTGGGCCTTCAAAACCTAGTAATATAAGCTCTGGAAGACATGTCTGCATGTAATCAAATGGTTTAGGTCATCACACAATGCATCTGGAAATAAAGCAGACTTATTTTTGCGATTAAAAGCATTTCCACTGAAATTATCTTGTCAGATGCTGCAGGTTAAAAATAACTAGCTCCTTGATTCCACCTTCCACTCGAGAATAAAGCGACCTGGATAAAAATAGGACTTTCAGTTTGCTTTCAAGCCTGCATGCTTTAGATGCTGAAGATGGCAGGCAGTGCACGTCAGCGTTCTGTGCTTTTGGCAGCACCAGTGACACACTGGGGAGCACTCACGCAAGAGCCACAGAGCAAGAGTTTAATGCAGGATGAGGAAGGGATGAGACACATAAGCAACAGATTTATTAAAGACACTGAAGCATAAAATATCAATTTCATTTGGACAGTCTGTGCACCTGTTCTGAAAATGTCATTCTGTACCACTACAGATTACATACACATGTGGATGAAGCAGAGGGAGCTTATTCCCAAGTTTACTTCCTGCTTGTTCCAATGAGTGCTCACTTCCCACAGCAGAAGTGGGAATCCTTCTACCATAAAAGGTCCCTGTTACCATCTGTGAGAATGAACCTCCACAGACACTTATAAAGTGAGAATAAAATTACTGGTTTTTAATTACATGTGTGAAACAACAATACATTTAATTAAATTTCATTGCACTTGTCTTTTCTACCTGGATCTTCCATGAATGGTGTATCATAGGAAAGAAGAAAGGAGCTAGAAGTTATGCAAAACACCTGCTGTTTTCCTGTCACTGGCACTCCAAAGGCAAAAGAATATTGATTTTGGAGTACTGAACACTCATTTAAAGTTCAGTGGCAACTTGACAGTAAGAAAACTCTAAGAAAAGTTTTGAAGACAAAATTCCAAGAATGTGGCAATGCATGAAAACTTGCTTCTACTTTTATCTATTCTGAACAAGTAGGAAAAGAATCTTTATGGCCAGAACAGTTAAAAGTACTGCTGTACTCTAGCTGGCTAGCAGTGTACATGTGTAGGAAATCTATCTGTGTGTGCAATGGTACCACACAAATGTGCCTGTGGCAGGAGAGAGCAGGAACAGTCTTGGCCATGGATGCTTCTGGCCCTCACCTTGTTTCCAGTGCCTGCACAGCAGATCCCCAAAGCCATGGCAGCCCCGTAACGCACATGGGGATTGTAGCTCTCTGACAGCAAAGAAACCACGCTCGGACACTGCTCAGGAGTCCTAAAGAAAGGCAAAGAAAGAGTGTTGTTTATTATTATTTTTCTTCAAAATATGGTATGGTGCTTCAAAATACAGAGACTTCACTCTGTTCATACTGGAAAATTTCACATTGTCCTTTCATACATATGCTTTTGCATTTTTCAAAATGTAACCAGAGGGGAGGAACAAATGGGCTAAGAGAAGAACAGGGATGTGCACAGATTAATAAACTTCCCTATCATTGCAGATATCACACACAGTTCCCACTACTGAGGTCTTCCTTTTTATTGCTTATTTTATGCCTTTTAGAGATCACCAAGTAGAATGATATATCTATTGAGATCGAGGTCTTTATCTCTAGAAATCATGATGTTGTGACAGACTTTCCACTAGCAGAAGTTTACCCTCCATGAGAGACAGCACTAAATCTTCCATCAGGAGATACAAACCCCAACTCCAGTATTCAATCAGCCTTCAAGGTTAGTGGGTCTCAAACTCCCTTTTGCAATCACGGCTTCTGATGACTCCTCCTCACTCCCCCCATTGCTGTAAATCAAACCACAAGAGGAGATGCTGACACAACACACACTTCCAATCAGTTTATGAGCAATGTCCCCCGTTGCCTCCTTCATATGCTGTAATGTTGCTGCCTTTTAAGAGATCTGAAATGGGTGTATGTGCTCCATGGCTCACCAGCTGGGAACAGTGTCCTCCTGGTCATTACAGGACCAGAACTTCCAGCCACACGCTGGGGGAGATGAGAGGGAAGCTACAGCAAGAAGCACATGTTGCTAATGCAAACAGTTTTGTAAATATTGAGTATTTCAGAAGTAGGGCAGAACTCACAGGCGTGGATATACTAATTTCCTTCCTGTCTTCACAGTCATTTTAATCAATCCATTAATATTGATGCCACACAAACCACTTGATAATATCATACACTGCCAATTTCAGCATTTCCAGTTCCATGACACCGTTAACACAAGAGCAACGTGGGAATGTGGTTGGCAAGCGTGTGCTCATGAAAAAGAAAGATGGGAAACTATACACTGTAAGTGATTTAATTATATCTGTTTTCAAAGTGAATATCATCTGGCTATTCACTCCATTGTGCCTTGCAGCCCAGACTAGCATTTTAATTGTCACATTCACAATCCTAGAAGCAGTCTTGCAAGCCATTTATTTCAACTATAAACTGATTTCAGACTGAAATATACACAGGAAGAAGCCAAGAGCACCTTAGTTTTAGCTTCCCTTCCTACATTTGCTACACTGAAAGATGGAAGCTGGAGAGTGGCAGCAGCACCTGTTTTACATAGGAATTATAGTGTCATGTAGGACCATCAAGTGTCTATCAAAGCACTCAACAACAAGAGAGAAAAACAAGAGAGAGAAAAACCATTATAGAGTACACTCCAGCATGGTTTTATTTAAATGAATAGCTGAATCATAGAAAACAGAAATAAAAAAGACTTTAAGCAATAATCTAGTTAATTTCTTCTTTTATTGTGACTGGGGACAGAAGACATGCCCATATAATGACACACTCATACTTCAGTTATACTCTACACACATAGTCAATTAATTTCATCTCTAGTTATTCCCATTTCAACACTGGGATATCTCCTCTGATAACTAGTCCTAAACTCCTCTTATATTCCTCTCTCCTACTCCAGCTGATCACAGACAGGCAGCACCATCAACCACACAGGCTCCAGTCTTCTTCCAGAACTGCTGAAGGCACCCAGGCTTCAGAGACTACTCAACCCCTCAACAGTAATTAATGGCAGCAAGTGCCCAGATCTACCTCACCCCTGCTTCCAACAGTCTGGTTTTTTATGTGTTTTCCCAAAACATTCACCTGGGGAAAGAATCCCACCTACCGCCATCATCTTAAACACACCTCCCTCATTCCAAACATCAGAAAAAAAAAATCCATACAAAAAAAAAGAAGGAGGAGCAAACACAAAGTTGCAGGAAACTCTGCTGCCTCTAAGATGCAGCCATGATGACAAATGTTAAGAAAGGGGGATGAGGTGGGCAACAGAACAACACTGTCCTGCAATCAAGCAGTATAAGTGAAGACTATAAACTAAAAGACACATTTAAAACTACCTGTCAGTCTCTTGCTCAAATAACAGCCTGGATGCTGACAATGTTTTTTTAAAAATGAGCTGATGCGGAGACACAAATCCTATAATAAATGAGCCCAAGCATTCAGCTGCACAGACGACTTTGGCTCTTGCACACAGACTCTTAACACCTTTGTGTTTACTTTACTACAGCAAATGTTAAACAAGCAGATTGTAAGTCAAAGAAGAGAAAACCAGTTTCTGGCAAAGATGTGATTATGCACTCTGAGGCATTAATCATTAAATTCTTGTTCAGAAAGCTAGATTTCATAGAATCATCAACTTGGACACATATTTGTGTCTGCAGGCTCAGAAGTTCCAACAGAGATTTTATTATAAAATCAGGATTAATGTACACTAATTGATTTTAGAATTCTTAGCCAGATTTAAATTATTTGTTGCCATTATTTTAAATGACAGGGGGCCTTATGTAAATCCACTTCAGGAGTTATAGTTACTTAACGGGTCCCACCACTTTCCCCAGTAACACAGCTTTTTCGAATCTTCAGCCTTCAAAAAGTGTCTTCCCAAATAACAGAGATCTAGAAGGCAGGTCCACAAGTGGGTCAAGGAAGCAAAAGAGTCTTGCAAAAGTGCCTATCAGAGGAATAGGACTTTAGTGCACAAAAGCACTGTTGGCATCAATGTCTAAGCAGTAATATTTGCTCTTTTATTGCTGAGATGCTTTACAAAGTCCTACACACTGTTGCCAAAGGTCAGCCCATATAAACCCAAACCCACGCTTCATAAAATTCCATAAAATCCAAAACAATTCTGTCAAGTGATCAAAAGAAAAGCTGACTGCCCTCACAAGCAGTCACAGGCTGCAATTGTGCTCCTTTGGCATTACTTCCAACCGGTAATCTAGTTGGGGAATACGTTTAAACCATGACCACATTATCCTTCCCCTGCCCCATCTTTCACCCTTCCCTGAGAGCACAGCCCTCGAGCGCTGACTTGACATTCAGCGCAATCCAGAGAGACAGGTCCTCCTGCTGATGGAGAAAGTTTCCACTTCACTGGAACCAACCCCCATGCAGGTTCCCAAACCAAGTCCACCCCTCTGGCTCCCTCCGGAAACCTCCACCTCTCTGCTGATGGCTCAATCAATGTGGTTACAGAGTAGAAATCTCTGATGGGAGAGGGAGAGAGATAACGAAGAGTGTGAGAAAACTTAAAAACAGTTCTAAAAAACATAAATGGTTTGTCACAGCCAACACTCAGTAACCAACTATTCTTATTCACTCCTAATACGGGCATCTGTCATTACTGCGAGCTAAACACAGAAAGTAACATCACATGAAATACCAGGATAACATCTGGAGATTTTGTGGGCAGAAGTTTTATCTCCAGAGCCAAACTTTTTCTCCCCTCTTAAAAGTAACAGTAAAAATTCTAAGCCTGGAGTATATTTAATATATTTTGAGGACAAAAGCAACATATCATAGTCCTCTAGTCTGATCTTCCCATAACACAGTCCAGTAATTTCATCTAAAAATTCCTACATTAAAGCCTAAGGTATGTCTCTAAACCGGGCTCTGCATCTAAGAAAGATAGGCCATGTCTATTTTTAAAAACCAAATTATCTTTAATGTACTGGTTCCTTCCTTTTTTCCTAACACTGGTTTTGCTCAAGCAGTTTGCTTTTGCAATTACATTTTACTACAACAGCAAAATGATGACAAAAGAATGGCCTGATTATTTCCTTCATTCTCATCTGAAAATTGCTCAGCTGTTCCTACCTAAGCCAGGAAACCACAGACGTCAGTGAACCCAGACCTGTCTACAAACAAAACCCCTACCTCACAACTAGCTTTGACTTCGTTCTGTTACCAGGAAACTAAAGGAATCAAGAAGCCAAAAATGTCTAAAAGTTTATTCTACGGAACTTTAACACAGTAGTCAGCTACAGCTTTGTTTCCACCCTGCACCAGGATAAGTTCTACCATTGTGATAAATGGACTGCCGATGAAAGACTTCCTCCAAGATCCAGTTTGGTTTGTTTCAGAAGTCAAACAAAACCATAAGAAAAAGATGTACCAAGACAGCAATAAGAGATTCTCAGCAAAACATAATCGCTGGCATTTTATTAGTTTTATTCATCAACTGGTTGCTCTCGAAAGCTCCACAAGAAACAAACACCCTACGCTGCTAAGGATTTCAAATCTTCCTAGAAACCAGAACTAGAGAGAGAACATAAAGAAGCTGCCTAACTCCTGCCCAATTACCTTAACCTTAGCCTAAACTTTTAACTCATTCCTGTCAATGTTCATTCCTTGGATATAATTAAATATAAGTGACATTTAAATACATACAAATGTCATATTCTCTCTATGAAAGCTGATAGGGCGCTTGTAAGTGCCCTAGAATTTCTGAAAAACTAAAGAGAGTTTTGAGATCTTCATTACTTCTAAAGAGAGAGGAAAGAAAATTTTTCTTAAGCCTCTAATGCAAAACTTAACAAAATGAAAACCAGGATGTTGATTCTTACTAAGACAGACTAATAAGAACAAACTCACCCAGGTCAGCAGGACACAGAAGACAGTCAGTTTCCCTTTCAATCCATGGTGTTGACCACGGAAGGTTCTCCATACTTTGCAGAGAATCTTTTCACCAAGATACATTTCTTACTGTAGCATTATTAGGAGTCTATAATACTGTTTTTGTTTTTGGGGTTTTTTTGTTTGGTTGGTTGGTTGGGTTTTTTGGTTTTTTTTGTTTGTTTGTTTTTTGTTTTGGTTTTTTTGTTTGTTTGTTTTCGTTTTTTTTTTTAAGTCATTACAACTGCAGCATCTGCAGATATCACAGTTCTCAGTAAGATTTGCCTACAAGAGCCTTATTGGGCTGCTGAAAGTTGAGGAACACCGTTGGGTGCATCAACTCTGTTTTAACAATCCACTTTAATCTTTTTTTCCCCAAGAGGCATGCAACAGGACAAACTAAAAACTCAGACTCCCATATCCTGGAGTGTATTCCACTTGAAGTTTCTTACATCACAGCTCAGTCAGAATCACATCCAAATACCTTTGTGCAGTTTATCGCCAATTCTGTACATCTTGAAGGTTAAAGCATTATTGCAATTTTCCTTTATATTTCAGCAATATTTAAACATGAAACCCTGCATATATATAAGGTAGCATCAATAAGTAAATAAACAGAATACTGAAAAAATGCCATCACATTGGTCTTGTTACTGAGACTAAAAACTGAAGCATCACTAACATACATTTATTTTTTAGTCTAAATATTTAAGGACTATACAACTCATCGAAAAATGAAATGTCAGAGAATTGAAGAACAATGTCAAATATATCTTCTAAACTCCTCATTAAGTGTCCTCAGTTATAATTCAAAAGATTCTAAATATTTATGACTTTCTAAACTATTGGTCATGAATTAATTATTTTATACAGAACTACTTCCACAAGTTGCTTTATTAGTGTAGTGATAATTTAGAAAAAAAAAAAAAGCTCAACAAAAGTTTAATTTCATCCATGAATGAGTTAATAAAGGAGGAATGCAGATATCTAACTGCAGCCATTTCTGAAGGGGGTGTGTCTAGCAGAGGGTGGGATACAGAGAAGATTAAAAACCTGCAGATTAAAACACAACAAACCGATATATTTCAGTGCAGACTAAACACCCCATCTCCCTCTCTGGACAAAAATGACCCCAGTTATTCCCAAGCCAGGAATTTCCTACAACTATCTCATGTGCAGCATAGCCTCCTTCTTCACAATGTTCTTCTCTGAAATGCCTCCTAGTTGTCTAAGCAAGAACTTCTAGGAGCCTCCCACTGCCAGGAGGTTGAAGCTGAGCACTGCCCACAGCAGGCGAACTGGAGGGATATGCAATGCCTGAACAACACTCACAGGGACAGCTCACACCTAATGGAGACGTGGCTCCACTGACATAAAATAGCACTGGCAATTTGAAAACAGAAGGAGCAAAAAAGAGTGGGAAACAAAAATAGTATCTATGCATGGTTCAAATATTCTGACTACAGTGGACCAGGAGTGGGTCTAAGGTTTATCACCATTAAGACAGGAGTAGAGTTGGATATGGGGGTAGAGCAGCAGCCTGCACAAAAGCTTGGTCAGAAGCATGCAGTGAAAGACCTGCTGCAGACCTGTAATAGATATAGAGGAGGATGTGTCTCTCAAAAATGATTCAAACCTGGGAAACCCCAAAAAACATCACAAAAGGCAGATAAGTTTTCTAGCTCTCTGAAATTAAACAATGCACCAAGCAGATACACGTGATATGCAAGCCTACATGCCACTAAAATGATATCATCTTCCTCTGCAAGGATAACTGATATCTTCCTAAGATAACTGTTTTATCTGTATTTAAAGAAATCATTTCCTTTTCAATTAGATATGAATGCATTCAACAGCTTTCATCAGAACAATCTGCAAGCAATAATGCAGCTGGTGCTCTGTCAAGATGCCTCCCTCTTCCCAATCTAATTTAGTCATTCTAGTGGCTAAAAGATGATTTTGCTATATAGGTGACATTATAACATCCACTGAGGCATTCCAGAGAAGCAGAAACACTTGATTTTCATTTAGACCAAAACAACCCTTTCCTGCTGCAGCCAACAGTGCTGCTCCTTGGATGGTAAGATCTGCGAAGAAAATTTATTAAGAGGTAATACAGAACTCAAGTTGACAAAATTACACTTCTATAACTCTGGTACTTCCTCCACTCTGAAGTGATGAAGGGATAGAGTCTGCTGCATTGTGAAAATGTTAAAATAAAAAAACCATAAAACTCTTTCAATCTAATGGTTCATCTCTGACACAGGCCTGCAGCAGTAACTGATGCTGATGATTAGCAGATGGTCCCAAGAGATGCATTATCTATTTTTTTTCTACAGAATTTTTGTCGTCTTTAAATTCAGAGATGTGACATGAAGATCTGCATGTGGCATACACCTACTGAAGATAAACAATTAATCTGTCTTTTACTACATTTTGGTGGTTTTACTCTGGAACATTGCTTTCCATTTATGATGCAGATACACTGCCAATAGCTCCAGCTCCACAAAGTGGCAATAATTCCAGCCACCTTTCAACAATGTAAAAAACCAGTTCAAGTGACAACAATGACCAAAACCAAGCTTCATCTGTACAATCAGAAAGAGTGAGCATTGGCTGTGTTTAATCCAATGGAAATTTTGGTGAAGACTTCAAATACAGTTAGATTAACATCAGGAGAGCCTTCAAGATTTATAAAATATAAACCAGAAGCTGATTAGACATAGTGAAGCTTAAGAAAAACTGAATCCAAATGCTCATTAGCCAAATAAGGTATTTTCCTGTCTCAATTTTCACTTTTTACATGTTTTTATGTGATCTACTCCCTCAGTACTGTCAGGGGTGACAACAGGGAAGTGGCCAGATAAGAAAACAGAACTACTATAGCTGGATGAATCTTTATTTTTCTAATATATACTTTTCTGAAGAATAAAGATATCAACAGTCAATTGTAAATGAATACAGCATGTAATCTTATTGAAGGTTTCCTTTAAGCACAAAAAATAAAGAAGGGAAAACTACTGAAAATTCTCTTGTATTATTTGAACACAATTCAAGTAAAGTATTTCTATTCATTTCTGGCAGCAGCTTTCTTTCTTTGGCCCCCCAGTAGCTGCATCCTAAAGATATGAATTTTTTGATTCACAGTTCACTGAGGAGTTGATTTCCAGCTCAAGGCTGGTGAGCACTAGCACTTCATGGAATGTAATGGCTGGTGTCATACAGGGGGGCAGACCATGATCTCATGGTCTCTTCTGGCCTTAAACTCAAGGAATTATTACCCAATTTTGCAGCTAATGTCCTTGGAAGTGAACTCTATTTCCATTTTAATGCAGAACTATAAGATGACGATAGAGACAATACGCAGATCTGCCTGAAAGTTGAAAGGTAACAAAAGAGAATACTCCGGATAATAAAAAGCAGCTGCATGAAGGAAGTTTTAAAGTAACAGTGTACATGCTTAAAACAGTGTGCTAGACAATACTTCTACAAAACTAGGCAAGAAAAAGCTTGGAGTGTTTACAGGGCAGCAGAACTTTTTAGGGTTAACTGTGCTTCTGTCCAAAAAGCAAGTGAGCAAGAGAGCCCAGAGAGCGAGCAGCACACACAGCCAGACACAGACACACAGTGCGGTGCACAGAGATACAACACAGCCACAAGGAGCACACATTACAGCACTGGAGCACTGACTCAACCCGCTCTGGCTTTTTTCCAGACAAACCCCCCACTCACTCACTTCCCTGCCTTTCAAGCTGGATACGCTGGAATGAGTCAATCAACAAACAAGGGCAGCAGCAAACTGCGAGCTTTGCTTATGAACAAAGATAAAACTGCACACAGACTCTGCTCATCACTTAAGTAAAATCAACAAAGAATGGAAGAGAAAGGACAGCAAAAAAGAACACAACCTTATTTCTTTTTTAAAATGTGGTAAGAAAGATTCCTCTTGATTTCAGAGTTGGAGAAAATATCTTGGTGAGAAATATGATTTTCCCAAAATACAAATTCTTAATCTTGGTGATAGAAGAAATATAAGTGCTAAACAAAAGCACATGAAGAAACAAGCTTCAGAAATATTATAACAGCAAAAAGCAAACGATCAATTTGTTTTCTAGAAAGTAGTGAAAAATCTCAAAATACACCATGTGATGAAAAAGAAAATTACAAAGGATCTTCCCGGATGCAAAGTGAACTCTACTAAAATGCAGAGAAAGAGGTAAGGCTTTCTTCACCTGAATATTGCAACACATCAAATCTTCTCAGTAACTGAGAATTTGCTCAGTTTAACGCGGGAACAGCTGTTTGAGTCTCTGCTTGAAGGGTGAAATGCAAGTCTTAAGTCGTTAGCAGAGTTGAGAGAGACACAGAAGAGACAGAGAAAGAAAGAAAGAGAAAGGAAGAGAACAGGCTGTGCTTAATAAAAGCCCTGCTCAGATTACAAAAACAAGCGTTTTACTCACCCCCACCCCTTCAAGTAATGGGTAAATTTAGATGTCTCAGTTCGATAAATCTTTACGGTCCCCTTGAGACTGTTACCAGTGTTTTATTGTCTGCAGCTTCCTGACCCTCACCTGATAAATTAGGAACTGTAGAGATTAAAACGGAAATCTCATACATAATTTCTGAAGGTATTTTTGGGTTACCCTCTGTGGAGAAATAGGATTCTTAATAAGGGGAAATATGGGAACTGCTGCCTGCCTACGCACACGCTGCTGGAGACAAGACACTCGGGAGAGGAGGAGTTGCAAACACACAACTGGAGCATCTGCCTTTGCATCAGTTTGTACTCACAAAGAGCAAATCTACATACGCTATATCTAAACAGAACTGTCTGGCATTGAGATTCATCTATCACTTTTTTACTGCTGTAGAAAGAAAGGAAAAGAAAAGGAAGCTAATGCACTGCTTACTTTTCACAGCTACTGAATTTTTCCCTATAATCTTCTGAAACCTGAACTTCGCTACAAAGGGGAGACCAGACCACTGAACCCTACCAACCAGAGATGGACACGAGACAGGACTTTCATTTTTAAGTCTATTTTGCACTCAGCAAGGCACAGGATAATAAAACTGGATACCAGCTTGGACATGGTCACAGTATCTCAAAATAGCAGATGACCAGTTCACTATACTGACCATGCTGGCCTTTCTTCAGGATCATCCTGGACCAGAGAGGAACAGTGAACTCTTGCACCGTACACAATTCCTGCACAAAACACAGCTCCTGAACACATTCTGCTGGACACAAAAATGTCCCATCCTTTACATTTCTTGAACGGGTTTGGAGCTGGCAATGGATCTTTGTCGGCTCTCTCAGTAACAGGAGCACCCAAGCAGGACGACCCAAGTGACGAACAAGGAAACAAAGTGCGCTGGGCAGCGTTGCTGATCCTCCTGGTGATAATCCCCACCATTGGGGGGAACATACTTGTCATACTGGCTGTGTCCCTGGAGAAGAAGTTGCAATATGCTACCAACTACTTTTTGACGTCCTTGGCAGTGGCAGATTTGCTCGTGGGTCTGTTTGTGATGCCCATTGCCCTCCTCATAATATTATTTGGTAAGTACAGCATGTTTGTTTCATCAGGCTTGCATATGGGGTACAATTTGGGGAGGTCTAATTTAAACAGAAAAACTGTTTGCTTTCCACCATTACAATTTTAAAAATCACTTGCATAGCAGTTGCTAAATCTTTTCTCCCTCTCACCTTAATAGAGCTTAATGCTTTTATGAGAAGTACTACTACTGTGCATATTCCTTCCTTTGAAACAAACCATTCCAAAATCACCCGAGACTTAAAACTGATTTAAATAGGAGTTGGACACAGGAAATTGCATTTTGTACAGTGTAATATAATTTTTAACAACATCAACACAATGCTGGTATTTTTGTATTGGATATCATACTAATTGTAGGCAGTCTTCTCTTAAAAAACTTGAAATTAAGACTAAGTATCTGTTCAGGACACTGAACAGGTTTTGAACTTTCTAGAAGTCAGGCACCTGATTTTACCTGGGTATTGACTCCAAGCTCCATGAGCAGAGATGGTCCCTGGCACCATCAGTGACAACAAACTTTACCAGTACCAGTTCCAGAGAAATTTATTTTCTCCCACCCTTGGGAAAGCAGCGGGTCTGTAAAGCATCACAAAGAATTAACTCATCTGTCAAGCCAAGGAAGCCTCAATCCATGTACCTAATGTTTAAAATTCAGATTTGTCATTTAGTCTGTTTCATATGAAATAAAATAGGGGTTTTTTCTACCTGAAGGTACATTGGGTGTGACATTTTCTTTCCCACTAGTCCTTACAGAACAAGCATGATTTTTCCAAAGTCTCTCATGACCAGCTTTACTTTAGATATTGCTTCTGACAATTAATCAGAGGCAGCTCCATGGGAAAGTCTCTCTTTTACTCCTAAGGTTTCTTTTAGAATACATTTTAAATGGTTTATTTTCATATCATAAATGGAAAAAAACCAATAAGACAGGTTTTTCAATAAACTTACAGATGTACATAATTATCTTTAAGGTACAGACAGATACCACTGGGCCCTAGATAAGGAAAGGCTGCAGGAGTTCATTTTTCCTACGCTAGGCTCTAAGAGTTGCCAGAGCAACAAGCAAACACAATCATAAACTTTATTTCAGAAAGGCTATCAGTAGCTTTTGTTTGCTGCAGAAAACTGGTATCACTTTATTAACAAATGTGTTTATTCACTAAATGCCTTGAGAATGAATTTCTGTATAATACAGACTGCTTCTCCCTAAACAGAAATGTAAATTGGAGCTCAGAATTCAGTGTTGAGATAATAAAGTGGTTTTTTCAAGCAACAGTTTCTAAAAAGAAAACTGAATGTACATAACTAAGACAGTAACTTTTAACTCAAAAAAACCAGCCACTCATAGAAAACCTTGATATGTCAAGTATGTGTAAGGAGGCAAGGAGCAGATATGCATTTACATATACACAAGATACTGTAACTGCTTAATTCCTGCCAAAGGTCTCATTAATAATAAAACTACTAATCACAACAAGTACTAGTATGGACTTGCAATTGACATAAAGGGAAGGCAAATTCTGGATTTTATGGAGTTCTTTTTTTGGTGGTGGAGGAGTTTTTATGGTTTGAATTTTTTTTTTAATTATTTTCTTCTGCTAGACTAACCAATCTTTTCTTTATAACTTTATAAAGAGACTATGGCTCCTTAATCTCTCAATTAATCCAGTGCTATGCCCTGGTTACAACAGTTTAAAGCATGCTAGGAATCTTAATTCAGAAGTCAAACAAAAACATCTTTCACGATGCAGGAAATTTACCAGAAGGTAGTAAAATCAGTTCTAATTAATGAAGACTGCATCCCACCTTCCACATAACAGTGGTTAAAACTCAAATTTCTCACATACAAGTCTCTCCTTGGCAGCCAGCCAGAAAACTGCTTTGCCTCTTCACCGACTGGGAGAAGATGCTGAGGTGTTTATAGGAGCTCACAGTGTGAGCAAAACACGAGGAGTTACTGGAATGAAGCTAGAACAGACATTTAAATACATGACAAGTCTAAATCCTGAAGCTACATTAGCCAGATAACTACTTGAACAAAGAATAGTCATTGATAGCCAGACAGCAAACTAAATCCTGGCACTTCCACACAGGAATGTTTCCATAATAATGAAAGAGCCGGGTGCAGCTTCTAGATACCGAGTACAAATATTATGCTTCCTATTTGGGATTGATATCTAATTATGTGGAGAATATTTGAGGGAAAAGGTGTGAAATAAAGTGCAGTCACACTAAGATCCCGACTGCACAAATTAATGTGTCACAGGGTGTTCAAAACCTGCTACAGATATCGGTACGCTTACTGAAAAATCATCAGAAATAGATTGTCTCTGTAACAAAGAGCTGACCCTCTTAAAAATAAGTAAATAAATGAATCTGTAACTCACTCCCAGGTGTAATGCCATGCTCAGCACATTATTTATTCTCAGCAGAGCAACCAAATGTGCTCTGGTACAAGCACACACAGCAATTTTAATTTAGGAGCGCAAGTGTCAGAATACATAAACATTTCATAGCTTTTATTCCTTCCTAAATTCTTCTCATTTCTTAGAAAAAAAAAGGTGGGCCCACTAGGAGATAATTTCATTCTCTGAAATCCAGCTTTCAAAACAGTTACCCAAATTTCTAACACTCAGAACTACAGAAGGAAAGCAAAAATGTTACTATTCACTGGATAGTGAAATTAGCAAATAAATTTGAGAGATCCTCCCATTTGCAAAGCCTGCACCAGGAAGAAGTCTGATGTCCATGGCTTGATGGGCAATGGATTGCTTGGAGATAGTACATGTACCATATTTTAAAATATATTCTGTACTCCTGATAGTCATTCACTTAAAATCAGAAGGTAATGCTGCTTGTCCTAGGCTGCAAACCATTATTTTAATCTATCACAAGCAATCATCTTCCCCCATTACTGATGATGAACCACAACAACAAATCTTCCCTTCTCGCTTGTGCAAACTACCAGAGGAAACTATTTAATCAAGGGCGACTTTCCAAAATCTCAAATCTAAAGATAAGTGACAATAAGTAGGAAAACAAAGGTTTATTTCTCACAAAGCAAATATAATTAAAAAAACCAAACCATTACTTTAGTTAAATTAAAAAAACTAGAGACCAGCCTGGAAACACAAAGCCTTGGCAGCCCACAGAGCCCAGTAGTGACATGACTGTGAACACCACACACAGCTACAGACACACACCCCCTGATGTGAATGCTGAAGTTTAGGATCAAAGGAGCTGGTGGCTGAAAGTATCCATTTCTGTCTCAGCAAAAGCATTATTATCTAACAGTAACACAGCCCCTTCTTTACAGGTAACACATTTCTGCAGCCCTTATAGCAGAACAACAAGCAGTTTCTAAGTCTATTTAAAGAGCTCTCTTAATCATGCTTATACATGTACACAAGTAGTGCTTTCTCTCAAGCTTTCCGAAAAACCTTTTGGCTTACGGCAAGAACAGCTCTTCTACACTGTACTTTGTTTTAAGGATTACACATTTCTACGGTATTTCCTATAAATAAAGCTTTTCTTAAATAAAGATTAATCAAGGGTAGACAGTTGCAGTAAAAGCTAATCTTATTTCTCTTAAGGTGCAAGACAAATCTTAGAGCATGTATTCTATCTTGTTTTGACTCAAAATAAGGAAAATCTGCAACAGCAGCACTGTTGAAGTACTTGGAGGATATGAGGCAAGGTTTGCAGGAAAAAGGAATTTCTTTTTAACTTATACCACCTGACAGTTGGAGAAATCAGACAAGTTTTCAGGCAGGCACATTTGCTGGGTAACCATAGCATTTAAAGGTAAATTTTAAAAAATCTAATCATACATCAGCATTTCAATTCCCAAGAGAATCTCAGGGATGGAGAATCTCAGTCAGCCCAGTAAATGCTCTGGTCTGCTCCGACAGTGTGGATCTCTACCAGGAGAATCAGAACAGTCCAAACTAAGCATGACCTGCTAATGGCTTTGCATCACCTCTTGGTAGGACATACTCATCTTACCTTCTGAGTTATAAAGCAGGACAACGACCAAGCATGTCACTATCACATTCAAGGGTCAGAGATGCTTTCTGAGTCCTAAAGGGAAATTAATATTCCATCTTTTACTCATTCTTAAGACAACTGTGATAGACACTGCCACTAGCACCAGGAAAGCACAATAACTCAACCCAGAGCAGTCCCTCAAACACCAGGCACAGAGTTTCTAACACAAGTGTAACCAACAAATCAAAGTAAGCTATAGCAAAATACACCACAGATTGAATCCTAGACAACTATGTGACTCTTCTGGACTTTGATGCATCAGTTTCATGATATTTGTTTCATTTAAATAATAACCATCATCTTCAGTCCTTATCAGAACTTATCATTTCTTATCAGTTACTGCATTTAAAGTCTACTTTGATTTTGTTTGGAAAAGAAACATCATCTCATACATGCAAATATAGTAGGACATAACGCCATAATCATGAACGTGATAACTTACTGCTTTCAGCACCCAGATCAAAACTAGACAAAAATAAAGAAAATACAAGGTTGCTCTGTTCAGTTGCACTTGTCAACTCACAAAAGGTCTTACAACTCAAAAACATACAAGGTTGCTTGCATCAGATCAGTGTTTATATGTAACTATATTTAAATAAAGGAAAAGGGCCTTTTGTTGCAAGGCATTCAAGGGTTTTCTTCTTTAAACAGTAAATTAATTAAAAAATGAAAGAATTTATCACACTGTGATTCTCCAGAACACAAAGGAGTTATAATCAAGGGAGTGGCATGCATGTACGCTCTAAAAGAAGTATCAGCTGCTCACTTGAAGTCCAGCTGTGTTATCTGCCATCCTTCAAGTTGTAGACCACACTTCCCATTGTTCATGTTTTATCTGAACTAATTCTTCATCACAAAGTCAGAAGAAGTTGTCTTAATTTTCTGGAGTGAGCAAAAACATTTCAAGCCCATCAAATCAGTTATTTCTTTTAACTGCTTTTTAATTATTATTATTATTAGAGTTGGTTACATGAGCCAGAATACATTTAGGCTTTCCTTTTTAAAGGAAATCCATTTCAGAAATGCACCACACCTTACTGCCAGCTCAAAGTGCAGACACCGAAATTAAAGATGAGTAAGTGTTTCCTAATATACTAATTACCACTTTCTCATACCTGCCTGACAAGAGTGATTTTTCTGAAGCATAATTTCAACAATGAAATCTATTTTTAGGAAACAGGTATGGTAGATACTAAAATCTACCTGGTTAATAAATTGAAAACAGATTGCCTCTTTACCTTCTGCCTCACTGCCTACGTCATCCTCAGCTGAAGTCCTCTGCTTTGGGATGGCTGAGGATCAGTTCAAGGCTCCATCTATCCGTTCCCTTCTGTTTAACACAGAAGGTTTCCCAGCATAGGTAACAGTGTAGACAAATACTTGTTATGTGTGTCTTTATAAAATTTTCAATACCCTGGAGCTTATCATTCAAGCCAAGGCAACACCATTATAATTTCTATCAGTCATATTGTGAAAAAATGTTTTGTCTCAAACTACTGCAACGTTACCACATTGGTAAGGCTGGACATTACAAAAGTCCAGCTCATTTGGCACTCTCAGCACGCAGATCTATTTATTCCAAGCAAGGAAATTAAAACCAATCTGATTTATTAGAAATGTCTTCTTTTTTTCCCCCTTAATGATCATTCAACAAAGAACTGATTTCTCTGACAATATTATTAATGTGCCTACTGACTGAGCATGGCTGAATTTTATAAGGGAGGAGAATATATTTAGCAGAACAACTTCTACCATTAAAAACAGAAAAATCTTCCTTGTTCACACATTCTTCCTGAGGACTATAGGACATCCTCATAGACACACAGCACTAAAGTGCACATCAAAATGAACACTCCTAGCATTGGATTGCAATACTAAAGAGTGAAAATAAACCAATTAAGAAAAAAATAATCAGAGTTTCATTTGGTATTGTAGACATTGATAGGGGAGACACAGCTCTCAAAAATATGAGCCTTTTGGAAAGCTGAACACTATGAAACCTTTACCTCGGGCACCATGCAGTTGACAGACCCTATGTTTGCTATAAAGATTAACATTAAAGATGGATAACTACTGTAAGAAACAGAATGTCAGACTTAAAATCCAAGCCATTGCTCTTGGGAGAAGAAAAAAAAAAAGGACACTCATGAAAGCATTCAATTTTTATAAAATCATTACTGAAACAGAACAGCCCTGCTTTGCCACTGTAGTGCTCAATTGTATTTGCTCAAGTGACACAGCAAACTCATTTTAAAACTGTGTGAACTAGACTCTTCAAAATCACCACTAAAGTTCAACCATGATTTTGCAATGACTGACTAATACACTGGTTATGACCATTATCTTCTCCGTTTAATAAAACCTTGAATCATAGGACTATCAAGGAGAAACAGCTGAAAATAATCATTTAGCAGCAGGCTTGCAAGAATCCATTTTTCATAAACTTTTTAATCCAGAGTCCTTGCCATAAAGAACTTCTGATCTAAAAGGGACAAAAAGACAGGGAAAGGCAATATGATGATCAATACGATGGCAGCAACCCTGGCAGTTAAGAGCTAAAATCTAAGACAAAATCCAGCTGAGGCAGTGGCAAAGCTCAGTTCCTGTAGTACTATGAACTTCTCAAAGGCACTGATGCCACGCACTGAAAATTCTCAAAAAGCTCAGATTCTAATGAGTTTTCTGTTCTCTTTCAGACAATACCTGGCCTTTACCAACTGCCTTGTGTCCCATCTGGCTGTTCCTCGATGTCCTCTTTTCCACAGCTTCCATCATGCACCTCTGTGCCATCTCACTAGACCGTTACATTGCGATAAAAAAGCCAATCCAGGCTAGTCAGTACAATTCATGGGCTACAACAATCATCAAAATCATCGTGGTTTGGCTCATTTCAATAGGTATGTGAGACATGGAGACTGGAAAAGGAACACAGAAGCTTTTCATGTCTAAAACAATAGGTGAAAGCTGGGCAAAATGGAAAATTTAGTCAAGTATTATTGATTAGCAGACCCCAACACCCAGGCTGGCCTAAGTCCACCTCTTGGATCACATATAGATATATCAGAAAAATCTGCCTGAACTGCTGCTCCTTATCAGGCTCACCAGAAAGGCCAAGGATTGAGTCAGGATGATCATCACTTTTCTTCATAGTCCTGAAAGTTCCAAAATCAGAAGACTATATCCATGTGCATAACAGGTCTCCCAGGAAAGCAAGATTCATGTTCCTGTGGTGGTATATTCTGTCCCAAACACAGTCTTAAGCCTTGATTAGATGCTGTTAAAATCTGTGCCTTACAATTGCCCCAGGAAGCAAGTACAGAAAGGTTTTAGTTACATATACCAAACACTGACATCTAAATGAGTGGCTGGGAACGTCCACACTGAAGACTAAGACGCAGTGCCAATACAGTATATAGAAAGGTTATTATCTAACAAAAAAAACCCCAAAACAACAAACCCTGAACAGTTTATATAAAGGATAACAATGTACAGACCTTTATGATATTAGCATCTCTGTGATGTGCATGCAACACTTCACCTGTCTTTGAAACAATAAATCTGCCAAATGTGGAAACATTTAATTCAAATAACTTAAGGCACACTGCAGGCAGCCATAGTGCTGTATGCTCTGTGTGCAAGAGAAAACAAAATTATTCTCTTTATTAAGGCATACGATGCATAGGAGAAGGGGTACATCCACCTTCGTGGCTGAGGCAAATGTGCCTAAACCCAAAATTTCTGACTTTAAAAAAAAAGGAAAACTTAGTATGACAAGACACTTATGAGTTGACTTTTTAATGTCTGATTTATTGCCATTAACCACTGCTGTACTTTTCAATTTCTTTTTATCTAACACAAACCTACTCTGCAGCTGAGCCAGATTCTCCAAATCAAAGGTTAATTTGGTTTAATCCTTATATTAAATGTTTGCTGTATCTGAAGGTGTGCCTCTGAGAAAGGGATCAAGTTGCTGGAGGGTAACCCATTTTTCTCACTGCCTTCAACCAACTTCAGTAAGCAGAGCAGCAGAGGAATACAGTAAATCCCTAGATCTCATTAAGTGGTATCAGAAAACAGCACAAATAACCTTCACCAGACAGCAAGGAACCTGTTGTTTTTGTTGTAATGTCAGACTGCTGGCAAATGAAGTGCTGACTGTAATTTAGTGGTTATAAAAAATTCATTTAAAAGACAAGACTGCTAACATTTTTTTAAACGAGTGGTGAATTACAGAGCTAGCCATCCTCATTTAAACACTCCTAAATATGCAGGAGACTTTAAACAACAAATCCATCTCAAACACATACTGCATAATTCTGGCAACTATTTAACTACTTGTATATATGAAAGAGTCAAGCAGAGTGAAAAAAATCAGCTGTCTGTGTCCAGTCACTTGGTTAATTTAAGAAGGAAAGACAAGATTTATGTATTTACAAAACTGCCCTTCAAAAAGTGCAAAGGTTACTCTGGAGAAAAAAAAAAGTTGGCATTATAGAAATACATTTCACTGGAGGAGAAAGCCATACTAATTCCAACAACTAGAGTCAAAGCAATTCATGTGTTTTACACTTGAAAAGTTGGCCACTTTATACCACTTCCTCAATCACTAAGGGTTAGGCCCAATCTCCTTAGAAAGGGCACTCTTAGAGCTCAGCTTGCCAAGTCTTACAAGTACTGTTTGCCCAATTACCCACGTGATGCTCTCAACAACTCACAACTCACGTGGTGTCTGTCACCCTGTGCCTGCTCCAGAGCTCAGGAATTACCTTTCTTTAGAAACCCCCGAGGCTTCAGACCCAGTGAAGAGATCGCAAGCAATTACCATATGCTGAAGTACTTGTTTTTTCTCCTGTAGGCATTGCAATCCCGATCCCTATCAGAGGCATTGAAGACGGAAACAGCAACTCCACAAACATCACCTGTGTCCTGATGCCTGATCGTTTTCATGACTTCATTCTGTTCGGCTCAGTGGCTTCGTTCTTCATTCCCCTGGCTATCATGATTGTCACCTATTTTCTGACAATCCAAGTGCTGCGCAAGAAGGCCTATTTGATCCACAAACCGCCCCAGCGTTTCACTTGGTCAACAGTGTCCACAGTATTCCAGCGTGACACAACACCCGCCTCCTCACCAGAGAAGGTGGCCATGCTAAATGGCTCCAGGAAGGACCAGACTTTGTCCAGTGACATGCCTCTCTGCAGGACATCTACAATTGGGAGGAAGTCCTTGCAAACCATAACCAATGAGCAAAGGGCATCAAAAGTTCTGGGGATTGTATTTTTTCTTTTCCTGCTGATGTGGTGCCCATTTTTCATAACAAACATAAGTTCAGTTCTGTGCAACTCCTGCAACAAGGAGGTTTTCCAAAAGCTTTTGGAGATATTTGTTTGGATAGGATATCTATCCTCAGGAGTGAACCCTCTTGTATATACACTCTTCAACAAAACATTTAGGGAGGCTTTCAGCAGGTATATCACTTGCAACTACCAGACCATAAAGCCTATCAAGGCCCTGCGGAAGCGCTCCAGCAGGATCTCTTTCAGAAGCTCTGTGGCAGAAAATTCCAAGCTCTTTGTCATGAATGGGATGAGAAACGGGATTAACCCCATTATGTACCAGAGCCCAATGAGGCTGAGGAGCTCACCCATCCAGGCATCATCAGCCATTCTGCTGGACACCTTGCTGCTCACTGAGAATGAAGCTGATAAAACAGAAGAACAAGTCAGCTACGTATAGTGGAACTGCAGCCGTGTCTGTATATAGCATTGCTGTATGTATTATTCTAGATAACTGTGCTATAAGAGGGTATAAATACTATTGTTTTCTGTTATTTATGCAAGCAATATCTTATAAATTTATATTAATTCCTCTCCTCCAAAGACTTCTCTACTTTAACCCCAACCTCATGGTTGCCATGGTGGCAACCACAACTTCATTCCATGAAAAATGACTCATGCAGAACTGTAGCCTAAGGAAGAGGGAAATAAATAAAACCTAAATCAGTTTGAGTATGTGACTTCAGTTCTCATCATCTTCAGTCTCTTCAAAGCACATCTTTGTAAGAAAAGCATTTCTGTACAAACACTACTATAACATTCACTCTGGCAAGAAGACAAAACTCTGTAGGTTGATGGTCTACAATGCAAGTAGCAGGAGGATGCAAGATCGTTGGTTTTAATTTAAATCTCTGTCCACAGACCAGCCCACAAGCTCACTGCATTCCCTCCTACAGATACATTCCTCTGCTGAGACTGAGTATCCACATACGAGCTTTTCTTGTTCTCTCAGGGTATGTAAGCCACAAGAAGAATCACTTGCTCCCAGAGACCATTGTACATGCACATTCCACAAGGCATGATTAAACATTCCGTGTGCAGAAATCATCTCTTCACTGTAGGGGCAGGCAGAATCTCTCACCCACCTGGATTCCATCTCCATTATACTCACACATGCATAAGCCCAGTATTGTCAGATTTGTTGCAGAAAACTGCCCTTTTATCTTTTCATGCTAAGAAAATGAAATATTTAATAAAATCAGAATGATAGATGATCAATGATCACGAGTAAAACTGGACAGGCAGTGCCTGGAACATCCCTATAATTTATATGAACAAACTTCTTTTTTTATGACTACGGAAACTTCAGCAAAAGCTTTCCCTCATCCCATGTAGCTCACAGAAAGTATAAAAATCACAGACAGAATAGCTATTTCAAATGAAAATAAGAGCAAGTGTTTTAAGAGACAGCAGAGACAACAGTTCATTGTGGTTTATCTTAGCTCAAAATTATTTAATTGGACTAATTGGCATAAGATTGGAGCTATAGAATCACAGAATAAAATCACAGAATTACAGCTCCCAATCTGCGTGCTCTCCAACGTGCTCTAGACTTCTATATGAGCACAAAATTCAAAGAAAGAATTGGTCCTTAAAACCTATAAGGGCTACCAAAGTCTGTCATTTGGGAAATCAGAAGCTTCTGACAGTTCCAGACCATCCCTCTTTGGGAAAAGAAACCAGATTTCCCCAAAGTACTGGAGTTCTTACAGCAAACACCTAGATCACCATTTTTTCAATAGTTTCCATTTCTAGTAAAATTTTCAGCTTGAGTTTTGTTTTCATTTTTCATGTTTTTAGCATTCTTTAGTTACACACTAAAATTATGTACAGTAAAAGGCTTAGGTTTTTTCATCTGCAGAACAGAAAGTACTAAAGATAACGTGTCCTTCTAACATCTATTTTTATATATTTAATTTAAAACATATGCAAGCTGCAAACAGAGCAACTGCCAGAGAGTTCCAGGAGAAAGCATTGAAAATACATTTGTGGTACTTACTGTAAAAGTTGTCTTCTTCCTCTCCTTTTTGGTGATAGTCAGTAGCCATTTAAGTCAGAAAAAGCTCTAACTGCTCTCACTCCTCTTTAGGCAACCAAAATTTGTTTAGGAGGATTCTGGATTTAAAAACCAGAATTGATCGACTGCTATAGCTATGAAAGATACCTACTCTTAAAAAGGTTTGAGAATCAAAAGCTTTTAATAAGACTTAGATTACTTTGAAGCTCAAACGGAGGGAGTAGCATCAAAAAATCACCAAACCCTCCAAAACTTCCAGCTACATAGTTGAAAACACCACAGACCAGTGCCTCCTTTAACCTAGAGCAGGTGCTCTGAGACCAGGTAAAGGCGCGACCACATCCATGCACAGAGTGATCACAGCAAAAAAACTTAAAAGCATCATTTGCAATGCAGGAACCAGCCTTCCTGAGGAATAACACCAAGAGGCAAACAGGTACAGTACAGTTCTTGAGGGGTTATTGCCCAGCAGTCAGAGACCAAGAAGTCATCTTTGAAAACTTCCTTGATACTTAAAAAAATCCACATTAATTAAACAAAAAATGTTCATATATAGCAGGCAACAAACATCTAATTTCAGCAGCAACTTAAATTCTCTCTTTCCAGAAGAAACATGGCAGCTGCCTCACAGCATCTAGAAAAAAGAAAGTGGTAACTTTCTTCTCTTCTGTTTGACCCCATTCTTGTACAGTTGTCAGTCTGCAATCTGTCTTACAGGAGGAGTAATTTGCCCTTAGTGTCCCACAGAGAACAATTTCAAGGACCCTCTGTAATCAGTGCTTAGACTCCACAAACAGGAAATAAACCTTGAAGAAGTCTCACCCAACAAAGATGTATCTTCTCAAGCCAGTATACTGATTTCTCAATTCTAGTAACTGTAAATAGAAGCTCAACATGTTCCAGTTACTGAATTTAGTCAGCAACAATAAACCTCAAGCAAAAGGACAAGTGACTAATCAAAACCCCAGTCTTCCTACAGAGAAAGGAAATTTCTCCATAGACAGAAACACATCAGCAAGAATGCAAGAACATTCCAATTAACACACTAAGTGTAAGAAGACATTGTCCACGGACAGAGCAAACAAGCTGAGACTTCAGGCAACAACCTTGGAAAGCAGAAGGACAGAGCAAAAAGAAAGATGAAGAGAGATGCACAACTATGAAACAAGAACATAATGCATGGCAGAGATCTTGTTTTAGCAACTGTTTCTACAAGAACAGATCTGAACAGAGACGTCACCTTCATTAGCAAGACAAAATCAGAGTCACTGCAAGCTACTGTAAGAAAGCACAAGTTTGTTGTATGGTAACCAAGGACAACACTTTGTGTGGTATCGACAAGCGAGGCAAGAGGCTCAGGACTAAAGCACCATCTTTAGGTAACAAAAATTTGTAAAATATATTTTTACGTACTGGTTGTGAAGTGAAAGTATTCTTATAACTTCCCGCTTCTTTCATAAAGATAGCAGCCTAAATAATAATTGATATAAGCTTTGCAGTTACTTGGTAGTAGAACACAAGGACATTTTTACAGGAGAAGGTCCCATTTAACACAAAAGAAACAAAAAGGGATTCCTTTTCCGGGAGCAAAATGCTCCCAATTCTTTCAGAATCTGGCCCATGCCAAGTCAACCACCTGGCCAGCTCTATGGCCTCTATACACTCCATAACTTACACAGTTACCTTGTTCAACTTTTCTCATTATCACAAAAACTTTTATCTGGCATATTTAATTTCTTTTTAAACTACAGAAAAGCCAGACAAAAGTCAAGGCTGATCTGCAACACCCAAGCACTACGGGAAGGAACACAATTTAGAAGAACAGTGGACAAGTACTCTGTTTTTGTTGTTGTTTAATTATTTAAAATACATTAGGAGATACTTAGTCAATGTTCTGGCTATGTAATTAAAAATTACCGCACAGTCATGGACATAAGGACTCAGCAGTCTTGCAGAGAGGAAAATAATGGAGTTCAAAGACTAATAGAATAAGTGCCTTGAAATGCAAATGAAAGAATTACCTTAAAAAAACTAAACAAAACCAAAAATCAACAAAAAACCAAACACAAAAGTCTCACCAAACCAACCAAACAAAAAAAAACAAGCTAAGTCAACCAAACAAAATCCCAGCCTTTAAGTCACCCTGAGAAAGAGAGAAGCAAGAAATTCAGCTAATCTCAAAAGTGGTAGAAAATGCATTTTACGAAGCCAGTACTAAACCATCTCGGGTTCTGTATGCTGCAAGCCTTTAGTTCAGATTCTATCAGAAAACTTACAGGCATCTAGAAAAATGTATTAATCACTTATCTTATATCCTCCAAGAGTAAAACTCTTCCTAACCATATCACATTAGGCCATACTACTATCAATTTTCAAATGCAAACACAGTTAAAATACCCCAGTGTTAAGCAGAAGTCAAGGCACTGAGAAGAGAAGCTGATGCCATAAAGCTGTTCACCAGCACAAAAGAGGCACGTCTGATTTTTTTATAGTGCTTCACAGAAAGTGTTGTTTTTCTACACTGTTTTCCTATTGTAGAAAAATCCATATCGCTGCAAGCTGGTATAAGAAAGCAAAGGCATTACTCTCCTAAATCTTCTTCTAGGGTGCTGTATGTAACATCAGACTTAAAAGCAAAGTAATGTAAGGACCACAAACCTTGTAAAGGCACAATTGAACAACCTGGGGCCCTGGAGCTCAAAGCTTTCCTATGCAAGAATTAACAAGCAGGTATGTTTCACTAAATTCCTCTTCTTCACAATGAAAACACTGAAGAAGTTACTGGCATGGATCACATTAGAGTCACTGTCAGCCTCATACTCAGTTACCCAGATCATCTGCCATCTGCCTTCTGGATAAAGGTAGGCCAGAGGAGTTAAAGAAAACAAACTGTCCAAGTCTTCCTGGAATAAAATCCAAGTGTATCTGATCTGTTTGTCTTAAAACAAATACGCAGTGTTAAAATACCAAAGGCTATGTAAACACAAAGAATACAAAAGCAGGAAACATTATTATTTCACTTGCATCATCCTAAAATGACAAACTGAACATGAGCCATGCAGAGTTCTCCATGTTTGGGTAGTCTACACTTATCAGTTGAGACTACACCTTCCTTTTGGGAATCTCTAGAGGCTGCACTGTTCCCTCTCCTGCCCTTAGGCTTTTCCCAACAATACTGCACCATGGCAAAAGCAGCATCCTACAACTTAAGTCCTACTTCCCCATGACTCTCACTCCCCTGGACTTCACAACTCCTACGAGAGCATTAAACTTTTATAGTTAATGCTTTGAAGCATTAACTGGTGCATCCCACAGTGAGGCTTTCTCGCAAATCAGATTTGTTCTATCCATAAAATATTTACCTCCTCATTTTGTATATAAACTAAAGTGTTTAGATACACTGCAGCACTGCTCTAACAACATAAAAATAAAGCTGACTACATAAACAAATCACATCTCACTCTGCCATATCAACAAAGATCAACTCATGATATAAAGTGGTAAAAATTAAGATAAAAATAATTGTTTCCATTTCTAAAAAGCAAAACACATTTATCATGTTTTCCATCTCATCATAATAGTCTTAAAAAAAAAGCTGACCAGAAATCATGAGCACCTTAAATGCTGTTTTCCAATAGCCACAAATATTTTATAAACCACTTCAGCAGAAAAAAGGAACAATATATAAATATCAACAATAAGGTAAGTTTGCCATCTATGATCACTGGCAAAAGAATTAGGACTGGGAAAACAGAAATACATTACAGTAGCCAAGTTAACACATCACTTTTCTGCTTGATGTTTCACAATACAGCTTCTTGTCCAGCCCTGCATCAACCCTGCAAGCTCCAAACATCTCAAGCCTTATTCATGGCTCTCTACCATTTTACAATAACATTTTACTTTGAAGTGTTTCCTGTAAGAAGTGGCCATTTCTAAAAGACGGAAGATGTGAAGTCAGAGGTCTTTATGTTGTACTATTTTGACTGTCTTGTTAGTTGGGAAGAGGAAGAAAGGAGGAGGTAGTTTTGAAACAATTCCCTTGCACCAGAGCATTTTCTGATAATTTAATACAGCGGCATGAAAATGATCTGTTGCAAAATATATAACTAGTGCCTAATTTTTGTTTGGCACTAAGCCAAGGGGGTAAAAAGCCACACCAAACCCTACAACCAGCAAGCTGTGCTTTCCATCCCCAGTCTGAACCCACGGACTGCTTCTAAACAATTAACACCAAGAATTAGCAGCAACACCACTGCTGGTCAAGGTTCAATTCTAAGTACAGAGTCCCCTGAAAAGCTTTGGGGAGCCCAGGAAAAAGCCAAGGAAGGTAACTTTTGTACTACATGAACAGGACCCTGCAATGTATTCTGAAACTCGAGCAGTATGATTGATACTGCTCTGCTGTCTTGGGTGACCTGCCTGCAGACGTTCCCACAGCCAGGCAAGTGTGCATCCAACATCCCAGAGTGTAACTGGTACAGTAGCACTAACCCCTGCTCTCCTAAACCCTTCTAAAGTCTTGCAGCATAGCTGATGTTCTGAGCAATGCCCAGAGCACATCAAGTGTTCCTTACATGGCTGACCCTCAAAGTACCAGAGGAACTGCTGAGCAAACACAGCCACTGATGCTGTTGCAGAAGCAAGAATTTCACCAACTTTTCATGTTTACACCAAGCTGTAACTGGGTGATTTTGTATCTTTCATAACACACTAGAAAAATTAAGCTTGTAGTTTTTAGGTAAAACTTAAGAACCTGGACAAGAACATCCAATCTAAACCTTGATTCATGAATTTTGAATAATTGAGAAGCCACACATATTCTTTTGGAGATTTTTCCAGTAATTCAAAGTACAAGAAAAAAAAATTTCCATGCTTAAAAAATATCAAAAAGTTAGTCTTCAAGTTCAAGCAAAACCTTGTTGCTCTAAAAATTAAATGCCATGTTTTATTGTGTTATGTTCTACCACATTTTACTCTGATATTGTGCTGCTTTCATTAACTGTAGCCATAAAAGTCAAGATGTGCTCTTGAATGTACACAGGGTTGTATGTATGTGCTAGCAAGGAAGACTCACAGAAGTAAACAAGGACAGCAAAGCCTTACAGAATGTTCTGCTATGCAAATGTATTACCTAAAAATAGCGGGTTTGTGATGCTTACAACACTTTTTAGTTCAAATCCAAGAGGAAGAACATTTATTCACAGATAGTTGTAACAGCAGAAGAAAAAAAACTAGGTACTTATGCCACAAAGTGAGTTTGTGGGCTGTAGTTCTGTCATGTTCAATCAATGGTGCTTTTAAGGAAATTACCACTCTCTGACTGGGTAACCTCCACCCTTACATGGATTTTATTATTCCTATAGGAGGAACAGACAGAAGCACAAGTCTGAGCTACTCCTGCTGCTGTAGTGTACAACCCAGCAGATGAACTCACAGCTCCAGCATCTTCAACCCTGCACTAATGCCATGAATTCCCAAAGAAAAACTTAGAATGCATTAAACAAATTTATTCTCTTATTTCAATCCTGACTTCACAGTTCCCTTTCTGTAACCACATACAAAGAATTCAATGAGAACTCTTCTCACAGGAGCTCCAGCCATGTTTCTTCATCTACAAGAAGATTAATTTCTGGGGCTTAGCCCACTGCGTCACAGACCTGCTCAGCTCCCATCACAAAACACTTCATTCAAAAGCTTTGTATACCCAGCAGTTGACAAATAACTGACTGTTGACAGTATTCTGGGCTAGTGGCCTTTAAGACAAGCAAATGCAGTTAGACTTCAACAAACAACAGTACTAAGAAAGAAGTGTCACTTCAGTAATGAAATCTGACTCCCAATCACTTGTTCTTTATGTCTCTGCACACCTGCAGTGTTGAGCTGGACCAGAACACAGTTAGTACCAACTTGCAGTTTCAGCAAACAGGAAAGGTAACTGTAAAACCAGCACCCAGACCCCTACACAGACAGACACTTCTTTCCAGGAACAGAAATACAGCTTTTGGTTTACATTTACACCTAGAGAGAGTAATGCCAGGGGTGCTCTGTGGGGCTGTCTGAGCAGAAAATCCCTTCCATCGTTGCATGGGAATGCAGGGGTCTGGGCTAGACAAGCCAAGGGCTCCCTCCAGAGCAGTGTCTTAAAGCAAACAACTCATCATGTATGTTGAGAAAGTCATCGAGTGAAAAGTGTTGGCAACTACAACAGCCTGACCCAAACCTTTTGCCAGTGATAATCAGCTAAAAAGTTTTAGTCCTTGGCTACCAAGTAAGGTGGCACTGGAATTTACAAGGAAATGCTCGTCCCTATTGTACAGGTAGGTGTTGGACTGCACCTCTCCAGAAAGGGAAGGGAAGAGGCAGGATAATATCTTAACCACTGCAGAGCAGGTGAAAGAGTCAAAGATGATGGCACTCATTTTCTCATTACTGGATATGGAGAGAACAGGTCCTGAACTATGTTGCTCCAATCAGATGCCAGCACATGGTAAATGCTTTAGCTCAGAGCCTTGAAACCTTCTCATTTTGGTAGGAGCTACTGATGTCCAACTATGTTTTTCATTTGTTGAAAAGAAAAATTATACTGAAATCTGAGATCAAAAGGGCTTTGTCACAACCTGTTTGGAAAAAAGATGCCTGAAACTATGGAAGGCCTGCATGGAATTTTCGTTCTGTACACAGATGCAGAAGTCAGTTAAACAGACCCCTTGGCTTCACAGGAGAGGCAGAGGTTGCTGTGCAGCCCAGAACAAGCTGTGCTCATTGGAAACAACAGAGCAGAAGCGCTGGGGAGACGCCTGCTGCCCACAGAGAGAATCCATCCTGTTTGTAAACCACATCCAATTGCTGCCAGATTATCCTTCAGATAAAATGGGATGATAGAGTCACTTCTACATGAGGAACAAATGGTAAATGACAAATTGACCTCCCACATCAGTAGCCCAGATTTTTAATCCCATCTTTAAGAACCTCTCATGCTGCTTTTAAGGACAGCCACTAACATAGAGATGTGAACACAGTGTGGACCCAAGGATGCACTATCTCCTCTCAGACACCCTCAAAGGCTGCAGTTTGGTTCAGTGCTTGGATTACACAGATTACTGTATTAACAGATGAAGGTGTAGTCCTTGGGGAGCCTTCCAATGCCCCAGTCTAATTAAAAAACCCCAAAAAATCCACCTCAAACACCCCTTAGCTAGGGAACTGTACAGCAGTACAAAATACTACTTCAGCAACAGATTTCACTTTAGAGAACCAAAGCAAACATTGTGACTGTTTCATGATGGGCTCACATTACAATGTAATCCCAGTAACCTGTCAGGGTTTACCAGTGGAAACTTAAAAAACAAAATCTATTTCAACGTCCTTCTTCAGGTTTTTTTACCTGAAGTCACAACCTCCAGGAACATTTTAGATGGCCATTAGGCAGATATATTCATCTGAGTACTGCTGCCTTCAAAAGGCCTGGCACAAGCACGATATATTTAATTTTTCATTAACTCTCAATC
Source organism: Chiroxiphia lanceolata (assembly GCF_009829145.1). Taxonomy (NCBI): domain Eukaryota; kingdom Metazoa; phylum Chordata; class Aves; order Passeriformes; family Pipridae; genus Chiroxiphia; species Chiroxiphia lanceolata. Next base: position 10,144,481 of record NC_045646.1, read on the forward strand.
CTACAAATATTAATTTTTCATTCTATTAGTCAACTTCATCTAACTCTGTTCAGACAATTAAGCCATAAATCTGGAAACCAACAGAAAGACTCATTAAGCATCTGCTGAACATTAAGGAAGGCTTCTAATTCTGAACCAAGTTTTATTCTCTCTCAGTTTTTTAACTTTCCAACACTCAATCAGTTAGCAATTGAGTCATTTTATGAAAGCAGTAGCACACATTTCCTGAAAAAGTAACAGACATCAAAGTGAAGGCTGTAGAAGTGACCAAGGAAGATACTGTACCTGAACAGAATGAAACCAAGGGACTCCACAGCTGCCCGCCTCACGTCATCATTCACATCGCTCACCTACAAAAGAGAAAACAGGACATTCACAATATAGTTATAACACTTGAGGACTCTGCAACATTTCAGGCCAGGTGGCAGTTATTCGAGAAAAAAGGATTACAGAGAAAGTTAGTTAACAATCATGTACGGCCTTAGCTGAAACAGCCTCATCCTTGTTCACACACTGACTGTAAGCTGATCAAAGAGCAGAGACCTCATCTTTTACAGATTAAATTGTATTTTTCTCCAGCCCATCATTACACAGACTATTCACCACAAGCCTGTTACCAACTGCTTTAGGTTCATGTTTTATTATTTTTATAGGTTCCTTTTCTGTGATACCAGGCTGAATATTCTCTTGCTGAAAGTCTACTTGCCCTAATGTTGGAAGGTCCTATTAGTACTCGTACTATGAAAAGCTTTCTTCTACTCATTGTACTACGAAAAGCTTTCGTCACTTCCCAATCTCTGATCTAGACCAGAATATTAACACTGCAGACACGAAGCCTGTCAAAGTGACGTGCTTACTTTCTCACCACAAATTTCTCCCTTTGTGCTAAGCCCACAGTACTTACAGCCACATGCAGTAGGCGTCTGATGGCCTTGTTGTTCCCTGAGCCACAGTATGCCATAGCTACAGTGTACATGCCAGAACGACGGAGAATCGGATCCTGGAAGAGAAAGCATCAATATTTAACATCCATCCAAACGGTGACAGTAATTCTGACCTTAAATCTGTTCTACTCTTGGGCCTGGAATCTGCAAACAGGTAGCATCACTGCTTAATTGTTTATCTGGGATGAGTAAGGGGACAGTCATCAAAGCAGAGTTGTCATCAGTTTCAGGGGTACTATGCCACAGGCTGCCAAGGAGTATATGGCAGTTGTGTCATTCTGCTTTTTACTTGCTATCTGCTGTTGACCACTACTAAAGCCACCCACAGCAACCCTCATCTGTTTTTAACCATTATGTCTCCTTGTTGCTGCTCACAGGACGATGAAGACCAAGCATGAGGCTAAAGAAATACACAAATAGGCTCCGTTGTTCTTGTATTTTTCATCAAAGTGAAGCAACTTGTGAAATAGCCCCACTTCAGACTTACGTATGAACTTCTAAAGCTCAAAACAGCCAACTCACTGTAGCTGGAGATTTCACAAATGGAGAGAAAGGTCACCCGTGTAACAAACATTCAGTGAGTGAGAGTCCCAGCTCAACTTGCCTTATCTCTGCAGAGACTCTCAATGAGAGCATCTGCCTCCTCCATCCTCCCGTACATGACCAGAGCAATCCCAACGGCGAGGCCTCGCAGGATCTTTTCATGCTGGGTTTCCTGTGCGTAGCCGACCATGTCCTCAATAGCCTGGGCATTTTTAGATCCCAACATAACCAACCCCAGTGCCAGGCCAGCTGCCTCACCTGCAAAGCACAGTAAAGCAAAAAAATCAAACCAATCTGTTCCCAAAAGTAGTAAATATTGGATCTAGAGAACCACAAGATGTAGGCCAGCTGATTGCTTCTGGACACCAGCTTGCCCAGCAACTCCATTATTCACAGCCAAATGTGCTTGTAATGACCTGCCAGCCACAATTTAGGGCTCTTCCCTACCAAGTTCAATCATCTCTTACTTAGGCCAAGAGATGCTGAGATCATTTTCCTGTGAGTCCCAACCAATGCAACAGTAGCTGCCACAAGCTTCTCCAAGCCTGTCTCTCAGCCCAAAAAAGCACATGGCTCTGGAGATCAGGCACACTAAATAAAAAGCATGTGACAAAGGAAAGAATAGAGCAAAATAATGGACCGCTTAAAGACCTAGTATGTCTTATCAATACTTGGCATAGTGCCACAGACCAGTCCTGACAGGACCTCTGAACATGACTGACACATAACTAAAGAACCATGCTGATCAGGAAAAGATTAGTTAATAAAACACAGTTAGAAACAATCTATGTTGCTAGCAGAAAACCGAGGTGGGGGGGAGGAAAAAACCACAACCAAAAAGACCCAGATGCCTGATAAGGCCTCAGATGGTTATTTGCTTTGAAAGCAGAACATTTACCTGTCACTGCATCATCCTGGTATAGATTTGTTTTCAGTAAATCATACACATCTTGACGTGCTGTCCCCATGGCAGCCAGACCCAGACCCAGGCTGCCACCGTGTCGCACAATCTAGAGAAGCATATGCAAGTTCAGTCATCACACAACAGGGAGCAATAGGGCTTCAGCTGAAGTAGACATATTTCCATTTACATAAAGCTGCAAACTTTCATCCCCACACCACCCAAACTGATCTCTTGACCTGCTATAAATACCACTTTCACTGTTTTAGGTAGTAGGTTCCATGAAAGAGGCAGAAAATAGAATAGAAACAGAGGTTCAAAAGTATAAACGAATATCACAAGCTTTACACATAGCACTGGAGACCTTCTAGTAACTTTAAGGTCTTTTTTCCCACTGAGTGATTTATGTAAAGCCATAAATCTGTGCCATGTGTAAAAACAGCTGGCTAGTTATAGCTTTTAAGTAGAAAGCTAAATCAGTACCCACTTAAACAGTCTATAACCTTTTTTGTTCCAACAACAGATACAGGAGAGGCAGTACATTTGCAATAAGACAAGAGGGATCTGTTCACAGAATTTTAAAAAAAGTAATCTGAAATTCCACAAAGAGAAGAAGGGAACATGCTGGGACAATGATATATTCCCAACTTAAAAAGATATTTTTTGTAGAAGTCTACAAACAGTGAAGTGGTAAAGTAAAACACTTCTTATTGTACAAGATGCATTAAAACTACAGGGCAGCAGAAACATTTTGTGGCTTATTTCCTTGACAGCTAAGCCATAAGCAGTAAAAGCGCCCGAATACTGCAGGTCCACTAGCAAAACAAAGTAGATATAACAAGTAGTAAATATGATGAAGCTACAGTCACTGTCAAATATATAAGAATTTCCTAGAAATCTTTCCTAAACATCAAGCAATAGGTTGTTAAAACCATCCTTTAATCCAATCCAATCTTTAAGGCCCAGAGGAGGTCTAAGTACCACATTACTAACACGGTCTTAATTACCTCTACTCCCCATTTCTAAACCAGCCAGCACCCTCATGCACATTTCCAACAAAACAAAGGCTCATTACTGAACCCAGTACATACATCATTACTGGCATTCTTCAGCTGGTTCAGCAAGTAGTCAATGATGTCCCCACCATGGTTAGCATGGATGAGACCCAAGGCATAGAGACCTCCACCTTCCTGGTAGGCTGACCCTGGAGAGGTGTCCTTGGGCAGGTAAGTTGCCATTAGCTGTAAGGCTTCTTTCTCATGACCCTGTACATCCAGTAGGAAGGAAAGACAATGGGAAGTGAAAGGTGAAAAAACCAGCTGAGGTAAACACTTCACGATAATATCTAAACACATCAGGACGAAACGTGTTGTAGCCATTACTTTCTCCACAAGAATCAGTGTTTCAGTGCTGAACAATCAGCAAAGAATCCCTCTGTACTGGACTTCCAGTAACCACAGTACACGAGTATTCACCAATCACTTGGTCACAGGTCTAAACCAGGACACACTGGGCCTGAAGCTACACCAGTTCATTCACTAGAGCACTTTAATGAGGACTGAGGTACACAAAACAATTACAAAGACTTCTTGTTATTTCAAAAATGCTTTAAATATACCCTCTCTGTGAATCAATTTGAAGAAAATGACCACTACTTGGGTCACCATTCAACCTTAGTGAAGCTTACTGCAGTAAAGACTTTGGTATGTCCCAAAATCCCCTAAAAAACTTAAGAAATACATAAATGCAATTTTAATAGCAAGAAACCACTGAATCTTTCAACTCACAAAACAAGAGAAGAGCTAAGAATAAGACTCTCTCCTTGAGCCATGTTATCCTACCACCTTTTTGATTCTCAGCAAAACAAGCCATAAATTATATTTGGATATCAGATGAAATAATAATATAAGCAGAGATTTTTAGTGCAAAGACTCAAAACATTTATAGCTGTGCCACGTACACTGAAGGCACCATTCAGAATCCCCATTTCCACATTTTCAGTGTTCACAAGTCAAGCATTTATACTGAGCAGAGGGAAATGAATGCAGAGTTACCTTGTGTATAACACCCAAGCTGGCAGTGGCAGTAAACTTAGCCCAGTTAGTGGCCCTGGCCAGCCACTCCAAATTGTCTCTAGAAGGTGAAAAGAGAAAGGTTATACAGAGTTTTTCACACAGCCCGTTCCTCATCCTGTAAGCAGGGTTTCAGAGCACTGATGCCTGCTTTCAAATCAGAAAGTAGCTCCAGAAGGAAAGTGGGTTAACCACATCCCCATTTTATACCTCTCTCCCCTTCATCAGCTCTGATTTTTGCCTGGTTTTAGTCAAGCTTCTAGATATGAGTGATATTGATGGCATGGAGAACAACTGCTCAGTAGGCAGCCCAACTCTCTGGGAGAAACTGTAGCAGTTTCTGGAGCTTTCCTCAAGTCCCTTGTAAGGTCAGCCCCGATATTTCCCTTCCAAGAGTCATTCAGCACTGTCAGTCTCTACCAAAAAAAGACACATGATCTCAGAAATTCTCCAGCTGGTAAACAGAAAGAAGAGAAGTTCCAGATCTCCACCCTCCAACTGTTCATATGGTTAGCAGTCGAATAAAGCCAGTTTGTGAGTATAGAGAAAAGGAAACAATTCTCTAAGACCATTAGACTTCTGCAGTCACAGCTTTGGAACCATCAAATTAAGCAGGGCAACAATGTTGTCCAAACACCTCTAAATGACACTGGAGCTTCCTTGCCATAGATTTACCTAAGGAACTGGTCACTGGTTGTCCCACAATGCATAAAGGAGTTTGCTATAACAGTTGCTGTATGACACACGGAATTCCGCACTGCATCCTGAAAGAACAAGAACAATCAGTATTACCAGTCAGCAAAAGATATGCTCCAGGTCGCTTAACATGCCTGCCAGTACACCAGAAAAATAGATTGCAATGACCCTCAATTTAACCAGCAATTTCCCTTTAATCAGTTAATAGATTGTTAATGCACTTTAATATATCCTCAACCCAGCCTTCCCATGCAAAACAATCCTTTCTATGAGTTTCTGTCAGAGATGTGATTATTTCAATTGCAACTTAACCGGAGAACCCCCCCCTTTCTGTTTCCCAGAACTGAGCACTGCAGAGTGTGCTGCTGATGTTTTCAAGCCATTCCCAGAACACTGTGTATGATCACTCCTGAGCACTTAACCAGTAGATGGAAAAGATTTTCCAATACGTTTGAAGTGCGTCCCGAAATAGATGAACACACTAACAAGCAACTCCCAACACTTTTACCGATGATGTGCAACTTATTTCACATATAAAAAACTTCTCCTATGGTTTCTAATAATCATTTAGATTAGGAGAATCTAATTTACCTGTAAGTTTTCATTATCCCACCCTTGAGTAATATCTTCCAAAATCAAATCAGTTACTCAATTCACTAGAACCGCCTACATTACAGTATCTGGCCGGTTTCGCCTCCAACATGGAAAAATTGGTCTCTTAGCACATACCAGAATTCTTTTAGCCAAGCTGTGGGTTTAAGCCCACGTAACACCTCAACCAAGATACCTGTAACTTACAGTCCTGGCTGACTCCCTCCCTTTCCTCCCAACCAGCAGCATTTGCAATGGATCAGACACAGAGCTGGAAAGTGAGTTTTGCCCATCTTACTGAACAGATGAAAAATGAACCCATCAAAAAAAGTGGTGAGGAAAAGATTAGTTTCTATCAGAAAAATAAATTTTAAAAAATCAACATGTTAATAGCAGCCTGTCATTAGGTCATACTAGCTGTAAGCTGAAACAATCTGATTATATGGTTTTCTTTGGGTGCAACCAGCCTCACAAATTCAAGTTTTAAATGACTAAAACACCTATTTGTATCCACAAAACCCAAGGAGGTCATGCTAAAACATAAGATAATGTTGTAAAATAACAGCAACATGGTCAAAACAAATATAGGATGAATCCAAGACAAAGCTTCTTACCTTTGTGTTTTTGAGGATCATGAGGTCTGTATTGTTGTTTCGTATTAAAAACTGCAGATGTAACTCAATGGCCATTTCCCCACTTAAAATTTTAATCATTTTTGAGATCTGGTCCTTAGGCTCTGGGTTCTTCACATACAAGCAAAAGGAAGAAAAAAAAATCCATGAGATCCCAACTACAGATCTTTTAAAAAACAATTCATGAGAGGCCAGTCTGGTATGTTCCCATCACCATATTCCAGGTTTTAGGTCTAAAAAGATGTTTCTGTCCTTGAGGCGTTAGCCCAAACCTCGCAGATAATCAAGTCCCTTTGTGCACAACAGTGCAGGTGAGAAAAGAGACTCTCCGAAAAGAAATGTGTTCTATCACTGGAAGCAAAAGGATATGAGTGACATCTAACATTCTCCAAGCTGCTGTTTGGCCTTACAGACACAATGAGTCTCCTGCAAAAGGCAATCCCTTTCACAAATATGAACCTATATTTCCTTGGAAGCTTTAGTGGAGAGGGCCACAAAGCTACAACACTTTGCATGACCCTTTAGTCAGGGTCTGCAGGGAGCTGCAGCATCATTCTTGTGAGCTACAGGCTTTATTCAGAACAACAGCTACTGGAATTAGGAGGAATCTCTAATACATCAATCTTCAACAGTTCTTAGAGAAAGTCTCCTCCTTCCTCATAATGGAACAGTTGGAAATTAATCTGTGGAAACTGAAGTTCCTGAGCAGGGTGAAAAGTACACCACAGCTCTTTGTACTGACATTAGCTGGTCAGAGACCAGCCAAGCATAAGTAGTTCAGCCCTTAAACTAATTCCCTCAATTATTTCTTTGTAGTCAGCATTCTGAATTATGGAAGATTAAGCTCAAGAATATTTCTGACCACACAGATCGTTTTTGTGTACTTGTCCTTTGGCACAGTCAGCAAAGCCAATGCAGCAGAAATTGATCCTGCACGAAAGCACTGTTTTAGAGGTTCCTTGATGAGGCAAGAAATCCAACCCCTTTTATTCTCCTTGGGAAATATAATTTGAAGAAAACACTTCTGTTTGCCCTTAATTTTTAGGTGATCTGCAAGAATCTCTCAAAGATTCCCAAGTCTCGTTTGCAAACATGCAGCACAGGGAAAAAGAAGGAAAAAAACCCTTGTCTTGAGTTCTACTTTCCTCTCTAGTAGCATTTCTTTTCTTCAGCATTGGAAGTGTCAGAACTGCATTAGCTATTCTACATGCTGAAATGTAACCACATGTGCATGTTAAAAGTGAACTCACTTTCTTCAATACTTGGGAAAAGAAACTCAACAAAAATACTGCAACCAAATAACCCAGCACCACAGAGGCCAGAGGCAACTTTACCACTTCATGGAAAAGAAACTATGTTACATCAGCATCCCCTCCTGCCATTCCTGCAGAACAGCATCAGTTGTATCCAGCCAGAACTACAGTTCGATTTCTGAAGGTGAATGAAAAAAACTCATCGAGCTAATTCACTTCCTAAAGTTCTCAGTAGCAGTTAAATTTCAGGTTTTTTCTTTTGGAATGAATGAATTTTGGAATGAAATATCAGCAAAAAGCAAACACATGAGCCAGATCCTTCTGTCCCCTTTTTCAGACCTCAGTAATTCCCACTGAACTCTGCCCAATTCCCACTCTTGCCCAGCTTTCAGTATCTGAACTGCTGGACTGTCAGATATTGGGTTCTCAGAGATTGTCTGTCACCTTGTCTCCAAGCAAGACAGAAAAGGAAGTCCACTCTTTATTAGCCAAACCAATTCAGCAACCCTTGGGATTCAAAGAGAACACATAAGAAAAATTAAGCAAGGAATGTATTTTGGAAATGGCACTTACAATTTCCGCAGACTTTCCTGCTGCACAAGTGCTTCCTGGCTTCTCTTCTGCTTCCATAGTATCACTGAAATAAAACAGAAATGAGAAACGCAACCCAGTTCATCACTTGTAACTCATCAAGAACTATAATTACAGCTGAACACTGTCCTGAAAGAGTAGCCTGGGATTTGGAGATCATGGCTGGAAACAGGACTTTGACGGGACAAGGACTGACTGACTGGAGGTCACTGCTGAACAGAAAACTCTTCCCAGTTCAATTTTCGGGGAACTTGAAGACAAAGGCCTGGAAAATCCTACTCTATTATTACATACATAGAGACAACAATAACAGAGATGCTTGTAGGGAATGAAGAAGCAGAGACAGGTGAGAAAACAAGGTCAAAAAACGAGGCAGCAAGGATAATTATAGCCTCGCCCAGAAGCTTTGAGCTCGTCACTATTAGCATGGATCCTAGAGCGTTGGCAGGGAAATGAAACATACTAAGCTGTCGTTAGCAACTTGTTCTAATGCTTTGCAGGCTGACATTAATTACTCTGTGCCTTTATTTCTCTGGAAAAGGGAGGAAAATGCTTGCTATGCCCATGTCAGTGATTCAAAAGCATTTATATCCACTTCCTCGCAGCTGCATAAAACCTTACATTTAACTAGCCTTGATCTAGGTAGGATTCTCCATCACACACTATCAAAGACAGTGCAGGGATCAGGTTGGATACAGACAATCTCCCCACCTGTCTTTCTCCGATCCAGGGATGGTGCCGGTGTTGGTGGATCCAGGCACAGAGGCAATGGGAGTGCCAACTGTGCGGAGATTCTGGATGACAGAGGACAGGAACTGCTGGCTAGCACTTTCATACAGATCAAAGCAAATCTGGTAGGCCATGAGAAGGTTGTCATCCTTCACCAGCTTTTCCAAGATGTCGCTCACAGCCTGTGGGTCATCCAGGAATATCAGGCACTGAGTAGGAGAAAAGGAAGAACAAAAAAAAAATAAAATTCAGGAGACATTAGATATTTCAGAATGAAAAAGCAACAGCACCCAAGGCCACACTCCAAATCCCTCATCTGCTGCTTCCACAGAACACCCCTTCAAAGAAAGAAAACTTCTCTCTTATAGGAGACAATAGAAAACTTTGAAGAGTTTTCATAGGTCAGTTGAAAAACAAGACCAAATACTACAAATTCAAGACACATCATTCAAACTTTCCTATTTCTGCAGCTTTATCTTTGAAAACTGACAGTGTTGTTCTACTAAACGCAAATTTCAAAATCACTTTGAAGAAGCATCAGTCATTTTGTAGGGATGTCTCCGATTAAAATGAAACAGGCTGAGTCACATGCATGTGGCTGAGTCACATGCACATAGCAAGATTGGCAAAGACCTGAGAACACCTGAGAAACTTCATAACTGTTTGTCTAAACACTCTCAGACAATGGCCTACCAAAAAAACAAAGTACTGGAAATGTTCTTGGGAGGAATAAATAAAATTCCAAGCTGTGAACCTACCATCTGATACTCTGTACATCGGCTTAAAATATTCTGTCAGAGTTGTCTATGTCCTCAAACTGTCTTTGAACACATTTCTTTCCCTAAATTGACCAAATGTGCAATATTTAAATCTCTTTTTCACATTGGTCTCCCTTTGATATATGTTGGAAGCACAAAACCACTAAATGATATTTAATTTAACTGAACAAAAAACAGAGCAGGTAAATTCCAAGTCAAATACATCTACAGAATAGTTACTTTTTATTATCTTGAAACACAAGTCTGAGAAGCTTACCTGGCACACATTGATGAAGTCTGGTTTCTCCAGATTCATGTAGATTTTAACTAGAACCCTCAAGACTTTATTACGGAACTGTTTATTCTGCATCAAGGACATGCAGAGCTTCAAGCTGTAGGCCAGCATCCCAGGAACATCATTCTGAAATAAAATTCAGGGATATCAAGTCTGGGTTCGGACTGACAAGCAGGATTTAGAAACTAAAACAAAGCTACCCCTTTTTCTATTTTATAAAGCAGAGACAACACATATACATACAAATCTTCACAGTTTCCCATTTTCAGAAAACATTATATGCAGGTGTATTGCAGTTTAAAGAAAGAACACCACCAAAAACATACAGGACTAATACTTAATTCAGCAGTCAAAACATGCAAAAGATTAATTTAAAAGTTTAACATCTACTTCTCCTTCTTCACCCTTCTTGTTCTAACACTCAGTTTTGAATGCAGTGAAATTCACTGCACTAACATAAAACACCAGCAAAACAAACCACGCACCAAGAAAAGATCCCCAACACACTTATTTCCTGCTTGAGCCTGAAACAGATTTGGTTACTGGACTCCAGAAGGTAATTCAAAATGAGGGATTTATAATGGGCAGTTAAGTTAGTAAATGCATAGGACAATGAAGAGAATAGAGAAAGCAAGATGAATGCCTTACGATTATCATTCTCATATATGGAAATGGGAGACACCCAAACATATGGGAAAGCTGTAAACTGAAAAATGGTAAAATTTAAAGGATTTAAACTATGTGTCTGGCATATGACTGAGACACTGCAGCATAACAAGACAGCACACAACTGCTAAGCTGCTGCAAATGACTACAGGTGTGCTGCTCTTACTGCCAGTGATAGTAGCATGACTTACCCTAAAACCTCAGTGAAAAATGTTAAAGTCAGGCTGTTCTGCCTTGGAGTCAGGGAAAGCCAAGACTGCACACAGCCACTTACTGAAAATTAGAGCACCTCATCCAACTACCTGAAATTTTTTGTTTTGCTTGCCATTAATCAATCACTTACCCAGCTCTAAGGATCCCTTCCCAGAGTGAATTACAGCAGATGACAAGTACAACTAAATAAAAGAGCTGTTCTTACATTATGCCAGGTCTGCTTAGTCCAGTATCATATCTCTGCCAGTAGCTGACAAGGAATACCGTAAGAAGAGGGCATACGACCACGCTTCCTGGGAATGTTCTCTCAGCAACTTGTAGCTCAAGGATTTCTTAAAGGTAAGGGGTCTCTCTCTACTTGACAGCCCTGAGTGGCTCTGCCTTCCATGACCATGCTGAACTGAACATCTCTGAGTTTTATCTTTTATTCTGTTCGTACAAAACAGGGCAAGTTCCACAGCAACATGGATCTTGCACTTCACTTCCAGATCCATACCTGGCCTAGCTACAGGCACCTCCTGTCCCTGGTACGTACCGACTCAAGGATGGTTTTCTCGAAGACGTCCAGCCTGCGGGTCTCCAGGGCAATGCCAATGGCCTGCTTGTACTTGTGGTCATCCAGGCACCGCTGGAACATTTTGTTCACTATCCCTTCCAGCCTCTCATCCACAGGTTTCTTCTCCCCTTCCGGCAGCTCAGCATTCTCCACACACTGCTTGGTGTAATGGTCAATACATTTTGCTGAAGAGGTAATGCACAAACATGGGGGGAAAAGTCAACTTCTTAGTTTTGCAGTTTTTTACAGGTGAAGTTTTTTACACATTCTGCCAGCAAATAAGTTTATGGGAAACTTCACAAAGGTGAGGCACAAGAACTACCTGTGTAGTCATATACACAGGTAGTAGTGTAAGGTATTCCTTTTATCTCCTAACAAACTCTCATTTAAAAATGAAAACAAGGATATGACCATTGTTCAAGTGTCACGATATCTTAAATGAGGAAACAGCAGTAGGAGACTTCCTAGCTCCACTGTAAGCATTGGCTGGGGAGACTGAGAACCAGCCCTAGTCCATCAAATCCTATACAAGGCACGTGACACCAGCAGACGAGACTTTTAACAGGCATTCAAATTATACATGCATTCAACAGCTGACTTGCTATCTGGTTAAAGGTGGATAAAAACAACTGTCCCGCTCAGTTAGGTGTACAGCTACACATACTAGTCAATTCTTTCCAAAGTTATGCTGAAATTGATAATAACATCAGCACACAAGTGAGAGAAAGGACAATAAACAACCAAAGCAATTTTTCTACTAGGAATTCACTATAGAACAAGGGTTAAGAATAGAGAAAAATGCCATAACTCCTAAGTCAGTTCCATTACAGAACTGCAAAGCAGGAGAAAGAAAGTACAAATAAAATGCGTAAAATCAGCTGCAGCATCAGTTTAAAAGAACACAAGGACAGCAAGAGGAATACAGAGAAAAGCAGCTAAATCAAATAAGCCCTCAAAGTTACAGTAGCTTTGGCAATGTAACAGCTTTTCTTTCACAGCAACAGTTGCTTACCAATGATGGTCTCCACATATTCCGAGTTGTCGTTGACATTGAAGAGGTCACCTGCTCCCAGGGCATAGTTCAGAGACTCCTCAAAAGCTCCCAGGTGGTAAAACACTTTAGAAGCCACGAGAGCAGCAAACTGCCGGCTCCGAAAGCCCTCATCTTCATAGAGAACTTCACTGCAGAGACAAGAGAGAAGAACATCAGCTCTGTGCACTCAGATCTCTTTAAGGCCACATCACTCAAGTACAAGCTTGACCTAACTTCTATCTTTGGGACTACAGCTCCAACCCCACATCCACACACCTTAGTGCTTTCCAGGAAATAAGGAGCTAGATGCTGTACTAGCCAGTGGTAAGCAAACAGAACTACACCCACTTTTTATATCGCATGTTCTTTTTAAGCAGCCCAACCCAAAGTATTAAGTGTTTTCTCTTACATTTTGTCCACTGACTCAGAGATTTCTGCCCAGAAGTCATTAACAACAGCATTCAACTTGTGAAGAGCAAACTCCTACCAAAAAAAAAAAAAGTTTTATTAGCATTTACCACCTTTCCCCAGTAAAAATTAAGTACCCCCTAAGATGGATATCATAAACACTGACCTATTTCAACAGCAAATTCTATTTTAAAAGATCTTTGCAAGGCCTTTCGAAATAAAGGGCTGTTCATTTAACAGGTAAGGCAGCCCTGGCATTCCTTCCCACAGTCCCTCTGTGATGAATGACTGGCTAAAGTGACTGATAGGTGAAATTCCTTGAAATGCAAAGTTTTCAAAGTCTTTGTGACAACCTTTGTGTGCTCCATGCCAGTCAACTCTATTTATTTATAGGGACACAGTATTTTAGCAGGCAAACAGTATCCAGACTGGAATCAGCCCACTTGTAAAAGCAGGGCTCATTCGGATCCAGCACCACCTGTGTCTTATCCAAAAAAATCATTTAGTTGATTACCAATTTACAAGGTACATCTTCCCCTCCTAAAATGGGCCACCTTAACTGTTCAAGTAACTGGTAACCATTAACACACCAGCCTTCTGAGGGTTTGCTGTTCTGTGGATTCATATGCTCTAGACACTGTAAAGTTTCTGCTGCTGTTTTCTTTTCATACTACTACTGTGATTTTTTTTTCCAAGTGAAAACTTTAACGGTGATTTTGTTCTACATTGCTAAAACTACGCTAAAAACTCTAGATGTTGTTCAGCTTTGAATTTTACAGAGTCTAAATGCAGTCTCTGGAACAATTTTAAGTAACAAAGCGCCGTCACCATCAGAGAGCTGGGAGCTTTGATGAACAGAGATTTTACATTTGAAGTTCTGTTTTGATCCATGTTCAAAACAAGGAAGTTTGCCATCTGTTATCCTGCTACTTAAGCCCTTTCTTTCAGCTTTCAGGCTAGATACAATTTGATGCCCACCAGTTGCTGTCCAATCATTAATTATCAAGATCCACTCCTTTTTGATTTTAAGCTCTCAACATAATGCATTTGCTGCTGTTTGCTCTCAGATGTAAGAGCTTACCTTGAGCTGTGGCTCTTCTTCATCCAGAAGAGAGATAATTCCAGCTGCAAAGCAAGATCATAGTCAGTTTTGGACTCTCTGTATCAAAAGCGAGCTTCTTATTGAGTTAAAAACCAACAGAACACAAAAGAAGGCTGTCTCTGGAATGCTGGTTTTAAACCTTCAGTATCAAATTCCAAAAATCAGATTCAAGTTTGTATAAACATGACGTAAAATAGTTCAGAATTTATAACTGAAAAGGCACATTATTTATAAAAGATGATCCTTCTTAGAGGAAAACATATTAGACAAGAACTCAGAGAATGTTTTCATACCAAGGCAGCAGGCCTCATGGATAAGAGATGTCACACCTCACAGCTTTTGCAGGACTCCTGATGCTGTCCCAGCACATTTGTACAAACATCTACAGAAATATTGTTTAACTGACATGACTGAGGGGTTCATAGATATTTTGGGAGCTTAATCTGAAGAATGGTTCTGGGTGGTTTCACTGTCAGACTGCAAGGATGCAACAGAGAGGGTCAAAAGAGAATTTGATCTAAGTCCAACCCAATTCAGTGCTTTAAATCTTTCATCTGTTGTACAGCTTGAGGACCTTCTAAATCTAAGACATGAAACTGGGAAGGCTGGAGGGCCATGGGTTGAACTGGGCTTTTAAAAGATCTTGACAAATCTAAAATGATCATGTGCAAGTCCAAACTAAAATGTACAAATAGAGAATACAAACAGTAGAGAGGGTTAAGATGAAACATGATCAGTGATATCACTTGGCTGCAGTGGGAGAAGGAGAAGACAACTCTCACACAGATGTGTAAGTGAGAGCAGTTCTTGGCAGATCCCTGAGGCACCTTCCCTCCCCTTGGCACCACATCCCAGCCCAGCCCCGTGTCCAGAGCTGGGCACCATCTCGTGAGAGTCACAAGCAAATCCAGGAGTTCAGAGCTGGGCAGGAAGAACAGGGAGCTCTGGGAATCAGCCCCTGAAGGGTGGCTGGAGGCTTGGAACTGGTTGGTCTATGGAAATCTGGGAAAGGTGCAGAGTCCAGGTACAGGGCAGCTGGGGGAAGGGAATAATCTGACCTTTGTGTCAGATATGAACAGGAGGAGTAAGACCAAGCTTTAGTGAAGCTTCACAGAATGGGGTTTGATGGTATGAAAAGCCTTCTCACCGTAACACAGTTATGCACTTTGCCTATCAAGGTCACAGAGCCTCCATTATCTTTTAAAAAAAGAGATCTTTTAAAAACCAGGTGAGACACAGGTCCATCAGTAACAGCAACTGAAGGAGCACCAACGGGGCTTCTGGGCAGGGAAGGTAAGTTCAGCAGCCCAGCCCACAGTGCTCCTTCCAGCTGCTTTCTGAAACTCTACTCCAAATGTTTGCTTTGAGGGTTTTTGTGGGTTTTTTAAAATTTTTTATTTTACATAAGCTCCTGCGTTCCTGATCTATCAGGAGGAAACAATCTCACTCTCACACACGGCCTACACATCTCACTTCAATATGCCATTTTTACATTTTCTAAAGCCCCTCTGAAATGAATTCCTACTTCCCATCACTTAAAAGTAGGAGTTAAACAAAGCAAAGGGCTCAGAAAGAGAAAGGCACTTGGGGACTGTTGTCCTCTGCACTGTTCCTGCGGCAGAGTCACAACCACACACGTGTTAATTCCTGGCCTGAGTATTTTGGCAAATACTTCCCGTATTTTTTCACACTCTCGAGCTCTCAGTAGGCCCACGGTGTGTAAACATCTCCTTCCTCACTCGCCTCATTATCCCGGCCTCTCGGGACTGACATTCACTCCGCGAGGCATTCGCGTTCCCGAACTCTTCCAAGTCCTTCCCATTCCCTCTCTCAGTCCCTGCCGCACCTCCCGTGGACCCTGAGAGCCCCCCGGTTTCACACCCCCCACGCGGTGTCCCCTGGCAGCACCGAGCCCTCCCTCCACATCCCCTGCTCACACACCCCCCCCGCACCGCCTGGGACTCGCACGGGTACCGGAGCCCTCGTGCGGCACCAGCAGGTCACGGCCGTGCCACACCGCAGGGCGACTCCCGTGGGTGCCAGGGCCGGGTGAGCCCCGTGAGGGGCGGCCCCGCCGAACCGCGGCGGTGCCCAGTCACGGCCCTGACTCAGCGAAACCCCGGCGAGCAAACGCGGCCGCGCGCCGCCGCCTCACCGGCCGAGGTGATCATGGTGGTGCCGGGCTGTCCGTCGGGGCGCGGCACGGGGAGCGCGGGGGGTCCGAGGAATCGCTCCGGTCCGGCCCAGCCGCGGTGCCGCCGCTGCCCGGCCCGGAAGTGCCACCCAGGGCCCCTTCCGGCGGCTCCGCGCTGCAACCGGGAAAGGTGCCCGTGGCGATCGCCTGCGCGGGACGGCGGGGAAACCCGCAGGCGGAAGTGGGGCAGCCCTGCCGCGGGGGTCCTCGCGCCTCCCTCCGCCCTTCACTGACAGCGCGGGCTCTGCACGAAGCGTCGGAGGCCCTGCGCAGCCCACAGAGCCCACAGTGGACCCGCACAGCCCACAGAGCCCACAGTGGACCCGCACAGCCCACAGAGCCCACACGGCACCCGCACAGCCCACAGAGCCCACACCGGACCCGCTCAGCCCACTCCTGATACTTGGCATGGGAGGGTGCTCAGCCCTCCCAGCCCACACCTCACAGCCTGGGAAGGGGGCCGGAGCTGTGGGGTCCCCACAGGGGACCACGTCAGTGCCTGTGTTTGCGCCGTGCCCAGAGAAGCGGCTGTGCCCCCCTGCCAGGACAGGCCGCCCGCAATGAGGAGGCATCTGTGGGGGCACAGGGTGTGCCTTGGCGTCACAGGGATCAGGGATTTTACCCCATGGACGTACCACCTCTTGCCGGCCGCCTCTGACTCTTCTTAAATGTGTTTCCATGGGGAAAGGCCTTACCCAACCCCATCTCTCCCTTGAAAAGGGAAGCACAAGTACAGAGGAGTCTGACAGCCCCCTACCAAATCCCTTTCCCCCTCCATCAGTTGACAGCACAGGGCAGTGTCCAGATCTGCACAGACACAGACCTGAAGTTGCCCTAGTTGTGGAGGAACATGGAGTTATTTTGGCTCCTTCCTTGGTTCCAGTACGGACAGATGGGACACGCAGGCTGGTGGATTTGCAAAAGGGAAAGTCCAGCTCAACAGCAATGGTGCTGCCTTCTGAAGGGCTTGAATTCCCTGATGGCATCAGTGAGTGAAAGTTATTAATGAAAGTTCTTAATGAAAGTTCTTGATGCAGGTTACCAGAGACCTACCCAAGACCCCAAGAGAGGCAGCTCCACCTTAAAGACAACTGGGAAGATCTCCTGCCTTCCCCACTGCCCCACTTGAGCTGCTCACAGATCAGAGCTGCTGGTCTTCCAGATATCATACAGTGGGGTCACTTCCATTCCCTACCCATATCCCTTTTATTCAAACCAAGATAAATATGAGTTAAGCCATGGATAATGCTACTTCAAGGATAACACCATGGCAAACAAACAAACAAAACCCCAGAAGCACATTCCAATTCAGAAATTAAATGTCTTTATTTTTTACAACAAGCACATAACAGTGCCCTTACCTTATTAAATAAATGAAATATGTAAAACTATCTGCTTACAGCTCCATGTGTCCAGATGGTGAAAAAAGACAAGAGAAAAAAAAAAGAAAAAAGGATTCCAGTCACTTTTATTCCTCAGTCAAAAGTAAACAATGCTTTTGATCAAAAGTATTCCCACTCACACCTCCTAAAGCCCCAGGCAGTTCATCTGCTTCCACAGAAGTCTCCCTGAAAGGGTAAACCTGCATGATTTACCTAAAAATTACCAGTAAATAAATCCATTGGATTTTCAGCACCAAGCTAAGTTTAACTGCAAATCTGTGCTCTTGGGCCACCTCTGCACTACTGAATTCCTGGCAGCAAAGGCCAAATGCTGCAAGAAAATAAAGATTTCCCCCACCGCAGTGTCAAGTCCTACTGGACTCACCTAACCAAGGGCTTTATT
Source organism: Chiroxiphia lanceolata (assembly GCF_009829145.1). NCBI lineage: Eukaryota > Metazoa > Chordata > Aves > Passeriformes > Pipridae > Chiroxiphia > Chiroxiphia lanceolata. The sequence continues at coordinate 10,162,443 of NC_045646.1, forward strand.
GGGAGATACAGACCTGCCCAGTGACTTGGGCTCTGCTGTGCAGACAAGCAGAGGGACTTCCCTGCACAGCAGAGCCATGGGCTCATGCCAGGGATGGAGCAGGAAAGAGCCTTCATCCCACCAAGATGCACTTAGTGCTCAGTGCTGAAACCTGGGGTCATGCATAGAGCCACTCACACCAAGTGTCTTCATTGAGTCACTTAGTCACATTTGTATTTTCCACCTGGTCGTTAGCACAGAAATCCTGCAGAAATCCTGCAGGCTGGAAGGAGAGTGGGTTGGTGCCCTCTGTGCAGAGCAACATGCTCTGTCAATGCCAGCTGCTCTCCACAGCCACATCCACACAGGCAAGTGTTTCTGCTGTGAAGAGACGTGACATGCACTTCCCCAAAGGCTGCTCACATGGGCTTGGCATCCTGGCAACACTCCCCCTCTTGCCCACTCCAGCATGCCCCAGACACCCTCAGCCACACTCCTCCAGCCCAAAGGGCAAAGCAACACCATCACTAAAGGGACCAGTTCCAAACCTGAGAGCTGCTGCTCTCTGCTCCAGTGTTACCATCATAACCCCAGCAGGGTAGACAGGTGTTGGTGTCCCCATACCACTGGTAGGGAAACTGAGGCACAGAAAAATGGTTTGGTGAAAAATATTGATGATCATGGTCATGAGTGGAGCTGGGTAAAAAACAATATCCCTTGCTCCAGATAAAAGCTACAGAGATGCTGAAGGTACAGTGCTAGGAGAGAGTGCTGGCCAGAGCTGGCAGGACTGCAGGCACTTCAGGTGCCACTGGGAAAAAAGGAGCCAGAGAGGGGACAGACATGCACAGAGGATGTACTGACACAAATCAGTGCTAACCCAGAGGAGAGGTAGGCAGGACATGACAGGTTGAAGTTGCTGATCTGAGCTGGATCAAACTCCTAAAGAACCCAGCAGCTTGTGCTAAAAAGAAAAGACATGTTTTACGTTGCATAACGTAAGAATGGAAAAGGTAGTAATATTCCTCAAAACCCAAGGATTTATAATTATTTGTGTTGTCACACACACTACAGGCAGCCCTTTGGAACTACTTAAATAGATCATTTTATATATTTATTCATGAAGCAGCCACATCTTGTGTTACCTGTCACCTCCAAGCTCTGCCATCACATAGCTGTGGAGATGTCCCAGGTAAGATGGGCCTCTCCCATAGCCCCATCTAACACCAGCCACACCTTACTGTCCACCTGCCACCCCTCCAACCCAGGCAGTCCATCAGCCAGTCTGTGAGCACCAGGACAAGCCAGAGGAATCCTGCTCCCAAACCACACTCTGTTCAAGCTGCCATTACTATCAATATCTTTTATGTTATTCCTGCTACCCACAGTGGGCTGTTACTGCATTCTTCACGTTACACAGTTACACTCAAGCCTTTTCAGTAGCTGGTAGATCCAGGACCTCATTTAGTCCCACTGCAGTCTCTCCACACCACTGTGTCACTTGTCTTTTTTTTTTTGGCTCGATCACAAAGAGAGTAGGAACTTCAAAGCACCAATAAAGCAGGAAAACAAGGCAGCAGAATTGGTCTGCCAGGAAGGCCAGCCCTGGCAGCCTCAGCAGGGAACTTTGCTCAGAATTAGAAAATGCTCCTCATTCTTCAAACGGGTGGCTGCATTTCATGCTCAAAGTCCCAACGTCATCTTGCCCAGGATATGGGATACATCCCCAAAGGCCTTCTCAGAAGCCCAGTGTCCAGCAGCAGCTCCAGGCACAGCAGGGAATGGCTCTCTGGCACAAACCCCGGAGGCTGTCAGGAGCTCCAGAAGACCCTCAGGAGTTCAGCTGAACAGCTTCTCCATGGAGTAGTGGGTCCTTGGAGGAGAGGGTGAGTGAGCATTGCACCAGCTCTTCCTCCCACTGCTCCAAATCCACCAGGCAGATCTGGGATGTGGACTGTGCTGGGTGCCCAGCAGCTCTAGGTGCCTGTGCCTCCAGCAGCTTCTTCACAGTTTCCATTGGGGGACAGGCTGGTCAAAGCCACTTCTTCCTCGGGGTCCTGCAGGCCATCTACAAAGAGCAGAGAGAGGTCAAAGGAGATCTGAATGAAAAACCCTTCCTCATACAAAATACAAAAGATGAAAAGAAAGCATGGAATGAAGCAGTTGATGTATACTCACAGCCTAAGCACAGCTGATTTTTTTCATAACTGAATTTCATTTTGTTTTATAAACTCAACATTGCTTCAGTGAATAGAGCAAAGGAGCACAGGACCCAGCTCCTGGCCTCCTGAAGTCTCAGCAAGCTCAGAACAAGTTGCATGGCCACAAGGCATCATTTGCCTGGCACTGACAGCAAAATCAGGCACTCTTCTGACCCTGAAGGACCTGTCTCAAAGCTACATGAAGTGGGCATTTCAGTTGTTTTCTCCAACTCCTATGCACTTTAAGCATTTTATGTGTTTAAGAGGCATTTGGACAATATCCTTAATAAAATCCTTCAATGTTTTGCAAGCCCCAAAGTGGTCAGGCAGTTGGACTAGATGATCATCATAGGTCCCTTTCAACTGAAGATATAATCTGTTTTATTCTTTTTACAGCAAAGGAGCTTTCCCTCCTCTTTGTGCTTCATAGAACAATCTAGATCTCCACACTACACACCTTGTAGGCACCTGCATGAGGCACTTCTGCAGAAAGAAAATCACTGCTGGGAAAGGCAAGCAGAAGTGCCAACTGTGCACAAAGGCTGAACACAAGACTATTTGTTATCTGAACAATTTCCTTTACAATCGGGGAGCCCAAGGCTGATTGCCCTCTCCCTTCTCTCTGCCAGCCCCAAAGGCAAGTGGTTTGAACACTCCTTCCAGCTGTGTTTGCAGGAAACATCATGTAACATCAGGATGATACTTCCAATTCATTGTTTAGCCAGACAGTAGTTCTGCTGCCAGAAACTCCAGCAAAAGGCAGCTGAGTTCAGCAGTGCTTCCAGGGGTATATTTGGGCACTGGACCCAGCATGGCTTTGTTTAGGCAAGTGAAAGGTCAGAAAACAGGGAGACAGCAACACAAAAGACAGATGTGTGTTGGTTGTCTTCAAGTTTGGGCCAAACCACAGCCAGGGAAGAGAGGCCAACTGCAGAGCTAGAAATAGCTGAAGGAGGCCACCAGCAAGGGGTTTGGGCACCAGGGAGTCAGTGAGGAACCTCTAATGGTCACAGCAGAGTACAAGGGAGGGAGCAGGGTATACCTTCATGAATATTGTTTGCAGCTTTTGCTTTGTGATCTTTTCTCCAGCTCCTCTGTTTCCAAGAAATGCACCGCAGGAAGGATGGGAGCCTCCACCTCTCCCTGTCTTTCCTCTCTTCTGAATAAATGAGAGAAGGTTAGTTCAGACTGGTAGCAGGTCAGCTCTGCTGCTGCCCCACTTCCCCTCCACGAGCCCAATTTCTCACAGCAAAACCAGGTCCACACTGCAGAGCCACTCGTGGAAAGCACAGAGCAGTTCCTGACAATCCTTATTTCTGGCTGAAACCTCTCTTCTATCCTGGAAATTTGTCTCCAGTGTCAGTTTCTGCTTTGCTAGCTCACTGCCAAAACCATTCTGGATGCAGCAGCCCAGAGCGAGCAAGAAACCTGGCAGGAGCTCAGGCAGCACACGTGGCGAGGCTGGGAACTGACATGGTGAGGGAATTCCCGCAGAAGGAAGATTTTCTTTTGCATTATCACACAGCTTCTGCACCACAACCCATTTACTGTTCCCTGCTTTATTAAGCAATTCCCTGAACACACACAGGCTTGCAGCACACTGAAAACTGCAGGAAATTGTAGAGAGCCTGTGGTCGATGTATTTATTCTGGAAGACAACAAAGTTACTACAGATTTTCAAGCTATTATAGTAAAACACTACAGCAGCTTGTAAAATACTACAGCAGTGTAATTTTTATGGTCTCCAACAGCAGCAGTTCAGCATCTCCATTGAGCCTTTCATCTCCTAATCAGATAACAAATTCAGCGTCCTTCAGCTTATCAAACCATTGCGACACTAAAGGGTTCACAGTGACAATCCTTCCTGCCAGTCAACAAAACAAAAGCTCTAGTGCACTGCCTGGCATGGCTATTTAGAGGCATGGCTATGCTTGGGATCCCTCTCCCTCATGGAGATTTTGGAAGGCAGGGCTCACAGGAGCATGGAAAGAAGCTGTCACTGCCTAAAGGTTGAACCCTAGAGCTGATGAGTGTCCTCATTACACATGCAGGTCCTGGGACACTTACATGACTCAGAGCACCAGGCAGAGCACCAGAGCTGAATTAAAGCTGAGTCCTCCTACCCACCACAATTATAAAGTACACACAAACAGGCTGCAACACCCAATCCAGCTCCTCCTGCTCCTCGTTCTCCACAGCTACATATACGGAGCCAAGCACCAGCAGCCAAGGTAGAAAAAGGTCATGTATGCAGGGATGCTTTTCTGCACCTGCAGCTAATGCCCCAGGCTGCTGTGACCAGAACTGGAGGACTCACTGGTATCTGAGAGCATAGCAGAAATTCTTGCAGCAGCAACAATGTGAGGAAGACAAAAGCTTGCAAAAGGAGAGAAGTTGGAAAGCAGATTGTGCATGCCTCAGTTACAGAGTTGGCAGAAGACAGCCCTGTGCCCTCACAATGGGTCCTTGCCATCTCAAAGCTTCTTGATGTTCAGATCCAAGATTCTGGGCTGAGCTGATGGAAAGAAGCACCTGAACTGCAGCCAACTATCTCGATGTCCCAGGGATCCCAGAGGACCCTGTCAATGTGGTGCTGAAGGCAAGTGCCAGGACCCATTAGGGTAGAGGCAGCAAGATAGCAGAACACTCGAGCTCCTGGAAATGCTGGGGAGCAAGGGAAAAGTGGGAAAAAACGTAAGAAGGGAGGATGAAAGGGAAACAGCCCAAGACAAGCAGTACAAAGACTAAGGTGTTTTGCGTGGCAGCTGTTACAGCAGAGCCTGCCCAGCTACCCATCACCCTGCAGTGGCACACAGACATGACTCACCTTTTGCCCCAGAACAAGTGCTGTTCCTCAGGCCTGACTGACACCCAGCTTTCATCCTGCCGTCCTCACCTTGACGTATGGTTTTACACCCAGACAGTAACTTGCTGTTCTCACTTATTCATTTTGTCAAATCAGCATAAGCATCTTCCTCCTGCAGGAAGGTCAGGTCCTGCCTGCAACCTACAGCATGGGCCACACCCCAATCCTGCATCCCTCAAGAACACACATGGAACAAGCATGGAAGGCCACCATGTCATGGATAGCCACAATGTCACAGCTGTCAGCTGCCACATCCCTGTTATCCATGAGCTGCTCTAGTACTTCCCAAACTGCTTAGATGTTTGTCCAGCTGCTAAAACTGGGAACCTCACCAAAAAGCCACAGATCCCACTGGGAAGGCTCAGATCCCGCTAGCATGAAAGAAGTCTCATTGGAGAAAGACCCCATCAGGAATGGCCAGATCCCGATGGGAAAAGCCAGATCCCATTGAGGGGGAGATCCCATCAGGAGATCAGATCTCATGAGGATGGGGTAGATCCCACCAAGGAGGGGAAGATTCCGCAGGAAAACGGAGGAAATGCCGCTATAAAACCCCCCGAGTGGGAAGGAGGAAGGGTCGGGCCGGCCCCCCGGTGTTCCCCCCGTCCCGGTCGGTACCTGCGGGGTGCTGCAGGGCGGCCCGCAGGGCGCGGCAGGCGGCGGCGCGGCACTCGCCGGGGCAGCCGGGGCTGTACCGGGCCGCCTGCACCGTGCCGGGCGCCGGGAAGTGCCGCCGCAGCGCCGCGTCCAGCACGGCCGCGTCCTCGCCGTCCCCGCCGGGCAGCAGGACGCCCACGACGGCGGGCGGCGGCGCCGCGGGCAGGCGGCCCCGCACGTCCCGCACCACCTCCCGCAGGCGGGCCCGGGCCCCGCGGCCCCGCGCCGCCCCGCTCAGCACCAGCAGCAGCCGCGCTTCCAGCGCTCTCCGCCGCCCGCCGCCCGCCCGCCGCCGCCGCGACCGGCACCCCGGCACCGGGCACGGTGCGGGCGGCGCCTCGTCGCCCAGGAGGTCGCGGGCGAAGGCGGCCATCGCGGGCGCCGCCGGGGCTCCCTCGGCCACCTCGGCCACCAGCAGCACCGCCCGCCGCCCGCCCGCCCGCTCCACCAGCGCCCGCAGCTCCTGCAGCTCCGCCGCTGCCATCCCCCGCCGTGCGCCCTGCCCGGCCCCGCACCCCAACCCGCACCGCCCCCGGCCCCGGCTCCGCACCGCCCACTGCCCCGCACCCGCCCCGCCACCCGCCACCAGCCCCGGCCCCCGCGCAGAGCAACACCCCCTGCGCACACCCCGGGCAGCGGGGCGGGGGTGAAATGTTATGGATTGCCCCCCTCCAGCCCCGTCCCGTACCCGCACACACCCTCGCGGAACAGCTCCCACCTGCTGCAGGGTGGGCACAGAGGAGATGGTATTAGTGGGGGGCATGGGACCCCCCGATCGGCCACACAACCAGCCTCGGAGCTCTTCCACGGGCTGTTCTTGTTTCACATAAAGAGGTGATAAAATTCAGGCAAAAACCGTGCTGTGGAGGGGCTAGGAATGTGAGAGGGGGATGAGCAGAGGCTGTGGTGACTGCAAAGTGGGACACACACGGGGCCACAATAGAGGAACAGTTGATCATACACCTCAAAGGGTATAAGGTGTCCCTTAGGGTGTAACATCCCGTACCCCAGGGCAGTCATGGAGCGAACTCCCTGGCATCGTGTGCCATTGGCACTATGGAGCTGCACAGACTGGCTGAGCTATAGCCATACCTGGAAACAATTCCACTTTGGAAATAATTATGCTCTCAAAGGACATACCCACCCCACTGGTCACAAGTTTCCCAATTCGTACCCGGCTGAGCTGCAGTCCCCAAACCACACACTGCATCTCTGAATCCCTCCCCAAGTCAGTGCCCTTTGGCTTTCCTTCTGCAAACATCACATCCATCCCCCTCCACACAAAACACAGCCCACAATCACAGCCCCACCAGCATCATCAGCGCTCTACAGTGATACACACACGTCCCGTCAAAGCACAAATGTTTCCAGGGGTAAATCTGGAGTGTTAGTCAGGGCTTTGCTTTAGTCAGGGCTTCAGTGCTGGCGCTTGTTACATGTATCCCATGAGCTGGCCCTGCCGTCTGACGGTGAATGAAAGCCTCTGTGCCCAGCCCTGGCACTTGCACGGGGAAGCTCCAAACCATGGCATGTGGTAAATACTTGCCCTCTGCCATATCAGAACTGGCTCCTCCAAACTGGTAATGGTAATATCTTATCGCAATAACCTGGGAAGGGATAAACAGCTCAAAGGTGCAAACGGCCAGAATCACCTTGGCTAGTCCCTCTCTGAGGCCCTTTGAAGCCAAATATTCTCTGAGTGCACTGGGGGGTGAAAGCAGAGCCGAAATCCATGTGCCTGCCCCGGATCAGTGACTCCCAACATGTGCATAGGGGCACACTTGTGCCAGGAAGGTGTCTGAGCCAGGTGCCTGCTCCCTGCCCTTACTTGTGGCCACCTGTTCCCAGAGCCCAGCAGATCAGCAGCCACAGCAGGAGGGATGTGCCACAGGCTGGTCCTCAGGCTCAATAGAGGTATGACAGCTTGGGAAGGTCACTGTGCATCACCAGTTTTAATCCTGGAAAACATTTGCCCCAGGTATGACAGTCTGAGCAAATGCTACCCCAGGCCAGCATCGTGGGGCCGGACAGCCCAGGCAAGGGCTTCGAAAGACTTTCTGCCCTGGGTCCTAGTAAAAGTAACTTACTCATTACATGTGCTGATAAGCAAATGGGGAGGGAAGAGGGGAGATAAAACAGAAGGATTAGGCTCCTCTTCCAAAGATCAGGGTCTATTGTTGCAAGAGCCTACGCTTCCATGCCAACATGATAGCCCTCAGAGCAGCTGTCAACATGGCAGGGCTAAAGTCAGACATAACTCAACAGCCAGGTCTGGCCTTAGTATCGCCCAGATTTTGTATTAACAAGAATTTTTTTCTCATCTGTTCAGAATCCTGCTCATGGCCCTCATGGTCCAGTGGAGAAACGCCCAGGTGTAATCAGCACCATGAGCTCTGCCAGCAGCAGCAGGAGGGGACAAGAGGGTGTGATGGTCCCAGAAACCCTCATCTCCCTGCAGACTGCCACAAGAAGACCCACAGAGTGTTTAAACTCCTTATGAGCTGCCAGCACAGCCTGTCCTGTGCCCATTACACCCTCCCTGATGTGCAGCCCATTTACAGTACAGGTCTCACAGGGTTTTCAAGCAGTGCTGTGCCAGTGACTAGCCTGGAGATGCCAAGATGCCTCAGGCATTGGGAAGTTGGCTTTCAGGTAGGCAATTCCCAAGATTTACGAAGATAAATCTTGCAGAGAAGGTATAGAAAAAATTGAAGTTATCTTCCTAACTCAGCTCAGAAAGCACACCACTGGCTACTTTTCTGCAGCAGCCACAATGTTTAAACTGCCAGGACAGCCACTAAAAACTAATATTTGGGACTACATAGAGCTGTTCTCCATGGCCACTGCAATTCTTTAGTTAATTTTGGGTACACACCAGCAAAGGCTGGTTGGAAAGGTGAATGTCACCCACAATACCCAAACAACCTTGTTTACATTTCTTTACTCATTAACAGAGGTAAGATTTAATAGCACATACAACTTTATCTCCTTTTGTGTTACTTAAAGAGGTACCACTCAAAGAGATCAGAGGCAATCATGCCCCACAAAGTGTCTTCAGAGCCCTGTCAGGAATCTGAGCAAAAACACAGATATATTTAGAAGGCCTGACACTCCTTCAAGTATCCATCTGACAGTCACAATTGTAGAGAACCTCTACAGACAGCCCTAAATGAGAGTAATCACATCTCTTACATATGCCCATAGCTGTTCAGAGCAGACACAACAGCTGCTCATTTTGGACTTCAAAGGAGGAGAGAAGATGCTTTGTTCAGAGAAATAAATTTGGCATGTGTATTAGTAGCGTCTTGAAGTCTAAACAAAATCAAAGGTCCACTGGATTAGAGCCCTTAAGAAGTGCATTTACCAAGATTAACCTTGCTTCTAAAGAGAGTAGAAAGAGGAGGAAAAGGATTCTCATGCTAATTTTGAGGATAGAAGTGCAGAGAGGAATTCTGTGGGAGTAGCTCTGAGCCCAGTGTCCAGTGACGCAGCTCAGCATCTGTGCTCACGGGAGCACATGGAAAAGCCTCTGAGCCAGCCAGGAATGGGAACTGGCTGCTGACAAGCTAAGCCTTAGCAAATCTTTGCACAAGTGCTCTGTCACAGACCTGCTCTCCAAGACTGCTTCAATTTACTGCTTTGGAAAAACACGTCCTTATGAGTTGCTGTGAAGCATCTGCTTTACTTGTGCAGCACTACCAGGAGCGTTGCTGCAGGGCACCAGCACTCATTGAGCTCTTCATCCAGGGAGATCTGCTAGGGTCCTCCAAAGAAGTAGCAGAGGAGGTAATAGTGAGAGAAGAAAATACCCCAAACCTCATCTATCCCGTTGCCCTGAACATCTCAGTCCCACTGATACCCTTCTAGCCCATCTCCTGTTCACTCCTCCATGGCTCTTCCCATCTCCTCCAGTGACTTTCCCCAAAACTCCTCTCAATCTTTCTGGCCCCTGAACACAAACCTCTTCCTATTTTTCACCCATTGGAGCTTGAACTTTGTATCAAACCAGACAGAACCCTTTCTGTTACAAGTTCAGTCACAACGAAATCCAAGCTGGGTCATCACTTTGTTCTGCCCAGGTGCCCTTGCCCCAGACCTCCAGGGACAGCTGGGTCAGCTCCAGTTTTGGTCCCGTGGCAGCCTGTACCAACTCAGCCCTGGCCTGGATCCATGCAAGTCATCACACTTCTCTGAGCTCCACTCAGGGGAAGTTACACACCATAAGCAAATAAAGTTGGGAACTTCCAGGCTGCCCTATGCCAGGGACACACCCTGGCTTCCTGATGGGGAACCTCAAAGATTTCCCTGCCTCTCTTCTCCCAAATCCCGTTCCCTTTGAAAGCTGTGCCTCTTCCTGCCCATCTCTGGAGTTGTCCTAAGTTTCCTCATGTTTCCTTAAGTCATCATCCCTTTCTGGATGGCAAGAGGGCATTGGAAGGTATGTCTGAAGAGGAGGATGGGAACCTGGCACAGGGCCATGTGCAGGGAGCCCAAACTGTTGTGTCAGTCCTGATCACACAACAGGAGGGATGCCTCTGCCTGTCACCTTAGAGATGGATGGAGGTTGCCCCTCAGGCTGCTCTGCTCTTTGATCCTCCACTGGAAGATGTTGAAAAACTGGCAATAAATATGAAATCATACCCAAGGACCAAGCTGCCTCTTTTGGCCTTTTTTCTGGCTGTCCTGCCAGACCCTCATCTGGACCTTGCTTTTGGTTTGACACCAGGACCCATGACTAGCTGTTCACAGCCACCAATCTCCATTCTTTCCCAGTACACATATGCCTTTGACACCAGCAGCTCAGCTTTTCTGTGCTTACCTTTTGCAGCACCTCTTAAAAAAATCACCTGAATGTCACCAAGATGGAAACCAGTAACTGGGGACCACTGCAAGGAGATGCAGCCCCTCCTGCCTCCCTCATGCTCCCTCTTGCCTCCTCCATCCTCCTCCACAAAACCTCTTCTTGCCACAGGCCAAGCTCTCAGGTTCTCAGAACTGCTCTCTTTAAAAAGGCAAAGAAAGGGCAGATCATCAGCTTCCCAGGCTGGAGTTGCTCTGATGGGCAGAGCAGGCAGGTTTGGTTCTACCTGTGCTGACACTGTTGAGCTCTGAAAGAGGCCACAGAGGGGCACTTCTGGTACACTACATGGCACCAAAGGGCAATTGAGCTTTGCTCGGGCATATAGTGCCAGATCAGTGAGGAGCAGGGCTAGGCAAGGGTGTTTCAGAATTGTACAAGCTTGGTCTGGATGGCAAAGCTTGGCTTAGGTGCTGTCTTGAGCAAGATCATCTTCCAGAGGTTACACACAGATGCTCAGGTGTCAAGAGCCCGCAGGACAGTTGCTCTCTGCTGCTCACAATGTGTGATGCCAGCTGAGCAGAGCAGGTTGTTCTCTTCTGTTCTGGGATTAGAGCTGTTGCCCTTGGCAGACTTCTGGGCCAAGCAGCAGTGCTCCTTATGCCTCCTGGTGTGCCTCCTCCTTGGGCTGCAGCTGAACTGAGTGGAGAGGGTTCAGGCCACAGCTCTTTGTTCCCACTTTGCTCCTGGCCGGCCTGGCAGCAGAGCTGTCATGTGAGAACCCACCAACCCTGCATTAGTCAAAGTGAGAAAGGCATTCAGCATTTAAAGAGCAGATGTCCCACGACTTGCCTTTGTTGGACTACAGCAAGTTGAGGGAGCAGTCCCAGCAGCAGAGCAGGGAGCTCTAAGACTCCTGTATATCCACTCAGGATTAGGTGGAGAATGAAGAAGCAAGGTTGCAGCTTGAGAGCATCCATGGCATTCTGCCTCCTCTCCTCCTCATCCCAATCACACTTCCCTGTGGCTACATCACTTGCCCTTGCAGGGCATTCCTGTGCTCCCAGGCCCTGGCCAAGATTTCAGCCTCAAAGTTTCTTTCTGCTTTCACCAGCAGTGCTTTGGCAGTGCTGCACATCACCATGCACAAAAGTGCCTGAACACAGTGCAAACATGCTGCCAAAGGAGAAACTTGATTGCTGCACAGCCTATGCCTGGATTTTGGTGGTTATCCATGCATTTCAGATGCCAAAGGAAATAACAGAAACACAGGACCTCATTGTGGCTACTTGCTTTAAGGATGTCCTAATGTGCTGATCAGGAGGCTCTTAACACCAACCTTCCTACACTCACAAACAGTCTGAACTGTACACATCTTGCATTGACTCAAGGGAACTATTTCTGCATTAGCTTCATCCATAAAACAAAAGTCAATGTCCTCACTAGTGAAGGGCGTAATTCCTCTTCAGATGCCCAAATGCTCGTGGACAGTCTCTTCCACAACAGAGCAACTGGGTCACCTCATCCAAAAGGCTGCCAAGCACCAGCACTACCCGAACTCCCGCACCAAGGCTGGTTTGTTTTGTAAAGCCACACGGTACTTACGGATGTGGAAAGAGCCTATATTTGAAAAATAAGCTGGAGGATCCTTTCCCTGAGAAATGATGGCTCAGAGGCTCTGTACCACCCCCAAATCCCATCCCTTCTGTACCATATTGCACAAACCTGCAGCTTCAGCAGGAGTTTCGTAGTCTTAAATATAAGCTTTAAAGCTTATAGATACACACAAAGACATACAGAAATGAGATAAATATCAGGCTTTTAATCCTTCTTTTGATGATAATGAAGACCTTAGGGCAAGAAAAGATCTGTAAAAAAAACCCAGAAAAGAAATACATTTAAACTCCCAATACAAAACCAGGCAGCTATCCATAGTGCCTTGCCATGCCCAGAGAGGATGGGAAATGAGTTCAGCTATTATGTGGGTAATTGGACTTAATAATAATCTACTGTTCCCACAGTTCCTTCCATCCAAAATAACCCATCCCAATAATTCAACCTGCTGGATGTCTATTGGTATCCACTTGTATGTAAGGTCAGCTCCCTGCTACAAAGAACCCTGGGGAGTTTCAGGAGCTTTGTGTTGATGGGAACTACATTCCAAAGACCCCTGCATCCAGGCTTTCTTGGGAAAACATAGTCTTAGGTCTTAGCTCTGAGTTTCTTTCATTATCTCAGTTTTGGGACAGTTTAAATCCAGAGGCCTCTGGCCTGCTCTGATTCCCTCTCTGCTGGCAGCTGGTCTCTTAGGGACAGGTTTCTCAGGGAGATTTTTATAATCAAGCAAGGCATTTTATGCAAAGCAGAAACTCAGTGATTTTTGATAGTAGTTTCCTGGGGTAGATTGTTCAGCCAGTGCAGCAAAGAACTCCAGGTTTGTGGCCAGGACAGTGTGATGCTGAGGGTGCAGTGTCCCCTTCTGGCAGCAGCCACAAAACGAATTATATCCATGCAGAAGGCCTGGGGCAGACAAGCAAGGCACCAGGAGGGAAGTGTTCTGCAAAAGGACATCCAGGTGAACAGTGCTAAAACCAACCTGACAGGTTCTGCTTCCCAAGGGAATTCATTCTCCATCTGTCTTTGATACCTTGTCTTGCCTACGTTCAGGCAGAACACGGCAGTATCTGAGCTCCGGGAGCGAAATAATAAATGGCTCCTGGGAGTCGACTTCTAGGGGAGGAAACACAAATGACAGAACAGTTGGCATCATCCTATTCAAAGCTTTGGCCTGTGGCTCACCCAGAGAGGTTGGCACATCCCTCCAGTGAAGAACTGTTAACATCATCAGAGAAAGCCCCAGCAGTGGAGTCTGAACTGCAGCTCTCACACTGAGCAGCATTTCTGTAGCCATGTGTGGTTTGGGGCAAGAGCCACCACCATCTGAGTTAGAAGAGGACACAGTTGGCTCATTGGCACATTGTCCATCCCCATCCCTACGCTTAAGCACTCACTCTTTTTTCTGGCTCACATTGCCTGCAAGGTCCAGTTTATCTTCCCTCCTGTATCTGAATCCAGCCACCAAGCACCACTTCCATCTATACTGTCTCTCAGACTCCTCCCTGCTCCACCCTGAACATGTTTTTGTTTCCAAAAACCCTGTCTGTCCCTCAGCCAAGTGTTTAGTTGTGTCACCAGTTACCTTCATGGCAGTTCAAGGCTTCTCTCAGTGCTCTACAGGCAGCTCTCTTTGCCTCCAGGACACTTCCAGGCTGGCCTGGGTTGTAGATCGCTGTCTCCACGGGCAGTTGCAGAGCCCCATCCAGCACACACTGCATTCTCCTCAGTGCTCTCACTGCCTGGTCCAGCTGCTCCTGGCGGTCTGGACGGATCATCACAAGCACCAGCACATCCGGCAGGCAAGGGAGGAGGTTCCTCACATCCCGGATGGCCTCATCCAAGTGATCCCACTGCATGAGCCTCTTCAACACACTGGCTTGCCACAGCATAAAGATCAGATGTGGCGGGATCACATCCTCCTCTTCCTTTCCCTCACTCCCTGTCTGCTGTGGCTTATGTTTGATGTCACCTGTGCCACACAGGTCCCGGGTAAAGTCCACCAGCAGTGAGGGGGCTCTTGATTCAGCATCGTCCACCTCCATCACTCCCACCCGTCCATTCCGCCTTCCCAGCATGTCCAGCAGGTTGAGGAGCTCCCAGGTGGTCCGGTCCACGAAGGAGGCAGGCTCCTTTGACGCCATAGCTTCCTCCCACACGTCAGTTTGCTGTGCTGCTGGGGAAAGGAGTGGAAGGGGGTTGCTGTAGCAAAGGCAGTTGCACAGCAGTCCTCAAAACAGGGAGCACCTGCTGCTCTGAGCAGCAAACGCTGGGTTTGGTAGGACCAAATGAACATGAAAGGAAACAGCAGAGTTTTGACACAAAGATTCAAAAATTGCAGCCTTGTGCTGTTTGATGTTGGACCTCCCAGAAACAGGCTTTGTACCTCAGCAATCTGGTACAGTAGAAAAAGATGACAGGAGAGAGAAAAGGGATCATTATGTATTTTTAGGCATCAAACTCAAGAGGACTTACTACCTTCTCAGCAGCAAAATCCAGCTACATGGTAGTGACCATAAGCCTACCAACCTGTTGTTACAGTCAAATTTGCTCACTATGTTTCCTCCTCCTTCCCCTCTCATGGGGGAAATTCCATCTGGAAACTCTCATCTGGAAATTCCACCCATCTTTCTTTGAATCCTATGTGTACAACCCACTGGTAGCTGTGGAAGACCAAAGCCCTACTTGACTTGGCCCAACATCCCCTAAGCTGCAGTTTCTCTGTGTTAAAAAAATGCAGCTTTCCATGGCAATGGCCCTCCTGCTGCCAGGGACAGCAGTGGCAGCAGGATTACATCTTGAAGCAAGTCCAGTAAAATCACTTCTATACCACAGCCGAGCAGACAGGTCCAGTTTTCTAATTCCCATTCAAAAATAAGTTTGATTTACCCAACAATGTACTCTGCACATACAACTACTCCACCTCCTTCAGAAGGAAGAGGATTAGCTGTGAAATACCAGCCCACTGCAGGAGACAAGCAAAGCCAACAGCTCAGAGGGCTTCCTGACACATACTGGCAGCAGGGCCAGGCAGGGAGAAGGAAGTTCCCATCCCCTGGGAAGGAGGGACTGCACTGGAGCAGGCCCAGGGAGGGATGAGCCAAGGACTCACCTGCCTGCCTGACTAGGGATGCATTGAAAATGATGGAACTACACAGAATGTGTACAACCGCCCACCCAGGGTATCCACAGGTCATTTTGGGACTATGACATCAGCAGCAACCATGACAACCTGCAGTTGTCTCATAACTCCCTTGTGTCCTGGGGGGATGTACTACGATACTCTGAGCCCTGCACTTCAAGACTTAAAACTCATTTTTCACCACCCTTCTTGTTCAATAAACCTTAGACAGCTGTGAAAGTGAAGATCCTCGCCCCACATGAGACAGTGGGATAAGGCCAGGAATCCAACCAGTGTTACCACTCAGGCACTACAGAGCTGTGATGAAAACGGGTTTAAATAAATTCCACAGAGCAGACACTACAGGCACAGGTGCTGCCCAGGTACACTCAAACTCATTATTCAGGATTCTACTGGAACTACTATCTTCAGATGTGAGAGAGAACTTGCACCTGCTAGGACTTAGTGTCCCACCACTGTGACATCCCACTCTCAAGGGTAGGATGTCACAATTACACAGTTTTGTCTCACCAACAGTTCAGCACCACATGCAGGAAGTTCCCCTCTACTAGGTCAGCAAGGAAACACTTCTAGTGTTCTATACAACAGTTGTGTGCAGTTTGTGAGGTTGCAAACATTTATTGTTTAGCCCTGCAATAAGCTAAACGTGTGTGACGTTGATTCCATGACAGGAAGCACAGAGGTGGCAGTTATTTTATCTTCAGAGTGCAGCCTGCTCTACAAACACCTGTCCAGGAATGCGTCCAATCCCTGTTCCACTGTGCAGCTTTGTGTCCCAACAGCATCTCTGTGCTGTCAACTCTGATCCACTACTGAGAAGGAAGTCCCTCAAAATTGGTGAAGGGGATAAAAAACAGAAATGTACAAAAGTTAAACAGATTCTCCATTTTATTTTCAATAAAAATTTAGATCCTAGATGGATACAGCATCTGTAAAACACAAAACCAGACAGAATCATGTTAGATATCTTGTTTTTAAACATAAGTTTTGCAGTTACAATCTAGACCATCAATCTCTTCAACTGCTATAAAAGCAACCCCCCAGTTTAGAGAGAAGAGGTGTGACAATGGAAAAGCCCAACAGCTGGTTCAGTGCCTTGCAGTAGCACTTTGCCAGCCCTCCTGCACACTGACAGCAACAGTTCCCATGGCTCTAGATTCAGGATTTAACTGTGCTGCTCCTACTGTGCTTTTTCTAAGGCACAGGAAAGAGGCAGAAAGGAAGGGCTGCACCCCTCTGATACTCCTTTTGACATCATCAGTATGAAAATACTGCATCACAACTCTGGGTGAGTACTGTACCAAAAGGTACAGTCCCACTGAAGCCCTGTGGCTAAGACACTGACTGTGGAGCGGGTACCAGGGGACCCGTTAGCACAGCACTCCCCTCAGTTACAACATTTAGGAGGTAGCAGAAAAATTAACAGGTAGGAACTGGAGTAGAAGGGTGCAAAAATACATGGAAAAGATCCAGGAAAAAGAAATCAAGGTCGCTTTAGAAGGGACCTGAGTCCTGGAACTTGAAGAGCCTTTCCAGATAACCCGAGCAAGCGCACAGGCCCCTGGCAATGAGGCAAATCCCCTGAGCCCAAGAAGCCAGGAATAACCTCTCCTGGCTCCAAAAGGAACACAATCACTGAGCCACGTTGAACACGACACCAACAGAACAAAACCACAGTTCAAGTGTTCTCTCCTCCTATGTGGAATAAAAAGGCACCCTGAAAACTGCCAATAAATATCTTGTTGCCAAAATAAATCCACTTACCACCCGAATTCTGTGTCCAATGGCCTTGGCAGGAAGGTTGGAGCGGAACTTGGCACGGACCATGCCACTGTTCCCATGGGCCCGTGTCACCTTCCCCCAGATCACCCGTGTCCTGTTGGGCTTCCCCCCGGGAGTTACGGTGTTGCTGGGGAAGAAAGGAACAGCTGAGCACGGCAGTCACAGCTCTGCTGTCACCATCAGCGACAGTGTGGCCTCTTCGAGGCACCTCAATGACTTTCATCCACAGCCTTCTTTAACCAGACCAACTTCCACTTTCATTTACCTGCAAAATTTGCCAGGCCTGAAATTTTCACTGTACCTTTCAAGCAGGTAGATATTACAGCTTGTAATTTGCCAGAAGCTCCACTTAACAAGTTACCAGGCTCAAAAATTTGGAAAACTCTGCTGCTAATGTGTTCATACTGAAAAATTTCAACTCCAAAGAAAATACAACACCTTATTTATAAGATTTCTCCACGCACAACAAAGGCAAGAGAAGAATAAGCCACTAGAATAGATGACATAAAGTGCTTTAGATGAACAGTCAAGTACCATACGTTGGAAATGACGGTGGTCAAGTTAACAATCTAATCAATTTTATTCAAGGCAATTCTGAATACTAACAACTACATTCAATAAAATAAAAAACAAAAGGAAGAGAAAGGTTCTTAAGTTGCTGTTCTCAAGGCATCTGTCTTCCAGTGGCAGCAGAGCAGAAGTGATAGAGAGTGCTCTGACATGGCCACACAAAAGGCAACATAAAAATTACCCCAGGCTTCACAAAATCATTCTGTTGTTTAAGTAACTCAACAGGTCATAGTGCTCAACTCCACACAAATGCACCTCATCTCAATTTACTCTATCAACCCACCTTCAGTTTTTGCCACTCTCAGGCAAAACTTGCTTCTCATCT
The DNA here is from genome assembly GCF_009829145.1 of Chiroxiphia lanceolata. Taxonomy (NCBI): domain Eukaryota; kingdom Metazoa; phylum Chordata; class Aves; order Passeriformes; family Pipridae; genus Chiroxiphia; species Chiroxiphia lanceolata. Next base: position 10,180,377 of record NC_045646.1, read on the forward strand.
CATTTGCTCTCTTAACACACCATTTATGAAGTGAATGATTATTTCACAGAATATAACTGTCTAAATTAAAACATATCATCCAACTAAAGCAAAAATAACCAAGGACTTTTAAAACAAAACTAAGCCAGGAAACTGGCCCACAAAGCACTCCACAGACACTCTATTGATAAGTCCAGCACAATTAATTTTTGTTTTAACAACAGTTCTGTGAACAGCCTGCTCACATCCTGGCAAGTGCAAAAGCTGACACAAGAGTTGACTAATTCAACATAAGAATAAAAAGTGACTTACTTTTTAGCTTTGTACACATAGGCACACCTCTTGCCCAGGTAGAAGTCTGTCTCCTGGCGGGCATAAACACCTTCAATCTTCAGAAGAGCTGTGTGCTCCCGCTGGTTTCGGAGGCCACGTTTGTAGCCAGCAAAAATGGCCTTGCACCACAGCCTGGAGACATGAAGAATGTTTGCAAGTTACAATTCACTCCAAGGTAACAAAAGTAAAAACAAATCACGTGCTATTTCAGCACAAACTGGTAGAAATTCAGCAGAGGAAAAACCCGACCTTTACAAATCACTGCAAATCCTTACCACCAGCAAACAGAGGAAACCCAAATACCCGGTCATGAAGTATTTATGAGAACTGTGCAGCTGACACCACACTACAGGCTTTACACTAAAGCTGAAGTGTTTCAGCATTAGCAGGTGTCTACTGACACTACGATGAATAAACACAGCTTTTTGTCTACACACTACAAACCCAGCCTCCTGTCTTGCAGTAACTCCTACAAAAAGTATGAACTGCTCCTAATTTGTAGCCTCAAAGGATTTAGCTGCAGCCTCTGGAGGCAGCCAGAGACACAACTCCACATCTACTGGACACAGACATTACACAAACTCCACAGCAACTCCTGAGGACAAAGTCCTGTCTGCACTACCCAGGTAAAGCCATTATAAGACTGCTCCACACACCATGCACACAGCACATCTGTCCCAACTGCATCCACCACCTGTCCTGGGATACAGCAGGATGAAGCTGAGATATCCAGTTCTCCCTGCCACATATGTATAACAGGAGATGAACTCCACAGATAAACGACAAGACAAAGCTGTGATTCACAGAATCATGGAATGGTTTGGGTTGGAAGGGACATTACAGACCACCTAGTTCCAATCCCCTTGCCACGAGCAGGGACACCTTCCACTAGACCAGGTTGCTTAGAACCCCATCCAACCTGGCCTTGAACACTTCCAGGGAGGTGTCCAAAACCCTTCTGGACAAGAGTACTCAGTCAATCCCCTCATTTACAAACTCAGTCCCTACCTCAACAAAAAATCTCGATGGCATAGTAGCTCCCTTACTCAAGGGAGCAGGATGTCCAAGCCTCTCCTGCACACTAGAGATCCATAAACACTGTACTAACAAAACCACCATCGATATCCCGCATTTAGTGACAGGCCAAGGAAAGCGTGGCACAGCCTTATAACAGCCCGTGACAGCAGCTTCGGAATAGGGACATACGTCTGTGGGCCAAGCAGAACACCGGGCAGAGGAGTCATCCTGGAAAACTAGAGCAACCACAGGAACACGGATCACTGCCCGCTGTTTTAACACTCCCAGAAATGCCCAGGTGAACAGCGCTGCAGCAGCGAGCCGCTCCCCCCCGGGCAGTCACGCACCTCCCGGTCATGGCGTCCTCCCGCAGACCCGGTCCGGCAGGCCTGGAAACGACACACAGCGATGAGTGAACACCTGGGGGCCACCCTGAGCCCCGTGACCCTCCGTTCCCCCACAGCGCGGCCGTCCCGGGCGCCTCCGGCCCAGGGCCCCGACCCGCGGCGGGCACCATCCGCCGCGCATCGGCGCCATCCCGCGCTCTCCCCGGCCCGCACCGCGCCATCTGGAGAGCCCCGGGAGCCCCGCGCCCACCGCCGAGCCCCGCAGGGGGGGGCGGCCCCGCCCGGCCCCGCTGCCCGGCCCGAACCCCGCTGGTCCCGCTCCGCCTCACCCCGAGTGCCCCAAGATGGCGGCCAGAGAGACCCGCCCCGCGCGGCCCGCCGGGAAGAGCGCCGCGAGGACCCGCCAGGGGCCGTTCGGACGCCGCCTGAGCGGGCGGCACCGAGATGATGGTGGTGGTGGTGGTGGAGGGGGTACAGCGGCCCCCGCGCCGCCCTTGCCGCGCCCCTCGCCCCGTCCCCGCGTCCCCCCGGGGGCGATCCCGGGCGGGAGATACCGGGAAGGGCGGCCCTAGACCCGCCGCGCAGGCGCCCGCCGGGGCAGCCCCGCGAGGCCCCCGAGCGTGGTGGTTGCCATGGAGACGGGCGGCGCGTCCCGGTGAGGGGTAGAGGGAGGAGCGGCACCGGGATCGGGGGGTGGGAGCGAGGAAAGGGGGAAATCCCGGTGGGAAGTTGAGGGGAGGCCCGGCCGGGCTGGGCAGAGCGAGCGAGAAGCGGCCGTGGCGGTGGAACGAGTCGACGAGCCCGCGGAGGAGAAGGGCAGCGCTTGGTGTTCGGGGTGGGCTCCGGGCCCTACCCGTCTTCCTCTGTTCTCACCTTGAATTAGTGAATCATCTCGTATTTATTTTACTTCCGATATCGCCTCAGTGACAGAAAACACGTTTCTACACTCAAATCCCTGTAATGAAGTCTTACATCCCTGTGTTTTCTAGATAAGAACAGCTGGCAACACGTAGTCATCATTTCCTCACTTCAGAGTCATTCACTCCCGATTCTTCTCACTTCCCTGTGTGACATTGCCACACATTCAGGTGCATTTTCAGACCGCTTTAGGTGATTTAGGAACTTCCTCCAACAGGAGATGTGCCCTGGCTTGCACTGTCACTTTGTTCCCGAGTGCTTTGGAATGTGTGCTCAGAGTGCTTTTATGAAAAAATGGATCTTGAGCAAAATCTACTGACATCTTGTCACCAGCTAGGCTTGGAGAGCTTGAACCTGAGGGATTAATTAACCTGAGAATTTGGAGTGAGGAATTAAATCCCCATCCAGGAGGAGAGTTAAATCTATCTGTACTTTGCTGGGCAAGTGTAGAAGCTCTCGATGCCTTATAAACATGTAGATGCAGACTTTTTCCTTAGAGAGATTAAACTGTTAGAAAGTAGGAGCAGAGAAGTGATGGAATATAATGAATTTTCCAAATTGCCTGTTGGCTTCTACTTTAAGGAAGAGGTAGAAAGCAAAGCAACACTCAGTCATCTACGCAGCTAACAGTATAAAATATGAGCATGGAGCCTCTACACAGAGAAAAGACACAGTCCTTGCTTTGAGGGGAATACAGTGTCTGTGAAAACACTGTTTTCCAGCAGTAGAGATGCCACAGCCAGTAAATGCTCCCTAAATCTTATATTTTCCTGTCCCATATAGTTTTAGTCCCATTTGTGACATATGGCTGAAAGTAGCACCACATCTTTCATTCCTGGGCTCTCCTGGGTTCTCACTGGTACAGCCTCAGAGCACAGCAGCTCTGAGGGAGTCTTTCTCCACAATCAGGATGAAACCTAAATTGCACCACTAAGCCAAAATCAAGATTACTTCAGCTTTTCAAGGTTTCCCTTTCCCCTTCCCCTTCCTTTCCCTTTGCCTTATTTTTTTTTTCAAATGAGCACCTTCCATTCTAACATTTGTAGCCAGAGGCAGAGTTTTGTAAGGCCATTTTTTTGGTAAAAATGAAGCTATTTGTGATTTCTGGCGCAGTTGCTGCCACGGTGGATGTTCAGCACCTCTCTATGCCAATCACTTGCCAAAGAGAGCAAAAGGAGATGTGACAACCTCAGCTATGCATTTTCTCACTGGAATTCACCAGAATCTCTTTAGCTGACTAAAAGGGATGCTGCACAAAATGCTGCCTTTGAAGCCATTTTCATGTATCGGGCAGCAGGGTGGGAGAAATGAACATCCAGGGCTCTCACACAGCAGAGGGAGTTGCAATCCCCAAAGGAACAGGGGGCCAGACCTTTTTATACAGTTGTTTTAAAAATTATTTCTTGATTTGTTTTCCTTTCCCTTTATATCAGCAGGGAAAGAATGTCAACCAAAACTCCTGGGGGAAGCTGAATCCTTCACATACCTTTTTTTTTTTAATTATTATTAATAGAGTTTAATGAGGGAGTTCAGCAAACACAGCAATGAAGGGCAGTGCCAGTGGCTGCATCAGGACGGTCTGTGGGCACTGCATTGACACTGAAATCCAGAGCAAGCAGCTCCTGTTTGTAGTGTTTCCTAATGCCCCAGACAGTGGTTTCCTTCTCACTTCCAAGTCACTATAAGCCCAGAGCTTACTGATGATGAGAAAGAGGAAAAGCTGTTGCATCCTCCTTTGTTTCCAAATAAGTCACTTTTTCCTATGAGAGCTGCATTTTTTTTCTTTCAAAAATGCTGCTATAATCATCTGTCATGGCTATCTCCCAACACATCTTTTTTCATCATATTTTTAGCATTAGGACTGCACATGTAATAGATTATTCTCATGTTGTTTAGACTCAAAACATGGATCTTAGATTTCTGAAAAAGACAAAAATGAGTAAAACATTTAAAAATATTTTATTAGTGCCTGTGGACTGGAAAAAGACACTGTCTGACTTTCTTGATGTAAAAATACTTAATTTCTGCGTCTCCACTTCTATCATTGATTCCAAGGTTGAAAAGAAAGGAAAAGTGATGGGTTTAGTTTATTATACAGATTATTTGCTATTTATTTGTTAGTGCTATTGTCGGATTCCTATCTCAAGATGTTACTCTTCTTTTTTTTAAATTAAGATAAAGGAGAGGAAAAAAATCTCAGAAGCAAAGGGATGAAATCAGTTCCATCTTTGTCATCAAAAGCCCTGCACAGTGGAATTAATTAGGTAAGTGGGTATAAATAATACAAGGAGGACAGCGAACACAATGTTCAGAATCACTGCTTGGCTGTTATCTTTTCCTGCCATGATTTAAGCAGCTTCTTGAAATAAATCAGGGTGCCCCTACCATTACTTTGTCTGAAAGGCTGTTCCATATCTTCATCTATCCAGAAGTTAGAAACCTTATCATAATTGCTTGGCTTAGGGGAAATTACACTCCTTTGACCCTGGGCCAGTATTATCCTTTAACTTAAATACCTCTGTCTCTTCCTGGTATCTATCCTTCCTATGTATTTACAGAGAGCAATCCCAGTCAGTGCCCCTGGCACACTTTCCAGCTGTAATCTTTTCCACAAGGAGAGCTGCGGCCTGTTACAAAGGACAGCACATTTCAACACATGTTACATTAAACAACTTACTGCAACAGAGGGACACCAGGAAACAAATATGTAAAATTGAAGTTATTTTTGTTTCACCTATTCTGTACTAACAGACATCAAATAAACCTGAACTGAGAAATGGCCCTTTTTTCCTGAACACATGAAATTAACTTCACGTTCCAACTGGAAATTAATATATTTTCTTCAACAAAACCAACAAAAAAGTATCAGGACAAATGGTAACAGCTTCAGAGAGGTTATAGCAAGTATGCATTTTTAAAACACTTGCTTATGAAATATCACTGACTTCCAGTGATCCAGAGCACAACTGCATCCAAATCTCTAATTTTCATAGAATTGTGGCCATGTCTTATGCTAACAGGCACTGTCTGATGTATTTCCTTGGCACACTTACAGATTGGACTGTAATATTCTGCAGGCCTAGAATATGTTTATTCAAGGGTTTTACAGATGGCACAAACCCACTTGTAGGTACAGCAGCCAAATGAAGGTTTTGTTAGTGGATGTTGATGCTTCCAATTGCAATGCCACTCAGGATCTCAGCCATCACAGACTCCAGTTGTGCTACACGTTATACAATAAATATCTGATTTGTACGTGCAGGCTTTGGAGCTATTGTCCAATGGCTTATTAAAACATTGTAATTCTCAGATAATTTCTCCATTACTGTGCATGTGTTTTCTTAGGTATTTTTTAATAGCAAATTTCCACCTTTCCCTCAATGTGCTTTCACAATATTCCATCTGTAAGCAAGGCAAAGGGGTGCTTAAGTGTATGTCAGAGTAGTTTTATGTTTGAAGAGCAATTTCAAGTGAAATAACACAGAATGTTAGTTTATTTAGTCCAAGAATTGGTTCTTGTTTGACTTTCAGCATCTTAAGGTGGTAACACTTCCTGCTGAGGGGACTGGGATCATAGAATTGTGAAGGCTACACAGTAAATAACGAGGAATGATTAAGCCATGAAGGTTCACTGTCTGTGATTTTATAAGATGTCAGTTAATTTTTTCCTTTCAAAAAAGGCACCTTCGTTCTGTTGTTTCCCAAAGTCCACTATGAAACACTGCTCCCTCTTGAAGGATGAGGCACCCCACTCACTTTGTGCACCCCATATCCATTCCCTCCCCAGCCTGTCCACCCAGATCTGCTGTAGGAGGGACCAGGACCTCTTTGTTTTGTGAAAGCTAAACATTCCCACTGTCCCTGAATGCAGCCATTAGCAGAGCAGGGCTCCTCTTATAAACAGTGTATGCAAGGCTATAAACAAAGCCAGGGAAGTATATGTAAGGCTGCAAATAAAGCTATTTCGTGTCTACCTTTAGTTTAAACTACTGTTACTAACATTACTAACACCATAGTATTTTTCTGATTGGTATCTTTTATCTTCGTTCCTCCTAGCAAGGACACAGAGACTAAACAAATGGAAAAAGTCACTCATCTGGAAGCTCTGCTGTTTGCTGCCGTGCTGGAGAACTGTGTCGATCAGCTCGAAATTCTTGGATACATCATGCCAATTTCAGACGAGGACAAGACAGACCTCAGCCATGTATGTGCCTATATTCACCCTGCTTAAAAAAAAAATATATCTTCTTTTTTTTTTTTTCTTGTCTTTTACCAGCATTTTTTAAAAATCAACTCAAGTATTTTTTCTGTAAATGCTCCATGACCCCTGGGTGAAGAAACACAATAAAAGTACACAGATGACCAATTTTAATGCTTATACCGCAGCACCACTGAGAAGCCTTTGTCAAGACTTTGCAGAGGATCCTACTGACCTGTAATGGATTTCCTGGGCTAATAGTTTTAAACCTTGGTGGTTAGATGCCTAGCAAAGGATTAGGGAAAAGGAAGCAAAACATATGTAGGTTCTTATGGAGATGCACAGCTATTTTAAAAGTAGAAATGAATAGGAGGTTTGAAAGTACTCAAACCCAGGGTAATTCTGTTCCTCTCTAAGTCCATGATAAAGTTCCTTTTGTTCCCACAGACAATGCATTAAGAAAGATGCACTTCAAAATATATTAGTAACTACCCTTTCTCAGTGATCACTAATTATTAGTTGATTTCTAATAGGTATTGCAACTAAGAGGGTTTGGGCAGAGATATGAAGAGAGAAGGCCTAATGTTCAGGCAGAGGTTTGTTGCTGTGGGGGAAGGTGTTGTGATGTTTCTGGTGGCTGTTAGACGTAGGAAACAGGATGGGACCATCCTGAGGGGTAACTGGTTCTAAGTTCTGTAGTCATATATTTTAAGTGACATAGCAGGCTGTTTCCAGTTTTAGCAGGTCTGAAACTTTTTTAAGATGAACTCAAGAAAAAAGTGTGAGACCAGGATGGAAATAAAAACTGGGATCCGAGTTTTCACATCTAATGATGTTCACTCTGTCTAATGTACCAGTTAAGAATGCCAGAGGAACGCAAATAAACATGTTTTTCACGTGTTTCCTTGCCATACTACCTTTTCGAAAAACCCATCGCAGAGCAGCAGCAGCCGGAGTTACAGGAATTTCAGGGCGGGAACGATGCTCAGACTGTGCCATAGAGGGCACTCCTCCCCTTAAAGACTCCTATGAGCCGGCGTCATCTGTTCGCAGAGGATGCTTCTCCCTCTCTGAGCTGGTGGGAAACCTCTTATGTGCCAGCAGCAAAACACAGAAAAAGAGCGTTTCTCTGGGATAGTAGGAGTTATCCTTCTTCAGACACACAGATTCAGGCTGATAGACCTACTGAAGGTACACTTAAATTATAGAGAAAATACCTTCACCTTTCAATCAGAGATGCTCATTTTTACCAAGTCACTGCTTAGTACACAACTTTATCCCAGATAATAAGCCCTACTTCTGCTCTTAAAGATGCCAAAACAAATCGAGAAGGAAACAATTTAGAAACAAGAAAATGGCTTAGGGAAGCGACTTGCTAACTTTGGTGCTCTGTAATTTGTTATTCCTCCCTGTTTCTCAGTTTCCACTTGCCTGTTTTCATTGTATTTGTAGAAGACCTGTATTTCCAAAGCACCCTGGAGCTCTGTCAGTCAATCAAATCAATGGCATTTTTAAAGATTGACATCTAAATGTCAATTGATGACATTTCTGAGAGGATTAATCACAGTGTTGGCCAGCACCTCACTGATTTTACCAAACTAGATGCTCTTGTACACTGCTTCACACAGTGCATCTCCCAGAGGGAGGCAGCCTTTCTATTTGCTGAATTTTGGGCAACCGACAAAATTCTGTTAGGAGATGGTAACTCAGGCAGTTTACAAACTTCTTGCTCTTACATAGTTATTTGGTCATGTGTAAGTCCCTACTGTTTACAGACAATCCTGTCTTGAATTTTCCCAGACATTAAAAAGCATCTGTCAGAATACTCATAAAATCTACATGATATTAAAGCAGTTTGTTTGCCAAAATTAGTTCTTTCTGAAGTACAGCCATCTATTTAACCTTTTTTTACTAATTCGCTATGTAATTTTCATTGGTCTGGGTATATTTTGCATGTGATTCATTTAATGTAAATTTAACTGTCCAAAAATTAAGCACTTAGCCTCCTTCTGTAGTCAGTGAGGAGTCAGGCACTGCCAGAGGCTGATCCATCCCATCCAGAGTTGTCCAAGACACTGATAAGGAAGCAGCCCTTTGCAGTACCCTCACAGACCACTAATGGAGCCTCACTTGACAAGTAACTTTTTGGAAGTACTACTGGCATCCACAGCTGCTGCCCTGACCACTTGTTTTTACTCTGCCCTCTCTGCACTCTGTTGGCACAAATGTGTGTGTGTGTGGTTGTTGAAGAATCTGGACTGAGAACTGGTGCTGCCAAAAATAACCTTTTTTCCCCCCTCTTTTTTGATGGAAAATGTTTCATCACAGTGAGCTCTTTATCCATTTCCCCATGCATCCAGGGTGGGGAGCAGGCAGCTGTGTACTGGGATGGGGTTGGCAGTGACTGTGTTAGCTGGTGTCAGCACTGCTGCTAGGAAGTATTCAGCCACGGAGATGCCGGTAGGCAGGCAAGAAAAATTTCTCTTTTAGTGTCCCAGAGTACACACCTGCATTCTCACCCATAGCACATAAAGCAGAGAAATTCCTGGAAGCAAGAGCTTAGCCGATTTTATAATTTTTCTTTTTGCTTTTTCTGGGCCTTTGCCTTTTATTAATAAAATTGTACACATCCACAAGATAACTTTCCATGCAGAAAGAGCTGCCAATATTTTGAATTTCATTTTAGAATTCATGCTACACTTCCTCTGCTGTCACTCTCTCAAAAAACCTGCTAAGCAGATAGCTGATGTCTGTCACTTTTATTTCCACACAGGTCTGTTATAACACTAATATTGTAGGCAAAGGTCGTGGTGACAGGCAGTGGGAAATGTCTAAGATGGAGAGAAGGCAGAGGGGAAACAGGCTAACAGTCTTCCAGTGCATAAAAGCTGCTGCAAAAAAAGGAGGCAATGATTTGTTCTCTGTGCCTACAGAGACCAGGATGACAAGCCAGGGGCTCAGCTGCTGCTGAGGAGAAAAAACTTTCTTACAGTAAAGATTGTTGAGAGGTGCTGGCACTGGCAGGAGGGTGTGTAGTCTCCACTGCTGGAGGCCATTAAGGACATGTCAGGAATGACACTGTCTGAACCAGCATCTCTTGGAGCGGATGAATTCACCTTTTGAGGCTTCTTCTAGTCCTGTCACTTTAGGGCTTTTGAGCCCATAAACATCAATAAGCTACACTGTGTGCTCAAAGCTAAGCAACATAAATGTTTCTGCTCTTCCACTCTTTGCAGACTGTAACAGGCACTATCAACTGCTCTTAGTAAAGCTTTATTCTAGTTTATTATTAATCTTTCTTCTTCTCACATAATGTTGCAGAGGGTTTATTTCTACTGCTCAGTGTGCAAGCAGGTCTCTTCTTCCCTTTTAGACTGGCATCCAGGAAATGAAAGAAATTATAGAGACCCAGAAGGAGCTGGACATTAATGAGCCAGAGCTTATGTCAGCAAGGCAAGAGAGTGAGGAAACAGTTACATCTATGGTCCTGAAAAACACTGAACCCAAGCAGCAGATGGGGAAAACTGAAGATGGGAAAAGCACCCATCAGCCTTCCAAAAGGGACAGGAAACACAGTGCTGTGACTGCAGAGAAGTTCAGAAAAATTGAGGCTGACAGGTGAGTGAAGCACCTGTGGAGGATGCTCAGGTGTTAAGTTCTCAGTCTCTCTCTTGAAAGCAAAAATACATGCTCCCCACCCTCCCACTGTCAGAGTGCTTCAGACTTGGTCCAGAAGTTCCTCTAAGGATAACAGTGGGATCTAGGTTCATAGGCCATTTGGTTCTGGCCATTGCTTGTCTCTGGATGCCCCATAGTGACCAGCAGTTTATTTTGAATGGAGCTGCAAAACATTACCCAGTTGATAATGGTTGCTTGGGTGGAATTCATGCCAGACACTAATCAGTGCTGATGTTCTGGTACCTGGAGTCAGGTTCCCTTAGCAGATCCCACAGGCAAAGTGGGATCTGAGCTTTCTCCTGAACTCATTCTGCAGGGCACACAGAGTTGCTGTGGCAGTTAGAGCCATTCTCCTTTATAGAATAGATAAGACAAAATATTTTCTTTCTTTTTTAAAACAAACTTAATTCCTGCACCTAATCCAGTGTCTTGATTTACAGAAATACCAGCAGCCTTTGGTTTAAAAGACAGATGGGAGGTGAGGGGGAGGGGAGCTGCCAAAATATAAATGCCATATGCACCATAACATTCAATAAGCTGGACAAGCCCATGTTATTTGTTAAGATCAGCTTAGGGCTGTACTGGAATATTTTGGCATCCAGATATCCTCCCACAGACACACTTACTTGCATCCCCAGGTCTCATTTTCCAGGATCCACCTATCTGTCACCACAACTGCAGGCCAGCAGCCTCCTTCCTTATGGCAGCACAGCCAGCATTTTTAAATTATAAACTTCAACCAACTCCTAATACAGAGTTTTTCAGATGTACAAGAAGCAGATACCATGGGAGAAGCACTCCTGGGTTTGGTAGGATGTAAGAACAGAAAAGGGATCTTTTATTTCCTTACCTTTTTCTATAAACAGTAATGGATAAAGGTGCCAGACACTGTAGTACCAACACCTGTAAAGTACTGTTGTGTTCCTTTTGTTCCCGGCAGGCAGTATGCAAGTGATGTAATTGCTGTCACTATGAAAAAGATGCAGGAATCGGGAATATTTAATAGCCTAACAGAAGCTAATGAGCGAGAGAAGGAAAAAAAGAGCAAGTTTTATGATGTCCTCATCAGGTCAGTGTTGTGTTCAGTTCTTCTCTGCTTAACTGCTGAAAGCCAAACCCATTCCCACTCAGTACATGCTGAAAAGGAAGAAGACCCAATAAAACCAAAATACAGAAGAGATTCTACTTTTTCAACTTGAATTGTTCTGCTTGCTTTACAAACTGCAATTCTTTTCCCTTCAGAAACAATTAGTGAATGGTTCTGATACTGATCTGAACTAAGAATTGCCTGAGCTTTAACCACAGTGGACACATCAGTGTCTGCATTAATGCAAATGCTGTCTCATTTCAATTAAAACATAATGTGATGTAGGAGCTCCCCGATCTTTAACTCCTGTCCCCAGTGAAAGCCAGAGCAGCAGAGAATCTGTTCAAACCAGGGCCAGCAACATATGGCCTTTAGGTTATCTGATGCCCAGGAGAATCTGCTCTGACCCATATGCTAATTGGCTCCCCTTTCCCAGCAGCAGTGAGGGTTCAGCACAGATGGTGACAGAGGAGTTGTCTTATTTAAGGCTAATCCACCAGCCACTGCACTGCAGATCCTCTTCTGTCCCAAATCTTTCAGGGTACAGGTTTGTTATCATCTCAGCACTGGTGGTTCCTTACCTCAAATTTCTGAGCACTGGAGGCTTGGAGATTTTTTAGCATGCAAAACTCTGGTTCAACCCCAAGACTGTCAGAGAGAATCAGAGCCATCAGACAAGCATTTGACCACTTTAAAGCTACTTTGCTCTGTGTAGCAGCTCAGGCCCATCATTTAGGGTGCACAGCAAAGCTGCTCTAAGTCATGATTTGTCATGAGTCCAACCTACTGGAACAGCTCCTGCAGTGGCTCAGGGGTCTGCCTCCAGGGCAAATCCCCAGCTTCCAGTGGAATGTGTGATTTCAAGCATGAAACCCAACTCTTCCACTGTCTAAAACCAAGGGATTTATTGTTTATCCATGGAAGGGACAAAAAGCAAAAATGAGAGTAGCAATTGGTTGTGGAATAACTAACCACTACTGGAGGGCAGAAAGGAGCAGACAGATTACAATGAGAAAGTACATAATGCTTTTTATTCCATTCTGTCAATCATGTCTAGCCACTCTGTTCTTCTGTACATTCTTTTCATGGAATGAACTTGATCTGTCTTTCAAGATAATAAATACTTGCCTGGTTTTGTGTGAATACATTATGAAAGGCATCTTCAGTGACAGTGGGACTCCTTATCATGAGCTTTTGTTCATCACAATCAAACTAGTAAGGACTCTGAAAATTAAATGCATGTGTGATTATAAGGTTGGGATAGGATACAAAGTCTCAGGTGCCAACTGTAATATTTACTGGTTTTAAATCAAATCATGAGCATAAAAGCTTAGATAAGTGCTCTGACTGAAATAAGATAATACCACCTAAAACATTACTGCATCTGCTTTGTTTTAGACAGATGGACCTCTCTAGCTTTTGGCCTTCACTTAGATCCCTTCATGGATCTCAGAACCTAAGACAGTGTTTTTCAGAAGATTTTAAGTCTAATATGAAAAAAACATTCTCCATATATAATGACACACAAGCTGGCACTCTGCTGCTCAGACACACTTCTGCACAGAATCAGAATCTACTGAAATGTAGAAACTGTGACTCAATGACAGGCATCTTTCCTTTCTGCTATAGGAATTGCATCATCCTTAAGTCCACTCCAGGCTTTTAACAAGAGCATCCCCTGGTTTTTTGGCTCATTCTCCCTTTCATCCCCATCCGCCTTGCTCTGTTTGTGCACCTCTTCTTTCAGGATTTACTGAACAAGTCAGTAGTTTTGGTGAGAAGTTTCTGTTTATCTTTCCACAATGTATCAGGAGACAGGAAGTTCCCTTTCTAGGTAAACAGCTCTTGTCTTTTCTGATACATTGAAGTGATTGTATTTTCCCACTTTTCTTCAGGGAGGAGGAAGGAAAGAAGGAGATAAAGTCACTCCAGAAACAGCTGCAAGATGTCAAGAGACAAACTGCAAAAGACCTTCAGGTGAGAGCACTTAGCACTGGGCGTTGTGCCAGGGGGGAAGCCTGTTAGCAAGCTCGACTCTACTGCCTAGTACTCAGGGAGGACCTGTGGCATCCAGAATGATCCATCATTTAGGAATATAGAAGTAGAATAACTGCAGTAAAGATTTGTATTTGGAATTAGCCCACTAATGACTTTGAGAGCAGTGTCCAGAAGTTTTCAAATGGGAGCTCAAAATGCTCATAATCATCATGATCAAATTGGAATATCCTCAGAACACAGCTGGGAGTGGCAAAGCACAGATGCCTGCAATCAGTGAGAAAAAGGTTATCTGCAGGTAGCAGTATCTAAGGTTCTCTCATACTCATGCAGATCATCTGACACAGAAGAAAATGTGACAAAGAAGGAATGAGAAAGAGAGACAACTTGTATAGGGGCAGGTCATTTTTCTACCTACATTTTTGTCTGGGAAAAATGCCATTATAGTATTTTTCTAGGCTTCCAGACATTAGAAAATCCCAAACATGCCTACACAAGGGCAGATCAATGTTATTGCACATATGCTGTCAACTTGATCTTTCTGGAAAGCTTCAGCCCTTCTGTCTGCATCACGCAAATAGTGTGTGCACGAGCAGTAAATCTGGGGCATTCTGGAAATGTCAGACTTGCTACACAAGTGCATATCAATTCAGTGGCTTATCACTGGTCACTGTAAAGCTCACCAGACAGCTCAGACTTGATGCTCATGCAACATGGCCCTGCTAGGGCAGGAGACAGTGTGTGATAGCAAAAGAGCGAAAGGGTCAGGGCTGTACAGAGGCTGGAGGAAGGAACAAGAATCTGACACTTTGTTCAGTAGTGAGCAAGAGGACAGCAAGGGCATCTGAGGAAAGAACAGGTATCACTGGATTTGGTCTTTGGACAATAGTGTAGACAGTAATCAAGCCAGGATATAGTTGACTACACAGAGGAATTTTAAGCCACTGACATGCTGGTGAAGTTTGGTTTGTAGAACATGAAGGTTTTGTGTTGGCAGCCTGGGTGCACGTGCAGTGCAAAGTTTAATTGTAAATACAGGATGGTTGTAAAAAAATGATGGATCTTTTTGCTTCTGCACATTGTCCCTTCTTAGTCAGGCTCTGATGGCTCCTGAGAAGTTTCTGTTCTCCCACTCCCCAAGCTAGTGAATGTGATGAGGGAGTTCTCCTTCTGTGTAGTGCTCCTCAAATCTCACCACGTCTGTGATACAATATATGTACCCAGTTCTGGTTTAATGCCTTCCCAAGGTCTGGTATGTGGGGGGCTGTAACCATCCCACCTCACGCCAGCAGCAATGTCCTGGCACTGTGCAGACAAGGGGCCTGCACCTCTCTTACCTCTTGCAGTCATAAGAACGTGCGTAGCTCCCGTGCCGAGAGGAGGCTCTTCTCCTTGTTCTTTCAGTGCTAATCAGTTCTTGGGTTTTGCCTCATCAAGTGGGATCTGCACTCATCTGGTATTTAATATTTTAATCTCAGAAGTCCTTTTCTGGGCTTCCTTATAGTTTCAGCTTTGATAACAAATCAAAGACAAGACTACTTTCAAGTACTGCTTTCCTCCCGTGCCAAAAATAATGGTGTCTCACTGCGTCTCCCAAGGGAGAGTAATTTCTATTTGCTTCATATGGGATTTTCCCGTAGGCAGTTTTACAGACACTTGCATGATTTGTCACCTTGCCAACAAATTAAAAACAAAAATACAGCTTGCTGATTTTGGAGTACTTTGAACAACAATAATAATGCATAGACCTGTAGACAAAAGCCTACATGATTGTCTCCAACCTAGTGGATGAGAAAACAAAAGCAAGCAAATCTAATCTTGGAACCAGAAAAACACGGCCTTTGCTTCACTCATGTTTCCTGTGTATATGTATTTTCATTCTTGCTACCTCTTAATGAGATGCTAATTAATACTTTATTAGCCTGCTCAGCTCATTTTTCTTTCTAATGGAACACAAATCAAATGCTAAATGTTCTTGTTTTGTTTTCTTTCCTCTTGGAAAGCACTGACGTCTGTAAAGGAGCTGAAATGATCTGTCTGGTTTTGCTCTTACCCCTCCGTGCAGGAGCAGCACCGGTAGCTCAGGTTTGGCTGCAGGGCTCTGTTTGCTGCTGTAGTGTTCATTTTCTAGTTTGTATAAAAATACTCACTTTCTTGGGTTTCCTGGACAAGTGATGGCAGTCTGTACAGGTTTTGAAACAAATTAATACATAGAATTATACACCTTAACATAAAAATTTAGGAATGTAAACTTTAGCATTCCTGCACTGCTCTTCACCCAAAGACTTTTTATGTCCTGCAGGTTTTGTGTACACTTGTGCCATACATGTGTGCAAGCAGTGGTGTAACAGGCAGTAACATTGCAGCTACCAACTAGACAGGAATCCAAGCCATTGCACCACGGTACCAGTGAAAACAGGTCCATAACTTCAATTCCGTGTGGGCTGTCATAACACATCCAGCTCCACTGTATCAGTGCCCCACCTGATCCTGCTTTTAGTAGTATGACTAAAATCCATCATGTTTCTTTCCTTTTCCTCTCCCAGGAAATGCATCAATGGAGTGTTCTAGGGAATGTATTAAACATATATATACACAGCCACTGGTGCATGTTTCTACTGGAGAAATGCATCAGGTGATTACAGTAGAAGGCACAAGGTTTGTGATGGTCCTGAGCTTCTGCATGACTTCATTCCACTGCTGGCAGAGCCCCAGGGAGTGCAGCAGGACCCAGAGCTGGTGCACCAGATCCAAACCTGGCTCCAGAGGGGCACAACTTTCCACAGGAGTGCTGCTGCCAAGAGGTCCTGCTCCCTCTGCAGCTGCCTCTCACCAGCTCTCTCCTACAGTTGCTGGGATTGTACGTGAGCTGGCAGAGGGCTGCAGAAGCTGTTCTGTTGAAGCTGGGTGACCTGCCAGCCTCTCTGTCCTTTGGGCCCTGACATTCCTTGGAGGTGTGCAGCACAGCTGGAGCTGGGACAGAGATGCAGGCTGTGGCCTCATTGAAGTGTCTGTAGGGCCACACGTTGTGGTTTCAGGGGGAGTGGGTCCAGGCTGCAGCAGGTGTGCAGATCTAAGCATATCTCCAGGCTCTGCAAGCTGAGATGCTGCAGTTGCCAGTGAGAGGCTTGAGCTCCGAGGCACTGGGTGTGGGAGCAAGGCAGAGGCAGCAGGGCTCCCCACCGGGGCTGCTGGCACGGAGCACAGCACCCCTTCCCCTGCCAAATGGGCAGCACAGGGAGTGCTGCTGGCGACAGGAGATTCATCTGACGGCTGGGGAATTCCTCAGACTGTTTACTCCTGTTGGCTACTTTTGTAACCAGATGTATTTCAAATGACTGTAAACACTAATTGCTGTGGAAGAGTTGGGAGATCTTGGTGGCACTTACAAGAGAGATAAATCAAAGTAAATCAAAACACAGGAGTGCAGATAAGTCTCCAGCTAAGTGCAGCTGTTTTTGCAGCCAAACAGCATCTGTGGGGCAGACTCCTGCGGCACCGGGTGACAGCAGACAGGCCTCTGGCTGATGTCTGTGAGCTCAGAGATCAGAGAAAATCAGCTTGTTTACCTGCTTGTGAAGCAGACTGGCTCCTGACAACTATTTCCTGGGTTTTGATCTTGGTCTCTGACAGTTTTCTGATAGTTTTGGACCCGAGGAATGATTTTGCATCTTTGGTTTGGCAGATTCAACACTGAAGTCATCCCAAATAAGCAGCCCAGAGATTTACTGCATCAGCTATGAAAGCGTTCCGTGTCCTGGCGGGGACCTTTGCTATGATAAACCAGAACAAATAAATATTAACTCATTTTCCCAGTGCCTGTCCCTGAAGTTCAGGGAACAGCACACTGCAGATGGTGCCCACAGGTTGTGGGCATTTAGTGCAGCATTTACTCCCTGCAGCCGAACATCGAACGTGCCCAGATCTGCAGCGCCAGGTCCAGCAGCAGGAGCTGCCCTCATCCCTGCAGATGACTTTGCAGGCAGACGCTGCTGTAAACCACCAGAGGGGTTTTGCATTTCACTTCCAGAGGGGTTTTGCATTTCACTTCCCATCTGCTTTGGGTTGTGTAACCAAGCCCCCAGACTGCCCACCCCTAGCCAGGATGTTTTACAACACCACAGACCAAATCCAAACCACAAATATGCCATACAACAGGGAAAACAAACAGAGTAGATGGGCCCCCATCCCGGCTGAGGCCTGGGGTGCTGGAATCAAAAGCACTTTTTGCTTTACTCAAATATGAAATGAGAAAGAAAATAACCTGGTGAAATGTTCATGCTCTTCCCATATCTCCGAGTGCTTTGTAACCTAGGCTGAACCCTTCTTTTCTGGCCTGTTTGCAGATCTTTGGCAGATAGGATTAACACACTGACATCAGCAGCACTTGACTTCCCAGAGGCTCAGCACCACAAAACATTGGGTATTTTCCATTAGCATCTCCCCATTCTCTCTGCCAACCCCTCAGTGTAGACACGATTACACCATGACCCAGGAAGACAATCTCAAAATAGAGTGTTACACTCACCTCCCATGTCTACAGACTGGGAACACAACCCCTCCCAATAGCCACCAAAATTCCATGCCAGGGAAAATAAAGGCCATTACCAGAAGCCTTAATAGGGCACAAACAGCTCATGTCTGTAGCTGTCTGCAGTCATATGATGATATGTCTGTAAAATAGTATCTGATGTTGGAAACCTTCAAAAGCATGAGAACGCTTGACCTTTGAACCCCCAAAACACCATCAGCCAAGGGCCCCAGTTGTCCTGAGCCTCATAAATGTACTTTACTCTTCCTAACTATGTCAGACAAGGAGTGCAGAAGTAAGGACTTTCCTTTTAGCTGCTCCAAACTCTTCTTATAAGGAAACCTCTTCCAAATGAGTCATGCTGCAGAGGCTTTCAAATGCAGCACTGTTGAGCTGGCTTCTTCCTGTGGCATTTTTCCATGTTTACACAGCTAAGGAATGTGAGGTACTTCAGAGACAAGATATGTGGGCTTCAAAAGGTTTAAATGCCGGCACTTTGGCATTTCATCTTTATCTTCAGCTGTGAGGTTTGGCTGATGAATATTAAACCCATCACAGCATGGCAGGAAAGCAAAGAGAAAGGCTGTGACAGAGCAATTGGGTGCCAAACCAGAGGTGTTCACGTCTATCCTGCATAATTGCACAGGAGGCTTTGCATTGATGACCTTCTTAACTCTCGATACAAAAGTCTAGAGTTTTTCATTTTACAGGCAGTTCTTCCAAGTTCCAGCCCTGAAATGATGAACTTTTATCCGTTACTGAAAGAAATTAATTAAAAAGGAGTAAACAAACAGCAATCCCAAATCAAGCAAGTGTGCTTTGCTTCCTGAGCACGCTCCAAAAGCTGGACAAACCACTCAGGATTCTTGCCTGTGGGGGAGCTCTAGAGAGTAGAAATAGAAAGGGAAAGCTCAGCTCCAGCACAAAACAAGGCATGGGGAGAGGCTGGGAGCTCATAGTCAGCTTTTCCTTGACACTTCTTCCTTGCCCTGGGTGTATGTTTTTGTAACAAAGTGGGCACCATCTACCTGTTAAGATTTCAAGAAATAACTGTTTAAACATATAAGCAAGACAGGATTAGATTTACACCTGTTCCTAAGTTTGAGTTTATATAGCTGCTGCATAACTAGAAAAAAATGAATCCAAGGAATAAAGTTTATTTAGGATAACAGATTTTGGCTAATGTGGGGCTGAGCCATTATCTTCCTCTTACTCACTCATTGAGATGGTCTAATCCAAGAAGTTAGTATAAAGAAAGCCTAGCTTTAAGTGGCTAAAATTATTTGGCTTCTTTCATGTTTATACTAAACATGTCTGAATCCATATCTGCACAAGGGACCAGAAGGCCTGGCTTCTCGTCCCACTCTGTTCATCACTCCACCGTATCCAGAGGTAATCACTCCTTGCTGATGGGTTTATTGCCATCTATGTGAGTTACAAATCAAACTAACCTTTGAAGCAGAGGTTGAAATAGAGCAACATTCAGAGAAAGTGTGAAGCCTATAGCCTTGTCTCTTCTGAGTTTAGCATTCTGACTTCAGTCTCCAGGCTTGCTTTTGTGCTGCTTTTGTCTCCGCTAGAACCGAGATAAGATCATTGATCGCCTCAAAGACAAACTCCAAGAGAAGACGGCCAAACTGGACACAGAAAGCTCCTACATGAAGAAAGACACAGACCTCCAGATCCACCAAACCCAGAGGAAATGCAGCAAGGAAGAGAATGCCCTGAACAATGAAATCCAGGTAAGCCCTTCCCCATGGACCATACTGGAAGGCATCTCCAGTCAGTGAAGGGCAGAGCCCTCCCTTGCTCCCCAGATGCCCTTCCTGTTCTCCATTATAGTCACCAGAACAACTGTTTGAACTGGATCTGGAAACTCATTGGGGTTAGAAATCTTTATATTTTCCATTGCTTCTCTGTATGGTCCTTCAAACAGCAACAGCACGGATGGTGTGAATGCAGGAGACTGTGAATGCTTAACATAATGCCACTGTCAGAAAACCAGACCCATAAGTATGTCCAAAGGGGTAGTCACAAGGGTATTTTAGCACACAGGCAGCCTGAGCTCTCAGCATTGCCCTGATCAGACTGTGCTGATAGAGCTGCTCCTGTGGACCTAAGGTGAACTGGACTAGAAAACTGTTTTGGTTTTGCAAGCATCTTTTTTTGACTGATCAGGGTCTGATCTAATTGTCCCTATTTCATGGATGGCCCAGGGGCAAAGACTGCCTCAGTTAATTTTGTCACTGGAAAAAATGTCTGTGGACTACACAGAGCTCCAGCACTCTATCTTGGCTTTCAGCAGCAGTGTGTTACACACTAACACTGACTCTCACATTTTCTGTCTGCACTGATCACAGAACTTGAAGAACCAAACTGATGAGGAGATTCAGCTCCACACGGAGACAGAAAATTTCCTCAGGCAACAGTATCAGGTATGTGTGACTGTCAGCTAATGCTTAAAATAGCAACCTATAAACATTGTATTATCAATTAATACCTAAAGAAAAACAGTTATTGCTCCACAAATGTACCAGGTTCATGGCTGCTGCAGTTAGAATGATTACTTATCCTCATGTCTTAATTAACCCAGCTCTCCCAGAAGCGAGATCTGCTACATATAGGTACATTTCCTTAAAATTAGTGTTCATGTAATAATTGGCATTGTTTATTCAGGTGTCGCAGATTTTTCCTCCCTCAGGTAGTTGTATTCGGCTGATTGGAATGTTATTTAGACCTTCCTTGGCAGTATCTGGGGCTCCCAGCACCTCGGGGAAGAGCACCTACTGCCCAAGGGCTGCACAGAGGGGACACTGAGGAGGGAACCACACAAACTGCCAGACCAGTTTTGCCTTATCTTTATCTGAGGAAGAATCAGGGCTGGAGAGTTGCTAACCCACAGTTACTGTGCACATTCTCAGCAGTAACCAACCATGAATGTCCCTGTGGTGTTAACAGGAAGAAAACCTGTACTTCTGCAGGTTACCTGATGTCACTGCCAGTACAAAATTTAATAGGAGATAATACATTTTTTAAAATGTAATTTGAATGCAAAGCAGTGCTGTATCTTGTGAGCAATTAAACACTGCTCTGTACCCCAGAGCCTTGTTCTGATCAATGCTCACAGCAAGGGGACTGTCCAAGCCCACGTTGCAGCCTGTCTGACCTCCAGCACACAGCCAGGCACAGCCCCTCAGTGCTCACACAGCAGCTGGTGGCTTTGCAGGGGCCCGCAGAGAGGAGGATGACCGTGCCCTCCATCTCCCTTGTGTGTCCAGCTGTGATGCCGTAATAAGATTGATGCTTTTCCTCAGATTATTTTTCCATGGAAGCAATCACGGTTGTTGCTATGGAGAAGTCATTGGTGAATGGCAGGAAGTCATCTGTGTGACCGTTCCAGAAACACCTGCCCTATTCACGAGTGAGACAAAGCCAAGTTCACAACCTGAAACAGCGTGAAGTGCTGTCCCCTGGGACCTTATTCCTGGTGCTTAATCCAGAAAGCAGATAAGGAGTCAGACAGAGGATAAAACCTTTCCCCTGACAAATTGTTTTTTAAACACACCCCCCCCCCCATACACACAAAGAATGGCTTCTGCTTGTCTCTTGCTTCACCAGGACTGACTGTGCACAAAACTAACCCGCAGTGCTTCTCCATCCCTCATGCACCCCTGAAAGCCCGACTCAGTCTCCTTATCCCCAGTTCAGTGCCATAGTGAACTCCAGTGAGGGGCCTGCAGGCCAGCAGCAGTTTATCCTGTATCCAGTAATTTTGTCCTAGGGGCTTGATCCTTCCAAGATGAGCCAGAAACACTGACCATGCACCATTTACAGGACTCTCACCACCCTCCTGAGAGCAGGCCATGTAATAGTAGCAAACCTCTCACCTGTGCACTCTTTGCACCATGCTGAGCACCACTTCCTCCCCTTGCAGAAGGTGGAAGAGAAGCTGGAATACTGGATGCAGAAGTATGAAAATGACACTGATGCAAAAGAAGTAGAACTGGATGACCTAAGAGCATTGAAGGCAGAGAACTTGGAAACAATGCAGAAATTTGCCAAGGAGGTAAGACATCAGCAGCATCTCAGTGCTCAGCCACGCAAAACTGCACCGGGCTTTTTCCTACCCTCATTCAGATAAGGAACCAGGACCACAGGGAAAAAAAATAAATCAGTAACTTTGAGGCACAAGGTGCAATTATAAACACTGGTCCTGGGAAGGCAGCGACCGAGATGTCATCTTCCATTTGCCACCTGTGACATCAAGGAGGGATGATGGTATTTCCCCTACAGCTATTTTCAAATACCAGCAAGTACTGAGAGAGCTACTGACAGCACTTGTGAGGGGCAAAGACACTGTCCCATCCCATCAGTACACCTCACCTTAGTTTGCTGCCTTAGTCTGAACAAATCTGCTTCTTCCAGCTCCTTCTAGCAACATCAGGGTAAGACAGGCTGGAACTGAAAAAGGCAGCTCATCCCTTCCTGCAGACACACACATTCCCAGCTGCACAATGCTGTTATCAGGGAGCTCATTCCAGTTAGAGCCATTCCTGCCCCACACTGGGTTCTTGGTTAACTACTGGGCTCTGATCACAGTGGAACACCAGCACAGGGCAGAGAGAAGTGTCTAGAAAAACGAGTGTTTTAAAGCCAGAAGGAATTAACTTGTAATCATTCCTTACCGTCAGTGGGTCTGAGATGATGGGACTGAGTTTGATGTTTTCCTGCTTGTGGGCTCATTTTTCACTCTGTGCACTGTCATCTCAGAGTCCCAAGTGTGTTTGTACATCCTCTGCTGCTTAGCCTGAGGGACCACACGTCCTCCCCACCACCAGCTGTTGCCTGGGACGCCGTCAGACAGCCATTTTACAGCACGGGATCAGGGGGTTAATTACACCCAGGCCTTGAGAGGTTCCACTTCGGCAGCAGCTCGAAGTGCCTGAGGACTGACAGTGGTAATGAGCAACATTTGCCATCTGCATTCAGGAAAGATCAAACAAAGGAGGTGGGGGAGGAAGGTCCACAGTCACACATTACCCCTGTGCTGCCCTGGAGCTCCCTGGTGCACAGGGTGGGGACCCACCCCATGACCCACAGGCCTGAGCAGTTCTGGCAGGGCTGTGGGAAGTGAGTAGCAAGGATGAATAGGCAGCCAGAGGAGAAGAATCCTTGCATCAGGATCCAGGTGAGCCCTGCCCTGCCCTGGCACGTGGCTGGGCACAGTGAGCCTCAAAGGCTGGCCCTGCAGTTTAGGGGATGTGTTTGTCATGTGGCTTTTGCCACCCCTGTGCTCTCTTGCAGTGCCTGATGTTCAAGGAAAACATCATCACTGACCGAACAGAAAAGAAGGATAGAAAAAAACAACGAGAGCAGGATGCCCTGGAGCTGAAGAGTGCCCTAAAGGTAAAGGGGAGCAAAGCTGAGGTGATGCTGCTCCATCAGCAGCTGGGAGTTAATAATCTGTGCCACAGGCTTTGTCCAGGTAGAAAACGGCCCCATAAAGTTGGCTGGTGTGGGGTGGCACAAGCAAAGGACAAAGCCTGTCCCTTTCTGACTCAAAGCCAGCAGTTGGCTCCAGGTTTGAGATGGGAGCCAAAGGGGAGAAGCCAGTCTCCTGGAATGATCTGGGGCTGTGCCCATTGCATCAGCCCCACTGCATGGGTGACACAGGGAGGGCCATGGGGCAGTGCCTCTGCTTGTCCCTTGCCACCAGCCACAGACGCCCTGCCCCAGCTGTGGGTGCTTCCAGTGCAACCAGGAAGGCCTGACAGCTGCTATGTGGGCTGGAGGTTCCCTCCTGTGTCTGGGGAGCACAGGAAAGACTCTCTGGCATTGAGCTGTACCAGGTACCCCAGCAAGAAATTTCCCCTGAGGCCTCTCTTTCTCACTTCCAGCTGCAGGCCTGGTGGAAAGGCATGATGGTCCGCAGATTCCTTGGCCCTTACCAGGCCCTCGAGAAGCTTCTGAAGGAACAGGCAGCAGTGCAGACAGAAACAGGGAAGGAAAAGAAAAAGTAAAGAAAGTAAAGAAAGTGCCCACAGATGTGCTCCAGGTCTGTTGCTGGGCAGAGCATTGCAGTCTGTCTGACAGGACAAAATAAACCATATAACAGAGTTTGGGCAATTCTGGAGAACACAGTTCGTGACAGACACAGTTAAGGTGCAGCTGCAGTCAAGATCTTGAAGCTGCCCTTGTAGAAAGACAGTTTCTCCAACACAAAGGGGATTTGCATCAAAGCAGTGAGAAACACAATATCCCCCCAAACTGCTTCTTGGGAACAAGACAGATAGTGGGAGGTAATCCTGTTACCAGCCCAGTAGCTCGCTGGCATGGGATGCTCTGCACCCAGAACCTCCTGTGGAGCTCTCAAAGCACTGGCCATGGCTGGAGTGCTGGTGTTTGCTGTGGGTCAGGCAGGGAGGTCGATGCACCCACGTCTGGGCTCCAGCTGTGCTCTCCCTGCTGCCAGCACCTGTGTCAGGTCAGCAGGGGAGAACGTGGGCAGTTTGCAGTGCAAACACAAGTGCAGTCAGAGCACGCAGGTTTCCACTCCCACAGCCCTGCACAATGTCAGCACACAGACAGAGCAGCTCCTTCTGACTGAGGGGAGGAAAAATGGGAAAAGACAGCTGGATGTGCTGCCTACAGGAGCTGGTCTGTCACACTGTCCCCACCGCCCCGGCCACCGTCCCTGCTCAGCAAGATGGGGCTGTAGGCAGGGAGTGGATCTGCTGGGGAGCAGAACTGCTAAGAGGGCAAGAAGGGAACCCCTTCTCCTGACACCACTGTCAGTCAATCATGTGCAGGTCTGAGTAAAAAGCCCTGCAGCTGAACTGGCTTGTTTCTGACTCTGCCAAGGCAGGAGATGAGCTCAAACCAGTCTGCTCTGCTCTTTGTGACCAGCCCGTGCTGGCCCCATCCAAACATCCTCATGTCTGAGCTGAACTGGGAGTGAGATAAACCATGAGCAGAGACCCTCTGGCTCAGAACTCTGAACAGGGAAAGGGGCTGGTGCCCCACTGTCAGTCGGAGTCGACTGTCCAGGAGTGCTGCAGTTTCAGACGCTCCAGATAAATCCATGTTAGAAGTACCGGTGTTGCTGCTGGAGCACGGCCACTTGCTTGACACCTGAACATGTTCCCATTCCAGCACTGGTACCAAAGCTGCGAACAAATGCACTTGCTTCCCACAGTCCCCACACAGTGCTAAGAACAAGGGTAATTCCAGTACAGTGTCAAGCCAGGACTGTGCTTACATCCCACTGCAGGAGGCGCCTCAGTGCACCCCCAGGAGTTACGTTCCTAATTTTAACTCTTCCTTTTCATGCGCTGCTGACTCAGTACATTTCACCACAGACTAGTGTTTTCCATATGTGGTGGGTGTTAACAGGTGACCTTCTTGGGTGGAAGGAATGAAGTTAATCACAAACTCTCCAGAGGGTTTGAGGTACGGAAAAAGCAGGATGGGGGGGGGGGGGAGCAGCAGATCTCTGCTGTTTATATCAAACTCCAGGCACGCTTTAGTAATGCAGCCAAACACCTGAAATCTGATGCGTGGCCTCGGCTGGGCTGCCCTCACTTCTCAGCAGAGAATGAAACAAAACTCTGGAAACAAAAACAAAAAGGGGAACAGGGTTTGCTACTCCCATAAAGTGGGGTGTGCTGAACCTCAGGTCCCAACACGATTGTCCTGGTCACTGTGGGGTCACAACAGGGGCACAGGTGTGTGACCTGACTGAACCCCGTGAGCTCACATCTCCCAGGGAGCTGCCACAGACTCTTGCCAGGGGACTGTGGCCAAATTGCCACCCCTCCAGCTCCTCCTGGCCTCCTCTGCTGCACCAGCCCATCCCAGGGGTGCTGCTCTCCGAACCAGCCTCACCTCGATCTGCAGAAACCACAGGAGACTTGTGTTTCTTGGCTGCACAGCTGCCAAGCAAACAGGCTGGGCACATCCAGTGACAGGAGCAGTGTCCCAAACCCGTTCTGAGGAACTGCTCCATTTTCCCAGCTATGGAGAAATGGGATCAAAGTGTACCTCCATGGAATTTTCTGCAGGGAAATTGTGAGCCCTTTGGAGAAAGAGTTTTCCTGGGAATTAAATGGATAAGAAAGGCTGGAGATTGGGAAGCTGGTTAGGAGGAGGCTTTAGCCTGAGGGGCAGAAATAAACATCTGGAGAGAGCTGGGCAGCCCTGACAGAGGCAGGAATGGAGTTCTCCCAAGTGACTAATGGAATCACCAGGTCAGACAAGGATGCTGAAGCAGCTTGGTGAGCAGGGAAGAGCAGCATAGGATAACACAGCCTGTACAGGCAGGGAGGGTCTGTGGATCTCTGGCAATTTATAGGCCTTGCATCCTATTTTTTGTTTAAATATACAAACTAGTGGTGAGGAGGGACAAAAAGAGAAGTAAACATTCTGGCTAAGAACAAACCCAGAATAGTCTCAGTTGGAAGGGACTCAGAAGGATCTACGAAAAGTAGAGAACCAAAGCAGGTCCATCAAATGCCAACTGTGATGATGTGGAAGGGGAATAAACACCCGACACAGAGGATGTGACATTCATTGATTCAACAGAAAAACATCAGGAAGAAATACTGTAATTCATGTGAGTTTTAAAACTTTATTTCAAATATCCATGGTTTCCTTTTATATTATCAATGTGCTAGACGTTCACTCTACTGGCAGAATACAGGCAACTTAAAATATACAATATTCAGACACATTTATATGTAACAGAAATTATGGAATGTATTTACAGACATACAGCACAGGATGAAGCTTTAAAATCCTTTACTCTATTAATTACACGTTTACACTGTTTTCAGAAATAACAAAATTAGATCACTTTGTAAAACATCACAGTATCTATATAAAAGCATTTTTTAGATGTCCAAATTCACCTTTCAAGTCCTCTGTTTCTGAAACAGTTTTTCAAAGAACCATTTATAGTCATAAAAGGGTAAAAATACCGTTTGCCATCCTGCTGCTACCAGAGGTGCTACAACAGAGGTGCTCTGGTGCTGTAAAGAGTTGTCTCTGATGGATTTGAAGTGGGACACCGGTGGAGGGGCCTCTCAAAAGCCTCCCCTTCAAAGGGGGAAGACCCAAACTCTGCTCTGCCCCGAGCCCCCAGTGGCTGGGATGCTCCATCTGGAGTGTGTAACCTCACCGAGCCTCAGACGCTGCCCAGGGCTCGCCAGGTTTGAGGGTGGATGGTGACACCACACAGTCAGTGCAGGAGCACCAGCAGCACGGAACACTCAGATGGGTCCCTCCCACATCCTCCAACACAAAAGCCCCAGAGAGGAAAGACAATCACCTCTTTGCTTTAACAAGGAACTTTATACGTGTTTTCTTTCAAATATTCTTTTCATGGGATACAACAAAAATTGCACATAAATACACTGGAAAATCCCAACCCATTTTGCAAGAGAGAACTGAAGTCAATTTGGTGTAACACATTAAATAAACCGTATGATGAAACTTCAGGTTTGGATTTTTGTCCTAAACATCTGGACCAGATTTAGTGCTTGCCAGCATGAAAACACAGGATTAGAAACATCAAACTAACACGATCCCCTACACTGAAACTGCCAGAGTGAACATTGCTTAGAACCAAGTACCCAGTGCTGGGGACCCCCCACCTGCCCAGACACAGCCCTTCCACGGGCTCGCACAGAGCCACGGCTGAGAGCCACAGGCAAAGCAAACAGCCCTTTCTTGCCAGCCAGACTCGAGCCCCCCCCTCCATTAATTACTAAAAACTAGTATTAATGAAATGTCAAACTTCCACCAACCTGAACAGTATTAAGTTTCATTCTTTTAAGTGCTGGAAGCTGGACTGAAGCAATCACCACACCCTTGCAATTCCATGAAGGGACTGGTTTTCTTCAAACAGGAATATTTAAATAGCCCACGAGGGGTGTGCTGCTAAATGCAACATGTCCCTGTAACAATACAGGTGACCTAATGTTGGAAACCAAGATGAAGTCAGTGCCCCCCTCTCTCAGATGATGTGCAGAGACAAACACACCAGGAACACCTGTGTCTGTGCTGTTGCCAGCAAGTGGCAGAACCTTCCCCTCAGCAAACTGCAGCAGAGCCTTCAGACACCTCTATGTAACCCTTTGAGAATGAGAACACTCCTCACAAACAAAATTAAGTGAAACACAAGAGCTACTTCAGGGGGAAAGAATGCCCGTCTGGAGCTGCTCTTCCTGTGTGTACTGTGAGTTACTGGCACCTTTAGGCATCAATTCCTTGCAGGGCTCAGGAAGAGCATGAGGAGGTTTCTCTTTGCAGCTGGGCAGTTTTAAACACCCTCCAGGTGTTTTCTCCACTTGCAGCGTGATCAATCAATGCCAATAAGAAGCAATCAAAATAATGATGTGAAATAAGGGATTCAACAGTCACCACAACGGACCTTGAAAGAAATACATGAAGCAAAACAAAGTGGACACAAAACTGCAAATCAAAAGGGAAAAAACGCAGCTAAGACGAGTCCTTGGCAGCTCCCACCACAGGTTTACTTCTGCAAAAACGACTTTTAGCTAACCTGTTCCCATTTCTTCTTTCTTTATCTGCATAAAATCCTCTTGGTGTATTCTGCTTCAAATGCATCCCCAAATGGAATACCACTGATGCCTGCAGTTGCTTTCAGACCCCAAGCACCACATATTAGTAGCATAACATTCTGGGATGCTTGAAATTGGGCAAAACCTGACAGAGGAACTGCATGGGTGGAGAGCTGGATTTTGTGAGGTCTTTTTTTGGGGAAAAAAAAATTACTGTAATTGATCTGGTAGTGAGCTTGGCCTCGTCACTAGGAGCAGAGCACACAGAGCTGTCCTTGTTTTGCACATCAGTTTTCCAAGAAAATGCACAACTTGTCGGCTGCCTCTCCCCTTCCTGTACACTGAATTTCCATTTTTATGTTAAGGAAAGAGGAAGTAAAACCACCACATCTCTCTACATAAACTCCAACGATAAAGGGCTTTATTGAAAGCCTTGTCAAACCCCCCAAAGAGAAGCTGTGTTTGCACAGGCCCTGCTCTGACAACACCCAGCCCACCTCGGGATCTCACTGGGCTCTAACCCTAATACATTCTGTGCCTGCAGGGGATGCTTCAGCCCCTCATGAATGAGTTAGTTGACAAAGGGCTCCTAGAGAGCAGCAAGGCAGGCTGGGATTGTTCACACTGCAGAGAAATACACACGTGATTCAGTGATCTCCACCCACTGATGTCAGAAAAGTGTTCCAATAAAGACATGTTAAACCCCCAACAGAGCATGAACCTAGCGAGAATTCTGATGCGATTAAACACAGTTTGGACAGATCTGATTTAGTATCTTTTACTAACGTGTTTTTGGCGGAGAAAACAGGCAGTAAGTTTTCCCTTGGGAAATTTTCTTTTTCTTCAACTTTTAGTAATGAGGACATGCCAACACGAGTTACAGCTCTGTGAGGTTTTACCCTGTTCCCAACACTGCAAGTTAAGATTGTGTGATGCAATTTTTAAAATATTATAACAGAAATAGCGGTTGTTCTTTGGAGGCAAAGAAACTCCATTTCTTTGCACTCTGTGGGTAAAGAAAGCAATTTAATTCCCCATGTGCCCACTGCAGCAACATCCTTTTTTTTTTTTACAAATTCCTCTAGGAACTGCTTTCCTAACTCTACATCCATATCTTCCACCTGCAAGGTCAGTTTCTACAGCTGGCTCCAACAGCCAGCCACTGGAATTCCTTGCCCTCCTCCCAACCCTCGTTTTTTTAAATAAGGGGCAAAAAAATTGGTAGTAAAAAATGTTACTGGAAACTGTTGTGATCTCCAAAAAAAATGGAGAAATGAAGTAAAACATTCCTGTCAGGAATCACGGAAACTCATTTCCTTAGAACAGAGCTCTGTGTGTTTGGATGCACTGCATGGGCAGTAAAGTCTTCAGGTCCTTCTGCTTAGCCAAGGTAACCCAAAAGGTCCCGGAGGTCTTTACACAGCAGACAAGTGGTGAAGTGGCTGCTGCTTTGGGGGTGCCAGCTCCAGGAGCGCCTGGACAGTCACAGCTACCTGTGTCAAACCCTTCTCTTCTAAAATATGCAGAGGCAAACATAATTGCTCCTGAATGGGGAACAAAACAAAGACAAAAACAAAACGGATGAAAACCACTCAACTGAAAAGAAAAAAAAATTAAGCAAAAGGTGACTGAAATATGAAATGTTATGGACAGGCAGCACACACACACAGGGGTAGGACATGAAATTTCTGCTTGTGACTAAAGAACCATGACCTTGACTATTCAAAGAAGGTGGCCTTCAGCTAATCCCTGTGTTCATTTATTAAAAAACTCTACAAATAAGAATTTGAAAAAGGATTGTGGGAGAAGAGGGGAATAACAAATTGTCCTCCACCTCTGCCCACACTGACATGGCAGTGGTTTATGAAACCAAAAGCAGATGAACTTGAGGAGGGGGAAGCTTTGCTTCAACACGATGAACCTGCTGCAACACAGAGCAGGAGAGGAACCTTTCCAAATCACACCCCTTTTTGAGGGAGTCCTCACAGGACAAGCCTTGTCAGCTACAGCCTGAGGGGAGCCCTGCTGTGAGCAGGGAATGAGTCACCACCACTCACTCATGTCCCAGAAGTGCCCCCGGCTTAGCGGGCGACCCCCAAAATCTTTCTGAGGAATAACAGGAATACGCAAAATGCAAAAAGAGGTTTCAAAGTGTTTATTAACAGTTCTGCTATTCTCAGTCTAAGATGTACTTAAAGCCTCATCCTACAGAAGTCCTTGGCACTCTTGGCCATCCTCACTCCACAACAGCCAGGATACACGTCCAACAGTTCTCTGTATCTGTAGAAAACAACCCAAGTGTGTCTTTCCTATAGAGCTACAGAGACTATTTTTCATGTGTTATTTTCGCACCAACTGGCATTTCTCCACTCCTTGAGTCTTTACTGATTTCTGATGTTAAAGAAATCCTTCAGCACAAACAGTGGCAGCCAACATTCCTCCCGCAAAGCTCCAAGTGGAGAGAAAACAAGTGAACCCAGACTGAAATTCTCACAGGAAGCCACATATGATCAGGCTAAAATACATTTTTCTTCCAGCAAATTTATGTTACTTTGAAAAAAATGTGCTTTTTAAGAAAATACTTGTAAACTTGAGGAAATATGCCTTATCTTTTTTCCTTATGTATGCAAACAGATAAGGGAAAAAGCTTTGGAATGACTCCATACCACAGACAGTAATGACAAACAAAATTTAAAAACTGGAAGGCACTGTTAGTGTAAAACCCCTTGCAGCTTTTATCACAGTGTTCACTAGAAGTTAAGAAACATAGGAACCGAGTTCATTCTAGTTCATATCAGTAAGCAGTGCAAAAATAGCTTACTTAAAAATAAAACAATCTCCCCCTGTCAAAGGTCCCCTCTTTCCTCAGCGATGTTTGGCTTGGACAGAACACTTTGTGTGGCTTGGACAGAGAGAAGCAGCTCTTTGACTTGCTCCTTTGTTGAATACTCACTTTGTGGTACAAGAGCTTGTGAGATCCACATACACATAACACATTTTACTGGTAGTGACTACATTTGCAACTGAACTCTTGTGTGTCTTAAACTGTGCTTCAAAGTTGTTCCAGGTTATCGCTGGAAGGCCAACACCACTCGCACTGGGCTTACAAGCCATTTACTGCACTTGCAGATACAACAGAAATTTATTGAAGCCATATTTGGAACAGCCATTTACTGAACACTTACCTGACACTGGTCTCTGAGCAGAGCTGCCTGAATCAATCTACACTCTGAGGAGACATGGTCTGTTACACACACACCGGGAGTGCCCTGAAGCTCTGAGGTGTCCCTGAGACATTAAAGCATTAAAGCACCAGGATGCTTTCCCTGGGGAGGGAAAAGCTGTGAAGCTTTATGGAAGACTTCCTGAGTTTTGTAAAACAGTGAAGAGTGCTTGTGCAGCCGGGGCTTATACTTCTGCAATTGCATGATACAAAGGTTTCTGAAAATGACAGGGTAAGAGGAAGAAGGGAATAAGCATGGAACAAGCTTATGTTGGGGCACCCATGATCCAGCAGCAACTCAACAAGTTTTTGGTGAGTTTTATCCAGAGCACATTAAATTGCTATGACATTCTGTAGCATCTGATAGAATCTCAAAAGACTTCTTTCTGTGCCAGAAAACTTAAAGCTGCTGAAGGGCTTAATTTCTCTGAAAATTTCCTGCTTGAACTGTTGTGAAGTTCAAGCAGCTCAGGATTCACTGACAGTTATTTTAAAAATCCTGAGTCAAAGTAATAAAACAGAGTCTATAAATTTGAGATATCGAATGCTCTCAGAAGCAGGATAAGGAACTGGGGTTAAGAAAAAAATAAAGCTACAAAGATCTGTGGACAAAACTTACCAGACCGTGTCTCCTAAGACTGTGAGATCTCATCAAGAACACTGACATTGAAAAAAATACTTCACATTGTTTAACATTTTCCATCAGATAATCCTTGGGAAATTTACCAGAGTGGGTGCAATTCCCATTATACAGATGGGGAAACAGAGGCACAACCTGACAATGCAGTTTCCTAATACTGCACCATGGGTCAGCAGACTACAGAATGCAGCCACGTCCTCAGCTCAGTCTCAGGTCTACCCCAGGGACTGCACCTCCTCCCTTGTAAAGCATTTTATCTGCTCAATGTGACACAGCAAATACAAATGTGAATGAGGTCACAGATGGTTGTGTGGGTGCACCAATGTGTTTACACATTGTACTTGTCACCTCTGTCCCATCTGTGGGAAACAAAGCACTTCATACACACAGTCTTGACAAAACCCAAAATCTGTTCCCAAGCACCGGAGTGATGGAGGGAGGAAGCAGCACCACTATCCCTCAGCTAGAGAAAACAGACCCAGCGATAGAACATACAGAGCGTTAGCATTAGAGTACAGTAAAACACCACAAAGCCCCAGAGCTGAACGGAAAGGGAGACAAGACTGGATTCTTCTGAATCTGTCCCCAGGGAAAGAAGAGTCTCAACTGTTCTTTTAACGCTGAGGTTTAGCTGAAGAATGTCAGAAGGGGAACAAAGATTGTCCTGTCCAGAGTGTGTGAGCAGGAAGGGAAAACAGACAGAAAAAAAAGGTCAGTCAGTGAGCCATAGCAACATCCACGAAGCAGTCAGTTATCAGACATCTCAGATACAACCTACATGTTTGAGAAGCACATCACAGCTGGTTAATTCTCACACACAAATCTGCAAGACTGCCATTGCAAAGAACTCAATGTCAGTGAGGTGCCTGTCACTTGTACAGCTCAAAGTATTCCTTGTTGTTAAAAACAGCAGTTTACACACACTTTAGTGAAAATCATTTTTCTCCAGAAATGAAGAGGTTACAGGTTTCTGAGATGCTGCGGGCACTGAGTACTCACCAAAGCTCAGCCTCCACATGTAACTTAGTTAATGAAAACAGCAGGACATGGAATTATTCATGTGTAATTGATGCCTGAATGCAGCATCCTGCAGAAATATCTATTACTAATTAGAGTTTAAGAGTTCTGTAACTATTCCCACTGTGTGTTTTCCCCCTCCCTTTCCCACAGGTAGCTGCTATAATCATTGAAATCTAGATGTATGTATCAATCTGTTCAGCTGCCAATTTCCTTTGATCCAAGGGCTTTAACCACAAAAGGTCCTACAGAAATGGCTGCTCCGCTGCAGTGCCTGTAATCAGCCTTTTCTAAAAGTAGCCTTCCCTTTAGAAGGTAAATATTCCTACATAGATCCATGCTTTCAGAAAGCCTTTTATTTTTGTAATTAGTATTAAAATGAAAGGAAATATCTGCAGGCATCTTTCGAAGAAAAGCACACTAGGCTGCCACGCCACTCTTACATACAGGTATCTTACATTCACATCTCAGTGGATATGTAATGCAGACATGTGAGAGTAACTTTAGAGCTCAGGTGGGGGTGTTCCAGGAAGTTTTCCCAGAGGGACTCTCCTTGAACTCTTTCACATTAAAACAAGATACATGAGAAAAACAGGAGAGTCCCAGACAGTAGATGCAGCAGCTAGAGCAGCCTGGGATTACAAGGGACTTTTTCTTGATTGGCTTTTTTGTTTGTTTAA
Source organism: Chiroxiphia lanceolata (assembly GCF_009829145.1). NCBI lineage: Eukaryota > Metazoa > Chordata > Aves > Passeriformes > Pipridae > Chiroxiphia > Chiroxiphia lanceolata. The sequence goes on from NC_045646.1 coordinate 10,214,600, forward strand.
TTGTGGGTCATTCCAGGGATCTGATCTGTACTGCAATCCCATAAAAATTACATCTTCATACTTGAGGGAGCTATAAATAGGGAAGTTGGGATGGAATTGCACAATTTTGCCCCAGATGAATTTATATTGTGCAGCTCTGCTGGGATCAAAAGTCCAAAGTTTCTTAGGGGACCAAAATAGTGCAGGATCTCAAAGTAATAACAATCACTTAGAACTCCCTACCACATTCCAACACAGTTCACCACTGAGCCATGTGAAATTGCCACACAGCTCAAAAAACATGGCATCCTAAAATGCCAGTGACTCAAATGCCTGCAAATGAAACTATCTGAAAGCACCAGAAAACCCTGCATGACTGACTGAAGAGCTGCCTTTAGATGCATCTGGCACATGAGCTACTTTTCCCTTTAAGAATACTAAAGAAAGAAACCACCACCTACAACAGAAACATTAATGTTTAGCAGTGTAACAACCCAAAATCAATTAGTGCACTTAAAGAAAAATTCAGAAAAACAATGTATTAAAACTATTTCTACTGAGACAGCTGCTATGTAAGACAAAGCGCAAAGCACAGGACAGCATAAAACAGCATAACTGGACTAACAGGGTAAGATGGACTATTTTGTGTTCCCACCTCCCAGATCTTCCGAGTTTCAAAAGAGGACAAGGAATAGCAAAGACAGACTTGTACCACTGGTACATGACAAAAGAATTAGGGTCTATGCAAAGACAGCTACCAACCATCAGAGAAAGGCCCATAACACTGCAAATGTTGGTAAGACAGGAGAGACATTCATGTAAGAGAATTATTGTGAAGGAATATGAAAAGCTTTGGAATATAAACAACACATACAAAATGTTATCCAAATTTTATCCCACTTTTAAGCTGTCACATATCTAATCTTAAGAAAACATAACTGGTTTTTGAGAAAAACCTTCCAGTTCTAAAAGCAGAATTGACCTGCATCAGCTATTATGAATTTGAGGCACAACAGTGACTCAGACTTCTAATAAACTCTATCTGACTTCATTTGGCTCTGGAAGACCCTGCAAGATCAGTCTGATCAGCATCGCAGGACAGCTTAGACTAGAACCTTCTCAACTTTTGATCATTTTGTTTTAATCCAAACTTTCAAAGAAGGTTCTATTTTCTGAAGCCCATACAAAACTGCATCTGCAACATTATATCAGGATAGCAGAAATACGTACCTGAGGCACTCCAATCCTTCTGCAAGCTTCCAAGAAATTCTCCACGTTTCGTCTGCATTTTGCCATTGTAAGTTTAGGCTGCAAAAAAGCAAAGGCATAAAGTGTTCTTAACTGGCAAGATTTTAAAATATTTTTATTTTTTATTTAAATAAAACTCTTAATAAATCTCTTTGCCAAAAACATACTGCACTGACATAAGCTTGTCTAACTCAAAGCAGGCTCTGCTGAAATTTGCTTTACTTAGAAAACCAAGCCCAATTTTCAAAGCTGTTTTATGAAAAGCAAAGTTATGAATGCTGAATGTTTTTTAAAAAGAACAATCCTAAGCTCTGCAATATTTACATTCACAGTGTTATATAAAACTGGCTAACACTTTTACATGATTATTGTAAAAAATGGTTTAACTCTACTCCAGCCAAAATCAGCACACTGGCTTTCGTGCTGTGATTCCAGAGCAATTTCATTATATGAAGCAATCTAGAGTCTATTGTGGATTACTATAATGCAAAAATATATAAATATCAAACCTTATTTCAATTAACAAAGAGTTAAAAAAAAAAGGGTTAGATGAAACCAAAAAATAATTGAAGCATGCTGCTTGTCAGCCTCTTGTAGATGTGTTTGATGTAGCTGTTTGAATTGCACTCACTGGCATTTTTTCAAGTGAGGGTTTTTCTGCAGTCAGCTTTCACACCTCTCCAGACATACCACAGCACAGGCTCTGTCTTGTTTCTGTTCTCGAAGCTTATTCCTTTCTGGTTCAAGAGACACAAGCTCCCTGCTCCCCTGGACAAGCTACTCACAGTCTATGTAGCAGCAGCCAGTAGCCTCTGTGAGTTCAACACTTCCATAAGTGTTGGGGCTTCTTCTCTCCCCTCCATATGCTGCATTTCCCCACCAAGGAAGCAGGTTAAAGGCCAGCACTGACTTCTTTCTCCCAAAGGATGAAGGGAATACAAAGATCACATTGTGCCTGGGGAATGACACTGTGCCTCTTCTGCTCCTGGAGCCACACCACTAAAGGCTGCCTCTTCCTTGGGATTCACATGACAAAGTCATGATTTAATTCCTCACATAGAATATTCAGGAGCTCACAAAACCAGGCCATTGAGAAGATCTTCTCAGTGACGCAAGTCTTCTGAGCAGTTGCTACATGCCTTTGCTCTGAAGGACTCCACAATCTGCCTAAAATGTTGCTGTGCCCACTTCAATCCTTCTCAAAATAACGAGGGCATCTGCCTGTTCCCATCGAGTCCCAGGGAGAGGAACCACAATGATACCGTCGGCAGCCCTGTAAGTGCCAGTTCAAATTCCAACCAACACAAAGAATGACTCCAAAAGAAGGATAAGTGAACACTATGTGCATATTTCAACTTCTTCCCTCAGTCTTCAGTTTTTTCCTTTATTCATACAATTTAAAGGTGCATAACAAGCAATTTGTCTCTCCATACTACTTTTAAGTAGCTGATCCTAAATATTTTCACTGAACTTTGAATTCTTCAAACACAGATCAGGTAAATAATCTGCTGTCATCTCGCAGTTTTTGACCTTTCCCTAATTCTGTGCTTTCCCTAAATGATACACAGCAATGTGGCCAGAAACATCACCCTCAGTGCTTTCCAGAAACACCGAGCCAGGCAGGGTAAGAGAAACAACTTCAGAAATTTTCAAACTTCTCTGTGTGCTTCCCTCCTTGCTCTCAACAGTCCCCTGACACAACCACCTTTTTTTCCTGTTATCACAGAGGTATAACTGGATTTGTTTAGTTCCAGGAGTTTGAGTGTGCTCTGCTAAAATTCCTGAGCAGAGGAATTTCTAGTGCTGTGAAGTGGACACGGGAATCAGCTTAGTCCCTCTGCTTGTTTTCATTGCCTTGTGTAATGGGATCCTACTTGTTGTAGAGAATGTTGTAATTCCCCACTATCTGTTTTCCTGAACTTCTCAGATGTTTTGATCTTTTGAAATATCCTATTTCAGTTTTCATGATGAACTCTTACTTCACTAGTCCTCAAGTTAACATGTTTAGGGAGGACTTGAAAATGTTAACATTTGCTTACAATTTGTGTCAGAAGTAACTTCATTTAAATGAAACAAACCCAAACAGAATATCTTTTAATGACACAACAGACCTGTTTCAAACAGGACAGATGGTTGCTTTTTTATCATGTAAGTTCACAGAGAACACTCAGTCTAGCATTTTTGTCTGGATCACAGGACTCTGTTGGATGTTATTCTGGACAGCTATAAAATACTGTCATTATTACACACTTACCACAGCAGGGGAGGGGACGTGAATGCTGGGGACAGAGCGGGGCCGCACGTGGTTGGCCAGATGGCACAGGACAACCCCGTCGGTGAGAGCAGCTCCCAGATCGCTGGGCAACGACACCTTCAGCCGCGACTCGATGTTCTGCAGAGAAAGGGACATGGACACACACAGGGACTGAGGGCTGGCTTCCTCCAACAGATCCATTCTGCACAAGTTTGTACAAGGCAGAGCTCCTGCATTCCAGCTCTGTCCATCCTCATGGCGTTTCCAACCAGCCTTCTGAATAACCTCAAGGGAAGCTCTGTGCACTGCTGAGGCCCAGAGCTGGCCACAGTCTGGGAGCAGGTGAGTTCAATGAAGAACAGTTTCATCGTACAGCACAGTGGACCTAATACAACCATTATTCAAAAATAATGGAAATCAGGATCTAGGAACAGTATTCCTAACCCTACACGTTCTCAGAGAATAGTTCTGCCAAGGGAAGTGAAAATAATTGTCTTCGTGGCTTGGAGGACAACACAGTCAACAAAAGTCAAGACAACATTTTTGCCTTTAAATAAAAATCTGAACTACTCAGCATAAACAGTCCTTTAAAAAGAAGGTAGTTATAGCATTTGTGTAAGAGAATGAATAAAAATTCAATTCAGCTTTCAAACTATTTAAAATAATGCTGTGTGAATTTCACTTTTAATACTGTATCTAAATTTTTAAGTATTAAAAAAAAGATTTAAGCTTACCCAGGAAGTAGAACAAGAGACAGACTACATACTGAACATTCTGGGATAAAAGAAGAGAGGGTGTGCAGACAGCACCAAGTTTTGTTTTACTTGAGGTAACTTTCTCCTTTTAGACAAAGATTGTCCTTACTTTAACAAAGAGAAGAAATTCTCTTTGTCCATCTGGGATGCTTACGGCTTTTAAGATTAGCTTCAACAAGTAAATTCTTATTTATTGGGAAAATTCCAACAATTAATGGGAGCACCTCAAAGAATCCCTTCATGTTCTCCAGAAACAAGTCTGGGGCAAAGCACAGCAGTACCTTAATGCCATGTGGCATTTTCAATATTCATGTTTATTGCTGTTGTATCTGGAGACAAAATAGGAGCATGGTGGTCCTAGACAGACAAAAAGTGCAAATATAAGAAACATTTGTGTCTCAAATGTTCTGCATTTAACTAAGGATAAGGCAAGAATCAATAGACAGATCCAGAACACACGAGGAAACCATGCTGTCAGCATGACTGGCAGCAGTCTCTGCACTCCATCTGCTTTTCTGTGGGCTTTACGGCAAAGAGGAGTTTTAAAAAATGGATTAAAAGGGGACAGTGAGGCAATTTTCCAGGGAATTCCTTACAAGTGTAAAAGCTGATGAGGAAGAAAGGAAGCACAGATTCATGTTAAAAGCAGAGTTCACTGGACACTCAGAAGCAGGAGTCAGCATACTTTATCTTACAGAATTTGAAGTTGACTTTATCTACCACAAACAACCAAGTGAACACCACTGCACCCATCTGAAGGAACCACATAGACTGTACCATGCCACTTAATTTTGGTCAACTATGCACTGTATTGGGTCAGTGAAACTGGTGCAGAAGACAAAGGCAGATTGAGCAAGGTCACACAATTACTACAATGTCCACATCCTGGCTCCTGGCAGCACTCACCTTGCGAAGCTGCTCTATCAGCTCCAACTCTTCCTCTCGCTGTTTGGAGTTTTGTCTCACTTGAGGGTCTGCAGAATCATTAGCAGGAGACAAGGCACGGGTAGAGGATGAAGCCACAGCTAGAAGAGAAGCATGAAGAAAAGGAAATCACTAAGCACCGTTTTGCTCCATGTCATTTGGTGCTGCACCACACATGAAGAACAGGGACAATACATTCCTTTCCATAAATCTTTCTTGCCTTTAATTATTAATCAAACTAATGCTCTGCTAATCTAAAGGAGGTGTTCTTTAACACATTTTTCTTTCTGTTGAGATTCTGTTCTTTCTGTTGGGTAACAGTCACGCACAAATGAGGACAAAGTTTTGCCAGATGCAGTATGTTGAAGTGGTTCAGTCTTTCTCCAGAAATTGCAATTCTGATGTATGCTACCGTGCAGTGCAAAATTTATCAAGCTGCCTTCACCAGTTGTTGAAGGTTTGTGTGGCAAAGGTGCAAGCACAGACCAGGAAGAACAAATTCTCATATTTCCACAGATATGACAAAGGAATATCTGACAGCTCTAAACAAAACAGTTTGTTCACAAAGTATGTAATGCCACCTGTCTACAAATGGAACTCTAAAAGCAGTTTGATGATAAAGACCTGAAGTAACCAAACACTGCCAACCCCAGGTAATGCAGATGTCAATATAATGTAGCAAAACTAGCTGTTTTCTGAGCTATATAACCTACCTTTCTTGGCTTCATCCCTGACAGCTGTTCGGAAAAGGAAACTCTCAGGTCGCTGGGAAGGGTTTCTATAGGAAGGCGGGGCTGCATGGCCAGGATATGGAGGGGAAAGGTGGACTAAACAAATGTGAAAAGGCACAGGAAAGGAAGGAGGAAGAAGGAAATGGTTAGAGTTTAAATAGGAAATGGGTTCAGCAATGTGGTAATTAAAAAGAACAAACCAAAAATTTTTATGTAATAATGACAAAATAAATTACAGCCATGCATGATAAAAGCACAGAGCAGGAAAAGGCACTTCCAAGGACACTTGCATGCAAAGTACATTCCACATACCAATTCCAACAACTGTTCTGACTCTTGCTGAATGCATCTGTGTGCCAAAGCCTGCATGAAGGCCTAAACCAGCCAAACCCTACGCTCTGCCTGAGGACATGCTTCATCTCTGCTGTCTCTTCCCTCACGTTTTTCTAAGGAGACCCAAATAACTCAGTAAATTCTCAAACACAGCAGTGCCACATACAGAGATAGGAACAGATGCTCCCTTCTCTTCATAGGAGAAAGAAGCAAGCAGGCATTTTGATCTTATTTTTCAGAAATTTTTCTTCCTTTCCCTGTTACCTGTCTGAGTGGTAGGTGAACCAGAGGAGATGGTAGATCTGTCATCACTCTGTGAACAAAAAAGCAGAAGAGTATAAATGGTGCTAATCTGGAAAAGCTGTGACTACATTTTAATTTGCTGTGTTTTAAAAAAAGCTCCATCATCTAAATGCGTTTAAGCAAAATAACCAGAAATGTGAAAAAACTCAGTATGTTGTTCTCGAAGTCTCATCTCTGCAGAGATAAAGCTTTTTCCTTTGCAGAAATGACAAAACTGCTTTTTCCTGAGGAAATCAATGATGAAACAGCACTGACTGTTTAGTCTTCCTTCCAACCCAAAGTGAAAAAGTATTCTTTGCAAAGGGAACACCAAACCCCAGGTATTTAGCAATATGCAAAACTGGCATTACAGTGGCCTCAATAAAGATACACCTCTGACACCTTTGTTAATGCAAAACTGCTATTTACTGAACATCCCTCCCCAGTAAAACACACTGTGGTTTTTTCACAGTGCTTACACAGACTAATGATTTCTTGTGAGAAATGCATTCAGTATAGCAGCTTCCACAGAAGAAACAGGTAAAGAGTACAAGTGTACTTTTGATGAACTCGACCAACAGTAAATGATCTTGTACAGAAAAAGTAACATCAAAGACAACAAAGAACCCCTCTGAGCAGAGACTGGTTACCATGTTTTTATAGATCAGGCCTCCTGTAGACACAGCCTAAAGCTAAGATGAGGTAATACCTACTACAGTTTAATCAGGTGAATCGGATTCATACCCTACCTGAACTTTTGATTAGACGCTGACAGACCAACACCTGTTAAAACAGATGTGTGGATCCGAGATTTTTTGTTGGCTCTACTGGTGAATGATAATAGCAAGAGATACCTTGACAGGACTGAAGGTAGAGGCACTAGGCAGGATAGTAGCACAGCTTTCTTGGTTCAACCCTGAGAGTGACTGAATGCAGAAAGAAAGAGAAGGCAGTAGCAGAGTTAGAGAGCAGCTGACAGGTCATGCACAAAGGTGGAATGCAGCAAAGTTCAAAATGAAGAGGTGAACATGATCACATTCTCAGAAACACTCAACAAGCAACAGATCCATACTTGCTAAACTACATTTAAAGCCTTCCTATCCTCCTAACTTTCTGGCTAATAAGCCTGGGAGGTGCAATGTTTCTTTTACACATAACACAGTGACATTAAAACAAGAATTAAGAACAGTAAGTGAGGCAAAAGCTTCTTTAGCAACACCTACGCCATCAGAAAAAAGGAAATTTTACCCTACAACAGTCTATTCTAGGCCACTATTAAAAATAAATAGCTTTCTTTTAATGTTTTGAGAATGCTGTGCATTTCTAGTCAGTTATTTTCCCATCAACTTTGTAAAATCTGAGAAACTCACATATAATGGGGTCAATAATACGTACTTTGTGTTTGCCACAAACACCTAATGCTGATCCTTGTGATTACACACAAAGTAAATGAGATTCTGTGGGTGGAATCTACCTCTCAGGGAAGATGTCAGTGTCAGGATTTACAGTGCTGCCAGAAATAAAACAGTCACATTTCAATTATCACCAATATGAAACCCAACCAAATAAACAACTTTTCCTGTTTATAGAACAGGGGCTCCAGTGTCCCCATCTGTCACTGACAAGTAAATCTAAAGGGCCAAATTCTGTGTTTTCTGTTTTCAACACAGTAAACATTTGAGGACTGAATGGCTCAAGAATGAAACTATACTTTCTGAAACAGCACTCAAATAGCAAAGTGAGGAAAGAGGAATGTTCTTTCACAGGAAAGAACATCAAATGACACCTAGAAACTCTACAGGTAGTGAAAGACACACTTGGGAATGTTAGTATTTAAAACATTTGCAACTATTCTGCCACTTCAGAACAGGACAGCACAGCCAGAAGGACTTGAAGGAGAGGTTTATACTCAGGGCAAACCTTGCACACAAACATCTTTAAGCCCTGTGCAGATTTAACAACTGATCCTCAAGACAGCCTCTTTCTCCAGAACAGGGTAGAGCCAAAATCATGAGTTTGTTTTGGTTTGTCTTTTTTAAGAGTTTCGAAATATCACTTGACTTTCACAACACATTAGCTACCACAGGAGAACAGTAAAATAAACCAGAACTGGGTGGGCTGTAACATTAAGGTATGTGTTTATTCCTGTATGAAAAGAGCAGGGCAACGTTGACACAGACTAACAAGAAGTCATCACAATGCACATACCCAGCAGTGGGCGAAGGGAAGGGGAACACGGCACAGCACAGGGCAGGACAATCACAACAGCAACACACCACATGCTCTTCACCTGTTTGCGAGTCCCTGGCCTCCTTTTAATGGTATTGGTGTTATTGTCAATCTCAAACACAAAGAGAGGCTCAAAGCCATTCTGTCAGGGACAGAAGGAAAGAAAGAGAGGGAAGAAAGGAAGAAGTAAGGCAAAGAACGACTGTAAGAAAAGGCAGCCACAACACTAGAGGAGCCAGGATGCTGCAGTTCAGACTCACACCACCCTCTGCACATGCTGCATGTGGCTTTTAGGTCTAGCACTGAAGTCAGAGAAATCTCCCTGTGCCAGGAACAACTATAGATACAAGGAGTGTCAAAGCAAAGCCCAACCAGCACCCTGCACAAACCAAATAAGGATATTCTAAGGGAATTCGGTTTTTAAACATTTGAATACACAAACGGATACCAACGGTCTGAGAGAAAACTCCGGGATACAATTTAGCATAATTCAAGTTCTGCTTACTTTACCCATACCATTATTATTTGTAACACTCTGGTGCCTAAGAGCCTTAACTTAAAATGTTTCTGAGATCCCATGTGCTAACACTAACATGACAGCCTCAGGCCATGTTTGAGACCACAACAAGAAAACACAGCACAAGGAAGGGAGCACAAGGCAGCAATGACACAAAGGTTATGAAAGGAAGAGGTCACTGCAGCTGCCTGATGCTTATTAAGCACCTCATGGGCTTCACAACAGACAAATCAAGCAGCAGTTAGAGAGGGTGTTTTGGGTTTTTTTTCCCTTCCATAGTGCTAACCTTGTAAGGGACAGTATAGGAGAAAACAAGAAGATATTTAAAGAAAAGTGAGATTTAGAAGCAATGGAGGCTGAAATCATTAGCCGAATCTAAAACCTTGATACCATCTCAACAAGTAATCTCAACTGTAACAAATGGGACCACCCTTCTGAGAACAGTAAGAGGATACGGCTAATATAAAACTTTTATTTTCTCAAGAGAGGCCAGTGATTACATTTATTCAACATGTTACTTAGTCTGGTTCTCACAAGTCAACACAAAGAAATCCACCACAGCACGCAATGAAGTACTAAAGCCAGCCTCCACTTCACTTCAAATCACAGGTATGCAGAAGGAACTACAACTAAACTGAACCCTTAACATTCACAGAAGGTAAGGGCAAATCATTTTGGGACTTCAAACAGACTATCCTGAAGTTTTTTATAAACAGAAGGAAATGCTCAGAGTAAACTGTGCAACGTGAATACATTTTAACTTTAATTACTGATAAAAGACAACAAGAACACAACCAAACGAAACATTAAAGATTTTTAAAAGGAGATTCACAACTTACATTTTGGTTTTAAGAAGTTTCTGTTAAAGCAGTGACAATACCAGAAGAGTGAAGTAGTAAAATAAAAGAAACCTCACTTGCTTTCTAACTACCTATTAGACTTAGTACTTTTAAAAGCCTTTCCTTATGTCCTCAGAAATTAGACCTAGCTAAATTTCAAATCTGTTAGGGAAAATGTCAAATGAAATGCAATAAAATATAAAAAGGTAAAAGTAATTTCAAGTCTAAAGACAAACTTTTTTTTTAAAAAAGCAAACTGATGAACATTTCCTTGCTGCTTTTACCATATAAAATACATTTGTGGAAACAAAAAATGCTACAAATTCATGAGCTAGTATGGGCTTAATGTTCCAGTTACAGTAATTGCCAGAAACAGCTGCCCTGGCATATGTCATCATTAGACACAGGGTGTATTTCCAGTACAGAAAAGAGCTGCAGATCATACTTCAGCAGTTCAGAAACCCCAGAATTCCATATACTATTACAGTTTAGTGCTGCTGAAAAGAGCAAGGAATTAAAAGAAAAACAAAGAGAAATGATCACTTTCAATGTTTTCCTGCCAGCCTGGTCACTTTTTTTGTGAAGTGGAAGGATGTAACTTGGTTAAGGACACAAAAGAAACAAACAGCAATGGAAGCCAGTTTCAAAATAGTTTCTGAAAATTCTATCTATTAATTTACAACAAAAGTCATATGATCACACAATCAAATAGAAATGGGGTCCCTGAAAGGTATCTTTAAAATACATTCCAAAGATGAACTCACTGACAACAGAGTATCAACTCTTAACCCAAACCACTGCTGTTCTCCTGTTTCTTATTATATAAATACAAAAGCACATTTTAATATGCTCATTGATTGTGATTTCTCTAAACAGACACAAGATCATTAAATCTCTCTCCAATATTTTAAGCTTTCTTTCTGTCCCACACAGTGCTAGTCATATGAAAATGGGAAAATGAAAAAGTCTGAATAAAGACACAGTAAATATCTTGACCCACATGTTCAGGAGAGAGATATTCTAACTGGGAGCACTGCCTAAAGAAAATTTAGGCAGACAATTGGAAGCACATAAATTAAGAAAATAAATTCTAGGCATGCAGTCATGCAACAGCAGGCAAATCAAGTGTATTTTTTCTTTCATAGATATGGATTATGGCATTATATTCTTTAATTATGCTACATTGCTAAGATGCCATAAAGGAAGAAATAGCATAAAACATGAATTATGTACATAAATGTTTTTATTTTTGGTAAGTGGTGAAAATAGATGATCTTTAAGACATTTTCATCACTAAACAACAAAATGGTATGAGGAATATTTCATGATTTGTAGCATTCATATGCAGAGCAGTTTTTTTCCTGTGCCAAGTATTTCTAACCCCCATGTGCAGGATGCAGACAGGTTGAAGTAGAAGGCTGTACTCCAAGCATTAAAATTGCTTACTTGACACTGCAGAGCACATCAATTAGGAAGCAGCTGAACAGAGAAGAAATCAAACCAGAACAACTAGAGGTGAATTTTTCATTTTGGAAACTGTTCTTTACTATCAGTAGTTTTCTTCTGCTCTCAGCAAAAGACAAGCTTTAATTATTTTGGGGAAAACCATAACTGTATTATTAACCAAGAGCTGACAGCAAAAGCGTCAACATATTCATAACATTATAGTTCACAGTTAAGCTACTTTTCAGTGAAGATGGTCATGTTTTATGCTATTTAGATTAGCTCTAAATCAGTTGGTCTAATCTGAGACAAACACAACACATTATTTCTATGCTCTAGAATCTGCCACATAAAAAGGCCATGACGTGCAGGATCTTACCACTAACAAGGCACTATCATCAGTATGCTGAGACCTTCTGGATGGAAAGGGACACTGGGAGGTGGGAGAGATGGAGTAATGTCAGAAACACACACAATGTCAGAAACACATGGTATGTGAACAGACAGACAATTTTGGAACATGAACTGCTTCCTTATGCACTGTGAGGCTTTTTAAACAATCCATGAAGTGCACGAAACCCTGTAGGAACACACAGCCATGTGACCCATGAATTACAGTGTGTTCGTACTAAGGAATCAATTACTCTGCTTTCTGTGTTGTCTCAAGCAAATACAGTAAACTGTGCATCGACAGTGCTTACTGTGGTGGAACAAAGGACCCTTTAAAAGAATAAATTAAGAACAGAAAAACATTAAGAAGAAAAAGGAGCAAAAACTATTTCAATTACCCCATGTTTTGGTAATTTTCTAACAAAAAAGAGTTAGTCAAAAAATGCTGCTAAAGAACGATTATATTCATTATATCATTAAAAGTTTTGATCTGATTAACACTACTAAGTGAATTATCTTTCTCTGGATGCAACTGAGGATGGCAAGCAGTGGAAGAGCTATTACTGTGCAGAAATCTGATGAGAGACTGAACAGATGCCATTGGCTCAGCTCTGTATATTCTAGAAGACTGAGCCTTGTATGATTTGTGTTCCTTACTGACTTACTGGTTTTGATTACAAAACTATAGTAGAATAAAACTTTAAAAAATACTTGTTTCTCTGATAGTCCTCAAAATTCTAATACTTAATATTTCTGGGATAACTTGTGATCTAATAACAGGAAACTGGGAGAAAACTGATGAGTGAAGGATGACTGTAACACAGTAACTTGTCTGAATACTGTTAGCAAATAAACTGTAGTGCTCACAAGGAGCATGTTAAAATGGAACACGAAATCTGTTTTCTGCAGAGAACATAGAAAACATACAAGAAACAATAAAACAACACACTTGGACAGGCAGTCTACATGAACAGAAAGAAATACTAGACTGTTCCCATAAGCAAAAAACCCCAACCTGAGGCTTAATAATGCATGAAAAAACTGTGCTATAACCCAGTTCTGAAGAATCCTCCACAATCAGGAAAATACCTCTGACATCCTTAGTAATAATCTTACTGGACTCTTACCTCACTATCCAGAGGACTTTGCTTCTGAGGACTTAAGGATACTTTTTGCTATAGAGAAAAAAGAAAAATGAAAATAATAATACAAAAGTTCAGAACCAATCAGCATAATTTAGAAGCATTTTAAAACAGAACTCTTAGTTTTTTAAATAAAACATGCATTGGGGAAATTGCTGGTTTCCACTCAGCTGAAAAATCACTGTTAGTTAAAAAAAAGCCTTCACTCCACATAAGACAAACCCCCCAACTTAAAAAAAATTATGCATATGAAAGATGCATAAGAAATCCAAAATATAACCCAAGGGAGGAATTTAACTGTTAAGTGCTCATGAATAACAAAGGCAACCGAAGGAAAAAAACCCAACAAATCCAAACCAAAAAACCCCAAGAGGCTCATCAATGAACAAAATGCATCCTATACAGCTAAGTCTTTAACTGAAAGGCTGAGCTGAATCTTTAATAAAGCAGCTTTACTACAAAATACTGCCAGGGGCTTGAGAGAAGCTGGTGCTAATGAAGAGTCCAGTTTCAGGCAGTTAAAACCCTTTTTCTAAACTAACTTTACACATGAAATAAATGCAATAAACCATTCTTTGCCTCTCTGCAGACCACTCTAAGCCCAAAATATTAACTGTAACATTTCTTAAATTTGTGATGTGAGATTGGGTAGGTTCCCAGAGCAGTAAACAGTAAAATAAATTTAAGTCAACTAGCATGTTAAGCAGCAGACTACTTCATACTGACTGCAGTGACAAAGAAAGTGAAGACCCAGTGTCCACAGAGAGTCTGATGTACCATAAGTCTGCACCCATGCTTTACCTGGAGGTAACTTATTCTATTACCATAAAATAGCAAAGTAGATCAGGTAACATTACATTTTTGTGTGTATGATTCTCTCCTCCCTGCCAAATTTGCCTTCAAAATTACAGTGTCTCTAAGCCTTCTCAAATAAAGACTCCTTCTTATACCAATCCTGTCACACGTATCCAAATGAAAATTGAGTAAATGAGGAGGACTATGCAAAACCAGAATTCTTTGCAACACTCATATTTTGGGTGAATCTTCCATTTCCTCCCCAGTTCTAACTTTGCTTACGTTAAGCTACAGCATCAAGACTGAATGGACTTCAATGTTAGCTGACGATTTTCTTTATAAAGCGCAGTGCGCGCCCAGGAGCACAACGTACAAGTATTAACGATCTTGGCAATCAGTTACAATTACAGGATTCATAAAAGATAAAGTATCAAGTAGGTACTAAAAGGAGGTACCTTAACAAAGTCAAGGACCGCTTCTCTCTGGATCTGCTTTGTTCTCATCCTCTCCTCCTCGTACTGAAGCGCTGCCAGCTGAGCCTCCCGACGGGTGCGCTCGATGTGCCTGCGCTGCAGCTCGGAATCTGTGCTAGGCACCTGGAATAAAACAGTGCATCAGGCTGTAAAGTCAGAGCTGCAGACAGGTTATGGAGTAACAGTCCATGTCTTATGGATAACATCGGTTTGGTATTGCATCAAACTCATCTAAAAGAATTAAACAGAGGAGTTCAATGTGTTACCTGACTGTGGTGACTTGACAGCGAGAGAAAATAAGGTGAATCAGGCAGGGGTCTGACAAATGCAAAAACAGAGAGAAAGTAGACTTTTTATCTTAAATATAAAAATTCTGCATACATGAATTGTCAGTGACACACAAGTATCTTATCAAATCAGAAGAGTAACTGTTTAGTAAGCAAAGCTCTTTTACTGCTGTGACTGTGGTTTAACTGACTGTGCACGACAGATTTTGTGAAGTCATTTCTATCTCTTCTCCTTAATTGTGATAAAATTTTTCTACAGCCCAAGATGTAGAAAGCACAAGATGTATCAATGGGATTGTAACATATGGCCTATTCTCTAGAGTAACCAAACCAGGAACTTTCCAGATGATCCTCATATAGAGGAACAACTGGCTATTATGGTTATTTGGGGGGAAAGGGAAAATAACAAAATTAATCAGTAGAAACCACGTTTCTTTTCCCTACCTCTCTGTCCTGTCCACATAACTCCTTAGTACTTGGTGATGCTCTTTGTCCTGCATCAAATTTAGAGTTTCAGGTCTTCGTAATTCATCTGTATCCCTGCAGGCAGACACCAGGTGGAAGCGGGATTGGCCACTGATGTACATAAACTACTGTCAGATGAATTCTTCTCTAGATTAAAACTGTTTTTCTAAGAGAATTGCCTAGACAATTAGCTTCAGATAATCACAAAGGTGAAATTTAATATGACTAAAGAAATCACACTGTGATACCAAGTTAGATGACAACTACTGCAGTTCATAATGAAATAAATGTAACTTGCTTAGTTAACAATGATGTCAAAATACACAAAGATGGATTCTCTCTTTTAAGACTATATTTTGGTTATTGCAGGCCTTACTCTGCTCTGGAAAGAGCAAAATTATTTTTAAACATCAGTTCCCTTTGACATTTTCAGAACAAAACTGCTCCCTTCACCGGTCAGGTGATGACTTCCCAACTGCCAGCAATACAGGCCATCAAAGTCACGAGGTAAACAAGAACCCATCTGTCTCTTATCCATCTTATCAACAGTAAGAGAGAAATTTTGAGGTCAGTTCTTTGCTAGAAGGCAGCTGTCAGGACTGAAACAATTCCCAAGGTCCAGAGTCCACAGCATGTTCCCTGCCATGTTGCTGCCTAGAAAGAAAGTTGATGGAAATCAAGGAGTTTGCTCTTGACAGCCCAGACTCTGTGACCTTTGTTCCTGGGACAACTGTGGAACAGAGACACACTTAAAAATGCTTTTCCAAAACATGCCAGTCCAGCTGCCTGCGTGTAGACTTATGACCTTTTCTGCAGGGAGAAGTTTAAGAGATGAGGAAGACCCATATGTTACAGGTCTCCCTGGTTACCTAAATTAGCACTGAAGCACATGACAAATCCATTACTGTGCTGTTCTGAACTGACAGGACTGGGTTCAACTGAGTGCCAAGAAGTGTATTCAGAGCTGAGTACACACAGCTTTGTTGCAACAGGAATGCACCACCGTCTGTCCAGAGGCACAAACTGTATTTATTGAATTGAATCAACTAATAGAAGCACTCTTGAGATGAAGTCTGCATTACATCCAACTCCAAGAGTTTTAATGGCTCCAGCATGCTGAAGAAAAAAAACCAAAGAGGGTGCCTGCCAAGGCATTTGCACAGAATTATTGTGGAAGCAGTTTACAGTTTGTGGTTGCCACAAACGAAGTATTTGCCTAATACAAGCTTAAAATATAAAAAATTACTCATTGTCATATGGCTGTTTTTACATAGCTTTGAAGGCAATAACAACAGGACCTGTTTTTTATTATTAAGAATTTCACCCTGCTGCAGCATAACATGAATTAGCTAAAATTCATTTAGATCGTTGATTAATTACTTCCACATGAAGACCTGCTGCTATCCTTCAGTAAAATTTTGAAAACACTGGATTACCCTAGTGAACTACAATTTCCTTTATCATTAACATCTGTCTATGTAAACAGCACCTCTCCCCTGGCTAACCAGCCTTCCTGCATTTCCTTCAGATGTAACATGGAAACCAGCGTTTGTAAAGTCTAATTATTTCCATGCTGACAACAAATGTTCAAATCGAAAAATAAATAAACAAACAAGCAAAAAAATCAAGTCTTTCAAACCAAGAGCATCCACTTTATTTGGGGAGAACACGTCAGACTGTTCTTTTACTTTATGTACCTTACTTGTGGACACTACAGGATAAGGAATACCGACATATGCTGAAGGAGTTACCCTCCCTTATATCAGTGCAGCTACTGTATCTACACATTTACTGCACATTCCAAAATGTCTACTAAAACGCTGCCAAAACTCTGGAAAAATTCATACACTACTCTTGGTTTAATTTTCTCTTTCAATACCATTTTAGAATCCATTAAAAATTAACTTCTACTGACGGTGTAAGTAATGACATACATAAGACTAGCAGTTGTCTTTCTTTCCCAAACAAGTACAACTGGGGTGGTTTTCTGGGGAGCCTTTGCACATTCACTTTCACTCCACAGAATACTGAAATGCTTCAATGGGATATTAAAGGTTCTATGAATTTTGATTAGTTTCATTATCAAAAAGCTATACATTTGCTTATCTTCTGGTCTTTTAACTAGACACCCAAAAGTCTTTTCTTAAACCTAACCACCCCTCTGTCCACCTCTGACCCTTATTTTACAGATAAGCATTCCCTCCAATAAGCTAAATCATCATTAAAGACAATGGCCATAGTCAAAATGTCTACTTCATTAAACTAAGTGACCTGTTTTCAGGTCTGACTCCAATTCCATCCCTTCTTCTCCTGGTGTAAGCTCATGATTATGGCACAGAAAAGCACATTTTATATTACACTGACCCCCCACAGTACTAGAGCTACCAACAGTCAATCAAGAGTGTGACCTCATGGCCCATCACATACTCCATAGTAACCCTATGTTTCCACTAAACCTGAAGTACATTTATCCCTTCAGTTCTTTATGTAATACAGCATAAGTCAAGTATTTCATCAAAGCACATCCCAATAAGCAGATATTAAATCAGTTTAAAAGTATACACTTTAATCGGGCATATTTTTTTAACCAACTGATTTAAAGCTGAGCATTGGCCTAGAACAGCCATGCCTTTTGCTCACTGCCATTATTAGAACTCAAATTCCTAATCTGGAGCAGCAACTTAACAATAAAGTGCCATGTACATTTCTGGTGAGGCAACAGAAAACAATGCCTTTTTCTAAACATGTTCAGCAAATATTTGCTCTGCATTCTTCATGAAATTCTGGATAATTACTGTTACCACAGTAATTCTTACCTGTTTTGATGTAAATGCCGTCTTGTATCCTCTGTTCTCTGAAATTCTCTGATGGATGTGGGCTTTACTGGGGAGCTCTAAGCAAAAAACCACAAAAGACTAAGTTAGCAACCTATTCAGAAAACTGTACATTAAGGTCAAACAATCTCTTTGCAAAGCCACATTTGTAACTACTGGTATTTAAAATACCTGACAAAGAAGCACAAAACACAACTCCAGGATGTTCATTTCCAACTAGGCAAGCCCACTCTTATTTTTTTCTCCAATTTAAATAAATATTAGTTTCAAGATTAAATATGCCTGCTGATAACTTCAGGAGCTTTAAAACCTCCACTATTAAGAATCCTCTAGAGAAGTTCATGTAGGTAGAAAATAATTATTGGAATGCATATACATTTTTCAGAGTTTAACTCTACAAATGCACAGCAGTACAGAGTGGATTCTCAGAAATACAGGATACAGTAGCCAATGATCTTTATGATGCTGTAAAGACAGGTCCCAGAGGGACTAAGAAAGCAAAACATGGGATGAATAAGAACCCCTTAGGTTTAATTTGAGCTATGAAATCATTTACCACATTGGGAACAGAGACACATAGCCTTTAGTGTTACTTAAAAACTTTTACTGACATCCATTAACGTAGGAAAAGAGAAATTTTTCAACTTGCCAATTTTCAGTCATGCCTGCATGCACGATGCTATGTTGCAAAGTTAGCCTTGCTAAGTAGTAGAGTATTTTGCACTGTCTTTTGCACTCTCTTTTTAGAGAAACTACTGCTTTAGCTAAAAGCAGTTTAATTTTTTTGAATAGAGAGGCTCCAAGGAATAGCTTTTTTGATGCTGACAATGCCTTTTCCATATCTACAGCAGAGTCCTTGGGTTGACGTGCCAATAGTTGTCTTCTCTGAGTTTTGCTCTTGAGTTTGTGCTTCAAGTGTCATCAGCTACTGTGATTTGATACTGAATTTATGATATCTGCAAAATGAATTTACCTCTCATATCTGTGTGACTGATTTTAAACATAGTAAACAGTAAAGTGGACAAAATAGGGACCAGGCTCCTACATGAAATATAAAGATCTGCTTTTTTTTTTTTCTTTCTTCAAAGAGCAAATATCTTTCTGCTTTAGAACACACAAAACTTTGAAAGGACACATCTGAATCACAGCACAATAGTTATTCTTTAAGCAGATCAGCCACAAAGATTTTTTCAGACAACTTATTCATGTAGTCTGTACAGTGAGCCACTGAACTGTGTAACTGTGTACATAGGTATTAATTAGGACTGACAGAACACAGAAAGAAACATTATGTGGCTGAAAATCTGTTTCTATAGGTTTGATTTTTGAGGACACTCTCCAAAAGTGTTCCATCCCAATGATTTAACAGGGAACAGTTTTCACAAGGGCTTTCCTGGGGTGTATGAATTTAATTAATTCAAGTAAAAGCACCACCTCATTAGAGATTCGCCGCTGGTCAATATATGCCATGAACTGTGAGCTGAGGCTGTCTGAGTCCATGCACTTGGGCTGCCTCACCTCTTCCTCCTCCTCTTCCGTGGCACAGCTGTCAATATAGTCGATCTGATCGAGATCATGTTCCACTTGACACACATACACAAAGAAAACACCCATAATTAGATAACCCACAGGAGAGGAAAAGACCCAACAAAGCAGCAACGTAAGGAACTGAGGCTCTACTGTTTTTCTTCCATCTGGGAAAGCTCGGTCTAAAAGCTCTTGGATTTTGCCAGGCCCACTTTGAAACAAATTTTGAGAGAATTATAAAATTCATGCTTTTTAAAAAGCACCGATGAACATGTATCAAACACGTAGTTTTATACTGCTGGCTGCAGAAACTTTTGCAGTGACTGAAAAAGTAAAGTAAACACTGTGATTTTTTTTCAGTACCACATACTATATATCAAAAGCTTGTCAGCTAACACCAACACTGTACAATGATCTGTGTAAATTTTTGAATAATTTCTCTTGGTTCTAATTAATCTCTGTCAGAAAAATTAGAATGGATATAACAGATTCTTCTACCAGTTTTAGTACTACAACAACAAAATAGAGAGCAGCATGTCTAAGTTACATTTATTGCATTTGCATCCAGATAAGAAGTGTATGTGGAAATAATGAAGAACACTACAGAAAACAACAAAACACCTCTAAAACTGTGTAAAGGCACCTGCAATTTTATTTTAAAAAGAGGAATTAAAAGAGAGACTAGGAACCACTGAAATGAGAGCAAGAAATAGCACAGTTTGGCTAGTATTGATTTTCCTTTGTGTGGGAGATATTATGTAGGGCAATTTTTTCACTTGTCACTGCTTTTACACATTCTGCCCAGGGATTCTGAGAGTCATGACATTGAGTAAACCACTCAAATGAAAAATACTGTGAAAAATACTGTGCTGGGGAGGCAGAGGAAAGCATAAGCTCCCTTTTAGAGCACTAGAGCTTTTTTTTTTCTTAAAACTTTCCCCCAAACTTGCTCCAGACTCTCTTGCAGACATTCTTGTTCTACTCCCCCACCCCTTTCCTGCTTGTCTAAAACAGACTTCTCTTTGCCTCACCACACAATCTAGCAACTGTTACTGCCAAAGCCACCTCCTCTGCTACTACAACCATCCAAAACAGCATTCCTATATACTTTGGCTTCACTAAATCTCCATCTCAGTTACAAATCTTAAAAAAACCCCAACGTGCCAAAATTCCCCTTCTTTCCAGCCTTGCTTACTAAATAAAAATAATACCACAACCAATAATGATGCATCAGAGGATGAAAAACATTAGTATCTGTGTTAGGAACACAGAATTGGAAAGCATCTGGGTCTCTGACAGCCACATGTGCCCCTCTCAGATACTCCTACTCATGAACTGACCGTGCTCCAGCTTCAAAGGCTACAAGGCATTTTGAAATCCCTGGTGTGCAAAACCCAAAGAACAAAATAAAGTTAGTCTTGGAGGCAGAGCTGGCAGCTCTGTTAAATACCTGTTATTAAGGCTGCCCAGAGCTTCCCATGACACCATGTCTTCAATTCTTTTAACTGCCAGAATTTACCTGTTTGAACTGATTTTTTTCCCCATGAATGTGTGTGAGTCAACTAAAAAGTTTAAGATATTTCTAGAAGGTGGCAAATTAAACAAAAAATTGTGGCAGAGGAGAGTAAGACCAAGAAAAGAAGATGGCAAACAATGAAGATAGGGAGGAGGAGGGAAGAGAGAAGTAAAAGTGGGAGTTGGGCAGAGGAGACTAGATGTAGCTGGGAAGAGTGACACTCAGATAAAGAAAATGAACTGTAGCCATTAGGGAAAATTAAAAACAGAGAGCAGCTGAGGAAGAAAAAAAATTAATAGAAGTATAAGGGGATGAGAACTCATTATAAGTAGTGCAGAAAAATTGAGAAGAAAGAATGACTGAAAAAAATAAATCTGGAAGAAGGTTAAAGTTAGGGCCTACAGGCAAAAAGGGACAGCAGTAGCAACATATTATTGGAAGTTAAAATGGAGGAGGACTGTGGAGATCAAGAAACATGGAAAGCACCATCACCTCTTGAACAACTACGAAGGTGCTACTGTAAAGACTGCAGGACACCAACTGAGAAAGTACAACAAAGCAGCGTCACTCACAAACACCAGTCCCTCCTAGACAGCTTGAAAGTTTGGATTAAAAAGTAAGACTGCTGAACGAGACACTTGTGCTACTTGGAAATACGAAATTCCCTGACAAAGTTGCTCATTCCATTCCAAGAGCAGTTGGCACAGAGCAGTGACAACTTACTCCTGCTGTGAATTTTGCCCAGTAGCTCAAACAGCAAAACTCCATGCACCAAAATTCAATATTCCAAAATACTGTTCAAAGCAGTTGGAGACTTTAAAATAGCACATATGTAAAAGCTGACACAATGTTCTCCAGAAAATCCTGATTCTGCTGCTATTTGATTTTACCTTTAACATCCTTAAAACAGCAGCGTTCTTACACTGTTTCCACAACATTGCTTTTGTGTAATTCTACCTAGATCTTTCTCCTTTTTTCCCTCTTTAGACAACCGTTTAGCAAACATTCTGGAACTTTAATGATGATGACAATACATATTGTTACCAAGGGTCACTATTTACCTCCACCATTAGTCACGACTGCGCTCCCTCGGTTTTCTTGATACTGACTCTCTCTGCGCAGTCTCTGCTCCTTGGTGATCTCTGCCACACGTAAAGGGAGATCTGAGAACTCATCTGTTGGCTTTGGAAAACAAACAGTGAAGTCAGGAAACCCTTTTCTTCAGAAATAACATCTTGTAAGCTACTCTCCCTTGACTTGTGTTTTTACTTTATTTGTCCTTTTTGCACCTACAAAACACTAATTTAAAGCAAATTCAGCTATAGTGACTGTTTTAAGAAAATATGTAGTAGCTGTACCAGCTTGGCTACAGTTTTGCTTGCAGTATCTGCAAATGCTTGAAAAAAATCCCAGGATGGAAAGAAAGCCCTAGAACCCTCTCAAAAACCAAGCTGGGAGTGCAACCAGATACATGGAGCAATGGAGCATAGCTCACTGAGACACTTTAGGTCTTGGCTACTGCCTTTTCCAGTTATCCCAAGAGGAAAAGAAAATCTCTTCCTGGGAAGAATAGTTGACAATCTCTTTGCTAAGAGATCCCATTTTCCTGCTTCTAAATGGCAAACAGATTTTAACATTTCAAACAAGGTGCAAAGAAAGGAGACAAAATTTCCATTGGATTTTTAAAGTTTTATTTTCATGTTCAGATTTGTTTCATTGACTCAGCATTGTTTATACGATACAGTTATAAGATTTTTTAAAATGAGGAATGCCATTTTCCTCATCTTTCATTCTCCAGGAAATTAATCTGTCATGCACTGTTTTATACATTTCTGTTATTATTTCAAACTTTGAGTCTGTCCCATATGAAATTATCCTTGTTTTAGACCAATAAAGCAGGAAATAACTGTGGCTCAAGGCAACCTGTACACTAGCATACACATTACCTATGGATTATGCTTCCAGATGTATATGCTTAGTTCTCTGTCCGTTCAACACTGCACTCAACAAAAACAAAGCTGCAGCACTTACTTCATTCCCTGACCATCTTTTGTCTCCGCTGTCCACACTATTGAAGCCAGAATCAAGTGCTCCATACGGACGACTGGAATAGAGTTCCTCGTGGCTGTCAAACACATAGTTTTAGTTACTGTAATATAAACACCACCAAAAGCTTCTCAGCTATTACAGAACAAAAGTAGAACAAGCCACCAAGCACAGTTGCAGCATGTTCACAAGCTCAGCACGTTTGAAAGCCTCACACTGCATTTGCCACATAGAGCAGGAGGCGAGTGCTCACAACTCAACATCCTTGTCAGTCAGCTGCCACTGGCAGGCCTTTTAAGAGCTAATCTGATCCAAAGTATATATTCATACTTTAAACATTTCCCAAATAGAAATTATGACAAAGAGAGCTGCAAAGTGGTCTCATATTTCGCTGTTTAACAAGTCAAATTTTTATTTTCTACTACTCGTATGTTTTGGTTGAAAAACTGTCCCACAAGCTTTTTCATAATTAAGCATAAATCCTTGCAATATTACTAAAATCACAGAATATACTACTTCTACACAAAGTACACAGCATGTATTACATAACTGACTTCTGTGTCATAGTCACCTACCTAAGAAACTGTGCAGAAAGATGGACAGTATTTCAAATATTTCATAATGTAATAAATATAGAAATACAGTTTCCATCTACAAGCTTTGTCAATGACATGTCTAGACAAAGGCATTAGACATGTGCCCAGTGCTACAAGACACATAACCAAACAGCCATACAGTTCTTCTCTAAATTTCTGGGATTAAAAACTACGTAATTCAGCAGTAAAGCCATCACAGATGTCAAGTCTGGCAACTGTTGCAGATAGCTACAGTAAAAGAGACAATGGGACTTGTCTGATCCACTGCAGATGGCATTTCACAATGGCTCAACTGTCCTACTGGCACTCGATGCCCCAGGGAGAACTGCAGCAGTAATTACTACATAATACACAAGGAAGAATTAATTTCAGGAAGCTAATTGCTTCACCCCATCCTAACTAAATTGCAGGTCATTTTCTCACTGGCATTGCTCTCAAGTTGTTGCTCCCTCTGAAATCCTGCTTTCAGGAAACATTTATTTTCAAATTATTATTTTTATTATTATTATTATTAACATAGCACAGTATGTGTGCATGAGACTTTGTAGAGGAGTGACAGACTATTATCCAGGGCTATTTTAATTTTCAGACA
The DNA here is from genome assembly GCF_009829145.1 of Chiroxiphia lanceolata. Taxonomy (NCBI): domain Eukaryota; kingdom Metazoa; phylum Chordata; class Aves; order Passeriformes; family Pipridae; genus Chiroxiphia; species Chiroxiphia lanceolata. The sequence continues at coordinate 10,238,797 of NC_045646.1, forward strand.
GACAAGAAAGAGGAAAGAAGTTCCAGGAGGGATGGTGGGCTACATTAGGCTATACGTGTGTTTCTATGCAGATTTACAGCAAAAAACAAGCTCTTGTATCTGCACTGAGTTTTAACTCAGAGGAGTTCCACTTTTATGGCCCTATATTTGAACAGAAAGATCATCTGCATAATAAACCACTAGAAAGAAAGGAAAAAATAACTTTCTTCTTTTGGGTGGAAGAAAAAAGAATGACCATGAAACCACCCACTGCAGTTAAAGAGTTATTAACTTGAATCACTGACAACAGAACCCTACTTATGCTAACAGTTCATGGCATTTAAATACTGTATTTAAAACATGGGTGGACAAAAAATATCCATCTGTAGTATATTTCCATTTTAAATGAATCAATATTTTCAGAATCTACTGAGCACCCTGTTGTAGGCTCAACAATCATTGCAAATTGAAGACCTCAAAAATGAGGAAATATTTTGATACAAATTTTCTTTCAGCCTCCCTTTTCAATTAGAGATTTTGAAAAGCTGTACACCTTTCAGGTTAGGTGAAAGCTCAAAAAATCACTGTTTCCAGGACTTCTCCTTTTTAACATGAAAGCTGCTTTCTCTCTTCCCAGCTCTCACAACTAAAACCAGCTCTTCAATGCTGCACATTTAACACGTTTATAATCCTACTCCAGCCATCCTGAAATCAGCTGAGACTTAAGACTTTTATTCCTCCCTGACCAACAAGCTACAAGGAACAACAATTAGGCATTTGAATAGATGAGAGCATTTGGGGGCAACTACAACTTACGTGGGAAGCTATGTAAGTCTTGAAATCAAAGGATGAGAAGCCAAATGTCTGGTAAGCCCAACAATCAAAGGAAAGACAATACTTGACAACATTTCAAAGGCACAGCTCCAAAGCCACACTAAACCACTTATTTTTTACCTCCTGTAAGAAAGAACAGTTGCCCAAGTCCCAGAAAATCAACCACATGAGTACTTTGTATTTTAAACCTTCTAACTCCAGACTCTACCCATCTGCCTCAGTGCCAAAAACTGCTATACAGCTTCAACAGTTCTGTCTCCTCCCAATCACATTCATGCCAGCACCAACCCAAGCTGCTCTGAACTTCAGTGTTGCAAATGAGAGCCTGGCTGCAGCAGAACAAAACTTGCTGCAGATATATTTCACATAGTTTATGTTTAGACAAGGACTACAACATACTGGTAAGACAGTTTGATGTAATTAGACAAGGCTAAAACAAATAATTAGCTGTGCTAGAACCTCCAACCCACACTTTCCATAATGTTTCACGGTATCTTGTTTTATTGGCAGCATCAACAACCTTGCTATTAAAAATGTTTGATCAAAAGTGAACTGACAGCATGACACAAACTTCCTTAGACTTTAAGAGTCTCTCTCACTCAGTTCAGGTTCTTAACCTCCATGGCATTACACCCAGTTTATCAGATACACCAGCAACAAAGTCTGGGTGGACTGACTGACACGTTATTCCTATTGGTCACCTTTGAAGATAACAAACATAAAGCTCCTGTGACTTCTCTGGAAATATTAACTATATCAGAGCTGAAGGCTTTTATTTCTTTCATCCCAAGTTTCAGAAGGGTATCATAATTCAGGATCCTCTCTTTCACTGGATCATTCCACCACTTTCTTCTGATATGTACTCTGATCCATGGACAGTTCTTCCATAGGTACATGAAGACGGGAGGAATCACCTGCAACACTAAATGCCCTAAACAGCACGGTAACAATAAACAGATCTATCCCCAACTCTTATCTCCTCTTGGGTATGGAAACACAGTTAAATGAAAGCCTGCTGAAGCTCATTCCATACTGCTGAATCCGGTAGCAATTCCAGAGAAAGCATCCTCAACCAGTTCTGCTATGATTAAAATACATTAATTCTTCTCATTTCACAAAAGCAATTTATGAGAATTTCCATATTAATATACAGTTACAAAACAATAAATCAGTAAGCACACAGCCCACTGGTTTTGTTGGAATTTCTCTTAAAAATAAACAAACTGTGTTAGAGCTAAACAGATCATGACATTTTATCATTTAGAGCCTTTTATTTCCAGTAGCAGGTCAGTATCCTCAATATTATGCAGTAACTCTCTGCCACAGCTTGTACTGGAAACTGAGTAACATTCAACATGTTCACATGTTGAGCTCATTTAAGACATTCAGTGCTGATGAGGAATCCCTCTGTCAAGTCCCTCATGCAAGTTATTCCTCATAAATCTGACTCACGATGATTTATTGTGAAGCCCCCTCATTTGTGTTTTATTGCTGCTAAGGCAGCAGCACATCCTTTAGCAACTCACTCCTCCACACCTTATTACCACCTTCCACGATGACTGAGGTAATTTTTATACATATTCAGTTTCACACTTCACTGACTCCCTTTCTTCTGTTTCACGTAACAGAAATAAATCTTAACTCCTGCTTTTTGTTAGACATCTTCATTTAGCAGCTGATATGGCTGACTGTTCCAATATTTGTGTTACAATGCCAAGCAGCAGTGCCAAGTGAAAGCTTGCCAGAAATAACAGTTTACTGATGGGGTGGAGATCAGCATTTACACCTGTGGTTTGAGCACAGCAGTCACAAAATTCTGTACAAAAGGTTAAAAATCACAGCAGGGACATATACTCCAGGAAGTCTGTGGAAAATATTAAGATCTTATAAACTGAACATACATGTTAACAACATGAGAGCACACTCTGTGTACTATGAAGATATCAACACTCCCTTTTTACTGTGTATCAACTCTAACACTACTTTTCACATGATACTGCCCAGATCTTCTGAACTACTCCTCACTTCTAATACACTGGTACCTTGTTAGAATACACCATGACGTAACATAATATTTTTCAAAGCCACTTCCGTCAATGCACTTAGCAAAGAACAATCCTTGGATCTATTTTTGTCATTAACTCAGACAACTGACAAAATTTTCCTGAATGTCATCAAAACTTGGCTTGTGCAAAACTTACCATGACCCAAATCCCATCGGTCTCCTATCATAATCAGGTAAGTCTGGAGCTATCTTGCATGCTTCTATGTTCAGGTATTTAAATATATGAATTTTTCCTTTTATACATATCTTTAGAAAAAAAAAATTGAAAAAATTAAATCAGTGTAATTTGACAACACATTTTCAAAGTAAACTACAGACATTTAACATGCAGTTGAGAGTGATAAATGAGCATGATTACATCAATCAATGTATCTTTTATTTTAATCTCACTGCATTTTAGAGAACCAGCTACAGTGGAGCATCATGGGATGCCTATGAGAGACAAATGGAAGCTGTTCCCCAAGTACATCTGGTCTGCAGACAACTCTGTCAGCTGGATGCTGAAATTTCATCATGCAAACAAGACATAAGCATTTACAAGTACTAGAATTTATACCCTTGGCATCAGAACAGATGCATCCCACCCATGCCCAGATTTGAATGGCAGTGGCAGACTGCCAAAGCCAGCTCAAATTTATAGTGGATGAAGCCAGTAACAGCTGTGTCTGCTTTCAAAAGGGATGCAAAACCCTGAAACTGCAGGACTCAGCAAGAGCCACTCTTGACTCAGAAGCAGCAGCTCAAAGTACAACCTGTAATACTCAGGGGCCTGTACCTCCATTAAAGATCAAATTAGTCACTAACCATATTGCAGTTTCTATCTCAAAGGCCAGTTTGAGCCCTCTGCTGCAAAGTGAACCAGCAGCACTGAAGCCTCAGTCAAAATTTTGATCTGAGTGGCACAAAATCTGTCTTGTCTAACAGATCTTCCTCTCTCCTATGCTGAAAGCAGCAATGTTCAGACAACAGTGGAATTCTTTGCAATATCCCACAGGTGAGACTACTAATACAGTAAAGTAAGAAAAGCACAAGGGATTTTTCATGCTGTGCTGTATATTTAACATTTTTATACAATAGAATTTATTTAAAGTTCTCTTGTTCTTAAATAAAGTTTGTAATATAATCCTTCAGTTTTTAACTTTGTTTGTTATGCCCTTTTTAACTGAACTAGTAATCTGATTTCTTAGCTGCAGTTTACCTGTGCAGGGGGGGACTGGAGAGGGTTGTTCTCTAACATGATGGACTGAAGATGTCTGAGGTTCCTATAACAAACTGGTATTGTTGTTATTTTATTGCAGGAGAAATCTAATCGAATCAATGGCAACTCAGCAAGCTCTGGAAACAGAAAACAAACATCCAGTTCAGCAGATTAAAAGAGTGTAAGAAAAAGCAAGAATATAAAAATAGGTGTTTCACATAACAAGTATGCTGCTTCAAGCTCTCAGGGGAAGAAAAGGGGACTGAAAAATAAAGAAATGCTTGAAGTTTCTGCTGTTATAACTGACAGCCTTTATCTCACCTTCAGGTAAACGCACCAAATTATTTCGTCTGACATTTAGGTCCCTCAAGGATTCCAAATGGCCAATCTGTGGAGGTATTGTCTGTATTTCATTACAACTCACATCCTGCAAAGCAAGAGCAAAGAATGAGTTACCACTGCCTGGTAAGGCCCTGTTAACTGAAATATGCAGCTCTTTGTTTAGGGACTGAACACCTCAGATCCTTATATTCATCAATTCTCATTGCTGATGTGAAGCATTGTTCTCACTTTAAATACATGGCAAAAGAAAAGCTTTAAAAGATTAAGCATTCAGATGCAGAAATTTATTTCAAGTTATCTCATTCGAGTTATTCCACAGTATTTCAGACAGCACAACTCGCTACATAAAAGCTTTTTGCCAGAAACAAATGTACCAAGAGCTCTAATTCCATCTGTCCCTCCTTTCTGAAATAGGGAAGACACTTTAATTGACACGGATCATTTGCTCTCCAGTGCATCTTTCCCTTTCATAATTTAAAAAAAAAAAAATCTCAGAGTATTTCAAACTCTTTTCTAACACCTCTGTACAAAATCAAAACATAGTTGCAGTGCTGTAGCAGAAAGAAATCTTCCTTAGGCTAAGAGTAGATTTAAATAACTTGCCATTGCATACACGTGGTTGGTTTACAATCATAAAGTTCTCAGCAGGGTGAGAAACAGGATGTTGATCTCGCACTTGCCCAGGCAGCATCCTAATTACTGCAGGATTTTGATCAGTTTAAAAAATTGTTATTTCTTTTGAAGCATCTGTGAACTTAATAAGCATATAAATTAAAAAGTAAAGACTGAATAGTAATAGCTAAAAATCAAGTGTATACTCACGAGCTCTGTCAGCTGTCTGAGCTGTCCAATTTCTTCAGGTATTGAAACCAATTTATTATTACTCGCTATCAAAACTTTTAGTGGCAGACTACAGAGGTGTACTGGCAATGTTGAAAGCTGGTTTCGACTTTTGACAGAGAGAAAACAAAATAACCAGAACACTAATGAGAAATCTTAATGCAATGAAAGACACATACAAAAAGCACACTCCATTTAGGTGATCAAATCAGGTTTCATATAATTACTGCAAAAGTAGTTCCATGAGGCTGTTCTTCACTACTTGCTTTATCTAGTTATGAGTGAACAAACTCTGAATATCAAGTACCAAGTCTGATCGGATGCTTTTGAACTCAGTGAGGGGGGACTGTGACATTTTTGTGCCCTTTCAGGTGCTTCTGGTAACTGGCCATGCTCTGTCACAAAGGAGTTTGAGCAGGGTGGAAAAGCCTTTCTCATAAGGAGCACTGCAGGTCAGCACACACAAAATGCCAGAGAGAAAGTCATTAGATATTGAATATTTAAAGTATATTTCTAATTAAGCAAGGACAATGGGACTGCAATCACTAGAGACATAGCATTAGGAAAGCCATAAATGATTCATATCCTATTTGTACAATTTTCATATCAATTAGAAAAAGAAAATAAAGAAATATACTTTTGCCAATTTAGTGTGCTTATAACACCAGAAGGGAATAGCCTGAGACCTTTTTTTTAATAAATATCTTTGCCAATTTCTGACAAGAAACTTTCCACATCTCTTAAAAGACCCTCTACAAATGCAAGATGCTGTACAGTCGAATTTCATGATGGGCCAAGTTGCAGCAATTAGCTTTTAGTGCTGGCAGTGAAGTGCTAATGCTTGAGAAAGATCTTTCAGAGCCACCAGTACAGTGAAGGTAAAGGGAAATTGCATAAGCCTTATTCATCTGCAGTGAGCTGAATTGCAAAGACCGTGCTAAAGCTCCATCATCTTTTTTCAGACTGCACGCCTGTACTTCACAGGAAAACTACTGGATTTATTTATTTATTCCTTTAAACTGGAATTAGACTTGTTCATACTCCACTTCTAAAAGCTGCTGCTTAATCCTCATGTTCCCTGAACTACCTAAGTGGGTTAAGAATGGTCCAGGTTGCTCTGATTCAATGACACACAACACAACAACGTGATGATTACACAGCAAGCTGGCGCTACTTACAGTGCACCAAAATTTACAAACCCAGACTACTCATACTAAAGCAAAATTTGTAAGACAACTGTTACCTGATATTTAGAAATGTTAAAGACTGTAAGTTCAAAACAGCCTCTGGGATGTATCGAATGCAGTTCTGGTACAAATTAAGACTCTCGAGGGAGACAAAGTGACACGCTTCTGCCGGAAGCTCAGACAGTCTGTTCCGTGACAGATCTGAAGGGAGGGGAAAAAAAGAGAGATTCAAGTAAAGCTACCTTAAAACTTCACCAAGTTCCTTGCTTGGCAAGAGACAGAAGTTTAACCAAATCTCCTAGGACATGTTTGTATTTGAAGAATCAAAACATTTCCTTAGTTCCAATCATCAGTCTACAGGTATAAAACATCCATCAGCAGTATTGTCCTTCAAAAGCCGTGATAAAAAATGCACTTGCAAAGGGTTCTTTTTTTCTTTAAAGGTTCAGGAAAGCTGCTGATTATAAATGCAAAAGGTCTGTTCTCACAGACACACACACAGAGCTCCCACTTCCTAACACACCCAGCTCCAAGTTCTGACAGGAGCAATGCTCCGATCTCAAGCACCTTCTGTCAGCAGGGAGCTCCCACAGAGAACTGTTTGCTAAGCTGATGGTTCACCTCAGTATTTTTAAGGGGGGGCAGACATTCATTGCAAAAACCCATGTAACCTGAATCAGTGTTATGAATTATTAAAAAAAAAATAAATCCACATTTAATTGCTATTTTCTTTATTTGTTTTGAACTTCTCATCAACATAAGAGGACAAAAGCTACCATGCCAAAATACATACAATAAACTGACATACTAATTTCTGTATCTTTATTCCATGAAGGAACCATACAATACAGATTACTTTTTAAATACTGCCAATGCAGATACGTCTTGTGTCTCTTGACATTATTTTTACGGTTTTTTTTGTAAAGGGAAGCTTTTCCAAAGTAAAAAAGCCCTCCTTGGAGAAATTGCTCCATTGTACACTGCTCTAGGTTGTCCAAGGAGAACACTCCAAGTGCAGCTTGAACTGACTCTAGGTCTACCTTGATGCTTAGAACAGACCATGAGCTACTACTGATAAATAACCAGTAATTAAAAATCTCAGTAGGAAGAATCACTATGAAAAACTTTGTAGATAAAGCCCATGAGCTTTAGTACAAAAGTGGGAAGGAACTTCATTACTCAATCTCCAGGTATGACTGAAGCTCACTACAGCAGGGGCTATGATGGACATATGTTGCAGGGTGCACTAATCCATCATTACAAAAAGGGAATGAAACTCCTTGTCTGTTCAGCAATGACAATTAAAAAAAGAATAAAATAAAAAAATAAAGAATAAAATTTAAAAAAAAAAAAACAAAACCAAAACAAAGAAACAAAAAAACCCCGAACCCCCCCCAAACCACACCAAGTACTTCTTTGCAGTTGGTATCAGGCTCAAACATGATCTCAGCTTGAACTCGTCTGAACGCGATTTTGAAAAAACAAGACTTCTAAATGAACGTTTCCGACAGCTCTAATAGTGGGAGTTAAAACTACAAAATAACACAAGTTGTCAGCAGTAAGTCTGCATTGCATATCTAGAACTGTTTTATTGTTTTATGACAGAAAACAGTTTAAGATTTTTGCCTCCCTTTTCTATTTTTTTTTGTGAAAAAGACCTTTTATCCTTGTTTTTCTTTTCTTCTAAGAGTGAAGAAAAACTTGCACTTACATAGATTGCTAAAGGCAGGCCCTATAAACATCCTGATCTTACCATATGCTAATTCAGACAAAACATCAGATAAATGCATCCCTGTGATGGATCCTGCTTCCTGCTACTGCCAAACCAGAGTTTTCCTACCTCTACTGCTTGTCCCAGGCTCTTCGCATTGCCGGACTGTGTGGGAGAACCTCACCAGAATTAAATACAGCAGTTTTTCTGATCACCTCACCACACAGCCCCATAAACCCTATGCCAGCACCAGGGAGAAACATCAGTGCAGGCAGCAGAATCCCTGTTCTGGTGCCAGGGATTACTTTTGGTGATTTAAAGCACTCACTGAACTCCAGCCTAAGTGGAAGCAGCAAATGAGTTGGACCGATCAGAACTTCCTTAAGGATCTGCAGATAGTAAAGGAGTCAATAAAGTAATTGTGTGTGTCCTACAGGGACACAGTATACACTTCCAAGGGAATTGTACAGGCCAGTGGTCACAGCCTGCCAGAGTTCAAGAAGTGTTTGGATGACACTCTCAGGCACATGGTGTGACTCTTGGGGATGGTCCTGTACAGTAGATGCTTAAGTGCCTATTTAAAGAATTATTACAACACTGATTTACGTATAAGGTGTAAATGTTTTTCTTAGGGACTCTGGAAGATGGAAATGAATTCCACCTCTTCTCTCACAACATACTAACATCCTTCAGCTAACAGCTTTATCCCTCCTTCACACAGCTGTGCTGGCAAAGGCAGTTTGAATACAACCCACTTTAACAGAGAAACAGGCTTCCCAAGTAGTGAGTCCTATTTTTTGGCAGAAGAGTGGCAAATAAAAAGTTTCTTTCAACTGGTTTGGAAAGGTTTACCCTCAAACATGAGAATTCTCAATTGCTTTTTGTTTCACTTTATATTACCAAAGAACATTTTAAAACTACTTTTTACATATTGTGCAGACCATAAGGCTTGAACTAGTCAAGAACTTCACATATTCTGAGCTATGATTTAGTATTTCTAAAGAAATAACTCTCTGCAAAAATAACATTAGGTATGAAGAAATGAAAATATACTTTTTAAACAACAAATGAGCTCAGTGTGTGATAGAAAAGAGACACCAGAGCTGGTTAGCAGCAATGACTAACTTTTTCCAGACTTCTCTCAATCTACAGTGATTTCTAAAATTTGGCATTTCTATTTAGCAGGAGTCATTCATTGGAAAACAGATTAAATCAGAGCTGAATTTTGATGCTGCAGTATAGTCTCTTAAATAATTCAAAATGGGTCTAACCAATTACAGGTTTGATTAATAACTTTGTAGCATTTTTACTCATGATGGCCATGAGAATGCTGTCTTACACACAGCATCCATGATTCCATGTGTCCAAATTGGGAGCCAGGAGGGAGGGTCTGCCAGGGTCACAAAAACAGGCAAGCACTAGGGAATAAAAAAACCCCAAACAACTAAGCTAAAACAAGAGTACCTGGAGAATTACACAGAAGTAAGATATGATAAAATACAGTGTCAGTTCTGTATCTGTAAATGAAGAACTGCTTTTTTCTGCAATCTCCTCCCTGTCCCATTGCAAACCTCTTACAAGTATTTAAATTTCCCAAAGTCTGCAACACAGCATCCCTAAGATTCAGTGACATTTTTTTATTTTGGTCCAGTTTCTCTGGAATCCTCTTCCATGCCAGAAAGTGGACCTTTGATGGGACCAGAAATGATGCAGAGAGTACAGCAGTCACTGCATGAAAGAATTCAAAATCCTCTTTCCCACCTTCTTCCCAAAAACACCTGAATGAAAGGCACAGCTCTAACAAAACCAGAAGAGAAGCAAAAGCATTCCAGTGATTGGTTATATATTCCCATACATGTTGCCCTGCAGTACGGCACTGGCTGGTGCTTTTCCAAAAGAGAAAGTGTGAGGTAAAGGAAAAAACTAAGGTATTTTATTTAAAATATCCTGTCAATGGAGACTTGTTTTAGTGATATTCTTCTCCTACTGTATACATAAAAAGACTTCAACAACCAGGAAAAAAAAGGTGTTACAGTACAAATTACTGTGTAAACTAAAATTTCTGCAAATATTTTTATTTCTCAGAGAAAATAATGAATGTTGTAGTGAGATATCATTTTTCATATTTTTTAACAAGCAAGAAATAATCAGTGTGATGCAGATTATCTCCTTTAACATGTATGTGCACACCCTTTCTGCTTCTCATACCTTAAAATGCAAAAAACAAATGACTAATTCCCCCTGAAAGCACAAATACTGAATTTCACTATGAATAAGCACATGAGTGAAATACAGCTGTTATAATTTGACTTGTGTTCACATTTCATGGGTCAAAATCACTGTCACCAGAAATCTACATTAAAGAGAGGCTCTCCTACTTTGCTAAAAATGGATGTGTTTCCTTGAAGGCAAGATCATGTGGAATTTTGGCAATGGCGAAGCATTCTTTGGAACTAAGGTCTTTGAGAAAGATAAAAAAGCCAACAGTACAGATACAAAATGAAATCTCAGAGCAGAGTTAGATCACTGACCTTTTCCATTTTAACTGGGATTCTGTTCAGAAAGCCGGTAAATCCAATGTCAAATGAGACTACAGAATACACCACGCTTAAAACTGCATCATTTGGCATTAAATGTAAACTCTTCCTGTTCAAAAAATGTTCCTCTAACATTAGACATTAGCAGGGCTGTGTTCACACATTTTTTAACTTCAGCTGTAACACAAATTTTGCCTCCAAAGGAAAATCGGTGATGCATAAAGATGCACTGTTCAGGGCATGGGGTACTTTAACCCATTACATACATGATAAAGAGAGGGAGCTGCAGCTCAACTGTTGCTGGCACTCAAACCAGCTGGGTGGTGGTGAATTCCAGTTCATCACGAGATGCTAATGTGATCAGTCCACTAATCCTGTTGCATGGGAATAGGCTTCGGTTCTCATTCCAATTAACTACAATGAAGGCCAGTTCTAGACCTGGGCTGTGCTACAAGATTTGGTTGATAAAAATCTGCCCTTTGTTACCAGAGATCTGCATGTGTTCCCCACACACTTTGAATTTTTTTTTATTATTACTATTTTTTTAATTTAAACCAGCAAAGCCTGGATTTCTGGCTGTCTATTCAAACCCAAATGTCAGCAACCACCATAACACCCGCTGGCAACACACTGATGTAAGAGAGACTGTGACACTGTCAGCAGCTCTACGCTGTGGGCTCCCACCCACGACGTAGCGTGGCTTCTAGAACACCCCAGCTGCAGCTGCGTGACATCAGCCACCAACGTGCTGCAGTGATGCAACAATTCTGGTATCTGTGAATCCTGATGGTGACACTGGTGGCTTATGGGCTGCCCTCAACTAGAACGGCTTCGTTTGCAGGGCAAGAAAACGTTCTGCTGTCTCAAAAACTATGAGGCGTGTGGTGTAGCTTGAATGCACGTGCACAGCTTTTCTTTAGTAACAGACAAATCTAAGACATATGAGCCTGCAGCTGACAGAGGAAAACATATTTTCATATAAATAATTAGATAAGCCAATCAATGACCAGGAGGCTGACAGCCAGCATGGTGACAGAAGGCAAAAGGCAGCATGAAGTGCTGTAAGGGGACAAAGTACAGCTGTTCAAGAAGAAATACCAGAATCTGGAACTGTGTAAACAGACTATTTTTTTCACATACACGACTTAAAGACCAGAAGCAAACTCCACAGTTTCACACTGATAACAACAAAAACATCATTACACTGAAGAATATCCTTGAAGTAGTTGATGTAATCTCGATGATATGGAATGCAACAGGGAACAGCTCATTTACAGCTCCTGCTCCCTGGAAGTTAACTGCTTAGGTACAGGACCTGTCAGATAAGGTCACTAAACCCATCTTTTGAGGAATGTGATGCTATTTCATTGCTCAATTCTGACATTTAGAATCAACTCTATTACAACAACTATATTTCCAAGTGCATTTGAAGCACATTGTTACGTAAACCTCAACTCCACCTTCTGCTTCTCATTGTGTTAGGCAAATAAATTCATTCACATTCATCCTGGGTTTATGAACTGATTTTTTTCACCTCTCAAATGTTTCAGAACTTGAAAATCTAAGAGTAGCAACACTTGTGATCCTGCCGACTTTTAGGAAACATTCCCATAAAACTTCTAAACTAAAATTAATAAAATGAAAGCATAGCCCTAGGCAGATGAACTATTGGTATTACAGCACTGACTTTTCTTGCACAAGAAAATTAGAAGTCATTGTAAGAGAATAGCTCTGTGATATACTTCTGATGCTGTTGGTCCCTGTACTCAGTTACTGGGAGTGTTTTCCTTTCTAAGCATTGAAATGTTGGCATCCTTCAAGCTTCATTTCACACCTGGAGGATTTCCTGACACAGGAGGGGTGACTTTACCTCTTCCTGCCTGCTGTGATACAGAACTACCACTTCTCTCATACCCTAATTTAAAACAAACCTCAGAAATGTCATCTCCTGATTCACCTTCTACCTGCCAGTCCTGTCAAACCTGAACTTTTCCCAACTATTTTCCCATGTATCGTGTAAACCTATTAAGTTACCGTGAAAGAAGGTGGCATTTACTGAACCAAAATGTGTCTGTTCCTTTGTTTTCCCTAGGGAATACACACTGCCGGGGACAGCACCACTGCCCAAGCTGCAATACCCCAGTAACAGCATAATGAAGACTGTTTTCACTCACATTCTTTCTGTAGCCCTGTAATGAAATACAGGATTTCCAGTTTCAATTTCCAATATTTCATGAAAGAAAACAAGACTCAGACACGTGATCCGTCCTTGATACACTTACCACATTTCAATTCTCAGCAGATCCATTCTTGATATGCACGATCACATTCCCACTTAGCAGCAGCACCAACAGCATTAAACTGCATTTTAACCATTTCCACAAACTAACATTTTGTAACTGAGAATCTCCAACCTGCTGTTTTTTGCCACATGCACAAGGTGGGATTTCTGCAGTCACAGAAAAGGAGGTAAAGGTTAGTGGTTTCTTCCAACTGTCGACCTGGTGGTGCTGTGTCTGGAACGAGAGGTGCTGACCACCAAAACCTTCATCAACCTGAGGTTGTACTGCATGACATGCAACACAAATGGAAAGATTACAGGTCACACTGAAATAGGCTCTCTAGATTTCCTGCCTTTTGTGCTAAACACAAGGTTTGTAGTTTTTAACCAAGGCTGCTCAACTGTCCTTTATAAAACCTGTTTCGAATCATTGCCAAATCATTGTCAAGTTTCAGATGTGTGGATCAAAGTTTCACAGATGCTATTTCCTCTGGCTACACTTTTATTTTGGAACATTCAATACAAATAACAAAGCTTCTTGCCAAAGGTTTCAAAAAACAAGAAAACCTCTCACTTCTCTGAAGAACTCCCACAAATCCCTTACTTGAAGCAATTTTAGTGAAGTGAGAACTATGGCCAAAGCACTTGCCTTTTCCTTCAACACCTACATTACCAAATGAAACCTGGCTAGTTTTTTTGTTTTCTAACTCAGGAGCATCTTAAGAACAGTCACTCAATGGAGTTTTGGCTTCCAAATTCCTTGAACTACACCAGGTTTCTTTAGCATTAAGTTGCCTCTTCAAACTCCTCTCCATTAAAACACATCACATAAAAGCAAAAAAATGAATCAAGTACAGCTCTCTTACCTGGTCAGTCTCTGCAACATTCACTATTTGCTGTTAAGACTAGAAAAATCTATGTACAAAGACCTGTAAGAACTTTAATTATACTAAATAAGAAAACTCAGTCATACTTGGGATCAAAGAGGAAAACAGAAGATTCTAAGCACCAACTCCCATTCTCCCTCCCTTTTTTCTCTCCACATGATTTTAATGCATATTTGCTGTAGTTTAGCTTTCTCTTTTACACATGAAGGAAAACTGCACAGGTGTCACCACAAAAAACACTGACTAAACACAAGGACATATTTTATAGTCCTGCACTTATGTCAGCTGCTGTATGGCCACTGACAAGAAATCATGATCTCGAGGAAAGCACAATGTCTCAGTGGAGCAGATCACCCGAGGACTGCAAGAACAAGATAAACATCCTAAGAAGAGTAACAACATGGAATACAATGCCACTTCCTCTGTGAAATAATTTCATTTTCCTTTTGCATGGACCAAAAAACAACAGTGGAAATATAGAACACGATCATACAGTTGTTCTTGTGTGGTCACTGGAGAGCAGGAAGGAGTGACAAGCTCCAGTTCATGCAAAGAACTGAGAACACTTCATATTCCATCAATTTCAGTTGCTTTTCCTCTAGTTGGCTCTAGAGCAGAAAAATCTGCAGCCTAAATGGATCAAACTGTTATGTCAAGTATTATTTATTCATTATTCAGTGTAGACCCTGGCTTCACAGTCAGCCACTCTAAGCCATGGAGCAATTCCTTACTGGCCATGTGTTACCATCCTCTCCCTTGTGCCAGCACTCCTGACTGTGCCCACATAGTCAGTTGTGTCCCATTACTGAGAACAAATCCTGAAAAAAAACAAGGTCACAAATAGTTTTCAGCCCTTCTGAGGTGTGATCCAGTTCATGCTGCAGTTGTGTAACCTCTAACATCAATACAAGGGACAGGATGAAGATGTGTGGGGAAGAATGAGACCATGACTTTTGGCAACAGCTAGGATTTGGACAAGGGTTAATAACAACCACGAAACTGCACCTTTTTTGGTTCCTTAACTCACACACACTTCTAATAAATATGTCTTTTCAGAGTAGCAAATACAGGGTTACGATCAGGGATTTATTCCCAGGTTTTGCTCATTATGGACACGTACCTGTGCACATGGTATGTCCTTGTGTGCACAGCATGGTATTTTAAGGATGGCACACAGTGGAGTGAAGCAAACACTTCAGGAATGAGATGAAACCACTTTGCAGATGAGCATGGAAAGGAATTCAGAAGCTTTAAAAAGGAGGCAGAAGGAAGTCATATGACCTGCCAGCTGGGCCTTATGACCTGTCAGTAAACAACGGGACAGATTACACACAGAATACAAACTGCAACTCATGTACTGCTACAGCAGAGACGATGCAAAGTAGAAATTTGTTTGAAAACAGGAACTAATTCGAGCCCCTTCACATGGGGTTTGCGGTTAAAAAACTTTTTACATATGCTCTGCTCTCTTCTAGCAATTTCATTCCCTTTTCCTCACTAAACCTGGCACTCAGCCTACAGCAGAATCATGATTCTCTTTCGAACAGCCCTAAAACTTAAAGCCAAACAAACTAAACTAAGTGAAAGTTGGAGAACAAATGTTGCAAAAGATCCAACGCTGAGGATACAAAGCAGAGTCTCAGCTCACCAAGTCCAGTTAAATTGGGGAAGCTCAGTTCCTACTGGCCTGCATTGCAGGTTCCTGGGGTTTTTTGTGCAAAACATAAATACGCAGTATTTATCTTCAAGGAAAGCAGCCTCTGGACTACACCTAAAAAGCTGGTAAGGCAGCACACACCCCTTCATTGATAAAACTGCTTTAAAGGAAGCAATTTTGGTTTGACCCAAACATACTCCTTTGGTGATTTAAAACTAACAAATAAAACCAAAAGTCAAATCATAGCATGAAACCTGCATGTCTAGCCTTTTATTCTAGTGTAACAAAGACAGTTTAAAATGGTATCTGAAAGCCTTTGGAGATCCCAACCTCTGGGATCTGACTTCACTGGTTTAAAATTATCCCCTCTATTGGATCCTCCTCACCAGCCCTTTGCTGTGAGCCACTGATTCTGCAACGCTTGTGTGAGCATTTCCCAATTCCCATCAGGCAGAAAAACCGTCAAGTTAGCTCACATGATTACTGAAGTTGTTTAAACTACTCTTGTAAATTTTGCCTGAAGCTAATCTGGGAAGGACTTACATGAACTGTCTCTAGTGGATATTTGAGGGCAGTGACTTCCTTTGGCAGCAATTTCCTTAGAGTAGCTGTTATCTGCACAGTGACAAACAAGTTGAAGTTTTGCCTTTACAAAAAGGTTGAGTAAAAGACAGAGGAGAAAAAAACTTTTGAAAGAAGATCTTTCATCAGGATTTCATAAGCAGACATTACTTTGAATTGAATCAGATCAAAGTCTTCATTACTTAAGCATTCCATTTCCTTCTAGCATTAAAGGAACTATCTTGGCTAAACCAAAGGAGATTAAGCTCATCTTGTAAATGTCTCACTGCAACACCATCACTTAGAATCATAACATGGTTCAGATTTGCTGCTTTGATTCAGGTCCTCAATCCCAGCACACACAAAATGAAATTCACCTCTCCTGTATTTCTTCATCATCTGTTTTTATCTAAGACATCTGTTTTTCTCAGTTTTCATGCTCAGGTTCGTGGAGAATGAATACCAGTATAGGGAATACTCCCATCAAAAACATCAACATACCTCCCTTGTATGGACTCTCTTTCCCAATCTGGAAACAATTCCTCATTTTCTTTTACATCCCTTCACTTTCCCATGAATACTCTAAGAAAACTGACAACTCTAGACTCGAGTATAACTTCTCATGTTCACAGGGGCAGAACTAACCTGGCTGTCAGTTCATAACTTACAGCTACTTGTTCTTAGTGATCTGGTTTACAGTGCAGAGGAGAGATGAGCTGCTGCACTGGAACAGGAATGAATGTGGTAAAGTGCTGCAACTTCTACAACCTGCTGGGACAATGTCTCCTGAAACTATACTCAGGCTTCATTAAAGTTCAGTTGAAAACATTCTTTTGCAGGCTTGAGTTGGAATGCTGAATTTGAAAGTCAAGTCACTTAATACATAATTTTTATCTTGTTTTCAATTAAAAAGCTTCCTAATGTCGCTATACTCGTCCTCATATCATACTAAGTTGTATTCAAAAATACACTTCAGTGCAGGAGACAGTGCAAGCTGCCACCTCCAGAGCAAGGGCTGAGCTAGTGCTGTAATGGGGAGACGACTGCTCTCTACCAGAGGAGGGAAAGCTGCATGTTTTATGGGGCAACTTTTAATTTCCTTACCGCCACAAGTTAAAAGTAGCACATTTTTTTTCATGGTCCAGAGACTGGTCAGTAAGCACTCAAAGGGCTTCAACGTCTTCACACATATTATCATCTCCTTCATTTCTCCCACTCTTCCAATTTTACATGGAAAACATGGAGCATGCAATAAGCACATAAGACACTGCACAGAAGCAGCTTTGTAAAATAAAAAAGACTCTTGCCAAGAAACTATGCTGCACATAAAACTCCTCACAAAAAAAACCAAGTAAACAAAGAGATGATAAATACTAATTCTTCCATTTCATTATAAGACTCTCACATACTATGCTTGATACCACAGTCTATAGTTTAAATTCCATAGTCAACTTTCAGTTATTCATAAAAGGAAGGGGAAATAAGGGTCAGATAATGAGGATAAAGGCATACCACAGGTTAATATAAAATCTAATGCAGAGGGTGAACAGTCATAGGCAATGACACTTCTGACAGATGAGCACCAAGTACCTCCTAGGTAGGACTGAGCCAGGCTAGAAACCCCCTGTAAGGCAGCACAGCACCCTTTAAATGCATTTATGCTTCCCAAGCTGGTCCTCCCACAACCAGCTAAGGCACCCCAAATACACCAACTACAATTAGTGGTCTCAGGACAACTGGGGGGGTACAAAATGTACTACAAGAGCAGGAATGAGACCAACTGACTACGTTGTCAGGCCACCCTCAACAATCTGTTCACAGCTATCAGAGCTACACCTGAAGAGACCACGAGTGAGGAAGATTGTACTGTCACTTTGCTTTATGCTCTGCTCTGTCTTTCATCTCCAGTAGTGAAATACCTTGTACATTCAGCAAATCCAATGGCTCTGAGACTAAACTGTAACCTGGGGATGGAGACGTGGCATGGAACAAAGGCAGGAGGAGTATGTTGGTCAGGAGGGTTGGAAATGTAAAACACAACCACCAAAGACTTTGTATTTTCACCATTCATCTATTTATTTTATTTAATCTTAATATTGGACATAAAATTCTCCATCTGCAAGTATTTTCACATGCAAATATGTCAGCTAATATAACAGCTGCTATTTACCAATTATCATGTTAGTTTTGCATATTCCCCCTATATATTTCACCAATCAGTTCGAAATGCATTACCTTACTCCCTTTTTTCCCCACAGTTTAAATAGAATGATATATTAAGGTCAGCAATACATGGACAGACAAAAAAATAATGTTAGCTGCAAATACATTTCAGAAATGTCTTAAGGGGAGAGTTAGAAATGAACCAGCACAAACCAGAACTGAAATTCAAAGGTCCTACAAAGCAAAGTGAGTAATTTCACATAAAAAGGCCAATTACTCTCAGAGAAAGGCAAGCATTTCTATAAAATTTTATGCCTATTATTACTGCATTTCTCTGACACTCTTAATAGAGTGGTTCCGTATTTATGGCACTCAGACAGAGCTTCATCAGAATGCACAGTAAAGTCACCAAATATGCCTCATATCACTGCAGACACTGATCTGTCTTCCACAGAACTGTATTTTACTGAGGGGAAAAGTCAATAAAGTCCAACAGTCAAAAGTCCTATGTTCTTTTAATGGCTCCTTGAGGCCATCTCTCATGCTGACATCATCCCTAACAAAAAAAGCCTGTTACACTTTACACAAGAAGAGTTTCAATTTCAATAGGACAATTATTGCCAGAATTCTAGAAAAAGAGCTGGAGTCTTACCAAGTCATCTGTGCAGTACAAGCCATTTTAGTGTCAAGAAATAAAACAACAGTATAGGATATGTATGGAAAATATCCCATATCAGAGAGAACAGCCAAATGAGGAGATAAATGACAGCGATTGCCAAAACATATGCTCAAAATACAAAATAAATTTTGAATCTGGAAACCATAAAAGTCACCTTCAGTCAAAAACACACCATGCAGACATTACCAGGGATCAAGGGCTACAGAACTGGTGGTCACCATCTCATACATCTTCACTTCCTTAAAAACTGAGCTTGCTAAAAACTACTGGTAAGGCTATCAAAATGATTGTTATATTCTCAAATTAGTATTTAAGTGAATTCTATACACGTCTTTTAACAAAAAAATAAAGATCATGAATGCTGGAAACAAACATATAAAACAAAATCCAAACTGGTCTGACCACAGATGAAAATAATTTTTTTTTCAAATCCAAACCAAAGTGATTCCTGTTCAGGAAAAGGCTTAGGTTGAGGTTTAGCACTAAACATTGCTCTTTAAAGGCCGTGATGAAAATTAATCTCGAAATGCAGTAGTCACTTTGAAAGTTTTTGGCTGATTGGTTCTATCCCTCCAGCTCCTTCAGAGAAACATTAGTTTTCTGCATGTGACAACTCTCATCTATACCAGCCCAAATTGAAGAGAATGAAAGCTTTTTGCCTTGCCAGGAGAATTCCTGACAAACACTGAGCCACAGAAGAAAAGCTGCGTGGCAACTGCCCACACTGCATAACAACAATGAGAATTCCACTTCCAGAGTTCTCCATTATTCCGTTTCACAATGACTATTTCAACTGTTTGTATTTTTAGAGCTCTACATGTGTATAAAACCTTAATTTTAGAAGTCTTCATTTGCAAACGTGTAAGAATTTCAGCTGGAAAAATCTCAAAGTTACAGAGAAGCTGCCTCACCCACACTAACAACAGAGACACAAGCACGACACTCGAGATGTCTGAGAGCGTTCGGCTGCTCCTCCGCAACACGACACTGCCCGCTGCTCATGAAATACTTGACTGTGTTCCAGCAGAGCAGGGTTTCATTTTCCAAGGCTGCTTCACAAAGTTAGCAGTGAGGGAAGTGTGCAGTAAATGAACTCGGCCCTCCCCAGACCCCTAGATGAAGTTCCTTCAGGTACAAAAAGAATTACCCAACTAAAAAAATCAGCTCTGAAAAAAAAATTTTTTTTAAAGTAAAAGACATGAAAAAAGCTTTGAAAACGGAGCTAAAACTATTGCCAGATTCTAAGTCCATGTACAAACCTCTGGATCCATCTATTATTTTTTCCTATTAAAAATTATAGTATTGTTAAAGGTATACATTTGATATTTATTCAATCCATTTGTCTTTCCCAAAACCTCACTCGAATAACAAGCTTGAGTACAAAGAGGGACAACAGCCTTCAACTTGGGTGAATAAGAGGTAAATTAGTAGTTAGAGCAAATCAAAAAAAACCCCCTAAGAAATCCAACCCCAAACAGAAAATAGTCCCACTGCAACAATCACTCCCTGGATTTTAACCAATAGACTTAATAGAAATAATTGAACTTTAACAACTTCCAGAAATCTCCACAAGGCGTGGGGGAGATAAGAGAGAAGGGCTTTGATGCAGCGAAAGTACTGGAAAACTTAAGGGTCCTGAAATTACAGATTTGATATTCATTGAATTGCAAATAAGCCAATGAATCACACTGCAAAATGGAAGGGTTGGTTATACACTGAAAATAATTGGCCCTGATATGCAACTTTTGAAAGTCGTTATAAAAATGGCACAGCATTAAAAGATTAATTTAGCTTCAGTATAAATATGGAAGTGATCAGCAAAATGAAAGCACTAAGGGTAGGAAAATGTGAGTCAAGCAAGATATTTGAAGTTATACAAAAGGAAAATTATGATAAAGCATTAACAATAGTGGCAGTACTGAATATTTCACTTGCCCTGAAAGTAATATTGATCTCATTACTGTAAGTACAATATGATGAAGAAAATCCCTCCCAAGATCACTAGAAGTACAGAAATGCATCTCTATTCTAACAAAATTAAAATAAAACTCCTCAGGCTACTATAAAGTAAGAATGAGAAACTTGTGAAAAGTCTCACCATAAAACATATCTAAAAATAAAAACATTTTAGTTTATATTTCACCTGATAATATTTAACATTCTTTACAAATAAGAATCTCTCATCCCTATGAAACTGCACCTACAGCTAAAGAAGAAACCACTGTTGCAACTGTGACAAGAAATACTACATAAAAGAAGGAGAGCACTGCATTTCATTGGTGGAGAGGAAGACAGCGAGGGGGCAGGATCATAAGAGAAGATGCTACAAAGTGACTAAAACCTTGGAAATGAAAATTTGCCAATGGAGTTTGACATCCCCTGAAAAAATTAACACCAACAATAAAGCAAGAATGACTCTTCTGTCACAAGAGCTACACGGAAAAGTTGTCACACAGCAAGTAATATGAAGAAAACTCTTGGACAGCTGGAGTGAAATAGAGTTTGTTACAGTGAAGTTATACTGAGGCTACAGGTGTGAAGCAGAATTAAAGTTGCATTTACAATCAATACACACACACCTTAAACTCTTGTTCATTAATCTTCTTTCTCATTACAGAAGATTTACCCGTCACAGGTAGGTTGATTAAGTTCTATGAATAAAGAACTCCAGAAAACCACAAACTTTTTGCTTATCAAAGAAGATGTCACCAGCTCTACAGCTGTTGACATCCTCTGTTCCTTCTCTACTGTCACTCCTGAAGTCACATAGGTTCAAATCCTCCAGCATGGAAATAAATAAAAAGACATATGAAAAAAAATCTCTTTCAATGAATTCAGTCTATGTGCAATATAAAACTGGACAAACAATTAAACAAAAGTCCCCCACATAAGATGGATGCCCTGCAATTTCTCTTTTCCTCCTCTCTTCAAGGGCCACAAACTGTGTTTTCTGGCTTTAAAATGATATGATTTTGCCTGAGAAGTAAAACAATCCACTAAAAAAGTTTCTCTATAAATGCCTCTGACATAAGGATGTATTGCCCTGCACACAGTGAGGATGCAGATGTACCACACCGAGTGGAGAAAGCAGGATGCAAAGAGATGGGAAACGCAGTGGTAGGAGGATTTCTTTATGGTCCATAACAGAGAATGGAAAAAGAACAGGCAAATCTAAAAAGTATAATGTACGTATGAACACGCTTTCTTCTAATGTGATTAAAAAACAGACACCAGTGTTCAGCAGACTGGAATATCTCCAGGTGAGGAAAACAGAAGTACAGTTTCTCCAAGAGCGCAGTGGCTGCCAGGCCAGGCTGGTCTGGAGAACAGAAACTCTCAGGATTCTACTCAGGTCTTTTTGTTTGTTTGTTTGCTTTTGCAATCCCTAACAACTGTCACATACCAGATACATTTCTCATCACTGTACTGAGAAAGCCCCAGGGACGTGCTGCAGCCGTTATTTAGAAGAGGAAACCCCTTCCAAAAAAACAGACGGGACACCACCTCATTCAAGTTATCCCAAAAATCCACTCATACAGCTTGCAAATGCATGCCTGTAAAAACCCCTTATATTTCCGTTTATCACATATTCAGCATGGTCAAGAATTGAAAAGAACTGCATCATATGGGAAGGATTCAGTCAGTTTTAAAAAATAAAATAAAATAAAAATCACATTTCTGTCTGCAAATCTAATTAGCTAGAAATAATAATTGTGGGGATTAAGACTGTGAAAGTGTTTTTCCCATTTATATACTGCAAATCTGGCAGCACTGGCAGCAATTGCATTTTCGATGAAAATCTATTTTTGCCTTTTGTTTTACCAATCCAAAGAGGAAAAATGTGTTTTAAGTAAAAGGAGTACAAACAAAATAGTATTTTATTTAAATGTGAAAAGCTATTTAAATAGTCCCATTTCAAACTGATAACATGTTACTGAAACGGAGCTTCCGCAGATTTATTTCTTAACCTCTAAAACGCACTACAGGGGCTGTGAACAGAAACCACACTGCAGTAACATTGACAGCAAGAACTCAACAGATGCACTTCTCATTTTACCATATCTGTGAATGCAGAGATGGCAGATGTTTAGAATATTACATCTGCATTACTCAGTTACATAATTCACAGTCAAATCATGTGCACTAGCAATGTGTGTGTGAGATTTCCTTCACCGTGCTCAGAATGAAAAGCCAGTTCTGACCAGAACGCCACTGAAAGGCACCCACAGCGAAGCTCCCTGGACTTTCCACACTATAACTTTTAACGGTAATTATAACCATCTTCTGACACACAGGCATCCCTGAATGATGGCATATGATTTGCATACAGCAGAGCAGAGTCATGCAACATATAATACTTAAATATTTGCAACAAGTTTACAGCTCAAAGGATCAGCCTGCTGTTTTAGCACAGATGGGTTCCAAAGATAATTTTTTTACCTTGCTAAGCACAAATCTCCCCCCCTCCTTTGCAAGGCAGCAGAATGAAAGGAAATAGCAGATATTTTATGGCTCCTGACCACATTCAGTCATGGTCCTCTACAAAAACATTTATTCCACAGCTGAGCTTGGAGCAATGTAATGACAAGCTCCCAATTGTCCTGGTACTATTGTGCTCAGTGACTCTCTTACTCCCAGAGAACAGAGTAGTAAAAGCCTTGGTCTATGACTGAACTAAGGGCTAATATATATGACCATAAATAATGGTAATAAGTATGACCATAAATAATGGCAAGAATGAATTAAGTAAGTTTAAATTACTACTTGTCTCATCAGCACCCTAAAATTAATGTTCTCCTCGGATTTAAAAGGAATTTTGTACCAAATGTCAGGATACCAGTTATTCCTCTTTTTATTGTCTTAACAACTTGGATGAGAAGAATGGAGTTGACAATGAGAGAGGCACTTGAGACAGGGCAAGATTAATGAGGAAAGGAGAAAAGGTTAAGACATGGAAACTGGGATGAAGGAGATGGGGAAAAAAAAATTGGGACAGAAGAGACAGAACTGAGAACAACATATTGCTGGGAACGAGACATGTGACATGAACACAGGGAGGAACCCCAACCTGGTAGAGCACAACCCCCTTCAGAACACCCAATTGCAGAACCCAAAACCTGCTCACACCAGCACTCCTCTGCCCTCAAACATCTGAACAACTCAGAGGTACAGCATCCCACTCTACAATCAGGTTCCAGGGAATGTCAACCTCCTCCTATCTTGTTGGCTCACGTAAGAGAAACCTGATGGACGTAAAGGTTTGAATTGTCCTGATGAGTCACACGGACGGACCAGAACCTAGAAAATTCAGCTTGCATCTCTGACTAAAATTCAGCCTGAATTTAGAATTCAGCATTAGGAAGGTAAACTGGAAGACACACTGATATTCTGTACAGCGAAAACTCAATTAAAATCTTATGTAACGCTGCTGAATCAAGCACATAGACAGTATAGTCTGTCATCAGAGGTGCCCACATAACTTTAATTGCTCATTTCCTGAGCATATCTATTGTCCACATGTCTTTAATTAACAACCATATACTACTTTTCATTTTCTTCAAGATTTTTCTGTTCAAGTAGATTTTTTTCAGCCAAGATGAAATTACTCTAGGAATCAGGACTGATCACAGTAACAGTCTTATCAAAGACAGTGTTGTTGAAAAAACATTAGGGGGAAAAAACCCAGGGAATTACAGAAAGAAAAAGGGATGGTGAACCTGAAAGGTAGCAAACGCTGCTTTGGAAAAAGATATTGCATGTTGTCAGTGCCATATATTTCCTTC